>NC_048554.1:10849723-12153499 GCF_902806685.2 Maniola hyperantus
GTAAACAATTTTTAGAAAATGTGAAAAAAATTGGAAAAACAAGATGGCGGCCGAGATTTTCAAAAAATTTCCTCCTGTAAAATTTTGTATGAAACTTTTTTTTTTCACTTGTGGTTTCATATAGAAGACAATGATTCCTTAAGGGCAACATATGGAGGGAGCTGATGATTGAGGATTTCGGAGGCGGGTGAAGGGCACGCTCAAGGTATTGAAGATAGGTGGGAGGTGCTCGACCAAATGTCATTCGAAACCTCGTCCAATTGCCAAAAATTTGAAAAAAAATTTAAAATTCCGAAAAAAAGATGGCCGCCATACAAATTTCATCAGCGTCCATCTCGGAGGGTATGAAAGATGGAAGAGTGGTTTCTTGGCAAGACATGATCAGGATCCGAAGGTCTACTCGATGGATTGAAAAAAAATTCAAAATGGCGGATTTTTTTTTTTCATACAAAATTTTTTATTATTCAAAATGGCCATTATAGACCTCGAGAGCTGCTTTAGCAGCTCGAGCAGCGAGCAAAATACTAGTTATTATACTATATATAGCTCAATTACCACTCACTCACTGATTGACATAATTGTTCTCCTAGAAAGAGACAGAAAATGATATAATAATGTATGGGAGATATGTTCAGAAGTGGGATTCGAGTAGGGAAAAATTATGACATTTCAGAAAAACAAGATGGCGGCCGACCTGACTTTTGTAACTTTTTTGTTTTCCAACCGATTTTGTTACAACTTGCAACAATTGAAGATATTAGTAAACAATTTTTAGAAAATGTGAAAAAAATTGGAAAAACAAGATGGCGGCCGAGATTTTCAAAAAATTTCCTCCTGTAAAATTTTGTATGAAACTTTTTTTTTTCACTTGTGGTTTCATATAGAAGACAATGATTCCTTAGGGCAACATATGGAGGGAGCTGATGATTGAGGATTTCGGAGGCGGGTGAAGGGCACGCTCAAGGTATTGAAGATAGGTGGGAGGTGCTCGACCAAATGTCATTCGAAACGTCATCCAATTGCCAAAAATTTGAAAAAAAATTCAAAATTCCGAAAAAAAGATGGCCGCCATACAAATTTCATCGGCGTCCATCTCGGAGGGTATGAAAGATGGAAAAGTGGTTTCTTGGCAAGAGATGATCAGGGTCCAAAGGTCTACTCGATGGATGGAAAAAAAATTCAAAATGGCGGAATTTTTTTTTTCATACAAAAATTTTTATTATTCAAAATGGCCATTATAGACCTCGAGAGCTGCTTTAGCAGCTCGAGCAGCGAGCAAAATACTAGTTATTATACTATATATAGCTCAATTACCACTCACTCACTCACTCACTGACTCATTGACATAATTGTTCTCCTAGAAAGAGATAGAAAATGATATAATAATGTATGGGAGATATGTTCAGAAGTGGGATTCGACTAGGGAAAAATTATGACATTTCAGAAAAACAAGATGGCGGCCGACCTGACTTTTGTAACTTTTTTGTTTTCCAACCGATTTTGTTACAACTTGCAACTATTAAAGATATTAGTAAACGATTTTTAGAAAAAGTGAAAAAAATTGGAAAAACAAGATGGCGGCCGAGATTTTCAAAAAATTTTCTCCTGTAAAATTTTGTATGAAACTTTTTTTTTCACTAATACTTTCATATAGAAGACAAAGATTCCTTTAGGACAACATATGGAGGGAGCTGATGATTGAGGATTTCGGAGACGGGTGAAGGGCACGCTCGAGGTATCGAAGATAGGTGGGAGGTGCTCGACCAAATGTCATTCGAAACCTCATCCAATTGCCAAAAATTTAAAAAAAAATTCAAAATTCCGAAAAAAAAGATGGCCGCCATACAAATTTCATCGGCGTCCATCTCGGAGGGTACGAAAGATGGAAGAATGGTTTCATGGCAAGAGATAATCAGGATCCGAAGGTCTACTCGATGGATGGAAAAAAAATTCAAAATGGCGGATTTTTTTTTTCATACAAAATTTTTTATTATTCAAAATGGCGATTATAGACCTCGAGAGCTGCTTTAGCAGCTCGAGCAGCGAGCAAAATACTAGTTATTATACTATATATAGCTCAATTACCACTCACTCACTCACTCACTGACTCATTGACATAATTGTTCTCCTAGAAAGAGATAGAAAATGATATAATAATGTATGGGAGATATGTTCAGAAGTGGGATTCGAGTAGGGAAAAATTATGACATTTCAGAAAAACAAGATGGCGGCCGACGTGACTTTTGTAACTTTTTTGTTTTCCAACCGATTTTGTTTAAACTTGCAGCTCTTGTAGATGTTAGTAAACGATTTTTAGAAAATGTAAAAAAAATTGGAAAAACAAGATGGCGGCCGAGATTTTCAAAAAATTCCCTCCTGTAAAATTTTGTATGAAACTTTTTTTTTTCACTTATGGTTTCATATAGAAGACAATGATTCCTTTAGGGCAACATATGGAGGGAGCTGATGATTGAGGATTTCGGAGACGGGTGAAGGGCACGCTCAAGGTATTGAAGATAGGTGGGAGGTGCTCGACCAAATGTCATTCGAAACCTCATCCAATTGCCAAAAATTTGA
Organism: Maniola hyperantus; assembly: GCF_902806685.2. NCBI lineage: Eukaryota > Metazoa > Arthropoda > Insecta > Lepidoptera > Nymphalidae > Maniola > Maniola hyperantus. The sequence continues at coordinate 10,852,301 of NC_048554.1, forward strand.
AAAAAAATTCAAAATTCCGAAAAAAAGATGGCCGCCATACAAATTTAATCCGCGTCCAGCTCGGAGGGCATGAAAGATGGAAGAATGGTTTCTTAGCAACAGATGATCAGGGTCCGAAGGTCTACTCGATGGATGGAAAAAAAATTCAAAATGGCGGTTTTTTTTTTTCATAGAAAATGTACCTATGACTTTTTTAAAATTGTTCAAAATGGCCATTATAGACCTCGAGAGCTGCTTTAGCAGCTCGAGCAGCGAGCAAAATACTAGTTATACTATATATAGCTCAATTACCACTGACTGACTCATTGACATAATTGTTCTCCTAGAAAGAGACAGAAAATGATATAATTATGTATGGGAGATATGTTCAGGAGTGGGATTCGACTAGGGAAAAATTATGACATTTCAGAAAAACAAGATGGCGGCCGACCTGACTTTTGTAACTTTTTTGTTTTCCAACCGATTTTGTTACAACTTGCAACTATTGAAGATATTAGTAAACGATTTTTAGAAAAAGTGAAAAAAATTGGAAAAACAAGATGGCGGCCGAGATTTTCAAAAAATTTCCTCCTGTAAAATTTTGTATGAAACTTATTTTTTTCACTTATGGTTTCATATAGAAGATAAAGATTCCTTTAGGGCAACAGATGGAGGTAGCTGATGATTGAGGATTTCGGAGACGGGTGAAGGGCACGCTCGAGGTATTGAAGATAGGTGGGAGGTGCTCGACCAAATGTCATTCGAAACCTCGTCCAATTGCCAAAAATTTGAAATTTTTTTTAAAATTCCGAAAAAAGATGGCCGCCATACAAATTTCATCGGCGTCCAGCTCGGAGGGCATGAAAGATGGAAGAGTGGTTTCTTGGCAAAAGATGATCAGGATCCGAAGGTCTATTTGATGACTTGAAAAAAAATTCAAAATGGCGGAATTTATTTTTTCCGCGGACTCACTCATTGACATAATTGTTCTCCTAGAAAGAGACAGAAAATGATATAATAATGTATGGGAGATATGTTCAGGAGTGGGATTCGAGTAGGGAAAAATTATGACATTTCAGAAAAACAAGATGGCGGCCGACCTGACTTTTGTAACTTTTTTGTTTTCCAACCGATTTTGTTTAAACTTGCAGCTCTTGCAGATATTAGCAAACGATTTTTAGAAAAAGTGAAAAAAATTGGAAAAAACAAGATGGCGGCCGAGATTTTCAAAAAATTTCTCCTGTAAAATTTTGTATGAAACTTTTTTTTTTCACTTATGGATTCATATAGAAGACAAAGATTCCTTTTGGGCAACATATGGAGAGAGCTGATGATTGAGGATTTCGGAGACGGGTGAAGGGCACGCTCGAGGTATTGAAGATAGGTGGGAGGTGCTCGACCAAATGTCATTCGAAACCTCATCCAATTGCCAAAAATTTGAAAAAAAAATTCAAAATTCCGAAAAAAAGATGGCCGCCATACAAATTTCATCGGCGTCCATCTCGGAGGGTATGAAAGATGGAAGAGTGGTTTCTTGGCAAGAGATGATCAGGATCCGAAGGTCTATTCGATGACTTGAAAAAAAATTCAAAATGGCGGAATTTATTTTTTCATAGAAAATGTATGACTTTTTTAAAATTGTTCAAAGGGCCATTATAGACCTCGAGAGCTGCTTTAGCAGCTCGAGCAGCGAGCAAAATACTAGTTATTATACTATATATAGTTATACTATATATAGCTCAATTACCACTCACTCACTGATTGACATAATTGTTCTCCTAGAAAGAGATAGAAAATGATATAATAATGTATGGGAGATATGTTCAGAAGTGGGATTCGACTAGGGAAAAATTATGACATTTCAGAAAAACAAGATGGCGGCCGACCTGACTTTTGTAACTTTTTTGTTTTCCAACCGATTTTGTTACAACTTGCAGCTCTTGTAGATGTTAGTAAACGATTTTTAGAAAATGTAAAAAAAATTGGAAAAACAAGATGGCCGCCGAGATTTTCAAAAAAATTTCTCCTGTAAAATTTTGTATGAAACTTTTTTTTTTCACTTATGGTTTCATATAGAAGACAAAGATTTCTTTAGGGCAACATATGGAGGGAGCTGATGATTGAGGATTTCGGAGACGGGTGAAGGGCACGCTCGAGGTATCGAAGATAGGTGAGAGGTGCTCGACCAAATGTCATTCGAAACCTCATCCAATTGCCAAAAATTTGGAAAAAAAATCAAAATTCCGAAAAAAAGATGGCCGCCATACAAATTTCATCGGCGTCCATCTCGGAGAGTATGAAAGATGGAAGAGTGGTTTCTTGGCAAGAGATGATCAGGATCCGAAGGTCTACTCGATGGATGGAAAAAAAATTCAAAATGGCGGATTTTTTTTTTTTCATACAAATTTTTTTATTATTCAAAATGGCGATTATAGACCTCGAGAGCTGCTTTAGCAGCTCGAGCAGCGAGCAAAATACTAGTTATACTATATATAGCTCAATTACCACTGACTGACTCATTGACATAATTGTTCTCCTAGAAAGAGATAGAAAATGATATAATAATGTATGGGAGATATGTTCAGAAGTGGGATTCGACTAGGGAAAAATTATGACATTTCAGAAAAACAAGATGGCGGCCGACCTGACTTTTGTAACTTTTTTGTTTTCCAACCGATTTTGTTTAAACTTGCAGCTCTTGTAGATGTTAGTAAACGATTTTTAGAAAATGTAAAAAAAATTGGAAAAACAAGATGGCGGCCGAGATTTTCAAAAAATTCCCTCCTGTAAAATTTTGTATGAAACTTTTTTTTTTCACTTATGGTTTCATATAGAAGACAAAGATTCCTTTAGGGCAACATATGGAGGGAGCTGATGATTGAGGATTTCGGAGACGGGTGAAGGGCACGCTCGAGGTATCGAAGATAGGTGGGAGGTGCTCGACCAAATGTCATTCGAAACCTCATCCAATTGCCAAAAATTTGAAAAAAAAATTTGAATTGTGAAAAAAAGATGGCCGCCATACAAATTTCGTCGGCGTCCATCTCGGAGGGTATGAAAGATGGAAGAGTGGTTTCTTAGCAAGAGATGATCAGGGTCCGAAGGTCTACTCGATGGATGGAAAAAAAATTCAAAATGGCGGAATTTTTTTTTTCCGCTGACTCACCCATTGACATAATTATTCTCCTAGAAAGAGACAGAAAATGATATAATAATGTATGGGAGATATGTTCAGGAATAGGATTTGAGTTGGGAAAAATTATGACATTTCAGAAAAACAAGATGGCGGCCGACCTGACTTTTGTAACTTTTTTGTTTTCCAACCGATTTTGTTACAACTTGCAACAATTGAAGATATTGGTAAAAGATTTTTAGAAAATGTAAAAAAAATTGGAAAAACAAGATGGCGGCCGAGATTTTCAAAAAATTTGCTCCTGTAAAATTTTGTATGAAACTTTTTTTTTTTCACTAATACTTTCGTACAGAAGACAAAGATTCCTTTAGGGCAACATATGGAGAGAGCTGATGATTGAGGATTTCGGAGGCGGGTGAAGGGCACGCTCGAGGTATTGAAGATAGGTGGGAGGTGCTCGACCAAATGTCATTCGAAACCTCATCCAATTGCCAAAAATTTAAAAAAAAATTCAAAATTGTGGAAAAAAGATGGCCGCCATACAAATTTCGTCGGCGTCCATCTCGGAGGGTATGAAAGATGGAAGAGTGGTTTCTTGGCAAGAGATGATCAGGATCCGAAGGTCTACTCGATGGATTGAAAAAAAATTCAAAATGGCGGAATTTATTTTTTCATACAAAAAATTTTATTATTCAAAATGGCCATTATAGACCTCGAGAGCTGCTTTAGCAGCTCGAGCAGCGAGCAAAATACTAGTTTAATTATAAAACTCTAAGAACATTTGAAAGAACCACTGTTATGCTGATAAATAAATATTTTAATTCAATTCCATTTATTTATTTTCATCTGATCTGATCAGTTAAATTCACTTTAGGTTAATATAATAATGATTCAATTCATTTTCCTTTCATAACCTCACCTCTCCTTAAATGGTAGTTGCAGCCAATGTAATTTATAATTTTCACAAGGGTGAGCAAACGGAACAAAAGTACATACTAGCACTTAATATAAATTTTATTGGTATAAGAATCAAATAAAATTCCAACATCCACATGGCTACTTCGTGAGCATAAGTGTTGTATGTCTTTCTGTTTCTGGTATGTACATAGTTAGATTAATTCAAACCTGATATTTCATACCCTATACCTACTAGGTATTCAAAGTAATCTAATAACTCTAATTTGGTCGAATAAGTAAACCTACAGATTCAAAATAGGTTCAATGTTCAAAACCTACTTTATCTAGTGGACCAATTAATTATTTATTAGCTGATCCACCCCAGGTAGAATTTTCCAAAATCTTTTCTTTGTGTCCAGTAGTAGCTTAGTAGGGAACTCAAATCATATTTGATTATGCAGGGCCTGCGGGTTGATCTATGTCTGTCAGTACATAATACAGACTATTCAGTCGGTAGATAGGTATTAAATGGGTGCATCTAGCAATCGACTCTATTAGTCTCCCTATCACTGTCTATCATTCTCACAACCATACCATGCCTACCATAGACCCAAATCCAAAAATCTTACATTAAATGGTAGGTAATGAAAACACATGCACCTGACACATATTTCAGGCATTCTATCCTTAAATTGTACTAAAATATTACTATGTGTATAGTTAAGTATGTAATTATTTAATTAAACAAGAATAACTACTCATATTGAGACTATTCAATTCAAAGTTTTAAGACTTTATTTTAGTTACTAGGTAAACTAGATTTGCTTCAATTAACCATAGTAGTATTCAGATGTTTCTTACCTTCTTATTACTGTATTACATAACAATACCTTGAGGTTACACCCTCTATCATAATGAGGCAGCCCGGGATGGCTTTTTTTCTTTTGTATCATTATAACAGGCCTCACACCAAGAGTTACTGTGTTCTTATCCGATCCATGCAGGTACATGACTGCTTCTAATCACAACTTGAAGGTTATGTGCACTTCTCCACCACAGATGCCGGCCAAAACCACTTGTTCATCTCACATTCGTCGACCTCATCGTCAAGTCGGGGTCACAGGGTCGTGTACATCATCAGAAAAGTTGTCGAACATGAAAAAAATTGTAACAGTTGAATAATCTCGGAAATATTGCATTTAAGCGACACCAGTATCAAGTACATACCTACTTGATTATATCAGACCCCTGTCTGTATATAACCCAAATTTTGCACTAAAACCATTGATTGACCCATTGATGTAGATATGACCGTTGTTATTGTAAGATTATTATTTCTATTTTTAACTAAAGCACATGTACATATTTCTTTTTTTAAAATGATTGTTGAATGATTTAAATTAAGACTTGAATAAAATTATATTGTCAACATTACTTCCTAGATAGATAAAGTTATATATAAATGAGTTAAGTAGATATTATTCATTCTAAATTTTCACATTTTATTATGCTATGATAATGTACTATAGGTAATAATTTGCACACTCAGTTATTGGTTGAATGTGTTAGATCAAAACAGATTTAAGACCAAATTGTACCACATTCTAGCAAATAAACTCTACTTTTTTATTTCTACACTAGCTCATGTATCAAGTACTTACCTACATAATAATCTAATTGTTTTCTTGATTCTACTTTAATATAGGTAGGTGCCTATTTGGTTTAAAGTATTTCATATCACTTATTACCTTATTTCGATTTTAAAATACAAGGTGTTAGTACTACGGTGCGTTGCATCCAGTCTTGAAATCAATACTAATACTACTTATAACTTCATAGATCAAATCTTGGGCTAGGTATGTCCCTACATAATAATCCATTAAAGCGGTCAGGATAAAACTATAATCCCTTACTTTGAACTCTCAAATAAGTCATAATGCTGATATCTACTTACTATTAATAATTATAGCCTTCACTTACTCTGTTCTAAAAGTATCAATTGGTAATATTGTGACTTATCAAATACCTACTTAGGTATTTTGATGCAGTAATCTTACATTAGGCACTCTTAATATTCACCCATGCTTTAATGAACATCCACTGTAAGAAGGTAAGTACACAGATTCACCGCTTTCAATACAACCTATGGATGCATTGGACCCATCGACCTACGTACTTCTGCTTGTTCCAGACAGTATAAGGTGCTTTCCTCCAACCAATCTCTTGAGTAGTTGCGTTGGAGACAAGTCCTCCAACTCGACACAGGTCTACTCAAGTACTCCCAAAGTAATAGTGTAGCACCATTGCAGTTTGTATGTATTTCATATTCACTTTGTTATTCGTTCAGGTAGATTTCTTCATATAATTTCCGATATAAGTACCTAATAAATATGTTGCTATGCGTCTTGTACAGGCACTTTTAAAATCTTCCAGGATAGACCCCGCATTTTTGGGCATGAATCACATCCAATCTTCTGATATAAACAACTTAACCTCCAATCCGGGTTTATTAGTCTTGGGATGACCCTAGTATGAATCAAACGCAGTTCCAATGTCCACAGTCTTATATTCAGGTACACTTGTCACATCCACTTAGTTTATATCTAGCTTAATTAATCACCTAGTACTTATATCTCGCTTAATTACTTTTATATCGTTCCTTTTTTTTACTCCCGCGCGCTCTCGCACCTCGACTCGCGGGTGACAGCTGGCCGGTTTTTCTGTGTTGCCCACAGTTGCTACTACTGGTTATAATTATTATCAGCTGAACTTGGCTAATAGCCAGTTAAAGAAACTTGGAATTTCTGTTCGAACTTTAACTTTAATTTTCTGTTTTAATAGTATCGTTCCCTTGGGATATTTTATAAGTAGTGCCATTTTACGTGTTTTGACTTTTAACGCTTTTAACCGTACATATAACAATATAAAGATTATGCAGAAATGTATAGAATAATTTTATTTATTTCGGCCAATAAAGTTTATCTCCAAATACGCATGATGAAATATTAAAAACTGGTCAAGCACGAGTCAGTCTCGTACAGTACGCGGACGAAAGTAATGTACTTCGACCTTTAGAAGGAGATAGCAGATTTGTAGAGCAATGTGTGTGGCACTGTCTCGGTCGTTGAGACCGACAAAACGTCATACCTAAAGGTATACCGTGCTCTGCAGTGAGCCGGCGATGGGTTGATCATGATGATGATAACATCCCAGCCATGATTTGTGAAAGCTACCTGTGAAATCGTCCATCTCTAGATTTTCACTCATAATATAATACGCAAATACGATCGTTTTATATCAGTCATCATCTTTATATAACTAAGTAGGTACTTACTCGCACGCGTCAGGACATAAACATAATCTCGTCAACATAAACACCTGCCATAAAATGTCATGCCCCCAAGTTGTGAATGGTTGTTTTCACTTCAGTGTGACTTTGCTTTCATTTACATTTGCGAATTATGTTTTTAGGCTCTTCTTCCATAATATATATACTTATGTGATAAAGAAATGTGAAAAATAAAATTCAAAAAGGTTTTTTATTGTCATCCGTAGCCTTATCTGCGTCTTAGCTCTATTGAAACGAAGCCACTGCTACGCAAAATTTTACTTTTTGGTAACATCTAACAAGCTTATTTTTTATATTTTTTAATACGTATCTAATATAAAGTGGAGTCTAAAATAAAATAAAAACAAGTGCGCGTAACCTTGGCTCGATCAGCGGGCGACGGAGAGAGCTATGTTTGGAGTTTCTCTACGTAATGAAATCAGAAATGAGGAGATCCGTAGGAGAACCTATGATAGGTTTAGGACGTCCACCTCCTAATCGGAGGTCGGGGGTTCGATACCGCGCACCTCTAATTTTTCCGAGTTATGTGCGGAATATGTAATTAAATATCACTTGCTTTAACGGTGAAGAAAAACATCGTGAGAAAATCTGCAAGCCTCTGAGAGTTCTCCATAATGTCCTCAAACGTGTGTGAAGTCTGCTAATCCGCACGTGGCCAGCGTGGTAGACTATGGTCAAAACCCTTCTCACTTTGAGACGAGACCCGTGCTCTGTAGTAAGCCGGTGATGGGTTGATCATGATGATGATGTAAGAGTACCAGAATAACTGACATAGGTAGCTCAGTGAATTGCAAAGCTGAAGAGGCAATGGGCAGAGCAAATTGCTCGAAAAACTGATGGACGTTAGGGTCCCAAGGTGCTAAAATGGCGACCTCGCACCGAAAAGCGCAGCGTTGGAAGACCCCTGCCTACTAGATAGACAGACGACGTATCAAACGAATGACAGGGAACCACAGGCGGCGCAAGACCGTGGCGTGTGGAACTACATGAGGCCTGTATCCAACAGTAGACTTCTATCGGTTCGTAATGATAGTGATTAACTGATGAATCATAGAAATATTTTGCGAATCTGAATCGGTTTCTGAGGTAAATATCGGTCTTCGAACATAATGAATATTGAATGACGTCATAGATTTATTTATTTATTACATTAAAAAAAAAATCTCGATTCAATAGTTTGACCGTAAAAATAATTAATACTTGCATGTAGAAAGAGATGGGAAACCCTATTTAAATTTCTCGGTAACATCAAATTGAAAACCCCTCAAATTTAAAAATTCGCTGAATTCGGAATTGTATAATATTTTCTTTAGTGAAGAACAAAGCAGCATTTTCAACAATAAAAAAGTGTGAAAAATCTCTCTTGAATCAGAATAGAGCGTTGAAATTCCTGTTACCTATTCATAGACTTATAATATATTAGTCATTAATATCGATGTACCTATTATATAAAGTTTGACATTAAGTAAAATGTTAAAGGGCGAATAGTTTACTTTGAAAGACCTACGAGTATTAAATTACATATTAAAGTAGGGTAATCCTGTTGTCACGCAATCGGGGTATTTTGTTTAGCAATTTGGTAAATTTTTATCATTTTATTTTTATTTATTTTATATCTTATTAGGCAGTGCCACTTACACTAACTAGATGATTAATAATAAATTTAAATACAAATAAAGGTACAAGAAAAAAGACACAAAATACAAAACGATAAAAGATCAAAGGATTTTGAATATGTACGCCGAGAACATTGAATGACATATTCATGCAATGCTCTCAGCGTACTTCAGTAACTCCCGAACCAGTATTATAGACCCGTCATTAAATGGGTCCCATTGAGCATTATTGTCCAAAAGCGCGTTGAACGATGCTAATGAACAATAACGATCATAATATCAGTGTTTTCTTTGTATAAACAGTGTTGTTTTTTGAGCATCAAAATTTATTGCTTGAAGCGTATTTTATAGTTAACCAGCTTATGCCCGCGACTTCGTCCGCGTGGACTACACAAATTTCGAACCCCTATTTCACTCCCTAAGGGGTTGAATTTTCAAAAATCCTTTCTTAGTCCTTTCTACGTCATAATAGCTATCTGCATGCCAAATTTCAGCCAGATCCGTCCAGTAGTTTGAGCTGTGCGTTGACAGATCAGTCAGTCAGTCAGTCAGATGACTGACTGATAGAGACAGATAGATTTAATGACGGCTTATCTGTAAAGTGACCACTGAATTTAATTGTATACAGCTAAAATACTACTTACAGTAGGTACGTCTCTTCGTAATTCCTAGTCATCTTTACAATGCACGACAAAAACAAAAATACCCTAACTTTACAGTAGCCATCTTTTATGCCGCGGCTACATTAACGGGAAATACCATTGAAAAACGCGTTAATGGCCGTTTTTTTTTTTTTTTTTTTTAAATACTAAATAGATCTTTTCGGATTCTATTTAGGCAGCTTCTTCCCCTGACATAATGTCAGAGACCTTTTTTAGTTTTAGTTTTATCAGACTGTACGAATTTCGCGACTGTTTGAAAGGAACAGAACAGTTTAATTTGGACCCATGTTAATCGTCGTATTCTATAATACTGGACAACATTGTGTCCTTGTCACCCTGTTCTGTTCCTCTTAATAGCTATTCCTGCTATTTTAGAGCAAAATAGCAGGAATAAGCTCCGACTTGCGTCGCACTCCAGAATGGCGGGGACGGAGTCCCTACACAGTTCCACCCTAATTTGTTGGTGGAGGTCCTCTCGGATTCGGCTGTGCTGTGGACAGTCAATGAGTAAGTGCAATATTGATTCATCGACCGTTTCATCACAGACACAGCCAGGACCGTCTTTACACTTAAACCTGTGTAGGTACTCCGAAAACCCGCCATGTCCGCTGAATATTTGGACCAAAAGGGGTGTGAGCTTAATTTTCTTCAAAACTTTGTGTGCCCTTCCTACCGAAGGCAGGAAGGTTTTGGTCACGGACGCTGTCACACCCTCCCTGTAACGCTCAGACCATTTCATGACAGTGTCCTCCCTTATGCATCTCTTTATATATGAAATTGGACAACTGTCATAAGCCGGCCTGGTCTTGAGCTTTGTGACAGCCTCCCTGGCCAAGAAGTCGGCCCTTTCATTCCCGGCCACCCCTACATGAGCTCGCACCCAGAAGAGGCTGACCCTCTTATTCTTTGCCCTAAGAAGAGCTAAATTTCTTCTTATTTCAAATGCCAAGGGGTGGAAGGTTCCGTTGCTCAGCATTTCTAAGGAGGACCTGGAGTCACTGAGGATATTCACAGAGCTGTCCTTGGCTTTTAAAGCCACTTCTGTTGCTTTAAGGATTGCATACAACTCTGCCTGGAACACTGTGCAGTAAGGCTCGAGACGAAACTTCCTACTCAGAGTTTCCTCTCCATCCCTCCAGCACGAGAGAGCTGCACCCACTCCGGCGTCCATTTTACTGCCGTCTGTGAATATCCTCAGACCGGTCATGTCATAGTCTGCGATAGTGGCCTCCTCCATGTCCTCTAAGCATTGGAACCCCACAACAGCCTCCTCTGAGGGATGCGGGGCGTTCAGGAAACATACTCTCTCTTCGACCTCCCTGCCGTTCAGTATGGGCTGTGGTCGGCCCCTTTTGGCCTCGTAAAGCTGAGCCGCCTCTTGTATACGTAAATCAAGTGGTATGAGACCGGCCAGCAGAAGTGCTGCGTTCAGTGACACGGTTCGGTACGATTTACAGATTTTCTGGGCAAAGCCCCGCTGAACCGTGTTTAGCCGCTTTTGTGTCATCAACTTCCGTGTGGCCGGTGCCCATACACTGGACGCGTACATGATAATGGGCTCAATCACGGCCACATAAATAGTTCTGATAGTCTCAGAGTTCAGTCCCCAGTTAATTTTTGCTGCCCTTGCCAATGGTTTGTAAATATTGGTAGCTTTCTGGCACACAGCCTTTACATGATCATTAAATGTTAATTTGTTATCTACCAATAGGCCTAAAATCTTAATTTTGTTTACAATTTCTATTTGAGTGCCACCCATGCGTATGTGAGGGGTGTCGCATTTAAGCTTCTTGGTTACTACCATCGCATTTGTTTTGTGAGGTGCAAATTTCAGCTTATTTGCGAGGCCCCACTCATACACATGGGTCAGGACTTGGTCGGCTTGTTGCTCCATTTGAGCAATGCTGAACCCTGAGAAGATCAGAACTATGTCGTCAGCGAACGCTTGACAGTGCACGTTGCGTTCGCTGATTTCGTCTAGTAGGGGGTCTAAAAGTGTATTCCAAAATGTTGGACCACTTATAGACCCTTGTACGCAGCCCTTCGTTGTTGAGGTACAGAACTCTTCGTCCGCATACCTCACTCTTACCCTCCTGTCTTTAAGGTAGCTATCGACTATCCTGCGCAAGTTGAGGGGGCATTTCTTTTCGGCTAATCTGCATTTTATTGCCGGCCACCATGCGCTATCGAAAGCCCCCTCAATGTCTAAAGACACCACGATATTTATCTTTTTTGCACGAACGTTCTCTCGGATGTGCTGGACGAGGTCATAGAGAGCGTCTTCTGTTGAACGTTGGGGGACAAAGCCGTACTGTCTCGTGTTTAGTCTGGGTAGCAGGTGCCAACGAATCCTTTTTATCATAATCTTCTCTAATATCTTACCGAAGACCGATAGTAGTCCTATGGGCCTGTATGACTTAGGCTTTGTATAATCATCTTTGCCTGGCTTCCGCAGGACTACTATCGTTGCTTCTTTCCACAATATCGGAAAATATGTCAAGGCGAAGCACCTGCTCACCAGACCAAAGAACACTTGTGCGTTCGCTCTGATAGCGGCCAAGCATATATCAGCTGTAAACCCGTCTGCTCCCGGCGCTTTTTTCGGGTTGAAGCTTTCTGCCGCGTGTATTAGCTCGTCCATTGTGAGCGGTGGGTCTTGGACGCTCTCCTGGCTACTGTCCACTTCCAGTTCAGCTTTCCGTCTCGTTTCTCTGTGAACTTGGTTGTCGTCAGCTTCTAAGTCCTGCGGGAAGAACGTTTTGGTCAGAAGCTGGACCGAGTCCTTTGGATCCAGGACCACTCCGTTGTCTATTAGGGGATGGTCTTCATATTTCTTAGTCGTCCTTCTTATTACCCTATATATCCCGTCCCAGACACTTTCGCGGCTCTGGGTCCCACAGAACTCTTTCCAGCTTGCAGTTTGGGCCTTCATCGCCTCCAGTTCATATTTCTCTTTTAGTTGCAGGTACTTGTCGACGACGTATTGCCTTCTTCGTGGTGCTGCGCAGGATATTCTTCGCTTCCTAGTCATAACCTCTCTCTTCAGAGCTTCGAGTTCTTCGGTCCACCATGGTAGTTTAAACTTGGGTTTTCGTGCGACTGGAGGGATCGATTCACAACAAGCCTTCTCGACACAGTTGGCGTATGTCGTTATCGCTTGTTCGAGTCCAACTGGTGTTTCGATGTTTTCTATTTCTATTTGATTTAGTTGCTTTCTAGCCAATTCTTCTTGCAAGACCTTTTGAAATTTTTCCCATTCGGCTTTCCGCGTGTTATACCTCCGCGTCGTCTTCGGAGGTCTTGCACCAGTTGGTTTCGTTAGCCGCAACGTGAATGTGATCGCGTTATGATCAGAGCTTGTGATGCCCTGGTCGACCCTCCAGTCGCTAATCTTACCGAGCAAATCATGGCTGCATGTTGTGATGTCTACTATGCTCTTGTAGATAACCCCGTTTCTGATGGTGAAGAAGGTCGGGTCAGTTCCCTCGTTCAGTATGTGCATTTCCATCTCCTCGATAGTGCCCATTAACGCTTCACCCCTGTGGTCCTCAGTATTGCTACCCCACCATGTGCTCCAAGCATTAGCGTCACCTCCAATGATGAAGTGTTTCGTCTTGAGCTTTTCTTTAATGCTTTTCACTTGAGTTAGATAGGGTTCTATGGGCAAGCTGTCTTCGAAGTACACGGAGATGATTCCGAGTTCCCAGTTATTCGATTTGAGGATCGCGACGGCTATATTCTCTGTGGTGGCTGTAGGGCATTCGATGATCTGCATGTCGTTGTTAAATATCACAATTGCAGCCTTAACGGGTTTTGTCCGATTCTGCGTTTGCTGAACTACCCTAAAGCCACCACTTTGTGCAATTTCTCCTTTCGCACCCACATAGGGTTCCTGAACGAGGGCCAGACTAATCCCACCCTTTTGTGCCTCCAGGAACATTTCTTTTAGGGCCAGCTGCTTTCTTTGGAGGTTAGCCTGGATGAATTTATACCCTTCACTTGTTTCGCCCGAGGAGCCTTTAGCAGTATGCCACTCTCGCTCTTGCCAGTGCATCCCACTTTTTCCGGATCGGACAGCTCTCGTCAGAACTATTGTGATCTGTCCGATCTAGTCGGCTGCTCTGGCAGTTGCAACACGTGGGTCGATCTCCAGCCTTCCACGCCGGGCACTCATTACGCAGGTGCGGACCCGCGCAGTGGCTGCAGGTGTCTGCGGACGCCTCGCAGGTCCTACGACCGTGCCCGTAGCCCAGACACCTGGAGCAAGTAACCAGTGGGGACTGATCTTTAGCCACCACCCGCTGCAGATCTATGTGGACCTTTCCCACGGCTGTGACACGCTGCCATACTTGCGGTGACACCTGCAAAACCACATGGTTCTCGAGCGGATTCCTGGCCCTTCTTCGATACCTCACGCTTGCCCTATATTCGCCGTCCGGTATCGTCCCCAGCACGTTCCCATTTTGCAGCTTTAGGGCACCCAATATGTCTTCATCGGTATTAATGCTAAGGACGTTTAGCAGAATGACAAGCGGATCCCTATTTTCCACCTCCTTAGTCATAGTCACGATCAATTTTTGACGTTGGACGATTTTAACCGCAAGTCAATTGGCATTGATATAATATTATGTAGGGAGAGATGGGGTGGATGGGGAAAGTAGGGGGATATGGGGGAAATATGTAAGATGTGAAGGGAGGTAGGGGGCGAGGGGGGAGATGGAGAGAGAAAGCTTAGCTGAGAGGTGGTGGGGATATGGGGGAGCTAAGTAAGGGGAGGTGTTAAGAGATGTGGAAGGTGGGAAGAGGTGGGGAAGATCGCAGGAGATGGGGGAAATATATTCATTTTATGATGGATGTGTGGAGGTGATTTTTTTACAATTAGTTATCGTCAAAATGATCGTAATTATTAAATTAATATTAAATAATTGTTAAAAATAAATCATAGCTTTTACACAGTTTTCGATAACATCATGAATTCTGTAATAAGCAAAAGGTTTCTTGAGTTTCCATATCATTTGAACAAAATAATAAGACAGCTAATCTTTCCTATACACGTAAATATTACTCAGGATCTCAATTGTTTTAGGACCCTTCTGGTGACCAAAATAAATAGCAATATACCTACTCTTTATCTTTGGGCACTTGTCGGCCTTTCGGGTCAAGTGTTATTGGGGAACGAATTATATTTCATATATTTTCATTTTTTGTTTGAGAAAAGTGAGGTCTATCCTTTTCCCAGGAACGTAATTTAATATTATTATTATCCTTACAAAATGACATCACATTTTTTTCTTCTTATTTTCTTCTGTTGCTTTAAGGCTTTAGAGTATGTACCTACCTACTTGCTAAAAAATGTGCTATCTGATGTTGGTGAAAATTTTATGATTAACTAGCTTGTGCTCGCAACTTCGTCCGCGTGGACGCGGACACAACACATACAACCTGCGCTACACAAATTTCAAACCCCTATTTCACCCCTTTAAGGGTTGAATTTTTAAAAATCCTTTCTTAGCGGATGCCTACGTCGTAATAGCTATCTGCATGCCAAATTTCAGCCCGATCCGTCCATTAGTTTGAGCTGTGCGTTGATAGATCAGTCAGTCAGTCACCTTTTCCTTTTATATATTTAGACTAAATGATACCCGCGACTTTGTTTGCGTGGACTTAGGTTTTTAAAATTCTGTAGGAACTCTTTGATTTTCCTGGATAAAAAGCATCTAATATCCGTCCCCAGGATGCAAGCTATCTTTGTACCAAATAGATGATGCCTGTGACTTCATCCACCTGGAGTTAGGTTTACAAAAATCTCGTGGGAACTCTTTTCTTTTCGGAGATAAAAAGTAGCCTATAATAATATATCCGTCTCCGAAATGCAAATTATCTCTATACCTTTCATCAATATCGGTTAAACAGATGGACCGTGAAAAGAAGAACTTTGTTTCAACAAAAATATGCATGTATAATACATGTCATGACATGTCGTATCGTTTCGCTGTCGGATACTATAAAACGTACCAACCATTCAATGAATCATTCATTGAAGGCAGACCCTTTTAAATGAATTTTGTAACATGTCTCCGATCCGATGACTATTTTGGTTTTTTCTCTTTTTCCGCACTGATTTATTTTTCAGCGTTTGACCTGTGAGCAATAGTTTTGAGGTGCTTCAAATAAATTTTGAAACCTTGTTGAAGATTCACAGCCAAAAAAGTGACAAAGGCTTTTTATTTATTTTGTAAGCCAGTGGTACAAACAGTTAAAAAACCGGCCAAGTGCGAGTCAGACTCACGCACCGAGAGTTCCGTACTCGAGTATTTTTTTCGACATTTTGCACGATATAATGTCAAAAACTATTATACATAAAAATCTGTTTTAGAATGTACCTACAGGCAAAGCGCTTTCATAATAATATGATACCCCACTTCGAATCTTACTTACTTGAAAACACTAATTATTTGTTTATGAACATATTATTTTAATTTGTTTTTGCTGTAATGTAACTACAAATCCACGGTTTTCGGATTTTTTCCTTTACTTGTCCTTAGTGGCGTGCAAGTCATAGAGGCATAAAAGCACTGCTTACCTAGTTGAAATGGCTATGTGCTCATTTTTCATGATGACCTGTCATTAAATAGGTAGTTAGCTAACTAATGCTTACCCTAGATTCAATCCCTGTGCACGCCACTGCTTGTCCTATAAGATCTACCTACTTGCCAAACATGATTGTAGGTCAACGGGAAGTACGCTATAGGTTTTCTTGACAGACACGACAGACGGAAAGACGGACAAACAGACAGAAAGACAGACAACAAAGTGATCCTGTA
The DNA here is from genome assembly GCF_902806685.2 of Maniola hyperantus. Lineage (NCBI taxonomy): Eukaryota > Metazoa > Arthropoda > Insecta > Lepidoptera > Nymphalidae > Maniola > Maniola hyperantus. The sequence goes on from NC_048554.1 coordinate 10,868,761, forward strand.
AGGGTTCCGTTTTTCCTTTTGAGGTACAGAGCCCTAATAAAACCGGTCAAGTGGCAGTTGGACTCGCACACGAACAATCGTTCGTGTGCGAGACCATCGTTTTTGGGGTTCCGTATATTAAATTTGCATGGCGGTAATAGAAATTATTAGAACTTGGCGGTCGCAACAACGTGTTTCTTGAGACACTGAATATTTCAACTCTTTACCTATTGCGGTTCATGAGATACAACCCGCTGACAGACAGACAGACTAACGGACAGACGGACAGCGTAGGCTTAGTAGGTACCTAAATAGGGTCCTATTAGGGTCCATTCGAGTATGGAACCCTAAAAAATCATAGTAATCTCTAAACTAGCGCCTTATCCTAAAAATCCCCCAAAAATGTCTCTCTAAAGCACAACAAAAATCCGTACCATCATTAATCTTGCGCAAACAGACCCTCGCATAAACAATGAACGCTTCCCGAACATTAACTGATTAAGTAAATGGAGTAGGTACTTCCAATATAAATTAATGAAAACGTTATCTGATTATCAAGTAGCCAGAGGGTTTTATTTTTTTACTAGCTTATGCTCGCGACTAAACAAATTTCAAACCCCTATTTCACCATTTAGGGGTTGAATTTTCAAAAATCGTTTCTTAGTGGAAGTCTTTACAAGAGACGTTGCAGTGGACGTCTATCAGTTGATGATGATGATGACTAATATTACCTAATTATCTGAAAAAATACAATAATACACCACAGAACAAAGTTTTTTTTTCATAAATAATTTTTAAATACATATTAAAAATTGCGTAACCGGCAGGACTCGAACCTGCGTCTTCTGGGTTCGCGCCCGAACGCCTTGACCGCTAGGCCACGGTTTCGCTTACTGCCAGTGACGAAATTTGTGATATGTATGTTCACTCAGTACTGAAGCGACTGTTTAATGCCATCTAGTAGCGACACTTTTTTTTCATTTTTACACGGCATTGAAAAGGCAAACCAATTACCAGTGTGTCACGAGCCAAAGTCGCCACTCGAGATCGTGTGAGTGTTGTCGAGTTGTTGAATCTGTGTCGAGCGCGTCAGTGGTGCATTCAGACTGTGATGTAACTCTGAGTTCAAGAGCAAAAGTTTCAAGAGAAACCTAAAATAATTGAGACCTTTATATGCAACTTAGATGATACCCGCGATTACATTCGCGTGAATCCCGTGGGAACTCTTCGATTACACGGGATAAAAAGTAGCCTATGTCTTTCTTCAGGCCTTTAACTATCCCTACCCATGCAAAAAATCACGTTGCTTCGTTGCGATGTGATTGACGGACAAACCAATAAATCAACAAACCAATAAACCCTCACTTTCGCATTTATAATAACTATGGATAGCTTTTGCAAGGGTTTTCATACTGATATTATAAATACGAAAGTCTGTCTGCAAATTTTTTACAGCCCAACGGTTTAAGCGATTTTGATGAAATTTGGTACAGAGATAGATAATATCCCAGGAACGGACACAGGCTACTTTTTATACCGGAAAATTAAAAGAGTTCCCACGGGATTTTTGAAAAACCTTTATCTACGCGGGCATTATCTATTATGGGTATAATTTCCGAGGAATTTGTTAGGAAATTTCCAATTACTTAGGTACCTACTACTTTTCTAACTTATTTATTCACACTCAAATCCCTAATATCCATTAATCCCGCACCAAATTCCAGATACCTTCATAAAACATTTATTGTTCCCTGTAATAGCTTGTTGTTACAAGTTTATTGCCTAATCAGTTTAGCGTAGCAAATAAGTAGATGGAAATGCCTGGCACGCCAGTTTGATTATTATTGTAGCTATTATCATACTACATATTCCATGGAACATGATCTATACCTCCGTAAGCCTATTCCTTTTATCTGGCAGAGGGTTGCCACGACACTAAGGGTGAGATCTATAGAGCGCACTCTAAGGCTGACATCTATAGAGCGCACTTTGACTTTGCTCAGACTTAAGTTTCAGCTAAAACGAGACAGACTGATGTGAGAGATATAGCTCTGTCTCGTTTTAACTCTGTCTTAAGCCTAAGCTAAGTCAGAGTGCGCTCTATAGATCTCACCCTGACTTAGCTTAGACTTAAGACAGAGTTAAAACGAGCCAGTGCTATATCTTTCACATAAATCTGTCAAACTCAATCTTAAGTCTGAGCTAAGTCAAAGAGCGCTCTATAGATCTCAGCCTAAGGCTGAGATCTATCCCGAAAATCAAATAGTTTCCTCGGAATTAAAAAAAATCTAAATCATCATCTAGTATATATGCGAAATACCTTAATGCGAAAGATTGTCCTTCAATCACGCTACAATGAAGACGGGTCGACGTGATTTTTGCTTAATATAATTAAAGACCTCTAGATTGATATAAGTTACTTTTCATCCCGGAAATTGAAGTACCCCGAGATTTTCCTAAATCTTAATAATAATAAAAAATCTAAATCCACGCGGACGTCGCGTCGCGAGTTCAATCAAAATTATTTTTGAGAATAATTTTTTCATCCACTTCGTTCCCGCGGGACTACATCTGAAACAAATTATTCATATTAAGTAATTATTTATTGTATTGTAATATAGACCCAGACTCAGATAAAATAACTTTTAGTACTTACTCAGTCTCTACATTCAGTGCCTGTTATTTGAACTTTATTGCTTTTTAACAGCTGTTTCATGATCATATTCCGCGTAAAGTTAACACTAAAAGTGGTTTTATTAGCGCCTCAAAATTGAGAACTAATCGAGTAATTAAAATAAATTAAATTACGATCAAAAAGGCTCTTGCCACCATAGACGTTCCTAAAAAATCTAGCGACCTGCACACGTAGCATAAAGTATCTAGCCTAACAGTGGGGCTGATTCTCTTGTACACAATCTCTAAACTAAACTAAAATGACACGTCTAAATCTATTGCTATCCCTGTTCTTATGATGCTTGCGGTAAAGGATAGCACTAGACTTAGACCTGTTAATTTAATTTAGTTTAAAGATTGTGTACAAAAGAATCAGCCCCAGTTTTGATGTAAGGATAAAGTTTGTAGGTACATGGATATAGTCAATCTCAGAACTATAGTAGGTACCTAATAAAGAAACGGTTGGGTTTGAACCTTTCGGATTTCAGTCCCGTCGAACTATTGACACTTTTTCAAGACCAGTTATGATTGTTTAGTGAAAAACTGCATATTTTAAAACATTTGAATAAATAAATCATTCACCCTCCCTCAATCAACTTCAATCAAATCGCAAATCCAAAGCAAAAGCTTTACTTATTTTTTTAATTAAAAATTTTGCGCTTAGTCATCCAATTAAACTTTTATTTCATTAAAAGTTAGCAGTTCAAACAGTATAATTTTGTCGATAAAATAAATAAGAGTTTTGAATAAAAATTGTGACTTAATACTTAACTAGGCGTTAGGTACTTGTGATTTAAATTGTGTGGATTTACGTAGGTGCTTGTAATCCCTATTGTATCGGCCGACGAGAGTCAGTTTTTTTTGTTGAATTATCATCATCATCATCATCATGATCAACCTTTTGCCGGCCTACTACAGTTCTTGCAATTCACGAAGGCGAGTGGCTCATGCTTGTGTTTAAGTCGTATCGGTATTTAAGTAACGTACACTGAATGTGTGCGTTTGCGAGCGCTTGCTCGCGACTGATTGGCTCGACATGCACGCACACTTACGCAATGCCCGTGTATCCGACCTAACCACAAGTAAAGTCTACTCGCCTTCGTGAATTGCAAGAACTGTACTAAGAACGAGTCTCTTCTCAGAATGAGAAAGATTTGGCCATAGTACTTAGTTTGGCCACGCTGGTGTGCTTCTAAGGCGAATTGGCGGACTTCAAACATATTTGAGAACGTTATGGAGAACTCTAAGGTATGCAGGCTTACTGGTACTGCTTGGAGAAAGGAGGGGTTTTTAGTCGGTAGGAGTCGGTAGAAGGCGCCCCGGGAAAATGCCAAGAGCAAGTACCGAACGGGCGCCCTCCCGCGATTCGGCCCATATAACCGAGAGGTTGGTGGGGCCATGGGAGGTGGAGGGTTGTAAAGTCGGTAGGAGTCCGGCACTATGTCCATGAGGATTTTCCCCTCCTAAGCGAAAAAAAAAAAGGTATGTAGGCTTCCTCACGATAGTTTCCTGGTATTTAATTGCTTAAAACGCTCACACTTAACTCCGGAAAGTTAGAGGTGCCTGGGGTCGAACCCCTGACATCCCATAAAAAGGCCGACGCCTTAACCAGACGTCTTAACCGTCTAAAGATGATTGATGGATATTAATCCCTAAATAGATTTTATTAAGCGTGCCATTACGCCTCTTGAAAGACGTAGCAAGTTAATATTGTAACATTATATTATTATTCTGGCTAATCTAATAAACTAAGCTTCTTCATACATAAAAGCGAGTAATATGTCGAAAGCTTTGTTCGTCATTACAAAGTTATATGAAAAGGCACAGACTAAAAGTAACAGAAAGATGGAGCACTCGCGAACTATTTTATTTATTTACCGGGCAATTTAGCGTTCCGGTACGATGCCGTGTAGAAACCAAAGAGGTATGGGTTTAATACAAACTGTCATATCCCTTCCAGGTTATTTTATTTTATTTTTATTTCATTTTAAACAATATCAGCCTAAACCAAAACGTGTACAAGCAAAGTTATTAAAATCTAATTACATTTTTTTTAATCACTTAACACATAAAAGTACTTAACTTTAATCTATTTAAATAGGAAAAAAATGCTTATATGAAAGCTGCTTCTTTTTGGTAAAACACGTCGGCATCTGGATGTTGATCCGTTGTTAGCCCGCTTCCATCTTAGGCGGCATCATCAGTTACCACCAGGTGAGATTGCAGTCTAGGGCTAACTTGTATCTAAATAAAAAAAGCTTACGTAAATGGATATCAAATAAATTACCATTTTTAGTGTCTATTTTTTTCTTTTAGTCAGTGGGTATAGTACAAGAAAGTTAGCTAAGTTTTGATGGAGGATCCATTATCTACAGCAAAGTAGATTTCCTAGTGAAGTAAGAAACGTTAACTTTATAAAGGTCACACTAACGATTGTGTCGTTTGAGATTTACAAAAAAAAACCTTTTGTTTTTACCTCTTTCTACGTCGCTATACTACCATTCTTGAGTCGTGAGCCATTTGCACTAACCACATACTAAATGTAGGAGGGACTTTAGTTCCCAGACCCTTTAGCATACGACTCGACTAAGATTATGAGAATTCGTAAGTTTACAAATTGTAATGTCTATGCGGTAACTATTATGGTAGTTGCGGTAGTGGCAATTTTCTGCGACAATAGTTATAGTACGCGACAGGTCGAGATGGCAATCGGGAACGCCCCGCACATCCGCACGAGCCTCTGCGCTAACCCGGTGCGGGCGAGCGCGGGTGACGTGCGGGTCTGCGGGACGCCTCATACCCCGATTGCCATCTCCACCTGTCGCGGGCTGTACAACAATTTTGGTTTCATTTGTGCCTGTTCCACTAACAATCTTAATATTCATAAGTAGGTGGTACCTATAATATCTGCGTCGCAAAAAAAAGTCTGCTCTCAAACTATGAAACATTCTTAAAGAAAAATACGAAACACTTGAACACGCGCGAAAATATCGAGTGGGCGTCCAACACCAATAACAATTTCGACCATTTTCTCAGCAAAGACTCTTAAACTTTCAACCTCGAAGTCCTGAGCTCATACAACTAAGTCTGAGGCCATACGATGCGTTTCCGGTGCTCTGCGGCGACGCAACGCTGTGGATTTGAGTATTGGATGCCACACGGACAGTGCGTTGCTGCTCCGGCAGAGAGTATGGGCGAGGCCACAACACTGCGGTGCGACATCGCATCGCAAAAACGTTGCGTTGACGCAACACAAAAATTTCATCGCTTACGGCATCGTACGGGAAAACTCTGACCATCAATTTCTAGTGAGCCATGGACCGCACTACACGTATCCTACTTCTACTTGCGTTAAAACGCATCAATAAAAACACACAAAGCACAGAATGGCACACGGAGAGGTGTGGACACCGACTGAACCGGAATACGTCGTCGTATCGCAAGTTTGTGCGGTGCGGCACCGCATCAAAATTTGGACAGTGCATTGTGCGACGTCGTAGATTTTTACACGACGTCGCATCACAGTGTTGTGGTCTCAGCCTGAGGCGTTGCACCGCACCACCCCCTCCGCCTTGTCTCTCTGGTCCCGAGTCCGTTGTACTTGTGGTACGGCGCCGCACGACGTCGTAAGAGTGGGGGCCAGACGGTGCGTTGCGGCGGCGATACGGCGCCGGAGCGGTGTCGCTGCGTCGTCTTACATAGAAATATCTGTGGCATGTCACACGATGCGCTCCGGCCCGCACCGACTTGCAACCACCGAGACGAGGCGGGAAGGGGTGAATGCGTTACGACGTCGGAACGGCACCGCTCAGTTGTTTTTATTAACATACTGTCCAACGCTGCTACGGCGCCGCTGCGACATAACAACGTTGCGGCGCCGCACTGCTCGTGTGCCCGCTGATACGGTGAAATCTTTGCGGTGCGGCGCTGCAACGCATCGTGTGCCCCCAGTTTAACGCATCGTGTTGCGATTTCTATGTAGGATGACGCAGCGGCACCGCTCAGGTGCCGCACCGCTGACGCAACGCATCGTGTGGCTCCACTTTTAGTCAATACAACACTGCAACTTATATGAAATCGTTTTATGGCTATTAGGTTTGGTATTTACCAGAACATCTATTAAGCTCGAATCGCTGCAAATTCATTGGGATTTAACACTTGTTTGTTCAGAGAAATTGGTTTGTCGCTTGACGTATACTGATTGGAAAAAGTGATTGAAAAGGACTATTCTTTTTCACGCGTTTATTTGCTTAAAAAAAAGGCCTGCGCATAATGGATTCGATGTCTTTTCTACACAATACGTAATACGCTGTCTAAGTTCGGCTGGGATACGTTCAGAAAGCTTCTAGATGTCTTCTCGTCCGAAATTCCTCAGTACTTGAAGACCAAATTCTTCGAAAAATGTGTGTTGCCAGTGATGACATATGGATCCGAGATAGAGTCGCTTAATCGTTACTTAAGGCATTAATTAGTATGGATAAGGAATGCCTTAAGTAACGATTAAGCGACTCTGAGTGCGGCTGTAAGTGCTTTAGAGTTAAAAGTTTATTTGAGCCTTTCTATATCTCTTTTAGACTGATATACCTATCATTTCAATTCCCACCGGTCGACACTGAACTTCCAAATCTCGCTAACGTTGTTCACCTGCTGTCATAAATCATGATATCACGTCCAATTTGTCCGTACGCGACCTGACTATCTTTCGCCTTCCACCCACGATCACAAAATGTGCATACCTACCGCATGCGATTTTTCTTATTTTTCTCTCGCTATGGTAATAATACGATATAGTACATACCTACAAGATGGAAGCGAGTCAAGAAGAAAAATTATGGCTGTTTTTTATTAAACCCAAATCACACACCTAATCTTTTTCTACGCGACGCTAAATCACTTTAAACCAGTTTTTTAATATGGTTCTAACTAACTACACAGTCGATATGTATCCCACAAGATCACACAATATGAGGTAATTTGCAAATTATAATGTTGTATAGAAGCAGGCGTTACTTTGCGTAAATCCATGATATACAATGAACCAAAATCTTAATTTGCTATAATCCGCTGAAACAAGTCGAATCTGTATGGTGCAACATGCAGCATGCGACATGCACCGCCTGCCCTCCCACTGCTAAACATGCACGGAAAAGCAGCCACCAGGCAAGCAATATGCGCCACCACCACGCAGCACCACACAAATCCCAAAACACACTCGACGCACGTTTCGCCTCGACACCGGAGCAAAGACCTTTGTAATTGTGGATTGTAAGGTTGGATTCAGTTCATGACAGAAAAACCTCATAGCTTATTTGGCCCGACCTAGGACCTCATGTTTTGCAGGCAAATAAGCTAGCACCTATAAACAAGGCAGATAATAATATGACATTAGTAGCAGTCTTGAACTGAATACAAATTAGGTAAATGTCTGTGTTATCACACGCTATGATATGCCAACACTATAATAAAACCTCGTTTTTAACCCTTTCACCAAAGGTTGCCTGGTAGACATTGCTCTGAGCAATAAGGCCGCCTTTGCATACAATTGTTTTTTAGTTTTTAGTTTCTTTGTTTTTTGTCATGTTTATCTAATATTTTGTGTGCAATAAAATATTTCTATCTAGTATCTATCTATCTCGTTGTCATCAACCGATAGACGTCTACTGATGGGCATAAGTTCAAATTTTTGTAGGTATAGTTCGCGACAAGTCAAGATGGCAATCGGGGTATGAGTTAGGGGGGTGCCCCGCACACCCGCGCTATATCCCGCACTGGGTTAACGGGGGGGCTGTGCAGGTGTGTGTGTCCCAACCCTGATCGCTATCTCGAGCTGTCGCGTACTATACTGTTCATGTCATCTGCCCACCTAATAGGAATCTGGTGTTTTTCGGTGCGAGGTCACCATTTCAGCACCTTGGGATGTTCTTGGAACTATGTGCCCCGCCCATTGCCACTTCAGCTTTGCAACCGGTTTAGCTATGTCGCTTTCTTTGCTTCTTCCATGGATTTCCTCAGTTATTTGATCACGAAGAGAAACTCCAAGCATAGCTCTCTCCATCGCCCGATGAGTGACAATACAGCGACAGCATAGTGTTTAAAAATAGTGATAATGCGCTGAGAATTGACTTTCATCATCATCATCATGAGCAACCTATCGCCGGCTCACTACAGAGCTCTCAGAGTTAGAAGGGTTTTGGGCATAGTCTACCACGCAATAATGCGAAGATGCAGGTTAGAGTTTTCTTGTACACACGCTAGTACACGCTGGGTATCTGCTAGTTATTCTATAAAAACTGCCTCAAAAAACTGTAAAAGTAGCAGAAAAGTCTATTTAGAAAACAAACAGCAGGTAGATGTTTTAGATTCAATGCTGACAATGTTTATGAGATTGTATATTCATGTCTGTCATTTTCCCCATATCGAGCGTCGGTTCGCATCACATGAATAAAACATTCTTACGGCACGAGTGAGAAAAGCGATTCATTACAAAGCCTCGGGTGTTGTGAAATGTTATCCCGTGTTTGTCACGTTTCATTAATGTTTATGCGTTATTGTATTTTATACTTTTTGTTGACAGAGGGAAATCTTCTTAGATACCCGATCTCTTCGGGGCGAGATCGGGTTTCTACCCACTAAAACCCTCTTAAGCTGTGATAGCCTAGTGGTTAGGACGCCCGCCTCCTAATTGGAGATCGGGGTTTCGATACCGGGCACACAACTCTAACTTTTTGGAGTTATGTGTGTGTTTGAAATTAAATATCACTTGCTTAGGAAACCAGCTGCTCGATTGCGGTAGAATGACAGCTACAATGTCACGAAATCACCTCTGATTGGTTGACGCTCACCCACTATTGACTACAATGCATTGTTGCAACAAGAATTGCACAAATTCAGCCAATCGCAATAATTGAGATTGTAATAATGATTGATGCAGGTTTTTCGAAATCGACCTACCGCACACCTGAGAGTTCTTCATAATGTTTCCAAAGGTGCGTGAAGTCAGCCAACACCCACTTGGCCAGCGTGGTAGACTATATCCAAACCCCTTCTCATTCCGAGAGGCGACCCATAGGTACTCTGTAGTAAGCCGGCGATATGTTGATAATGATGATGATGATATAGATAAATAAATGTAGGTATATCATTGACTTCCAAATAGAAATCTACCAAACTTAATGATATATCGTCAAAGTCTATAGTTAGTTTGCTTGAAGAGACGCTTTCAGATGAAAAACCATGTCGAGTGTGTCGCACGATGAATATGGCGAACTTTGAATGAATGAAATCACGCAGAAGCTTCCTGCTTCAGTCGGCATTCAAAATAAAACATTGAGGTTAATAATGTACCCAAGCCAAAACAAGCTAAACATTTGAATGTCGGTCTTTTGGTACAAGAAACTGCATGAAGACCGTATAGTTCAAAGGTTGTACTCATTGACTTATATATTACTTCGTATGGACAGGGCCATTGAACAAACAAAATGGCAACCAACCTCAGTGACGTCTGGATTTCAAACGGGTCGTTCATTAGTATCTAAGAGGTGGCACTGATTTATTTATTTCCAAAACCGTGAAAAGTTTTGTTCGCTTGGGCATATCTTGTCATTTATATCGATGGTTGTACTGAATTTTTTACTCTTTCACATTTCGTTCCAATCGCACTTGTCTTCCTAGTGTTTTTCGCACTCCTAAGGTATGGTAAATACTTAAGGTAAGGTACTAAATATGGTATTTTCGGAGATCCAAATCCAGCCTTTTCTTTCTTCCTTGCCTATAAGAGCACGTGAAGTCATCCCATTAATCTCGTTTCGTATCACCAACATCAAATAATGTTCATTTAATCATCATTTTAAAACATTATCTATTTAATTAAAGAATAGTCTTAAAATGTCTCTGACATTTGGGGTTATTATTTCAAAAAAAAACCATACTGGCCCACTAATGACACGGGTCTAGAATCTAGATCACTGTCCACCACGCTAGCCAAGTGCAGATTGCTGATCGTTTAAGCAAGTAATAGTAAGTAAAGCTTCAAAAAGTTCCAGGTAAAAAGTTCAAAAAGTTACATGCAAACTGTGAAACCAACTCTCATCGGCGGTGTTTCCACTAGATTACAACATGGGGTTATTCAAGGGGCGGACCAACAAATTCCTGATAGGCCAGCAACGCATCCGGCGGTTCGTCTGGTGCTGCAAATGTTCATGGGCGGCGGTAATCACTTAGCATCAGGTGACCCGCCTGCTGTTTTGCTTGCTATCTCTATTTAAAAAAAAGTAGAATATTCACTAACCGAGTCGAAATAGTACTTTACTCCTCGAATCTCATGCAGAAGAATCTGGGGCCCAACCGCATTATCATACAAAAAATCTTATTTAATGGAAGAGGTCACGCGCTTCAGCAATAGAGTCGGAATTAGAACCCGAAACATGTTACCGATCTATATGTTTCGACTACCAGGCAATCATAACTCGATGCCGGTAAAATTTAATTTATTCCATCCACGGTCGCCAAAATGCGGGCATCAGTAAAGTTATGAACAACTGCAATAAATCAAAGGTTGGTGATAGGGATCTATCAATTAATTGATTCTGGTAGCTGATTGATTGATGATCTCGCGATGCTGCTTTGTCGCTGGAAGCATTTTCATTATTAATCCCATTATATTGTGCCATAAGGGCGCGTTCCCACTCTGTCGTGACGATAAATAGTCGTGCAGTTTATAATACCAAACCAAAGGGGTGGAGTGTGGGTTTAATTTTTTTTTAACTGCCAAACCTCTTACAGGTTAGCCTGCTTTCATCTTAGACTACATCATCACTTACCGGTGAGATTACAGTCAATGGCTAACTTGTATCTGAATAAAAATAAAAAATAAACCCTACCCTATCTAGATCTACCCAGTCTATCCCGAATGCGTCGCGTAGCGTTCAAAATACGATACCGTTAGTACTTATTATATTATTCTGTGACGATACCAAATAGAAACCTCTATAAAATTTCAGGTATGGAATTTCCATTAGGTACTTAAATAGGATTAAATTCGGGTACCATTTATCCTCTGAATTGCCTGCAAATAGTATTATTACTTGGCATACGAATGGCGTACGAGTGTAAGACGTAGGAGCGCTCTTGCTTATCTCAAATTCAAATGAGTACGCCTTTTTAGGGTTCCGTATGCGAAGGGTGCCAACCGGACCCTATTACTGAACCTCCACTGTCCGTCCGTCTGTGTCTGTCAGCGGGCTGTATCTCATGAAGGTAGAGACTAGAGAGCTGTCAGTGTATACATAGTGTGTGTTTCTATTGCCAGTATACCAACAAATTATAAAAATTTCAAAATAGTCGCCGATTTACAATTAAATAGGTTTTTATAATATCTTTTTTTTACACGGCTTTTATACAATACTTACTAGATGATGCCCGCGACTTCGTCCGCGTGAATGCCTATGTCCTTCCCCGGCATGCAAGCTATCGCTGTACCAAATTTCGTCAAAATCGGTTGAATAGATGGGCCGTGAAAGGCTAGCAGACAGACAGACAGACAGACGGACAGACAGACAGACGAATAGACACACTTTCGCATTTATAATATTAGTATGGATGTAATGACAACCCTATCGTACCTACCACTACCCATATTATAAATGCGAAAGTGTGTTTGTTTGTTGGTTTATTGGTTTGTTGGTTTGTCCTTCAATCACGTCGCAACGGAGCAACGGATTGACGTGATTTCTTACATGAGTAATGAGTATAGTTACAGGCCTGGAGAGTGACATAGGCTACTTTTTATCCACGAAAATCAAAAAGTTCCCACGGGACTTTTAAAAAACATAAATCCACACGAACGAAGTTGCAGGCACCAGTTAGTTATTAATAAAATGAATTGTAGGTAATCTACTAGTAAATATTCTATCTAACTTAAGTAACTTACAAAATAAGTTAAAAACACATAATCTTGTACAATGGAACCCTTCGTGTGCGAGTCCGAGTCGCACTTGGCCGGTTTTTATTATTTAATAAATCATTATTCTTCTCAGCGTCCAAATGCTGCCTACGTCAAATACCTACATAATAATTTTATTCTGTGTCTACGTTTTCATATTATTATGTTCTGTTGTTCCCCATTTCCTTTTTTACCCGACTACGGCAAAGCCAAAAGGAAGGGTTATGATTTTAGGGAATTTATTTTAGTAGTCTATGTATGTATGTATATAGGTTTGTATTTATGTGTGTTCCACCAAGGCGCCTAAAATACTGAGCCGATTTTAATGAATGAGGTGTCAATCGATTTGTTTTTAAAGTCCAGGTGACGCTACATTTCCTTTCAAATGATAGTGGAGGCTCCCGTTTGGCACCGTTCAGGTACGGAATCCTAAAAAGCTCGCGAAAGAAAAACAAAATAACATTCCTCGGCAGTGGCCCGACCGCCGACGATGAACGGGAAACGAGTAGAACTAGAAACTTAAACGAGTTGGTGATCAGCGGGAAGCGAGTGTGTAGTTTCGATAGTTTTGTCGCCGGGCTATAAGCGAGTGTGCAAGGTGCGACAAGCGATTACTCGCGTCATTCGCCCGAGGTCGCTCAATCCTGTGCAAACCTGCGCGCGTGTTACGCGTGTTCAAGCGAACATCGCTGAACAAATAACGCTGAGCGAGTTTATTTTTGAAAGCTCATCGCTCAGCGACAAAACTAGTAAAGCGAGTCGTCGCCGGCAGTGTGAACAGTCAGAGAGCAACTTTTGATATATGCATCTCCTTCGTTTACACGAAATTTACATTTATTGTGCGTTTCTTGAGAGAGAAAATCACCGATAGTTAGCCGTTTTCTCGCCGGGTGGCGCGGTCGGACCACTGCCTTATACGTACTAGTGACAAAGTAAAAAATATAAAATAAATAAAAACGGAGGTATCGTGAGCCCTCCATTTGATTTAGGGGTCTTTGAGACCGTAGGTATATCACTGAGCACGTACTTAGCCGTTTACGTTTGAAATGAAATACATCGTGGCTGAAATGTTCTTTCCCTCACATTTAATATCAGATTTATTTTGTTATCTTTGTACGCATTACTGTTTTATTTGATAAGCAATCGTTTGGAGCTCTATTGCCCGCATTAGTGGCATTACTCTGTGTCTGGCGGTCTTTAAGTATTTCTATTAGGTACCTACTTTTATCTATCTTCTTTTATCTTTTAACATTCTCGACCGAATCTCTGCAGTGATTATCCAACTGCGCTGTGAGCTGCAAGCACAGTATAAAATAGACACAGTAGTCGGATGCCTTTAATCTCCTGGTAAATGATGACCACGGCAACACTCTCCAACACAGGGCCCTAACTAAGTCCAGTTTGGGCTGCTCCTTCGTACCACACTTACCGCATGATTGCTCTGGCTAGACGGGTTCAAAGGTTCAGAGGTTCTAACGTCTGTATGTAATCAAAACCCTACTTTGTGACACGAGTTTGTACAAACACAGGCCCACTCTCTATATCGTTATTTATAGGGTTACCTCAAAAGGAAAAACGGAACCCTTATAGGATCACTTTGTTGTCTGTCTGTATTTCTGCCTGTCTGTCTGTCTGTCGGTCTGTCAAGTAACCTACAGGGTACTTCCCGTTGACCTAGAACCATGAAATTTGGCTTGGCAGGTAGGTAGGTCTTATAGCAGACATTCGGGGAAAAATCTGAATACCGTGAATTTGTGGTTCCATGACACAAAAAAAATTAAATTGTGGTCAGTAATTAATAACTAGTATTTTCAATTTTCGAAGTAAGATAACTATATCAAGTGGGGTATCATATGAAAGGGCTTCACCTGTGCATTCTAAAACAGATTTTTATTTATTATTATGCATCATAGTTTTTGAATTATCGTGCAAAATGTCGAAAAATACGACTGTAGTACGGAGCCCTCGTTGCGCGAGCCTGACTCGCACTTGGCCGGTTTTTTATTATCATAGTCCGATGGGACGGCAATCCGACACGACAAGACAGATCAGTCGCAAGACCATTAGGCGCATTACCATAGGCATTACGTGCTCTCAGAGGGTTAAGTGTGACCTATAGTACCGTCCTACTGAGAATTTCTTGACATAAAACATGTATAAGTAGAAAGTAAGTAGAGTAGGTTCACAGATTGGGATCCTTTGAGGTTGTTTAATAAAATATGGTTTAGGTGCGGTATCGCCCAAATATACCGGTCAAGTGCGAGTCAGGCTCGCGCAACGAGGGTTCCGTACTACAGTATTATTTTTTCGACATTTTGCACTATGACTTCAAAAACTATGATGCATAAAAATTTGTTTTAGAAAGCACAGGTAAAGCCCTTTCATATGATACCCCACTTGAAATAGTTATCTTACTTCGAAAATTGAAAATACTCCTAATTATTAATTTACTAGCTGATGCCCGCAACTTCGTACGCGTGGAATTAGATTTTTTTTAAATCCCGTGGGAACTCTTTGATTTTCCGGGATAAAAATATAATAGCCTATGTCACTCTCCGTCTTTATCTATAGGTACCCATGCAAAAAATCACGTCAATCCGTTGCACCGTTGCGACGTGATTGAAGGACAAACCAACAAACCAACAAACCAACAAACCAACAAACCAACAAACAAACAAACAAACACACTTTCGCATTTATATAAGGGTACGGATGACCACAATTAAAAAAAAATTGTGTGATATAATGTAACCCTAAATTCACGGTTTTCAGATTTTCCCCCTTATGTCTGCTATAAGACCTACCTAACTGCTAAATTTCATGATTCTAAGTCAACGGGAAGTACCCTGTAGGTTTCTTGACAGACCGACAGCACCGACAGACAGACAACAAAGTGATCCTATAAGGGTTCCGTTTTTCCTTTTCAGGTACGCAACCCTAAAAACACTCGTATTTAGGTGTAAAAGGGCGACATTGAAAGACGTGTTTTGTAAGGGAATCGGATCGTTATCCCTCCATTTGATTTAGGGATCGCCTCAAAACCTAAGCACGTAAGGCTTTTACATTGAAACTGAAAGACTTGTGGTTAACGCACTTTATTTTGGAGTACTTTGCATTTGTTAGTAGATATCCCTTTTTTGAAAATTCTACTGCCAAGATGGTTAAATAAGGGATGGTAATTTGTTCGCATGTCCGTCATTATTCAAGTTATTTTTGGGTTTTCGGTTATAAAAGAAAAAAATACGTAGACCCTGTAGGTACCTATTTAGAGATTTTTGAAAATTCTACCCCCACGCTGATTTTCCAAATTCCACCCGAGCGAAGCCGGGGCGGGTCAGCTAGTTTCATATATTTAGATAAGTGTCTCTGAACTCTAGTTTTAGTTTATTAATTCCCTAGTATTAGAAGAATAGAGTTCTGAAAACTAAATAATAAGGAACCTGTGTAGATATATAAAATGATATCAATAGCGAATCCAATCCAATCCAATCCAATCCATCAGCCTGTTTGCGTCCACTGCTGAACATAGGCCTTTCCAAGAGCGCGCCACCAAGCACGGTCCTCCGCCTTCCTCATCCATCCGCTCCCCAGCACCTTCTTCAGGTCATCGGTCCAGCGGGCGGGGGGTCGTCCCACACTGCGCTTACCGGTACGCGGTCTCCACTCCAGAAGTCCACCAGATAGCGATTCGTCAAAATATTATTGAAGTTCAACAGCTATGATTTGAAAAGATGAAATGAAAACCCTGTTTCAATTGGTTTAAAAAATATTTCGATAAATTCAAATTCCATTAAAATCAAACATTCAAACCGCGATTCGAGCCGCGTATGAAAATAAAAACACAAAATGGATTTAGTTTACGATCGAAATGTATGAATTTTATTTCGCGGACGATACATTATTATATTGTTTATAAGTCCCGCAAATTGCTATTGCGCTGGAACCATGTCTCATTAACATCGAAATTACGTCATTTGACGTATATCTAAATATATAAAAGGAAAAGGTGACTGACTGACTGACTGACTGACTGAATGACTGACTGACTGACTGACTGATCTATCAACGCACAGCTTAAACTACTGGACGGATCGGGCTGAAATTTGGCATGCAGATAGCTATTATGACGTAGGCATCCGCTAAGAAAGGATTTTTGAAAATTCAACTCCTAAGGGGGTTAAATAGGGGTTTGAAATTTTTTAGTCCACGCGGACGAAGTCGCGAGCATAAGCTAGTTTAAGTAAAAATTGGTAAAAATATACCATCCGCTCGAAACTTCAGTCTAGTGGTGACGTCACTAAAATTGCGGGACTTTTAAATTGAATGACTGAAACTCGATTGCATGATATTTTAAAACATGAAAGCGAGTGATGCTTATATAATATGGATATTATTGAAAATGTATATTAATGCATGAAATTAATTCAATTATCGATAAAAGTTTTTAAAAAGCTCCGGTTTTAGCTTCACTTTCAAATACCTACCTACTTTTTATTTGATTCAAATTTTGCAACGGATTTTTAATTAACTTTAGTAGAAGTTAATTAAAAATATTTATCAGTACTTAGTACTGTACTTATCAAAATATTGCAAAAATGTATGTATTCATGAAAGGAAAAGCTGACTGACTGATCTATCGACGCACAGCTCAAACCACTGGACGGATCGAGATTTGGCATGCAGATCGCTATAATGACGTAAGCATCCGCTAAGAAAGGATGTTTGAAAATTACCCCCTAAGGGGTTTAATTACAACCCCTAAGGGGGTGAAATAGAGGTTTGGTGTAGTCCACGCGGACGAAGTCGCGAGCATAAGCCAGTTAATCCATATAATAGTAAAAACTTTGCTATAAAACCTCTTTCCCTTGCTTCCAGAACATGCACCATGGGCTATAACGACACATACAACATCTCGGAGCCCTACAAGCCCTACGACGAGCGCCCCGAGACCTACATCGTGCCGCTGCTGTTCGCGCTCATATTCCTCATCGGGGTGGTCGGCAATGGCACCCTAGTGGCCGTCTTCGTCAGGCATAAGGCTATGAGGAATGTGCCTAATACGTAAGTCAAACTTTATTCATACCCCGTGGGAACTCTTTGATTTTCCGGGATAAAAACTGGCCAAGTGAGAGTCAGGCTCGCGCAATGAGGGTTCCGTACTTCAGTCGTATTTTTTCGACATTTTGCACGATAATTCAAAAACTATGATGCATAAAAATAAAAATGAATCTGTTTTAGAATGTACAGGTGAAGACCTTTCATATGATACCCCCACTTGATATAGACACTCACTTCGAAAGTTGAAAATACTACCTAATTAATAGTTCATGACCACAATTTAATTTTTTTTGTGTGATCTAACCCTAAATTCGCGGTTTTCAGATTTTTCCCCAAATTTTAGCTATTAGATCTACCTACCTGCCAAATTTCATGATTCTAGGTCAACGGGAAGTACCCTGTAGGTTTCTTGACAGACAGACAGACAGACAACAAAGTGATCCTATAAGGGTTCCGTTTTTCCTTTTGAGGTACGGAACCCTAAAAAGTAGCCTATGTCACTCTCCAGGTCTTTATCACACATGCAAAAAATCACGTCAATCCGTTGCACCGTTGCGACGTGATTGAAGGACAAACAAACACACTTTCGCATTTATAATAAGGTCACTGATATAAAAAGGGTAGGTAGGTACTGTTCGCTCAAGTATAATGAGTAGGCATAAGTTACATAATTTTTTTATATTTACGTTCAGGTACTTTAATTTGTTTACTTACATTTAAATGAAATAGCAGTTTATTAACCCAGTTCCCTGATACAATATAATTAGTTTGCACGCCACGGCTATAAAGATTTTAATTTCACTCTTATTATTTCCTTAGGAAAATTTTCTTTTCCTCATCGAAAATGTTTTTATGTCCTGAAATCTAGGTTAATAGCAATGTAAATTGAATCCAATCTAAGTTGAAATTAAAGAATTTCTAAAACGGAAAGCGTAAATAAATTATACTTATATAATATATTGGAGGGTCGATATTGAAAGAGTTCTTACTGTCTACTCCTGTTTCTCCGACAAATATATATAATATATAATTTCATCCACTAAGTATAATTTTTTTTTTAAGCCTGTTAATAAAAGATTTAAAAAAAATATATACTTAGTGGATGAAATTAAAGAACTACTTATTTCACAGTTTTACAAAGCATATTATAAGCTGATGCCCGCGACTTCACCCGCGTGGATTTAGGTTTATAAAAATCCCGTGAGAACTCTTTGATTTTCCGGGATAAAAAGTAGCCTATGTCACTCTTCAGGTCTTTAACTATACCCATGCAAAAATCACGTCGATCCGTTGCTCCGTTGCTACGTGATTGAAGGACAAACCCAACATTCTAAAGCTAGCTAAACAACAAACACACATTCGCATTTATAACAGGGGCAGTGATAATAGGGGTAGTGATTAGATGATAATACCCGCGACTTTGACCGCGTGGATTTAGATTTTATAAATCCCGAGGGGGAAATCTTTGATTTTTCGGAGTAAACTCAAACTCAAATCATTTATTCAAATTCGTTATTATTGTAGTACACTTTTTGATTGTCAATTGTTGGATATGTAAGATATTGATGACTTTATGGTGATAATTATTATTTACGTAGGTAAACTTAACTAAACTAAACTGGGTATAAAAAGTACCCAGTCTATGTTCATCTCCGGGAAACAAGCTATCCGTATCTACCTTTCGTCTAAAATCTAAATGCATGGGTTATGAAAAGATGACAGAGAGTTAGACAGACGGACACATTTTCGCATTTTAAATATTCGTAAGTAAGTAAGTTTCTCTACGTGATCAAATCAGAAATGAGGAGATCCGTAGGAGAACTAGAAAAGTGGCAATGAGCAGGGCACATAGTTCGTAAAACCGATTGGGGTGACGTTGGGGTCCCAAGGTGCTGGAATGGCGACCTCACACCGGAAGATGCAGTGTTGGAGACCCCCCCACTAGGTGGACGAACGACATCAGACGAGTCGCAGGGAGCCGTTGGATCCAGGCGGCGCAAGACCGTGGCGTGTGGAAGTTCGTACAAGAGACCTATGTCCAGCAGTGGACGTATATCGGATGATGATGATGATGATGAAGTAAGTAAGTATGTAGGTACCTATATGGATTTTGTGGGCTATAGATACTCTGCGGTTGCAAATTCAAAAGTTAATAGGTATAGTATGTCATTGTTTTCTGTACGATATTGAACTTACTACCTCAGTACGCTTAGTACGAGATTTTATGTCTCACCAACGTTGATAGTATTCGAGTGTCGAAAACCTTCCGCATTATAGTAAACTGGATCTCAACTGCCTTGTTTTAATGCTCAAGTTTGTTACACATCTGCAGGAGATTTTATGTCTCACTAACGTTGATAGTATTCGAGTGTCGAAAACCTTCCGCATTATAGTAAACTGGATCTCAACTGCCTTGTTTTAATGTTACACATCTGCAGCCAGTGCTCCGAGCGGAAACGTTGCGAAATTAAAATCAGAAGCATTGAATTTTTAACTTCAATTCAAGGCTCTTTACGTCCATTTTACTTTGGCGTTATTGTGTTTCGACTCTTGAATTCTAGCAACGTTTAGTGTGACGTAAAATCTTATACTAAGCGTACTGGTGACTCGTGTAGTCCATTTCTAAAGCTATAAAAACCCTATTTCTCAACAAAGTAACCAAGCAAGAAGCATAGCGTGTCAATAACGTATGAACGTAAAAAAGTTGTTTCACAAAGATTAACAGTCCATTTTGTTATTCTAAGAGTCCATTGTCATAGGGCAATTAACTTTGTAATTTTATACAAGAATTTAGATTTTTAGAGAAACGTACTGTGACCTAAATTTTTTGACAAATATTCGTCTTTCAAAATATACTTCGGCAGTCGTTATGAGCCTTAGAACAATCTATTATAAGGTCACCACGATACAGATTCTAGTATGGATACTAATCAGTGGTAAAATTAACTCTATTTATTTTTTGCTATAAATACCTACTATTCTTATTATATTTTAAAGTATTTTTTTACCCTTTTCATGCTCTTTTCTTAGCTATCGGCTGTAAAAGTATAAGTACAGATTTGTTAGCGATTCTTTTCAAACATTAATATTTATCTAGCTTTAGATCTACTTAAGTAATCGTAGACTTTAAAAATCTGTCATGAATTCAAGCATCATCATTATCATCATGACCAACCCATCATGTTTACTACTGAACATGGGACTCCTGTCAAGATGAGAAGGATTTGAATATTTGAACTTAAAATTCACATTACCCCGAAAAGTTAGAAGTGCGTGCCCGGGATCGAACCGAAAACCGTTCCAATCCAAACCACCTATTACTAACCAAATCATGGTTAAATCGTTCGGTCACCTTATAATTTAGTCGACATGAATAAATAAGTAAATGCAAGTCAACAAAACGTGGACTTCAGAACTTTTGGGAAATGTGCCATTCTCTTTGACGACACAAAGATTTTAAGAAGTAACAAGTAAGTAACATAAAGGAAGAATAAGTTGGTGATTTGGTGAAAGTTTTTTACTTTGCGTGAGAAGCATTCTCACGATGGAGATAAGAATACATTGACCTATTTGCCAAAACTGACGGAATCTCAGAATTTAGAACATAGAATAATGATAGAATCATAATATCATCATTCTATGATCATAGAATCATAGACTATTTTTCATCTTTAGTGGTGGGGTTATTTAGCGCCATCTATGAAAATTTTATCAAACATTGCCCTGAAACTTCCTCATTGACACGACCTAAACATTAAAGCATAGATCATTATAGCATAGATTTGAACCTAACGTTACATTTAATGGTTCTATGCATAAAGGAGTAGATGCGGCCGAAGCTTTTGCGAATTTCTTTGCAAACGTATTTCTTCCTGATGTACCAAAGTTACGTGTAGTTGAGGCATGTCTAAATGATGGCAAGCTAAATAGTACTATATGCCACATCCCAAAGTTTACAGTGACGGACATAAAATATGGCATTGATAAACTGAAGGTAAATTGCGCAACTGGACCAGATAACTTACCAGCTGATGTTTTGAAAATGTGTAGTAAATATCTTAGTCTCCCTCTTTGTCATGTACTTAATTTAATCTTAAAGACTGGACAATATCCTTCTCAATGGAAGCTGACCCGAGTTACACCAATACCTAAAAAAACCGGTACGACGTCCGTAGAGGAATTTCGGCCCATAGCTATTCTCTCAACGCCTGCCAAGGTATTTGAAAGAATTGTGCATAGAGAGATAAGCCGGCAAATCAGTAATTTACTATGTGACGAACAGCATGGATTTAGGATTAAGAAGTCTGTCAACTCCAACTTATTAACAGCTACTGAATACATATCGTCCTGCCTAGATAGAGGCCATCAAGCAGATGCACTTTATTTTGATTACCGCAAAGCTTGTGATAGAGTTAATAACGATATTCTTCTAAAAAAACTCAGTGCTATTGGTCTTTCTCCTCAGCTCCTACATGTATTATCAGACTACCTCCGTGACCGTCAGCAATTCGTTCGATATGGCATATATGAGTCTAAACCATATCATACGCGATCCGGTGTAAGCCAGGGCTCTATCTTAGGACCTCTATTCTTCCTAATCATGATAAACGATCTTCCAGAATCTATAAAATATGCAAAATGCTTGCTATATGCAGATGACCTAAAACTTATATTCGAAATTACTTCTATCGAAGATTGTCTCAAGTTGCAATGCGATCTTACAGCTGTATATCACTGGAGTAAAGCGAACAAAATGGAGTTCAATCGTGACAAATGTTCAGTTATGACCTTTGGTAAAGTTCGGTATCCTTTGATACATGAATATAAAATGGATGGAATCCCTATTCCCAGAGTACAGAACATGAAAGACCTAGGTGTAATTTTTGATAAAAAATTGACCTTCCATGACCATATTAACACCGTAGCAGCTGACTCATTTCGAAGATTAGGATTTGTACTACGCAACTCTCGGGAGTTCCATAGTCCTTTGGTAATACGATTACTATATTACGCCTTAGTCCGAAGCAAGCTCGAAACAAGCACCTGTGTCTGGCATCCGTACGAGGCAAAGTACGGGCTTATATTAGAAAAAGTACAAAAGGCCTTCCTAAGATACCTGTATAAACGTTGCTATGGATATTATCCTTTCCTATACCCAACCAAATTTCTGTTAGGTTGCTTAGGTTTCAACTCCCTGGAGGTCAGACGCATTTGCGACCAACTCAAAATTATGTGTCAAATTTTGCGAGGAGATGTTAATGCTCCAGAACTTCATAACCAACTGTGTCGCATACGTGTCCCTGAATCCAACAGTAATCTTCGTCCACGAAAAAATAAACTTTTCGTGGTCCCACATCATCGCACTATTGCTAGATCTATGTCACCTATACCCCGTTCATTAGCATCATTCAACGCGCTTTTGGACAATAATGCTCAATGGGACCCATTTAATGATGGGTCTATAATACTGGTTCGGGAGTTACTGAAGTACGCTGAGAGCATTGCATGAATATGTCATTCAATGTTCTCAGCGTACATATTCAAAATTCTTTGATCTTTTATCGTTTTGTATTTTATGTCTTTTTTCTTGTACCTTTATTTGTATTTAAATTTATTATTAATCATCTAGTTAGTGTAAGTGGCACTGCCGTTCTAATTAGATATAAAATAAATAAAATAAAATAAATAAATCATATAGATATAGGTATGGTATTATTTTTCATCTTTAGTGGTGGAAGTATTCAGCGTCATCTATGAAAATTATCTCAAACGTTTCCTGGAAACCTTCTCATTAGTGAGTACTGAGTAGTGATCTAATTAAATCTATCTCTTTCAGATACATCCTCTCGCTCGCACTCGCAGACCTGTTGGTAATCATAACGTGTGTACCATTCACGTCCATCGTCTACACCGTGGAATCCTGGCCATGGGGAGAACTAGTGTGCAAGATATCGGAAGCAGCGAAGGACGTCAGTATCGGAGTATCAGTGTTCACCTTGACAGCACTGTCGGCTGATCGGTACTTCGCGATCGTCGATCCGTTAAGGAAATTACATGCTACTGGTGAGTGCTATTTAATCTAATTACAGCCGCGAGAGCAGCAAATGAGGATGCTGATGATGTCAGCAGCAGCAGTCACATTTATGTGCGATTTTGCGGCTTTTACGGCTTGTTGCGGCCCTTGCGCCTTTTTGCGGCTCGTGTGACCATTTTATCCCTTGTGGTTATTGCTGTTATTTAAGCTCTGGTATACCTTGAGGATAGTAAAAAAAGCATATCCTTTGAAATTGCCTGTACTCCATCATACAACTTGTCTAAACTCTGAAGTCTGTGGGGAGAATCAGTGTACAAGATATCAGAAGCAGCGAAGGACGTCAGTATCGGAGTATCAGAGTTTTCACCTTCACAGCGCTGTCAGCTGATCGGTACTTCGCGATTGTCGATCCGTTAAGGAAATTACATGCTACTGGTGAGTGCTATTTAATTTAATTACAGCCGCAAGAGCCGCAATTGAGGATGCTCATAATGTCAGCTGCATTTAGAAGGTGAATGCGACTTTTGCTGCTTTTACGGCTTTTTGCGGCCCTTGCGCCTTTTTGCAGCTCTTATGGTCATTGTATCCCTTGTGGTTATTCCTATTATTTAAGCTCTTGTGACCTTGAGGATAGTAAAAAAAGCCTATACCTTTGGAATTTCTATCTATCTTAAAATATAATTTTTTAACTAGCTTATAATATTATAGTAACTTAGCTTGATCATTTGTAGAACGCTATCTCTCCTACTCTCATGAGATTTAATCTTCTGTTTATTGATCTCCGAGCACGGATTCTATGCGCCATATAATATGAACGTAACATGTCTAAGTCCTATAATGCTTATTCTGAATTTCGGGAATCGGGACTACAACATCTCTACATAGTATAAAATAAAGTCGCTTCCTGCTGTCTGTATGTATGAACGCGTAGATCTTTTAAACTACGCAACGGATTTTAGTGAGGTTTTCACCAATAGATAGAGTGATTCAAGAGAAAGGTTTATAGGTATAGTTTAATATTGGTTTGTATTAATTTGTTGAAATATGACGATATTTGAACGAAATGTCGGAAGAAATCAAGCTTCCATCGAAAATTAACAAATATTCCGCGCAACAAAACGAGACGGAGGCGGCGGCGGTGGTTGCATTTATAATATTAGTATGGAAGTGACACTACATACAATAAGTATCTACACTGCCACCCATGCGAAGCCGGGGCGGGTCGTTAGTAACATATTATATAGAACTAACGATAAAGGGGATACTGAGTAACTATGCCTAATAATATTGCCTTTCAGCGTACGTTTGATGCGAAGCTTTATTCGACAAAAGCCGGGGTTTAACTGACATTGACACGCGGCTCGGAATAAAACGTATGAGTGATTATGACCGAATAATAATCTTGATTAATTTCATTAAGAGTAAAATGAAATATTGTTAATATTTATCTGAAAATTATGACCGAATAATAATCTTGATTAATTTCATTAAGAGTAAAATGAAATATTGTTAATATTTTGCTGAAAAATTATGTACGAACTAGCTTACTACTTACTCAAATTTCGAACCCCTATTTTACCCTCTTAGGAGTTGAATTAAAAATCCTTTCTTACCTGTGCGGGCTATGCCTACGTCATAATAGCTATCTGCATGCAAAATTTGAATAGAATAGAATAGAATAAATTTTTTTTGAGCCCGATCCGTCCAGTGGTTTGAGCTGTGCGTTGATAGATCAGTCAGCTTTTCCTTTTATATATCTATATTCTATATATATAATATATCTATATAATAAGCTACTCTCTTGAAATTATGTGGTACGTTGGTGAATTAATGACAGACGTTAGTGCAGACATGTTTATTAATTGGTGAAGTCTTATCTTACTCTACTTACGAACTAAGAGTTACTATTTATCTAAAATGTTTTCATCCTATTCTTTGATAAATGATTACAAAAAGAGTTCAAGGATGTCATAAAGTATCCATAAAAATGTCCCCTCGACCATAATTGGCGGTTTTTTTTAAATATATCTATATTTTTTTAATATATATTTTTTTTATATATTTTTTTAAGTATATCTCCATAATATAAAAATGAATCACTAAATGTGCTGCTCATCGCAAATCTCGAGAACCGCTGAACCGATTTCGCTAATTCTTTTTTTATAATATTCCTTGAAATACGAGGATGGTTCTTACGGAGAGAAAAATTTAATTCAACCACCCCCTCAATTTTCTAAACTCCACCCGAGCGAAGGCGGGGCGGTTCAGCTAGTCTATAATATAAAAACCGGCCAAGTGCGAGTCAGGCTCGCGCAATGAGGGTTCCGTACTACAGTCATATTTTTTCGACATTTTGCACGATAATTCAAAAACTGTGATGCATAAAAGTAAATAAAAATCTGTTTTAGAATGTACAGGTGAAGACCTTTCATATGATACCCCACATGATATAGTCACTCACTTCGAAAGTTGAAAATACTAATTATTAGTTCATGACCCCAAATGTCAACTATAAGATCTACCTACCTGCCAAATTTCATGATTCTAGGTCAACGGGAAGTACACTGTCGGTTTCTTGACAGACAGACAGGCAGACAACAAAGTGATCCTATAAGGGTTCCGTTCTTCCTTTTTAGGTAAGGAACCCTAAAAATGAATCATCATCATGAAACATCGTGAGGAAACCTGCATGCCCGAGAGTTCTCCATAATGTAGTCAAAGGTGTCTGCAGTGTGTCAATCTGCATTTGGCTAGCGTGGTGGGCTAGATCAAAACCCTTCTCATTTGAGAGGAGACCTATTGCTCTGTAGTGAGCTGATCATGGATTGATCATGACAACAGTCTCTATGCCCTCTTTTCTTACCCAGAACTATACTATTATGTACTTATTCTGACCCCAGGATAAAAAAGAAGTTTTTTTCTTTGTAAAAAAATTTTAGCCATTTTAAATGACTAATAGTCCCCGTTCCTCTCCAACTAAGCGTCAAGCTTGTGCTAGGAGTAGGTACGACAATAGTGCAACGGGTTTGAACCGTCGACCTTTCGGTTTTCAGGAGTGGACTCCTTTACCGGTTGCTCAACCGGTAAAGGACTTTAGGAAGAAGGAAGGTAAAGGGTATTGAGGCTCTAAGCCTACTGGCAGTAATGAAATGTTCTAAATTTCATAGTTGTATACAAAAACCCTTATTAAAACGTGTCCTAATTACCCACTGATAATAAATACTAAGAGCAAACATTAGAATAGATTAAGTAAATTAGCTAATTAACATAAGCAAAAGCTAACAGTTGGAACTAATAGGCGGCACATTCTGGACAACCATCAGCAAAAGCTTTTTAATCTTTTTTTAAGGTTCCGTACCTCAAAAGGAAAAAAGGAACCCCTATAGGATCACTTCGTTGTCTGTATGTTTGTCTGTAGACAGACAGATAGACAGACAGACAACAAAGTGATCCTATAAGGGTTCCGTTTTTCCTTTTGATGTACGGAACCCTAAAAAGCAATAGAATTTTTCATAAATACCTTAATTCGGTAGTGGTTGATTTTTACAAAAACATTAGGTATATTATACGGAAAGAAATTTCTATTTAGTACCTGAATAATAAACTGGACCATGAAATAGTAGGAAGCATATTTCATTATTACACGAGTTAATGAAGACCAAATATAAAAATTTACTGTTTTTTTATGAGCACGTCTTCCCGTGTTATTAGATCTCCTAGGGCCTAGGCGATACACCCTTCTTTTTTGGCTAAAACCAACAATGCAACATGGGCGTGACTCTAATAAAATATGTCTTTAATAAGATCTGTACCTATACTTTATTATCGTAATTTGGGGTTCGAACATTTTTGTATGGGACCCGGCATTGAAAATGTAACAGACATTAGACAGATAGACAGTACGTACACTTTTGCATCAGTACCCTTATTATAAATGCGAAAGTGTGTGTGTTTGTTTGTTGGATTATTGATTGTTGGTTTGTCCTTCAATCACGTCACAACGGAGCAATAGATAGACGTGATTTATTGCATGGGTATAGTCAAAGACCTGGAGAGTGACATAGGCTACTTTTTATCTCGGAAACCCAAAGAGTTCCCACGGTATTATTAAAAACCTAAATCCACGCGGACGAAGTCGGGGGGGGGGGGGGGGTCAGCTAGTTAATTATAATTATATTAGTGTGGACAATAATAAATAATAGTTCATCTTGAAACTGTAATAATATGATAGACCAAAATATAGGCTCACAAATTCTCCCTGTCAAATTATTTGCCCCGTTAACCCTATAACACCAGGGAAACTCATCGAGGCGTC
The DNA here is from genome assembly GCF_902806685.2 of Maniola hyperantus. Lineage (NCBI taxonomy): Eukaryota > Metazoa > Arthropoda > Insecta > Lepidoptera > Nymphalidae > Maniola > Maniola hyperantus. The sequence continues at coordinate 10,896,760 of NC_048554.1, forward strand.
AGTGCCAGATGACTGGCTTACCTTCCTATCTTATCGCTTCAGAACGTCGCTCGTATTGAATGTATTCAATTAGAAACGTTTCATTTAGGCTGATTTATGAAATACCGACTACGTGTGTTGGATGGAAATTTCTTGAAGAGAAGTTCTATCATAGATTCATCACTACCGTCTACCGACTTCCCATATTATAACATAGCTGATGCCTGCGACTTCGTCCGCGTACACCCACCCAAAAAATCAAACCATGCAAACCCATGCAAAAAATCAAACCATGCAAACCCATGCAAAAAATCACGTCGATCCGTTACTCTGTCGCGACATGATTGAAGGGCAAACCAATAAACAAACACACTTTCGCATTTATAGTATGGGTAGTGACTAGTGAGGTATGGGTAGTGATGCAAGTGTTTTTGTTTGTTGGTTTGTCCTTCAAACACGTCGCAACGTGGGTTGGGGTTTAGCCTGCGCCTTCAATTAGGTAAATAGGTATAGTACGTGACAGGTCGAGATGGCAATCGGGGTGGGGATGCCCCGCCCCGCCTTATAATATACCTACTAGACGGCGATGAGTCAAGAAAAGCGTTTAGTAAGCTAAACATTACAGTACGCTTAGCACGAGATTTTATGTCTCACCAACGTTGATAGTATTCGAGTGTCGCTACACTTCCGCGTTATAGTAAACTGAACCTTAACTGCCTTGTTTTGACGCTCAAGTTTGTCTACACATCTACAGCAAGCGCTCCAAGCGGAAACGTTGCGAAATTAAAATCAGTGGCATTGAATTTTTTACTTCAATTCAAGGCTCTTTAGGTCCATTATTTTACTTTGATGTTATTGTGTTTCGACTCTCGAATTCAAGCAACGTTTGGTAAGACGTAAAATCTTATACTAAGGGTACAGGGCCTAATGGTTAGACATATTTTACAGGTATCCGATATTACCTCTCCCTTTTTTGCTGTATATAAAAATGTAAATTTCGTTTAAGGTCGAGTACCTTCACCGGTCTACCATCGCTAACCTTAATTTAATATTCCCTCCAAACAGCTTTAAGCACCCTCTTAACAACCGAGTTTGAACGATGTCACTTAGAATTTTCAGGGCTTCAGATTTTAGAAGTACTGGAACACTAAATGACCTCTCTAGGTACTTACCTAGATTGGTACCAAGGAATTCGCAAATTAGAGATTTTAAATCTCCCATTTTGATTCTTTATCTGTTATTATAAAAAAATGATGTTTGTTTTATACCAGGCAAACAAAGACTAAAATTAAATAAGCTCTTACTACTTTCTTTAAGGTAAATGAAAGCATCACTAGGAAACCTGCATGTCAGAGAGTTTTCCATAATGTTTTCACAGGTGTGTTAAGGCCGCCAATTCACACTTGGCCAGTATGGTGGACTTTGGCCTAAACCTAATTCTCATTCTGTGGAGAGAGCCGTGCTCAGGACTCAGGAGAGGGCCGGCGATGGGCTGATGATGATGATGATGATGATGATGAAACAAAAGTGCGATAATAATTCGTAAAATATCAACGCTGTTGATCCTTAGTAAATTCCTGTAGCAAACGATTGTAAGTGCAAAAATTTACAAAATTACTTTCCGTGAAAAATCGCAGAATCAAATGGGCTGAAATCACTGTGATGAGAAACCACTGGGACATGAAAAGAGCCTCCCCGCGTGGTGCTTAGTTTTATACCGATCACAAGCACCCGACGTCCCTGGAAGCAGCTACTACATGAACAAAATCAGTACCTAGGCTGACTAATCTTTTCGCCACGACATACACGACAACACGACGACGACGGCTACCTATCGCGGTTGCGGCTTATTTAAAAATGAAAAAAGTAGCAATAATCTGCCAATATCGAATAATTTGTCAAAACGGGTGTATATTAATTCTTTGAAGAACTCATAATATGTTATATCAATAACATAACTTGAGCTTAATAATTTATCACTTAGGTACTTCTTAAGATTTGTTTGTGTCGTAGAGTATTTCAATATATTCATTATTCAATTATTAATTGATTAATTGAATAACCGTAAGAGGATTGGTTTTGGCATGTGAAGTTGTTAAAAGCCAATTGAATTCAGCAGAGGGGTAAACAGAAGCACCTTCTGACATAATTCAATCAGCGTGTCATGGTACGTATCCACATTTATGCCTGATTCCCACGGTGCGTGAGTGTGCGGATTATCACGACCATGGAGAGCCACGTACCAGGCACAAAGCTCGAACGACTACGACGACATGTCTGCGCTACCACAGTCGGTGCGGGCTGGTCCGCGTCCGTCTGCAATATCACGCACCGTGGGAAGCAAGTAGCTGGCTAAATTAAATAACTGAATTTAGGCGTTGGTCCCAGTACCTAGAGGTCAAAGTTCGAGTTCTGCGTCCCGCGTATAATCTACTAATATTACCTATATATTTATTTATTTTATTTTATTTTTATTATTCATGTACCAAAAATTGTAGTTACAAAGTAATAATAAATTAAGTTACATTGGAAATGTCTGTCTGCTGACTTTTCACGGTCTATTTTTGACGAAATTTTGTACAGAGTTAGCCTGTTAGTCCGGAGACAGGCGTAAGCTACTTTTTGCCCCAGAAAATCCAAGAGTTTTTAAAAACCTACCTAAATGCACGTTAGTAGTAGTAGTAGTCAGTCAAACAAATCAAACGAATTGGTATTAAAACAACCAACCTATATTTAAAAAACCCAAAATTTGTGATTTCAATGAAAACGGTAGGTACAATTAGGCAAGTACAGTAAAGTGTCAACATCTTTCATTGAGCTTTTTGCTCCTTCTATAAAATCTTCGCCGTCTATAACGGTTTATTCCATTGAAATGAGAAATTCAATATGTACATCATTTGATTTGAATGACGTGAATCCGAAAACTTGGTCGAAACCACAGGTCGAAACAAACAAACTTTTGAAGGTAGATACATTAGACTAAAGCATTATTATTTGTAACTAAGAAACTTCGATTATTCATTGGGCCTCCTGCTACAACTATCACAAGAAGTAAATGAATGGTAATAATGGTAAACTTGATAACTATAGTATTAAATTTATTGAAGAATTTAAATTAGAGATTCTATTAAATAAACTTAAATCTAAATTAAAAGTACTTAAAAAATATTAAATTAAAACATACAACTTAAATAAACCTTACCAACTTGGTAACGAAATCACTCGATTTCAATCATTTCATTTCATTCATAACAGAATAAATGCCCGCAGCTTTGTCTGCTTAGGTTTTAGGCTTTTATAAACACACTTTCGCATTTATATAGTATCCGTAGAAATTAGTATGGAATCATCATCAGCATGATCAAACCATCGTTGACACACTAATGAGCACGGGTTTCTTCTCAGATTGAGAAGGGGTTTTTTTAACTTATAGACTAGCGCTTGGCTGTAATCAGACCTGGTGGCAAGTAATGATGCAGCCTAAGATTAAGTATTTCAAGATGGAATAGATTTACCAGGAAATCCCGCAGAGATTTAAACAATCTTAGTAATCTTAGTTCACACGAAGTTAACCCGAACACTTGGCCGTTAGAACTTGTTGGTTAGGTAGACAACAATTTGAAATTAAATAAATCGAGTTAACAAAGTTAGCTAACTTAACCAATTTTGTGGTACCGTACGGTGTAAACAAAACTTTAACTATGATAAATTGACACGTGTCTTCCCGATTGATTGAATTTTGTCCAATATATAGGCTACCTTCCTAATTACCTAAACTTAATTACTTGCCTACTACGTGCCTACGACTGATATGATCTTAACATTCTAAACCCAATCTTGGTAAACTACGCATCTAACTAATTTTTAAGGTTCCATATACCTCAAAAGGAAAAAAAGCAACCCTTATTAGGATCACTTTGTTGTCTGTCTGTCTTAACTACTTAACTACTAACTACTTAGGTACTTCCTGTTGACGTAGAATCATGAAATTTGGCAGGTAGGTAGGTCTTTAATAGCACAAGGAAAGTCGTAAATCCGAAAACCGAGAATTTGTGGTTACATCACAAAAACAATATTATATAAAATGTGTCATTTTTATTTATTTTTATGCATAATAATTTTTGATTTATCTTGCAAAATACATATACCTACAATACTTGGTATTAGTTATCTTACTTTGAAAATTGAAAATACTAATTATTTGTTCATGAACACATTTTAATTATTTTTTGTGAGGGTTCCTTTTTTCCTTTTGAGGTATGGAACCCTAAAAATGGCGAGTGAGTTCTTAAGATCATTCATTTCTTGAGCATTCGTACACTCCTTCGGCACAGGTCGTTGCTAGTAATATCACACAGGTACAAATGATTCACTAATAGATAAAGCACGTTCAAACCCTACCGTAAATTATAACAATCAGTACTAATAAAGGATAGATAACTCAGCTCCGAGATAAACAATGGTATTGATGAAGGTGGATATTTACTGGAAAATTTTCAATATAGGTCTGAGGCGGGTATATATCAAGCTTTTGCGTCACATGGCTAATTTAGCACACTATTAGCATTCTTTTTCTTTTCTTTTTTTAAAAAGAATATTAGCCATGTTAAATGACTAATATTCCCCTTTCCTCTCCAACTAAGCGTCAGGCTTGTGCTAGGAGTAGGTACGACAATAGTGCACCGGGCGGGGTTTGAACCGTCGACCTTTCGGTTTTCAGTCCACTCCTTTACCGGTTGAGCCCTTGAGGCTCTAAAATTAGCATTAAGAATATACTCAAATATATATATATGATGCACATATATATATATATATATATATATAAATATATATATATATGTGCAATTTGTTCAAAACACAATAGGTTTTATTAAGTACTAGCTGATGCCCGCGACTTCATACGCGTGGATTTAGGTTTTTATTTTTAATCCCGTGGGAACCCTTTGATTTTCTGGGGTAAAAAGTATTCTATGTCCTTCCCCGGGATGCAAGCTGTACAAAATTACGTCATGGATGGTCCGTGAAAGGCTAGCAGATAGACAGACAGACACACTTTTGCTTGAATAATATTAGTATTGATGGATGGATATCATCGATTCAGGAGCAAACGGAGAGTTTCCTCACTGTAGTTATATTATATACTAGCTGATCCCCGCGGCTTCGCCCGCGTAGATTTAGGTTTTTAAAGATCCCGTATAGCCTATGTCACTCAGGAATAATGTTGCTTTCTACTGGTGAAAGAATTTTTAAAATCGGTTCAGTAGTTCTAAAGATTACCCCCTACAAACAAACTTAACGACATTACCTCTTTATATAATAACAACGGGCCGTGCAGCAGAAATCGTAATATTTTAATTTCGCCATAACTTCAAAACCAAACGTCCAGTTTTAATCATTCAAAGACCAAATATTATCTCCATAAACTGTTCTTAGTGATGAAATCATTTATTTTGATAAGGATTAATAGCATGAGTAAAATAAACGCGTTTAAATGTAGTCCAAAAAAAATTCAAGATTTTTAAATAAAAAAATGGTTGCTGTGCCTCACTCGACATAGATGGGTATAGTGTGTCGCGGACTTTTTTGTAGATATTTATAAGATCTACAATTAATTAGAACATTTTATGGTTCTATCTTTTATAGTTTAGGCAGCGTACGCAAAATAAGTAACTTTTCTGGTTGATTTTTTACACCTTGTGTCCGAAAAACCCAAATATCTTACGGAACCCTATTTTTTTCCAAAATAAAATATAGCCTATGTTACTCGTGGATAATGTAGCTTTCGAATGGTGAAAGAATTTTTAAAATCGGTCCAGTAGTTTTTGAGCCTATTCAGTACAAACAAACAAACAAACAAACAAACAAACAAACAAACAAAGTTTTCCTCTTTATAATATTAGTGTAGATAATATAATAGAATTATTATTCTCGTCAAACTGACTATGTATTTTAAGTTTGAAGCTATTCAAGTGAACTGTCTTGCGGTTTCAACCACTGGACTATAAAGCTGAACTTCGTCCTACCGATGAGAAACTGCATGAAACTTGATGGATACCGAGAAATTCTCGGTAGGTAGGTACCTTTCTACCAAGCTGTGATAGCCTAGTGGTTAGGACGTCCGCCTTCTAATTGGAGGTCGGGGGTTCGATCCCGGGCACACGCACCTCTAACTTTTCAGAGTTATGTGCGTTTTAATTGATTAAATATCACTTGCTTTACCGGTGAAGGAAAACATCGTGAGGAAACCTGCATGCCTGAGAGTTCTCCATAATGTTCTCAAAGGTGTGTGAAGTCTACCAATCCGCACATGGCCAGCGTGATAGACTATGGCCAAAACCCTTCTCAGTCTGAGAGGAGACCCGTGCTCTGTAGTGAGCCGGCGATGGGTTGATCATGATGATGATGATTCTATCAACAAAGATACAATTACAGTTAGCTGCGTACGTGATAAAGGGTTGAAGCAACTTTGTACCGAAATAATATGATCGCAATACGAATTAGGACGAAATGCCATACCTACTAGTTGGACTATAGATAAGGGATTGTTACTGATTAGAAGATAAACAGATTTAGGCCGAAGATCTCACTTTCTGCCTCGTATTCCTCACTGCTGAGGATCGTACCCTTTCCCATTAATTACGTGATGGTAGGGGTTTCCGTAGGATAATAATGTTGTGGGCTCCCAGATTCTTTCGGATACGATTCGACTAAAAGGGGATTTTGACTCTTATATATTGGTTTCGTTCTAGTTTAGTTATTATTCGAGTTTTGCATGTGTCTGACGTAAAACCTAGGATTTACTGAGTGAATACTGATAAAAGTCCGTAAAGTCAAAGTCAAAGTCAAATAATTTATTCAAAATAGGTAATTAATTAGTCTTTTTGATGGTCGGGTGCTGGATTTGCCAGATGATATTATAGTGGTGATAATTTTTACGCGAACTTAAAACTAAAGCTACGAGGGTTCCAAACGCGCCAGGTCTGAGAAGAGCCCACAACAAACACAGCCGGGTAATCAACAATTGTCACGGAACCGTTCTTCAGCATACCTCTTCCTAGTTAATCCGCGGGTTGATTGCGTATCTCACGACAGGCATGACAGCGGCTAAAGAGAGACAGCAATAGCCACAAAGCAAAATAAGAAGAAGAAGAAGAGAGACAACAAATGAACTGTCGCATTGCTACTGCTGTCGCGTTGCTGTCGCTACTGTAACGTTTTACGTAATCACCCCGCCGCTTCTATCTTAGACTGCATCATCACTTGATACCAGGTCAGATCGCAGTTAACTGCTTCCCTTAACTTCAAAAAGTTTGGAATCTTAGATTTGACCGAAAAATGCTAACATTTACCGTAGTTCGAGCTTTTACAGTAATATAAACACAAAATATGCTTTTTTCTTCTTCGCCGTTCGGCCTAAACCCTTCTCACTCTGAGACCCGTTCTCAGTAGTGGGCCGGCAATGGGTTGATCATGATAAAACAACTAACCGCTGTACTCCGAGTCGCTAATCATTACTTAAGATTGAGTTAAAACGAGACAGATTTATGTGAGAGATATAGCTCTGTCTCGTTTAACTCAATCTTAGGTAACGATTAAGCGATTCTGAGTACGGCGGTCAGTATCGCTTCTCTACATTCAGGTTCATAATTTCAAGCTTCGTGTGAACTTTGAAGTGTATTTCGGTAAGCAGCTTAATTCGCCATTCAGTAGGCCAAGCTTACAAAATCTGTGCAAAATGGACTGCCGTTTGCCAAATTGGGCATATTCGCCCACGCGTCGTAAATCGGCTTAAGCTTAATGGCGGAAAATGGACTATAACGTGAACTATAAAATTGACTACATCAATATTTTAAATAGCTCACTACTGACTACGCTCAAATGTTTCCTTGTTAACTAGGAAAATATTCAAGAATATTAAGCTGGTCGAGGAGAGGTGGCAGACTTCACACACCTTTAAGAACATTATGGAGAACTCTCAGGCATGCAGGTATCCTCACGATGTTTCCTTCACCGATCAAGCAAGTGATATTTAATTAATTAAAACGCACAAGACTCCGAAAAGTTAGAGGTGCGTACCCGGGTCGAACCCCCGACCTCCGATTAGAAGGCGGACGTCCTAACCACTAGATTATAAGCCAACAATTCTTATAAGCTAACAATTCTTCCCCTAAGGGGGTAAAATAGGGGTTTGAAATTTGTGTAGTCCACGCGGACGAAGTCGCGGACATAAGCTAGTTAATGTTATAAATGTTAACGTGTGTTTGTGTGTCTATTTCACGTCCTATCCGTTTAACCGATTTTGGCGAAAGGTACAGAGGTAGCTTATACCCTGAGGCAGGACATAGGCTACTTTTTATCCCGGAAAATCAATGAGTTCCCATGATATTTTCAAAACCTAAATGCACACGGCTGAAGTCGCGGGCATTGTCTAGTACGTTTAATAAGTGACTGCGCTGCGAATTAGATAAGTAAGTATTTCTATTCCTTCTAACCACAGATTAGAGATGTAAAGGCCTTCTTACGCAAAAAGCTCACTTAAAGCCTTTCCAAGCCGATTTTGTCCAAGTGGCTTAAGTCAATAGCTAAAGTAAGCTGATACTTATTCTATAAGTAAACAAACAAATCTCTGTTTACCGCTAAAGGCGTCTCAATGACTGGCGGCAGATAAAGCAAGCCTCAGTAGTTCTCAGGATAGATTAAGGTCCATTTGCACGACAGGTGGTTAAAGAGTAACGTTACGATTACCATTAAACTTTGACCGTTGCACGGAAATGATCAAGATGTTTTCTTTACGTCGTGTTCTAATAGCTATTTGTCGTCTTAAAATTCCACATTTTCTGTAAAAAAATTGTTAAGCAAAAAATGAACGCGTTAGCAGAACGAAGCAAGTTGACATAGCTTTTTTTATAAATTTTTGGGTTACCTGAGTTAAGTGATAACCGCCGCCCATGAACATTTGCAGCACCACAATAATAATAATAGCTCATAGGAATTTAGTAGCACAAGCAATAATCGAGCCCATAAACTGTTAAATGCCCAGGACAGTGCGCAAGAGCTAGATTTAAGATTGTCTATTTTGAGATTGCTAAAATCCCGAGTTGTGTTACTAATACAGATAACATAATGTGTTCGTTCTAATAAAATCGTCAATAACAGTAGAATGGGTTACAAAAATCAGGATTTGTTAATTGTTGAACCAAATTTTATTAATAATGGAGGTATGAAGACTGACCTGTGCAACCATTTTGATTTTGATTTTTTTTAATAATTGGTAGTCAAAGTTTAACGGTAACCGTAACGGAACTTTAACCGCCTCTCATGCAACTCGACTAAAGTAAATTAGGTAATTAGGTTAAGATAGACTGAGCCTCTGAACGGAGCCACATGAGTAGATCTACTTGTGTGACGGAGCCGTAAATGATGCATCACGCAATACTGCTAATTTACTTTTGCAGCGTTGGATTTAAAGGGTTTAGGCAGGTCGAGATGGCAATCGGGGTATGAGGCGGGGGGACGCCCCGCGCACCCGCACGTCGTTCCATACCATCTATTAGATTATGTACTTTAAAAAAAATTACATGGCAGCCATTTTGAAATTTTTCTATTTGTTATTATAGCGGCAATAGAAATTCATAATCTGTGAAAAATCTGAAAATTTTAATTCTCTACCTATTACGGTCAATGAGAGAGCCCGCTGACAGACAGACAGAGATACCGACAGATAGCGTTCTGGTTACACCCTGTATTCTTTCGACTGTGCCCCGTTCTTGCAAAAGCTCAGTGGATATAAATTGAAGATAGAGCATATTGAAAACAATAATAGCTACTCGTAATACCTTATGAGGTCTATTGGAACCTTTTTGGTTCATATTACGTTAGTAACATTTTGATCCAATTAATTATTTTTTTCATTCGGTTTTTTTTATCAATTTTGTCCTTCAAGCTTAGCGTCAACTATCTAACCCACAGAAATCTTAGTAAGTAATAGAAATCTATATTTTTTGCTCTTGGAACTTGGAAGGTATAATAATAACCATAATAATAACAGGCGATTCTATTGAATAAACTTAAATCTAAATTAAAAGTTTTAAAAAACATTAAATTAAAACTGAAATAACTTAAATTAAATATAAATTATATCTAAATATATTAAAGGAAAAGGTGACTGACTGACTGACTGATCTATCAACGCACAGCTCAAACTACTGCTCGGGCTGTTTAGTATGCAGATAACGTAGATATCCGCAAAGAAAGGATTTTTGAAAATTCAACCCCTAAGGTGGTAAAATAGGGGTTTGAAATTTGTACAGTCCGCGCAGACGTAGTCGCGAGCATAAACTAATCTTTAAATAAAAATAATGTAATAGAAATTATATATTTCGTCTTTAATAGAGTAACCACGTGTCGTCGAAGCTGAGCGACTCGCACATAAAAATGTTCAAAAACAATTTGAAATAGCATATATTTAGTATACAAAGCAATCACTGACCATAATATTATAAATGCGAAAGTGTATCTGCTTGTTGGTGTGTTGGTTTGTCCTTCAATCGCGTCGCAACCGATCAACGGATTGACATGATTTTTTGCATGGGTAGGTATGGTTAAACACCTGAAGAGGGCAGGCTACTTTTTATCCCGGAAAGGTTTGTCCTTCAATCACGTCGCAACCGATCAACGGATTGACGTGATTTTTTGCATGGGTAGGTATATTTAAACACCTGAAGAGGGCAGGCTACTTTTTATCCCGGAAAAAGAGTTCCCAGGGGAATTTAAACATTTAAACAAATTAAATTCACGCGAACGAAGTCGCGGGCATCAGTTAGTGTAAATTAAACTGTAACATTTATGCAAGTAAATCCACTTTTACAATAACGCGCTAAGATGGGTTACTGTACATCGACACGACGACAATCTTATTCTTCTATAACACATTTCTACGCTTATTTTGGTTTCTGTGGTCTAACCTAAGCCTCTACTGAAAAACAATAAGTAAGCAGCAATAAGGCAGTAAGCTTTTTATTTTGTTATCTAAACTAATTGGAGATTATTATGTTACATATTGGAATGAGAGGAAAATAAACTTATTTCTTCCTAACGATTGTTTTAATAAAATAATAAGTATAAAACGACTATACATCGATGAAAACGACTAATTGATAAAAATAACGTTTGATTTATACATAGCGAGACCAATAATTAATCTATGGTTTGATTAGACCTTTGTTCTATACCGTTGTTATAAAGACATAATGTAACTAAAACATCAGATAAATAAGTATAGGCAAGTACCTATAGTTACACTACGCGGCCGAAAGAGATGAACATCAGCCTTTAGAATGACATTTCAGCTTTGTAGAGCGTTGTCTCTGTCACTCATACGAATATTACGTTTTGTCGGTCTCAACGACCGAGACAGTGCTCTACAAATAATCTGCTATGATATCTCCTACTAAAAATCGATGTTCATTACTTTTGGCCGCGTACCTTAAGGTAATAGGTAAGCCAATGTGAGTGATTGGGAGAAAAGGTATGTTTACTCAGAACTGTTAATTATTTTCAAGCGTATTAAGGCCCACTAGCACCGAACTGCTTTCATCATCATGATCAAACCATCGCCGGCTCACTATAGAGCACGGGTCTCCTCTCATTGAGAATGGTTTTGGCCCTAGTCTACCACGCGGGCCAAGAGCGGATTGGCAGACTTCACACACCTTTGAGAACATTATGGAGATCATTCAGGCATGCTGGTTTCGTCACGATGTTTTCCTTCACCGTTAAAGCAAGTAATATTTAATTACTTAAAACGCACCCAACTCCGAAAAGTTAGAGATGCGTGCCCGAGATCGAACCCCCGACCTCCGATTAGGAGGCGGACGTCCTAACCAGTAGGCTATCACAGCTTCGCTATCTGGTTTAGTTAGATGTGATTCTGTCATTTTTTATCAAGTTTATTCCAGGGTAGACAAGAAAAGAACAGGCATAAATTTAAAAGGTGTAAGGTGACCAAAGTCTTTGGGCTTATTAATCATTGGAAGATTATTAATAACCCGTCATTTAGACCGTGAAGCTGTAGACCTCAAAAAGGGGTCCTTTTACAATGTAAAGGATTATAACAAATGATAAGAAAGCTTGGGAATGAGATGTCTGGCAGCTTTGAAAGTTTTAATAAATTTTAGTAATTTCGAGAAGTCATCATCATCATCATCAACCAATAGACGTCCACTGCTGGACATAGGTTTCTTGTAGGGACTTCCACACGCCACGGTCTTGCGACCCTTCTGATATGAATCCCTGCGACTCGTCTGATGCCGTCGGTCCACCTAGTGGGGGTCTTCCAACACTGCGTATTCCGGTGCGAGGTCGCCATTCTAGCACCTTGGGACCCCAACGTCTATCAACGTCAACGTCGTTGTACGAACTACGTGCCCTGCCCATTGCCACTTCAGCTTCGCAAACCGTTGAGCTATGTCGGTTACTCTAGTTCTCCTACGGATCTCCTCATTTCTGATATGATCACGTAAAGAAAGTCCAAGCATAGCTCTATCCATCGCCCGCTGAGTGACTCTGAGCTTTCTTCTGAGGCCCATAGTTAGCGACCATGTCTCGGATCCATATGTCATCACTGGCAACACGCACTGTTCGAAGACTTTGGTCTTCAAGAAGTGATAACAAAAAAATGTTGTAAGCTTTTCTCAGACCTGGGCGCTTTTGGAACCCTCATAACTTTCGTTTTAAGTTTACGAAATTAATTACATTATCTTGTAGAGAGAGCCAGCGCGTGCCAGACCTTCGTTATTTTATAAAAGCTGAAAGTTTCTATGCGTATTGTATCAAACACTGGGAGGAACGTTTGTTTGGATCATATTGGCTTTGAGAGATAACGGGTAATAAAGGTGTAAAAATCTTACGTCAAAGTAAAGTCCCACTGCACCAGGGAGGTCGTCAAAAAGGTCAGCTGCTATAAGATCTAAATGACGGCCCGTGTACAGTCAATCCAGATCACACCTGGCTCGTTATATCAATATTAGGCCCTTTGAAGATCTATCTGTTTCCAAATCAACAACGAACACAAATCACGATCAATCATTGACTTATAATACTCGGTATAGATGAGGGCTCACAAACGAATTGACATCGCTCAAGTGGCTTGGTTTGCACACATACACACCTAAGTTTCTTATTACGAAATGTAGAAAATTGATTTATAATATCAACAACAACTTCATTTTATTAACACTTTCGAACATAAAGTTAAATGACGATTGCTAAATATCTTGTCGTCGACAATAAATTTAAAATATTCGAATTGAACAAATGACAATAAAAATAGAGGTTTTTTTAAAATAAAACAACACATAGGCATCTAAAAGTTTTAATAATTTGAAATAAGCTTTTCGGCTGATATTTTTTGGGCCGCATTTGAAGCACTTATTTCATTTCTTGAGCATTTTGTTTCAATGCGATCAATCATTTATCAAAGTGACACAATCGGAAATCAAAGCAAGAGCCATGTTTCGCTTGACTGAGCGATCCGTTCCTTCACTCAGGGGGTGGCGTCGACGTATTATTTTTAACGTTAATAAATAAAACATTACCTCATACATCATGAGTTTATGAGAGGTTTTACGCGTAGAGACTAGAGATGCGTGACAAAAATATAATTTATTAGCGAACCACCCCGGTTTCGCACGGGTTACCTACTACAATTTTCATAGGGATTTCTAAATTGTTTGAAAAGAAAATCTATGTCACTCGGGAATAATGTAGCTTTCTACTGGTGAAAGAATTTTCAAAATTGGTCACGCAGTTCCAGAGATTACTTTCTACAAACAAACTTACAAACTTTACATCTTTATAATAGTAGTAAGTCATAGAAGTATAGATAATATATGTGTGGGAGAGTCTTGTCCCTTTGTTTGTTCGTGTGGTTATGATAGATTTAGGTATGATTACTTTCAAATAGGGAACTAAACTTATTTTAAAAAAGGGTTGTAAAGAACAACTCCTTTTAAAAAGTAAATGGAACTTTTTCTAAGTCCATGGTTAAAGCACTAAAATTTATAGTAGTATTGTATCATGATTATCATCATTATTAACCGATAGACGTCCACTGCTGCCGCTGGACACAGCCCCCCAATTGTGTAAGAGAAACGTATTTATCGTTATCGTAATCGTCAACAAATTCTGCTCTTTGATTGGCTGTGAAAAAATGTAAACAGCGAATCAAACAATCAAAGGGCAGAATTTTTTGACGATTACGATAAGATGAATACGTTTTTCTTACACAATCGGGGGGTTGGTCTCTTATAGAGACTTCCACAGTCCACACGCTATAGTCACGGTAATGTTAATAATATTACCGTGCCATAGTCTTCCATTACTTACAGCGGGAATCATTATATCATATTATAACAATAATATTGGTAACTCAAAAGTTTAATATTGTTTAACTTTAGTATTAATACTAAAGTCGTTGTAAAGTTAGTTGTGCAAAAATTGCCATAAAATCTTTTATGTCGTCTAACGTCTTTTAGGAGCTAGTGTTCACAAAATATAAGATACCAAACTATTTATAACCCGAGACAAAAGCAAACTAAAACTAAACTATTCCAACCAATATTCTTTATATTTTAATAGCAATAAATCTCTTACTTTAATTCAAGGTTCTTTCTCAGTTAACACTTATTAAAAAGCTATTGGTTATTCATTTTATTGTAACGTTTGTATAAAATAAACTCGCTATTTGAGCGTTGTTAGCGAAACTGACGCTAATTGCATTCTTTGAAGCTTGCTCAGTTGCTCACTGATCGACGGAAACTGGCAAATATTCTATTAAAATCTGTACAAAACTTGTAAAGTGTCTGATTACATTTTGTCCAGGAATGAATGAAATTTGGCATGCAGAGAGCTATTATGACGTAGGCATCCGCTAAGAAAGGATTTTTGAAAATTCAATGACTAAGGTTGTGAAATAGGGGTTTGAATTATTTTTGTAGTCCACGCGGACAAAGTCGCGAGCATAAACTATACATATATAGATGAAAATTCTGTTGAATTTTTGATTGTCAACAAACAACTGGAGCAAAATAGAGAAATGATGAAAAGATGAGTTGTTTATTTAGTGGGAAATTTTATGGAAATTCCTAAGTTTGCTGTTTCTAAATGGTCAGAGTTTGCTCGATAAGTAAATTTCCTTTATCGATAAAACGAGAGTAAAACCACAAAACTGTCGATAAACAATGCGTCAACAACTCTGTTATATCTGGCTTTCATTCAAACATCGTTTGATCTAGTGGATTAAGAGCCAGCGCGTGCCAGACCTTCGGTATTTTATAAAAACTGAAAGCTTCTCTGCGTATTGTCCCCAAGACAGGAAGAAACGATCAGTGTATAAAAAAATAGACTATACTTTAACTTAAGATTTTTTACACCTTTATTACCTGTTATCTCCCAAAGCCCCCAAACTTCAAAATCGCTGATCGTTCCTCCCTGTGTTGGGGACAATACGCAGATAAACTTTCAGTTTTTATAAAATAACGAAGGTCTGGCACGCGCTGGCTCTTTCTCTCTACAGAATTTAGGTATAGAGTTCTAAGCGCTATTTCTATTCTTGATATAATTGCATTGTCAAAGTACAGTCAGCATCAAAATATAATTGAAATCTCTTGAACTTGCGTCCTTGGATGCAAAACGTGCCAGCTTCGCTTTTAAAATTTTATCGTTATGTAAAATACTAGGTACAACAAGCTTTTGTAACGATGGCACTTTTACTTTGCATTGATGGTGTACCTTTTCCGATACCCCAACTTAAGTGGGCTCAGTTCGGTGCTTTCTTTATACAAACGTAGGAGGGTAATTACATTACTACATTATTTGAATTGTATGCTCAAAACTAAGTATTATATCGGTTTGTCTTGCCATTATCTAGGTTTATTGATATATTACACATTGATAAAATATAGATTTTAAAGTTACGAGCCTCAAAAGATTCCTATTCCACTAAATTTATGACAATTTTGGGCGTAAATAAATAAGATTAGGGGTATGGAAATTCTAAAACAATTTAACATTAGACATAGTTTATTTATTCATTAGTTGAAATATCTTTATTTTGCAAACATACGTATTTAGCATTTATTTTTAATAAACCCTTCCTTTATTTATTTTTAATAAACCTTTCCTAAACCCTTGATTTCAGTGAAAATCATCGTGCCTCTCACCTTTCTCATACAATGTCAAGTGAAAAGCAAACAGGTTCGGTCGAGCGTAACCTACTGCGTCACCTTAAAGCGCTTGAATTCAATTTTTAATCTCATGGAAACTCTGATTTATTGAGATAAAAAGTAGTAGCTTTTATCCTTTTCTGGAATTCAACCTAGGTATATGTGTACCTAGATAAGCTGTGAAAGCCTAATGGTTAGGACATCCGCCTTCTAATCGGAGGTCGGGGGTTCGATCCTGGGCACGCACCTCTAACTTTTCCGAGTTATGTGCGTTTTAAGTAATTAAATATCACTTGCTTTAACGGTAAAGGAAAACATTGTGAGCCAGGGCAGCTAGTATAGAATAGTTATTAGTTTATTACGTTCACGTACTTAATCTAAAATCGATGCCAATAGAATATTAGTTATGTACTAATCTAACGTTTGTGTAAACAGAGAAACACTAACCGACATGTTAGTCAACAGTGAGTCTTGTAGATTCAGATAAATAGCCTATTTGGACTATTTCCAAATATTATATTTACCTTAGGTATAAAGCGGTGTTGGTCTAATGGTTAACATTTTGGCCTCCTATTCCAGAGGGCATCATCATGATCAACCCATCGCCGGCTCACTACAGAACACGGGTCTCCTCGCAAAGTGAGAAGGGTTTGGCCATAGTCTACCACGCTGGCCATGTGCGGATTGGCAGACTTCACATACCCTTGAAAACATTATGGCGAACTCTCAGGCACGCAGGGTTCGTCACGATGTTTTCCGTACATACCTCCGAAAGTTAAAGGGGCGTGCCCGCCATCTAAACTCTGACCGCCCGAATAGGAGGCGGACGTATTGACCACTAGGCTATCACGGCTTTTCAAATCAAAGTCCTGACTGACTGACTGACTTATATATCAACGCACAGCCTAAACCACTGATCCTAGAGACATGAAATTTGGAGGGTGTGTTCTTAGTAAAGAGTAGGTATCCACTAAGAAAGGATTTTTCGAGATTCTACCCCTAATGGGGGATGGAAGTTTGTATGAAAGTCTATCATTTTTAAAGTTACATCAATGTAAATTGGTATACAGGCTTTCAGTTAAGAATAAAAAAATACGTACTTCACGATTTTTGAAAATTCTACTGCCTAGAGGGTTAAATAAGGGATGAAAGTTTGTATGAGAATCCGTCATTTTTGAAGTTATTTCCATGAAAATTGATATTTGGGTTTTCGGATACAAAAGAAAAAATACAATTCTACCCCTACGCCGATTTTCTAAATTCCACCCGAGCGAAGCCAGGGCGGGTCAGCTAGTGTGCCTTTATTTCTGACGCCGAGTGTACCGTAGTATTAGCTTTTAAGATTTATATCGGTGAATGCTTTTAACGTTGCGCGTTGGCATGTTACGCCTTTGCAATATGCAGATGCACTCGCTTGCCTTTACATTGTTATTTGAACCTTGACTTGATCTATTTATTCACTAGTAGTGAGAAGACTAAAAAGGACCAAACCTTTTGAGTTAGTGTATAGTGATTAGTGATAGTGTACATAGTGTAAGTGCTGAAAGAACACGTGAACAAAGTGTCATATCTCAAATCAAGAAAGACTAAGATGCGTCAGTGGACAATTTCTTAGTATATAAGATAATTTATAAGTTTAGGTTAAAATAAAATTACTTATTAGTCATACATTAGGCTAGATCGTAATATAATTGAGTAGCTAATTGGCACTCAACAATAAGGAAAAAAAAAAAAAAAAAAAAAATCTATTTATTCACGAAGGTATAATAATTGTTATGCTATTATTATACATTCAGGAATTTCCCCTATAGAATTAATAGTGCCAGAGCCTAAACACACAACCTCAATTTCAACTTTTCAAGTAGGTACCTAGTTATTTTAAGAGTTTAGGAGATTTGTATGTACAAAGGAAAAGATAAACTTACAATCAAAATACAATTTGGTAAATTAATAAAACGCTTCTAAAATCGGATAAAAATAAAGACAAAGAGACCATCCTTCAAAATCCAAACAAAATCAGTAGGTAGGTATAAATCATAAATATGCGATAGTGTGTTTCTTTGTTGATTTGTTCTTCAATCACACCGCAACGGAGCAACGGAGTGATTTTTTGCATGGATACAGGTTACTGTTAAAGACCTGGAAAGTGACATAATAGTAATTATGTTACTTTTATCTCGGAAAATCAATGAGTTCCCACCGGATTTTTAAAAACCTAAATCCATGTGGATGAAATCGCTGGAATCAGCTAGTAGCAAATGTGTATGAGAATATTCTCAAGACGCAGAATAAAAATGAAAAGAAAATAAGTGGCCCGTATACTATAAACGTTTATTTATTTATTTTACACTTTATTGCACACAACACAAAGTAAACATTGAAAAAACACAATACAGGATCTTAATCTAATAGCTGTAGCATGCAAAGGCGGCCTTATCGCTAAAGCGAACGTTGTTATTAGAATAAATTTATTTCCAGAAAGAAGAGCGAAAGGCAACAAATTCTAATAAGACTGCCTTCCGACCTTATCTATGCTAACAAGGTTCCGTATTGCGCAAACGAAAATAGTTGCGATCCTGTTACCAGACGCGAAATCAGTTTCCCGTTGGCGAGATTGTTTATTTTCCGTTTAATATCTCCGGATACCACGGAGCACTGAATAAATATACACTAGAAAGCGTATGTTTCGCAAACCGTTGAGCTATGTTCTACACTGAGCTATGTGCTATGAACAGTTGAACTATGAGCTCTAGTTCTTCTACTATCATCATCAACATTATCAAACGATAGATGTCCACTGCTGACCACGCAGAACATCTCTTCTACACCTGAATCCAGCGGATCCCTGCGACTTGTTTGAAGTCATCTACAAAGTTCAAACGCTGTGCTTTACTTTGCGAGGTCGTCATTCCAGCCTCTTGGGACCCCATCTATCGTGTTTTTGAACTATATGCCCTGTTCATTGCCATTTCAGCTTCGCAATCCGCTGAGCTATGTCAGTTACTCTAGTTCTCTAACGGATCTTCTGAATTCTGATTCGATCACGTAGAGTAACTCCGAGGTTAGCTCTCTCCCTCACCCGCTGAGGGCAAGGTTTCTTATAAGGCTAGTAAGTAGTTATAGTGACCATGTCTCGGATCCCTGTATCATCACTCATCACATGCACCGTTTGAAGAGTTTGATCTTCATCCATCTGAGGAATTTTGGACGGCTACAAAAATTATTATCACTGTTGACTATGTTTTGTGTTTACGTCCTGTCTTTGTTATATCAGTTATTTATTCTTTTTTATTACTTGTTGATGTATGAATCAATGTATCTACCTACCTAACTAAATGATAATATTATGTTAACCGTACTAACGTATATTTAACATAGTCATAAAATCAGGCTGGGACTCTAGCACAAACATTTGCAGTAAATAAAAACGATCGTAACTCTCAATGATTTATATCGAAGCACCACTGGGCAAAGGAATTGCTTTGGGTGATAATGATATTTATCTTTAGCAAACTAGTGACTTAAAATAAATATTTACTAAGAACTTTCCTTTCTCGGTGACCCATAGAGAGTCTTGACCAGCGTCACTACCATAATATTTTCTACGAAAACTGATTTTAATATGACTCAGTGAAGCAGCAATGTAGACGCAACCAATGTCAAATGAGCTCTTTTTTTTTATTCATTATAGGCAAACGCTTGACCGCAATCACACCTGATGAAAAGTGATGATGCGGCTTAAGATGGGACGTGTTTACCTAGAAGATGCCTATTCACTCTTGTTTTAAAGTGGCTCTTCAGTGGCTACTATTCAGTGTTGAACACTGAGATAGCGCATCACCACGCTCAAAGGAGTTCTTCGAGAACGGACTTGTTAGTCCGATAAAAACCCGGGACTTACCACTTGTAGGTGCACCATATCGCTCAACACTGCCCCAGGAAGGTTAGGTTACAGAAACTCAAAAGCTTCGTCCATTTTTAGGATTCCGTACCTTAAAAGAAAAACTGACCAAGTGCGAGTTAGACTCGCGCAAAAATATGTCGAAAAATACGATTGTAGTATGGAAGGGTTCTGTACTACAATCGTATTTAACTTTACCTTTAAAATCTAAAACAGATTTCTATTTATTTTTGTGCTAAACAGTTTTTGTTTTATTGTACAAAATGTCGAAAAAAATACGACTGTAGCACGGAATTCTCGGTGCGCGAGTCTGACTCGCACTTGGCCGGTTTTTTGGGTGTATCCAAGGCGCGGTACATCATTATCATAGGAATTATTGTAGTTCCGATCGAACTAGTCCCATTGATACAAATCACTAGTAATTAACATCGTCTATACTGTCGACTGTCCTTCACAAATTACAAAATCGACTGACGCTTTTATATTTTTAACAAGCTTATGCCTGCGACTTGGTCCGCGTGTACTAATCAAATTTGGAACCCTATTTTAGGGGTTAAATTTTCATAAATCCTTACGAGGCAGATGTTAACATTATAATACACTAGCTGATGCCCGCAACTTCGTCCGCGTGAAATTAGGATTTCGGAGACGGATTTCCTCGTAACGGATTTTGTCCCTCAGAGAGACAGCCAAAATAGCAACATAGCAACCTGTACAGTAGGACAACAAATTACCTAGCACCATTTTATTCCGAAAGAACAATAAGTATACCTTCTATTTTACGGCTGTATCTTAAATCGGCCCGAATAAATGAGAATGTAAATGAAACAGCCAAAGTAAATAGCCGCAGTTCACTTAAATCGCGATGCCTTGTAAATCACTAAGAATTACGATCGTTTTCATTTTAATGTATATGTAGTTACAACTGCGTTTATCCAAGGAGCTTAGTTTATCTTTCTAAATAGTTTTTAAATACATATCGAAAATTGCGGAACCGGTGGGATTGGCAAACCTGCAATTTTTGATATGTAGCCGTTTAAAAATTACCTATGTAGAATTTTCTTTACGTGCAGGTTAAAACAATATCATAAAAATTATAAAATAATATTGGTTTATCTTCATAGTACTCTACATATTCTACTTGTATGGTGGTTTATATTGTAACACTTAGTGGATGTCCACACTTGGATAGCGGTCTTCCCTAATGAACGCCACCACATCCGGTCCTCAGCGAGACCCCATACCTCATGCCGTCCGTCATGTACCTCCGGTCACAGAGAATTCAACTTCAAGAATAGATACTCATGTAGGTACAAGGTTTTCCATGAAAACAAAATCGTAAAATGTTGGCGGGGGACAGGGGAGAATGCTTTGTTGCGATTGATGGATCATGGACTCAAAAGTCACGTAATTAAGACAATGTGCGGAATGAGGCCATATTATTAAAAAAATCTAAAAACCGCGACTTTGATGTTCCTGAAATCATAGATTTCAGAACTTTCTCTGTGCTTCTTAGTACGTGCGCTTCGAAGCACAGAGAAAGTTATTATTACTTAGCATCTAAGAGTCAAAATCTCTCACTACTAGAGTAGTAGATATGCGAAAGGATCTTAGAGACCATCACATTATTAGAAACCCCTACAATAATTGTGATTAATGGAAAGGCGTTACGACCCGCAATGTCCTCATTGCTCAATGTAAATATCTAAATGCTGTAAATATCTATTAATTTACTTTGTGAGATAGCTAATTACAATACAGTTCCTACATACAGTACATAATTAATTAACAAATGATTAGGTCAATTCAATTAATCAAATTGCCACGATTCAGAGCTTATTGTATTTGATGGAATAGGTGATATATGATAGTGCACGCAATATGATTAATACCTAGTAAATAAATACATACAAGTTCTCAGGTCGCATGTATTGTATGGATATACAACAGATGACGTCATGTGTGTAAATTAGAACGCGGTAACAAAGTGGTTTCTTGAGTTGCCTTAATTATTGCCTTTATTGCCCCTTTGTCTAAATATGTACATATAAGTAAAAGGAAAAAGTGACTCACTGACTGACTGATCTGTCAACGCCCAGCTCAAACTACTGGACGGATCGGGCTGAAATTCGCCATGCAGATAGCATAACTCAGGCATCCGCTATAAAAGGATTTTTGAAAATTCAACCCCTAAGGCGGTGAAATTGGGGTTTGAATTTGTGTAGTCCACGCGGACGCAGTCGCGAGCATAAGCTAGTACACTATAAAAGTAAAATAAAATTACCTACAAATAAAGAATTCGATCAGAATACAATAAAATCTAATCCAACACCAGATATTTACGATTTCACCCCCAATGGGAGTGCAATCTAACTAGGTTTATTGTACACTATATCAGAAACTGTTTATCACATTTATTTTTATAGCTCGGACAATCGTTAGCGAAATATCAAATTAGGACACAGAGGGTTCCGTACTACAATTGTATGTTTTCGACATTTCGCACGATAAATTAAAAACTATTATGCGTAAAAATAAATAAAAATCTAAATAATATCTCTCCCGGCTGTACTCACGTGTCTCGTCGACGTTAGCCGTTAGTCTCAGCCGCGGCGCGTGCGCGAACTGACTCCCTTGAAAAAGGACCCCAGATGGGTTCGAAACTAGTCGGGCTAACGTCGACGAGACACGTGAGTACAGCCGGGATAGATATTATTTATAATGGAAATCACTCACGGTAGTTTAAATGCTAAAATAAATATATGTTTTAAAATCTACACGTAAAGCCATTTTTATATTATTCCCCACTTGGTATAGTAATCTTAATTTGGAAGTTGAAAATGCTAATTATTTGTTCATGAACACATTTTAATTTTTTTTTGGTGATGAAACTGCAAATTCATGGTTTTCGGATTTTTCCCTTTACGTTTATTATGAGACCTACCTGCCAAGTTTCACGCGTCTAGGTTGACGGGCGGGTAGCCCATATGCAGGGGCGTGCAGGACATAGAGGCATAAATGCACTGCTTACCCCAGTTGTCAATGCATATTTTTCATTATGACCTGCCAATAAACAGGTTCCTAGCTAACTAATGCCTACCCTGGCTTCAAAGCCGTGCACGCCACTGCCCATAGGTTTCTTGACAGACAGACAGACAGACAACAAAGTGATCCTATAAAGGTTCCTTTTATCTTTTTGAGGCCTACCTCAAAAAGATAAAGGTACGGGACCCTAAAAATACAGGTAAGAATTTTTATTATTACAACCATGACTCGTTCAAATTCAAATTGAAATTATTTACTTCACGGAAACATTATTATTATAACTATGTTAGTTACATAATACCCATATTTATAATATTACTCACGATAGTTTAAACACTAAAAAAGGATGCTTAAGTATAAAAAATAAGCCAAAACTTAAGTTTAGTACTATCTTTGCCGTCTAACAATGCAACAACGTAGCACAGGATCCAGAAAGATAGTCCATCCACAAAAACTGTACAGTCTTGAATGGATGACTTATATCCCCATTTTATCGACCTTTCATACAAATCCTCGCTCAGTCTTATAAGCTTGGTGCGGTCTTAAAATAGATAGTAGTAGGATGTATGTGCAATTCGTGTGCTATCATTCAAATACATAATGGAGTGGGAAAATATACCTTTTCCACCCATTTTGTTCGAACCTACGAATTTGTCTTGGAAGAATTGTAGCTTGGGGACCAATATGAGATATCTTTACGGTCACCGCTTGAACATTTAATAGAGGTCTTTCATAAATTTCAAAGACTATTCTATACTTAGTTAAAAATGGTTTTGTTATGGCGTCTAATATTTTTCTTGCTATATGCTAACTCTGGACTGACGACCTTAAGAAGATAAAAAAAAATTGATAGGCACCTAAACTTCTCAGTGCAATCCATTGCCATTCAGAACATTATACGAAGAAGACATTTCATGGCAATTAATAGCCTCATCTGGTGACAGAAGGGCTGGCTAATTTTCTGTGCAACGGCTCAGTCTGGCTGTCCAGCGTGGAAATGCAGCCAGTATTCTCAACACCATTCCACGCGGGCATGATTTGTACAGTAACTAGATAAGGCTAGCTTTAAGTTTTATTGTAATAGCTAAATATATAAAAGGAAAAGGTGACTGACTGATTGACTGACTGACTGACTGACTGACTGACTGACTGACTGACTGACTGACTGACATGACTGACTGATCTATCAACGCACAGCTCAAACTACTAAACAGATCTAGCTGAAATTTGGCACACACATAACTATTATGACGTAGGCATCCGCTAAGAAAGGATTTTTGAAAATTCAACCCCTAAGGGGGTGAAATAGGGGTTTGAAATTTGTGTAGTCCACGCGGACGAAGTGGCGAGCATAAGCTAGTTGTCAATAAAATCAGCGATATAAAAAAAGGTTTATGATTAGTGGATTCTAAAATAACACATTCATACCTATTTGTCTATGGAACTTTTCGACTGTAATAGGAAGCCGGGGCCAACTAGTTTTCAATAACAAAAACTTAGGCATCGACCTAAGCTTCGAGTAAGTTTAAAGCTTTATTATATCCCTCAAAGGGTTAATCAAGTTAGTTAGTTAGTTAGTTTTAAAGATCTGACCTCTCTACAGCATGAGATTAGAGGGTTGAGTTGAGATAAGTAAAATATCGCTGAAGCTAAAGTAAATGAAAGTTTACTATATGAGATATTAATGATAACTTCTGCTGTCTTCATGAAAATACACACAAACGAAAATAAACCTTTTTAGGGTTCCGTACCCGAAGGGTGCCAACGTGACCTTATTACTAAGACTCCGCTATCCGTCCGTCCGCCTACCCGTCTATCTGTCAGCGGGATGTATCTCGTGAATCATAATAGGTAGAGACCTGCAATTTTCATTTTGCATGCATAACAACATAATACTAAACATTTCAAAATTACCACCATGAAAATTTAAAAAAAAAATTACAACGCATTATTCCTTGTACGACGCTACGGAATCCTTCCTGTGCGAGTCCGACTCGCACATGACCAATTTTTGAAGTTTGATTTGTTTGATTCAACGATACGATATTGAATTTAAATTAGATTGAATATCTAAAACTTTCTATAGTTACCTTATTACGGCTAGGCAGGGATTTATACCTAGCCTCTGAACAATAACTAATGACGGGTAGTGTGGTTCAACCGGGTTCAACCACAGGGTTTAACCTATTGTAATTAAAAGGCAACCACTCCGTTCTTTTTAAATTAAACATTAAGTATTTTATTCAAAGGAGTTGGTTCAAAAATGTTGCAAAGCCGAAAACAAGACAAGAAAACCAATGCCAGTCCCAAATGAGCTTCATACATCGATGGCTTCAAATTACGGTGTAGGTAATTATTAGGACAAAATAATATTTTATTAACATAATCCCTATTCCCTAGGAAGGTGGTCGAAGACTATAAACCTTTACGGTTCCATTTACCGAGCCTAGCAAAGAATTTCGACAGCTCAACCGTCAAAGGAGCGGACTGAAATTCGGATGCTCGCCGGATTGCACTATTGTCGTACCTACTCCTAGCACAAGCTTTATGTTTAGTTGGATGGGAAAGCGAAATATTAGTATTCTTTTTTAAAAAAACGGGGTATATTTTTTGATTTCAGTACCTTTAATGGCCGAAACTTTTTGATAGGAAACTAGCCTTATATTCACAATAAATATTATTGTTTGGACTTAATGATAACCGGGTACGAAATAAGTGCTACGAGCTACGAAAATAGTGCTACGGGTGGCTTTTTGTCGCTATTGAGTAGCAATTGATTTTAATAGCTCATTTAATTTTACTACGCTTTTATGCGACGATACGTTAAAGTATCAGCGTTTAATTAAAATAGTCGTTTTACGAGTCGCTGCGTGAACTTTATTTTTATATCACAAAGTTAAAGATAGAGGCGCTGGCACTCAAGCTTTCCTTGACGACTGAAAATCATCTTAGTGGAAAAATGTTTAAATGTTACACATTTTATTTCTATTTAGGTACTTTAATGTCGGTTTAAATTGTACGTGATACCTACAAAACATTCTCGAGTAAAAAGTAATTCAACAAAAGTTAAACAATAGGAATTGTACGATTGTTCATGTCCACAACAAAAAGCTTCGCTTGTCCATCGAGTCGCTAAGACAAATAAATCTCTTGAATCAACACCGAAGTCAAGCTATACGAGCAGAGTAAACAAAACGGAAAAGAAAATAAAAAAGTTACGGTTCCCAATTGAATTTAATAATTTCTACTGTAGCGAAAATAATATCGATATCAAACGAATATAGGTCTCTTGTAGGGACTTCGACACACCACGGTCTTGCGCTGCCTGAATCCAGAGTCTCCCTGCAACTCGATTGGTGTCTGTCTACTTCCACAAGAAGAAACACCCCCCGTGTTTCTTCTTGTTATTTAATTCATGACATTTATTGTTGTTTAAGTCATGGCATTTATTACTACATATTTAGCATTTATTTCATGCCGTAATTTCATAAATAAGTTTTGCGAAATCAAAAAAGTCGAAAGTTTGCAAAACCGAATCAGCAAACTTTCGACTTTTTTGTTTTATGGTAACAGTTGAACATATTTCATAATATCTTGTACCTACACGCGCAACTAAATTCATATTGCTTGTTAGGATCCTTACCATCATCATCATGATCAACCCATCGTTGGCTCATTACAGAGCACTTCTCATTCTCAGAAGGGTTTAGCCATATTCCGACGTCTTAAACGTATGACCAATTTTTATTCGTTATAAATAGGAATCATCAGCATCAAGTTCCAAGATTCTATAGAATTTCGGAGACTATGGAAGTATGGGTGACGATACATCAAGACGGTGAAAAGTTCAGTAAACTCTTTGTATTACTATTTTAAATATTTATATTTCAATATTACTGTCGTTTCACATTTTCACATCAATTTCACATTTTAGGAAGATTCTAAAACTTCTCTATGTACCTACCTAATGTCGAGATGGAAAATGTAAGACACATAAAATAACACACAAAAAATTTAAAAGACAAAAGTTTCCGTTCCAATTTACTTTATTTCTAATCCGATAATACTCGTAAGAAGGTGCAACAGGAAACAAGGAAATTGTAAACTTCCTGAAATGGGTTTCCTGATCAGAAAATCCTTCGTGATTTGAATCTAAATTAGACTCCGATAGGAAGTTTTATGCAGTATTTACGCAAATCACTTTCTGCAAATTGATGAAGATCAGATCCTTAAGCGCTCCTTTCAGGAGTGAAGTAAAGAAGAAGTAAAAGGAAAGGTGATTGACTGACTGATCTGTCAACGCACAGCTCAAGCTACGGGACGGATTGATTTGAAGATGATGCAGATATTTATTATGACATCTGCTAAGAAAGGGAAA
Organism: Maniola hyperantus; assembly: GCF_902806685.2. Lineage (NCBI taxonomy): Eukaryota > Metazoa > Arthropoda > Insecta > Lepidoptera > Nymphalidae > Maniola > Maniola hyperantus. The sequence goes on from NC_048554.1 coordinate 10,924,286, forward strand.
GTTCAACCCCTAAGGGGAAAACTATGTAATTATTATTCACTTGCTTAAGCTTGCGACTTCGTCCGCGTGGACTACACAACTTTCAAACCCCTATTTCACCCCCTTGGGGGTTGAATATCCAAAAATCTTTTCTTAGCGGATGCCTACGTCATAATAGCTGTCTGCATGCCAAATTTCAGCCCAATCCGTCCAGTATTTTGAGCTGTGCGTTGATAGATCAGTCAGTCAGTCACCTTTACTTTTTATATACTTAGATAAACCACTACAAACCGAAATACAGCAGCCCGAACACAACCAGTGCGACATACTCTCACACCGTGGCGTCTGAAACCCATGATACTTCTTAGGCTACAGGCTGATCCAAATTTCCCAAAAGAAAAATCGGGGGCAAAGGTTATTTAACTCTCCAAACGGACTCAAAGTTCTAGAATTAGATGAATAAGTAATAGGAATTGCCATTAAACAAACGAATTAAGAACTTCCCAGATAATTGCAAAGATTCGTTCTCCAGAATTGAAACCGTTATAAATTATACCATTAGGCCTCGCAAGACTTTACTGGTGTTACAAATGAGGGGTCTATTTATAATGGCCAGGACAATCAACTTTAAGTAGCGAACTCATTTCATGGAAATGAGAAAAGTTCAATGCACCAGTGTTTTTGTACAACTAAACTATGGATAATTGTCTGTCCTAACTTGACAAATTGCTGTCGTTTAGAAAGTACCAGATGACCTCAACTTTGGTTGGTTTTTTAAAACTCTCATGGGAATTCTTTGATTTTCCGGAATGAAAAATAGCCTATGTCCGTTTCTGCAATTATAGATATATCTGCACCTTTGGTCAAAATCAATTAAACGGATAGGCCGTAATAAGCTAAATACCAACACTTTTGCTTTTATAACAATGCTAGATGATATATTTTTTTAGTAAAGTGACTTTTAATAAAATTCACGTAAAAACTTTTAAGCTGATATATTCAGTATGACGTGGGGGGGAGGGGGAAGGTTAAGCTGCCCTTTTTAATGAATAAGGTTTTGTTGGTATTCTGTACAAATATCTGGATGAATCTGGTGCTCAATTCGGCTATGGCCATTTACCACCGTCAAACTATTTGCAACTCTTTCTTTCTGATTTTCAGTGCGTAGAAATTTCAGAACCAGGTCTACAAAACTATTATACCCTTACTAGTTAATACATTTCAATGCCGCCGAGTTTCTTGCTGGTTCTTGTCGGTAGGAACGGCATTCCAAACCAGTGGTAAATTAGACTAGTTGACGATTCAAAAGCACTTGTAAAAGTTTACTTGAATAAAAATCTATTCTATTCTAATGTTAGCTACTGCGTCATCCTTTACACGTGTAATCATAGTTCATTTTAACCCTGTAGCATACTATGACTATATTAAATAGGAAGTTGGTAGGTTCACGCGTTGATGGATCACCAAATTAGTTTGAGGAAGCAATCAGAATCTATTCCTAGGTCCTATTTGTCAATTAACATATTGTGTTAATTAGTAGTCGGTGAGTACTCGCTATGTAGTATGTACCTAACTAATAACTAATGAAATGAAATTAAATTAAATTAAACTAATAACCAACTAATGGACATAGTACCAGGGGGCACGACAGTGCCTCCACCAAGACGAGCCAAACTAAAGGACGGGGCACTACGTACCTTTTCTCGAAGCGTTTCGTATCTTAAACCTGCCGATCACATGCAATAGGTGCCTACGAGTTCAACGTCAGTTTATTATACTACGCCTAAAATTTTAACTAAGGTATACTTAATAATATTATTATTATAGACTTGCGCTTGGCTGCAATCACTCATCACATAATAAGTAGATGGTACAAATTTTTTTGAAGGTATCCAGGACAAAAAGAAAATATCCAGGCATATCCTTTTTTTTTGGAAAATTCTGTAGTTTGATCAATGGACTAAACTGTAGAATTTTCGACGTAACTTGTTTCGCACAGAAGTTAGAACTCTAAACATAGGCTCGTTTGTGATTGGTTAATCACTCAAACTGGTTAAAGCCCACAGACCTATACCGGGTGTAACCAGAACGAACGCTAGACAAAACTTTGCGTTATTGTTATACCACCTAAACACTATCCAAAACCATTTGCCTCATTTTGTAGTTTTAGTGATTTAGTATTTTTCAAACCCGCAATGTATAGCGTACAAAACTCGGGTGAATGCCCCACCTACGACCCGGCATTGAATCCGCACTACTTACGCAACGTTCGTTGACCTCTAGCGTCCGCGTCAGTCAGATGTTTTATTTGTAAAATTTTACAAAATCATAGGATATTTTTTTCTCGCTTTTTTTTGTGGTATCATATCAGTAATTATCAGTTCTATCACTGTCTTCGATTTCGCCAGCGAGCGTTCTGGTTACAGCCTGTATTAACTTCCCTCCGTGGATAATTTTTTTATTTTTAAAGAATATTAGCCATGTTAAATGACTAATATCCCCTTTCCTCTCCAACTAAGCGTCAGGCTTGTGCTAGGAGTAGGTACGACAATAGTGCAACGGGCGGGGTTTGTACCGTCGACCTTTCGGTTTTCAGTCCACTCCTTTACCGGTTGAGCTATTGAGGCTTCATATTATAATCTTTGTCCCCAGGTGGAAGCAAGCGTGCCACTCGCCTGACCGTCGCAACAGCCATCAGTATCTGGCTGTTAGCCGGCGTGCTCGCCACGCCAGCCTACCTCGGCTCCTACTTGCGAGCATTTGTTGTCAACCCTACTACACAGGTTAGTAACATTTCTCTTCGGAAGGACTCCAGGCCTGGACCTACTTTATATACTACTACTAGATGATGCCCGCGACTTCGTTCGCGTGGATTTAGGTTTTTAAAAATCCCGTGGGAACTCTTTGGTTTTCGAGATAAAAACTAGCCTTAGTCCTTCCCTGGGATGCAAGCTATCTCTGTACCAAACTTCATCAAAATTGGTTTAACAGGTGGGCCGTGAAAAGGTAGCAGACAGACAGACAGACAGACACACTTTCGCATTTATAATATCAGTATGGATATAAAGCCCGCGACTTCGGCTGTGTGGATTTTGGTTTAAAAAGCTTGTGTGTGTTAAGAACTTTGATTTTCCGGGATAAAAAGTAGCCTATGTCCTTCCCCGGGATATAAGCTAACTTTGTACCAAATTTCTCAAAAATCGATTAAACCCGTGCTCAGTAGTTGGTCGGTGATATTTTGGAATGATGATGATGAATCATTATTATTGTTTGATAGGTGCTTTTTACATCATAATATAGCATTTTTTTTATTTCGATAAAAGTTATCCCTTGACTGCAATCTCACCTGGTGACAAGTGATGATGCAGTCTAAGATGGAAGCGGGCTAACTTGGAAGGGGTATGACATTTCTTATTAAACCCAGGCCCCTTTGGTTTCTACACGGTATCGTACCGGAACGCTAAATCACGGCCGAAGCCTCCAACCAGACAAAAATCTGAATCTTTCCTTGTCTTTAAATGCTTACACATGCTCTAATCATTTTCAGATTTTTGTAAAGCTCAGTTCACACTGCTTCGCTGCAATATTATGCAACAGATTCTTGTTAGCACACTCACATGCTTGTAAATGGCACCGAGCGTTATTGTTCTGCACCAGTTTATCTGGACAGATCTTTAATCTAGCCGTGTCACAAAGGCTAAACTTTACAGTGGAAAAGTGCTATTTTATGTACAAGCACCAATAGTTTGTGTTAGCCTGCAGTTGGTTTATACGCGTCATAAAATATAGAGGTTCAAAACCCTTGGGGGTCGCAAATGCTCGTTCCGTCCACCCGTGCCTCAAATAACTTCTACCGTTCTACTATTTTCTATTTGACATTAACACACATATCGAATTACTCTTGCCCACAACTTCTTCGTGGATTGAGTTGTTAAAAATATCATAAGAACCCTCTGTTTTTGTTGTACCTATTCTATTTTTATTTAACTCAGATACAAGTTAGTCCTTCACTGCAATCTCACCTGGTGGTAAGTGATATGCAGTCTAAGCTGGAAACGGGGTATGGCAGTTTTTATTAAACCCATACTCCTTTGGTCACGGCATCGTACCGGAACGCTTGGCAGCGCGGCTTTGCCAGTAGGGTGGTAACTAGCCTCGGCCGAAGCCTCCCACCTAATCTAACCTACAGAAATGAAACGTCAGATTAATTCAGATTTCTATTTCTAAAATGGCTGCCAAACAGAACAGCTGTTTAGAGGCCAACCTCTTTTATCGACTTGTTTTAAAGTGCCAAGCTGTCAGTGCCATAGAGTAAAAGTGCTATATTAAAAACCCTTTTGCCGACTAATCTATACCAATAATAATAAGAACGTAAATGCTCCTACAAATTGATCGGTATGAGGACTATTATTTTATGCTCGCAAAAGGTGTCAAGCGCGATTCATGATTCTACTGGCGCCATCTAGTTCACCTGTTCGGTTCATCTGTTTAGAATGTTACCAATGCATAAATCAACGGATAACCCAAATGGCATAAAACTTTACCTACTGACTAATAGTCTGTACTGCAACTGAGGAGGGTTTTGTATTTTTTTTCGTTTAACATTGAAAACCCGAACTGTCAAAACGACAGTCCATAGAGTTGATTGGGATTTTAATAAATGCGACTCGAATTGAGCTACGTTCTTTATCAGTGAAATATCAACTTAACAGTTGTAAATATAACTTGTAATGTGTTAGTGAATAATAAACAAACTTAAACGATGTTAGTTAATATAAATCCAGTCTAGCAGAAAAGGCATAAAATATACTTAGGTGATTTAATATAGGTGATCATGCCAGTCGACCTGTTCGGTCACAACTCTAACCCTATTACCCGCAGGCCGCAACGGTCGCTTGAACTTACAGTATTATTTAATCTTATCACAGGGAAATCATTGAACCCATAAAATTGGACCCAACGTTTATTTGAAATGGGTTATGTGTGGTGTTGTCTTTACATAGTGACTACTCAGGTGAAAATAGCCGCATTTTCCCGCCAAATTAGCAAAATCTTTTTGTCTCTCTCTCTACAACCTCTCGCACTGCCAAGGGTCACTGGTAGAGATCTCTCATAGAGATAAGTGGCTTCTCTGTCCACTTTTACTATCTTTTTCTCTTTATTGTAAATGTTTTGGTATAAATTAAAAAAAAATAGCGGAACACCCAGTTTGCTATGATGATAAATTGAAGATTGAGAGGAATCCATAGCCACTACCTTACACGTCACCCACGCTATCCCGCGTCGCGTAGTATATACACGTATTGCAAAACACTATCAAAATGTTTTAAATCTTTAACAGATTCCTGTCCAAATTAAAATAATTTCAAACATCTCCTACTTACTCGTATTTATAGATACCTATACGAACAAAAATTGTATGCTTAAACCATAAATTAATTATTGGCCTCGCTACCGCTTAAACATACTTTTTGAAAGACGTTAAACTTTACGAAAATCATTATTTTTATTCAACATCAATTTCATTAGGCCATAACTTAGTAGGACAAGAGAAAAAATGTGATTGTAAAGAAAACATAAATAACGATGCTTGGAGGTAATATTTAAGCATACACTGACATAAAATGAATCCCTTCCTGTCCACTTTCTTTTGAAAAAAGTGGTGTACAAGTTTCACTCGAAAATCCCTTGTCAAATGGATTTCGTCCGTCTTGTCCTCCGGGGGATATTTATCTTGTCCCTCCTTTCAATAAAACCTTACTTGAAGATTTGAATCTTGCAGTAAGTATAAATAGGTATATCCAGTTAGTGTAAATGCTATAGGTTCTGTTAGGACATCTTTAAAGCATTATTTATAAAATGTAATCCTTTGTAGGAAGAATTTTTCGAGATCTGTCATGGTACCTAATACCAGTTGATAATGTTACGTATATAGACAACGCCCAATAAGCCAGTGGATTTTAGAAGCACATTTTACCCAGTGGGACTAGGTAGTTCCATAAATAGAGGGGACTTCCCGCACGTCATACACGCTCGCCCGCACCATGTCAGCGTGGGGGCAGTGCGGGTCTGCGGGGCGTTCTGTCGCCACCATTCGCGTACTATACACACTACACAGTCAGCGATCAACTATTAATATATTATTATTATTTATCTCTTTTATTGACAGAGAATCACACATACATCGATTGTACGTTAAGTACTTGAAGAAAATTGTCGATATACTATTGAAGAAATAGTCGAAGAAGCGACTAGGTAGATATCTACCTAGTCGCTTCTTCGTCGGTGATGAGACAATTGACGCAACAACCATCTATCTACTCAGTGGGTTGCTCCAGTCAAGAGTCATCATCTAGACATCATCTAGAGATTCATCTTCTAGGCAAACGCGCTCCATATACGCTGCATTATCTCTTGCCAACAGGTCTGATTGCGGCCAAGAGCTAGTCTATAAATGTAAAAAAAAACACTCTGTTGGTGTGCGTTGCGCCTTGTCCTGCCTCGTTTCGTTACTCGACTTGACGGTACTATTTAATCTTCTCGCTAGGATGGGAATTTTCAAACCCCTTCATTTGTTCAGGACTAATGAACAATTTGAAATCTCTTTGAGAAATATTTGCCTTTGACATTAATTAAGTAATAGATATCAAAGCGACTCGACTTGGTAGGTCCTAAGATAATGACGACACAAGACAACAATAGTCTAGATAAAATAATTAATTAAGTATAGACAGTTCAATCCATGATGACGCGCCCCACTCTTTGTCCCAAAGGGTTACAATGCAAATGTGCTATGTACTGTTAGAGTGTGAATTCTATCGTAAGTCGTACGCACCGATCAGCGATGTGGACACACGCACCAGAAGATAAATTAGGTAAAGATCATTCCCCGCACCCGTGGTTTCCCCGCACGAAAAATAGTGGGGCGCGGCTTCGTGGATTGAACTATCTATAACAGGGATGAAATTTCTGAAACGTTTTTAATTTGACTTTCCGCATTCTATAAAAAATACGGGCTAATTTCATTTTTCTCAGTTCAACAAAAAATAAAGGCTGAATTGAGAATTTCTTTTTTTGAAGCCGTTTAAAAATAAGTACTTTGTTTTTAATAAAAGTTCTTCTGTTGTAGGAGGTTTGCCAACACAATACATGTATAAAAATAAAATAAGAAAGTATCTAAAGACATATGTACCTATTTAAGCATACGAAGATTTTTATTTTATTTTTCTTGTGAGGTGTGAAAAGTAGAGTATTGAACTTGGGTGTAGGTAGTACTGTAGTCTTGGGCGCCCCTAAACTCTTGTAATTTATCTCGGCGCCCGTGACGAAATATTACATTACCCCCATGTTGAATTATCTACTATTACTACATGGTACAACTAGAGTTATCCATCGGCAGTTCTCGGGTGGCAGCCAGATTTTAGTTCTGTTTAACTTTATCTTGTTCTGAAGTCGGCTAAAAATAAAGCAAACATTGTATTGGTTTTAATAAAGCCTCCTCTAGTTATTATTCTATTATACAATTGAAACTTCAAAGTCCAAATTTCTAGAAATGAGATTTGAAATCTCTGCCTCAGTGGTTAACCGACTTAATAAAAGTTATTACTATTAGCTCAAACGACACTTTAGCAAACTCATCTTTAATATATTTCTTATTAAGTGTATTTCTAAGGTTAAACTTTGCAGAGGGCGAATATTAATAGTAAAGTTATAGCTGAAGTTATTTTTTATTTGTAATGGACATAATATACGCATTATTCTAGTAAAGACGAAAAAAATATGATTGTGGGCTAGTTAAAAGGTACTTATTTAAACTTATTCCTCTTTGTCACATGTATTGATACCAGTTTCAAGTTTTAAAATACCTTTTTAAATTCAGAAAATAACCAAAAAACTAACTTCAATCTAAAACCGGATTACTGAAATATAGTAAAATATTTTTGTCGTTTGGTTTTTTTTAATATTGTCTTATAGATACACACAAATCACACAACAGATAGCTATTATGACGTAGACATCCGCTAAGAAAGGATTTCTGAAAATTCAAATAGGGCTTTGAAATTTGTGTAGTCCACGCGGGCGAAGACGCGAGCATAAGCTAGTTGTCAACAAAAACTTGGCCTGATAGCTGAAAAAAAGCTTATCTTAACTTCACCGTGACTACCATTATCAGGTCCCTTTTTCTCATTAATCTTAATCCTTAATTACCCACTGAGCTTAGGAACCAAAATACTTTTTTCGCAGCTTCCGCGTCCAATAACAATAGCAATTAAGTCTGTATCTTCAACTTGAAAAACCCGATAGGGAATTTTTTGTAGCAATTTTATTTTCGCGAAAATTTTTCTTGCATTTAATTTTTTCACAAGTTATTTTAAAGGTGATTGGTCACGGTCTTACGGCCGCAAGCCGTAAATAAGTACTGCTACGAGTGCATTTAACAGTAGGTACTGAAAAAAACAAATGACGGCACCAGCATTGGGCGCAGCGTAATGTCGCGTCACATCACACGCCAGCGTAAATTACATCGTCGAAAGTTCTGTTGTACCTATAATTACATTATGCTCGCAATGTTTTTAACTGACTTCGAAATCGGGCCCTCCGTGTGCGAGTCGTACATGAAGGGTTCCGTACCATCGTACAAGCAATAACACTTCATTTTGTTTTATTTTCATGGGCAGTAATTTTGAAATTTTCAATAGAAATACACATTCAAAAACTTTGTACCTAATACGGTTCACGAGATACATCCCGCTGAGAGACAGATGGGCGGTGGAACGGACGACGGAAGCTTTAGTAATAGGGTCCCGTTGGTATCATTTGGGTACGGAACCCTAAAAAAACACACCTGACATGACATAATATTGCACGATTCAAAGCTGGTGTGGCCGTGCTCAGAATCATCCCAACTGCAGTTGCAGCAACAATGTTAACGGCCACTGCTGCCGGGTGGTTTTCATCATCAACAACCCATCGCTGGCTCACTACTGAGCACTGGCTTATCTCAGAATGAGAAGGGTTTAACCATAGCCCAACACGCTGGTCAAGTGCGGATCAGCATACTTCATACACCTTTGAGAACATGAGGAGCTCTCAGGCATGCAGGTTTTCTCTCGACATTTTCCTTCACAGTTGAAGCAAGTCATATTTAATAGATTAAAATGCACATAACTCCGGAAAGTTCCTATAGGATCGAACCTCGGACCACGAATGGAAGGCCGACGTCTTAACCACTAGGCTATCACCGCTTTCCTGTGACTTTGCTGCCACATCATTCCGGAACATGTCGGTCGCGGTTGAATCTTGCGGCCTTTACGGCTCTTGCGCCTAATTGTCGTCGTTCCTTCTTGTAGGTAACGTGGAATGTGATCTCACCTTTAGTATCTCGAAGTTAAAAATACTCAAGAAGGAACTTCATTGAAATTTTATGTCAAGAAATTTTTTCTTACAATTTAGTTTTTTAAAGTTATTATAATAACCGTAACAGCTTCACGCTTTCATGTACTTAACTTGACGGCAATTAGATCACTTTAGAATATATACTTAGCAAAGGTTTTATAAACTTTGTTTTATTTCCAACTAGCTGATAGCTGATGCCCGCGACTTCGTCCGTGTGGAAAGTTTTTGGTGGGAACTTTTTGATTTAAAGTATCCTATGTCACTCTCTAGGTCTTTATCTATAACCATGCAAAAAATTACGTCGATACGTTGCAACCGCTGCGACGTGATTGAAAGACAAACCAACAAACCAACAAACAAACACACTTTCGCATTTATAATAAGGGTACTGTAATAAGGGTACTGAATACTGATTATTTCATTTTCTTATCTACTATGGTTTTGGATTTAAAAAACACACTAAACATCAATACTTATAATAATTATGCAATAAATGAATGTCACTTTGACTCTGCCTAAGTAAACGCAAAGTTTAAGTTGCAAAGTCAATATCCTAGATCCTTTAGAGTTTAGACCGATTAAAACGAAACTTCGGTAGTTTGGAGTGTGGAGGCAAACTGTGACCAAAATTGGTCCAAGAACTCCACATAGATATTATGAAATACTAGCTAATCCACTCCGGCTTCGCTCGCGTGGTATTTATGAAAATATTTTCTTTGTAGCGGTCTACGTTTTGAGCTGCACGTACAAGTATCAGTTCATCAATTTCCCCATTTATACCTATAGATGATTAGTTACTAGCTGATGCCCGCGACTTCATCCGCGTAGATTTAGGTTTTTCAAAAATCCCGTGGGAACTATTTAATTTTCCAGGATAAAAAGTAACTTATGCAACTTTCCAAGTCTTTAACTATAGGTATCCATGCAAAAAATCACGTCGAACCATTCCTCTGTTGCTGCGTGATTGAAGGACGGACCAACAAATAAACACACTTTCGCTTTTATAATATGGTTAGTGATACTGTAGGCTCGGTCATTCCAAATGAAATACAGTCAAAACCCTAATATACTTTTTTTTCCACAGTTCCACGTATGCTACCCCTACCCTCCCGAGTGGGGGGAGTCGTACGCGCAAACCATGGTTCTGATACGCTTCCTACTCTACTACTCACTGCCCCTGGCTGTCATCGCACTGTTCTACATACTGATGGCGCGACACCTAGTGCTGAGCACTCAGAATATGCCGGGAGAGATGCAGGGGACACAGAGACAGGTATGAGGACACAATACCCTTCCAAGTGAGAGGTACGCACTTGCTAAACATATTATACTGAATACTGATAACATGGATATTAGCGGACGTTCCTCTTAGCCTTAGGTAATAGGTAGGTACCTACCTGCATCGGCATTACTAGACTATATGCTACTAAGTATAAATACTCATTGTCACTACTCAGCGAATTCACATAATATTATTATGTTATTGCCTATTGGCACTGTTTCCTATAGTATTTATCTAATAGTAGATTATAATATGCAATTGCGGATTGCATAATTTACTTGTTGAGCTTTGAAACTTTAGCGTAACCTCAAGTTTAGTTTAACTTTGAAATCTAGAACAAATCAAACATCATAATCAATCAAAGTCTCGAATGTACACTACGATCAGCTTTAAATCTATTACGTCATCCTCTAACAAGAACTAGACTAGACTAGACTCAGGTAGGTACATACCTAATGTAGGAACATAAACAAAAACCGGCCAAGTGCGAGTCAGACTCCGCGCACTGAGGGTTCCGTACTGCAGTCGTATTTTTTCGACATTTTGCACGATAAATTAAAAACTATTTCGCATTAAAATAAAAAAATCTGTTTTAGAATGTATAGGTTAAGCCCATTATGATACCCCACTATGTATAGTAATCTTACTTTAAAAATTGAAAATACTAATTAATTGTTCAAAACTATACATCGATGTTCAAAACACATTTTAATTTTTTTCTGTGATGTAACCACAAATTCACGGTTGGCAGATTTTTCCCAAAATGCTACCTGCCAAATTTCATGATTCTATGTCAACGGTAAGTACCCTGTAGGTGTGTTGACAGACCCACAGACAGACAGACAGACAGACAACAAAGTGATCCTATAAGGGTTTCGTTTTTCCTTTTGAGGTACGGAACCCTAAAAACGAGGAGAATCAAAACCCCGGTTTGTTTCAGATGCGGGCTAGAAGGAAAGTCGCGCTAACGGTGCTTGCCTTCGTGCTAGTGTTCGCTGCTTGCTTCCTGCCCTCGCATGTCTTCATGATGTGGTTCTATTACTGGTACGTTGAAAACCATTAGCCTGCTTTTTTTATTCCATTACAAGATAGCCCTTGACTGCGATCTCACCTGGTAGTAAGAGCTAACTTTGAAGGGGTATTATGCCAGTTTCATTACACCCATACCCCTTATCAGTTTCTATTCGGCATCGTACTGGAACGCTAAACCACTTGGCGGCACGGCTTTGCCGCATAAAATGGATATCATACACATCCATAGCAACGCTTGCAGAAGAAATCGGGGTATGAGGCGGGGGGACGCCCACGCGACGTCACCCTCACTCGCCCGCACTAAGCTAGCACGGGGGCTGTGCAGGTGTGCGGGGTTCTCCCTCCCCGAGTGCCATCTTGACGTGTCGCGTACTATAGTTAATAGGTGTGACTGACGAATAACATATTGTCTAAAGCGTTGCTGATGTTTGTATAAAAATATCTGTAACATTATGGAGAACTAGCAAGCGCGCAGATGTTTTCCTTCGCCGTTAAAGGATACTTAATTGCTTAAAATGCTCATAACTCTAAGTCTCGAATAGAAGGCCGATGTCTTAACCGCTAATCTATCACCTCTTTAAAATAAAAAGTTTTTTGGTTGTAGCCCAACAGCCCAAGAAGACTACAACTCGTGGTGGCACGGGCTACGCATCGTCGGCTTTTGCTTTTCCTTCTTGAACAGCTGTGTCAACCCCATCGCTCTCTACTGCACCAGCGGGATATTTAGGAAACATTTTAACAGGTAAGTTTCACTTGCATACTATATAGTCTCGTCTTATAAAGTTCAAAAATCACTCGCTAATAGCTAAAATTCGTTTTCGCTTATCTTGAAAAAAAGTAACTTCTCTAACTAGCATCTCGCTGAAATGCGTAAGACGACGACCTTGTTACCGGGAATTGACAATGAATAATCATGGTAAGAGTGAAAAATATTCCAGAAACTCTACATCGCCGGGCAAAGCGCTTTGCTAACGCGTTTCTCTGATAAAGTTTCTACGATTTGTTTATCTTTAAGGCGAGTCACCGAGGCGGGCAGCGCGGCTTAGAATTAAACCGCTTGGCAACGTTCAAATTCTGTATTTCAAACTTTAAATTTGAATTTAATAAATTATAGACGTCCTGTTGAAAACCAAAATTTAGCAGGTTCTCTGTAGTACTGTAGTAGTCTGGTGGGAGGCCTCGGCCGTGGCTAGTTACCACCCTACCGGCAATACCGTGCCGCCAAGCGATTTAGCGTTCCGGTACGATGCCGTGTAGAAACCAAAGGTGTATGGGTTTAATAAAAACTGCCATACTCCTTCCAGGTTAGCCCGCTCCCACCTTACACTGCATCGTCACTTACCATCAGGTGAGATTGCAGTCAAGGGCTAACTTGTATCTGAATAAAATAAAAAATAAAAAAAACTTAGACAAATATTTCCATATAAAAATTATTTGCCAGTCAGAAATTTTAGTATTAAATAATTCGTTTTAGACTTTTATTTCGGCTTATTTCAAGATTTTAGTTGATCGAGTGAAGTACTTCCTATTGTATATCAAAGTAGCACATTCTTTAGACAATGTCTTTAGGTATATTGTATATTTTTAGCAAGGCCATTATTTAATAGTAAATACCGAAAACATTTGATCTAACAAACCAGTTTTTTCCGCTTAGCCTCGGTGACTCGCCTTAATCAACCTAAGGAAAACACAATTAACTATAGCTTAATTAGGTATCTACGCTCACTAATGAATCCACAGTCTTCATGCGTCCAGTGCAAGTAATTATATTTTCAACATTTATATTTCTTTTTGACTTTTGTCAAATCGTATATAATTTATCAATCGTCTGAGATATGCATTGGGATGTATGGAGCATCAGCTATTAGCTATAATAATTATGAACCATAATAATACAAAACATATTTTAATCAAAGTCAAAACTTATAGAAAAAGGTGTAGGTAAAAGTTACAACGGAATTTTAAAGTTTTACGAAGTTTTGCTTAGTCATTAACTTAATTATAGTATAAAATGCTCAGCGCTGTAATTGCGTTCATAACTTTTCACACATGCTGTTTTGGCTGTTCGAAAACACGTCAAAACTTTTCTCTCCTTAATGAGGCATTATTAACAAGCCTTTCTTCAATAATATGTTATGTTATGTGCGCCTCAGGTACCTACCGTATATATAGCACGCTACAGGTCGAGATGGCAATCGGGGAGGTAACGCCCCGCACACCCGCACAGCCCTCGCGCAAACCCTGTGCGGGTGGACGCGCATGACGTGCGGGTGTCCCTCCGCCTCATACCCCGATTGCCATCTCAACCTGTCGCGAACTATAAATAATGCAAAATAATTATCATCAAACATAATTAAGTTGTACTAGCTTTGTACACGTTTTGAAGTAAGTATTCAAAACACATCTAAAGCGGGCAAAGACATCAAAATGTACCTACATACAAAACGTTACCTACATAATTAGTATCAAAGTACTAAGAGGTAAACATGGTATTCTGCCGTTTCTCCAGATTCTTGAACCGTATTTACACGGTTCAAGAATAAATCTACGCTGAAGGCACGTTTTGTTCTACGCTCCGCTTCTTTCTTTGTCCATTTCGAACAGAATATGAGATACATAGACATAAAATAAACGAAAGAAACAAAATAGACATAATAAGTTATAAACCAGTTTATTTATTTTCAGTGTATTATTAAAAAGGTAATTAGTAATGAACTCTGTTGAAGATATACGAGTAGATTATTATCTCTACTGTAACTGTGGTACATATATTATTTACCTACCTATTTGTCACGCACGCAATTTTTTGGACCTTCGAACCGTACCTACTGATTTTTAGGAACGCGTAGAGTTACCTACCAAGTTGAAATTGGGTATTTGACTACATCAAAAATAAATTATTTCTCAGTAATTATTCAATAGAGGGTCTTCCAAAATACGTAAAATCCACGTCCTTTGTTGGTTTTAAGTGTAATAACCATTTTAAATTATCGATTAAACTAAAAAAAGCACGTCAAATGATTGTGACGTCACACACCGGTATTTCATGGAATCTCGCATAGGTACTAAGCGCGCATTTTGACGTTTGATAAAAAGTTACTGTGGCCCTACCGCGGTTGTTTGACAGCTACAATGTCACGATCGCAATCATCACTGATTGGTTAATGCTCGCTCACTATTGGCCACAATGCATTGTTGCAACAAGAATCGCACAAATTCAGCCAATCAGAACAATTGAGATTGTAATAATGATTGATGCAGGTTTTAGACAATCGCCCTACAAATTTGACTAGCTGTCAAATACCGTAGGTATATTATTAATCAAACGTACGAAATCCTCGGTGTACAAGTCCGACTCGGGCTTAGCCGGTATTTTTTTCGAGCTAAGCCTTGAACAAATACCTACATTCACAGCGCGACAGGAATAGCTACATCGCAATGGCAATTATGCTGCACGTTTCACTGAATTTACGAAGTATAAGTTCAGATTCAGAAACTTAGTTTAGAATTCAAGGAACTAAATATGAAGCACGTCACATAAAGCGCGCTTTGCAATGTGATCATTGATCATTTTATACATTCCCTTGTATCATAACTGTTACTGTTAACTATATATTTTTCTAAACATTCTTTTTCCCATAGGGCTAACACGATTTCCAGCGGTAAAAAGTAATCAAATCACTGTGTATGTTCCAGCGGTTTGCAATGTTGAATTAGCAAACTCGCTTTGATAGGTATGTCTAATACTGAATAGAGCAGTATTTTAAAAAAATATGATGTGAAAGGCTAGTGGTAACGATGTTCGCCTCCTATTCGGGAGGTAAGGGGTTCGATCCCGGGCACGCACCTCTAACTTTTATGCGTTTAAAAAAAATATGACAATTCTTCCTCATGTTCTCGAAGGTGTGTGAAGTCTGCCAATCCGCACTTGGCCAGCGTGGTGGACTATGACCAAACCCTTCGCATACTGAGAGGGAACCCGTGCTCTGTTAATCTGTCAAAAAAAACTCGGTAGCACCCCAGAGTTAGGGAGTTGGTGTTGTACTGACCCGCTGCACCTCGGACTGTACCCCGGTCATGTCGCATTCTCATTCCATAGTACTATGAGAGTGAGGGAATAAAGAGTGCATCAGCTGTGACTTTGAACTACAATATCTCTGCACAGTTTGATAGTCCCTGTTGAGAATGGCCCGCCCGATAAACTGTGCAAGTTCAATCTAATGTTCCTCTAATATTCTAGAGCGATAGAAAAAGTGTAATCCTGTTTCCACAGAATTTTCTTGTTGATTCTGGAAAATGGAATTTTACGCGAAATAGCTTAAACGTCTTTTTGCATCCCTGGCGCTGTGGTCTTAAAAGTGGTCCTGGGTTGGATTCATCAAACTCAGAGCCTATCAGAAATTAATAAGCAAATTAAAATTCATTACTCTCCATCTACTATCTTGACTGGTTCAATAAGCAATAGTTACAACGTTAATTTTTAATTTGAGAATCTTAACAAAAAAAATGCGAATTCTCTTTCTGCCGTGGTATTGAGTTCCGTACCCAAAGTGACCCTATTTCTAAGCTTCCGCTGTCCGTCCGTCAGTCCATAGAATACGACTTTTGTTCGGAATACCTAGCCCTTCCATTAAAAATATATTATCACCACCTTTTGTCATTTGTGTTTATTAATTTCTAGACACCGCACCGAGCAGATTAGATTTGAACGTTCCAACGATCTCTGATAATTACTGAGTTATTCCAACGAGCTATGATTTATTCTATTATGCTTGAAAATGTGTCTCAGAAACCTAAGCTGCCAGGAGATATGTATCATTCATTTGTCACTGTAAACGAGTAGGTATTGTCTTTAGATAAATGATTTTGGTTGTTTTGCCTAATTAATTGTTGTGATACCGTACTAAGTACGTAAATTGCGATGGCAGTATATATACTGGGTGTAAATAGAATGATAGCAAAAGCGAAGACAGGTGACAGTAATTAGATAAGATACTACAATTATTTTTTTAAACCTGTAATTTTTAGAAGTCCGCATTGTATTGCAAATAAAACATTTGACTGACACTTAGAGGTCAACGAACGTTACGTAGCTAGGTGCCGCGGGGTCAATGCCGAATCATACGTGGGGCATCGACCCCGAGTTTTGCACGTTATACATTGCGGGTTTGAAAAATACTAAAACTACAAATATAGGCAAATGGTTATTGTCATTGGATTGTGTTTAGTGATTAAGAATATTGTGTTAAAACCAATTTAACATATTATGAGTATATAAGTAAATGACTTTAACTCAATATTTCTGTCCAAGGTACCTCCTGTGTCGAAGCGGGTCAGCTCACGGGCAGCGCGGCTCCCTCTCTCTATCAACATCGAGGCGACTCCACTCCAGCAGGAAGACCAACATCAGCATGGTGCCTCGAACGTAAGATACTCACCCAAAGATAATAAATCATAAAATTCCAGATAGGCAACGCTCATAAAAGGTGAAGATAAATTCGTAAGCTTGTATGTCACATACGCGTAGTGACACAGACTATAGTCCGCGACAGGCCGAGATAGCAATGGGGGTATGAGGCGGGAGGACGCCCCGCACACCCGCCCGTCACCCGCGCTAGCCCGCACCGGGGGGCTGTGCGGGTGATCGGGGCGATTGCCATTTCAACCTGTACTATACATAGATATTGGTGCGGGGTTTACGCATCTTTTGACACCTACGAGCATGGCTCAACCCGACCCGTTACCAGGTTTGACGCGTCACAATTCACATCAATCATTCCCTAAGTTTGATTGTTTAAATAAAAATTATTATTATTGTAAATGGTGTACGTCAACGAATGAAATTAAACGGCATCCCTTACCCCTTTTTTATTGAAAACATTTCATTTATCTACAGACAACGAGATGATAACTTATAAACAAAACAAAAACCATCATGGAAGCAACCCTCGTCAAACGAAAACCGTCGATAGGGACTCCTAAGCAAATGTCCGTCTGTTTAATTAAAAACTTAGTTCGGTATACATATTACTATTATAATAATATACTATTACAAGCGGCATACTATTACTTCGTCCGCGTAAACTACACAAATAATAAACCCCTATTTTTCTCTAAGGGGTTGAATTTTCAAAAATCCTTTCTTAGCGGATGCCTACGTCATAATAGCTATCTGCATGCCAAATTTCAACTCGTTCCGTCTAATAGTTTGAGCTGTGGTTGTGCGTTGATAGTCGGTCAATCAGTCAGTTAGCCTCTCCGTTTATATGATACTAGCTTATGCTCGCGACTTCATCCGCGTGGGCTACATAAATTTCAAACCCGTATTTCTCACCCCCTTAAGGGTTGAATTTAAAAAAATCCTTTCTTAGCGGATGAAATAGCTTACATCGTAATAGCTATCTGCATGCCAAATTTCAGCCCGATCCGTCTAGTAGTTTGAGCTGTGCGTTGATAGATCAGTCAGTCAGTCAGTCACCTTTTCCTTTTATGTATTAAAGATTTAGATTATAATCCTGTATTATGAGTAAAGAGGATGATGTGGAGTGGGAGTAAGTATTTCTTTGAACTGAAATTAAATAATATACCTAATATCAATTTGTTTTAACGTGAGTATGATACATTGTTATAACCATATAATGCGAAATTACACATTTCATCTGCAGTGAATCATTTTTGTAAACGAGCTATTCTATTAGCAATTTGCAGCTATTAGCAAATAAAAATAAAAGCTGGTAATATTATTTAAACCTCAAATAAAACATCGACACTCTTCATTTAGGTACATTTTAATGCAGAAAGAACTTTGTTTTAATATTTAAAAAATATTTGTTTTTAAAAAAATCTTTTTTTGTCTTATTCCATCTTTGTTACATTTCTATTGTTATGGTTTTGGTGTACAAGGATAGCACTAGATTTAGACATGTTAATTTAGTTTAGTTTAGAAATTGTGTATAAGAGAATCGGCCCCTGTCCAGTTAAAACAATACATTTCGATAAATAGTGACCATAATCAGAGATCATTTATTAACAAGTCTCTGCCATAATTGAACAAGCATTAGTTACAAAACTTGCAGTGAAAGATGAATTAAAATTGAAATAAATATGTTTTGCCGATAACTAATACAATGCCGTCCAAATGCAATCATGGCATCACATAATAATCGCAAACAAAAAGTTCACTGCTTAAATTCAGGGGCCGATCTTTTGTACAGCTATTTTAGCTATATAGCGTATCTAGCAAAACCTTGGAGCAAAAACCCATCAAAACCACACGACTGGCAAATTCGTTCGCACACGTTAAAAAGCCAAAAGCAAAATCCAATTATTTAGAGATAGAAGCTTTGATAGAAGCTGTCAAAAACGGGACGGGGCAGTCACAGAGTTGGCGGGTTGCAAAATCTTTTATTTCTTACTAGCGGGCCTGCAATGTGTCTTGAAACTTTAGTAGGTACCTATGTCTATTTTTGTAAAGATAGACTATAATTTATATGATTGGAAAACAGATTTCACTGAAAAGAACTATAATATTAGATATGTTGACGGTTAGTTTTAATCACAGAAAATCCAAGTTCCCACGAAATTTTTAAAAATCTTAAATTCAGGCGAATTGCGGGCAAACAGTAGTTGGAATATTACTATCTCAATACCCAGCCCGATCCGTCCAGTAGTTTGAGCTGTGTGTTGATAAGTCACACTTAGATCAGTCACTTTTTCCTTTTATTTAGACTAGCTTTTGCCCACGACTTCGCCCGTGGTACATGATATGTAATTTAGAGCCTATGTTACTTCTGAGTAACGTAGCTTCCTAATGGTGAAATAATTATTAAAATCGTCTCAGTAGTTTCAAAGTTTATCGATCACAAACATCTTTCCTATTTGTAATATTAGTATAGATTAATTCATTAAAAATAATTTTCCACAGGACAAGCGTGGGGAGAGACAGCAGCATCCGTCTCCTAAACAACGGGCCCTCGAACTTCTGAGGAAGGTACCGTCCGCACTCCGCGGCGAACAACAATCAGGAACGGACCAAAGAGAACTATAGAAAGTGTCTAATCTTCAAACCAGATAACATGCCGCCCTTCCCCAAGTGCTGTGAGAGTGAAAATGGGGTCAAACTTGCGGAGACCAATCTGGATTCCCAAGACATTAGCACGGAAAGTTTCCTTTTGCCGCTGGACAATTTCGGTTGAAGTTAGGAAAACTATGTAGTGTTCACGTCTAGTCATTAAGTCTTGAATTTTTAAAGAACAACCAGAAATGGACCAAAGAGAACTAAGTAAGTATAGGAAGGGTTTTAACCAGTGGACGATTTGGGAAGAAGTCAAGAAACAGTCGTTTTAAGTCTTCTATCTATCCTTTCCCAAATGTCTTGTCATTTTCAAGCGGGACAATTCGATAACTCTTATATAAATGATAGTGATGAAGACATTTATTTTTAATCCATTGAAAGTTTTGTATGAAAAATTATTTATTTTAATATCACTCAGTGAAGCAGCAATGTAGAACCAATGAATGAATGAATTAAATGAGCTCGGTGGCTATCATTCACTGTCGAACACTGAGTTAGGGAATCATACCACCCGCGCTGGAAATGATGAAGGACTACTACAAAAAATATTATCTATCCCGGCTGTACTCACGTGTCTAGTCGACGTTAGCTCTTCAACTTAACTGACTCCCTTGAAAAAGGACCCCGGATGGGTTCGAAACTAGTCGGGCTAACGTCGACGAGACACGTGAGTACAGCCGGGATAGATATTATGTATAATGGAAATCACTCACGGTAGTTTAAACGCTAAAATAGCCGACTACTACATATATGAATTGTAAGTACATAGTCTTCAGACCAGATAGCATAACCCCTTTCCCCTAGAAACGATTTATTTGCGGAGTTGTACATTGAAAAATACTTCCTAGACACAAAAAGTTTTATTGAAACACAGCGCCAATATACTTTATCGAAAAAGATTAAGAAGACTGTCTTTTCTTTCATGCAGAAAGCTTTCAGTATTATTAAAGTGCAATTTTCACAAAACCTGAAACTGCTTGCTGAACTTGCTGAAACTAATAATTCTGAGTCTGAAGTCTGCTGAATTTGTTGCGGTCTCTTCTCAGAGCTAGGCGCGTTTGGAACCCTGGTAGCTTTAGTTTTAAGTTTACGTAATTAATTATCACCAACTATATTATAAAATCCAACAACTGAGAATCAAAAAGCCTATTTTGAATAAATTATTGTCTTTTGACTTTTAATATCTAGTGAAATATCTTCTAGGTACAGTACGCGGCAGAAAATATTGTGTCTTTAGAATGGCATTTCGGCTTTGTAGAGCTCTGTCTCTGTCACTCATACCTGTGCGACGTTTTGTCGGTCTCAACGACAGAGACAATGCTCTACAAATCTGCTATCTCCTTCTAAAGGTCAATGTACATTATTTTCTGCCACGTACTGTAAGTTAGGTACTATAAGCTAGGTGCTTCAGGTTCCAAGATGCTGGAATGCCGACCTCGCACCGGAAGACGCAGTGCTGGAAGACCCCCCACTAAGGAGCCGCTGGATTCAGGCGGCGCAAGACCGTGGCGTGTGGAAGTCCCTACAAGAGACCTATGTCCAGCAGTGGACGTCTATCGGTTGATGATGATGATGATGACTTTAAGTTATTACACTAATCATTCTCATCATCGTCGTTAGCTTTCGGACATCCACTGTTGGGCTCCCTAAGGAACCACACTCGGTTCTCAGCCTTCCGACATAGGATTGTGCTTGACGACAATCATGCTTAATAGAAAGCAATTGAGGTCTAGGTTGGAGCGCGCCCGCCTAGAAGATGTCTATTCACTCGTGCCTTGAAGGTAGAAAGAATGCATTGGCCTGGAAAATGCTTGAAAGAATATCTATCATGGCCAACACGGAACCTCTGAACAAACAGGGCAAAGTTCAAATCTGGAAAGTTCAGGAATAAATAGTACTTTTTCCCACTAATACCCGTACAATAAACTACCTACACTGTTACATAATTCATACTCCAAACATTTCCTAAGTAAGAGAGCGATAGAGATTTATGACGTGATAAAAATAGACGTAAATCCGATCTAGGGCAGGCTTTAATGGAAAATGTTTTTCCCGTTATAAGTACATATTGTTTATCCGGTAAAGGGTTGCGGTCTACGATATCTAGGTACATACCTAGTACCTACTAGACCAATCTAGTACCTACCTACATTCCAAACAAGAATTATTGTGGTCTACTGCAATCTCACCTGGTGGTAAGTGATGATGCAGTCTAAGATGGAAGGGGTATGCCAGTTTTTATTTTATAACTTTATCTGATTTTAAAAAAATACCCACAGGCCACAGTGAGTTATGCGATACTATAAGCGTCTACTTACGTCGACATACTTAATATTATATTATGCTTTTATATGACTATCTACTCTCTTTCTACTATTACTTACCTACTTCCAAATAAAGGATAGAAACAAGTACCTATATATCTTGTATCAAATTTGTATAAAAATTGAGATCCTGTATCAAATACAAAGAAACTGAACAATCTCCATATTATATTACCTACTTATTCCGTATTTCAGACCCTCTCACTTACTATTCTTCGATCTCAAAGGCCTCATTTCTCGTTTAGTACCTAATCTCGATAAAGTTTAACATAATCAACTTTTTATCACACCTAAGGAGTTCGCAATAAAAGGTTTTATAGGTACTTATTCCTTAAATATATCGATTCGATAATCGACATCATCGTAAAAATGTCTCGATACAATTTATAGGCGAATGGTTTTTACTATATTTTGTCACTAGCTGACTTACCTCGTCTTCGCTCGGATGATCCTATAAGGGTTCCTTTTCTCTCTAGAGATCAGGAATCCTAAAAAGCATCTGCTATCATATTGTGATACTTATATCGGTCCGTCTTCTTGAAAAAGTAGTTAACAGAGGTACACATCAGATAAAAACTTCAGGTTCCAAAGTGCGTATAAAATACACCTCATATTTATGTGTCAATAAATATAAATAACTAGCTGATGCCCGCGACTTCGTACGCGTGGATTTAGGTTTTTAAAATTCCTGTGGGAACGCTTAAATTTTCCGGGATAAAAAGTAGCATGTCCTTCCCCGGGTTGCAAGCTACCTCTGTACTAAATTTCGTCAAAATCGGTTGAACGGTTGAGCCGTGAAAAGCTAGCAGACAGACAGACAGACAGACAGACAGACAGACACACTTTCGCACTTATAATATTAGTATGGATATTGTAAAAAAAATAAGTGTAAATAAATATGTACCAAGGACCTACTTTTAAGCCAAAAATGTTACATAGCTGTGTTTAGAAGCTTAGACAACTGTTATTTTTTGTATTTACTATTTAATCACTGATGTAAATAAGAACTGTCTTTATATTTTTAAGGTTTTCCTTTTATTACAATATCTAATTACTATACAAATCATGCCCGCGTTGAATGGTGCCAAGAATCCTGGCTGCATTTCCGCGCTGGACAGCCAGGCTGGTCCGTTGCACAAAAAAAGACCGAGCCAGATGCATGTTGACTGTCTTTTGACAGACTTTGTAATATGGATTAAGTAAGTTTGATGTTTTCTAGATTACATATTAATTACTAATTATTTATTTTATTATTGATCGTTTTATATCTTAAGAGTTAGGCATTAAGTATTAATTGTAAATAAAAAATAATTTAGAAATGATTTAATATAAAAAATAAGTACTTAGGTACTAAATAATTAAAATTATAAGTAGAACCTATCATCGAATTAATTGAAATTCTTTTGTAAAGGTATATTAATTTAATTTTTTCTTAGGGGAACTGGTCATCCGAATAATTGCGTACTAGGACATGTAAAGTTTAAATTAGTTATTTTTTTTAATTTAAAAGAAGGTACCTCATAAAGTAAATTAATTGTGTAATTATTATAATTAACATTAGATTTCTCACGGCTTAGTGGAATTTATGTAAATAGTTAGTGTTGATAATATAATGATATAAATAAATGGAGATATATTTGAAACTTCTAGTTTTATTTACCCCTTTTTTACCCCACCCTAGTCAAACGATGCTGTTTAAGTCCACGGCTGGGCTGATTTCTTATATCATATATGTTTTTAACTTAATGTACTTACTAGGTATGTTTCATTATCTTGATAACCTAGTTAGGACATTGTGGTCGTCATTAATTACCACGAGATCAAATGCGTCGGAGTGTTTTGTCTCTTCTTATACCTACTGTGCTTTCGTTGTCTCTTCTATCTACTTGACAAACGTCCAAACGGTTCTTCGAGGTTTTACGAGTTTATTTTTCGCGATCAGCTGTTTGCAGGGTTATAAGTCTTAAACAAATTCTTTAAGTTCTTATAATATTATCTTCCACGTATTGTATTTTTTCGTGCCACATCGATCGTATGACACATCGGTCATAACACTCATAACCACTCATAACCTCAGATGATACGGACATTATTTAGCAGCTTGTTACTTGTATAGGTATACATTTATACTAATAATATTAGTAACGAACTACCCATAGTCCGCGACAGGTTGACAAGGACTAGGAGCACAAGACACCTACTATCTGTATTTTATTAAAATGTTTGCTCACGTAAAGTGTAGTCGCCGCCTTAATGCATCGCAGCACTATTATGTCAGGTATAAAACAACTGTATTGGCAGTGGCAGCTTTAAAAGCTAAAAGCCACCACGTTTCACAACACTGTTCAAGTGACGATAAGGTTTATCAATGCATTTTTAGGGTTCCTTATGTCAAGAGAAAAAATAACCCTTATAAAGGATCACTTCGTTGTGTGGGTTTGTAAACGAGCGCTGAACTAATAGGGATATTGTTTTGTTTTTTTGGGTTGCGAATCTCCGGGGAAAAAGTTCGTTGTCTGTCTGTCTTGTGATTGTCTCTCAAGACCTATTAAGGGAATCAAAACCTTATAGGGTACTTACTTGGCAGGTTGCAATGTCTCATAGAACTGGTAAAAGGAAAAATCCGAAAACCGTGAACTTGTGGTTACAACATACAACACAAAAAAAATCAAAGCGTTATTTCTTGTACGACGGTACGGAACTCTTCGTGTACGTGCGAGTCCGACTAGCACTTGACCGGTTTTTTTCATTATCTACCTCTTAACCGCATATTTAAGTAGGTGTGATTTATTTATTCCGAGCTTATTATAAAGGTAAACAAGAGAACTAAAAATACAATCGTGATACAAAAGATATCAAATATATTTACTAGCAATCGCCGCCGGCTTCGCTGGACGAAAATATAAAACTATGTTTCCATTACCTTTTAACTACATAAATATATTATGAAAGTAGCTGTATAATCTATTTTTCTTTATCTCAATAAGCATTGCAAGTCAGTTAACTAATGAACCACAATGCAGCTTACAGTATGCAACGCTGAGGAGTTCTCTCGATCGCGCTCCATAGAAACGAAGTTTGAATTCTTAAGGAACTTGGTAACAGATATCCTAATTCCTAATATCACCGTCCCTCGTACCGCCATAGGCCCCAGGCTGCGGCCAGACGTGAGAGCCAATGGACTCAAAAAATTGGATGTTCAAGACCGGGCAAAGTGGGCGAAGTAGATACCGGGCTCCACCTAGTAATCCTTTAAGAGAAGAGTTTTGGGAATATAGGTACACTAAGTTTCTAATAATTAGGAGGTGGTTCTCAATTCAGCTCGTTTTTTTTATGATTATAGTGTTTTACACTATTGGGTTTCTTAAAATTGCCGTACCCCTTCCAAGTTAGCCTGCTTCCACCTTTAGACTGCATTATCACATACCATCAGGCCAGATGAGGTTGCAGTCTAGATTATTAGTCATGAAATAAAAAAAAGTCGAAAAAAAACGGGCCGAATTGAGAACCACCTCCTTTTTGGAAGTCGGTTAAAAAAAAGTTGGTATGATTGATGAGGAGCCCGATTAGATCCTGGAATTATTGAGATTATTATAGAATTGGAATGTATTTGATGATCGTTACAATATTCACGACACGGGACCAATCAGTTGTTCATAAAGTTATTCAACGACATGCATGCCAATGAAATTCTGTTGATATAATATTAAAATTTCATTTAGAGCTAGGCGACAGGCGTATAATATACTTATATTATTTTAGTATTCAATTTTAGTAACTTTATGGGGAAAAATCTGGGATAACTTAGTGGTTTAGGAGGTCGGAGGATTGATACGGGGCACGCACCTTTAACTTTTCGGAATTATGTGCGTTTAAGCAATTGAATATCACTCGCTTTAACAGTGAAGGAAAAACATTGTGAGGAAACCTGCATGCCTGAGAGTTCTCCATGATGTTCTCAAAAGATGTGTGAAACTGAAGTCTGCGGTCTGCCAATCTGCCAGTCTGCCAGCGTGGTGGATAATGGCCAAACCCTTCTCATTCTGAGAGTAGCTACTTCTTAGTAGTGTGCCGACGCGGCGATGGGTTGTTGATGATGATGAACTTTATGGGGTAGGTACGTATGCAGTCTGCCATTCTTTCTAATTCATTGTACCTACTTCACTAAGGTACCCTAAGTAAATAAGTACTTACCTTTACATAATATGAAACGCAGTTCTTCTTAGTTATATTTTAATTTATTCATCATTATCAGTAGATAATAGCTAGGATTTAGGACACATTTATTACGATAAAAAGTTATTTACTTATATAAAAAATTGTAGTAAATTATGAGTAAAGTCAAGCAAAATGTGAAAGTATATAATAAGTATAATGCTTGTATAATCAAAAGATTACGAATAATGTAATACAATAGAATTATTTCTCTTTTGGCGGCATTTTTGTTATTCAATTTGAATTATTATTCCAATCGCAGTTGTAATGCCATCTATCGTCTATGAACGTAATGAATTTATAAATATGGCAACATTTATTAGGTCTTTATCAGACGAGCCAACTCAATCAGTGCCAAACTTGGCCAAAGCCCAGAAACCCTAAATTTTACTCTGTGGTTCATCTGCTTATTGTCGACAGAATAAATTCCGTTGTCATTGTCAATGTCAAAATTAAATTGTTGGTGGTTCATGGTTGAATGTTGTTTCTCGAAAAACTTAAAAAGTTGGCAAATCTTAATTTTTTCAAATCCATTAAATTAAAATAATTCTATTTTAGTCATTCGTTTGGTCTTATCTATCCTATCCTAATAATATATTAATTCTATTGAGAGTTCACTTAATAATGCATCATGGTGAATGTTATGAAAGGCGTTCTTGTGGAATGGTACGTAGGTTATTATAATATTTTTGTGTTAGGTACTGCTTTGTGATAGATCATAGTTAAGGTAATTAAGGGTATTCTAGACGTCGCTACCTCATGGATCGTGACCCAAGCTTTGCATGTTATAGTTAACCAGGCAATGCGTTCTTCGAATATAATTCTTTAGTATAATTGTGTTTAGTGTGGAATTAAAATCAGCCCAGTTGGTCGGTACATTTCCTCTGCTTCTCCTAGCGTCTTGTAGCTAGTTTTTATACGGGGTTTTAGGGTACCAGGCCCTATGGTTAAATAAAAATTATAGGATAAAATTATGAATAGGTCTTTATATTTAAATTGAAACTAAATTTATAATCTAAAATCTTTAAAAATATTTTTTCCTTAGCTGACTCAAAAGAAACACATTAAAGAAAGAAAAACATTAACTTAAACAACTCTGTTTGTCCTTCAATTACATGTTCTAATGTTTTGTTTTCCACTTGTAGTTTCTTCCAGTTTCATTGTTAAGGTAGGTACGCTGAGAATGTTCTTATATGCTTTAACCTTTCTTATTAAACTTTGCTGTTCAACTTCTAAGTCAGCTAAAGAAACATAAATTGTAGTAATGAAACATTTAAATTCATATTATAATTTTAACTTAAATCTTCTATTATTAGGAACAAAACAAATCTTTTATACTAAAATTATGAACCTGAAATGACAGCAAAGGATTCTAGTTTTCTACATAATCCATATCAGGTGGTATATTGAAGCTTTGGTCAATAGTTTCATTTTCCATATGGAATGTGTTCTTGATGTATGACTTGATTATGAAGATGTTTTCCGTCCATCTGTTTGTTGCAGTTTTCAAGTCCTTGGAACAACAAAATAGTTATTATACTAAACCTTGTCATCAATATCATGATCGACCCATTGCTGGTCCACTACTGAGCATAGATCTCCTCTCACAAGTCTCTTAGGCTTCTACTTAGTCCATAGTCCACCACGCTGCATGCTGGCCAGGTGTGAATTGGCAGATTTTACACACTTTTGAGACCATTATGGAGAACTCTCAGGAATGCCGGTTTCCTCACAATGTTTTCCTTCACCATTGAAAAGCACATAACTTCAAAATGTTAGAAGTGCATGCCTGGTATCAAACACTGGTTCCTTCCATAGTGCCTACTTACTTCAATTTCCGTTTTCACTTGAGCTATATACTCCGGGTCACAGTCTCTATATTTTTGCACTTCTTTTTTGAGTTCATTTGCACGTTTTGTGAGCTGTTCTAGAGTTGCCAGAAGCTCAGTTCTTTCGTCACTCGGTTCTCGCCCAACCTACAGAAGAACAAAGTGTTTGAGAATATTTATAGTCTATTGTATACTAATATTATAAAGTTTGTTTGTAGGAAGTAATCCCTGGAACTACGGAATCGATATTAAAAATTCTTTAGTCAATAGAAAGTTACATACATTATTCCTGAGTGACAAAAGCTATATTTTATTTTCAAAAAAAAATTAGATATCCGTATTAAAAGTTTAATAAGCCGCCCGCACGAAACTGGGGCAGTTTGCTAGTTTTTCATAAAATGACAATCTTTTAAGTTTTGCTATATTTAGCCCCAGATGTATACATTATCTGTTCCCATTTATATTTCCATATAGGTAACTGCTATAACTATTTTGTCAAGACCAGCAAAATGTAAAATGAATCTATGATTTTTTTAATAAAAAGCTTTTTGAGCTTGTGCTCTAGTAACTTTTTTCTTGATTCTAAATTATTGATTTCTAAGGAATTTTTCTTCTTACCTTTGTTATTTATTTTTACTTACAGACTCTGTGATAATGGAATCCTCAGTTTTTTTCAATTTCTTTGTTGTTTCATCCAGTTCACTTTGCAAACCTTGAAGTTTTCTTTTCTTGGTATTCTTTGCTTTGCTGAAAAATATCATAAATGTCATGTAAATAATTGTCATTATTTTATATCCATAGGTAGTAGGTACTTATTTAAAGAGAAAAGATTTGTTTTGTTTGTTTGTAATTCATAAACTCTGAAAGTACTGTAATGATTTTAATTATTCTTGCACCATTAGAAAGCTATAAATATGAATCCAGAAGTAATATAGGCTATACATACATGTATATTGTGTATAATATTTATTGTATACTAGATGCCTGCGACTTCGTCCGCCTGGATTAAGGTTTTTAAAAATCCCATGGGATGGGAACTCTTCTATTTTCGGGGATTAAAAATTAGCTTATGTCCTTCCCTGGGATGCAAGCTACTTCTGTGCCAAATTTCATCCAAATAGGTTTAACAGATGGGCCGTGTAAGGCTAGCAGAGAGACTGACACACTTTCGCATTTATAATATTAGTATGGATGTATCACCCGAGTGAAGCCATGCGGATCAGTTAGTAAAACATAAAATTAGGGGAAAAGATTAGTAAATCTTGTGTCATTTCAACATTGAAGTTTGATAGTACGTTTGTAAAATAACCTTGGAAAAGACCAGAAGTAGATGGAAGTGCCAATTTTCTCCGAGTCCACCAGGTGGTCATCAACTAGACTTTGGACCACCTCCTTGACTGATTGCATTGTTATTCCTTTCTCTTTTGGAGCTATTTTCTCCAATTCCTAAAAAAAATTACTAAGATGTCATAAAAAATCCTGTTGATAGGATAGATAAAGGCTTGCAATGGTTGCATTCACAAAATTATATAAAAAAAAACCGGTCAAGTACGAGTCAGGCTCGCGCAACGAGGGATCCGTACTACAGTCGTATTTTTTCGATATTTTGCACGATAAAACAAAAACTACCTATGATGCATAAAAATAAATAAAAATCTGTTTTAGAATGTACAGGTGAAGCCCTTTCATATGATACCCCACTTGATATAGTTATCTTACTTCGAAAATTGAAATACTAATTTTTATTTCATGACCACAACTTAATTTTTTTTGTGTTGTTTAACCTCAAATTCACGGTTTTCAGATTTTTCCCCTAACGTCTGCTATAAGACGTACCTACCTTCCAAGTTTCATGATTCTAGGTCAACGGGAAGTACCCTGTAGGTTTCTTGATAGACAGACAGACAACAAAGTGATCCTATAAGGGTTCCGTTTTTCCTTTTGAGGTACGGAAACCTAAAAATTACCTTCAATTGAAAGAAATCCTTGCTCTTATGGAATATTTCCAACATCCTGGTCTTCTTTTCATCAGCACTCAATCCTCTTTTCTTAGACATTTTTCAATCTACCTTTATTGCTCAATAAGTTAAGGTAGCTGAAATATTTGACTGCGCCTCAAATATTGGTGTAACTTGCCTCAAGGTGAAACCTATATTAATGTAAAAAACCACATCAAAATCAGTGTAGCTATACTACAGCACTTATTATTTATTTAAGTCTTAATACAAAGTTAGTCCATCTATCGATCCTAAGGTAAGGCTGACAACAGACTTGCTTTAGGGTAATGAAATACACAGCATAGTAAAAGTAAGGTAAGTCTTTTGTAACAGACTTACCAAAGTAAGGTAGTTGTTATTTTTCTACTTTTACTATGGTGTTTACTTAGGCTGTGTATTTAAAATATTGTATTTCTCTTCAACCATAACCCTTCTCTTTCCAGTGATCCAGCAATGAAACAGTTTCTCCTGCATCTGGATGAGACCCTCGCGTTGGGCAGAAAGTTTATCCTGCAAGACCTGGACGAGACACACCTGTTCATATCCTCAGACATTGTGGACACTTTGCAGGCCCGCGTTGATGATTTGATGGACCAACTGAGTATACCAGTACATGACAAGGGATTGTAAGGTACGTTCATTTGACCCTTTATTTTATTTACCTGGCTATAAAACTACTCGACTATACGAAAGCGCTTGTAAAACGTCTACTTGAATAAAAACATATTCTAGTCTATTCTATTCTATTCTATGGGAAGATATAGTGCTTGGAGTTGTGGAGGAGTGTTTGTCCCCTTTTTTTCAAGGATACCTTTCAATTTCATCATCATCATCATCATCATGATCAACCCATTGCTGGCTCAATTCAGAGCATGGGCCTTCTCTCAGACTGAGAAGGGTTTTGGCCATAGTCTACTATGCTCGCCATGTGCGGATTGGTAGACACCTTTGAGAACATTATGGAGAACTCTCAGGCATGCAGGTTTCGTCACATTTTCCTTCACCGTTAAAGCAAGTGATATTTAAACGCACATAACTCCTAAAAGTTAGAGGTGCATACCCGGGATCGAACCCTTTACCTTCGATTAGTGGTTAGGATGTCCACCACTAATCGAAGCCTAACCTAACCTAACCTTACCTAACCACTAAGCTATCGCAGATTAACAATCCGATCCCCAATAAAAAATAGTTTGTATTTCGATTCTAGATACCAAAATGTCAACAAGAGAGTCAGGACGAGTTAAGGAAGTGGAGAAGAGAAGAGTTTTAGATGATGCAGCGAGGAAACGGAGAGCCAGAAAAGCGGTTGAGGCACTTGAGCAAGACAACTTTCATGATGACCCACACGCTGACCTGGTTATGTCAAAGAAGATACCTAAGTTCGCAGACTCCAATGAGAAGCCTACAAGGAAGAAGAAGGCGAAGAGTGCGGAGTATTATAAGATGAGGTTTAGGAAGACTTTTGCACAGTTGGTGGAGGAAGATGCGAGCTTTAGGCCGGAACCACCTAATTATTTGTCAGCTCAGGTTGCACCATCCAAGTACGTTTTGTACTACAAATTGACTGTAATCTCACTTTATTGTAAAGTAGATGAAGCCCGCCACTTCGATTTAGGTTTTTGGGATGCAAGCTATATCTGTACCAAATTTAATTTTTTGGTACAAAGTATTTATAATATTAGTATGATGACAATAGCCGAAACTAATGATCAGAATCGTAGTGTCTGTAATCTGTCGATAAGTTAGCAACGTTTTTAAAAATAACCCTTTTTAAATAAACAACATTGTGAAAAGTAGAGTAGACAAGAAAATACCTACAAAAACTAAAATGTGACTGCTACTCTTTTCAATTTTAGTATTTACCTACGTCAAAAAAAATATTATTACTGCTAAAGTCATTATATCGGCAAATAGCAATCGACTCTATTATTATAATAATTATAACAAACACACAATGCTTTCTCAATTACGTTTAGTATATTTTAGGACAAAAACTTTTAATACATCTATTTAAACAATGAATTTATACTTGTTTCCAGATTTCCTGACCGCCATTTCTGCGCAGTATGTGGATTTATTTCAAACTACACCTGTATATCCTGTGGCGCAAGATATTGTTCAGTGCGATGTCTCGGAACGCATTTAGACACGAGATGCCTCAAATGGACTGCTTAGAATACTTACTCAATCACAATCCTGTGTATATTATCACTAATTATTATTAGTTTACAAGTTAATAATATAAAAATATCTAACCAACGAGTTGTCGATGCAATATTTTAGTTTCTGTTTGCCGCCAAACCTCGTCCATAGATACAAAAATTATTTTTTAATGTCTTTGATTATGCATAACACCATCTAGTGAGGATTTGAAGTACTATGCCACATGATAGCGCCATCTAGTGACGAGTAGTTTATTTGTAGTTATTCTTCTCGATAGTAGGTGGCGCTAGTAGGTTATAACTTCAAAAAGTTTTACTAACTTTGAAAGCCATGGGCAATAAAATATGTTTTTAACCGACATTCAAAAAGGAGGTGGTTCTCAACTCGGCCCGTTTTGTTTTTTAATCAAATTAATTTTAAAATATGATATTATTCTATTTTCTAAATTAGGAAAGGTAGTGGGAAAGGACACTATAACCAGTTTTAATGTAGGTAAGGTAAGTATTAGTTAATATTGCTTTTGCCTGCATAATATAGCCTATAGGGTAGATAAGTAGGCCTATTTATATATATTATAGCCTATAAACTCGGGGCAGTGTAGAATCAATCATTCATTCATCAATCAAGATTAAATCTTATTTCCGAAGAGTATGTACGGAGATTATAGTGCAACAAGGTTCTCTTGGCACTTGAATGACTGACAGGGGGGCGCTGTAGGAGAACAAAGGCTTAGAATATTCAAACAAGAACAAAGGGGACACTTGGTGGCAACGTTAGTTCCGATTTTCGCCACGCGCCAAGATAGCCTTGTCGCACTGTACATTACATACAATCTAACATTAGACATGAAGAAGTTCCGTCCAATCAGTTCTATGATGAAAATGCATTTCCAAAATGTAGCTGGGAATGTAACCCTATAGGTACTTATCTATTTACTCAATACAATAGGTAGCTACTAGGAGTTATCCCGCCGCCTCCATCACTCGAGCATTTATTCAAAGTTAGAAGCGCTAGGATAAAACTAATTGTGTGTGGCACAACCTGAAAAAAGTGCCAGCCCAGAAAATGCTGTACCTACCCATGTGAAAGGTAGCGAAAATAATGGCGGGAAGTTTTTCCCTTTGGCTAATCTATGTAAAGCCAGAAGAAAAAGAGAAAAGGTCGCCAAAACACATGAAACACTAACATACACGTGTATGCGGTCTATTAATGATACCTAATCGATCCCCCTCGCCACCAAGGTATGGGCCGTTAGGGGCGATCGGACACGTTTGCGATAATTTAACATTTGTGACAACAGCTGTCTCCGTGTCGTTACACTACTCACTAATAAAGGGCAGATTGTTTGTCAACTGCGCTGAACTAATGGGATTATTGTTTTGTTTGTTTCTGGTTACGACTTACGACAAGGTTTTACCCGCGACGTCGTACATTTGGACATAAGTACGATAAATTTCCGGGGTTTCCCATTTATTTTTCCGAGATAAAAAGTATACAGACCTAAGTGTACATGAGCGATTTCGCCTAATGGAAACGACTAGTCTAGTCTCTATGTAGTACGACACGAGTTATTATCAGTCACCAAACAATTTTTTTTGCATACTGCAACCAACTCGTCTGGACCAATTTCTGGTCTGGTCTGGTGGGAGGCTTCGGCCGCGGCTTTTCACCACTCTACCGACAAAGCCATGCCGCCAAGCGATTTATCGTTTCGGTACGATGGCGTCTAGAAACCAAAGGGGTATGGGTTTAATGAAACTTCCTTACCCCTTCCAGGTTAGCCCGCTACCATCTTAGACTGCATCATCACTTACCACCAGGTGAGATTGCAGTTAAGCTGGTATCTGAATAAATAAATAAACTATGGAACCCTAAAAGGAATCCTTATAATGCGACTTAGGTCGCCTGTCTTTCTGTCACAGCTGCTTATTTTGCTTTAATCTGTTAACTTCTATTCAAATAAAATATACAGGCAATGTTACCTAGGTTTTAATGCGAAATAAATGACTTTTCACGCGCCATTTTAACTTAATGTGTCAAATTTCATGAAAAGTACGATTTAGTCTTTATTTTAAAGGTTTTTAAAGGTTTAAGTTCGTACTTTCGACATGACAGTGTCCCATAGAGTAAAAATGGCGCATGAGAGGTCATTTTGTATGGACTGTACCTATAGTCCGCGACAGATTGAGATGGCAATTGGCGTATGAGGCGGGGGGACACCCTGCACACGTCACTCGCGCTCGCCCGCACCGGGTTAACGCGGGGGCTGTGCGGGGCTTGTCTTCCCCGATTGCCATCTCGACCTGTCGCGTACATATACTTACGATGTCAAAATCCCGCGCTACCCACGGTCTCCCTTTATTTTTTAATATCCCTCAGATAGATAAGGGGCAAAGGAGTATTGACATACAGCCACGTGCCACGTTATCTGCCACCCCGGTCCCCGACAGCTGTGTGCATGAGAGAGGTTATTGTGAGCCAACAGATGCCCGCTACTTCCTATTTAGGTAAATGTCGGTGTAAATTGCCTCAATTTGTATGTAAAAAACTTATTTCAAAGACGTTAAAAATTATTGTTTAGTTAAGCTGTTGGAAATGTGTTTGTTGCTCTTTTGTTTATTGTAAAAAAAGTTATGTAGGTACCTAGCTACCTACATAGATAGATATAAAACTTTATTGCACACAAAAGATGAAATGAACAAGACAAAAACAAAAAGCAAATGTATGCAAAGGCGGCGTTATTGCTCAGAACAATCTCACCAGTCCGTAGGTACATAATGTCCGGTTGTTCGTTGTAAATTGCTTAAATTCGCATGGAGTTACCAAGCAATTTATTTAATTTCAGGAGGTTCTGTCTGTTTATATGTTTGTAACGCCATTATTTAGAAAGAACTGGTCTGAATATGCAGAAGGTAAGCTTTTGTATAAGTCCCGCAAATTGTTAATGTGCGTGGCTGCCATTTTAGTGAAGTCAGCACTAAACTGAAGTTTCAAGCTGATGGTATATTTTTGTTTCGGCTGACGTCAAAAGGACGTCATTTCGATGTTAATGAGACATGGTTCCTCCATGGTCTGGAGACAGCGCAATAGGAATTTGTACCTATAGCTATACTATAACTCCTCACGCGCCATTTTAACTTTTTGTGTCAAATTTCATGTCAAAAGTAGGATTTTAGTCTTTATTTTAAAGATGAACCGTAGTCCGTACTTTTGTCATGACAGTTGACCCATAGAGTTAAAATGGCGCGTGAGGAGTCTTCTTAAACCTAAGTCACGTTATTTTATTTCCAAAAACTGTCTAAAAAGCATCATAATGATTTAGAAATATCTAGGTATACAACGAGGTAATACTCGAGGAATT
The DNA here is from genome assembly GCF_902806685.2 of Maniola hyperantus. NCBI lineage: Eukaryota > Metazoa > Arthropoda > Insecta > Lepidoptera > Nymphalidae > Maniola > Maniola hyperantus. The sequence goes on from NC_048554.1 coordinate 10,959,938, forward strand.
TTTTTTCAACTCTTGCTTTTAATTTTTTATGTGCAGGAGGAATCTACGCTAATTTTTAATCGCTTATCAAAATTTAAATATGCCTGTGTAGCGGTAACATGTTTCTTACTAACTTTACAACTCTTAAAGTTAATAATTTTTAAACTGGTTGTGAGAGACGGACAGAGTCAGACGGACTTGATAAAACTATAAGGATTTACTTTTCACTACGGAACCCTAAAATTAGCTAAGTTTAGGAACCTAACTACCTATCTATTATTTTTATAGCTCAGGTACTTTTATCGTATGGAAAGCATGTGCCTAATTCCATCTCTTCTTATTTATTGTTTACTTACGTAATTTTCTTGCGATTTCTTGATTCTTTCATTCATATAATTCCAGGCATTTAAGTCTTTTACCTAATTCAGAATTATTTAAAAAACTAAAGTAGGGAGGTAGGTATTATAGATAAAAGAAACAAGGGAGATATGGCCTATTCGTCATAGATAAAGGAAACGTAGGTACCTCACTGGCATGAAGTATGTAAAGAGGGGTTTTTGTTTTTTCCCATGTAAGTTATGATAAAAATTTATAAAAATAAAACAATCAAAATATAGTTTACGTATGTATTCTTTTCTTTATTTCTGTTTATGCGATAGATCTATTGTTTTCACCAAAAACAATGTGTTTTATTTCACTCTTTAAAGTCAAATATACATAACTTTGTAGATAGGATTCGACTATTTATATTTTTATTGTAAGTAATTAAAACGCATTAACAACATAGGCTCAAAAGGCCCAAAACTCAGAGCCGTATGGTCATTTACAAAAAAAAATATGAAGGTAGGTACTTTAAAAAATAAAATAAATCACTGCTTTAACAGTTGACTGTTCAAATTTCAATAAATTAAGTTGCAGAGCTAATAAAGTCACAATCACATTATTTCAACGCATTAACATCCACAGAAATATATTATCACAATTAGGTACATATATTTAAGGCATTTAAATTACGACTCGTCGCATAAGGGATGATTTATGCTAGACCGTGTCGTGTTACGGACCGTAGCCGATTCGTTCGAGTTTTGTTCATGCTGCTCATTCGAAGAGCAAGCCTGAAGGTATTGGATACCTATACAAATAATCTAGTTTGGCTTGGTTGACTTAACCAGTAAACAGGTCGCTTAGGTCGTTCATAGAAACACGTAGGTATGCGTTAAATAACAATGACAGTTTGCTTTTCTCCGAAAATTTTCTTTACCATTAAAGTCATCTAAAATAGATTGTTTTATACAAAAATGTCCAAATTTTGTCGCATGTACAGTTCGCGACAGGTTTAGATGACAATCTGGGTGGTGACACCCCGCACACCCGCACGTCATCTGGGCTAACCCGGTGCGGGATAGCGCGGGTGTGCAGGGCGTCCCCCCGCCTCATACCCCGATTACCATCTCAACCTGTCGTGACTAGACAATTGACATTGTACATTCGCGGCTCGTTCTTGTTACGCTCCGAACACGGCACGACGAGCATAATATCCTGTTATTATTTTCATACTTCATATTTAAATTGTCTTTTGTAAACTAATTATAAGTGGTACATTCAAAGGAGTGTATTTACTTACTATTTTTAGTCTTGCAATGAGATAAACAGAAGTCTTGATCAACATGAAATGTACATGTCGCTTTTAAAACTACTATTTACATAAAATACATAAATTACAGTACCCGACAGTAAATATTCGAGAAAGAGATAATCGGCAGATTCAACTTCGTAAAGCGTCGTCTCTACTCTCTATCACTCATCTAAATACGACGTTTTGCCGCTGACTTGTCATTGAACGATAGAGACGCGCGACGCTCTACAAAGTCGAAGATACCGACATCGCTTTCTAAAGCTCGATATTTACTGCCATATACTGTAAGTGTACGAGCTAACCAAATAAAACATACAATTCTGCCTTAAAATTACTGACTCGATTTGTAAAATTGTAATAAATATAAAGTACCTATTAAAGCCAAAAATACACTACTTTACCAAGTTTTGTCATTTAAGTTTATTCATCCGTCTGTAATACTGCGATTTTGGGAATAGGTTAATTAGGTATTATGATAAGCTTATCATTTTTAGCCAATATAATCAAAGTTATCTTTTTTTATGACTGTCTTTGTTTATTTTTTGATGGAAAGAAGTTGCAACTCGTTACGATTCGTGGTGTCAGATTGTCGATCGATTTAGATTTGATGACAAAATAATTATCTTTTTAAAAGAAGATCGGCGGTAAAACTAGCATACCCGAATTATCCGAAGATAAAGGAACAATAATTTCGTACAGATTAGTTACTTCGTAAAGTACCTACACCATACACCAAGAACGAGATTCAGCCCAAAAATTCAAATTTTATAAAAAAAACAACATTCTAAGGTACCAAAACACACACAACAAAAATCGATAAAGCTTTGCATTTTGACGACTTTTTGCGTTATTTGAGCGTGGTTGAAATGCGAGTGCATGCTACTAGTTTTCGATACTATAAGAAAAAAAGGGTAAAAGGTAAGGTAAAAGTTCAAGATGGCGTCTTCCAGCTTCCGAACTGATGCTATCTAAAAGTATCGTGTGTGCTTTAGCCCTTACTCTCTTAACCTACCGCAGTTCTTGAATAAATATTTTTTAATTAACCAATTATTAAGTATTATTGTCGTTTTTGTACTCAATGACTTTAGGCTTCAAAGGACGGTATAAAGATTCAAAGAACCATTGTTTCCAAGTCCTCACTTATTCTGAGTTTTCCTTCAAGGTTCGTCTTTCTTTTTCCTTAGTTTGCCTTCCGTATGTATTGTTTGCGTGACCTTTTCCACTGCTTCTGCGAGGTCGGCTTCAGGTTCATTCGCTGCTGACAAGGCGGCAATGTACGCGCACGCTATCCGGAGCACTGAAAGTTTGGACAGTTTTTGGTTATGACTATATGAAGGTATCGCTTTTCTTAGCGTGTCGAACGCTGCGCTGATGGTATGGACTCTCGTTCTTTCCCTCGCATTAGCTTCTATTCTCCTTTCCCTTGTCATGTTTTTGTAATTCCTCTGCTCTCTTGGTTTTGTCTTTTCCGTGAAACCTTGGTCTGTTACGTCGGAATGCAGGGGCACTCTGGACGGGTCCGTTACGCCAGGATGTGGCGGTACTCGGGGAGGGCCTGTAGGTTCTGGTATTGGGGTAGGTAATGGAGGCGGAGGTGGTTCTAGAGGCCTCCTCCTTTGCCTCAGTAGACTAGTTTCGCTTTTCTTTACTAATGATAAAGGTTCTTGCTGTGGTTCTTCAGTGTAAGACCAAGGCCTGAATCTTGGGGCCTCGCATATGTCTTCTGTTGAGTCTAAGCGGATCCTTTTCTTTGGCGGCTGTCGGGAAGGGGAGTGAACTCGTTTGACTCGCGAATCGGAGTCAGTGAGTCTGACTCCGGAGTCGTCGGAGTGAGCTGGACCGGAGCACGAGTCGTCATCTTCTCCGCCTGATACAAAGCCAGCATCTCGTTCTAGTATGCGATCTGTAACAAAGGAAAAAGTTTATTAATAAATTACTCAAATTCTTAGCCAGATTTGTAACAATTCAGGTTTCTTAGCAATTCTTTTCAATTCCGCGATCAATGATAAGTAATTATTATTTTGTTTTAACTAGATGATGCCTGCGGATGACTTTGTCCACGTGGATTTAGGTTTTTAAATCCCATGGAAACTCTTTAATTTTTTAAGACAGAAAGTAGCTGTGTCTGTTCCTGGGATACTAGTTATCCCTATATCAAGTTTTGTCAAAATCGGTTAAACGGATGGGCCATGAAAACCTAGCAAACAGATAGCCAGACAGACTCACTTTCGCATTTTTAATACATATTAATATGAATAGTAATGGATAACTTTATTGAAAAACAGGATTACATAGGTTATAGGTATAACTAACACATTAGATATTTTCAGTAGGTAATTTTTTCAGTAAAATTTGAAAAAAATTGTAATGTATAGGACATAAGCTCTATAAATCTTCACGTGCCAAAAGCTGTAACTCAATCTTGAGGTTATTTATAATAAACATAACGAAAAAACGCGATTAATAAAATGGCAATTATGAATATTGTTTAAATAATTAATTTGCTACCCGCAGTGTGCGAAATATGATCGAAATTGTCGAAAAAACCCCGATCCTTGCATAACTTATTTGAAAGTTGTTTTGTGGCCAATGCGCGGTAAAATTCTACTTAGGGTGAGTGCACATTGACTCGTATCGCCTGAGTGTGATCAAAAAACCTAAAAGCTCAAGCTTCTGTACGTAGCTATGAAATACTCAAATGCTTCTTTTCACCCATTGCTCAAGCCGCCTCCCGAGTAGCTTGATTTTGGACTGTGTTACATTTCTGAATTTAACTAATAGGTATACTACCTACTTACGAAATCTTCTTCTTATATTATACTAGATGATGCCCACGACTTCGTCCGCGTGGATTTAGGTTTTTGAAAATCCCGTGCGAACTCTTTGATTTTCCGGGATAAAAAGTAGTCTATGTCCTTCTCCTAGATAGAAGCTATATCTGTACCCTGAAAGGCTCACGGACAGACAGACAGACATACTTTCTCATCTATAATGTTAGTATGGAAGTATGGATGAAAACAAAAGAAAAACTCCAACAACTTGCTGATTTTCCGTTATAAAAAGAGTCCCGTCTAGGGTTCATTCCCGGGAATTCTCGAGCCGAGAATTCCCGGGAAATCGTTGGGCTTTGTTCCCGGAAAATCAAACTCGAAAAAACTCGAGAATTCGAGAAATCATATTTGAGTCTATGAAATTATAAAATAAAACGATTTGCGTTTGCCGTTTGTTTTAAATGCAAAAATTTCATTTGATTTTTTTTTCTAAATAACATGCCAAAAATGGTGCTGTGATTGTAATTTAATTATAAGTTAGGATAAGGTTAACGTTTTCATGTTGAAATTTTTGTTTATTGTTTGTTTTGTTTAAAAGAAAGAAGCTAGAAGTTTTAAGTTGATTTTTTTTCTTTTTAATGCTGTGCTTGTGCTGTAATTGTATATATGTATAAGTCACAAATGTCAGAATAGCTTATTTTTTTAGTTTTCTTTAAGAAAAAGAAGCTAATTATGTTGAAGACTGTCAATAAAAGTCTTATAATTATTTTGGTACTTTTATTTGAGAGGAAACCACTGAATTTGTTGATTAATCGCATTATTGGAACCGAAGAATATGCAAATCCGTACGTAAATGTAAATTTCTCGACAACCCGAGAAGACCCGAGAAATTAGCCTCGAGAATTCTCGAGACCCGAGAAATTGATAAGCTCGAGAAATCATGAACCCTAGTCCCGTCTCCAAGATGCCACCTATTTCTGTATGAAATTTCGTGTGGATATGGGCTAAGGAAGTGTAACAGACTCTACACTTTCGCATTCTAATATTAATATGGATTCGGTCACTCAGCTACTGATATGATAATGCTCAGCCGATAGAAGCTAATGAGTGCAAAGCCTTAAGTTATAACGTGTATTTAAATGTATCAGATCATAATATTAAATTACACAATGGCGCTTAAAGAAGTCGGTATTCCGGTTTCAGATGGTCGGAGACAGGAATCTATAATATCATATTGTTACAAAAAAACCTAGGTTTCTACCCTACAGTTGATTTTTTTATCGTCATTGGTCTTGTCTCTTATGCCCAAAAGGAGGCTTCACATTATTCTATTAACATCATCATCATCTACCGATAGACGTCCACTGCTGCACATAGGTCTCTTGTAGAGACTTCCACACGCCACGGTCTTGCGCGCCGCCTGAATCCATAGATTTAAAATTATCAACATCATCAACCCATTGCCGGCTCACTACTGAGCACGGGTCTCCGCTCAGAATGATAAGGGTTTGGTCATAGTCTACCACGCCGGCTAAGTGCGGATTCGTTGAATTCACACACCTTTGAGAATATTATGGAAAACTCTCAGGCATGCTCACAATGTTTGCCTTCACCGTTAAAGCAAGTGATATTTAATTGCTTAAAACGCAAATAGCTCCGAAAAGTTAGAGGTGCGTGATCCGAAATTTAACCTCCGGACAAACCCCCCCCCCCCTCCCCCCCTTCGAGGCTGGCTGCTTAGCGACAAAGCTTCGAATTCAAATCCAATTGATTTTGTAGATCGGAGCCACAGTGCTTTATTCAGGCAAAGAGTACAAAATTATATAGATTAGATACCATACCTACCTATTTTAAAACAGATAACTTATATGTAACTTAAACTTGCGTCTAAAGTTACATTAAAATAAACATTGTTCGCATTCTACCTACTTAGTTTTACCTTTAAAGGCACGATTCATTAGTCAGCAGTGTATTAATTCAATTATTCAATATATCTCGGAGCATGGGAACGCGCGGCGACCGCGCCAAGCGCCGGCGGCGCCTGCGCAGGTGACGTCACACGCACACATGAGATGGGCTTTGTGCTGTATGTATTGCCGCTCAACTCTCGGAATGCTAAGTTTGCGAACAGGATATTATCTTCGCGTGTTATTGTTGAAATCTTTTATAAGTTACAAGTATCTGTACAGTACAGGTGTGTCTGTTTTTTGGTTTGTCCTTCAATCACGCCGCAACTAAGCAAAGGATCGATGTGGTTTCTTACATGGATATAGTTAAAGAGTGACATAGGCTTCTTTCTATCCCGGAAAATCGAAGCACTCCCATGGGATTTAAAAACTTCATCCAGGCATCAGCTACTAAGTTATAGGTATCTGTGTTTATAACAGTTTGTTAAATGATAATACTATGCACCGATGTGTTCGTAAAGAGGTCTCAGAGCCTCTCAATATCGCTAATGGTTAGTAGGTAGGTACCTAGGTAAAAATCCTACATAACCCGCGGATGTCTTTCCCAGGACGTGGGGTATCTTAAGAAGATCCCCCTCCGCCCCCCGTTACCGAAAAAAGGTGGGCAGGTGATGGGCTAGGAAGGTGATGATGATCTAGGTACCTATGTAAGTAGGTAGAAGATTATAAATTAAAATTCTCAATTTCAAGAACTGCGGAAAAAATAAAACTCTGAAAGAAGTAGGTACCTCTATTGTAAATCAAATAAATAAATATAAATTAATAAATTCTTATTAGAAAAATAATTACAGCGGACACACACTCGCAAATAAGCTTTAAAAAAAGAACAATCACACACTATTTACGAAAACGCAACAAACTACATCTACCTAAAATTAGAACCAATTATGGAAAAAAGAATATTCTCTTTGAAGGAGAGATCTCTTTCAGTCCAGATTTATACCTTAGGTATATTGTCCTACTACGTAGCTACTTCCACGTTCCGCGTCATATCAAATTGATTCGTCCTTTACATAATTCATCGCTGATACATCTAGAGATAATTCTCATGTGCAGTGGCATTGTACTGAAGCTTATCGCATACAGGTTCGATCCAAACTGGTTTGCGCCAAGCGGCCCAAGCGCCCATATGGCCGACGCCGACGTTTTGTTAGGCCCTGACCAGATCCAAACTGGTCCGAATCCGAGTTGCCTCCGGTCCGGTAGGACTCTGGAGTCTTCATGCGTTTACTTATAGAAAACCTGCCATTCCACCTCTAGTCATGCTTCATAATATGAGTTTGGCGAACTCTGAGTTCAGGCAGGAACAAAAATGCGTTTAAAACTTGTACAAGGAACTGCTTTAAAATAACTTTTTTGTGGGGTTGTTTTTATAAAATAATAATTTTAGGAAATTATCTTTTGTAAATGAGGCGTCAGCCATTAGTTGGTAGTTCCTACAAATAAATGTAAAGCGTACCTATTAGAATGCAAAATTAATTGTTAACACTCACCAATTGAAGCTGCAAACTTTCTATTGCGATGCGAGACAATAAAGCTTTGTGTCGTACCGGTACGGCATATAGGTAACCTAGGGTATGGACTCCGTATGGTCTAAGCTTTATTTGGAGCCTATATAAATAAATTTTACTTCTAGAACAAGAGTTTGTCCGCATTCCTTTACTTTTTGTTGCCATAGAGATAATTGGTTTGTAATAATTTACGTTCAATACATAAATACCTATCTATAATTTTTTTCGTAGAATTTTTTCTTGTTATTGACGAAAGTTAATAAAAAAATTTAATTTGATTAAATTTATTTTTTATGACTTGAATTATAATGTGTTAGATAAACACTATTGTGCATGATGCAATATGCTTGGTACGTGTTTCTTTTACTGCGATTTATTTTATCTAGGTAAACTTCATCAGGACTTACTAGAAAAGCCCCCCAATTGTGTAAGAATAACCATTTCATGGCTATCGCAATCGTCAAGAATTCTGCCCTTTGATTGGCTGTGAAAAAATGTAAACAGCGAATCAACCAATCAAATGGCAGAATTTCTTGACGATTGCGATAGCCATGAAATGGTTATTCTTACACAATTGGGGGGCTGGTTTAAAACTCCAGAAAGTGAAGAATTGGTCTTCACTTTCTGGAGTTTTAGATGTTGGTTGGCGCAGGGTTTACACTTTACACACCTTTTACTTAGATGGCAATTGGGGAGGGAACGTACAACTCCCGCACTCAGTGTGCGGGGTGTGTCCACCCCCCCCCCCCCCCCCCCCCCCCCCGCCTCATTCCCCGATTGCCACCTCAACCTGTCGCGTAAGTAAACCACTTCGCTTGCTTCAACAAAATAATAATGGCCGCCAGTTACCAATAACGCATTTCCGGTTAGTAGGTATAGATATTTACAAACGTATAGGTAGGTATATAAATTTTATAAAAGAGGAAACGAAAAATAAGTTTTTTTTTTATAAAAATATTCTTACATTTATTATGATTTCCGGTCGTATGTTTTTCCTTGGTTTTATAAAAAAATGCTGATTGCCATCTTTATATTTGTATATCACTCCTTACAAGCATTTTAAAGGTTAGCTGTTAGTAGGTAGGTATATTAATATTAAAAGGTGATGATAGGCCTTCTCTTCTATTCGAGAGGTTGGGCCGTTCTATCCCGGGCACACACTTTTGGCATAATATCCTTGTTAGCTTACACCGATGAATTTAGAATAATTAATCTGAGCTTGCTAGTTTGTAGAGAGGACGAATAAGCCATTTTTTGTATTAAAATCTATAATATTATATTCACCCTGCGAAGGGAAGACCATGATGACGACAGGCTAACTTGTATCGAAATAGAAAAAAGTAAAAACAAAGAGTAAGTAATAAGTAAGGAGTCACAAAATCGATGTAGTGAGAGTCGGACTCGTACCTACACGAAAGTTCTGTATCATTTATATTGAGAAATTTTTTTTTTTTTTCATAGCGATCATTTTGAAATTTTTATATTTTGTTATAGCGGCAATAGATTATACTACACATTCAAATATAATAGATAATAATCCAATAATTTTCTTCAAATATAGCCCGCTGACAGACAGACGGACGGACAGCGGAGGCTTTAATAGAGTCCCGTTGGCACCCTTCAAGTACGGAACCCTAAAATCTGAACATACTATTTTTTAACTTACCTACCTAATGAAAAGAAATTGATATATTTTCCAAATTAATGACATAATTATTAAAAATGCAAGTGAAATCGTGCGATAAATACCAGATAAATCTAAAGTCAGTAATAGTTGAGCTACCGGAATTGGTTTATGGCTCATAATCGAACTAACGTGGCGCCGCGAAGGCGTTCCAATTAGACAAGCAAAATAGAAGCCTACAAAACAAATGCCAAGCCATATAAGGCTTTATCACAACGATATAAGAGCATAGTAATGTCTCGCGAATGTAAATTATTACTTTGCTGTCTTCGCCTAAGCCATGGACATCGTAGACGTAGAAACTTATAGACAGACACTGGCACCGATTCCTTTGTCTTTCTAATTTTAGAGTATTCGCATCCTCTTCTTACTAATGTAATATGAAAACGACAGACGCAGTTTGACAGTTCTAAATTTAATTTTTAGATGGTAAAACCCGTGATTTTAGCGCGCAGTCGCGAACCTACTGTTTAAATTTGTATTGTGCACTAAAATTTAGAGTCTTTAAATGTGAAAGTCATGTTCCGTTCCTTTTTTAGCAGTAGTAAAAAGAAAAGGATGCAGATACTCTAAATTTAGTTTAGAGAGAGACTAGAGAATCGGGGCCAATGGCACCGATTCTAAGCACAACCTAATTTTAGAGTATTCGCACCCCCTTCCCACCATTGTAATATGAAAAGGACATTTCTAAATTTATATTTTAGATGGTAAAACCCGTGATTTTAGCACGCACTCGCGAACCTACTGTTTAAATTTGTATTGTGCACTAAAATTTAGAGTCTTTAAATGTGAAAGTCATGTTCCGTTCCTTTTTTAGCATTAGTAAAAAGAAAAGGATGCAGACACTCCAAATTTAGTTTAGAGAGAGACTAGAGAATCGGGGCCAATGTGGCTAATTCCATTGTACACAATCACTAAACCAAAATAAAATGGCATGTCTAAATCTATTGCTATCCCTTTCATTATGTTGCTTGCGGAAAAGGATAGCATTAGACTTAGACCTGTTAATTTAGTTTAGTTTAGAGATTGTGTACTAGAGAATCGGCCCCTAGACATTATTAAAGAGCAAAAAGATAGGTAATTAGATACTATGTAATAATAGCTTTTTATTAATTTTTTCAGCATTGTTTTTATCCGAATAAACTGAATATCTCAAGAGAATCTACCACCTGATTCGGGATGCCCTTTCTACCAAAAAGCACCAGCGAAAAACTCAGCGGTTGCTTGTTTCTAAAATTTAACAATATATAAATTGATAGCGAGCGAGTCAAATCCATTTTAAAGCTCTTTTATCATTTATATAATCACCGTTTGACTTTACTTTACTTTTTTTATGAATATGATTAATGATTATGATTGACTACAATCTTATGTCTGTTACAACTTGTGCGTCACAGCCTATTCTATTTATAACAGCACGCACTGAATGACAGATTAAGAGTACATTTCCACTGAAGCATATTGATAAATGACGTCATAATAATTATAATAATTAATTTATCATGATATAAATAACTGCAGTTATGAGCGCCAAAGTTGCGAAAGTCTTACTTGTATTAGTACTAGTAGCGGTCAATAGTCTGAAACATATTATTTTGTGGTATGATCATTTCCATAATATCAGGCGATCTATAAGTTTGTACATCTATGGCCGCTAACGTACCTTCTCACACTACAGGTGTTTTTTTTTAAAGATAGAACGTTGTTCAGACGGCCCCGCCTACGTTTGATTGAGGTTTTAATTGCTTCGTGGCTTTATGTAGAATTCCTTTACCTTTCCGATGAACGCTATGGGAATTGTGACTTGATAAACCACTCAACGACATCTGCATTCCTGGTACATTGAATCGACCTTGCTGTTAATAAAAACTTATGGAGGACCTAATGAAAGATGAGATCGGTATTAAACCACTTAAGAAATGGTAAAGGGAAGAATCTGAATGTGCGGGCCAGCGTCAACTGAATCCTGGGCATGACAGCCAGGGATTCATTGCTAGTATGTTCGACAACCTGGCGAAATGGTGAGCGTTGTGGTCTTATAAATGGGAGGTAGTAGGTTCAATTCACGGCAAGGGCAATTTGGGAATTTATAATTTCTAAATTGGCTCTCGTTTGGTTACATTTTAAAGATATGAAGTCATTATAAAACACAACGATTGACAACACCAAAGCAAGATAACCTCATTAGGACCAGAACCCAGAGCCATGAAATCAGATAAAAAAACAACTAACTATACCTACCTATGTTTAACTATAGGTTTTAAGATATTTGGTATAACGACGATAGCAGTACCAAAAATTTCTATAGCAAGCAACCCAAAGGCTTCAAAAGAGCCGGCGCTATGGACCCTTCAATAGGGCTGAATGGTGTCGATCTCACCACTAGATAAAACAGGTCTTGAGAGGTGATACCAATCTGGCGCCAAATTTCACAGAAACAAAACGCGTCCTCTAAAAAAAGTAGCCTTTTTAAACACGCTCTGTGTTCTATTCGCTTTTTTTTAAGCATCGAGCACGGGTCAAGTGTTTCTTTTTTATTATTTTGAAAAAAGACTCTTGTCTTTGCCTTTGTCCTTACAAAAAAAAGTCATACATAGGTACCTACTATTATAATATTGTTATGCTACATTTATATATATATATATAATACCTTTATTAATGCTTATAACTGTTGGTGACTGTTGTGAAATAGGTCATTTTATATAAAAAACCTAACCTAGAACGTATAGCCGATTTCAGTTCAAAAAAAAATAAGTCAGTCATTATACTAAATCATCAGCAATTTTTAGTATCTTTGCCGTTCCTTTAAAGGATATATTTTTTTAAACTTGCCTTACTCATAAGAAACAGTTATTTAAATAACGTAAAAACATACTATTAAACTCATGCAACCAAAAGCTCATCACGCAATTTACATTTACCGCCATTCGCAAAGGAATATTTTGGAGAGATTTAAAAAACATGGAACTGTCAAAACGTAGTGATGTACAAATGATTGCCGACGTAATTACGAGATCGTACGATGGTACTTACCGAAAGAAATGAGAGAATGATGACTACCAGCTATTATGAAAATGATTCAAAGTGTATTTATTGTAAGATGATCATTTTACAGATAGCATGTGAAAAAACGTGAAGAGCCTTTCATGTGTAACACTTAGTAGCATGTGAAAAATCACGAAGCAAACTTAGAAAGTTTGAAAATTATTACATTTAATCTCACTTTATTGTTTTTTGCACCGGTACCCGTGTGGTCGTCGACCCCAAGCGTAAGCGCGCGAGCGAGAACACTCGAACGTGTGTGTTTGAAAGGGGAAAACATCTATTTTAATTAATGTTTCATGAAAAATGAATTTTCGCGCTTACAATCACAAGTGCAAAAATTCACTTTCCATGAAAACTAACCTGCCTAATATCAGCTCTAATAATAATCTTTTCTAGTTCAATTAATTCATAAATATCTAAATATAACGTTTATTTCAATTACACATACATAACACACATACATAGATTTGATCTTGTACAAATTTGAGTGCTTGTTGGCGTAAGCATAAGAATGCAATTTTTTTTTTAATTTAGCAAACGGTTGTAAGTGCGAAAATTAGAAATCACTTCCAGTGAAAAATCACCTGTGAAACCACTGTGAAGAAAAATAATAGGTATTAATAATAGGTATGTTTAGATTAATAATATGTCACGTTTGCGGTTGGATATGGGCGCATTCGCACGGTCTCTAAGCTTTGCTTAATGTATGGAGAGTCGTGAAGTCAACTTTCACTGGCAAACATTACTGGCGCCAGGCCAGTGGTACTATATTGTTTAATCAATCCTCATTTGTAACATATATATAGTACTTAACTATGCTATGAATGAAGCTATGAATGTAAGATTGATGAGAAATTAACTACGCAATAAAGTTTACTCAAGAACTTTTGAACGACTGATTATTCATAATATTATTATGCTGAATAGAATAGAATATTTTTTATTTTATAGGTTAACTTTACAGAGCCTGCTGTGATAGCCTAGTGGTTAGGACGTCCGCCTTCTAATCGGAGATCGGGGTTCGATCTCGGGCACGCACCTCTAACTTTTCGGAGTCATGTACGCGTTTTCAATAATTAAATATCACTTGCTTTAATGGTGAAGGAAAACATCGTGAGGAAACCTGCATGCCTGAGAGTTCTCCATAATGTTCTCAAAGGTGTGTGAAGTCTACCAATCCGCACATGGCCAGCGTGGTAGACGCCAAACCCTTCTAGTGAGTCGGCGATCGGTTGATCAACGCCGCACCGTCACGCCTACACGGCAGTCTAATATGAAAGCTACCCGGTAGGTATGCTCCTAATCGGTTTCTTCACGGCATCTTACCGGAAACACATCGCTTGGGGTTACGTCTCTATCGGTAGGGTGGTAACTAGCCGCGGCCGAAGCCTCAACTCGAACCGGGACCTCCAACTTTTAATACAACAGTGCACGCACTGCGCCACGGAGGTAATTAACGTCATAGTATTTTTTTGTCACAATAAATGTTTTGCAATACTTATAATTTAGAGTTTTAGAGTACCTACCTGATCACAACGAAAAGTTAGAGGTGCATGCGGGATCAAACTCCTGACCTTCCGAATAGGCGACGGACGTTTTAACCACTAGGCCATCATGGAACTCTGGTCTTTGAGTTTGAATGCCTTAGAATAATTATTCTACAGAGAAGAGCCGGCAAGAAACTCAGCAATTGCTCTTTTAAATCATATACCTAATCGTAAAGTCTCTACCCTATAGTTGTCCAAGTAAGCCGTGGCCAATTCCCCACCCCAATATGTTTCTGTGGGATGAGATCCCGCAGTCCGGGGTCCGATTAGTCATGTATAGGTAGGTATTCGGCGCGCGCCACCGCGGCGTCACCGGGGCGCCATGCGGATTGCGGACGCCATTGACGCGCACTAAACAATCTTTATAATATGGAATTCTTGTTATATTAGTCTTCGTGATTAGAGTACCTGATCACAAAGATAAGTTAGAGGTGCATGCGAGATCGAACTCCCGACCTACCGAAAAGGAGACGGACGTTTTAACACGTTTGGTCTCTGAATGCCTCAGAATAATTTTATTACTAAGTATACAGAGTTGCCGGCAAGAACAGCAGTTGCCCTTTTATTAACCTTTTATATACCTAATCGTAAAGTCTCTACCCTAGAGTTGTCCAAGTTAACCAATTCCTCACCCCAATACGTTTCTGTGGGATGAAATCCCGCAGTCCGGGGTCCGATTAGTCATGTATAGGTGGGTAGGTATGCGGCTCGCGCCACCGCGGCGTCACCGGGGCGCCATGCGGTCGCCATCGGCGAGCACTAAACATTAAACAATCTTTATATGGAATGCCTGTTATTATTCTTCGTTAATCGTGCATTATATAAGGAAGCTACAATAATTAGGACAAATAATGCGACAATCGTTTTAACTTGAGGCCAAGATGAAGTAGGCAGGTAATTGATTAAAAGCAGAATTTAACTTACAAACATTACCTACTTAAAAAACTTGAATCGAAAACAAACTGTAGAACGCGATATTTTTTAGATGCTTTTAAGAAAAGTTTAAATTTAAAGAAAGGTTGCCAACAGCTTAACACTAAGCTTTAAACTAGCCGGATACCCGGCTTGTGCTACAGGCTAAGCTACGTTAAAAAATGCATTGTTTTAGTGGACTAAATCATCTTCGTATTATTGCCTTTCTAATGAAACTGGTTTGGGGCAAATATCGGTTGGATGGTTTCATAGTCTATAACGGATAGTTATAACCATTTTTTTGTTTTATATATTAGAAGGTTATACATAATTATTAATTATGTAGAGTTATGTAGTTTGTAAAACAGTAAAATTAAACGTAGATATTATCAATTTATCATTTAAGTACAGTTGTATAATTTGTATTTATATGATGTCAGCCAGGTGCGATCCAGAGACACAATTGTTGAGGCTACCATATTGGAACAATAGATATTTTGACTCCATTGCAGGTATTGTAAGTACTATAGACTCGTGTTGTATTAACATATAACAATTTATTTAGCCAGTCAATTCAAACCAGTTAGTTAAGGACCCCTTAAAATAATCCATACTATAATATTTACTAATACTATAGGTATACTCAGGGAGAGGCTCGGAGGAGATCCGTAGGAGAACTAGAGTAACTGACATAGCTCAACGGGTTGCGAAGCTGAAGTGGCAATAAATAGGACACATAGTTCGGAAAACTGATAGACGCTTGGGGTCTCAAGGTGCTGGAATGGCGACCCCCTACTATGTGTATAGACGACATCAGATGAGCATGAGTCGCAGGGAGTCTATCGGTTGATGATGATGACGATGATACAATATTATCAAAGTGTGTGTCTGTCTGTCTGCTAGCTTTTCAGGGCCCGTCTGATTGACGATTCTTACTAAAAAAATCGGCGGATATTAGACTATTCAGTGCCCAAACACCTTAAAATAAAGATTTTGTTATAGTAGAAGAACTATTTAAAAAAAGTGTTTGAAGCACCTTATCTTTTTTAGCAAGTAATAAAACCGAGTTAAGTGCGAGTGGATTCGCACACGACGGGTTCCACACCATCATACAAGAAATTTCAAATCAGTAGGTAGGTTATGATTGCGCCATCTAGATCCTATAAGGGTTCCTTTATTCCTTTTGAGGTAGGTACGGCTAAAAACTGCAAAAATGAAAACACCATCCTAGCAGCAAGAACTGTTTGTTGCCTTTTGCTCCCAATAATAAAGAATTATAAAAGAAAAAGGGAACCAAATCCGCCAATAGTAAGTTTTAACGCTCATATCGAATACGATGTATAATGGATAAAACCACCTGGTTGAACAAGAAATATTGCATCTCTGTGACACTTTGGCAGCATCATTTGTTAGTGTCCCCATTTAAATAAAACCTAGGACTTCTAGCATAGATTTTTGTAGACACATTAGAATATTATGCTTATCTATGGTCGATACGGTGAAATCTGACGTAAAAAATCGTAAAAAATGTTAAAAAAACCTTCTGATTTTGTGGATTTTCCACTAGCACAGCTGCACACATTTGATTTTGCCGTTTGATTGACAGTTATTAGGATACGAGGAGCCGAACATACATACCTTTTTATGCAACTGGGGGCAAACGTATGGTGATTTTTGTTTCTTAAATAAAACACATTAATTTAATAGTTGTTTTGTCTCGTGACAGCCTATGTTAAACTTTTGTTTAATGCATTTCTGTTTCAAGATATTTTATGAATTTAATTATGTGAACTAAGTAGGTATAGTCCGTACAAAATGACTCCTCACGCGCCATTTTAACTCTATGTGTCACCTGTCATGTCAAAAATACGGTTCACCTTTAAAATAAGGACGTACTTTTGACATGAAATTTGACACATAAAGTTAAAATGGCGGGTGATAAGTAATTTTTTACACATTTTAGCAAAAGTTTCACACATAATTTTTTGCAATGTTCCAAGTAAGTAATGCAGTTTTTATTTTTTGTTTTTTTTTTATTACCAAAAAATTATTACCAAAAAAAATATTACTTTTACTAAGTTATATATTACTAAACAATTAGCTGCGTTCCTAACTATCCTATCTATCGACTTTTATAGGTACATATTATACCTTGGCAGATCCAAATCCAGATTAAATAAAATATACTTACCCCATATGGATACCCCCGATTGAAATGTCAATTAATGATATGTAGATATATAGATATTATAAATTATCGTCAATTGACCGACGTACGGCATGACCTTGTACTGTCGTCCTGGCGTTGAGCAAATAAATCACGTAAATAATAAAAAAAAATTACAAAAAAAATAAAAACCGACTTCGTTACATAAACACTAAAAATTGAAAAATAATTTAATTTATTACCGAATATATTATGTATACAAGAGTTATTATAGTTCCATAATAATACTTTTTGGTGCCGGTGCCAATTAGCTTTAGCTGCGCGAATCGTCTAGACTTCATATTTTATGGGACTCCACAATGGCACCTCATTGGCACCGACCCCAAAAAATATTATTATGGAACTATATTAACTCTTGTATACATAATATATTCGGTAATAAATTAAATTATTTTTCAATTTTTAGTGTTTATGTAACGAAGTCGGTTTTTATTTTTTTTGTAAAAAATTTTTATTTCACAATTTTTAGTGGCCCCATGGAATTATGCTATGACTGGTTAAAAATCTACTGTTTACTAAGCTATTACACTGATCGCGAGCAATTTACTCTTATCCGTTGAGGAGTTCCAGTATCTATCTTCGAAGATGTTCATCAGATCTTCACCAAATTGAAATGGGACCAACTTTGAAGTATACCCTTTCAAACAAAAAAAGAATTTTCAAAATCGGTCCAGGCGTTTTTGAGTAATCGGGGAACATACATAAAAAAAAAAAAAAAAAAAAAAAAATAAAAAAAAAAAAAAAAAAGATTCCGACGAATTGAGAACCTCCTCCTTTTTTTGAAATCGGTTAAAAAGTTAATTTCGCATGCCGCTAAGTTCCAAGTCGAGCCAGATGGCCGATCCCAGTGTTTTACCACCATCTGGCGCGGAAAAATGTAATTGTAACTTTGATCATTGCGATTTTTTTCATCCGGTGACTGCGAACGATACCTACTCGTTTAAAAATATTTTATCTTGATCACTCAAAAGTTATTATTATCGCTTTATGTTTATGTATATCAGACTTGTATAATATCTAATGTACAGTTACCTATATCATCATCATCATCATGATCAACCCATCGCCGACTCACTACAGAGCATGGGTCTCCTCTCAGAGTGAGAAGGGTTTTGGCCATAGTCTACCACGCTGGCCATGTGCGGATTAGGTATCTTTAGTATATTACACGTAAAATCTAAGAAAGGACTCGCAATATTATTTAGGTACTCTATTGTGTCAACCATTGATGTTGGAATCCCCCTAGGGTGTCAACTATCTTTTGTGGACACATAGAGCAAATATGGCAAGTACTTTCTCAGATTGTAAGCGTGATACTCGTGTATCGTCCATATATTTTTATTGAGAATTCATTCACAAACATTTAACAAATAAGAGGTCATAAACATCTTTTTTGTGCTAAAATTTAAATAAAGCATCTAAGCAAATACGTTATATTTCTTACAGTTATTTAATCTAAGCAACAAACAGATGCAAAAAATCTTATTACCTATACTAAATTTTTTCCCGGATGTTATTCCAAACGTGAACTAGTTAGCGCCAGCGCCATTTAAATTAGGCGGCATTATAATATTATCTTTGGAGGATATTTTATAAGAGCTCTACACATGTCCCGACTTTCAACTCCAACTATGTTACAACCGAGTAAGTAATTACAAGTCTGAGACTAAGGCTGATCTATAGAGCGCACTTTGACTTTACTCAGACAAGATTGAGTTAAAACGAAACAGATTTATGTGAGAGATATACATCTGTCTCGTTTTAACTCTGTCTAAGTCTAAGCAAAGTCAGAGTGCGCTCTATAGATCTCAGATCCTAGCCGAGGCTACAGCTGATTAATTGTTTCTAATATCTGTAGTTTGAGACGGCCCAACTTAACCACCAACTCGGTGGTCACTATTTATAGCCTCAACCACAGTTTAACGAAATACGATACGGAAGTCCGGTGCTGATTTGGGATTTAATTTACACAAGGTTCTGATATCACAACCAACTTTATGGCCACATCTGGAAAGTGTTTAGCAAGTTGGACCCGACGCTCTAAACAACGAAACAATACTAGGACGCGTAGATTGTAGTTGGAAGTTGGTATATTTGTAGATGCTGTTTAGAATTCTTTCGGTACCAGTTGGCAAATTAATGCAAATGGCTACATCGGCGCGCATGGAATTTTATTACGTGACCATCTTGTCAATATTATAAGTAAACAAAACGTTATTGTTGCTTTCTAAAGCAATCTGTATGCAACTTAAAATAGATTTCTAGATGTGCAATTAGCAATAGTACTTATAGCTTGACTTTAAATTCAGTTGCTTTTTATACAAAATTGTCTTATTATCTCGAGCCTATTTTGATTCATTGTAGATTTTAAGTTACTAAAACATAGCTCATATTATAAAAAACCGGCCAAGTGCGAGTCAGGCTCGCGCAATGAGGGTTCCGTACTACAGTCGTATTTTTCGACATTTTGCACGATAATGCAAAAACTATGATGCATAAAAATAAATAAAAATCTGTTTTAGAATGTACAGGTGAAGACCTTTCATATGATACCCCACTTGATATAGTCACTCACTTCGAAAGTTGAAAATACTATTTATTAGTTCATGACCACAATTTAATTTTTTTTGTGTGATCTAACCCTAAATTCGCGGTTTTCAGATTTTTCGCCAAATGTCAGCTATAAGATCTACCTACCTGCCAAATTTCATGATTCTAGGTCAACGGGAAGTACCCTGTAGGTTTCTTGACAGACAGACGGATAGACAGACAGACAGACAGACAGACAACAAAGTGATCCTATAAGGGTTCCGTTTTTCCTTTTCAGGTACGGAACCCTAAAAACTCATAAAGTCACTACCCTTATATAAATGCGAAAGTTTGTTTGTTGGTTTATTGGTTTGTCCTTCAATCACGTCGCAACGGAACAACGGATTGACGTGATTTTTTGCATGGGTATAGTTAAAGACCTGGAGAGTGACATAGGCTGCTTTTTAAACTTAAAATTAAACAGTTCTTACCGAATTTTAAAAAACCTAAATCCACGCGGACGTAGTCGCGGGCATCAGCTAGTAAGATATAAAAATAAATTTCTGATACGGAAAGGATACATTCTCTCGGTTGGCTTCAAGAAATGCGGATGCAGTGTTGTTATCTTTAGTAGGAAACAAGTTACTGTTAAATTTACGCAAATTATACGCAATTAATCAAAAACATAAAGTTCAGGAATTGAATAACTTATGAATACAATAAAATGTGTTAATTCACTTAATTTAAATTAATTTGTTTGAAGACCCGGAACTAAACATTCATTTTTACCTCTTTTTTTGATCAAATTTTTTTGTGACTGAATCTGATTCTGTATATTGTGACATATTGAGGTGTTGGCAAAACCAAAGATAATATATTAAACAAGTACAGATCGCTCACTCTCTATTTGAAATTGTAACTAGTTCAAGACTATTACTAGATGGCGTCACTTGGTTCGTATGAAATATATTTTTTTTATGGATTTGACGAAATATCATATTTTACTTGTCTGGTTCATCAAATTTATTTATATTTAGTAACAAAATACAAAATTTTCACAACATCACCACCGGAAAAAGCTAATTCTTAATTTTAATTATTGACTCATTGAACTTTACGATATCCATAGCATTTTGCTTTGGATAGCTGAAGTAGTATTACAAAATTCCAGTAGATGGCGTAACAAAATGACTTGTTACTTGAAAATAAATAAATTCGATAACTCACATTTTAGCTTGCACAATAATGCCATCACACTATAAGGAGTTGACCTACAAGGTACCGGCGACTTAAAGGAGTTTTACGCAAGCTTTAAATGAATGTATGACGTTAGCGATCTTACTTGTATATATTATCTTTGGCAAAACTAAACGAAAATTTTTGAAGATTTACTGTAATTTTAGCTTTAGTTTTAGTTCTAAGTAGGCCTTTTTCTTAAATAAGTTTGTATTAAGATTTAAATCATGTAGGTACATCGGACTCAATTTTAGTACAGTTTATATCCGTTTTGCTTCAAATGAGTTCAGATTTGTATTCAGTGGGTCAAATAGGTAGGTACGTCCGGATTAAAGAAAAAAAGTATTTTGATCAGAGGTCAAATTTTACTGTTTTATCTTTAATCGCCAGCTCCTTAATATAAGTTTGCGGGATAACTTTATAAAAGCTGATTTACTTAACGAATGTACACCTAATGGCAGCGCCAGCGGTTGAGCATTAAAAAGAGTATGGAGATTTTTAAAAAAAAAAAGGTAAAAAAAGCAAACCGGACGACCTAACAAGGCCACACAGTGTCATTCCCCGGGCAACGTGATGCGTGTGATACGATCACCCACTGCAATCAACGGTGCAACAATGTTTATATTAGACTATTTTTAACCGCCTTTTAAATGAAGCGCAGTATTTTAATGGGCATTCTTTTATTTGGATGGTTTTATTTAGTACATGAAACTAAGTAGGTATAGTCCGTAAAAAAGGACTCGTCACGCGCCATTTCAACTTTTTGTGTAAAAGTTTATGTCACAAGTACCTACGTCGTAATTGAATGTCCTTTTACGCATGGAAGTTGAATTCTTAGGTCTTCCACTATTTCTATATCCGCGTGAGGTTTTTACACTAAGCGACAAAGCATAACGACAAAAAGTGGGTACCTACGGTTTATTATGGTGTATCTAATCATAAAAAGAAAAAAGTTTTTTGTGAAATCAGAGTTTTTTTACAATATTTATAAAAGGTATGGCCAAAGTCTAAAAGAACACAACAAAAAACATAATATATAAGTACATTCAGTGTATTTAAAATTTTGTACTGGATTGATATTCTGTGATACCGATAACCGTTTAGTGTTTGTTCAAAATATGCCATAATTCTTCCGAAGCTGTTGCTTTTTATTCAAACCCTAAAGAAAATTGAGTAATAAGTATAAGTCTGCCCTTAGTAGGTACTAATAATTGTTTTTGCAATGCAATAAAAATGATACATAATATAATTAATCTAAGAATGATACATAAAAGTTAATAAGACTTTTTTTAATTCATTATAGGCACACGCTTGACCACAATCACGCCTCATTACTATATAATGTACATTACATACTAATTAATATGTATTGTATAATATACCTACACTAGCTTATGCTCGCGACTTCGTCCGCGTGGACTACAAAATTTCAAAACCCTATTTCATCCCCTTAGGAGTTGAATTTTCAAAAATCCTTTCTTAGCGGATGCCTACGTCATAATAGCTATCTGCATGCCAAATTTCAGCCCGATCCGTCCAGTAGTTTGAGCTGTGCGTTGATAGATCAGTCAGTCAGTCAGTCAGTCATTCAGTCAGTCAGTCAGTCAGTCAGACAGTCACCTTTTCCTTTTATATATATATAGATTACATACATTACGACTTATCGCATCGGAGCTATGTCGTAGCCAAATATTCTATCCATTAGTACCAAGGGAAGTATGGGCCCATCCTTTGTTTTTGTGCGACCACCCGCCTTGCTTCCTTTCTTTGTTGTCCTTTCCGATGAATTTCGGCCTTCCCGTCATTCACCCCTTCGATATTGCGTATGCATGCAGATTTTATAATTTGATTTCCACCCTAACTTCTTTGCAATGGGAAAAAATAATGTAGTAAATGCGATTTCATTAATAAAGATTAATAGGACCTGAATAGACTCAGGATTGTACTTTAGTTTCTGTGGGATACATTAATCGCATTTATGTTTACGAGTCGGAGATGCCATACCATGTAAGGCTCAGCATTACCGTGGCTCAAGCTAATCGTTGGCCCCAACACTGTTCGCCCAACGTGTGGATCGAGAAATTATAGCATTGGCCCCAACGTTAACAAAGCTCGAGCCTCAATAGCTCAACCAGGTAAAGGAGTGGACTGAACACCGAAAGGTTGACGGTTCAAACCCCGCCCGTTGCACTATTGTCGTACCTACTCCTAGCACAAGCTTGATGCTTAGTTGGAGAGGAAAGGGGAATATTAGTCATTTAACATGGCTAACATTCTTTTTTTTAAAAAAAAAGCTAATTTCCCGATCCACACGTTGGGCCAATAGTATGGGGGCCAGCGTTGGTGCCACGTGTGGAGCCGGCGTTAGGGAACTTCTAACAAAACGTCGAGGCTTCAACGTAACTGGCAGACGTCAAATGTTAGTACATAACGCTAGGTAGCCCTATTTTTCTTTGATTTCACGTCAGCATAGCCTAATATTTGACATATCGTCGATTCAGGATCGAACCGAGAGTTCCCTGACTCTAGTTTATTCTGGTAGGTACATACAACCGGTAGGTACAGAAATGCTAACAAACACATCCTCCCAGCAGATGTCAAGCATCATTACATGCAGCGCATAAAACAATGTTAGTGTCATAAGGCGGACAGATGGACGAACAATCGACAATATGCAGTTGCTACTAAACAGATGTGGATCACTGGGAAGTGGGAACGTTTCGTAATCTTGTCTTTGTTGGGAGGAAACAAGAGTTTATTTTAAAATGGACCTGAACTGATTCCTGCGGTGTCGCCATATTTTATAAGTAGGTTTCGAGTTTCGACCATGTACCATATTTTTCAAAACATATTCTTTCTTCTCTATAGGCGGGACATCCCTTCCAAAATAAATGTTTCCTTCCAATAAATTGACCGTGATCTCACCCTAGACGAAACTATAAAAGGGTGCTTTTCTTTTATTACGGAATCCTAAAAATATTCCTAAGTATTTTAAAATGGGAAATTTCAGCTGGCATTTCCACTGATATCCGTTTATTGTGCGTTTTTACGGGCGTTATTTTGAAACAGTAGCTACTACATAGCACGTGAACGCTTGCACGTGCTTGATACGCAATAGCTTGTTTTCCAAGTAACCATACACGTTTCTTAGGTAAAGAGGCTTATTACATTTTGAACGATTCGCGATTGCGTCTCATAAGAAAGCTCAGAGTCACTCAGCGAACGATGGAGAGAGCTACTCTTGGAGTTTCTCTACGTGATCAAATCAGAAATGAGGAGATCCGTAGGAGAACCAGAGAGGTTGCGAAGCTAAAGTGGCAATGAGCAGAGCACATAGTTAAAAAAACCGGCCAAGTGCGAGTCAAACCCGCGCACTGAGGGTTCCGTACTACAATCGTATTTTATCGACATTTTGCACGATACATCAAAAACTATTAGGCCTGTCTAAAATCTGTTTTAGAATGTATACAATATACAAGTAAATCCCTTTTATATTATATCCCACTTGGTACTGTATTTTACGGTATTTTCCCCTTACGTGTGCCGTAAGACCTACCTACAGGTTACGTACCCTATAGGTTTCTTTACAGACAGACATACAGACAGACAACGAAGTGATCCTATAAGGGTTCCTTTTTCCTTTTGAGGTACGGACTACGGAACCCTAAAAATAGAATAGCACTAACCTACGTGCAAAGACATTCGGCATTCTGTCTCGCATAGCTGATGTTATCATTAAGTAAATATATAAAAAAAACTGCTAAAACATAGCTTTTTTGTCGCCATGCCTGACGCATTACGCAACTGGGAAATCCCACAGTCGCCATCAACAAGATCCTGAATGCCTTCGTATCCTTCTCAAACAAATAACCTAAACTATTAATAATATTGGCATATTTTATAAAAACCGGCCAAGTGCGAGTCAGGCTCGCGCAATGAGGTTTCCGTACTACAGTCGTATTTTTTCGAAATTTTGCACGTTAATTCAAAAACTATGATACATAAAAATAAAAATAAATCTGTTTTATAATGCACAGATGAAGACCTTTTATATGATACCCCACTTGATACTTACTTAGAAAATAAAAATTGATACTAATTATTAGTTCATGAACACAATCTAATTTTTTTTTATGTAACCATAAATTCACGGTTTTCACTTTTTTCCTCTGTCAGCTATAAGATCTACCTACCTGCTAAATTTCATGATTCTAGGTCAACGGGAAGTACCCTGTAGGTTTCTTGACAGACCGACAGACAGACAGACAACAAGGTGATCCTATAAGGGTTCCGTTTTTCCTTTTGAGGTACGGAACCCTAAAAATGCAAACAATTTCATTTTTAGGGTTCCGTACCTACCCGACGCGCGACGGGTGGCAACGGGATCTTATTAATAAACCGCCGATGTACGTCCGTCTGTCTATTAGACGGCTGTATCTAATGAACCGTAATAAGTAGAGAGTTGACATTTTCACAGAGAGTGTATTTTTTTCTATTGCCGCTATAACAACAAATAATAAAAAACCTAAGGAACCGTAAGGAATTTCACCCTCACCATCTGGGTGTCTGGTGCACTTCGACCGTCCGCTGCGCCAGATCCTTCTTTCCACGCACGTGCAAACTGTGGAACCAACTCCCACCGGCGGTGTTCCCACTAGATTATAACATGGGGTTATTCAAGGGGCGGACCAACAAATTCCTAAAAGGCCGGCAACGCATCGGCGGCTCCTCTGGTGCTGCAAATGTTCATGGGCGGCGGTAATCACTTAACATCAGGTGACCCGCCTGCTCGCTTGCTCGCTATATCTATTAAAAAAAAAAAAAAAACCTAAAATTGATGGCGAATTCAAAATAGCCACCAAAAAAAATCAAAGTACATAGGTAGTGTTATAATACCTTGTATATTACTCGACAGGTCGAGATAGAGATCGGGGTGGGGAAGCGCCACACACCCGCACAGCCCCCGTGCTAACCCGATGAGCGTCCATACCTACCCCAATTGCCATCTCGACCTGTCGCGTAGGTGCTATACTATGGTACGGCACCGTTTTTGTGCGACTCGCACTTTACTGGTTTTTTCGAGGTACGGTACCCTAAAAATGGAACATTCTACTTTTAATAACGTTCATGTCCTACCTACCAATTTTTTGTTTTTAAGATCAATAACCTTACACCCTGCCCTGCTATAAACTGGGAGTAAGTAACACAACGTTGACAGATGAGAAATGAAAGATTAAACAATAATCGGGTAGCAATAAAACTGAACGGTTGTCGCCACATGTCAAAG
This sequence comes from Maniola hyperantus, assembly GCF_902806685.2. Classification (NCBI taxonomy): domain Eukaryota; kingdom Metazoa; phylum Arthropoda; class Insecta; order Lepidoptera; family Nymphalidae; genus Maniola; species Maniola hyperantus. Next base: position 10,986,269 of record NC_048554.1, read on the forward strand.
CCATGACGTCAAGCCGCTTGGTCACCAGATGCGGCGCCCAGATGTGGGGCATAATCGCTGTAATAATGGCACTGGCTGTCGGCTGTTTGACATTTGTATCTGTGTTGGCTTTAATTAAAGGGTGACTCCCGTCAAAAATGTTTGCTCAAATCTTGGCCAATCCACTAGACATGTGGCCATAGCACATTGTAAGGATTATGATATTAGATATTCCATACAGAGATTCGCCGAAGCCGATAGATATCAGTATAGTCAGCTGTAGCCCTTATTATAAATGCAAAAGTGTGTTTGTTTGTTGGTTTATTGGTTTGTTGATTTGTCCTTTAATTACGTCGCAACGATGCTACGGATTGACGTAATTTTTTGCATGGGTATAGATAAAGACCTGAAGAGTGACATAGGCTACTTTTTATCCCGGAAAATCAAAGAGTTCCCACGAGATTTTTAAAAACCTAATTCCACGCGGACGAAGTTGCGGGCATCAGCTAGTAATCTAATGGTAAATGCGGAACGTAGGAGCGGCCGGAACCGACCTTATACGTAGTTAGGGGACTATGAGTTAGATAGAGACATGTTGAAGGGTCGTCGTGATAGTACTGATGATTACTGATATGATACCACAAAAAACATCACGAAAAAAAATATATCCCACATTTTGTAAAACTCGAAAGTTTACGATACATCTAAATATATAAAAGGAAAAGGTGACTGACTGACTGACTGATCTATCAACGCACAGCTCAAACTACTGGACGGATCGGGCTGAAATTTGGCATGCAGATAGCTATTATGACGTAGGCATCCGCTAAGAAAGGATTTTTGAAAATGAAACTCCAAACTCCAATACCAATAATGGTATTGGATTGTGTTTGGAATGGATAGTATAACAATAACGCTAAGTCTTTGCTAGCGTTCTGGTTACACCCTGTATTAGGTAGGTAGTAAGGGAAAGTATCTACCCACGCACGTAACGATCTTTGATTTCGGACTCTTGATGTAAGTACATAGATTAAACTGAAATTAAGTGAACTGATAAGATTTAAAGGTACAATAATATTATTATCATTCGCCAAATCGTCTGCCGTTACTAGTAGTATACATGCACCGGAAACATACCTATTTAGTTAAAATACCGATTAACTTGATTAAACTTGATAAAAGTCTTATCAAAGTCTGTATGTGATGTGCACTGGTAGGTACGAGTGAGTACAACTCATGATGCAAAATGGTTTCTTTCTTTCAACAACAATAATCTAACTACTAATATTAATATTATACCTAAAGAGGTAAAGTTTGTAAGTTTGTATGTAAGGGGTAATCTCTGGAACTACTGAACCGATTTTGAAAATTCTTTCACCAGTAGAAAGATACATTATTCCTGAGTGACATAAGCTATATTTTATTTAAAAAAATAGAGATCCCTACGAAAATTGTAATAGGCTACCCACACACACACAATTGTAATAAGTTCCCATGGGATTTTTTAAAAACCTAATTCCACGCGAACGAAGTCGCGGGCATCAGCTAGTTACCCTATAATTTTATTTACTTCTTTCTGAAAGTTTTTACCGACGGCGATTATATTGTTTGCACCATAGGCAAAATTTTATCTAAAACAAAATATTATCGTGTGAACCGCATAAAAAAAGAGAGAGATAGAGACTAGCTGAAGCCCGCGACTTCGTCCGCGTGGACTACACAAATTTCAAACCCCTTATTTTTCTACTTAGAGGGCCTAAATTTTATTTGTGTTTATAACAATTAGTGTAAAATACACAATTTCACGATTCTAACTTCAAAACTGGGAGACTTTCATACTTTCAAACCCCTATTTTACCCCTTGTTGAATTTTGAAAAATCCTTTCTTGGCGGATGTCTACGTCATAATAGCTATCTGCATGGCTTTCAGCCCGATCCGTCCAGTGGTTTGAGCTGTGCGTTGATAGATCAGTCAGTCAGTCAGTTAGCCACCTTTTCCTTTTATATATAAAAAGATAAGTGATTAGACTCTCTTTTTTTACTCAAGTGATTTGACAATGTTGTATTTTCAAAAATCCTTTCTTAGCGGATGCCTACATCATAATAGTAGTTATCTGCATACTTTTCAGCCTGATCGGTCCAGTTTAAACTGTGCATTAATAGATCAGTCAGTCAGTCAGTCACCTTTTCCTTTTATATATTTGGAAGAATACCTAAATAGGGAAATAACCGTTAAAATATTAATCGATTCCAATTTATTTATCGCCTGCTAAAACAGAAGGGGTGCAACAAAAAATCCATTGCACATGTTACGAGGGTGGCAACCCCTGGGCGAACAAGTGTACGTTTCACTACAACTAATTTATTCCCGTTAACCTGTTATGTGTTTTAACTCCTATTGCTTAGAAAATAAAGGCGTTTTTAAGTTTACACCTAATTTGTTTGTTCACATGTCGCGTAGCGGGGGTCGCGAGAGATTTGGAGTCAAGTTTATTTTTTTTCATTTTTTTTTTAGAATTAGGTCGTTAGTAGTGTTGCCAACTGTTCCGCAAACATAAACAGTAAAATTTTTAAATACATTATCTTTTGATACAAATACAAATAATATTTTTGAACATGATAATAATCATTCAGATTTCAGAGTATAGTTTTCCCGGATGCATATTATTATCGGTAGGTATCTATATTTATTCCTCATCCTGAACTATTAGGGCCATTATGCATTGTCGACTGACCGACAAGCCGACAGTGCGTAATGGCTCTAACTTCTAAGCTACCTACCGGATACATATTACCTAGGTATGCTTTTAGGTGATTACCTAGATAGGTATGGTTAGGTTTTCATTTATTTTTTTAGTTTTAATTTAGATTTAAGCGACTGAATTACTGACTGATCTATCATCGCGCAGCTCAAACTATTGGATGGATCGGGCTGCAGGGCTATTATTATTGTAGACTTAGACATCCGCAAAGAAAACAATTTTGAAAATTAAACCCCTAAGGGGGTAAAAGAGGGGGTTGAAATTTGTGTAGTCAACGCGGATGAAGTCGCGGGAATAAGCTAGATTAAAAAGCAACATTATAAGAACATAGATTAAAAAGCAATGTATTCCTGAAATAAAAATTGTCTAAGTTTTCCTATAACTTTTAGATGCAATAATGACTTGCAACATTTGAAGCCTATTAGTTATTATTTCACTTGATTCAATACCTACTTCTATTTGTAGGCGTAGAACAATTTGCTATATAAATTAATCGGATCCTTTTACAGCTAGCCATATTTACGATCAACCTAATAAGGAACCCGAATTTGTCATTCCGTCCGTTCGTACGTAAATCTGAGACTTCCGGCGGTCATATTAAACTGACCATAACAAGTGGGTGTACCACTTGGTATGGTTCACCTGGGTGATCAGTAAAAAAACCGGCCAAGTGCGAAACAGGTTCGCGCACCGAGGGTTCCGTATTACAGTGGTATTTTTTCGACATTTTGATCGATAATTTAAAAACTGTGATGCATAAAAATAAATAAAAATCTGTTTTAGAATGCACACGTAAAGCCCTTTCATATAATACCCCACTTGATATTATAGTTATCTTAGTTCTAAAATTGAAAATACTAATTATTAGTTTATGACCACAATTTAATTTGTTTTGTGTGATGTAACCACAAATTCACGGTTTTCAGATTTTTCCCCGAATGTCAGCTATAAGATCTACCTACCTGTCAAATTTCATGATTCTAGGTCAACGGGAGTACCCTGTAGGTTTCTTGACAGACCGACAGACAGACAGACAGACAACAAAGTGATCCTATAAGGGTTCCGTTTTTCCTTTTGAGGTACGGAACCCTAGATAGGTACATTAAAATCATGATTGATATAGAATTATTATTATTAGGTCCTAGTTATCCATTACAGTTCGCGGCCAAAAGTGATGAACATCAATCTTTAGAAGGAGACAGCAGATTTGTAGAGCACTGTCTCGGTCTGTCATATGGGTATGAGTGACAGAGACAACGCTCTACAAATATGAAATGTCATTCTAAAGGTTATGCCCGCGACTTCGTTTGCGTGTTTTTTTGGAAAATGCCGGGAACTCTTTAATTTGCCAGATAAAATGTATAGCTTGTCTCACTCTCCAGGTCTTTAACTATATCCATGTAAAAAATCGCTTCGATCCGTTGCTCCGTTGTGGCGTGATTAAAGGACAAACCAACAAATCAATAAACCTACAAACAAACACTTTCGCATTTATATTGTGGGTAGAGATTTTATTTCAGTGTAGGTGCTTACACTGAAGTAAGACTGAGGTAAGATTTAAGAAATGAAACATTCAAAAATCTAAAATTAAAAGGATAGCAAGAATTAAATCAATAAGGATAAAATAGGGGTGCGCGTAACGTTTCCCGTTGTTATCGATAAAAATAAAAATGTCTAAATATTTACAATAATATGTAAAATCAATAAATTTTTACCCTATTTATACCTACTTAGTTCTAAGCTCATGTAGTAATAAATTAATATCATTTGTGACATCACAACATTACAACTAATATTTATGTCAGACATAACATACATATTAGTTAACTAACCTAACCTACCAACTCTATTATTTAACAACTAATAGAATAATGCTAAAATCACTGATAAAACATAGACTGGGAGGTAACTACCTACTTCCTTAATATATAAAATAGGTGGGCTCCTCCTTATCATAAGAAAATTAATTTAATGAATTTGTTTCTCCCCATCCTAAATAGAATTATGGTTTAAATTTACTTTTTTTAATAGATAGGTCCGTTATCCATGCCAGTAAAATTATATATTTTTTTAAATTACATAATAACCTCAGTGGCGTGCAAGTAATAGATGCACAAAAGCACTGCTTGCCCTAGTCGTAATATCTCAATGCTAAATGCCAATTAATTAGTTCCTATCTAAATACTTAATCTGGCTTTAAGCCCTGTACCTACATAGCCTAATTATTTTTTTATTCAGATACAAGTTAGCCCTGGACTGTAATCTCACCCGGTGGTATCCGTAAAAATTCAGGGGTTGTATTAAAGTAAGTAAATAGTACCCAGTATTTCCTTAAATATTTTTTAAACGTGCAATATGAAAATATAATTATAAAAATAATTACCCTTAGCATCAGCCACTGCAACATCCTCAGGGGGCGAAATAAAAGTATTTGTTGACATTTTCCGTCACGCTCGCTCATTCAAAATCCAATAAACTTAAAAACAATCCTCATCGATCAATTCATAAACCAAATACACACTTATTAAAACAACTTCGCTATATTGGCACGTTATAATATAACACAGTTTCATTAGGAAAAACAAACACTAAATTGTCATTGTATCGTGTTACGTTTACGTATTTGATGCGGGTTAAAAGTGAACGCACGAACTCTCCCTACGACAGTCTGTATTCAACTGAATTCTGAAACAGCGTCGGGCTGCGGGCGTCAGAACTTTTGTTGGCGGTGGACTTGGAACCGTGGCGGGGTAAAAAAGCGCGGCGCCAGCCTAGTCTCGCCCTTAGAGATGCACCGACTGTCACATGTTTGGAATTTATCGTATTGCTGTACTATTATTTTGTATTGATCCGAGATATGGTCGCTAACAATGGGCCTTATAAGAAAGCTCAGAGTTACTCAGCAAGCAACGGAGAGAACTATGCTTGGACTGGGTTTCTCTACGTGACCAAATCAGAAATGAGGAGATCCGTACGAGAACCAGAGTGACCATAACCAACATAGCTCAACGGAATGCGAAGCTGAAGTGGTAATGGGCAAAGCACATTATTTCAAAAACCGATAAATAGACTCCCTAGGTGCTGGAATCGCTCCTCGCACCGGAAAGTACAGCGTTGGAAGACCCCCTACTAGGTGGACAGACGACAGCAAACGAGTCGTGATGCAAGACCATGGCTTAATATGGATCTAGATTGTGGAAGTCCCTACCAGAGACTTATGAGTTATGGCCATCAGTGACGTCTATCGGTTGATAATAATGATAATGATGATTGTATTGTCAAAAAATACTGATACTTATGTATTTTATAAAATGCATTTCAAATCTCTTCGAGTTGGATTTCCTATTGTTGAGAGTTAAGGGAGGCAGTGCTTTCACTAATCCTTCCCTATGATGATTCTACTTACATAATATTTCGATGTTGATATGAATTTCATAAAAATATAATATATCTAGTCATATATTATCTCTGATCTAGTTTAATGATGTGATCTACTCAAGCACTCTTTAAGTCTCTACAATTCTTGACCCATTTTAGCTTTTATAAAGCTTCTAATATTTGTCAGTTTTTTCAGGAGCACAAAATGTATTGTTTAAATAGCTACAGCATATTATCAGCAGTATATTCGTGATTGATTTTCCTGATTTATTTGACGTTCAAGGATTTTTGCTATTGTTGCGAAATTCCACAATGTTTTTCATTTTTATTCAGATTCACCTAATCGGATAAGTTGTGGACACAATAATGTCTAATTAAATGATAACGAAAATAGCACATTTTTTTTAAATTAATAAGATATGATAAAACACGATGACACTGCAGTTTACTATGCAAATCTTCATATGTTTCAAAGAAATGCACCAACTTACCATAGACAATTGTGGTCGACTGAAGATAAACTCGAAATTTAAAAATCTATTAGTGGTTAGTGCAGTGATCGTTTATCGATAATACGGCAACACTGGCGCGCCAGCCGGTCGCATACTCCAGCCGGCGGCGGGGCGGCGACTTGTCGTGTGAGGATCGCCGTTGCATCACTGATATACAAAAGTCAAGAAGCTGAGAATGTAAGTTATTATTCTATTAAAGAGTATTGAACGGAAGTATGTTATGGCGTACTAACCGCCCAACTAAGAACAAAAATAAAGCCATAATTGAGCGAAAACAAAAGAAAAGGTGGATGAATTGTGTGAAAGAGGATATGCGTGTAAAAGGGGTGGATAATGCGTTGACAGAAGGCAGAAGTGAGTGAAAGGAAAATAGTTAGTGGATAAGGAAAAGAAGGAGAAGAAGAATTGACAGAAAATACATTAAAGGTAGTTACAATCACACAGTGTATAGTCATTGGCATTGGGTGAATATTACAGTCGTGTGAGCAACTAAGCACCCATAAAAAATAAATACAGATTGAAGATATTTTTTTTTAGAGATAATATAAAGATAGAAAGAAGTAAGTAAGATTTAAAAACAAAGAATTGGAAAAATATCAAGCATAATAAAAATTCAAAATGTTTCTTATTTTCCAGAGAGTCGATAAAATGAACAACACTGTAGCACTATTCATTTGTTACACATAATACATATTAACATTTAATTTATTCTACTGAGAAAGCTTTTATATAAGACGTTATAATATTATAAACTTCCGAAGTCTCCGACCATCATGTCGGAGGAAAAATAGAGAACACACATTATAAATAAAAAAATATATAACTTCCAACTCCTTTCCTCAAAGCATTAGACTAAATTCTCCTTGTATCTTGGTTAGTTCTCTATATCAGTGTGTTCGATGCGAACATTTGTTCAAGTTGCAGCTATTTCCATGTCCACATGTGCAAGTGCGCCGTGACTCACGCACGCATACGCATTACGATACTTTACGATCACTTATTCGCAGCGAATGCCGACGCTCCCGCATTTGGATCAAATTAGAATTTAATAACCATCTCATTATGGCGCCTCCACTCATTTCTCACGAATTTCACATAGCTTTGAATTTATTAAAAAGCCATTAAAAGACAAATTAGGAGATGAAGATCTTTATAAAACGATAAAGCAAACAAAATAGGAAAGTTATAGGATAAAAATGCAATTTACACTAAAACCTGGTAATGTAAATCGTCTATCATTCCAAAACTAGGTATTTTAATAAAGATAAAAGTAGAAATTATTAAATTCAAAGAAATGTTTAAAATAGAATGATGAAGATAATACTTCCTATCTTAAATGTCAGATAATTTGGAAAAAATCGCCCAATCATTATGACAATACTTTATTTCAACAGTGATAAGCGTTAAAACTGTCTATAGTTCCTTAATCTAAGCGAAAAACAAACGATTTCAAAAGTATAGTCTAAAATATATATAAAATACTCGGTGTCAAGGTATTTTTCGGTGGAAGGAGGAATATGTATTTCTTTTTTGGTTTTATAGTGATCCCTCAGCGCCAGATTTAAGTCTGCGGTGGCGGCATCCCCTTTAACATCTCTTAACGCGTCCTGATTTGGCAACGTTGATACCAAATCCTGTTCCGTCGGCTTTTTGCTCGGACATTTCCTCAGATTCGAGGAACGGGCGCGCAAAAAAACCAAGATTCGCCTGCAGCCGCTTATACAGGTTTTGTCATGAATTTTTATGGATTCAAACAGGGTAACAACATCAAATCGAGTCATGAGCGTGGCGAAAATAAATATGCCTTTCTTTCTTCCTGATTTACGCAGATTGTGGTACACAACAAATTATGAGCATTCGGTGATTTTTTAAATGCACTTTAGTAATTAGTGCCGTCCGCGTCTTCGTCGTTCCTTGTATATTATATCCGGTTTTCACAAGTGTAAATTGATAATTCCAAATATTTTATGATAAAAATTTGACACTACCCAAAAATGGATTAATTAATTAAACACCGGAAATGTTATCTGATATGATATGATGATCGTTAATCATAAATCATAATAATAAATATGTAATGACCTCTCCAGTGCAGCGGCACGGTTACTAGTCATATAAAGAAAATGTGATCTCTAAATTAATTAAGATTAAAAAATGTAAAAGTTAGACAGAAATACGTAAATCTCCTCTAGGTTAAAATGTTACAAGACATCGCCATCACAAGTGTCGAACAAAAACGTGTCAAAGATAAAAACTGTTGCACTAATCGTACGTGTCAATCCCCGGGAATATTTTACCTTATTTAAACAATAATTTGAGTAGCCTGTATGGGGGTGTGAACCTGCGAAGGGATAACTCCCGAACAAATATAACGCGTACATTTCGGACCAATATAAACTTGTCCTGTGTAGGCGTGAAACGGTCAGGTAAGGCTTTTGACACCTAGCTATGACCGTGTGGCGTGAACTTCACCGCGTCTTGTTTAACGTGTAGTTTTTTGGCTGTTTTATCACGAATATTGGAGACCCTCGTAGAAATATCGACGTCACGAGCAGTCAGAAATGTTAATATTTATATATTGAGAATGCTTACAAAATTATTTTACTTCGCATTTTATTTCAAATTACCAGATGCCTGTGATTTCTCATGGTCAGTGGGAATTGTTTTGTCTGTTTGGAAGCATCTACTCTACTTGTCAAGAGTTGATAGATATTAATTGCTGATTGGAAGGAGAATTTAATCAAAAGTTGGAGAATTTTATGTTTTGATGTGGAGAGCTCTGATATTTCAATCGTGAATTTACTAAAATTTTCAAACTGCATAAGAAAAATATTCTAAACCTTTGGCTTAGTGTGGTTTAGAATAAGTCGGTTAATCGACCTTTACATGTACATATAATATAAATCATTCAATCATACTCGTAAACATAGCAAAATACAACTTTTTTTAAACGATTATTGTAGAAAAGGTCAATCTTTTCCCAATGATAGAAGTTATAAACGATTCAAGAATTCCAAGATAATCAACGTCTTAGAACATGAAGGTGAACAAACGGCATTGCCCAATGATATGATAATGAAAACGATTTCGGATTTAATTGACTCGATGCCAAACGAAGATCCCATATCGTTTGATAAGATTTATCGGTAATGTAACGGCGAGAAAGAGCAGCCACCTGGCAATGCAAGTGGCGCCAAATATAAACTCTGTAACCGTGCCTATTATTAGTTGCTGTGTCATTTAAAACATTTGTTTTGTTATTCAATTGTGTGTAACAAAGAAAAGGTATTGTAATTTTCAATCTTCTTACTTGCCTTCTGTGGTTTCACGTTCCGTGCAATCATAATACATATTACCTTTCAAATATACCTAAGCAGTAAGTACTGATACGGTCAAAAATCTAGGGCTCAAACTGAACATAATGCCTAATACGCCTGTAGAATTAAACTTGCCACATGTTGGATACTACTATGATAGGAGGAAGAACATGCATAACAGCAAATTAAGTTTGACGAAAAAAGGAATCTAGAAAATACCTAGAATAATGCTTTTGCAATTCCATAAAATTTCCATAAATTTTGTACTTTATGCAATTCGAATAAATGATGAGTATAAATATAAGCTACTTATTCAAAGTCTAGAAGCTCCAAGATTAACTTAGGTAACATTAATAACAAATAAAATCCAATACGAAAAACTCATGCTTCCTAAAAAGTAGCTTTCTTTTTGTTGGCGTTTGGAATTCAAAATCAAGAAACCAATTCAATACTTAACTGACTAATAAAGGAAATGTGACTTTATTGTTATAAAGATACAGTTAGCATTCCAATGTGATTGGGGAGTACAGCTGATATTTGTTGTAGTATTTGATTTTGAGACTTATAAAAAGTGGGGTAAGGTTGAAATTGTGGTGAATGAGGGTAAAATGTAGTTGGCAGGATAGTAGGCGCCGCGCTTGCCGCCGTGGCGCCGGCTGGCCGCCGACACCTCTTGTATTATGAACTAGCCCCGTGACTTGGCGTCGATCAACTAGTACTTGACTCGGCAAATGGACTAATACAGAGTTTCTAAGCAACTGAAGCATACATATATGGGTATTGTTTAATATTAATGATGCGTTGAATTGTTTTGTTGTATTCTTGATTAGAGAATATTTGTTTATTTAATACCATGTAATTATAGGTACCTATATTCTGTCATATGTTTTTTATATTACACTCGTACAACTGCACGCACTACATATTGAAAATTTGGTTCATTACATAATAATTAGGTAACATTTTAATATGGTTTTTATGCTCAACCTATGACATTTTTGCATTTAATAATAGTTGCGTTACATAAATAATATTCAAATGTTTATAATAATAACTTATATAGTAATAAATTATAGTTGACATAATTAAAAAGATTCCATTGAATTGAAATAACATCATCTCTTGTTTTTTTTAAAAGTTGGTTTAAAAGAATAATAAGAGGTTCTATCTAAATCAGTTTTAATCTCAATCTAAACTAGTATTAATGTCTATAAAAAAGTGGTCATATATGTATAACTATAATCATGTATGTCCTTTTTTATGAAAAAAAAACACACACATAACTACTTATATGAGAACGGATATGTCAATGTTTTGCATCGGGAAACCTCGGCCGCGGTCTCACCAAACATTCTACGAACCGCGACGAAACAAAAACAAGTGTTTAGAGAGAGACGGACACATCCCACACTCCTACCACAGAGTGAAACATCGATAATTTATGCGAACATCCCTAACAAGAATGCAGTGTGATCTTCCACAACCTGATTTCAACCTTACCACCTATTTACACGTCTTAAAATTGCTTAGCGTTTATTTAAATAAATGCTGCGGTTGAAACAGGTGTTCTGAGCCAAGAGTGTTTAATTTGGTACACACAAAATTGAATTTTATTCGTTAAAGATAGAGTTTATTTTTGATTGTGTGTAAATGCAGTTATGTCTTTTAGTGTTTGTGTTGTATTTCATTACTCCCAGATGTGCAGTGGAGTCTCGAAAACGCCTCGCTGTATTTGAGGCGCGGGCTTTGTAATGGAACGCGATGTTGGCAATTAACGAGTGCTTTGAAATCGACTTCCGATTAATTGTGCATATTATCGAGTTTTTAGGGTTCCGTACCCAAAGGGTGAAACGGGAGACTCCACTGTCCGTCCGTCTGTCCGTCTGTCAGCAGGCTGTATCTCATGAATCGTGATAGTTAGACAGTTGAAATTTTCACATAATGTGATTAGATATGTATTTCTCGGTCGGGTAAAAAGACATCAACATGTTCTTCCAATTTCAAACACCTTAGAAAAACGTCGATGTTATCGGAAGCACATTAAACTGATACCATCTCCACAGAACAAGTATCGAGCCACAGACAATACAAGTAAAAACTAAAAATAACAGGTCCCTTTATAACGGAGCGAAGCGCCGGCGCACCCGTGTCAGTGTGAAGTGACTGACAGGGTGACAGGTAGCTTATTGTTCGAAATCTTTATATTATTCACATATATTATTATAGGCCGTACATTAGGATTTCTGTGGGTTCTACATACCTACCTATTTCAGTAGGTACTAGGTAGGAATGCCATACCGAAAACTTTATTGCCAGTAGGTAAAAGAAATCAAAATACTATATGTATAGACCGCTTCAGATTGAAATAGCAATCGGGGTATGAGGCGGGGAGACGTTCACACCCGCACGTCACCCGCGATCACCCGCACCGGTTAGTTGTTGGTATTAGAATGGAATAAATCGGGTTGTGCGGGGGCTGTGCGGGTGTGCGAAGCGCTACCTCCGAGATAGCCATTTAGACCTGTCGCGTACTATGGGTACCTACCAAAAAAGCTGTAAGCATTCTAGCACCTTGGGACCCCAACGTCTACCCTCAACGTTTTTCGAACTAGTGGCAATGAGCCCTGGACTAGAGCTTCTTATCCCACTGAACTATGTTGGTCACTCTGGTTCTCCTACTACTCGGTTCTGATTTGATCACGTGAAGAAACTCTAAGCATAGCTCCAATGCCCGTTGAGTGATTCTGAGCTTACTTATGAGGCGGAAGGCCCTTAATTAATTAGCGACCATGTCTCAGATCCATGCCACTGGCAACACGCACTATTCAATGATTTTGGTCTGCTTGATGACTTTGCAATGCGGAACTTTGGACGAGAAGACATCTCGAAGCTTCCCGGTAGGTAGCTGTATGTTACTTACAATGAAATCTTTATTAGGTACTAAAGTCGGTAAAAGAAATTAAATTACCAAAAAGTCACTCATAGCTAGTAAAAAGCCCCGCGAGATTACAAAGGCGGTCCCCCGGTTCACCTGATAGCTTATACATTAGTTTTTCTAACATAAGTCACTGTAACCTACATCCCGGCGCGCACCTGCGAGAATCCTTTCGTTTTTTGTGCCTACACCTGCACGCCTGCACCTCTGTGCCATTGTGCAAGGGAGACCTACAAATTTATAGAAATGGCAAGATTCTTCAGAGAAGAAGTGATTGCTAATTTTCAAAAGTTACTTTGTCTATTAACTTTACTCATAAAGTACATAATTCATACTCCATATCTTCTTCTTATATATATATATATATATATAAAAAAGGAAAAGGTGACTGACTGACTGACTGAATGACTGACTGACTGACTGACTGATCTATCAACGCACAGCTCAAACTACTGGACGGATCGGGCTGAAATTTGGCATGCAGATAGCTATTATGACGTAGGCATCCGCTAAGAAAGGATTTTTGAAAATGCAACTCCTAAGGGGGTGAAATAGGGTTTTGAAATTTTGTAGTCCACGCGGACGAAGTCGCGAGCATAAGCTAGTTAATATTATAAATGCGAAAGTGTGTCTGTCAGTCCTGCTAGCTTTTCCGTTCAACCGAATTTGACGAAATATGGAGCTTGCATTCCGAGAAAGGGCATAGACTACTCTTTATAACGCAAAATCAAAGATTTCCCACGGGATTTTTAAACACCTAAATTCACGCGGACGAAGTCGTGGGTATCATCTAGTATAAAATACCATCATCATCATGATCAAATCATCGCCGCCTTACCTATCTCCCTGCTATACGTATCACAGTTCACAACTGGTCCTCAAACCCATTACGACCACCCTCGATGTGCTGAAGAACGACTCAAGAACTCTAAAGGTAGCATTCGGTTCTTTGGCGACCGCGACGAGCGACTTCGACCAGCGACTACGTGACCATGGTCGCCTGTCGCAAGGCGACCCCTAGCTTTCGGATGTCAGCGACCGCGACATCGTCAGTCTTCCCGCAGTTTTTATGTGTAACGGTTTGTGTTCTATTGTAGTACGATATGTCGGACAATTTCTCCGGAGCGAAAAAAGTTATTCAACAGCTATTGGAGGATGAGGAAGATGATGATAATCTTATCATGTTATTATCTATGCCTCCGGAAAAAAGTATGAAGATCGACTTAATTTTCACATTGCGAGAAGAAGAGGCTTGCTTTCAAATACCCACTCATAAAACGACATTTAATTTATGAAGAAGAAAAGTTCCGAAAATATTTGCCATTTTGATGTGCTTCTCGCCTTCGTCGCGCGACGGCACTGGTTCCGGAGCGACTGGGTCGCGGTCGCCACGCTGCTCCCTGGCCCCGCTCACCGTTCGCGCGACGCGGTCGCGGGATTTGTTTAGTGTTCCATATAAGTTAATACTAAGCAGTGGGTCGCGCGACGCGGTCGCGGGTCGCCGTCGCGCGTCGCTGTCGCTAAGAACCGAATGCTACCTTAAATAGTGGCCTATCCACTGCAACCAGTGGCGTGCTGGTCATAGAGGCATAAATGCACTGCTTACCCCAGTTATAATAGCTCAATGCATATTTTTCATTATGACCTGCCAGTAAACAGGTTCTCACCTAACTAATGCCTACCCTGGCTTCAAACCCTGTGCACGCCACTGACTACAACATCAACTTATTCAATAAAGTGTATGTCTCCGCTTTTCCGTAAAGTTTATTCTAAGGAAATCGCATAATTATATGTCTGGAGAAACTGTTCTTCTTTGCATTGAAAAGCGTATAGTTGATAAAAGATAAATGAACGTTATTACTTGTTGTAAACTTGTGACGTATCTAAACATTGAAAGCTCTACAGAACATAATCTTTTTCGACCAGTGTGTGAAGGTCGATACTCAAATTTTTTTCATCAAAGGTGTGATTCCAGAGCCGATTAAGAAGCTTTTTTGAAACACAAATTGCCTATGTATATTTTAATAAAATATATTGTTATAAGGTACGTTCATTTAAATCCAGGTGTTATTCAAATTTAATCATGCATAAATAATTTCGGGAAGCTACGCCTAACCCCGTGATGGTAAAGTGGTTAAAACTCTGAAATCCTGACTTCGTAAAGTCAAAAACTCTCAGTTTTCTTATAAATTTAAGGTACTTACATGGCTGTGATAGCCTAGTGGTTTGGACGTCCGCCTTCTAATCGAGGTCGGGGGTTCGATTCCGGGCACGCACCTCTAACTTTTCGGAGTTATGTGCGTTTTATGTAAATTAAATATCACTTTCTGTAACGGTGAAGGAAAACATCCTGAGGAAACCTGCATGCCTGAGAGTTCTCCATGATGTTCTCAAAGGTGTGTGAAGTCTACCAATCCGCACATGGGCCAGCGTGGTAGACTATGGCCAAAACCCTTCCCTCTGAGAGGAGACCCGTGCTCTGTAGTGAGCCGGCGATGGGTTGATCATGATGATGATGACTTACATGGTAAAATAATCGCACGCTTTACGGCAAAGGAATTCATAGTAGGTAGGTAGTTACGGAAACCTGCATAGTGTGTGATCATATCATCATATGTCAAAAGAAATCTGGGATGTGTGCAGACATCCAACTTGTACAGGAGAAGCCATAGCTCTTTCCTGTGATAAGAGGTCTCTGTTAAACCGTGGGACTATAGGCCCCTGGACATTAGGCTCTCTATCAAATTGAGATGATGGTTATGTCAAAAATAAATTATTTCTTAGGAACTATTAAAATATATAAGTAGGGTTTACCAAAATTCGCAAAATCCACGTACGCTGTGAGTTTTAGGTTTGCTTACCATTTTAAATCATCGATTTGACTAAAAGTTACACTTTTATGACGTCACATCAGTGTATTTTATACAAGCTCCCTTACTGATAAAAAGTCGCTGATTGGACACGTAGTCATCATCCCTATAATTATAAATAATATCTGTCCCGGCTTTACTCACGTGTTTAGCCCGACTAGTTTCGAACCCATCCGAGGTCCTTTTTCAAGGGAGTCAGTTCGCGCACGCGCCGCGGTTGTGACTGCCTAAACTAGAAACGTCACCCGCGCTGTCCTGCACTGGGTTAACGCGAGGGCTGTGGCCATCTCGACCTGTCGCTTACTATAGTATAAGTCCCGCAAATTGCTAATGCGTGTGGCCGCCATTTTAGTGAAATCAGCACTAGGCTGAAGTTTGGAGCTGATGGTATATTTTATTTCGGCTGACGTCAAAATGACGTCATTTCGATGTTAATGAGACACGGTTTCAGCGCAATAGCAATTTGCGGTACTTATAATAATAATATTAAGATTGTTTGCGTGTGGCAGACGCACAACCGCACTCGAAATCACACCGGGAACCGCACTGAAGACTCTAATCACGAGTCCTGTGAGGTCCAAACGCACAAAAAGCCCCGGCCCATTTGACTAATGATCTCATCAATTTCTCGGCAAATTCCTTCCGAGCGCGGCACATGCAGCACATGTCATCGTGTGACATAACGACTTGCGTTTCCGGTGCCAGTGCGAAACGCTGCCGGAGCTGGTGTTAATGAGGATTTTACTCAGAGACTTTGACTAAATTATCCATACTAATATTATAAATGCGAAAGTGTTTCTGTCTAACCGTCTATCTGTCTGCTAGCTTTCCACTGCCCAACAGTTTAACCGAATTTGATGAAATTTGGTACGAAGTTAGCTTACATCCCGAGGACGGACATAAACTACCTACTTTTTATCCCGGAAAATCAAAGAGTTCCCACGGGATTTTTCAGACCTAAATCCAAGCGGACGAAGTCGCGGTCATCATCTAGTCATTATATGAATGCGAAAGTGTGTCTGTTTGTTAGTTTTTCGTTTTTCCTTTAATCACGTTGAAACGCAACGGAACAACGGATCGATGATTTTTAGGATTCCATACCCGACGGGTACCAAGGGACCCTATTACTATACCTCTGCTGTCCGTCCGTCCGTCCGTCTGTCTGTCAGCGGGCTGTATCTCGTGAACCGTAATAGGTAGAGTTTAAATTTTCACAGAATGTGTATTACTGTTGCCGCTATAACAAAAAAAAAATAAGAATTTCAAAATAGCCGCCATGAAAAATTAAACAAATTCAAAAGTGTTATTTTCTTGTACGATTGTACCTACGGAACCTTTCGTGTGAGTTCAACTCGCACTTGACTGTTTTTTGCATCGGTATAGTTAAAGACCTGTACATCAGTGGCATAGGCATACTTTTTATCCGGAAAATCCAAGAGTTCTCACGGGATATTTAAAAGAATTTAAAGTGTAAAGCAATACGCAATGGTCACAAATGTTGACTCTACTTTAGCACAGATTAACTAAAGTCGTATCCACACTAAATAGTCTGGATCCTCAACCGAGTTCCCACTAAGCTGTAACATATCTGTTTACACCGACTGGTGCGGGAAAAAATTAACATAACTTAAAATACGACAATTTGACAGCCAATGAGCCGGATGCCGCTTTTAATTAGTTCAAATTGCTCGCATTTTATCTCTCTTTAACTTGAAGCGAAAGAAATTAAGCTGTCGATGAAAAAATCTTTCGTAAGTTAGCGTTAATTTTCAAATGATTTGTGTTCATAGTCAATGTTCCATTATTGGAATTACTAATTACAATAATTAGTAATAATTACAATAAATAGTAATAATTACAATAAATAGTAATAACCTGAAAACCTGCTCATGTTCCTTTGACTGCAATCTCACATGGTGGTAAGTGATGATGCAGTCTAAGATGGAAGCGGGCTAACCTCGAAGGGGTGTGGCAGTTTTGTCCCTTTGCTTTGGTTTCTACACGGCATCGTACCGGAACGCTTAATC
Source organism: Maniola hyperantus (assembly GCF_902806685.2). NCBI lineage: Eukaryota > Metazoa > Arthropoda > Insecta > Lepidoptera > Nymphalidae > Maniola > Maniola hyperantus. The sequence goes on from NC_048554.1 coordinate 11,004,049, forward strand.
GCTTGGCGGCATGGTTTTGTCGGTAGGGTGGTAACAAGCCACGGCCAAAGCCTCCCCCCAGACCAGACCAGAAGTTTTGATATTATAAAATTCGAAACCCCTGCCAGGAATCGAACCCAGGACCTCCCACTAATAAAACCACACTGCTTACTACTGCGCCAGAGAGGTTGTCGATTATAGGACAAAGTATAGTAGCGGACAATGTTTGGTTAGGTAGATTAGAGCAATAATTTGTCTATCATCATCACCCAATCTTGTCACACTGTGACTCCTTGGGAAGTGCGAACTCATTGTTTTCTCCCAACGAGTCACACTGTTACTAGTTGCAACTTTTTATTCATTGTAATTCCCAACGAGTCACAACTCACACTGTAGCTTTTGGGTGTGACTCGATGGGATTTTTTTCGATGGATTCCCAGTGAGTCACACTGTTACACGGTTGGGTGTGACTCGTTGGGAACCTATCGTAGCGTAGATGGATGATGGTAGATGATGTTTGCATAAAAAGTTATGCAAACATCATCTACCATCCATAAGTGTATTTCATTCTCTTGAATTTAACAAAAGTGTTACATTCAAGAACATGAAATACACTTTCAGGAGTTACATCTGTCCATACAGATGTAGCTCCTGAAAGTGTGTAATGTTTAGAATTATTAATAGCTACTTGTAAGGCGTTTACTCGTTTATAAATAAATAGGTGCGGAGCAGATGGCCAAGGATATCCTGCGCGGCAGATTACTGCCGCTAAGGGGTGGTCACAGAGCTAGCTGTTGAAAACTATGTTACTTTGATTTGTAAGACCTTGTTCAGAAATGCTACTGCGCGCATAGGTGCAGCGGTGACAGACTTGTGGTTAAGACGCCGGCTTCGTAGTCGGGGTCCGGCGTTCGATGATCGATCCCGGGCACTTACAGAAAGTCCTTACATCGGCCTTTAAAATGACATTTCAGCTTTGTAGAGCGTTTTCTCTGTCACTCATACCTATGTGACGTTTTGTCGGTCTCAACGTCAACGACAGGGAGAACGCTGTACAAATCTGACATTACTTTCTACCGCATACTAACCTGCGAAGGAACGGTGAAGGAAAACAGTGTAAGGAAACATGCATGCCAGTTCTCCATAATGTTCTCAGCGCTGTGTGAAGTCTACCAATCCACATTCCACACATAGCCAGCGTGGTAGGTTGTGACCAAACCCTTTTCATTCAGCGAAGGAGCTCCTTGCTGAGTAATGACGATAGGTTGATCATCATGATGATGATGAATTTGTGCTTGTCCCAAAGTGTCAATATTTAGTCTACCTTCAGATTTATTAATACTTGCGAGGCGTTACTCGTTTATAAATAAGTAGGTCGGGAGCAGATGGCCGAGGATATCCTGCGCGGCAGATTGCTGCGGCCATTACGTATTGAGAGGCGCGTGTGCCGCTAGGGGGTGGTTACAGAGCTGTTGAAATTAACACGAATAAACTACAGTTCTTGCAATTCGCGAAGGCTAGTGAACTTTACTTGTGGTAACGTCGTTTACATGGTCATTGCGTAAATGTGCGTGCATGTCGGACCAAGCAGTCGCGAGCAAGCGCTGTCAAACGCACACATTTAGTATTACCGTACGTATAACGATACGACTTAAACACAAGCATGAGTCAGTGGCCTTCGTGAAATGCAAGAACTATACCTGTCTATGTTACTTTGATTTGTAATACCTCGTTCAGAAATGCTCGTGCTCATAGAATGTAAGGCGTCTGTCGTCTCATAAGAAAACGATTAGGTGCGTGACCAATGACCGTCCTACGCTCTGTCTTAAGAAAGTCATCCGTGGAAATAAATGTAGGTCATGATCAACCCATCGCCGGCTCACTGCAGAGCACGGGTCTCCTCTCAGGGTGAGAAGGGTTTGGCCATAATTTACCACGCGCTGGTCAATTGCGGATTCGTATCGTAGACTTCACACACCTTTGAGAACATTGTGGAGAACTCTCAGGCATGCAGGTTTGCTCACGATGTTTTCCTTCACCGTATCTATATTCTATATATATTAAAAAAAAAACAAAAAACGCACATAACTCCGAAAAATTACAGGTGCGTGCCCGGGATCGAACCCTCGACCTCCGATTAGAAGGCAGACGTCCTAACCACTAGGCTATCACTGCTTTTAAATGTAGGTAATCTCATAAAATTCCAAAATCAATTTTAGACTTGCCTTTACACAAGTACAAAAAAATAATTTCAAAATGGCAGCCATGCAAATTTAAAAAAATTAAAAAGCATAGTGTGCCTACCCACATCTTGTACGAGATGGTACGGAAACACGTGTGCGAGTTCGTATTGCATATGACCGGTAGTATATTTTGTTAAAAGTTATGTTCGCAAAGCTTTTTATCAAAATACTAACCTGTCTCAACTTAGGTCTGTATTTTGGTAAAAAGCTTTGCCAATGGCTCAAGCCATTTGACCTAAGTTTTTACTTTCGCTACATAAAATTGTAAAGTAAGTACCTAGTCATTTTTAATTTAATTTAAATACATAAAATTGTATAAGTACCTAGTCATAATTAATTTTAAGAAAAGGTAAAAAACTCCTTATGCACTAAGCTTAATTTTAACATGAACAAATTCGGAGCTCGCGTGTGGCTTCCGTTGGCCGCTAATAGTTGGCGTCGCCAGGGGTTGTCAACACTCGTAAAAAATGTATTTTTTATGATTAGATCCATTTAATCGGGTGACGCTGCGAAATTTCACGATGCAAAGAAGACTAAAGTCCATCACAAATTAAGTTTTACTGTAGGTAAAAACTGTGTGTTTAGTATGCAACCTCCTCACCAACGTTGATAGAATTTGACCGTCGAAACAGACGTCAACATATTAATGAGACGTAAAATCTCATACTAAGCACACTGAAGCTCTATCCAATGTGCAAATTCCAAGGGAACGATTAAAAAAATTCAGGATAAAAAGTAGTCCATGTCCATCCCCCGGGATGGTTTGATGTTTGGTACCAAATTTCATCAAAACTGTGAAACGCTAGTTGACAGAAAGACAGACACACTTTCGCATTTATAATATTAGTATGGAAGTATGGATTCATCCAATACCTGTGACGATAACTTTAGTGGAAGTTATAAATAATCAATCAATCAAGTCATAATTGAATCCGGCATCTTCTAAGCGCGCTCCATCTTACGCTAAATTATCACTTGCCAGCAGTTCTGATTGCAGCCAAGCGCTAGTCTATAAAAAAATTCTTTTAAATTTTTTTTTTTTTGAAATAAGGTTGGCGCCCTGCATCCAAGTTCAGGATGTCTCGCTTCCGAACAACTGTTCAAGTTTACAAGACAATGAGTGACGGCGGCGTATGTTATATTTGTTTGCGTTAAAAATAACGCGCTCACTTCGGCGTGCGGCGCGCAGTGCGCGTGAACCGATCCGACTTAGCGGCTGTCAGTTTATTTGTACTCAGTGCGCTTGAGTGAGTTATTTGATACATAAAGTGGACGTATGGTACCTACTCACTCTGATCATCACTAGCCCGTTTGCGTCCACTGTTGGACGATTTATGCCCAGCTATCCAACAATAGACGCCCTGTCCATACGAAGTATCTATATATATAAAAGGAAAAGGTGACTGACTGACTGACTGACTGACTGACTGACTGACTGACTGACTGACTGACTGACTGACTGACTGACTGATCTATCAACGGACAGCTCAAACTACTGGACGGATCATGCTGAAATTTGGCATGCAGATAGCTATTATGACGTAGGCATCCGCTAAGAAAGGATTTTTGAAAATTCAACTCTTAAGGGGGTGAAATAGGGTTTTGAAATTTTGTAGTCCACGCGGACGAAGTCGCGAGCATAAGCTAGTATCTATATAAGTCAATTCGCGCATGGGACTCAGTGATCATAACGAAAGCCATCAAACTCATTTGACATTAGTTGGGTCTACATTGCTACTTCACTGAACGATATAAAAATATTTTTTGTAGCAAACATTCAATGGATTAAAAATAAATGTCAAATGAGCTTGATGGCTTTTATTCATTGATGCTCAATGAGTTAGTGAATAAAACCCCTTTCTTTGAAGTCTTATCGAGATCACGCCTCAAAGTTTTTTGATTGATATAATATGAAGTGGTGCAGTTAAAGATGGCGTCAGGCGTCAGGTATAAAAAAACTCTCAACAACACTGGATGTGTCTAGGTATGTATACTGTACTATACTCTACTTTCCTACAGAGCGGAAAGTGGATGCGTGACTAATGAAACAATACCACGGCGGCACAGGCACCATCCTCGTGTCATTTCATAAAAATTTCATAGTGAAATCTTAAAAACAATGAGCGCGGAATAACAATAGATGGCGCCACGTGTAAGGCACGCGTCGTCCACGCGTCAGTTGCACGCTGACCTCCGGAGGGGCAACATCTATTATACTTAGCGCGTAGTGCTCCAAACTAAAGGCAAGGGTGCAGTAATTCATTTCTTATGCATCGTCGCATTGTTTGGATGGCTTTCCGGGGGTAAATGGGCGTAAATGAAATATTTCGAGTTACATATCAAAAAAATTATACTATTATTATTATTGGCGAATGAAAATGGGGTTCTAGTGCCACCCTAGTTACATTATTGAACTCTTGAGCTTCTGTAAAAAGAATACAAAACAATATTAGAGAATGAAATCTTAGTAAGTAGCTAAAATAATTGTTTGGTTGCCAAGAAATTGACTGTCTTTATCTACTTTTACCAATGTAAATCTATACCTATCTATATCGATAAGAAATCAAAATTCCACAGACACGTACGAAGCGATTTGCTTCCTCGTTTCTAATTTCGAACCGCTACGATACGGACGTTTTCCCGTCCACTCTTAATAAAGTTTACCTTCAAGTCAAGAGTGAATAGGCATCTTTTAGGCATCCGCGCTCCATTTTAAGCTGCAGCATCACTTGCCAACAAGTCTGATTGCAGCCAAGAGCTGGTCTGTAAAAAACCAGTCAAGTGCGAGTCAGACTCGCACACGAAGGGTTCCGTACCACTGTAGAAGTAATAACAATTGTTAATTTTTTTAATTTTCATGACTTATATTTTGAAATTATTAATTTTGTTGTTGTAGCGGCAATAGAAATTGCCATTCTGTAAAAAATCAACTCTCTACCTATTACGGTTCACGAGATACAGCCCGCTGACAGACAGACGGACGGGCGAACGGACGGACGGACGGATGGACGGATGGACAGACGGACAGCGGAGGCTTAGTACCTACATAATAGGGTCCCGTTGGCACCCGGCGGGTACGGAACCCTAAAAACAAAAGAAAAACCGCTGATTCGATCTTGACGATATTTGGCACGATAACTTGTATCTCGGAGATAGACAAAAGCTACTTTTTTTAATAGAGATAGCGAGCAAACGAGCATATGGGTCACCTGATGTTAAGTGATTAACGCCGCCCATAAACATTTGCAGCACCAGAGGAACTGCCGATACGTTGCCGGCCTTTCAGGAATTTGTTGGTCCGCCCCTTGAATAACCCCATGTTGTAATCTAAAGGGAACACCGCCGAAGGGAGTTGATTCTACAGCTTACATGTGCGTGGAAAGAAGAAGAAAGAAGACTGTTTATCCCGGAAGATATCTGAGACGAAGTTGCAGGTATCAGCTAGCTTTAAATATTTTTCCTTTTAACAACATGAATTTTGAATCTGCAAAAAGATCATGTTCTAAATTTTAATAAAATCGACTATGAATAAAAAATCGGTAGATAGGTAGCTAGAATGTGTACCATAAATCGCATCTGGGTTATCTTTACACGTGTTATCAATTTACTCCTACTATTATGTTAAAATATGTGTGGTCTTAGCCTTCTTCGGAGAACTATGGTAATTCCGTAATGTTGCCAATGTTGGTATTTGTTATTCTGATATATCGGGTGCATTACGGATGCCACTTGGCCGTCTGCAATCGCTAGAACAATATTTTAAAGCCATACGAACTGGTAGACGTTATTTATAAACTCTGTCATCTGTTTCAGAAACAAAATCTGCGTGTTTCAGAAACATATCATTTTGTTTCGGTAAAAACTACGCGTTTATCGCATTATGGACAAATTTTCAAAAAATTCTGAGACACATATTTTTTCATTTGTAACCGAAAACCCAAATACCAATTTTCATGCAAATAACTTGAAAAATGACCGACTTTCATACAAATTTCCATCCCCCATTTAACCCACTTAGGGGTAGAATTTCGAAAAATCCTTTCTTAGTGGATACCTACTCTTAATAAAGAATAGACTCTTACAAAGAATATATTCTTACAAAGAATAGACCCTCCAAATTTCATGTCTTTAGGACCAGCGGTTTAGGCTGTGCGTTGATTTTCACATACAAACTTTCATCCCTATTTTACCACCCTTATGGACAAATTTTCAAAAAATTCTGAGACAAATATTTCTTTATTTGTAACCGAAAACCCAAATACTAATTTTCATGCAAATAACTTGAAAAATGACCGACTTTCATACGAACTTCCATCCCACATTTAACCCACTTAGGGGTGGAATTTCGAAAAGTCCTTTCTTAGTGGATACCTACTCTGTACAAAGAATAGACTCTCCAAATTTCATGTCTTTAGGACCAGCGGTTTAGGCTGTGCGTTGATTTCACATACAAACTTACATTCCCTATTTTACCACCCTTATGGGCAAATTTTCCAAAAATCCTGAAACACGTATTTCTTCATTTGTGACCGAAAACCCAAGTACTAATTTTCATGCAAATAACTTGAAAAATGACCGACTTTCATACAAACTTCCATCCCCCATTTAACCCACTTAGGGGTGGAATTTCGAAAAATCCTTTCTTAGTGGATACCTACTCTTCACAAAGAATAGACCCTCCAAATTTCATGTCTTTAGGACCAGCGGTTTAGGCTGTGCGTTGATATCTATGTCAGTCAGTCAGTCAGTCAGGACTTTGAATTTTATATATATAGTCAACAAAAATTAAGTTGGTTAGTATAAACCGACATTGGAACATTACCGAACACGAGTCTCCTCTCAGAATGACACGGGTTTATTAGGCCATAGTCTACCACACTGGTAAAAAGCGGATTGGAAGACTTCAGACATCCTTGAGAAATTGTGGAGGAAGTTTTTCACAATGTTTTCCTTTCTAATTAATATATATTTTTTCAGTTAAAGCCTGCCTACTTACCTATTAACTATTTTAATAAGTTTTTATTAGCTCGCTTTCTTGTCTGTTTGTTTGTCTGTTCGAAACAAATGCAATCGCGCTTTTATTGATTAGCGTCCAAAAAAATATTAGGGAGAGGAATGAGGATGGTACATATTATGTAGTAGTTACCTTTCATATTTATTGTACAGCTTTTATTTTACAACCCATTTTTTTCAAGAAAACTTTTAAAAGCAAGTTATTTAAATTTTCTATGTAACTAATTAAATATGTGTTCTTTTTTAAACCTTTAATGCAAACCGGAAATACCTACTTTATCTTTTTATTTTGGTGCATTTCTGATAAAACATAAATTATAATCCCAATTTTATCATTAGACCTTCCCATTGCCATAAATCATAATATTATCATTCTCTAATGCCAGGAACGCGCTACTTGCTTTACACGCGAAAATTACTACATACTCGTCGATAAGATAAATAATAAAATTATTGTTTGCATTTTGTATTAAATTTTTCGGTCAGACCCCCCCATATCCGCACGTCACCCGCGCTCGCCCGCACCGGGTGTAAGCACGGGGGCTGTGCGGGTGTGCGGGATGTTCCCTCCCCGATTGCCATTTCAACCTGTCGCGTACTATAGCAGTCGGAGCTGGTTGCCACAACTGAATCTTGTTAAGTACGGTTAAAGTATCTTTTTGCCTTATTTCTTTTTTAGGGTTCCGTATGTCCAGAGAAAAGAAGTAACCCTTATTCAGTTCGTTGTCTGGCTATCAGTTTGTCAATGAAACCAAAACCTGTAGGGTACTTTCCGTGGACCTAGAATCATGAAATTTGGCAGGTAGCAATGTCTTATACGTACCACATTATTTAAGAAAAAATCCAAAAGCTGATTATACATCGGGTTCTACCTTGCTACTTCACTGAGTTGTCAATTCAATTCAATTCCCAATTATTGGCTTTTAGGTGTACCAGCTGGTCACAGAGTGTTTTAAAATATTTTTCCTAGACAACTTTCAATGGATTTAAAATAAATGTCAAAATGTCAAATGGGCTCGATGGATATCATTTAGTGTTAGCAAATTACCCGCTGTTCCAGTATCCTACAAGAAATAAATAATAAGATAAGATTTTATTGCAAGCAGACACCGGACGAACGCCGTTATTATATGATAATCGATTCATTCAAATCGATTTGGATTATCCGATGCGACATGAAGCCGATGGTCAGGTGAATCGATGATCATTTCGCATCAATCAACATGTTGTGACGTTCCCAGTGACACGAATAGATAAGTTCAACAAAAGAATCGCATTTGAATTGCAGACCACCGTTTTATTTTTTATTTTATTTTATTTTATTATATATATATTTATACCTATAAGAATAATGAAATCGGTTCCTACGTATGATTATAGAATGAATTAATGCCAAAATAGAGGTAATTGAATCGGGTATTTATTATTTTCTTAATAAACAGATGTTATTATTAGGTATTAAGATTCAGATCGGCATACTGTCCAGGACAAACATGAATACAAGGGGGCAGATGTTTTTGGTTGTTGTTTTAGCCTTATCGTATCTGTAGATTAATTAGTTAATGAAGAGAGATAAAACAGTTTATAGTCCATTGGATACCTATTAAAGTAGGTAGGTATATTTATTAATTATTATTGATTGATCAACGATGCCGTCTGACCGTCTACAACGCCTACTGCCGGCCGGCCGTAGCACCTCACAGGCACCGGAAGACGTGTTAGGCCCCCACTAGATGGAAAGACGACATCAAATGAGTCGCAGGGAGCCGATGGATTCAAGCGGTGCAAGACGGTAGCGTGTGGAAATCCCTTCAAGATACCTATCTCCAACAGCTGTGGGCGTCTATCGGTTGACGATGATGATGATTATGCACTGATTGTACTGAATTATTTGGTCGCTAGATTCAGGCGGCAAGACTGGCGTGTGGATTGTGCCAGACCGATGTCCAGCTGTGGACGTCTATCGGTTGATAATGACGATGAAGTTTTGGTAGAGGGTAAGTTTTCAATTATCGCATTATTGAATGGCATCAATCAACAATAAACACTGGAAGGTGGACAATGATCGTGTCCAGGTGTTTACGAATCCGCAAACAATCTGCATATGGCGGCCGATGATATCACGCCAGGTTTGTTTTTTACTTAGCGCACTGAACGGGCATTGCTCGGATACGCGTAGAGCGCGATTATACAGAGGTGAATTTTTAATTCCCGTGGGAACTCTTCGATTTTCCGTGACAAAAAATGACTGTCTGGGATGCAAGCTATCTACGGGTGAAATCTAAGACCGCACTCTCGACTTTGCTTAGACTTAGGACAGAGTTAAAACAGACAGATACAGAGATTAGGTCTGACGAAAAAGTCAGTGCGCTCTATAGATATCAACCTTAGTTACCTACTACTGATGTGCGTCAAAATCGTTCCGTGCGTTAAACGGATGATCCATGGCCCATGTAAAGCTAGCAGACAGACAGCCAGATAGACACACTTTCGGATTATACGAGCATATAAATAAGACGACGTATTCAACTATTTAACGAAAGTAGGATATCCATACAAGACTTCTCAAAATATTTTCCTTCAAAAACCAAATAATTTCGATGTCTCTATCGGATACCTAATCTATGGATTTAAGTACGGTACGGGCTGTATATTAGCTTAACCGGATAAGGGGCCATGAAAATGGATATGAGTTCCACCGTTCATGTGAAAAGCACTGCATCAAACCACAGATCAAACCTCACACTACACCTACGCGTCCAAACATTAGTCAGTGGCAACGAAACATGCGTTACAGTTATACTCATAAGTAGGTAAATGCCTTCATTTCTTTCGTTAAGAATTAGCAGACGATGTTCGTAGACCTAGGCCCTCGAATGTTAAATTCTTTGTTCAACTATGTGCCGTGTGGTGACGGCAGATTACAGTAATTGTCACCTTCTCGTTCCCGCGGGTGTATAACTGTACTGTACTTGTATTTCTCTTATCCTGAAGTATCGGCTTACTGCCTCACACACTACACGCACGTCCGTTCCACTTCCTTGCTATATATACCAAGTGTCGCTGAAGGGGGCTTTTCTAATTCATTGTCACTCTGCAGTGTGTGGTGTGCAGGAGTTAGACGACAGTAATACATCCATACATTACAATAACGAAGAACGGGCAGCAGCGTCCTCTGTGCTACGCTACTACTACCATCTACTGCGATCACCAACCCGTCTGCCCAGCGTGGTGGTGGACAAACCCTCCCGTTTTAAGAGGCTTTAAGAGAGCTTTATTAGGAGGAGTAATCGGATTTTAGTTTTCAACTTCACCTTGTATGTTTTTATCAGCCTACGCAACGATAAAGTCGTAACTCGTAATGCTTTCCGCAGTCAACAAATGTGTATAATTAAATGCGATCCTGCGCGATGAATGATGACTCACCATCGACCGCAACGACATCACCACTCCATTTCGGACGCAGCTTTAAATGCTGTGTAATTACGGAAAGGAAATTCCGTAACGAAAAGACAAGGTGTGCCGGAATTACTCAAAATAGGCCAAGAGACGGCAGTTAGCATGTCCTTTGTAAGGAATATTATGGCATGGGTAGTTTACCTCCAAAAATACGATCGCATGTCATTTAATAAGTCCATCTATAGATGATCGCAATTGATCGAAATCTTGACAGTGTGGCATTCTGACAATTAAAAAAACTCTGCTAACTGCTATAGTTCTGAACACTATTTGCGAGTACAATCTTTAGATAACTCCTTTGAGACCACATAGTCATAGAGTGAGATCTATAGAGCGCACTCTGACTTAGCTTAGACTTAAGACAGAGTTTAAACGAGACAGAGCTATATCTCTCACATAAATCTGTCTCATTTAACTCGATCTTAAGTCTGAGCAAAGTCAAAGTGCGCTCTATAGATCTAAAGCCTAAATTCTTCTAAAACCTTTGCTGAGCTGTTTTTAACTGTAAAATTTTTACTAAACTAAAACTATATAACTCGTGTACATATGTAATTTTCAATTTAATCTTCGTTAATTAATTATTATAGTTCGGTTACACAGTACACATCACAATAATAATATTTTAAACCTACCTAAGAGAGAGTTATCCCAGGGCTTCCTCCACTTGAGCATTAAAGCCAAAATGCCAAAATAAACTCTGTCATGTGTGGTACAATCCGAAAAAGTTTCCAAGCCAACATAATGTTGGACTTAGGTACCTATGTCTTGTACAAACACAACATTTTCCTATGCACGGCGTAGCACAATTAATCATCTCTAGCAGTCCATTAGAAAGGATGACCTTTGTAGACACAGGGTATAACAAGAACGCGACAGGAAGACAGGACGTGATGGTACTGATGATATGATACAACAACAAAAAAACCGCGAAAAAAATATATAAAACATCTTATAATTTTGTATAAGTTTACGATATATTATTGCAAATAAATTACCTGACTGACGCTAGAGGTCAACGAACATTGCGTAAGTAGGCCACTCCTTGTCAATGCCGCGTCGTAGGCAGGGCATTGACCCGAGTTTTGCACGCTATACTAAATCACTAAAACTACAAAATGAGGTAAATGGTTATTGGTATTGGATTTTGTTTAGGTAGTAGGTATAACAGGAACGCTAAGTTTTAAGCTAGCGTTCTGGTTACACCTGTATACCTACTGCGACCGTCTCCTGAACTAGAAGTCTATCATCATCATCAGGTGCTAATGAATCAGGTGGTCGAATTTTGATCGCTGCAAAGGTGTGCGGACGCGACCTAATGAAAATTTTGTGTGACGATTAACATTTTACATTGCTGTTTACATCTAATTGGCGGAAACAGACGCCAATATTTATATACTAGCTTATTATGTATTTACTCCTGAGTCCTGACCCGTCCTGTCACAGCACAACAATATTCAGTTATATTTTTAATATAATATCTTTAATATCAGAAGATAAGACGTATAAAATTATTGAGAACCTTTTTCTCAATAATTATTTAAAGGCCTATGCATTTGCGAGAGCGCGCCACTTGCCACCCAAAGTCGGTTAGTATCTATTAATCTACAGTATGTGGCCGAAAGTAATGTACATCGACCTTAAGAAGGAGATAGCAGATTTTGTAGAGCGTTGTCTCTGTCTTTGAGACCGACAAAACTTCATATAGATATGAGTAACAGAGACAACGCTCTACAAAGCCGAAATGTCATTCTAAAGGCCGAAGTACATTACTTTCGGTCGCGTACTGTGCATATTAGGATTAGTACCTAGCTATTATTACTCAAATAAGAGTAGCTAAACTAAGCAGTCGCAACTATAGGCAAAAGTTACAACCTATCCATAATCTATTAGTTGTCTGTCTATCTGTCTGTCTGGCTGATACCTTTGCCGATCCATTTCACTGAGTTTAATGAAATTAGGAACAGCTTGCATCTTGGAGACGGATATATGTATAAATCGGAAATCGAAGAGTTCCCACAAGATTTTCGAAAAACTTAAACTTACGCGAAAGAAGTCGCGAGCATTGTCTAGTAAGTAGGTAGGCAATCTAAATATGCATATAAAAGGAAAGGTGACTGGCTGACTGACTGACTGACTGATCTTTCAACGCACAACTCAAACAACTACTGGACGGATCGGGCTGAAATTTGGCATGCAGATAGCTATTATGACGTAGGCATCCGCTAAGAAAGGGTTTTCGAAAATTCAACCCCTGAGGGGGTGAAATAGGGTTTTGAAATTTGTGTAGTCCACGCGGACGAAGTCGCGAGCATAAGCTAGTAAATTACAAAATGCATTCATTTTATAGGTCACTCTATTAATTTTGCATTCCACCTTAGACACATGTTGGTAATATCTATGCATGTTGGGCGAATGTCAAATGTCAGTTGTTGCTACGCTAAAAAAAGGGAACGTTGTTGCTCCCCAGCTGGCTGGCAATAAAGAGCCACGTGCGCGCGAAAGAAATAAAGAATAGGGGGGACAAGATGGCGTCTCGTGCACTTGACATTTCCAATTAATTTGCGGGGGACATCTGTGCCGTTAGCAGCTGAGCGGTCGGCTATTTGGGGCATAATGCGGATTACGTTTATACGAGTAATGAGGCTCGGCCGCCGGCGACACGCGTGCCCGGGACAGGGCTTGTTGTAGACAAATACTGTCGTACTGCTGAGACTCATGAGAGGGTCGTTTGGAGATATACATAGATTGGTAGTAGGTACCTAGTACCTACCCATTGTAGAATTGTTATTGGATACAGTTCTTGCAATTCACGAAGGCGAGTGGACTTTACTTGTGGTTACTTCGGATACGCGGGCATTGCGTAAATGTGCGTGCATGTCAGACCAATCAGTCGCGAGCAAGCGCTCGCAAACGTCCTACCAGTGTACCTACCACTCGCCTCCGTGAATTTCAAGAACTGTACCGCACCCCAATGGGACCCTATTACTAAGCTTCAGCTGTCTGTCTGTCTGTCTGTCCGTCCGTCCAAATTACAGAAAAAAACAACACCTATCTTAGCAATAGCTTCTAAATCTAAGGCATAGACACTCACAGACGATTTAACCTCGGTGACTATACGCCTTTGTTCGCCACGTAAGCCGTTTAGCGCCCTAGTGTACAGGAGAAATTGAGTTAATTCATGACTTCCTCTTCCGGCTGCATGTTTGTCTTATTCCTTACTGGCTAACTCTATTATTCGGTTACAGTGTTCCAATAAAATTTTCACCGCTCTAAAATTTCTTATATTGACTGTGAACTGCAACCCGGTACTACTTATTTCAATTTAAACAACTTAACAGGATGAAGGAGAATACCTACTTGTTTCTTCAGCAAAATTTTTTTTTTTTTAATATTCAGAATACAAGTTAGCCCTTGACTGCAATCTCACCTGGTGGTATGTGATGATGCAGTCTAAGATGATAGCGGGCTAACCTGGAAGGGGTATGGCAGTTTTTAATAAACCCATGCCCCTTTGGTTTCTACACAGCATCGTACCGGAACGCTAAATCGCTTGGCGGCACGGCTTTGCCGTGATCTGCGCCACTGCGGAGCAGGTACGGAATAAATGAAAATTAAATTTTAATTTTTTTATTAGGTATTTGTTATTTTAGACATATCTACACACTAGCTGATGCCCGCGACTTCGTACGCAAGGATTTAGTATTTTAAAAATCCCGTGGGAACTCTTTGATTTTCCGGGATAAAAAGTAGCCTATGTCACTCTTCAGGTCTTAAACTATACCTACCCATACAAAAAATCACGTCGATCCGTTGCTCCATTGCAATGTGATTGAAGGACAAATCAACAAACCAACAAACTAACAAACTAACAAACCAATAAACCAACAAACCAACAAATAAACACACTTTCGCATTTATAATATGGGTAGTGATGGGTACTGATTATATGAAAATTTCAACTCACAACACGTATTACGCTTCACAAGATACAGCCCGCACAGACAGACGGACGACGAATATCGAGGCGGTTCCATTAGCATTCTTCGGGTACGGATCCCTAAAAACGTGGAGACTTAGCGAATAATCATCATTAATCAACAGTTCACTGAACAAACGGTAAACACAGAAAATATCAAAGTATCCTTATATTCTAAAAGTGGAGCTTCCATCTCGCACTTACGTCAAGCCTGAACGCGGCTTTGTTGGCCGAGGCATGCCAATTAACATGCAATTATTTTGAGAAGTTTAACTATTTTTCATGTTCTTTAGGTTAGGTTATTTTATCTTTTACTGTACGACTTCTGTTTTCAACGCACGTTGTGAATGCCCGTAAATGGAGTTATATGCGACCTATGTATATATAACTCAAAAACATATTATGTAATTTAAGTGTGTAATTCTGTGGGTGGTTCTGTGATAAATAAAATAAAAACTACGCAAGTGACGCTCAGCTTGAGAAAGTAATTAATAATTTTTGTTTATTTGTTCCAAAATTTACTTACTATCTAAGATGTTCTCCACTTTGGAAATTTAATACTTTATTGGACAATTTAGATGCTTTTGTTAAAAATATTCTCACTAGTATTCTGAATTGTCCAATAAGTAATCAAGCATGGTCCCAGGCTTCTCTTCCAATCAGGTATGGAGGTCTGGGAATTCGCAAAATTTCTAGTGTTTCGCTGCCAGCATTTCTTTCCTCTGTTTACAGTACACACACTCTCTATGGCAAGATTATATCCAATTCTTTGGGTTCCATAGAGGTGTCTGGCTTAACAGAGGCAAGAAATGAATGGTCCATGCATAGTCCCAGCCAAGTGCCGGTTTCTCTTTCTTCCCAGAGACAGTGGGACGACATTATTTGCAAAACGAAATTTGACACTTTACTAGCAAACGCAAATTCTAAAAAAGACCGTGCTCGTCTTCTCGCTGTCTCTGCAAAAGAGTCCGGTTACTGGCTACATGCTCTTCCCTCTGCCAACCTGGGCACTCTGTTAGACCATACGACACTTTCTGTTTTGATTGGTCTTAGGCTTGGCGCCACAATAAACCAGCCTCACCGTTGCCACTGCGGTGACTGCGTTGACGCCTTCGGCCACCATGGGCTCTCCTGTTCGAGAAGCGCTGGTCGCTTCTCCCGCCATAGTACCCTTAACGACATCATCCGGAGGTCCCTTGCCACCGCCCATGTGCCAGCTGTACTAGAACCTATTGGTTTGGCACGTGGCGATGGCAAGAGACCTGATGGTATGACGCTCGTACCGTGGAAGATGGGCAGGTCGCTTGTTTGGGATGCAACTTGTGTAGACACTTTAGCTGCATCCCACATTCAGGCGACCTTCCTCTATGGCGGGTGCAGCGGCCATCAGCGCCGAACAGGCCAAAAGGCGCAAATATGAAAACTTCGATGGGAGCTTCGTATTCGTGCCTTTTGGTGTGGAGACCTTGGGGCCGTGGGGCCCGGGGGCTCGAGCTCTTTTTGAAGAAATTGCGAAAAGAGTTATCGAGTCAACCGGGGACCCGAGAGCTGGCAGCTACCTTGGCCAAAGAATTAGTTTGGCCATCCAAAGGGGTAATGCTGCCAGCATCTTGGGTACAATGCCTCGCTGCGGTGGTCTCGATGAGGTTTTAGATTTAATGTAATTTATTTTAGTTTTAATTTAATTGTTTTCTTTTTTTTTAGATTTAAGTTTATTAATAGTTTATTTGTTTTTTATAGATAATTAAAACTATTAATAATTAATAATTAGATATTTTTAATAAACTTATTTGTTGTTCCAACTTATTGTAAGGATTTCAAGAAATTTTTATACTTACATTTTAAATATTTTTGGGCTATCTATTTATATCACATTTACAATACTACTACAGTATGTGTGTCTGTGTACTTCCTATTTATTTACTATTTATGTCCTGACTTATTGTGCAGACTTATTTTCTCTAATAGAAACAAATTCATTATTTTTAGTTTTCACATTTTAGTCTTCTTAATAGCATAATCACTCTGTAAATATTTATTTACATGGCAATTTACTGTTGATTTTACTGAGAGTAAATAAATTGTGCCCATAAATAAGTCGCATGTTATTCGTGTGCCAAAACGCAGGTAGGGCGGCGTCCCTTGTAAACAATCTGAGATGCGCCGGCGCACCGCAGCATCACGTTTATAATACAAGCCAGGGCTGCGCTCACACCTGACAGTGACGGATTATTTCTCGTATGGGGTTATAAAGTGTTAAGTTTCAATAACATACAAGACAACGGTGTTTTTAGACATTTCAAACAAATTCAGGTTCGAAATTAAAATTCCATAATTTTGTGTTTCGTTATTTACGTGTACTTTTGCGTAAATACGAAGAAAGTGCGCGTATTTCAAATGCTTTTGATTTGTAGGTAGGTTTTGTCTCTACCTTACCTAAGGGAAGATCTCTTTATAATAACATCTAAGTAATAAAATAAATAAAATATGATATAATTTCGCGGAGTCTAATCTGAGGCAGGAATAATGTTGTGAACTGCGGTGAAGTGCTTTCAATAATTATTAATTACTATAAAAATTATACAATTATAATTTTAAATTGGGAAGATCCCAACTGGGACAGGGATTGATAGATTGGTAATCGGTTGACAATGATGATGGGAAAATCTGTTTGTAGAGCGTTTATCTGTTGGCTAAAAGAGTAACTTTAGTCATTTATCCGAGGATCTTCGTTTGTTTACCTGAATGCAACGTATTGAGCGCAGTGTAGTACAAAACCTACTTAGTAGTAGTCTAGTATAATATTTGTAGAGTCAATTAGAATTTAGAACTTCTATATAATATGTACTAGCACTACCATCTATCTAAGCATTAATAAAAAGACAAGACAATAAACTTAGCTTCGGAAATAATATACATATATAAAATAAGAAAAATGTATCAACGCACAGCTCAAACTACTGGACGGATCGGGTTGCAATTTAGCATGCAGATAGCTATTACGACGTAGGCATTCGTTAAGAAAGGATTTTTGAAAACTGAACCCCTAAGGGAGTGAAATAGAGGTTTGAAATTTGTGTAGTC
This sequence comes from Maniola hyperantus, assembly GCF_902806685.2. Classification (NCBI taxonomy): domain Eukaryota; kingdom Metazoa; phylum Arthropoda; class Insecta; order Lepidoptera; family Nymphalidae; genus Maniola; species Maniola hyperantus. Next base: position 11,021,803 of record NC_048554.1, read on the forward strand.
CACGTGGACGAAGTCGCGAGCATAAGCTAGTAAAAGTATAAATTGCGTACGTACGTAAGTATAGTTTAATATTTGGGGTATGCTTGCGTGTGCTGTGTGTATTTCGTGATTAAACAATTGATGTTTGTTTAGGAGCGAAGTGTCAGCCCTGAGAACAATAGCTCCGTTTATACTAAGAATGTTAGTGTGACTCCACATTATTGATACTGTAGTAATTTTTGAATTTTTTTTAGTTTATTTAAATTAATGATAAGACAGCTTGGGAATGAGTCGCTTAACAGTTTTGATAGTCCTAATAAGTTTAAGTGATTTCATGAAGTGTTTTTTAAATAAAAAAAGCGAGCAAACGAGCTGGCGGGTCGGGTCACCTATTGACGTTAAGTAATTATCGCCACCCATGAACATTTGCAGCACCAGAGGGATCGTCAATGCGTTACCGGCCTTTCAAGACTTTGTTTGTCTGCCCCTTGAATAACACCATAATGGTGTTTATAAAAGAATACCCAGCTGAGTTTTTTGGGCTCTTCTCAGACCTGGGAACGTTTGGAACCCTCGCAGCTTTAGTTTTAAGTTTAGGTAATTAATTATCTCCATTACATCATTGTCTTACAAATTCAACAAATGACAATCAAATCACTCACGGTAGTTTAAACGCTAAAAAAGACAATCAAATGCATCGAGATAGATTTCAATAAATCATCATCATCGCGTGCCTTCTTCAAAACGAAGTTTGGCGATAGTCCGAAAAAATGCTTTTCTTTCTAAAACCGCCTCTTTAGCTTTGGGTAGCTAATAGAAATAGAAATAGAAATAGTTTTTTATTTGCCAGAATGTGGTACAATTTGGTCTTAAATCTATTTTGAGCCCTTGACATTCAACCAATAATTTGGTGTGCAACTTATTATAGTAACTACATTATCATAGAATAATAAAGTGTGAAAATTAACAATCAATAATCTACTTAACTTATTTATATTTAAATGAATCTATCTAGAAAGTACCTAATGTTAACAATATGATTTTATTCAAATATAAAAAACCCCTGTCAAGTCAATAATAATTATTAAAAAAAAAGAAGTATACATGTTCATCAGTTAAAAAAATAGAAATAACAATCTTAGAATAACACCACAATACTTAAGGTCATATCCATATCAATGAGTCAGTCATATCAATCATAAATTATTAAATATAAACATTTTATCCGCCTCTTTAAAATTAAAAAAAAAAAAAAAAAAAAAAGTCACTTATAAGGTTTTAGATACTCCTTAATTGAATAGTAGCATTCCTCTAATAACCATTTATTTAAGAATGATTTAAGTGAAGGCAGTGACATTACTTTAACATGGGGAGGAAGCTGGTTAAATATGGTTATTGCCATGCAATATGAATTATTTTGAAATAAGCATAATTTTATGCGAGGCAGTATCAGTCTGTCTTTGTGTCTTGTTCGTTTTCCAAGTTCATCTCCATGTCTGGTGAAAAGATCAGGGTTCTTTTTTACAAAAATGCACATTTCCTTTATATAAATACAAGGCAAAGGGAGTATGTTAAGGGACTTAAACAAGGGTTTGCAACTATCCATATAATGTGCACCGCATATTGCCCGTATACACTTTTTTTGTACTCTGAATGCTCTGTCTATGTCAACTGAGTTGCCCCAAATTATCAAACCGTAAGTAAGTACAGATGATACATAGCCATGGTACGCGCTCAAGACAGCTTCTCTAGTGGCTACTTTCCTTAACCTTTTTAAAGCGAACACAAATTTATTAATTCTACTACATACATTGTCAATATGTTTTTTCCAGTTGCAATGTTTATCAAGTTCAATACCTAGAAATTTTGTTGATTCCACTTCACATATGACACAGTTATTACAATGTATCTGAAGAGGAATATCTTTAGCTTGAACGCTTTTAAATGCCACCATTTTTGTTTTTGCTACATTAAGTTTTAAGCTAAGCCCTGTCCACTCCATCCTATCGTCCAATCTTTTGCGTCTTTGGCGACCTGGAAAAAAAAATTGGAATAAATATGTAGCATGACTCTAATACCGTTCAATCGCGCTACACAATATATCTGGGTGTCAGGCGGCGCTTTCGGGCAGTGTATTTGTGAGTTCACGCGAGACGAGTATTTGTCTGACTCTGCACGGAGGGGAAACTGATATGAGGAGGACTGAGGAGATATTGATATCTTACTCGATTTTACCAGAGATTTGACGCCGTTTTGATTCCATATCTAAAAACATTTTTTTTATATTCTTTCATTATATTGTTTACTAGATGATGCCCGCGACTTCGTCCGCATGGATTTATTTTTTTGAAAATCCCGTGGGAACTCTTTAATTTTCCAGGATAAAAAGTAGCCTGTTCCCACGGGATTTAAAAAAAAACGTAACTCCACGCGGACGAAGTCGCGGGCATTAGCTAGTTTTAAATATTCTCTAGTAAGTTAGGTACACTATGTTAGCAGTAGAGCAGATGTTAAGACGTCAAAGATGTAGCACGTCGACCTGAAAATAGAGATGGGACAAACTCGATTAACGTTATTCAACTAATAAAAATCGTTATTATTCACAGGTGCACCCCCACAGCACCCCATATATACAACACGTCTAGCCGTTTGATGTAAAAAACCGGTCCAGCGCGAGTCGGACTCGCACACGAATGGTTCCGTACAATCGTATGAATTCAGTACCCTTAAGGTTCGTACGCACCTGAGCGGCGCGGCGCGGCGCTTCAGTCCGACTGCAGAACGCGTCACCTCAGGCCGCTCGACGGTGCCTACCGCACTACAACTTCAGTACGCGGCACCTCGCGTCACTTGCGCGTCACTTTTATACCCGTTCGCGTACGAGCGCGAAGCGCCGTGCCGCGCCGCTGGGTATGTCGCACTAGCGTCACTGCACTGCGCGTCGCTTCGCTGCGCTTCAAAATATTCTCTCCAGCCGTGCCGCGCGGCAACGCGCGGTGAAGCGCTGTGCAGCGCCGCTCTAGTGCGATATGCGCCATACAAAATGATAGAAATGATATTTTGACGCTCTGTGCCGCGACGTGCAGCTCGCTGAAGCGCCGCGCCGCGCCGCTCAGGTGCGTACGAACCTTTATTATAAATGCGAAAGTGTATTTGTTTGTTGGTTTGCTGGTTTGTTGTTATGACCTTCAATCACGTCGCAACGGTGCAACGGACTGACGTTATTTTTTGCATGGGTATAGTTAAAGACCTGGAGAGTGACATAGGCTAGGGACATTTTCATCCCGGAAAATCAAAGAGTTCCCACGGGATTTTTAAAAAACCCTTATTCCACGCGGACGAAGTCAGCTAGCTGTACCTAAACTATCTGATGCCCGCGAGTTGATCCGCGTAGATTTATGTTTTTAAAAATCCCGTGGGAACTCTTTGATTTTCCGGGATGAAAAGTAGCCTATGTCACTCTCCAGGTCTTTAACTATACCCATGCAAAAAATCACATCGATCTGATGTACTGTAGCAACGTGATTGAAGGACAAACCAATAAACTAACAAACAAACACACTTTCACATTATAATACCCATTCTATCTCTCATTCTCTGTAAAAATTTAAGCTCTCTACCTATTACGGTTCATGAGATACTGACAGACGGACGGATAGGTAAATACGGACGGACAGTGGAGGCAGCATGAGGAGTGTAAAAGGGTCCCGTTGACACCTTTCGAGTAGGTACGGAACCCTAAAAAACACAACATTATAACGGTCCCGATGCAATGCCTGTTATACTAAGGTTTTTTTATAGTTTCACATTTCTATTGCAGGCGACCCATTCCAATAAGGTTAACACTTACCCCCCTATGTAATAACAGCACGGCTAGCATGGGCCGAAGATAAAAATTATATCCCCCGATTTTATCCACTGCACAGGAGATAACATTAACTTCTCCACCCCTCAGAGCACGGCAACAGGGGAGAGGAGAAGTTTATCCCCGTTTGACATTTCACGGGGACTCGGGGGACTATTTATCCACCGTCTATAGCATGGGGCCAAATAAAAGAAGATAAACTGTCCTTTTTTGACATTTGAGAGGGATAATTTTATCCTCGAGATTTGAGGTGGGTATAATGCTCATAGAACTTTAACTCAATTATTAAAAGATCAAAAAACATGTCTCGCGCTTTTTTTATTAGTTTGAAATAGAGAATTTAGAACGAAAATAACATGAGCACGTAATTAGTGATGGAAGTAATCCCTTTGAATTTCCCGACGCTGAGTTCCGACACTTGTTTCGGATGGACAAATATTATGTGCTGTACTTGTGCGAGCAGCTTAATGAAGCACTAAAGCCGATTAATTCGATGGATGGATTCATAAAAGTAAGTACCTAAGTACTTACCTATTACCTAAAACCATCTTGTGCAAACGAATAGGTACCTACTTAGGTAGGTAGTAGGTACCTACAAATAGGTCCTACATGCGGCTATTATCTATTTATTCTACGTCCTCACATCTATAAGACTCTTGGCAGATGGTAGTTACCAGTGAGATACAAGTCAAGGTCATGGGATGACTATTGCCCGCGACTTCATCTGTGTGGATTTAGGTTTTGAAAATCCTGTGAGAACTATTTGATTTTCCAGAATAAAAAGTAGCCGGTGTCCATCCTCGGGATGTAAGCTAACTCTGTAGGTACTAAATTTCATCTAAATCGGTTAGACTGTTGGGCTGTGAAAAGCTAGCAGACAGGCAGACACACTTTCGCATTTATAATATTAGTATGGATTATTGGAAATATAAAATAACACAATGACTCATTATAATAAAATCATTTATTTGAACAAAATAGGCAGGAGTCTAATTTAACAAAACAATTCTTAAATTAAAATACACACCTATATCATAGTTAAATACATAATGATACACAAACACAATAACACTTTACAAATTATAATGGTTCATCATAAGTGTTTTGTAAGAGTAAATATGTTAGCCTATTATACTTTATAGACCATTTCAGTATATCCTCTTACTCTTAATTTATTATTATTGAAAATCATTAATGTATAAATTGTATGTTTCAGAATTCCAATGGAACAACCAAAGGACAGACTAGAAAATGTAACAAATAAAGAAATCTCACATATCTATGGATCAAACCAGACTGCTAACTGTTGCCTGACAATAAAAGGGAAAAAGGGATGGAATAATAAATACATATTTGCATTAAAATATATTTCTTTAAGTACCTATTACCTAAAACCACCTTGTGCAAACCCATCCTTATATCTACTACTACTACTAGGGTTCTGTAGGGTACCAATGGGACCCTATTACAGTCTCAGCTCTCCATCTGTCTGTCTCCTGAAACGTAACAGGTTAAAGTTGAAATTTTGTACTTATTTCTATTGCTGCTATAACAAAAAATAAGTTTCTTCAAAAAATAATTTTGCTTTAAGTACTCTTTCTGTGTGATTGAGTAACAAACACAAACTCTTAGGCATAATATTAGGAATACCAATTAAAACAATGCTTATTTGGATGTACACAAATCTCTGATGTTAACTTAACAGATCTAAAAGTAGTGCTATTATCCTTAAGAAAAGGAAGTAACAAGTTTAATGTTCAATCAAACCACACTGCCATAGAATAACTTCCTATATTCATAACTATTTACAAATTACAAAAATGTACATATCCTCTACTTACTTTTTATTTATTTATTGGCATTTATAGGAAAACTACTCGGGGCTATTGGTTTTATAAAGTACCCACTGTGTACAAAGTGGGTTAAACGACAGTCTCACCATAGTCCACCACCGACACTTCAAAGATTTCCTGCCATAAGATAAGAAACATTGGCTTGACATGCTTATAAAGAAATTAGGTTAGTTTAATAGCTCAAACCATACCAGCTTAACCAATTTTAAGTGATATTGAACTCTTCTCAGTGCAGTGTGCTAAACTGTTAGTTTTATCATCATCTCAAACAATAATGAAAATATTTTATGTTGATAAGATGTGTACCTAACTTACCTATTCCAATAGGTAGGTACCTAAAGTTATTTTGAGTTTGTTATACAAGACACACATTTAATAGAACTAAATTAATACACGCATCTCTCTGGCTGGCCCATTATGGAGTCTTCAGGTCCAATTCCTGTTTAGCATTTATGCCCAACAGTGATAATTAATATTGAACACTTATGTGCTCATATATGTGACCGACGGCACTATTGAGACATTTCCCGGTGGTCCTACATCCCGAGCTGCCTCATCATACTTGTCAGTCAGTGGCCAGTGCCCTTCTTCAAGTACATATTTCCATGTCTGCAAATAAAACAACAATTTATGCATTTCTTTGTCGCTAACAATATCAATATATTATCACTTCAATTTTGTGTACTGACTAACACAAATTGTCTTTGTGATACTTACTGTGATAGCTAGGAATTTCAACTATTCGATTATTTTTTAATTTGGATAATTCAAAAGTGGAGTTAGGTTAGGTAAACACAAACAATAACAATACTTACGTGCATAATCTTCTGTGAATGTTTTTTAAACTATTTTACGGCTCCGGCTTCTAGCTCTTTTAAAATAAAAAGCAGCCACAGACGAGTTACGAGTAACGAAAACGAGCAAAATCAAAAGCACAGATAAAAAATAATAACACTTTGACATTAACCGAGGACTAGTCTTTCCCCGCCTTATCACCGGGGATAATTATATCCAACCCTGTGCCCATGCTCGGAGAGTGGAAATAACTATCGGAGGGGATAAAAATTTTATCCTTTCCTCGGGGAGAAAATTTCCCGGCCCATGCTAGGCCTGCTGTGGAAAGAGCTAGTCATTCTACAAAGCCTCGATAGCTCAACGGTTAAAGGAGCGGACTGAAAACCGAAAGGTCGCCGGTTCAAATCCCACGCGTTCTACTATTGTCGTACCTACTCCTAGCAGTGCTAGGAGTAGGTACGACAATAGTAGAACGCGTGAACACAACCGGTAAGAGCATCTACACCTTATGATATACTAGGTATACTCCAGTGGCGTGCAGGTCATATAGGCATAAATGCACTGCTTATCCCATTTGTAATAGCTCAATGCATATTTTTCATTATGAACTGCCAGTAAACATGTTTCTACCTAACTAATGCCTACCCTGGCTTCAAACACTGTGCACGCCACTGCCTAGCTCAAGCTTTACGCTTAATTGGAGGGGAAAGGGGAATATTAGTAAGCAATTAACTTGGCTTCTAACTACTCTTTACAAAAAAAGCATTTTTATTTAAAAATAAATACATAATATGTAGCAATATTATTAATTAACAGCCGTAATAGTCTAGTAGTTAGGGTGTCCGACCTCTTTGGGAGGTCGAGAGTTCGACCACTGACTTCGATTCCGGGCACGCACCTCTAATTACAATACCCGGCAGAAAATAATATAGGTACCTTTAGAAGGAGATTTCGGTTTTGTATAGCGTTGTCTCTGTCACTCATACCTATGTGACGTTTTGTCGGTCTCAACGACTGAGACAGTGCTCTACAAAACCGCTATCTCTTTCAGGTTGATGTAGATACATTATTTTTTTGCCGTGTAAGTACCTACTGTAAAATTACTTGCTTTAACGGTGAAGGAAATCATCGTAAGGAAACCGGTATGCCTGAAAAACGATGTTCTCAAAGGTATGTGAAGTCTGCTAATCCACACTTGGCCAGTGTGGTGGACTATGGCCAAACCCTTCTCATACTTAAGTTAATTAGGTTTTTTTTTTAAATGTATTAGTGTAAGTAGTCGAAAGTTAATCTAATAAATAAAATAAAAATAAAATACTGAAGCTGTGAGCTGAAGCTTTCGTAGTGAGCGTGCTGTGGGTTGATCATTATGATGATGATGATCAAGAATGGTACAGTCAAAAGCCAAAACTCGTTTAGCACCTTGATCAAATTCACTTGCACTGCACGCAGTAGCGTGCACAGGGTTTGAAGCCAGGGTAGGCACTAGTTAAGTAGGAGCCTGTTTTCTGGCTGGTCATAATGAAAAATATACATTAAGCTTTACAACTGGGGTAAGCAGTGCATTTATGCCTCTATGACCTGCACGCCACTGACTGCACGGTACGGTTGTGCGCACAATTTGAGTGTTTGTGTGACAATTTTATAGAAAAAGGTCATAAGTGCGACTGGTTTTTGATGCAATAGTTTTGCGGAATTGCTACTCGAATTCTGAGGCCGACCGTACCTACTTAAAAAATAAAAAACAATGAAACTACACAGATACGATTCGCTACACCTACAGCTTTTTGTTATTAGTGATAGTCAATAAAGTTCTAGAAATTAAAAATAAAACAATGGCTGGTAAGTTTAATGGTGCAAACGGCGCCAGCGCATTATTGATGGTAGTCAGTCACACTTGAAGCGCCGCGCCGCCATAAAACCTTTTTTTTTAATTTTTTTTTTATTCCTTCTTAGGAATCCCTAGAGAGGTTCTACAATCCCGCAGATAAAATATATAGATACCCAAGAACTCGACCAGGTTCTACTATCAACCGTAACCAAATTCAAACGTACCGAAAGGCATCGTCAACAACTCCCTGCCAGACACCCTTAAACTTGAACAATTTATTACAATTTATGGGCATCTGGCAGGGATTTGCCATGATACATAGTTACATTAGTGTCTGGCAATGCATGACGTGATTTCTAATACTATTCCGAAGACAATATTAAAAAAAAATAACATTGAGCTTTTATAAATAACGAAAATCTGGCACGCGCTGGCTCTCTCTCCATAATAATTATAGCGCGGCACAAACACCCCTGCCATTACGTCTCACTTCGTAGTTCTGCGCAAGTACATGGTCAAAGTTCTTTTCCAGTCGTCAACTCTAATCTATGACATTATTAGAACGGAATCTCATCTCATCTATCCGACTCCCGCTTGACAAGTTTTTGCAACAAACCTTTTTCACAAAAACTTTTTTTGCACATTTTGCACCTGCAAAAGAGCAAAAAGGCCCGAAAGCTTGAGCCCATGTTTTGACAGGTACCTTTATGTAACGCGATTAGTGGTACGTCGAATGAAGTTGCGAAATAAGGCGTGAATGGATTTTACGACTTTTAAACATAGATTAAAACATTAGTACCTACGAAGTTTTATGTAATAAGATAGATAAGCAAACTATCCAATGATAAATTATAGGGGTTGTTGTTTGAAATAAGTAGGTATTAAACTAAGCAGTAAGTAGCAGCTTCTCGCTGAAATGCACGCAAGAGACGCATTCGCATTCGCGAATATCCGCATATCTTTGCATATTGAGCTCAGCTCAGCTCAGCTCTGCTGCTTATGCTGTTAGAAAGATTCGACAGGTAACTGACGTGGAAACTGCAAAAATTGTGTATTTTGCCTATTTCCACAGTATTATGTCTTACGGAGTCTTGCTGTGGGGTAAAGCGGCAGATATTGGGAAAATATTCGTATTACAAAAAAGGGCAATACGTACAATTTATAATTGAAAAACCGCGCGATTCCCTTCGAGAGATATTTAAGGAAATAGGTATTCTTACAGTAGCATCCCAATATATTTACAATAATATAATTTTTGTACGACAAAACATTCACAGTTACAAAAAAATCAGTGATCTCCATGATAGGCAAACTAGAAACAAAAATAATCTAGCTACTCCTGCGCTCCGCCTCTGGAAGGTGCGAAAGTCATTTGTGGGAATGAGTGTAATATTTTATAATAAAATTCCACAAGCAATTTTAGACTTGCCTTTACACAAGTTTAAAAAATGTGTTAAAAGTATGCTCCTAAAAAAAGCATATTATACAGTCGCAGACTATGTAAACGATAAAAAAGCTTGGATTTGACTCGCTCCAGCAATGCACGGGGCTGCAATGGCTTGTATAGTACGGTATAATAACATTGTAAATTGAAAAATTAAAAAGAGCAACCGCCGAGTTTCTTGCTGGTTCTTCTCGGTAGGAACGGCATTCCGAACCAGTGGTAAATTAAACCTGACTATTCATAAGCACTTTTAAAAAGTTTACATGAATAAAAAAAACATTCTATTCTATTCTATTCGCATTCGCATTCCGTGAAATTACTGCGAATGTTTTGCAAATATATTTTTTTGATGTAATGTTTGTTAATAAAACAAAATCCATTAAATTCTTGCTTTTTAAAGTAATAAAAGTAACTTAACCTCCTAATCACATTATCAGTCTTATCTTTATCATTTGGTAACGCGACTGCCGCCAAGGTCATTAAGCCATAGACAAATGGCGCCAAATGTAAACAAAAACTGAATATTCAAAATATGCCAGTCGTTACATCACCAGTACAGTGCGACGAGGTTATCTTGGCGCGTGGCGAAAATCAGAACTAACGTTGCCGTCAAGTGTCCCCTTTGTTCTTGTTTGAATATTCTAATCCTTTGTATGGCCTTTGATCTCCAACAGCGCCCCCCTGTCAATGTCATTCAAGTGCCAAGAGAGCCTTGTCGCACTGTACCTATATATTACTTACAGACCAATCTATCGAGATCACGTTTTCTTTTTTTAAATCTCTAGCCTCAACTCAACTGTAGCCTGTAGAGATTACTTATCTATGCCCATTCGATTAAATCACCAAAACGTTTTAGAGCGTGAGATGTTTTGGATAACAATAAGCAGTTTCCGAGCCGCAATCATCGAAATGTGAGATATGTATCACGACAGACACGCCTACCAACACTCACTTTCACACGGTCTTGTTTGACTATGGTTTGTTTATTATATTTTGCTTCAAAGGTCTAGAATGGCTGTATGGCACCATTTTCTAATTATCGCGTTTTATGGAAGTAAGTACCTAAGTGTTTTTAATTTTTTAATAACGATTTGTTGATTCTTTGATACGTATCTACTGGAATTCCAAAAGACAATGTTAAGTAGCTGCTCTGTTCTTTTTGCGAAATCGATTACGAAAGAATTCAGTAATCGGGCAGTAGCATTCGGCGGCACGCAATTTTCCAAATTTGAATTTGAACGTCGGCTCCGGATTCTAATTTATTTGGAATGCCGATTTTGCCGGCTACTTGAGATGGATCAATGTCCTATCATTTTTGTAATCTGTAGGTAGATAAATAGAAATAATGGATTCCAAAATCACGAGTCAACAAACGTAAAGCTACAGTTCCACTGCGGATATTCATGGACCTTAAAGTATTGAAATATCATGGTGTTCCTGGAAAAAAAACCTATTTATAATTTACCTAAGTACCTCATACTTTGAGGTATCTGCTTGGAGAAGTGAAAATAAATATTTTTTAATTAAAATTTGGTTACAGATGATAACTTTGTGTAGCTATATATGAGTGCCTGTGGCTGAGTTTTAGGATCAGATTATATTATTTTGTGTTATCACAATGTATTGTATTTAGTAGTTTGGATGTAAGAGTGGATAAAATAATGGCTAGAAATTAGTCACGAATGTGAAAGCTTCTAGAAAAAAATAACGTTGTTACCAAAAGTTCCATGCAATCTGTATGGAATGCTCGCGTGGCAGCCGCCGGCAGTTCACACAAGACCACCACCTACCACCACCTACCACCATCGAGGCATTGTTGAAGTAATGAATTAGTGTGTCCACTTGGAATTTTGATCTCGGAATAATTTGTCACGAATTACTTTTCTCACACAACTCAACGTTTGCTTTACATGTATAAGTTATAACTATGTACATGTCACGACAGGTCGAGATGGCAATCGGGGTGGGGACGCCCCGCACACCTGCACAGCCCCCGCGCTAACCCCTTGCGGGATAGCACCCGTGACGTGCGCGTGTGCGGAGTGCCCCCCCCCCCCCCCCCCGCCTCATACCCCGATTGCCATCTCGACCTGCCGCGAACTATACCTTATGGATTGAAATGTTTTTTTTTTTTTAATAATATAATATAATATTATAAATAAATAACTCTCAGGCATGCCAGGTTTCGTCATGATGTTTTCTGTCATTTCTGTAAAACGCACATGACTCTGAAAAGTTAGAGGTGCGTGCCCTGGATCAAACACCCAACTTCCCGAATAGGAGGCGGATACTCCTAACCACTAGGCAATCGCGGCTATCGGCATTATTTTATTTCTTAATAATTTTTCGAAAGTCACAGAACATTTTCTAGACACATTTTCACATTTTGTAACCCCGAAATTTTCGGGACTGAAATAGAGCTGGGATCCCGGGACCAAATCCTCGAGACGGGACTCATTATCCGGAAATCAGAAAGGTAACGTTAACCTCCGCACTAGAATTTAAATCTATTGAAAAATTTATGACACTTAACGCAGCCATATCATTTAAACTCTACTAAATAGCACCTAATAAAATATGACCAAATCTCCCATCTAATTGCTAGCCACAGTAGCGGGCAATACCGGAAGCACAAATCACACGACGACCGTTCGTATTGATATCGCTCGTAAATCGATACTTCGCCATCGATATTGTTAATTTAGTAGGTGTAATTTTGTTAGGAAATCGTTAGCAGTATTTGAGAGGAAAACATACCATTCATCCGTACTAATATTATAAATGCGAAAGGGTGTATGTAAGTTTGCTAGCATTTCAACGGAGACGCAGAGATAGCTTACATCCCGGGGAAGGATATGGACTAGTTTTGGTCCCCGAAAACCAAAGAGTTCCAACAAGAATTTTAATTAACCCAAATTCACCCACATGGACGAAGTTGCATTTATCATCTACTTGGTTTGGTGCACATACAGCTTGCAGCTTAGAGACGGATAGGTATAGACCAGGGGTGTTACGGATATTAGCATCCGCATCCGCAAATGCGGAGCATTTTTCAAACCTAAATCCACGCGGACGAAGTCGCGGGCATCATCTAGTTTTACATAAAGCATATAGTTTACTAATTCAAGCTTTTACAAGCTCTTCCATAACTTATATCGGCTGTAGCTAGATAAGGTTTGTATGTCGTAAATTTATAATGAATAAATTGTTGATAACAGTAATTTGGATCAATACAACTAGGTGTGAGGCGGTGTGAGGCGGTGTGAGGCGGTGTGAGGCGGTGTGAGGCGGTGTGAGGCGGTGTGAGGCTCGCTGAGCGCGGCGGAAGCACAAATCACAGCTGCGGTGTTTTATTGTCGGTTTATCGATCGTTAATCTGCTTGTAAACACCGGCCGCGTAACGCGGGATGCTGCGTTACCAGTTGATGCTCACCAATGATTGATCAACTCTAATATAGAGCCAACTCTAGGTAGGTACCTATAGTACGTGACAGGTTGTAATTGCAATCTGGGAGGTTACCCCCACAGCCCCCGCGCTAATCTGGTGCGGGCGAGCGCGGGTGACGTGCGGGTGTGCGAGGCGTTCCCCTGCCTCATACCCCGATTGCCATCTCAACCTGTCGCGGAGTATAGCTACTACCAAGGCACAAAATAGACTGTCTTCCAGGACGTTTTGATATTGTCCCATGCTTTAGAAATGTACCACAATAGCAATAGTTGCCCATTAACTTTCATAATACCACAGGTACATAGGTACGTGACGTCATGTGTGCATGGCACATAACCTATGGCGCTCGCAGATAAAGAGTTAAATATTAGGTAATAGTTTATAACACAGATGTATTCGTGATACACGTAGCTTGAGAAATTAACGAAAAAACCCATACCTAAAACATAACTACAGTTCCCAAAGATCGGACCGGCATTTGTCGCCTAGGGGCCTTTCTCACGGGTTCATGGACCAAAATCGTTAAGGCTTGGTCATATTCATGTATAGGCACTTTAATAACTAGGAAGCAAAAGACGTTATAAGTGAAGTAGTTTTTTGAAAAACAAAGAAGAAATTCTTGAAATATTAGCCTGTATTGCTGAGAAAAATTTGGAAGTAGTCTAATCTCAATATAAAAGATATGTTTTTGATAAAGTCCAATACAGAGCTGAAATATAGACATTATAGAATCAATCAAAGATTAAACCGGTGAATGATTATTTAAAAAAATTAACTGCCCTGCCAAAAACTAACTAAAAAGTAAAACTTTGTTCACATTTAAAAATGGCACTGCGATATTTAAAAAAAAAATAGGTAAGTAGTTTAGTTCCAAATGATGTAACGTTTCTAAAGATACCCCATACATTCAGGCATTCATTATATTATTTAGTGGAATAGAAAAACTCACATACATGCATACATGAACCCTGAAACATTAACTTGCTTTTTGTGGCAGTCGTGTAAAAATAAGTTACAAGTTAAAAGATACATATTCAGAAATATATATCGTCCATTCAGATTAATGTAGAATGCAAAACGATTCGAAACATAGCATTCCCTACTTTACAATCAACGAACACCTGACTGAGAATAAATATGTCTCAAAATAAATTTAAATACCTAATAGGTAAGTAATCCACGTTATATTTATTCAATTCTTCGAGTGCACAAAACATAACAAATGTCTGTATTTTGTTCACGCTTGCAACTGGATGCTCGTAAAATATGTACCCACAGACAGCTGAGAGGTATCATGTTACTAGAGCGCGCAATGCAATGCTTCGCAAAATAGATTTAATTTGAATGATCTTAATATTTATTATTGTACATGGACATGAAACACATGTCGTGCCTTATTCATTAGATTCTGAATTAGTGAGACGATATAGTGTTTGACAGTTATGTGTGTGTGTTTGTTTATTTGTCGGTTCATCAGTTCCCGCGTAGTTGCCAAACTACCTACTCATAAGATTTTGATAAATAAGGTTTGTTGGTTTCCGGGGTTTATAAGCTATTATCTTGTAATGACAAATTCAATATGGCGGATATCAGTACCGATATTATTAATGCGAAAGTTTGTTGGTTTGTCCTTCAAACAGGTCTCAACGGAGCAATGGATCGACGTGATTTTTCGCATGCGTATAGTTAAAGACCTGGAGAGTGACATATATGTTACTTTTTATCTCGGAAAATCAAAGAGTTCCCACGGGACCCGCACACCCGCACAGCCCCTGAGCTAACCCGGTACGGGCTAACGCAGGGGACGTGCGGATGTGCGGGGCGTCCCCCCCCCGTCTCATACCCCAATTGTCATCTCAACCTGTCGCGGACTATAGGTAGCAGTTTTAGGTGTTGTGGGGTTTTAGTTTTTGATCTTTATCTTATATTCTGTCAATTATATACCTTATTACTGTATTGTAGTAATTGTATGGTTGTATGGTTCAGAATGTTGGGCGGTAAAAGGGACAGATGAAAGGCGAGTACATGCGACTGAAATGCGAATGTTGAGATGGATGTGTGGTGTGACAAGGATGGATAAGATAAGGAATGAATATATAAGGGGTAGTTTGAAAGTAGCACCAGTGGTAGAAAAGATGAGGGGTAATAGGCTGGCATGGTATAGGCATATAATGCGGAGGGAAGAAAGCCATGAGAAGAATGTTAAGTGGAAGGAAAAAAGAGGAGAGGACGACCAAAGAAAAGGTGGATGGATTGCGTGAAAGAGGATATGCGTGAAAAAGAGGTGGATAATAACGTTGATGAATGACAGGAATGAGTGGAAGAAGAAGACATGTTGTGCCGACCCCATGTAGCGTGGGATAAGGTAAGGAAGAAGAAGACTGTATTGTAGTAAGTACTTGCTGTAATCTATATGACTAACTACGTGGAGAGCGGTCCATGCCTAGTGAATGTTGCTCCATAACATTTATCTCAACGTGCGATAAAAAATTTACGCCCTCCTTATTTAATGCAATTTTATACGATTGCAAAAATATGTGCACGCCTTTACAATAATGGGTACCTACTATTAAATTAAAAAGCATTTTTTACATGCTACATGGTGTGGCCATACATTTCAGAAACTATATAAATTCGAACATACCTACGTGCTTACAACTTACAATCAATTTATTTCAGTAGGCTTGTTTAATGCAAACTATTATACAAGTTCAGTAAAATATGTGCACATATTTACAATCATGATATGGATAACATTACGGAATTTATTTCAGTGCATTGCTGGTTACATATTCTTCACACTTCTTGATAATATGTTTTATAGAAGTTTGTTTCGATATTGTAACTCAACAATAACCTGTGCACACCCTGTAAGTAATAATGTACATCGGCCTTTAGAATGACATTTCGGCTTTGTAGAGCGAGCGTTGTCTCTGCCCATAGATGTCTCTGCCACTCATACCTATATGACGTTTTGTCGGTCTCTACGACAGAGACAATTGACAATGCTCTACCAATCAATCTATCCCTTCTAAAGGTCGATGTACATTACTTTCTTCCGCGTACTGTACCTATATTCATTAGTTTTTTTGATTAAACGTTAAAGTAAACAAAATACATATATCAACATATCCGTCAGTCAGTCAGTCAGCTTTTCATTTTATATATTTAGATTACCTATACCTACAATGTCGCGATCGCAATCACCTCTGATTGGTTGACGCTCGCTCACTATTGACTACAATGCATTGTTGCAACAAGAATCGCACAAATTCAGCCAATCAGAACAATTGAGATTGTAATAATGATTGATGAAGGTTTAAGACAATTGCCCTACAGGTTACTGAAACAAGGAAGCTATGACGGAAATGGCGGATGAAATCGCACCATTTGCATAGGGACCCTTTTTGCTATTTTGGTAAGGAATCCTAAAAAGACGTCACAATCTCTATTATTATTTCGAAAGTATAATAAGTAGGTACTTAGAATAGTAAAAGAAAGGTCAAAACTCAAATTCCATTTTTATATAAACACGCAGTTACTTTCGTATTAAATCCACAAAACAGTAGATCACCGTAGAGTCTAGTACAGTTATACAATTACACTGTACTCAGTACTGACAAAAAACGCATGAGGCGATTTTGATGTACGCAATTAGCCAATATAGTGCTATCAACAAAAGAAAGCCAACATTTGTACTGAGCGCCCGCCGCAGGGCTATGCTGTGGTTCATGTTATGGGAGATCGGTATTCGAACTCGATTTTCATCTTCAGAAATAGAAGTAATTAAACTATTAATAAACTTAAATCTAAAAAAAAAACAACATTAAATTAAAACTAAAATAAATTAAATTAAATCTAAAACCTCGTCGAGACCACCGCAGCGAGGCATTGTACCCAAGATGCTGGCAGCATTACCCCCTTGGATGGCCAAACTAATTATTTGACCAAGGTAGCTGCCAGCTCTCGGGTCCCCCGTTGACTAGATAACTCTTTTCGCAATTTCTTCAGAAATATAAATCAAAATATAGGATACCCGGTGTGTGCGTAGTACGCTAAAGAAAATGAAAAAAATCTAGTGTATAACCGTCTTCTCGTTATTGCCTTTCTAATGAAACCAGTTTGGGGCACATCGTTTGTATGGTAGAAATATTTTTTGTGTTTTAAATAATAAAAGAAGATAGTTTAATAATTTTACGATCGAGTGTTTTTTATTATTATTTTATTCAGATACAACCGCTTTATCTTGTGACTTGTCATACACTATTTCTCTAAGCGATCAGTCGGTACGGGCGGCAAAAAAATGCAAATTGTCATAAGCCACGGGCTATTCACGAGCAGCCATTCCCACAGTAGAGCCGACACGCCGCGCGGTACCGATAGCAAATCATCGCACATTATTAAAACTACTTTTACGATGACTATTAATTTAAAACTATAATATAACTAAATTTATTTCTGTACACACTAAATAACAAATGTTAGCATTTACATATTAACTTTTTTTTAATTTAATTTTTATTTTAAATAAACTAAATTCTTTTATTTAAAGAAGAAAGTAAAGTAAATAATAATTTGAAAAAAATGTAAGTATAGGTTTGTAGGAAAGGTTAACTACCTACCTACTTATTTGAAATATTTTCGTGGAAGGCCGATGATCTTTGTCAGCCCTAGCACAAACTACAGTCTTTTTGGGCTGCAAATTGCAAACACCAGTCTCCGTTTTTATCTAGTGCTTTGGTTTAAAAGTGTGGTGTAAAATGTTCACTTTTCAATAAGTCTATATAGGAATAAATAAATAAATAAAATAAAATGATAATAATTAAGCACTAGTTGATGCCCGCGACAGTGTTCGTGTGGATTCCTCGAATCCTGAGCACTCTCCAGCTTTATCCATGCAAAAAAATTACATCGATCCGTTGGCAGCGACGTGATTGAAGGACAAATCAGAAAAACCGGCCAAGTGCAAGTCAGACTCGCGCACCAAGGGTTCCGTACTACAGGTGTATTTTTTCGACATTTTGCACAATAAATCAAATAAATCAATCGATAAATATGCGATCAATCAATAAATAAAAATAATTTCGATTCAAAATGAATGCCCTATATAATTACCTGATAAAATCTATTATAAAATAATGTAACACGTAGTTTGCATGTAATTGTATAATAATTATATATTTAGCATGTATGTTGTGACGTTGTAAATTTTGAACTACTAATTAGCGTTTCGCTTTTAATAAAAATCTATTTTGTTCAAAGTATGTTGGTGCCACCTAGCATCAAGGTGCAGAACTACGCGTGGGTCGATGTTCAGAGTTCATTCGAGCCACAATAGATGGCGTTTGCTTCGTTGTCAATTGTCGTAAAAATAAAACAAAATAATTAAATAAAACCATAATATCATTTGTTTATTGTTAAGTCATTAACAAAACGGCTCTTATAATATATCCTTAGGTTCCGCAAATATTTTGGCTTTATGATCAAACTAAATGAGAGCGGCCACACTCGGGTTGCGTCAGGCAACACCGATTGGTGAGATTTAGAATTTTTCTGGAGTCAACATGTGAAGACGAATTTTTTTCGTTCCAGGAAAATCTCACTCTTTTTCGCCCATGGCTTCGCCTGGGAAAATACAATAGTTATAAATTTCATCATCCTAACGTATTTCAATGTTTCATCAATTATGGTGAGTGAAAAATCAAGTAATGTGGATTCGACAAAATGGCGGTTTGGTTAGAGAAAATCCTAATTTCATGATTTTCCCTTTCAGTTCCAGTTATTTTACCTTCCCAAATAAATGAGGATAATGGGTTGTGGGGGACTCCTGAAAACCATTGGTGGCCAGGAGTTCAATAGGTGAGTTGTGTTTGATCGGGAAAATTCCACGTGTCGAAATTTTCACACAGCACAAATTATAATCTTGTTTTTCTTTGTTGCAGGGTTTCCGTTTGCGTTTCCGTTTGCGTTTCCGTTTGCGTTTCCGTTTTTAGTTTTCGGTTTTCGTATTTATTTCTTTTGCACATTCACGTTGGCAACTTAATTTCTATGGATAAGACTTGGTGAAAATCTTTGTAATGAAACATTTCGGTTGTGAAGAATCAAATAAATTGAGTTTTGGATCTTGGCCGATGCCGTCCAGCTACCTTGCAGTCTTCGCACCTACAAGTAAGCAAATGTTTGTATCCTGGAACAGTTTAGTGAACCTTCTTAGTGTATGTGTACAGTAAGAACCCTGTCTTTACTACTGAGCTTTTATTTTGAAACAATTTTATGAATTTTACTGTGTCATTGTCTATTCCATGCCAATGGCATCTTAAATTTAAAACATAGATTTTATGTACTATCTACCTAAGGCATTCTAATGTATCTAAATTAAGTCTTGGCATTAAGCTAGAATAACTAAGCCTTATTAGCCATCATCATGTATTAAGCGACCCCGGTAAAAGTTACATTAAAAACAATTTTGCCTAACATCTAGCAAATTTCATTTATAACACCTCATATACATTACAAGGGAGTCGACGGCTAGCTTCTATTCTTTACTAGGTAGATAGATCAAGTAAAGTAAATTTTTTTTCCTCTAATCTTTGTAAGGTGGTAGATTATTCCGTATCCGGGTATATTTCTATTCCGCCCAATTTACCACCCTTACAAATGCCCCACGTTGGGCGCCATTATGTGTATGTTGCTGCAAGGTAGCTGGACGGCATCGGCCAAGATCCAAAACTCAATTTATTTGATTCTTCACAACCGAAATGTTTCATTACAAAGATTTTCACCAAGTCTTATCCATAGAAATTAAGTTGCCAACGTGAATGTGCAAAAGAAATAAATACGAAAACCGAAAACTAAAAACGGAAACGCAAACGGAAACGCAAACGGAAACGCAAACGGAAACCCTGCAACAAAGAAAAACAAGATTATAATTTGTGCTGTGTGAAAATTTCGACACGTGGAATTTTCCCGATCAAACACAACTCACCTATTGAACTCCTGGCCACCAATGGTTTTCAGGAGTCCCCCACAACCCATTATCCTCATTTATTTGGGAAGGTAAAATAACTGGAACTGAAAGGGAAAATCATGAAATTAGGATTTTCTCTAACCAAACCGCCATTTTGTCGAATCCACATTACTTGATTTTTCACTCACCATAATTGATGAAACATTGAAATACGTTAGGATGATGAAATTTATAACTATTGTATTTTCCCAGGCGAAGCCATGGGCGAAAAAGAGTGAGATTTTCCTGGAACGAAAAAAATTCGTCTTCACATGTTGACTCCAGAAAAATTCTAAATCTCACCAATCGGTGTTGCCTGACGCAACCCGAGTGTGGCCGCTCTCATTTAGTTTGATCATAAAGCCAAAATATTTGCGGAACCTAAGGATATATTATAAGAGCCGTTTTGTTAATGACTTAACAATAAACAAATGATATTATGGTTTTATTTAATTATTTTGTTTTATTTTTACGACAATTGACAACGAAGCAAACGCCATCTATTGTGGCTCGAATGAACTCTGAACATCGACCCACGCGTAGTTCTGCACCTTGATGCTAGGTGGCACCAACATACTTTGAACAAAATAGATTTTTATTAAAAGCGAAACGCTAATTAGTAGTTCAAAATTTACAACGTCACAATGTATTGTTAATGTACCTAACTTTGCAATGCCCTAACGGGGCTTCATGTAACCATGAAAGCAAATGAATAAATAAATCATAAATCATAAATCATAAATAAAAATCTGTTTTAGAATGTACAGGTAAAACCCTTTCATATGATACCCCCACTTGATATAGAAATCTTACTTTAAAAGTTGAAACCTGCCTTTCATGATTCTATGTCAACGGGAAGTACCCTATAAGTTTTCTTGGCAGAAACGACATCGACAGACAGACCACGAAGTGATCCTATAAGATTTCCTTTCCTTTTAATATACGGAACCCTAAAAGCTTTTCACTGTTGATGGTTTAGGTAAACAAAAAAATCTTTTTTTTTTGCTGACATTACCTACTCCAAACGTGACTAAGTCCAGCGCCGCTCATAGACGTTAGCCGATGCGCGGAATCTGAATCAGCTCAACAATCATCCGAGATAACATGTGTATACTATTATATTTCATGATATTTCGTAAATTAGCTCACGAAATAGGTAATACAAGTCAACAAGTTTTATTTAGTCAATAATTTAAAAAAAACCCAAATCACTTCACTTAGTCTTTAGAGACAGCAGAAAATTAAAGCTATACAGTCCGGGGTGTAACCAGAACGCTAGCAAAAACTTAGCGTTATTGTTATACTTAAACACAATCCAATACCAATAACCATTTGCCTCATTTTGTAGTTTTAGTGATTTAGTACTTTTCAAACCCGCAAAGAATAGCGTGTAAAACTCGGGTCAATGCCCCCACCTACGACGTGACATTGACTCCGAGTGGCCTACTTACGCAGCGTTCGTTGACCTCTAGCGTCAGTCAATGTTTTATTTGCAATATGACCGTGAACTTTTACAAAATAAGTATAGAATTTTTTCAAAATATTTTTTCTGGTTTTTTTATAATCATCAGTACACCTGTCTTCGTTTTTGCTAGCGTTCTGGTAACATCCTGTATAAATATTGATCGGCTTTGCTTCCTCGTAGTATTTAGTAGGTACTTCGTAGGCGGCTCGGCGTTATTAGACCTATATTAGAGCAGCTCCAATTGACATACATGTGTCTTCGTAAATTGACATCCTGCTACAAAGGAAGCTGCAGTGAAAGAGTGCGGACGGTATTAAGCGAAAGATAAGATATCAAACTGTAGCTTGATAATGGTACTGATTCTGAGCACAACCTAATTTTAGAGTATTCGCATGCTCTTCTTACTAATATAATATGAAAAGGACAGACGCAGTTTGACAGTTTTAAATTTAATTTTTAGATGGTAAAACCCGTGATTTTAGCACACAGTCGCGAGCCTACTGTTTAAATTTGTAGCGTGCACTAAAATTTAGAGTCTTTAAATGTAAAGTTCATGTTCTGTCCCTTTTTAGCATTGTTAAAAAGAAAAGGATGCAGATACTCTTTTAGTTTAGAGCAAGACAACGGATCGGTGCCATTGCAAAACTAAATCCATACGAAGAGGCCGTGATATCCTAGTAGTTAAGACATCCGCCTCCTATACGGGAGGTCAGCGGTTTGATCCCGACCTCTAACTTTTCGGAGTTATGTGCGTTTTAAGTACATTACTTTAAGTCGATGAAGAAAATCATCGCGAGGAAACCTGCATGCCTGAGAGTTATCTACCATTCTGCACTTGGCCATCGTGGCAGACTATGGTTTTAGCCCTTGTTATTCTGAGAGGAGACGCATCTCGATAATGGGCCTGTGATGGGTTTATCATGATGACAATGAATTATTATTGAGAACATTAAGGAAAACCTGAACCAATCTTTCTAGAGACTTTTTCTAACCCATCGCAGTTAGTAGTTACACTGAGAATCTTGCCCTGCTTATAGAATTCTTATAGAATACTGTGGTGTATGTAGGTAGATTACAAATAAATAATTATTGTGCTTATATGTGGGTATTAAATAAATCAGTATTGAATCAGCTATGCGTGTTTCACTACATGGTGGCAGCGGTGGGACCTACCAGCTCAGGAGTAGTAACTAGAAAAAAGGCAAACCTTTTAGGTAAATTGCAAAATTAAAACATGTAAAATACTATTAATATTTAGGTCCTATAGATATAGATATATTTTAAATATTCATTAGGAACTATTAAATAAGTGTTAATAAATAGTTAGTAGGTAGATACTTAGACATAAAAAAGGGGAAAAGTGTATTAAGAATAAGTTAAGTTAATGTTAGTTACCCATGGTGCAATCTTAGAATCTTGTTAATGTTTTCTATTTGTAACCTACCCAATTGTCACATTAATTTATAAGAAGGGAGATGTGGTGTATGTAGGTAGATTACAAATAAATAATTATTGTGCTTATATGTGGGTATTAAATAAATCAGTATTGAATCAGCTATGCGTGTTTCACTACAAATACCACAGAATACCTGATGTAAAAATTTCATCAGTAGGTAAGTAAATAAAGAGTCATTAGTAAAAAAACATTCGAAACTATGTGCTCCGATATAAAATTGTTCAGTAATATATAAACCCATCATAATAGACAACAAAGTTCAAGAAGGAAGCGGTGATAAACAGACAAACGTTCTAATTAATTCTAATAGTATAATGACCACAGCCACGCACTCACTCGATTAGATGCTTTCTTTACTAGAGTTAAAACAATAAGATAGGAACTATAAGATAACTATACCTAAGATAAGATATTGAATATCATTTCTAAATCTAAACCACAGAAAAAGTTACGTACTTGCCTGAAGAAAAAAGAAAGCTATTTGTTTGTTGTTATCTACAAACGATAAAATAGACAGCAAAATGCATCAAAAAAAGTAATAAAAGACAAATAAAAAGATGTTGTATAGAAGCAGGCGTTATTTTGCGGAAATCCATGATATAAAATGAACCAGAAGCTTAATTTGCTATAATCCGCTATGCTAAAACACCGGAGCATCCTCAGGAGATGTAGAACTTACAAACCCAATTGCAAAGTCACATTTGTACCTACTTCGTCTGCATGGAGGACTGTCAGAGGTACAGTCTATGTTCAGCCTTAGAGCTAACTACGCACTACAGTGTGCGGTGAGTTGCGGTGCGTTTTAAAATCTGCATATTTGAATTTTAATCTATCAAAATCCGGTGCAGAAATAATTTCGTAGTGCGCTCACTTCTATGTAGTTCTATAGTTCACAGATTTTGCGGGGGAAAAAACGTACAATTTACCGTGGTGCGCGCTAGCTCTTATGGTAAGTAGTGGGTATATTACTCAACACACACTTGTGGCTCGCCTGTTTGACAAACATTCTGTACAAACTGAGCACAATGATCACCGCTAACTTTTATTCTTGACAGCGATCTTATGACCTCTCACCTCTTATTGATATTTCCCTACCAATATTCTTGCATAGAGAGCAAATAGGTTTCTTCCCCGCTCGCAATGAATTAAAAATAATACCCCTTTTCAAGATAAATGTAAGTACTTAATTTTTTTTTCCTTATTGTTGGGTGCCAATTAGCTACCTATAGTATGACTAATAAGTAATTTTATTTATTATCTTATATACTAAGAAATTGTCCATTGACGCATCTTAGTCTTTTTTGATTTGAGATACACTTTGTTCACGTGTTCTTAAGTGTTCTTTACCTTTTCAAGATAAATGTAAGTAAATGATTGTACAATTAATGGGAATCCTGAAACCTACATCTCGGTTTGTGAATACAGGAAAATAAGTCACGGAGGAACTTTGATAATATTATTTTTTGAATAAAATAAATATGCTAGCACTTTCAATGAAAGTATCTTACTACTCAAATACCGTTATTTACATACATAGGTTCGACGAGACCGCGTCTATACGAGTAATCGTGCGGTGAGTGCACGACGAAGGAGCGACCCGAACTGGCTATGTCGTCGTGGTCGCCATTTACCACGAGATTAAATGCGTCGGACTAGGTGCTTTGTCTCTCTTTATTCTATGGTACGTACTACCATCCAATTAAGAATATGATCGCATGCATAATAAGCTTCAAAAATCCACATTACTTTAGGAAATTTTTCACTATGTAGTTACAAACTGAAATCAATTTGTAACTACATAGTGAAATTTTATTTTTATTTTTATTCATTATAGGTATACGCTTGACCACAATCACACCTGATGGGAAGTGGTGATGTGGCCTAATATGGGACGCGTTTACCTAGAAGATGCCTATTCACTCTTGTTTTAATTGCGCTCTGAAGCAATTTTTTTTTATTTGTGTCGAGCAGGGAATGAACCTACCCAAATTGTGGTCATTAGAACCCCACGGTGGGGTAACTCGCCGACACCTACGACCGAACAAACACTCAATACAAATATGGACTGTGTAAGTTTGTGACCTCCCGAAATTTTCCCAGGGTAACACGTTTATGGAAGTTTTTTCAAGCTATTTATGAATGAAATTGTGTGCTGAGATGACTGGCCGTATGCCAGCGGTATTTTATACGTTTTTTTTATTAGCCCGGAAGTAGACATAGGATTTGTAAACCGTTAAGCGAGCTGCAGTTACAATAATATTGAAGTTTTCAGCTTTGATTTTATTGGACCGAGGTCTAAACGTCTGCTCCGTGTAAAATATACGGATCTTAATAATAAACAAATAGAATAAAATAAATTAATAGGAATATTTTAAGCTATGGGAGCAAATACATAATTTGATTACGATCGGTGTTAGATGAAGATATATCTTCATCTTTTACGAGCGTTTCATATATCTTTCTGTAGAAAGATATATGAAACGCTCGTAAAATATAGGTACTTGTATAGGTAGTTGTCGAACCCCTTGGCGCAATGATAGCGCTATGGTCTTACAGGTAGGTAAGTGGAAGGTCCCGAGGACCCGAGCTCAAGTTTTCAGGACTATTTGAGCTAAAGCGTCACTGGTCTGCTCTGGTGAGAGAAAGCCGTGGTTAATTACTACTCTACCGGCAAAGCTGTACCGCCATGCTGTCCCGCATTGTGCGGGTGTGCGGTGCGGGGCGTCCCCACTCCGATTGCCATCTCGACCTGTCATGGTTTGTCAGGACCGTATTTCAAGAATTAACAATTTCGTCTTTCTTAATTTTATTCAAAGAAAAAATTATTATACGAATTGCCTTATCATGTTGATGTTGCCTTATCATAAGTTAAAATTTGGTTGATAATCTCGAATCTAAATATAATTAAAAAGAGTTATTTATTTTTAATTAACGCCAAGCCCTAAACGACGGCCAGTGTTATCAGATAAAGGGAAAGATATTATCAAAAATTGTGAAGGCGGAATTATTTTAATTTTTATAGTGAAACGGACGCCGAAACGCAATTCATTCGTAAATTAATTAACTTTAATTATTTTTCAATTGGGATTTAATTCTAATTAACGATATGTTTTTCTTACTAATCGTCTTATTAGAAGATATCGGTCGATCTCTGTAGAAGGCAAGTGGGAATCTGAAAAACTCGTAAAATCTCGGGAGCATTGCGTGTGATTGCTTTAGGGATGGCAACTGG
Source organism: Maniola hyperantus (assembly GCF_902806685.2). NCBI lineage: Eukaryota > Metazoa > Arthropoda > Insecta > Lepidoptera > Nymphalidae > Maniola > Maniola hyperantus. Next base: position 11,048,177 of record NC_048554.1, read on the forward strand.
CAATACGGTAGGGTAGGTATTTGACAACTAATCAAATCAGTAACTTTTTATTAAACGGCAAAACGAGCACTTAGTATGCGATATTCTATGAAAAAATACGTTCACGAACTATTAATTTGTGACGTCACATCATAATGACGTACTTTTATAGTTTAATCGATAATTTAAAATGGTTAACTGGTTAACACTTAAAACTAACAAAGGACGTGGATTTTACGTAAGTATTTTGGAAGACCCTCTATTTAATAATCACTGAGAAATAATTTATTTTTGATGTAGTCAAATACCGAATGATATCTACCTATTGAAATAATTAATTTTATTCTATCCTAAGTTTACCCACGACTTTGTCTGCATGGAAATAGGTACATTTTTTGGAAATACCATGGACACAGAATATATAATAGTACTACCATGGGTAGATACCTACTCACTGTTATAACTCGAGGATAAAAAGCTACATTTGCTGGGAAATCTTATTAGGCTATCTTTGTGCCAAACCACAGAATATAATATAATAGTACCTACTAACGTAGCCAAACGAAGATCGATTCAGTGGCCAAGCCATAATGTATTTACTATTTAGTTGATTACCTAAGGAAGCTTCTCATAGGTACGTTACGTGCCTACTACGTATCAGGTTCCAGAATCGTGAGAACTTTGCATAGGTACTTTATTTAGGAAAAAACTGTTCTATAAGATAATATATTTGTATAAATTTAAAAATCATTGTTATATTTCCCGAATTTAGTACACAATTAACATAATATTTTGTAAATTCATTCATTCAATATTAATTAGTATTATTTATATTTTCCGTCCGTATTACTTACGGACATATTGTTTTGAACATCTTGTGCCTATACGGTATGTATTATAATTTCGCACGTATTTTTGTTTTTTTTTAAATTCTTTACTTTTAAGGGCCGTTTATACATAGGTTACCTTAAAAAGGCTTTTATGCCAGCCCCATCGGGCAGCCCTATACTAACGATCTCCTGATAGGAAGCGTGGGCGGTTACATACTGATTACTGACGAACAGATTTGATACTCTATACATTATACTTCTACGTTAATACATATGTATATTTGATGATGATACAGCCTCAGTCATCATAATTTATCTAGGGTGGTAAAATATTTGAAACTTTTTCATATAGTATAGACATCGCCCAAGATTTTCCTTATGTTTTTACACATAACCCTATCAAAAATCATACCATAGAACGGCGCGATTAGTTCGGAATCATTTTGAGGAACACAAAAAAGTCGTAAACACATAATAACACGGCACAGAGGCCGGGCAGCTCAGCCTCTAATTAGGAAGACGCAGCGGCCTGCGCAGACGCAGCGATTGATTCCACCGCTGTCATTTTGTGTTAATTGGTAATCTGTATGCTAAAGGAAGTTATGGATATAGAATTTTAATACAGTACACGGCAGAAATGGATGGCCGCCTTCTAATCGGATGCCGGGGGTTCGATCCCGGGCACGCACCTCTAACTTTTCGGAGTTATGTGCGTTTTAATTAATTAAATATCACTTGCTTTAACGGTGAAGGAAAACATCGTGAGGAAACTTGCATGCCTGAGAGACCTCCATAATGTTCTCAAAGGTGTGTGAAGTCTACCAATCCGCATATGGCCAGCGTGGTAGACTATGGCCAAAACCCTTCTCACTCTAAGAAGAGACCCGTGCTCTGTAGTGAGCCGGTGATGGGTTGATCATGATGATGACACGGCAGAAAGTAATGTACACCGGCCTTTAGGATGACATTTCGGCTTTGTAGAGCGTTGTCTCTGTCACTCATACCTATATGACGTTTTGTCGGTCTCAATGACAGGGACAACGCTCTACAAATCTGCTATCTCCTTCTAAATGTCGATGTACATTACTTTCTGCCGCGTACTGTAAGTATTTATTCTTCATCGTAACCCTCTTGGCAGAGTGGTCTTCTTCACTCTGGGCTGGTTTCCGCACTTAAACGTTTCCGTCTGTTGTGCGTCAGAAGAGTGATCGTGGTCATCATGAAGCAACGTCTTTGAGGGCAGATGTTTTATGCCTCACGAGCATTCGCCACTTCCCCTGCTGGCCTACAGTCTGGTACGTTCGTGTAAGGGACGCCCACACCAAACTTAATTTGGTGGGTCCATCGCATGGGCGACCTTCCACCTCCTCTGGTTTAAATATTTATCGATTCTAAATAAAGTGGTACTAATAGCCTATTGGTTGAGACGTCTGCCTCCTATTTGGGAGCTTGGGGGTTTGATCCCGGGAACGCACCTCTTACTTACTTACCGCCAGGCGTGGCGGACTTATTGCCTAAAGCCTTCTCATTCTGAGAAGAGACCTTGTTCAGTAGTGCGCCGGTGATAGTTTCATCATAATTATGTCCCTATTATTAAGTAAAGTTTGCCTTAGTTTTGCAGTTTCGTAGTTTCTTACATGATTTATTGCACGAAGTTGTCCCAAAAAATCTTTTAAAATAAAATATAACTTTACTACTCATAGGTATTTATTATGTTAGGCATAGATAATGGAGAAATAAATCAATATCTGGTAAGAACTACAACCGCAAATATCTTATTCGCTTTTTACAAAATATAAAGGCATGTCCACATAAATCCGACTGGAAGGGGTCGGGGCACCTCGTTTTGACAAATGATTTGGTGAACGAAGCTCGAGTGGCGAACTAAATTTTTTTACAAATTTCAAAAAAAGTCTTCCAAGCTCACCTGTTTTTAATATAAGGTTTCGACTTAGTTTCGAATATAATTTGATAGAGAGACCATAGCGTAAATGTTTCATCACTACCCATAATATTATAAATGCAAAAGTGGGTTTGTTTGTTAGTTTATTGGTTTATTGGTTTGTTGGTGTATCCTTCAATCACGCCGAGGCGGAGCACGGATTGATGGGTCTCAACATTCTTCTCCATCACCATATCTTAAGAACGTCTATTTTTAGAGTTCCGTACCTCAAGAGGAAAAAAGGAACCCTTATAGGATCACTTTATTGTCTGTCTGTATGTCCGTCCGTCTGTCCGTCGTGTCTGTCAAGAAAACCTTAGGGTACTTCTCGTTACAATCATGAAATTTGTAGGTAGGTAGGTCTTATAACACAAGTAAAGGAATAAATTCGAAAATCGTGTTTTTTTAGTTACATCATAGAATAAAAATTGTGTTCATGAACAAATATTAGTACTTTCAGTTTTCGAAGTAAGATAACTAGATATGTCAAGTGGGGCATCATATGAAATGTCTTCATCTGTGCATTCTAAAACAGATTTTTATTTATTTTTATGCATAATAGTTTTTGATTTATCGTGCAAAATGTCGAAAAAATACGACTGTAATATGAAATCCTCGGTGCATGAGTCTGACTCGCCCTTGGTCGGTTTTGTTCTTCTCACTACGAGTAGGTATCTTTTCAAAGTCATTGTTGCATCTAAACTTATCAGTCTTTTAGTCATTTTGAAAAATGATTAAGTTGTCTTTAAAGTCTGTTAAGGTTATAAACATGTTATGAACCTAAAACAAATACGGTTATTAATTAGGAACTTGAGTAAGTATGCCTTTAAAAATGCTTTATTTCCCGAAACGTAAAATATATATTGAAGATAATAATATATCAGTGAATTAAGCCATATATTTAACACAATGGGCCTTTATTTCGAACGCGACAAAAAAGTGCTTTATCTCTGTTTCGAAGGTGAGGACAACAAAAAAGTGGTTAACTATTGAGTAAATGGAAATATTTTGAGTTACTGGCCATGTTTTAAACAGAAACGTAAAAAGCACAATACATGTCATATAATACTACGATACCAACCAACTATCCGTTTGTCCGTCAACACAACGTCCTTGAAACAAGGAACTAAGTATAAGTTTTTAGGGTTCCGTACCTCAAAAGGAAAAACGGAACCCTTATAGGATCACTTTGTTGTCTGTCTGTCTGTCTGTCAAAAAACCTACAGGGTACTTCCCGACCTAGAATCATGAAATTTGGCAGGTAGGTAGATTTTATAGCTGACATTTGGGGAAAAATCTGAAAAACGTGAATTTAGGGTTAGATCACACAAAAAAAATGAAATTGTGGTCATGAACTAATAATTAGTGTTTTCAACTTTCGAAGTGAGTGACTATATCAAGTGGGGTATCATATGAAAGGTCTTCACCTGTACATTCTAAAACAGATTTTTATTTATTTTTATGCATCATAGTTTTTGAATTATTGTGCTAAATGTCGAAAAAATACGACTGTAGTACGGAACCCTCATTGCGCGAGCCTGACTCGCACTTGGCCGGTTTTTTTCTATAATCCATTTAAATATTCACCAAGGAACCTTAGGCCTTTTTTTATAATCCACTCAAAACAGACAAGTCTATAATGCAACGTGCAGCATACGACACAGGTACACTGCTAAACATGCAGGAAACGCAAGCCATCAAGCAAGCAATAAGCACCACCACCACGCAAGCTGCAACGCCACACTAATCCTCCAAAACACACTTAATGTTGACAGCTGTGTGTGTGGTGTGTGTGTCAATTTAGGAATTTATGATTTCAGAACAGGCTCAGGTTCAAAGACTTCGGAATTTTGACATGCCTAGTACATCAATGCCATCATTGATGTATTTGCATGGCTCCAAGTGATTTAGCGTTCAGGTACGATACCGCAAAACTATTGTTACTTAAGGTACGCCACTATTGATAAGATCGTAGTCAAAAGATAACTCGAGAGTGAAGACATGTGTATAGTACGCGAGAGAAAGTAATGTACATCGACCTTTAGAAGGTCACCCCTTTACCCATGCAAAAAATCACGTCAATCCGTTGCTCCATTGTTGCGACGTGATTGAAGGACAAACCAACAAACAAACACACTTTCGCATTTATAATAAAGGTACCTACTGATTGGAATTCTTTGGATTTTTTGTTGGTGGTGCGTATTGCTGGACTGCTGTGGCATGCGAACCAAATTGCGGAACACAGCTAGTGTCATTATCAATTAAATCCATCTGGTTGAAGCCGGGGGCGATACGAGTCATAAATAAAATATTTTCACTACGAAGTACCAACAGCTGATCGCTTGCAGACTATTTTTTATGAGAACGACTAATTTCAAGATGTAGTTCAGAAAAAAAAATTGTGTTGGAAACATTGAGTTGCTGTATTATAGAGGCTGTGGTAGCCTAGTGGTTAGGACGTCCGCCTTCCAATCGGAGGTCGGGGGTTCGATCCCGGGCACGCACCTCTAACTTTTCGGAGTTATGTGCGTTTTTAAGTAATTAAAATATCACTTGCTTTAACGGTGAAGGAAAACATCGTGAGGATACCTGCATGCCTGAGAGTTCTCAATAATGTTCTCAAAGGTGTGTGAAGTCTGCCAATCCGCACATGGCCAGCGTGGTAGACTATGGCCAAAACCATTCTCACTCTGAAGAGGAGACCCGTGCTCTGTAGTGAGCCGGCGATGGGTTGATCATGATGATGATGATGATGATGATGATGATGATTATAGAGGCTGAACAAGAGCCTGTGAGTCAAGTCATTGTGTGATTGTGAGATTAGTCAAGCCTGTCCCCCAATTTTGTAAGAATAACAATTTCATGGCTATCGAAATCGTCAAGAATTCTGCCCTTTGATTGGCTGTGAAAAAATGTAAACAGCGAATCAACCAATCAAAGGGCAGAACTTCTTGACGATTGCGATAGCCATGAAATGGTTATTCTTACACAATTGGGGGGCGTGTCTAAGTAAAGCGTATAGGAGAAACCAATTACTGCCACGTGATAATCATAATCAGTAATCACAAATGTTATAACGCGTAAAATTTAACTCATCACGCGGCACGCGCCATTGTAACTTTTTGTGTCTAATTGCATGTCAAAACTTTATTTTAAAGATGAACCGTACTTTTGACATGACAGTTGACACATAAAGTTAAAATGGCGCGTGAGGAGTCATTTTGTACGGACCCTATATTCAATGTACTCTGTGGTACGGACTATAAGCTCCTTTGATGTATGAAGATCTCTCCTCCAGAGCTATTTAACTCAATGGATATAAAATATAGAGCCTACTGATACTTGACAGCCTATTTACACTGTTTTATTTATATGGTATCTTTTATTTATAATAACAATAAATACTGGTAGGTACCTCGTTGTTTTAATAGAGTACTAAATTTAATTATTTTTTGTTTTTGTTTTAATGAACGTTATTTTAGCGTTTAAACCACCGTGAGTGATTTCCATTCTAAATAATATCTGTCCCGGCTTTACTCACGTGTGTAGTCGGTGCCGTGCCGTGCCGTTTTGACGTGCCGCGGTTTTGACTGACCGCGGCACGTCAAAACCGCGGCACGGCACCGACTACACACGTGAGTAAAGCCGGGACAGATATTATTTAGAATGAACGTTATCTTTATTACTAGTGACTCGCCCCGACTTTCCTCGGGATTAAGTTACTACTATGAGATTCTATTATTATGTATTGGATATATTGAAAAGTTAATAAAATCCATTTCGCATTTTTTGTATCTTTTATGTTTGTATGTGAATGGTAAAATGGTATAGTGAAATAGGGGTTTGAATTTTTGTTGTCTACGCGGACTAACTCGCGAGCATAAGCTAGTCCATACTAATATTATAAATGCGAAAGTGTGTCTGTCTGTTTGTCTGTCTGCTAGCTTTTCACGGCTCAACCGTTCAACCGATTTTGACGAAATTTGGTACAGAGGTAGCTTGCGACGCGGGGATGGACATAGGCCACTTTTTATTCCGGAAAATCAAACAGTTCCCACGGGAATTTTTAAAACCTAAATTCACGCGGATGAAGTCGCGGGCAACAGCTAGTTTTTTATTAAGTTAAAAAGTTATTGTACCTACTACGTGTCATGTAGAAAAATAGTAACCTATTTAAAATACATTTGTATCGATTAAGAATTTAAAATGGGTGTAATTATATAATTAAAACGCATGTGCATTTAAAACGAACGTTCAGCGTTGCGAATGCCACTTCAATTCGTTATTTTAATGTGTACAAATGAGGTAGAATCTTGAGATTTATCTTCAGAATTTGGCTTTCGCTAACTAAAAAAATGTTTTCTCAAGAAAATAGTATCAGTGTAAGAACCTATTTGTTTTCTGTAAAAGCCATGTTAAGAACATATTGATTTTTCAATAAAATTAAAACAAAATATTTTGACACAATATCTAACAATTTCCTTATAATTGCCATGTTGGTGACTTCTGACTGCAGCATTAGTGTAAAATCGTATTCATAATGTACCTATTAAGTCAATAACGGATTAAAAATAATTAATTTTAAACAAAAAAGCAGAACAATTATTCCAGGTCCAATGTCAACCTCAATAAAATTTGAAAAGATTTTCTTCTTGGTTTCAGTCTATTCCAAAACAAAAATCTGTTTGGCTACCTACTATTTTATATTTCCATATCATAACAGGGCACTGTCTGCCAGCCCGCACTGGACCCAGCGTGGCAGTCTATGACCTAAACCTTTCCGAGAGGAGACTCAGTGCTCAGTAGTGAACCGGCGATGGATAGATCATGAAGAACATGGCACCTAATAATTAAAAAACAAAACAAAAAATTACTGCTTCATAAAACTACGTAAAAAAGATATCTTCAGGTTAGTCAGCACATTATAATCACCTGTACAGTGTTTCCCCATTCGCAACAAAACACCTGTTCATGCGATCAGGTGTTTCAAACACCCCATGTCTTTACTACTTTCACAATCATTCGACTTGTACGCCATATACAATATACATTGACTGCTCATAAACAACATTCATTATATTGCAGTATGTTGATTTGGAAATAACCCGCAATGTATTATAAAAAAGCAGAGGTGTAAATGTAACTAAAACAACTTTTATGTATAGTAGGAATACGTTCATTCATATTTTTAGTAGAGTCGCTCCCGTTACAAATTGTTTCATTTGAACTTGGAAGGCTGCGGATCAATAGATAGATAATAAAGTTAATATTTTATTAGTTACTAATCTATTGCATTTAAATAATTATATTATTTATTAGAGACATTTGTTTTCATGTAACTGCAGTTTATTATAACTACCTATTGCGAAATTAATTCCAAACAGACCTTAGGTTTTAGAGGTTTCTATTTTCTAAAGTTAAAGAGTTTTCTTCGGGGGAGGAAAAAATCCTTACGGCGGACTTATCTGCCTGTTCGCACATACTAAAATAACCTCCCCATGTCTATCAAGGTGAGCACGCAACTGCGTAGGCAGTTCCGTGCTCACTCCTCAGCTTCGTGCTGACCTCCTAAATTTCTATCTTTTTCCTTCTCTGCTCTTCTTATCATTACAGCCCTCAGCATTTGGCTATATCGTTGCCAGGCGTCTTCGCTCGACAGCATGCGCGCTATAAGTTTACGTGCATTCACACCACAGAGTACATTGATTCACACCCTCCGCGTGGGTGCGAACGCACGTGCTCGTCCCTAGCGCTTCTGACCTTAGGTCGGCACAATCAGGACTTTCAAAGATTGCGCATCTAGCCTAGTCTAGCGTAACTTTTCAAAGTAGACCCGCATCATATAGAATCATATAAGCTTCGATCCCGGGCACGGACTTCTATCTTTTCGGAGTGCGTTTTAAGAAATTAAATATCACTCGCTATAACGGTGAAGGAAACCTGCTGAGAGTTCTCCTTAATGTTCTCAAAGACGTATACGTGAATTCTGCCAATCTGCACTTGGCAAACCCTGGTATGGTGGACTATGGCCAAAACACTTCTCACTCTGAGAGGTGACCTGTGCTCTGTAGTGAGCGGACGATGGGTTGATCATGATAATGATGATGATATTGTATGAAGACGTTGCTAGTCAGCTAATCATTTTTCGAAAATGAAAAAGTATCTAAATATTAGGTAGTTATGTAGATTTAAATCGCTCCAGCATTGCGTGACATAATTATTACAGATCAGCAGATCAAATACCGGGAGCATGCTAGTTTGCATTGTCTCTGGCAATAAATTTGGCGGCATAGACGTGAAACAAGTAGACATAGCGTAGTTCTAACGACGAGGCAGAAGTGTGTCAGTTAGGGCACCTGGCGCCGCAAGGTGCGTGGCATGTGCCGCCGACAACTGCCAGACTAGCGAGGGGTGACCACGTGCTCTTCTGCCGTCATTTGCTAAACTGCGGCCAGCGGTATATACAGTGCGACAAGGCTATTTTGGCGCGTGGCGAAAATCGGAACTAACGCTGCCGTCAAGTGTCCCCTTTGTTCTTGTTTGAATATTCTATGCCTTTGTTCTCCAACAGCGCCCCCTGTCAATGTCATTCAAGTGCCAAGAAAGCCTTGTTGCACTGTAAGTGTTTTGACGACCTCCCTTGCGCAGTAGTGAGACCTGTTGTCTTATTAGTGGGAGGTCCCGGGTTCGATCCTCTTCAGGAGGAATTTTCTCTGGTCTGGTCTGGTCTGGTCTAGTGGGAGGCTTCAGCCAGGGCTAGTTACCACCATGTCAGCAAAGCCGTGCCGACAAGCGATTTAGCGTTCCGGTAAAGGGGTATTGGGTTAAATAAAAACTGGCATACCTCTTCCTAGTTAGCTCCCTTTTATCTTAATTGCATCATCACTTACCACCAGGTGAAATTGCAGTTAAGGGCTAACCAAATCTGAATAAAAAATTAAAAAATCTTCCTCTAGATTCTAGAGGAAGATTTTTTAATTTTTTATTAAGAGTCTAGAACATTGCATATCAGCGTCTGCACTCCTGTCTATCGTAATCCGCCATATACACGGACTTTGTTTCTACGAAAATAGAGGGGGGTGGGGTGGCCTTCGAACATCAATGGTTAAAACAGTACTTAGAACTTACAACAGTCTATAGAGCCTAATTTTGGTCAAGTTCTTAAAAAAGCAAAATAATAGAGGCCGAAGCCGAAAATAATTTCTATGCATTTCAGCCAGTAACCACTAATCATCCAACACTGACATAATAAGGCCAAGGTGTGACGCAACTGTCGGTACAGGTGGACTGTATCAGGTGGATCCACCCTAAACATCATTGCACGTCCTAAAACCAACATAAATTTACATCCTAAAAACATCCCCTACATTTTATTTCAAGGTACGAAAGTTCAAAATTGCGTAAATATTTGTTTGATGGGTGTTGCGTGAAAATTGTTTCCTAAACATTATTGCAAGTTTAAATATCATTCTAAATTCGTTTATATCTACTTTTGCTAATCCTTATTCCAAAGGTAGAAAGTCTGAAATTGATTGAAATTGACTTTGCAACTTACGTCTAGAATTGGAGACGTTACCTTTGTCTACTTACTGGGAACACCTTTTTAAACATTCACAAATTAAAGTTAGCTTCGTAATTAAAATTACGAATGACAAAATAATATGATGATGATACTAAAGTATACCAAAAAAGCCAAGTGCGAGTCAGACTCGCGGACCGAGGTTTCCGTAGTCGGTTATTTTTTTTGACATTTTGCACGATAAATGAAAATTTATCGGGCAAATTTTTTTTTCCTCACGTCAAAACACTATTGTAAAAATTAAATAAAGAAAATAATATAATTGCTTAACGGGGCAAAACTATGTGGTAATTAATTTTTAATACTTTTATTTGGAACACCTTATTAGAAAACGCCCGGAAAACTTTTTTCTTATAACTAGGTAACTACTTACCCCAAAGAATTTTTAAATACTAAAAATTATTACTTTCTAAATCCATGCCTTACCCATAAACTTATGAATCTGGATTCTAGCCTTTTAAAATATTTCAAGACATCGACGTGTAGCATTGAAGCAGATGGGCAATAAATTCTTTTTTTAGAACGTCTCAATACTTTTAAATTACCCTATCGCTCACCGCAAAGGCTGTATATCAGTAGTCAGTTTTTTTTTAATTACGTGGACAACAGTGCACGCCACGCATTCTTTCTCCGACACGGCCGGGTGTTCTGTGCCGAATCTATATACAATATAGGTAATAATAAATTATACCGCATTAGCTTCAGGCGTCTTGTAAATTAATTAAGATACTTTAAAACGATTTAGGCATAAATTACTTTTATACGGGTACGGTTGAAAGATTAATAATAGGAGTAGCTAAATGATACGATGCGAAAAGCCGAGAATAAGAAATGTAGCTACCCAAAAGAGATCTATGACCAATAGCAAATGCATATTGGCAGTTATGAAGCAAAAGCAAAGAAAAATGTACAAGAATAGTTATTTTTGCCTAGTTGATGGCTTCGGTACTAAAGTAATCGAAGTACTTAACACTCAGAACGTTGAAGTGGCAGTGGGCTGGTTATGTTTGTGACAAGCCCACTGCCACTTCAACGTGCTAGGACTGATAGCAAGCAGGCTGGCGTCGTGAGGTTCTTGACTGAGGAGTGGGGACCGCGTCTCGGCAATCGGAGTATAGAGATCATCATCCAGTTTAGTGAAGCTTGAAAGTGGCTGGCAATGATTGCGAAAGGCCAAGGATTGCAACGTTGGCGTTGACAGTAGATGCTGGCTGTTGCAATGATGATAATGAGATGAAGGCTCCGGCCGAGGCTACTTATCACCCTACACTACAGGCAAAGCTGTACCGCCAAGCGAATTAGCGGTCGGATTCAATGTTGCGCAGAAACTGCTTATGGGGTAGGTATGGGTTGAATAAAATTGCCATAACCCCAGGTTAACCCGTTTCATCTTAGACTGTATCAATCAGTTAAGATCGGATTCAGAGGTTAGTTGGTAAATCATTGAGTAAAATAAATAAACAGTTGAAACCCGGAAGCACTAACTAGTCTCAAAAAGGTTCGTTGGGCTAAAATGACGGTGACCAAAAGGCCAGGTGTCAAAGCCGCGGGTTTCGGAAAAGGTTAAAAAAGCAAAGATCACCCGGCCCGGCTAAATCAGTGCAGGTGCGAACGCGAGTGGTCAGGCGAAAACTCAGCTGTTCGATACCATCCGCCAAATTACTCCATATTATTGGATTTTTAATGTGCCTATCATTAATAATAATTTGCACATTGAGGAAAAAAAGGAAAACCTTTTAGGATGAAGCAAAGACATTTAAGTTATGTATCTACCTATATATTATTGTTGTGTACTATACGCAAGCTGTGATAGCCTAGTGGTTAGGACGTCCGCCTTCTAATCGGAGGTCGGGGGTTCGATCCTGGGCACGCACCTCTGACTTTTCGGAGTTATGTGCGTTTTAATTAATTAAATATCACTTGCTTTAACGGTGAAGGAAAACATCGTGAGGAAACATTCATGCCTGAGAGTTCTCCATAATGTTCTCAAAGATGTGTGAAGTCTACCAATCCGCACATGGCCAGCGTGGTAGACTATGGCCAAAACCCTTCTGACTCTGAGAGGAGACCCGTGCTCTGTAGTGGGGCGGCGATGGGTTCATCATGATGATGTACCTACTATACGCATCATATTAAAAAAAAATAGTAATTAAGTAGACCGTATAAGTCCCGCAAATTGCTATTGTGCTGGGACCATGTCTCATTATCATCGAAATGACAGTCATTTGACGTATATTTAAGTAAAAATTTACCATCAGCTCGACTTAGTTCAATCTAGTGCTGACGTCACTAAAATGGCGACCAAGCGCATTAGCAATTTGCGGAACTAATACCCGCGTAAAGGTACGAAAGCTATATAGGTAAGTACCTATATTAAAATAACGAATCCAGGGCCGTTAAAAGTAATCTAAGTAATTAAAAAAAATAAAATCGAAAATCTTACCGTACCTACCTATATTCGAAAACTTATCACAAGAAAAATTATCAACAGTACCCGGCAGGAAATATTGCACATCGAACTTTAGAAAGCGATTTCAGCTTTGTAGAGCGTCGTCTCTTTCACACATACCTATATATGTGACGTTTCATCGGTCTCAACGACAGAGACAACGCTCTACAAAACATTGTCTCTTACTGAAGTTCGGTGTGCAATATTTCCTGCCGGGTACAGTACCTACGACTTACAAGGCTGTATGGTCTACGATCTTTGCCTATCCCGAGAGGGATAACTACTTTTGAGTTTCGACTATATTCGAAATATAGTGGTATACTCGAAATATTTAAATAGAGTATTCGTCTTCATTAATTAAATGTATTTACATTAATTTTATTTACGCACAATTTAACTTATTTAGGCAAAAAATATTAACTTATTTATGTAAATTGTAATTACCTAGTTATTAAAATATTTCAAGGTTAAAAAGTGAAATTCTCTTTAATCTTTAATTTATCGATCGTTTTTAATTAATTTTTAAATAGTTTGACAGCTGTACGAAGATACGGTACCTTATAGTTCTTTTTTTCAACGCCGTATTCAGAAATGGTTAAAGATATCTATAAATTATAATTCATTATGTAATTCAATTTGTTAACGTGTGGTTTTTTAAATAGCATGCGATTAACACGAAATGTTATTAGCTGTATTTAGTCTCTGAGAATGATACAACTGTGTAGGTATGATGCCTGGTAAATACTACCTAACACCTACCTAGCCTAGCTTCGAATCGAAACTGAAATTTAAATAAGATAAAGTTGTAGTTAGCAATCATCATCATGATCAACCCATCGCCGGCTCACTACAGAGCGCGGGTCTCCTCTCAGAGTGAGAAGGGTTTTGGCCATAGTCTACCACGCTGGCCATGTGCGGATTGGTAGACTTCACACACCTTTCAGAACATTATGGAGAACTCTAAGGCATGCCGGTTACCTCACGATGTTTTCCTTCGCCGTTATTAGCGAGTGATATTTAATTTCTTAAAACGCACAACTCTGAAAAGTTAGAGGTGCGTGCCCGGGATCGAACCCCCGACCTCCGACTAGAAGGCGGATGCCCTAAAAAAGGCGGACGCCCTAACTCAACTCTTACTTCTTAGATAGTAATCAAAAATTATTGTGCAAAAAAAGATTATTATTGTATTTTATTAGTATAAAAAGTAGCCTATATCGCTCTCCGGTACAACACATACAAATATTAGTAAGATAGAGCAAGCAAAATTACCTAGGTACGTCAAAATTGGTTTAACGGATGGATGGGCCGTGAATTAGTATGGATGAAGGACAAGCCCAAAAAATGCAGATGTCGAATAAAATACGTGAAATTATAAAAAGGTTTTTCGTCTCTCGAAACAAAGCTATCGAAAGGTGTTCGCACACCGGGCCTGTTAATTTGAACCTCCTGAGACTATTTGTCACTTTTCTCAACTATACAGGGTGTAACCAGAACGCTAGCAAAAATTAAGGCAGGTGATAGTACTGATGATTACTGATAGTGATAAGATACCACAAAAAAACGCGAATAAATAAATTTTAAAAATCCTGTATTTTTAAAAGTTTACAATATATTGCAAATAAAACATCTGACTGTCACTTAAGGTCAACGAACGTTGTGTAGATAGGCCACTTGGTGCCAATGCCGCGTAGCAGCTGCCAGCTGGTGGGGCATTGACTCCGTATTTTGCACGCTGTACATTGCGGGTTTGAAATTTACTAAATCCCCTATAAGTATTCATCCTAATCTATGACTAAATCACTAAAACTACAAAATAAGGCAAATAGTTATTGGCATTGGATTATGTTTAGGTAGAATAATTCGCGAGCATTCAGTAACATTTCGCTAATTACCGACCTACATTTTACATTGATTATTAACTACCTAAGGTAGTTAATAAATCAATTTACATTGATTATTAACTACCTAAGGTAGTTAATAAATCAATGACATTTTACCTACCAATATTATTAAGATCGCATCGATTTCATCAGTTTTGATTTGTACCTATTTATTATCTAGTTTAGTTTAGTATTATAAGAGGAATGTGCAACATCCATATAAACTCAACAGAGTTTTAGGATGTCAAGCGTAAAATTGTATAATTATTATTTGGCTGAAATAAAGAATTTAAAAAAAGCTAAGTTGTTGCTAGCGTTCTAGTCCCATCCTGTATCTGTCTGTAGTCGGGCGGCAATGTTGACTAAAATATACTTTTTTCTGCAATAAATAAGAATAATAATAATAATTCATCTTAATGTACGAAAATTGCTGAATTTATAACTCTTTTAAGGTGATGAGGATGAGCCACGTACGTTTTTAGGGTTCCGTAGCTAAAGCATTGTAAATTATCTACTTATCTAAGTACATACTATACTAATGTATGTAGTTGGTACGAAGCTCTTTTGTCTAGTTGGTCTGCACTCTACACTAGACATAACTTGTGGAAACGTTTCATGATAAATCTGAGCATAAAACAATCATCAATGTATTATAATATTTATTATAACGTATTATATACAGTATTTATATTGTAAATGCGTACTAATATTATAAATGCGAAAGTGTGTCTGTCTGCTTGTCTGCTAGCTTTTAACGCACAGAGATAGCTTACATCACGGGGACGGCTATCTACTTTTTGTCACGGCAAATCAAAGATTTTCACGAGTTCGATCCCGGGTACGCACCTCTAACTTTTCGGAGTTATGTGCGTTTTAATTAATTAAATATCACTTGCTTTAACGGTGAAGGAAAACATCGTGAGAAAACCTGCATGCCTGAGAGTTCTCCATAATGTTCTCAAAGGTCCGTGAAGTCTACCAATCCGCACATGGCCAGCTTGGTAGACTATGGCCAAAACCCTTGTCACTCTGAGAGGAGACCCGTGCTCTGTAGTGAGCCGGTGATGGATTGATCATGATGATGATGATGATTTTTGTACTTTAGACTTATTGCACTTTATAAATAACCTTCATAAGCTTTGCCTTTCCTCTCCCTCGGCAACCTGGGCGGTCTAATCGGCTTCTGGAGCGAGCTTGGATCGCTGGAGTGAAGACTTCAGCGGGGAGGGGAAGCACAACAGACGGAAACGTTTAAGTGCGGAAACCAGCCTAGAGTGAAGAAGAAGAAGCTTTACCTTTTATTTACCCACAATTTTATTTTGGTGTTAATACAAGAATAATAAAAACAAATGAATATTTTATTGTACGGAATCCTGTAAATTTATATGTTGGTCGCACTTGCCCGTCATTATTTATAGCGCTGATGACACGTGAAAATGAAGTACTTATTTACCTCGTGTAGCATAAAAGGTAAAAACTACAATTTACAAGTAGGCGAGGCACTTCAAAATATTATAATTACATCACGTTTAACTGATAATGTTCTTTTAAATTGGTAGATAGGTAGTTTACTATAGCGATGAAAAACCTTTTTTTTTATGGTACCGTACCTCAAAAGGAAAAAGTAACCCTTATAGGATCACTTTGTTATCAGTCTGTCTGACCGTCTGCAAGAAAGCCTATAGGGTACTTCACGTTGACCTAGAATCCTGAATCTTGGGTACTACACTACTAGATAGTTATCACATAGATACATACTAAATGGTAGGTTTTATAGCACAAGTAAAGGAATAAGTCCAAAAACCGTCAATTTTTGGTTACATCACAGAAAAAATTAAAATGTGTTCATGAACAAATAATGAGTATTTTCAATTTTCAAAGTAAGATAACTATACCAAGTGGAGTATCATATTACGAAATGCCTTTACCTGTACATTCTAAAACAGATTTTTATTTATTTTTGTGAATAAATATTGTTTGATTTATCGTGCAAAACGTCGAAAAAATACGACTGTAGTACGGAACACTCGGTGCGCGAGTCTGACTCGCACTTGGCGGGTCTTTTTCATTCGATAAGCCCTTGACTGCAATCTCATCTGGTGGTGATGCAGTCAAGATGGAAGCGGACCAACTTGGAAGCTTGGAAGTTCTCACGCTATTTAAAAAAATGTTCCGTTTTTCCTTTTGAGGTACGGAACCCTAAAAAACGGTCAAGTCGAACTCGCACAATAAGGGTTCCGTACCATCGTAAAAGAAACAACGCTTTTTATAATTTCTATGGTGGCCATTTTGATATTTTTATTGTTTGTTGTTATAACAGCAATAGAAATATGTAGATATTGTGTTGAAATTTCAACTCTCTACCTATTACGGTTAACTAGATACAGCCCGCTGACAGACAGACAGACGGACATACGGGCGGATGGACGGACGGTGGAGGCTTAGTGATAGGGCACCCTTCGGGTACGGAGCCTTGAAACCCTAAATCCACGCAAAGTCGCGGGCATTACGAGTATCCAGTAGTAGAATAAAGTGCAAGTGTAGTAGAGGATAAAAGACACGTATATCTGTATGTACATACGAGGGTCCATTTGCTCGACTGCAGTGATCTCGGCGCCACGCTGGCGCCATTTTACATTTCTATACTGCGACCACTTGAGATTGGCACTCTTACAAGAAAGAATAAAGAATAGGCACTTTCATAAAACTAGAAAAATGAGTTAAGTAAACATAAGTAAAATCCCGTAATATCCTATTAATATTATAAATGCGACACTCGAAAGTGTGTTTGTGTTGGTTTGTCCTTCAATCGCGTCGCAATAAAGCAAATAACGGTTAAATTACCAATAGATCTGGAAAGTGACATACCTTGGTCCTATGCTACTTTTTATCCCGGAAAGTCAAAAAGTTCATTATTGATTTTTAGATCATACTGACCTAATTAGTAGTATATCGGGATTTGGTTCGGACGAAACTGTTTTAGCTATTCACTTGGATAATGATATTATTAAAAATTAAAATGCTTCAAGGCCTAGTTCAAGGCAGATTCATAGGGTGGACTTGAGTTTGTTAAGACATAAGACTGACTTAAAATGAGACCAAAATGTAAAGTATATCTTACGAAAATCTGTATCTCGGACTCACCATTAAACTCATCAACGCTTAAGTAGTTCCTTTTGTTCTTAATTCTTGCTTCGTTCTACAGGCACCACATCCGCATCAACATCAGCTGTTTTCCTAATCTATGCATGGTAGAGTCTTGGCATATTATGATCATAGGTGGCACAGGCTGTACGTACGTGAAATAAATTTATTTATTTTATTTCAACAGCCAATCCTCGTGCACCGCATTGGGTGTCGCGTGCTAATCGGTGACGAATCTGTGAAATTGGCTCGTCGCGGCCGCTCGCCCTACACGCTAACTCCGCTCTACGAGGCACGAGCGACAGCGATTATTGTATAGTACTTCACATAGCTTTGAGAACATTATGGAGAACTTTCAGGCATGCAGGTTTCCTAACGATGTTTTCCTTTATCGTTACTGCAAGTGATATTTAATTTCTTGAAACACACAAAACTCCACTAACACATAACAAAGTTACGAGGTGCGTGCCTGGGATCGAACGGGCTCGGGTGTGGTTAAGATTTCCGCCTCCCGAGTAGGAGGCGGACGTCTTAACTCTTAACCCGCGCACCGCTCTTTACTTGGACCGCCACTCAGGGCTACCGCTAGCACATTATTAAATTAATCCTTTTATTATATGCGAAACCTGCGCTAACTACAGATATACCCAATAAACGCTGCAGCATTAGTACCTTTGCGCAACCATCCATACTCGGCTCGCCGATCGAATATTTTCTAGGTATTATTTTTATTTCACTCAAAGCTGTTGCTTTTATTTTCATCTCTAAATTATCTTGTACTTTAAATAAATATGCTTTTATATTTACTCTAACCACAAAAAACTATAAAAGGTCTGCATAAAAACACTGAAAGATAGAGAATCGATATCCAACCCGCGCATCGCTATTCGCTTGGACCGCCACTCAGGGCTACCGCTAGCACATTATTAAAAGCCTTTTATTACATGCGAAACCTGCACTAACTCCAGATATACCAATAAACGCTGCAGCATCTTTACCCAACCACCCAGACGTCTTGAGGTTTGAATTCTATTGGTACCTGCCTATATGTGCTTTTTTATTTCATTACCATCATTAAACGCGTGCATTGAGTACCTAATTAATGTTTTTTATGACTGTTTTTAGGGTTCCGTACCTCAAAATGAAAAATTAACGCTTATAGGATCACTTCGTTGTCTGTCTGTCAAGAAAACCTATAGGGTACTTCCTGTTGATCTAGATTCTAGAATCATGAAATTTGGCAGGTAAGTAGATCTGAAAAAATCTGAAAACTGTGAATTTGTGGTTACACCACAAAAAAATATTGTACTGTGTTCATGACCATACAAAATCACGAAGACCCGTTGTGACGTGATAGAAGGAAAAACCAACGAAAAAAACACTTTCGTAGTGGGTACCTACCAACTATTATGTGCTGAACCTCGTTGTAATTGTATGAATTTACGAAGTAACCAACATCATGTACCTACTTAACTTAGTCCTATTTAAAGTTATTATTTAAGAGAACAAACTATAAATAATTGAGACGAATTTTATTTATTATACCTACATACTTAAGTACCTATATTATACACACCTGTACTTAATTTATTATCATGTGTTTTACATTGTTATTATTTAAGAGAACACATAATTTAAGATGCAATTTCCAGGGAATCATTTTGAAATGTACATTTATTGATAATTAACTTAATTGTTACGGGCACAATTAAGTGGAGGCTTTCGCAGAAGCTCACGAGCGAGACCATGTTGGGGACAAATATGGTGGCCGGGCTCGTTTTGGGCACAAAACGTTGCCGTGAAATGTGTTCCGGCATATGCGCATTTCAAGATTTTCATAATAAGGCAGTGCCATTGATATCTTTGAAGAACAATCATAGATATAGACAGCAATCTCTATAGAATAATAGCTATCAGCTAGTAATATACCTACCCCACTTGATATAGTTATCTTACTTCAAACATTGAAAATACAAATTATTAGTTCATGACCGAAATTTAATTTTTTTTGTGTAATGTAACCACAAATTCACGGTTTTCACATTTTTCCCCGAAAGCCAGCTATAAGACCTACCTACTTGCCAAATTTCATGATTCTAGATCAACGGGAAGTAGGTACCCTGTAGGTTTCTTGACAGACCAACAGACAGAGAGACTTTTGAGGTACGGAACCCTAAAAAACTGTCATTTCTAACTAAAATTAACTACATACTCTTAATTAACTATAAACTTATTTATGAACATCTGCGGGCTAATCGGTACAAAAGAAATAGTTTTCACATTAAGTAAATCATTAAGTTAGCATCCCGGTGACATTTCGGCATAAAAATAAACAGACAAATGGCCGCAAGGTCACAGGTTACGAAAACTTTTAGCAAAATTATCTTCCTTCTGCCGAAGTTACACTAAATTCAATCGTAAATTTCTTGCTATAAAGGTAAGTTAGAAGAAATACATTTCTCGACAAATTAAGTTAGTGTTAACGATAAGAAATGTTTACAGTTAACAAGTTGGTCGCAAAAAAAAGATAATTTAAACAAATATCTACCGTATGGCTGAGAAATATGAAGTACAATGTGCATTAACGAGCAACGATGTCTTCATGAAAGGGAGACGCTTTAGGTGTTAAAATGTTCGTCTCTGTCAAGGTACTGGACCATCGAACACTACTCAGTCCTTGTGTTCTTCTTGCATCCAGCCTCGTTGCTGTATTCTCTTCTATTTATCTTACCCTGGTGATTGCCCGCGACTTCAATTGGTGAAAATATAAATCCGCTTAATTCCATATCCCGCAGGAGTTTTGAAAAATCCAACCTTGTTTACATTACCAAGGAAACCTCTGTGCAAAATTTCAGCTTTTTATTTCCAAGAATTTGAGTCACATAACTATATAAGTAGGTACCGTAAAAACATGATGACTCCAGAATAACGTAAGTCAAATCACTTCTTCCCGTCGTTTTTACGTCAATGCTAAATGAAAGATTTATGCACAGTCAACGTTAACTTGAAAAGTTACACTAGAGCTTTAGAAAAATATTTTTTAAAGAGTAGAAGCAGCGATTTAAATGTTCCACTAGATGGGATGCTTCATTGTTTGAGTATTCGCAAGTTTAATTTTTACAAAAGGACTGCGTTTAAAAAGGATTACGATTGATACAGGACGGCGCCAATGTTCTCTGGAACATGTTGTTACTATGAAGCACCCATCTAGTGGAAGATTTATAGCGCTGAATAGGAGGCGTACAATCTGCCATAGAACAATGGCAAAATTAATCAACTACCCCTTACATGAATTAGCATAACTTTGTGTAGCGAGGGCGCTATTTTTTATGTCTTCTCGCGTATCGAGGCGCGTAGCTCGTAGTTCCGATACAAATGTGGCACAATAAATTGTAGCATGGTCACATTTTGTTGAGTTTGAGTCGAAGGATCCCACATGTGCGGCCTTCTGTGAGTCGTTAGTTATTTTTTATCTGGTCGCTCCTTCGCAGTCACAAATATGTGTCAACAATGCACGCAGATGGTTTACGATGTGGACCCTAAATTCCTAAATTTATTGTAATTTATTATATTAGACTAGCTTAAGCTCGTGACTTCGTCCGCGTGGATTACCAAATTTCAAAACCCTATTTCACCCCATTAGAGGTTGAATTTTCGAAAATCCTTTCTTAGCGGATGCATACGTCATAATAGCTATCTGTATGCCAAATTTCATCCCGATCCGTCCAGTAGTTTGAGCTGTGCTTTAATAGATCAGTCAGTCAGTCAGTCACCTTTTCCTTTTGTAAACTCTGAGGCATGCAGGTTTTCTCACCTCCAATTAGAAGGCGGACCTCCTAGCCACTAGGCTATCAGTTCCTCACAATGCCTCAAATAGTAGTGAAATAAAATAAGAACGTGTACCTACGCCACCTGATACGTTTTAACTTTTTAGCTACAGGTGGGCTAGGGGTCGCAAAATGCCGAACTGCTATGTTCCACTCTGATCTAATACATACAAAAAACTTAAAAGATATGATGTCGATTCTGATTCTATAAAATTTAATTTGGAGTAAGTATCTGCATCATTTTCTTTTTAATATTCAAGTTCGGCGAGTCCCGCATACCCTCCCAGTTTCCGGAAGGGATGTACCTACTTATAAAAGCATTTCAAAAAAGGGCTCTCTCTGTTACGTAATCCCATACAAATCACAAAGACACAAAGCTAACCATTCTGAGTCAGCAACCAATCACAAAGATTGACTTAAGAATGTTTTTTGAAAAAAATAATGTACCTAATTGAATTTCGAATGATTTTGAAAACATGTTTATTGTTTGTGATAGGTTGGTGCCACAAAATAGTTAACGCCCACTGAGATTTTTTAGCCATATCGTTTAACGGTATGGGATTTCGTTATAGAGAGAGCCCTATACTAACCTAATTCCGCAGATAGTTCATAAGAAATGTTATATTATAGTTTACAATACAACATGGCGTTATTCAAGGGGCGGACCAACACATTCCTGAAAGGTCGGCAACGCATTGGCGGTTCCTCTGGTGCTGCAAATGTTTATGGGCGGCGGTAATCACTTAACATGAAGTGACCCACCTCACTTGCTCGTTTGCTCGCTATTTTTTTAAATAACAACAGGTAGAGCGTAGTGGAAGGTATCGGGCGGTGGAGCGCGTGCGGAGCCACCTTGCTGTGACAGGTGAAGCGCGAGCGGGGGACGGAAATTCCTCATGTTGTGCCAATATTATACCTAATAGGTAATTATTTCATAATATAATATATCATAGAGGTACAACAAGGCTTTCCCACTCAAATGAATAAAATTGAAGTCTAACTTTTTTTTAATTATTTTACGGCCCTGGATATAGCCTTTTCCTCCTTTAAGGCCTTTCTAAAAAATACAAAATTGCTTAATCTATTATTCTAAAGTAATAGCTATTACATAATATTAAAGAATTATTAAAATAACATTTCCCCTCCTATGTTTTTTTCCGTAGGTAGGTATCTCTAGACAAAAAAGAAACCTCTATCAAAGAATCACACTGTCTCATATCTGTTTGTCGAGAGGGTACTTCCCGTTGCCTAGTCTACATTCAGTTCAGTCTGCCTCATAGAGATAGGTCTGCCTAGTCTAGCATTGCCTGTGAGCATTGCAGAAGTCTGTCACGTTTTTGATAGCCAGTAAAAATTGGCTCGAAACGGATTAGTTAATTAATTATTAGTTCTGCCATCTAGTGGTAAGATTTGGTATTTGCTATATAATTGTTTTTCTACTCGGCAACAGATGGCGCGCAAGAATATTTTATTTGTTTACTCGGTTAAATTTTAAATCCGTGGTTAGGCTTTACTTATATAATAAGATAACTTCAAGTTTCAGATGTTTCACAAGCTATTTGTATACGTAGCTACCTACTGGCTACTAGTTTTATATTTATTTGTTTTTAGGTTTGCCAGATAAAAAAAAATCCATTCCAAGTTCAAACACCATAAATGAAAATAAATGTTCCGGCTGCGATAGTGGTTGTTAAATATAATAAATAGATAACGTATTCTTCGACTATGTAATGCGGCTACATTATTCGTAATCATCCCATCGATGTTCATCTTCATACTTTAGCTAGTCTGCCGTCAGCACTCAGCGATAAAATATTATATAGCTGTGACGTCGTCGTCGGTAAAAATAATTTATTATAACCTCCATGGCGTCCATGAGTAAATTAACTAATTATTGAGTGTATTCGAGCTTCGAGCAGTCCGTAACAGTACAACGCTTTCCTACATAGTTTAATAAATTGAAATAATCATGTCTCTAAAACGTGTGCTGGTCGTAAATAAAACATTTCCTGACGCGGGATTGAAATTATTAAAAACAAAGTGAGTATTTACCTATCTAAATTTTAGGTAGGTTACCTACCTATGTTTGTAATTTGTATTTTGTTCATTAAAAAAGATATTATAGTACCTACCTAATAGGTATTAGGGAACTCATATTCGTATTTCGTATGTTGAGCATATTATGGTCACACGAGTATGGTTGCGCCATTTATCTACTCGTGTGGTTACTGGTTGCGCGATTGTTAAGTACGTAAGGTTTGGTACACACTGGAGATTTTAATTGCGTTTTTACCAAACTATTACATTTTTTAATTCGCCTTTTTAATGGCCAGTGAGTCGATTAAAGAGTGCGCATAACTAAAAATAATACGGATAACTACTAATAACTTTTTTTTCTAAAAAAATATTGTCACAGATGAATCAGGAATTTCATTTGAGACTAAGAACACTAAAAAAGATTTTAAAAGATGCAAAATTTAATTATAACATTTTAGATTTGAACCTACCGTAATCCCGCACATAGACAATGATCCTGAAAGTTTGCCTGAAATAAAAAAGGAAATTGTTAAGGGCTTTGACGCCCTTGTATGGAATACGAAACATCGGCTTACGGGAGAAATAATGGACTTAGCTGGTAAGTCAGTAATAATCAAACAAAATCCTTTTATTTAGATTGCAACAAAAATCAGCAATTTTTTAAAACAATTTATTTAATAGGTTCAGAATAATATGGCTCAATTATCATAGATTTTCTCAAATCATAAGTACTAAAGAAATAAAGATGCTGTGAGATGAGAGTAAGTTAATTATGCAACTAGGTATAATACGAAGTTCTAACAGAAAGAAACAACTAATATAAAGAGGTTGTGTAGAAATATAATGTCTTGAAAAATAATACGTGTGTCTGCATTTTAATAGTTTTTGAACTCGTATTGCAGGTCCAAAGCTTAAAGTCATTTCAACCATGTCGTCTGGGTTAGACCAAATAGATATAAATGAAGTGGTAAAACGTGGTCTGTCTCTGGGTAACACACTCAATGTACTGGATGACGCAGTCGCTGATATCGCTGTGGGACTCTTGATTAGCGCCGCTAGACGATTCAAAGAAGGCATTAGGGAATTGGAAAGGTGAGAGAATGGATCTAATTAAGAAACTCCTCCTTTTTGAAGTCGGTTAATAAAGGTAAAGGAGATTTGCTCCAGCATCTCGATTATCTACGATAAAATGACAGCTACAGTGTGACGATCGTAATCCCCTCTGATTGGCCGACACTCGCTCACTATTGGCTACAATATATTGTTGCAACAAGGACACCATAAATTCAGCCAATCACAATAATTGCGATTGTAATGCTGATTGATGCAGGTTTTACATGCAGTAATCGCTCTGAAAGTTGAAAGTGAGCGTGTTTTACGCACAAAAGATATTTTTCTGAAGAAGAAGAAAAGATTTATTTTGTAAAAAAAATACAAAAACATATTTTTTGCTCTTGTAACTAAATACACACATGACACGACATATTACACGATTGAAAGTGAATGAAGAAGTTCCCTGGTGTCGCCATGCTCGCCAATCATACCATCCACAGAACGCAGCAGCAGCAATGGTGCTGGCCACTGCTGTTGATGGCATTGCTGCTGCTTATTATATTGTGAGGTAACATCTTTGGTGAGGCTTCAAGCAATTAAAATACCGACAAAGTTGAAACTGAGCAGCTAAGATGCTTTACTACTTCAAAATTAGGTAAAAATAGTGGACAGAATAATTTAATTAATGTTATTACAGTGGGGAATGGAAGTTCGGCCTGCAATGGAGCCTGGGACAAGATATAGCTAGAAGTACAGTAGGAATTGTTGGTCTCGGGGGTATTGGCCAGACTATAGTCAGAAGACTGAAGGGATTTGATGTTGCGAGGTTTATTTACAGTGGACGTTCTGATAAACCAGAAGGTAGATGATTTAAAGATACTCAATCATATTATAAATTATTTTTGTGAATGTAAAAAGTTACAAGTATATAAAAAAAAACCGGCCAAGTGCGAGTCAGGCTCGCGCGATGAGGTTTCCGTACTACGGTCGTATTTTTTCGACATTTTGCAAGATAATTCAAAAACTATGATACATAAAAGTAAATACAAATCTGTTTTAGAATGCACAGGTGAAGACCTTTCATATGATACCCCACTTGATATAGTTATCTTAGAAAATTGAAAATACCTACTAATTATTAGTTCATGACCACAATTTAATTTTTTTTTGTGTAATGTAGCCACAAATTCACGGTTTTCAGATTTTTCCCCAAATGTCAGCTATAAGATCTACCTAACAGACCGTTTCTTGACAGACTGACAGACAGACATACAACAAAGTGATCCTATAAGGGTTCCGTTTTTCCTTTTGAGGTACGGAACCCTAACAAAGGCGTTCATTTTGAAGTACGATTTAATAAAAAAAATGCTATGTTAACGATTTAAATACCCAAATTTACCGGGCCAATTTTGTATAAAATCCATCCACT
Organism: Maniola hyperantus; assembly: GCF_902806685.2. NCBI lineage: Eukaryota > Metazoa > Arthropoda > Insecta > Lepidoptera > Nymphalidae > Maniola > Maniola hyperantus. The sequence continues at coordinate 11,074,326 of NC_048554.1, forward strand.
TTTTCAAATTTTGTGACGGGTGTATAGTTTATATATAACGATATTTAACTTTCACAGCAAAATCTTTGGGAGCAGAACGTGTGCCTTTAGAACAGTTATTGAAAGAAAGTGACTTTGTCATTCTGTGCTGTCCATTGTCAAATGAAACTAAGCATTTGATCAACGCTGAAAATTTGCGGATTATGAAAAACACCGCTGTGCTGGTGAACATTGGAAGAGGAGGTTTGTAATTTATACTAAATATTTACACGTGGTTCAATGACTATTAAAATATAATTTTCAAATGTAACATTTTCATCTGTTGTCTGGTTATTTTTGTACATGGATTTTAATTATTTGCTGTATTAGCTTTATTAGCTGAATGTGATATAATTCTCAATTTTTACATAATAAATTAATATTTCCACTTTCTATGTACCATTAAAGTCAAAACCAAAAACGAGCACAGATAATCGAGAGTTAAAGTTAGATAAAGAGTTTTTAGTTAAATAATAATAAGTGGAATTTATCTTTGCCAGGGTTAATCGATCAAAAGGCACTTTACGACGCATTGAAAGATGGGCAGATTTTTGCCGCCGGTCTTGATGTCACCACTCCGGAACCAATACCTAAAGATGATCCACTCGTATCTCTGCCAAATTGTTGTAAGTTGATCTGTAATATTACTTATTTATACTTTTTAAATCATATAGTGTCATGATATCAATTCTTTGTGTCATGATACCAATAATTAATTATAAATAGAACATTACTTTGCCACACCCTACCCTAAGGTTGCCTGGAAGATTAATTTTTCCTTTATATTCTTTATTTTGTTTCAGTTATAGTTCCCCACTTGGGCAGTGCCACTGTGGAAACTAGAAATGCGATGGCATGTATAGCTGCCAACAATGTACTTTTATCAATTGAAGGAAAACCAATGTTAAATCCTGTTGTATGAATATTTGTTGAAAGCATATTGAATTACCTACAATAGCTTCTGTAATTTATATAAATGAAAATCAATTAAATAAACATAATATTATAATATGTAGATACCTAATAAAAACTTGTCGAATGTCTTTTGTTTTTACTTGTACATGGGTCCATTCGGTAATAACCAATTCAGTGTAATTTATTACCTATTTTGAATAAACCATTTGACTTTGACTTTGAGCATGCTTTGAGTATTTAGCTAAGGCACAAAAATAAACTATTAAAAAAACAGGATAAAAAGTATCCAGTGTGCACTACACTTTATATACAGCGGCGTGACATCCAGTTCCAGCTATGTGATTCTCTAAAGAACGGTTCAACGTTGCCAACATCGATGTGGTCTGCGAGGTAACATCGTACAGATCGACCAGGCCAGCAACGGTTGTAAATTTGTGATTCTGTAGTGGCTTTAAGCTCGTCGGCGATCTTATGGTTGAGACGGGCTCTACGATGTTATCTCGGATGAGCCAGTGATGTCATCCTATTTTTATTTTCATACCGATAAAAAGTTACGATTACGAAATATGGCATTTATAGTGGGTTTAAAATTCATTTATGATTACATTTGCTATTTTTATACAAAGTTAAAGCAATAAATGCAAAATACTATGAGAAATTATCATTATATAAAAAAATCTTGGACATAGGCAAGGAGACCTTTGCCTTTGTTTTGCATCATTAAAAAAAAAGTTGCTTCCCGCCGTGCAAGATGTCAGTCAGCACAAAATTAAAAATGGTATTGGTAAATTACTGATCACCTACACCCTTGAAAAACGATTACTCGACAAAAAACTCTAGTCTTAAAACAAACTGCACGTAATTAAATCAAGTGGTTAGTGGAGCACTTATAATTCCTTTACTGCCATGGTGACTTCATAGGTCGTCACAACAACTCAACAAATAGTGCGTGAACTTCGTCTTTGTACGTCGTTTTATAGTGTTTTGTTTTAAAATGCAAGTGAGTATTTAATTAAACTTAATTTACTCCGATATCAGTGGTTTTAAACTTGTGTCAGACTTCCTATCAAACTGTTCTTTCGGTGCTGACCAACGATTTAATTATAAATTTCAGTGCCTCGCAATATTGCCCCATCCACTGCTCAACTTGAAAAATTGTTCAAATTTATGGAGTAAAAACCATGGTTAGCAACTGGGCACGCTCGCACTGCCCTTGCTAGAGACCGTAGTCACCAAGCATCACCAAGAAGTTGGACAATATTGGATGAATACAAATGGCTGCATCAAAACTTGGCAACAATAGCAAAAGGTATGTAAATATTATTTTCAAAGACACAATCTACTTTCTAAGCAGAGTATAAATGTTAGTATCTACCTAGTGTTAAATGTTGTCATACAATACAGTATTGGAAAGATAAAAAAGATGATGCAAAGAGAAAATGCAGTAGCATGGTTATTGCTAGAAGAAAGAACAGGCAGTGGTATGGATGAAAATATAGCAGTAGCAGATCTAAATAACCTAATAATTGTTTCTCTTATGGGTGGAGAAAGTTTTGCAAAAGGATAGGAAGATTTTGAATTGTCTGTTATCTATGTTATCTCTATAAATGAATATTTAAATCCTGTTGGAACTCTGCTTTTCTGAGATAAGAAGTTGTCTATGTCAATTTCCGGGATGCAAGCTACCTCTGTACCAAATTACAAATAAATGCATAAATGGGTTAAATAGATGGCCCTTTAAGAATCCTGTGGGAACTCTTTGATTTTCTGGGATAAAAAGTATCTAGCTTATGTCCGTCCTTGGGATGTAAGCTAATTCTGCACCAAATTTCATCGAAATTGGTTTAATTTTTGAACCGTGAAAAGCTAGCAGACTCACTTTCGCATTTAAAGTTTAAGTAGGTATTAGGTATGGCTAGTATGGGTACGTAATTAATATGAAAAATTATTTAAAATAATAATATAAAGTACTATTTTTTTTCTTATTTCAGAATGATATATAAATGATGAAAGTTTACCACACTTGGAGAGTTATTTCGAGCCTGCGGTGTGTATAATATTATTATATATTATATCCGTACCATTATATAAATGCGAAAGTGTGTTTGTTTATTGGTTTGTTAGTTTGTTGGTTTGTCCTTCAATCACGTCGCAACGGTGCAACGGATTGACGTGATTTTTTGCATGGGTATAGATAAAGACTTGGAGAGTGACATAGGCTTTTTATCCCGGAAAATCAAAAAGTTCCCGTGGGATTTTGAAAAACGTAAATCCACGCGGACGAAGTCGCGGGCATCAGCTAGTCTATACTAGCTTTTATACCTATGTATAAAAGAAAAAGGTGACTGACTGATCTATCAAAGCATAGCTCAAACTACTGAACGGATCGGCCTGAAATTTGGCATGCAGATAGCTATTATGACGTAGACATCCACTAAGAACGGATTTTTGAAAACTCAACCCCTAAGGGGGTGAAATATTGGTTTGAAATTTGTGTAGTCCACGCAGCCGAAGTCGCAAGCATAAGCTAGTATAAAATATACCTACGGATTTTTTTTGACTAGTTAATTATTTCAACTTTTTCATAATATGTCAACTGTGGCTGTTGCAGGCGAAGAACTCACAAGGGAGATTCATCATCATCATCATCATCATGATCAACCCATCGCCGGCTCACCACAGAGTACGTACGGGTCTCCTCTCAGAGTGAGAAGGGTTTTGGCCATAGTCTACCACGCTGACCATGTGCGGATTGGTACACTTCACACACCTTTGACAATATTATGGGGAACTCTCAGGCATGCAGGTTTCATCACGATGTTTTCCTTCACCGTTAAAGCAAGTAATATTTTATTACTTAAAAAGCACATAACTCCGAAAAGTTAGAGGTGCGTGCCCGGAATTGAACCCCCGACCTCCGATTAGAAGGTGGACGTCCTAACCACTAGGCTATAGGTCGGGGATTCCATCCCGGGCACGCACTTCTAACTTTTCGGAGTTTTGTGCTTTTTATCCAATATCACTTGCTTTAACGATGAAGAAGAAGATCGTGAGAAAACCTGCATGCCTGAGAGTTCTCCATAATATTCTCAAAGGTGTGCGAGTCTACCAATTTGCACATAGCCAGCGTGGTAGATTATAGCCAAAACCCTTATCACTCCGAGAGGAGACCCGTGCTCTGCAGTGAGCCGGCTATGGGTTGATCACGATGATCATGAATTCTTCTCAAGCAGTGGAAGACACTAAAATTCCTGAGCCTCTAGCAGTTGAGAAGCTTTTAAATCCTGTGGGAATTATTTCATTTTTTTCTACCAAAAGTCTATAACAAAACCCGTCTGTTTTTCTATGGTAAAAAAATGTAAACTAAGTTTATATTGCACTTTTATTATCTTTTCCACACAAATATTAAAAACAAATGAACGAGAAATGCAATAAAATATATTATAATTAACTATTGAAAAACACTAACACACACACGGTATAATATATAAAATGTACATAACATTAAAATATATGTAAATAGTTAAGATTAAGATAAGGAATAAATAAAGGCTTTGAAATTGAGAATTATCTTTTATTAATTATTGCATCTGTCTTGCACGCCACGAGCGATTAGCAAGGAGTTCTCGGCACCTTTGTCCTTCTTCTAAGCCCTCTGCTCTGCTTTGACGAGGATTCCTTTGCAGCATGCTCATTATCCTATGTTCTTCTCGGATTATGTCATTTGAAAATGACAACGCTGGTAATGTTGTAGTATGTTGTGTAAAACGTGCATGCAACATGCTAAGTATAATGAATCTTCTGGCCACCATCCCTGGGTCATAATCGCTATGAACTAGAAGGCATCTAAATCTTCGTTTTAAACTCCAAATAATACATACACCACTGCACGACTAGCTCTTGATGTAGGGGAGCAAATCCCTTTCTAACATTGCCACAAGTTCCTCCGTGATACTAAATATTCTTACATAATGCGTCTGTCGAGAGCAGACGAAGACCACGTATTTGACAACCTTTTGCACGCCTTTTTATTTTGTATTCCTCTTGTTTAGCTTCTTCTAATAAGAAAAATGTACTTGAGCTAAGCGAGCAGCCATCTGAAGTGAAAAACGATAAATAGTTAACTCAGATATTTTTTTATCATTTAATTATACTTACTATAGAAAATAACAAAATAAAACTCACATTTTCACCTTTCTTTTAAAGTTTTTCTATGTTTACAACGAAATTTAACTCGTGCATCGATGGTGCATCGTAGAGAAAAGCTACACCGGAGACGCTTTTCCGTTTGACACATAGAATCGAAGGCGAGGGCGTACGATGTAGTCGAAGGCGAGCAATTAGAATAGCAAATTCCATACATAAATGTCAAAAACCCGTTTCCTACATCGATCACACTCGCGGGTGAAGCGCTAGTGTCGCAAAGGTGAGTCGAACGCGATTAATAGAATAACAAATGTGCTACATCTAAGGAAACATCCGATGTGCGACCGATGTAAATATTATTTTACCTTAGAGAATCACACTGCAGTGCTGCCAACTTGACGGGCAAGCTAAAAGCGGGCGGCAATTTCTAATAGAATTTCTCAATATTTCCTCCATTTTATTTCCTCCTATAATTAATTTTATTATTGCTTTCGATTAAATTTATGTAGGTAATAGCAGAATGTCATTAATTCTCTCTCTGTGCTTCGTATTCCTCATTGCTGAGGGTCATGATTCGTGACGACCCCTCGCCATTAATTAAATGACATAATGGTGAGAGTTTATAACATTGATTTATTAACTAATAATGCCGTGGATTCCTAGATCCTTCCGCATACAATTCAACTAAGAGCACGAGTCACACAGGAGATTGAAAGGCCAAATTCGGACCTCCAGAGTCGATCACCCATTCAGTTACCCACTTGGGTTAACGTTGCCGTATTGTTTTGATACAATTTGATATTTATCCTCGGTAAATATGTCATCATAATAAACCTATCGCCGCCGCCGCGTACTGCGCACGTTTCCTATTAGAATGAGAAGGGTTACAGCCATAGTTCACCGCGCTGACCAAGTGCATATTATTGTCAAACTTTACACACCTTTGAGAACGATATGACAGAACTCCAGACATGCAGGTTTCCGCACGATGCAGATGTTTTCCTTTACCGTCAAAGCAAGTAATAGGTATTTAATTGCTTAAACCGCAAATCATTCTGAAAAGTTAGAGGTGCGTGCCCGGGATCGAACCCCCGACCTCCCGAATCTGAGACGGACATCTTAACCACTAGGATAACAAGGTTCTCGATTAACTTTCTAAATATTTACCTAATGGTGGCTATATTTACCTACTTGCGTTGCCTAATAAAAATAAAAGTATGTCTGCTATGTAAGTACATAATATACAGTATACACTGTACTAGTAGAATACGCGTTTACCTTCGCCTACGCATAGTAAAGTCTTTATTTAGAAACATTCTCCAGACAGCTATTTCATACCGAGCTACCGACTGACCACTTCTCAAGCGGCCTTGATATTGCAAGCACAGATTCACGTTTTTCGATAAAAAAAGAGCGATAAGTATTAAGTACTCATTTTAACTGATTCTTAAGTTGAAGTTGTAATAGATAACGAAGCATGTTTTATTTAGTGTCGCTCACGTTATTCGTGAGTGCCTTGTCGCCGGCTAGTGACGCGTTATCGACGAAAATGACGAAAAACCTGAAGGTCCTTGTGTCGTCGAACGATTTTCCTGAGAGCGGACTGGATGTGTTGAAGGAACAGTTGAGTATTTTTATATTATTTAAAAGCTTGATAAAGTTAGAATGGAATACTGTGAACGATATCACGGGTTTTAGGTTAGTTTTATGTCAATAAATCGCACAAAAGGGAATACCTACCAAGTTAAGTATATCCTCTCTCCTTCAAGGTAGGTACCCAAGTACCTACTTACCGTATACATATCCATTTATACACTTTTACATACATTCTTTTCAAAGGCGTACTTCATCTGTAAGATTCCATTAATTAAGTTATATCCTTAAGTTAATTTATATTTCTATCTCGACATATTATTTCATGACTCAGCTACTGCATTCAAAAAAAAGCTCTTATCATTTTACGGTGGGTTCATCTCCTAAGTAACTTAATTATTAATTGTTTAGTTAAGTAGTTAGTTAAGTTCTTTTTATTTGACTAGATATTTTGCAAATGCTGTGTACACATTTTATAGATACATTTATCAGCCTGTGTTTGTCTATAAGTGTCGTAGTTTGTGTTAAATTAATGTATTGTGTGTGTTCCTAATAAATAAAATAAAAAATAATTACATTGCTTTAAACTTAGGTAAGTATATCAAACCATTATAGGTATAATAGGTACCTACGTCTATGTTTGTATGGTCTGGTTCCCTAATAATTGTCAAACTACCTACTCTTTAGATGAGGTGTGTCATATTTTGTCTTAGCGCCGCTTATTTAATAACCATAGTCATAATACCTACTAGCTACTAGTTATTGTCTAAACTCTAGAGTCCAGACTACTGACTACGTCCTATTATGACGTCATGACAAATTCAATATGGTGGACATGACAAACACCCTGATTATCTTATCATCAAGGACACAAGCTTCGCTATTCGCTTGTTCTCTTCTCAAAAATTTGTGCATATACTCGTACCTACCTATTATCCACAACAAGTCGAGATGGCAATCGGGGTATGAGGCGGGAAGACGCCCCGCACACCGGAGCTATGGAGTGTGCGAGGCGTTCCCTCCCCAATTTCCATTTCAACCTGTCGCGTAATATATCTATCTATAACTTAGGTTATTTTCAAGGCCGGTTCAAGGTGACTTTAAGAAAACCGTTAAAACAGTTTAGGCACACTTGTAATTGTTCATTATCTCTACCTACCTGCCTAATTGGTTTTTATCTCGTATTTCAAGCGGAAAATACAAGAATACGAATCTCAGTAGGTACCTACCTACCTATTATACAGTAAGTAATCTCAAGTAGGTAGAGCACAGATACATATAGCTAGTAATTATAAATAGGTAGGGTTTGAAATATGTAACTTTTTTATATTTGATACTGGCCTAAAATCGAGGTGGTGTAAATGTAAAACGGGTCTAGTACGCTATGTAAAGTTCCAACTTTCAGCCTCGCGTGGGTCCTACAGGCTACAGTACTTATATTACAGTAATATATTCTTCTTACTTCTTCTTTGGAGCTGTGCTGGTTCTTGAATTCGCTGTATCACTTCGACCGTATCCGATCCATTATGATCGTCACCAATTTTAAAGTTTCATGCCAAAACTTGTGACCGCCAGGCAGGTAGGTACCTACAGCAGCACTTTCATAACTGGAGTTAGATTATAGGTACTTGACTGCAATCTCACTTGGTGCTAAGTGATGATCCAGTCTAAGATGGAAGCGGGCTAACCTGTGTCTATTTACTCCAACTAAGTTGCAAAGGTTTTTCCTACTAAGCGCCAGACCTCAAAGGCCACTTTCTTGTTGAAGAATCCGACCAGCGCTTTAGTTTTTTCAGCGGTAGGTAGGTACCACAGATTAGAGAAGACTTCTTTTATCTATGGTAGGTACAGTATTAGATATTTGTTTAATTAACTTATTTGACCTTACTTATAATAATTTGGTTTATCATTATCAGTTTCACAGTGTTACAAAGTCGGTTCCTCCACTTCGGAGATGAAGGTGTTAACGAGAACAAGGAAGAACTCCTTAACCTCATACCAGGGTGCTCAGCGCTCGTGTGGTCCTCCCACCATCCGATTACTAAGGAACTACTGGACAAAGCAGGTACATACACCTACCAGGTAGGTTAGGCAGATATCTAAGGAATATTATAATATTGAGTCAGTTTTTACTGAGATAGGTAGCAATAGGTACGCAGCAGAAAGTAATGTACGTCGACCTTTAGAAGGAGATAGCAGATTGGTAGAGCATTGCCTTGCCTCGTGTCGTTGAGACCGACAAAACGTCATATACTTACCTAGGTATGAGTGACAGAGACAACGCTCTACAAAGCCGAAAAGCCAAAGCTGAGTTTGAATGGCCGATGTACATTACTTTCTGCCGCGTATTGTGTGTATCTAGTTGAGTAGGTACAACAGGCGCAAATAACAGTACTACCTACCAGTAGGTATTTTCAGAATGCCTAGGTTACCGTTATCAATGATAAGCGCTTCAATATGCAATATTGATAACGATAACTGATTTAGTTGACACCGCGCTCGCTACACCTGTCTCAAAGAACGCTGCAAGTTATACCTAGATAACTAGTATTTTGATCTGATAACCCGGACCTACTATTATTAGGTTTATTTTCAAACAAAATATTACCTACCTACAAGTCTTAATGCATGAGAAACTTTTTGACGTGTACCTAACTACCTATTCAAATATTCGATAAGTAAATTATAAATTGTTGTATGCAAATAAGCTATATAGCAAGTTGGGGTAATTCCGCCAATAAAACGACCACCTCTGTTTTGTTTTCGAGATCACAGGCGTCAGATTTGCCCCAGTCACAAATTTGCACTATTGCACTGACCTTACAGAATAACCTTGGGATACCTAATTGTTCAATAAATATATCATTTGTCCCGTTGTACAAGTAGTGACAAGTTATTCGACTGCAGATCATGCAGGCCAAGACTGTCCATAGGGGTTTTCTGTAAACAAATTCTCAGTAGCAGCCCGAAGATAAAATTAGCTGACGTGGCTGAAATTTGGTCAGGAGAACATTATCCAATCGATATAATTATTTCAGGCCCTCAACTAAAGATCGTGAGCACGGCCTCAGCGGGGTACAACCACGCCAACGTGCCTGAGCTAAAGGCGCGAGGCATCAAATTGGCAAACACTCCCGGTGTACTGAGCTCTGCCGTTGCTGAAATCGCCGTTGCGTTGATGCTGGGTACTGCAAGACGTTTTACTGAGAATTTAGAACAAGTTCGAAGGTAAAGTATCGCAATATTCACGCATCAGCACCTAGCGTAAATTATATATAATACATATAAAGCATATAGTCATGCCCAGTGGTGTGCATAGGGTTGAAGCCAGGGTAGGCATTAGTTAGGGGAACCTGTTTACTGGCAGGGCATAATGTAAAATTTTCATTGAGCTATTACAACTGGGGTAAGCAGTGCATTTATGCCTCTATGACCTGCACGCCACTGGTCATGCCTAAACAGCCAGGAGTCACAACTCCATTATTATGTCCATATAGTCCGTGCCACTCAGCGCAAACGTTGGCCGATTCAAATCTGAATCCGATTCAAATGCTCTCTACCTAGCACTTACCTACTACTTGCGGAACGATACAGATAATTTGGCCACTTTTGCCTTTTATGTATTTGTTGATACTTTGAAATTGGTCAACAGTGGACAATGGGAAATCGGTTTCACCAAGGTGCTGGGACAGGACATCCGTGGTAGTACAGTTGGTATCGTAGGACTCGGCGGTATCGGACAGGCGACTGTCAAGAGATTGTCCGGGTTCGAAGTCGGCAAGTTCCTATACACTGGCCACAGGGAGAAACCTGAGGGTGAGATGACTAATATCATATTAAAGATTTGCCAATAATTCGACTGATATATAAAATAAAACTTGAAGTAGGTATGACGTGCCTGTAGATGTGTTTACTTAATTTACTCATGGACGCCATCACAGACTACAGTGTATACGCCATGGAGCATTAGCGATTTATTAAATAAATGATGCTAGACTTAGTTTGCAAAAATTGGAAACTGAGCAGCAAATCTAGTTGATCTAGCTTATCCATCAGCCTACATCGCTGCTGGATACAGAGGTCTTTACTCGAGCGCGCCCCCAAACACGGTCCGTATTCCCCATCCAACCTCTTCCCGCCACCTCCTTACCGAGCCGAGACGGACCTAATCGCTCTCAAAGCCAAAGAATGGCATGATTATTCAAAACACAGAGACTCTGCACATATAAGTTGATATTAAAATTGAGTAAAATTGTATTCTTGAATGTTACATAAAAATGGAACTAACAATCTTTCATTTTTCAGCTAAAGCCCTAAACGCGGAGTTTACAACCCTGGATAATCTTCTAAACCAGAGCGACTTCATACTTCTGGCGGTACCGCTGACAGACGAGACGCTCCGCATGATCAACAGCGCAACTCTTGGGAAAATGAAGAAGAACGCCATTCTTATTAATGTTGGACGAGGAGGTAGGTCGTAGCTTTTTTATAGTTTTTACCACTCAAAGAATCAGACTAATGTCTGTGATTTAAAGGGTGAACACATAGGTATATTCCTGATGGACTTTTATCAAACTTCTAATAGGTACCTAACTACTCATAAGTATTAAGTACCCACGACGCGCAAAATAGACATAAGGAAGCAAAGATCCCAAACCAATTTAAATGTATTTAACATTAGTTTAACTGGGTTTATTCTAAGCTAGTAAGCTGCATTTTCTTTCAAGGCATGTTGAGGCAATCATGAAGTGATGCCTATGGTATACCTAATAATGGAGTCATTAAGAAAGCGTTAAAGAAAAACCTAAATACAATCTTGTTTTTGTTTCTAGACTTAATCGACCAGGATGCGCTCTACGATGCTCTGAAGAACAAACAAATCTACGCCGCCGGTCTCGACGTCACCACGCCCGAGCCTCTGCCCAAGGACCATAAACTCTTGACTTTGCCTAACCTATGTAAGTATCTGAATATCCTTATAACAAGTAGATTTCTTACATTTTTGTTACTAAGTCTTACTTAACCAAAATCTAATTTATCTAAAATCCAGTTAGCGTTATGTAAAAATACATCTGGCGGACAGTGCCGGATCCCCCACTCTTCGCATCCAACTTCGTATAATAGATCGATAAATCACCCACTGCGCAGATTCAAGTCCATATTCATTTTTATTTGACGGCATATTGGTTATAGGTATGTATCTTTTAACGTTTCAGTCGTCCTGCCGCACATCGGAAGCGCGACGTTGCGCACGCGCAGTGACATGGCCGTGCTCGCGGCAGAAAACGTCGTCAATGCACTCACAGGAAAGCCGCTCATCACGCCCGTGCTGCCATAATGAAAACATTTAATATGCCTCAAAATTATAATAAAATTAATATTTATATGATAATTGAGTTTAAACGTGCGCGTTCAGATTGGAATGAAACGTTGTCAAAGTCAATTAAAAATGAGTTCCAGAGCGAAGTCGGATTAGCAAAGAAATTTTCACTAATATTTAACATTAATTTATTTGTACGATCTGTGTAAATTTTTTAAGAAACCTAATCTATCTACTTCATGAATTATTATTATTAAAGTTACCTAGTTGGAGCAGGATGGGACAATTTCGTAATGGGGCAAAATTATACAAAATCGTCTAGTCATAATGAATAGGTAAATATCATAATGAGTAACATATTTGTAAATAGGCATGCTGTTTGGAGAGATGAAGTTGCCCCAGACGGAATTGCCCCAACTAATCTTTTACACTTGACCCGTTTCATTGACATGATTGATTGAATTTTTCAAATTATTATTATTATTGTAATAGTACTCGATTAAATGTTACCTAAATAATGTAAAACCTTTTTTATATCTACCTAGTACCTACCCTTAAATCTATCGTCTAATTCTAGATATATTGTACCTAATAGAAATAAAATACAGGTAACATTTGCAATAATATTATATTATAAAGCATTTTCACAGGAGAGGCACAATATTATACATATAAATAATAAAATATTTATTTACATTATATTTACATAACTATAACAAAGTTTGAAATAACGTTTCATTTTTACTAGAAGCACACAATTAAAAACTAACTGGACCTACAAGTAAAAAATCACTTATCTCGGCTTCGCCTCGTCGTTCTAAAATAACTCGGCCGTCAATTACATTATTTCCAGCCTATAGATTACCATCGTCTTTTTCACATGGTTCTCCTCTCAGAATGAGAAGGATGTTTGGCCATCGACCACCACGCTGGTCAAGTGCGGATTGGCAGACTTCACACACCTTTGACAACATTTAGGAAAACTCTCAGGCACGAGGGTTTTCTCACGATGATGTTTATAGATGAAGTACTATGAATATAAGTACTTTACACCACTATCATACCTAATATGAATTCCGTTATCCGTAGGCCTCACATAACTCTAAATATTTTATAAACATATAAAAGGAAAAGCTGACTGAATGACTGATATATCAACGCACAGATTAAACTACTAGATGGATCGGACTGAAATTTGACATGCAGATAGCTATTACGACGAAGACATCTGCTAAGAAAGGATTTTTGAAAATTCAACTCCTAAGGGGGGTAAAATAGGGGTCTGAAATTGTGTAATCCACGCGTACGAAGTCGCGGCAATAAGCTAGTAATCAAATAAAGCAATTAGATTTAACATAAAATGGTTAACATTTTACAGACTACAAATAGAATTTATAAAAAAAAAATTATACACCTTAAAATATTTCACTAGAAACAAAGATGGTCAAATACTGAAATACCAATTGTTTTTAAATTTTAAACAAAGTCAAAATTAAGCCTTTTATTCAAATTGGGTGCCAATGTACACTTTTTGATGAATAAATAACTATAATTTATATTTTTTAAGCCTAAATCCAATCATTGTAATACTAACTGTTATTTACCCACAATTTGGCAAAATAAAGAATTTATTTATTTATTTAAAATTTATTTCAAACTATTGAGGATAAATTGCTCAAAACTCAACATTTAAAAGTAATTATGCTCCAAATATAATAAGTGCTTCAGTATTTAGCCATAAGGATCTGGTCTCACCAGGCATGTAGTTTGGGTCTGACTGACTTAATAAAAAAAAAATTATTTTCTTCATAACCCTTTAAAGGTTTCACAAAAACTACCTTATAAAATGGGACTCACAAAATGCAGCTAATAACATGATTGTCCAAATTAAAGTTTAATACAAGTACCTACAGTAACTAATAGTACTCAACGATTAAAAAAGTGTGCTAAATTAATGATTGTGAAAAAAAAGAACAATACGTAAACTTACATAAATACTTCAAAACAATTAAAAATTGTTTCTACACACAAAAATAATTTTTTATTATGATACCCATAAAGACAACTTCAAAAATAAAATGTAAGACTTTCTAGCCTTCTCTTTTCAGTAGAATTTGTATTCAGGACCAGTGGTAGAGTACAGTAGCCAGCAAGAAATATTGTATATCAACCTCTAGAATAAGATTTCGGCTTTGTACAGCATTGTCTCTGTCACTCATACCTATGTGACATTTTGCCAATGACAGAGACAACACTCTATGAAACCACTATCTCTTTCTAAAGGTTGATGTACTATAATTTCCTGCTGAATACAGCACAAGTGACACAAATTGTGCTAAAAGAAATGCAGTTATTGAAGCTGCGAGCAGATTCTAATGAATTATCAAGTTCTAAAGTTCAAAATAATTGCCTAGTGAAAACACACCCTTACACTCTGTGTCCACTAGCAATTCAGCTTGCAGAAGTGAGGTGTCATTATCATTTTATTAATGCCAATTTCTGCAAGGCCAGGTTGCTAATACTAAGATAAAATTGACTTGCTAGAGCTTCTGCAACTTTTATTGTTAGTGGACACTTTTTAAAGGCTAACAAATATAAATTAATAGCTATATCATGGTGCGTCAGCCACTATGGTCCCGAGGTCCTTCAAGAAAGGTTCTATCTGGCTTTCTAGAGACAGTATGTGTCCAGTGTTGCAGTTGTCACTGCCGATGAAAGTGATCACTAGGGGTAGCTTGTTCATTTGTATGACCTAAACAAGAATAGAATATTAACAATAGAAAAAATTGCATGTGTTTCTTGATACATAAACAAATTTTTAAAAGTCCTCATATGCCCTACATATCATGCTATGAGATTCACTATTTATTTGGTCCTAACTTAAGCTTGTCGAGATGTTACAGACATTATTTAACACCATGTATAACATGCTCATGTAACTGTGCTCCCTAGCAATTTAGCATTCTGAACTCAGGTATGTTGCCTTGTAGAAACTAAAAAGGGTTTTCTTTCTTCCATACCCCTTCCAAGCTATTCCGCTTCCATCTAGACTTCATTATCACTTAACATTGGGTGAGATCACAGTCAAGGACAAACTTGTATTTGATAAAAAAATAGTCCAATGACCTGTAAGCTGATTCCCTTGAAATTCGTTATGAAAGTATACTGTAGTGGCTAAGTATTTTTTTTAAATACAGATACAAGTTAGGCCTTAACTGCAATCTCACCTGAATCAAATCGCTTTGCGGCACAGCTTTACCGGTAAGGTGGTAACTAGCCACGGCCGAAGCCTTCCACCAGTATCATACCTGATAACTCGAATACATGGATATAATGGTCTTGTTCCTCCCAAGCCCAAGTTTGCTCGCTTGTTCCGTGGCCATTCCGAACGTGGAAATGAAGTTTGACCTCAGAGCCAACTGTGGGGCTTTCTCCGTAACAGACCGGACCACAGGCACTCCATCTCTATCCGTGATTAGTATACAATGAAGACCGTTCACCCTGGAATGAACACATATTGTAGATCAGTTATGTCTGATGTTGTAGTCAACTACTGAACTTTTGAATAAACTTCATTACTTCTCCAGTAGATGATTTAGATATTTTCGCAATTCGTCAACCATTTTTGAAGTTTTCTTATTTAATATTTGGTCGGTAAATTAAGTTCCTTTGTAGTAAAATTAAAAATTAATAACAATCGCAAAAATCACCGAAACGCACCGAAAAATAATTTTGTGTGATTTTGACTTTGACATTATTTTTTTAACTTGATTTACGGATTTACGGCTCTGGGCTCAGGTTCGTTGTTGTTTGTGGCTTAGTTGTGCCAACACAGTACAATTACGGCTCTGGATTCTAGCTCTGTAGAGCCTTGAACCATCTAAAAATTATGACACAGATGAACGATGAACAATAAAGAATACAGTTAGAATCGTGCTGTGTTGGCACAACTAAAAGCCACATAATAAACCACAACAACAACAACAACGCATACAGCTTGATAGGTGAAAATGTTGTCTATGGTCTTATGTCTCTGTTGCTGGCCGGGCTATATGTTTTTTGCTAAATGGCAACATTTTGTAAAAAAAAAATGAAATAAAAAAAACTTTTGTCTATGTCCAAAGGCCAAAATGGAAGATATGGATTGACAAGTTTGTAATTTTTATAAATTTTATTTTTCGGGTTTGCAAATGTTTCTTGTGCTATTACATTATCAAATTACATCCATTATAGCCGGAGCTTACAGGTGGTGGTGTCCTTCCAAAATAAAGTGCAACATAGTTATTTAAGATGTCGCAACAAGTCGAAAAATAGCTTTGGTATGATGATAACAAAAGATATAAAAATCCAGACTTGTCTGGTTATGTGCTCTTTTTCGTCACATGTGTACCGTAGGGATTAAAGAGTCATGAATGTTCGAAATAGTGAAAGTTCAGTGATGTGTACGTAACTGTATGAGAAGGAGATTATAGGGTTTGTGACGTCACTAGAGCGAAAAGACAATAAAATTTCGCTGCTGCCGTGTGATGTTTACGAGTCTCGACTGGTAAGTATCTGTGTGGTATCATCGGTGCAGTGAGGGGAGGTTCACGGCGCAGAGGAGGTCTTCCGCGAGGATGGGCGGCGATGTCTGCCCCCTCCGATAGCGCTGCGAGCCCTTCACCATGTGCGTGCACCAATATATCGCTTATGCAATTGTTCCATGAGCTAAAACAAAAGTTTCCGGGCGTCCCCGACCATGTTGTGTCCAACACTATCGAGCTATACTGTCACGACAAGAAAGCTTGTGAGACACACCTCCATAGCGAAGTCAAAGCCTCCTTAACGCACGCGTACCATGCCTCCTCGTCGGCCGCAGCGCGCCAGCTCAGCAAGCTCCGAGACAACCTCCCTCTCAAGTGCCGCAACCAGCCTGTAGTGCAATACCAAGTCGCTCAAACGACTGCCGTCGAGTCAACTTGCAAGGGTCCCCAGCAGGCTGTGATCAGCAACAACATACAATCAGATGAAGAGAAACCCAAGTTAAACACAGATGCAAACCAAAATGTTGTTGAAAGTAAACCAAATGTCACAAACAATGCTCTGTCTCCAATAACTATTATAAACATTGACAACTGCTATGCAAAATATCATGCTGATTCACCAAGTGACCTGGAGTTGACCAATGAGGATAATACAGAAGAGAAGAAAATCCAACAGGATCTTATATCCAATGAATGCAAACAGACCGAGCAAATAAAGGATTGTGAACAACCCGAGAGCACCAATTACAAGATTCTTAAAAGCAATAAAGTAAAGTCTAATTTACACGAGAAGTTAGAGGGTAAGAAGGAGGTAAAAGAGAAAAAAACCATAAAGAAAGAACCACAGCCTGTATCCCCGCAAGAACCAGTTCCGCAAGAAAAACCCCAGCGACCTAACACGCTAAACTTTATCAAACCAAATCCAGACATTGCATTTAAAGAGAATTTAAAACAACCAGAAACTGAGAATTGTCGGACAGTCTCCCCCGCACCATCAGCACAAAAACCAGAGAGCAAAGAAAAAAAACTCGATCCAGGCTCCTACAGACCAGGGTATCCTTTAAACTTATCTGTCAATGTTAACTGTCATATGGACATTAGTCATGGTTACGGGTTAGAAGATTATGACAGTCCAAGAGCTATAACATCAGTTAATTTAACAGTTTGTACTCCAACATCAAACATGGCGAGTCCGGTGAGGGATACGCGAGAGGAAGAAGGGGGGTTTGAAGGGCACGTGACTGTTACTGTGAGCCCTAGCACTGCGCGGCCGCAACAAGTGAGACGCAGGGCTCCGCCGCCGCCGCAGTCGTCGCGAATAGAGTCGCCCAGGCCCATGAGGGCAGCTCCTGAACCACCTGGACAATCTTATGGTAAGAATTTTTAATAGTATGTAAATTACATATCTACATTTAATTTAGTAAACACAAATTATAAAATTAACTATAGGGACTCCATTACACACAAGAAACCATAAGCTTAGTGTGCTATAATCTACCAAAAAGATGACAAATCTGTATGACAATATGCACCACCCGTCCTTCCACTACTGCAGGCAAAGCAAGCCACCAAGTGAACAATGTTTACTTCACACAAAGCATCTCTTCTGGAGATCCATCCATCCTCTGGAGATGTAGACCTTATAACGCACAATGCATGGTGGGTGGTGCATATTGCGTGGATTATCAAACTAAGCTTATTGTTCCTCTTCCTATATACCTAGGGGTCAGCTTTTATACAAAGAAGGAAAAGTGCCTTAATGTCCCATAGGAACTCTTTGTAATGTCTGAAACCCTGACTGAGATCAAGATTATCAGGCAAATATAAATTTCCAAGAACTTCTTAGTATTATCTACATAATAAGCAAATTATCCGACTTTTCTTCAGTTATCTGGAAGCTTCTGTTTGCCCAGTACATATGGATACAGTACAGCCCAGTCAAAATATGGATACACTTGGTTACCCAATAAGCAAAAAAATATATAAGATGTAACTAAGCAAGTTTCCTAAGCAAGAATAACATTACATAACTATACTTTATTTAATTAAAATATAATGATGTTTTGGTAAATTTCCTGCGAAATATCTAAATATATAAAAGCGAAATATTATGTATATTTGCTAACACATTATGCTAATTCAAATGAGAATGGGCAAATATAAAAGTGAGGTGACTCAGTTAATATTGTCACAAAACTGGAAATTGATTGTGGTTTGCAATTATGTGGATTTCACTTTGTGAATACCTAACATGTCGATAAATAACATAGAGGCAAACCAGATTTTTTTTAGTCAATATTATAATTAACTAGCTAGTGCCCGCGACTTCGTCCATGTGGAATTAGTTTTTTTAAAAATCCCACGGGAACTTTTTGATTTTCCGGGATAAAAAGTAGCCTATGTCACTCTCTATGTCACTCTCCAGGTCTTTATCTATACCCATGCAAAAAATCGCGTCAATCCGTTGCACCGTTGCGACGTGATTGAAGGACAAACCAACAAACAAACTTTCGCATTTATATAAGGGTACGGATGTTAAATTGATTAATTGCTATAGCTGTTGTTGTACCGTCATCTAAATATGTAAAAGGAAAAGGTGACTGACTGACTGACTGATCTATCATCGCACAGCTCAAACTACTGGACGGATCAGGCTGAAATTTGGCATGCAGATAGCTATTATGATGTAGGCATCCGCTAAGGAAGGATTTTTGAAAATTCAACCCCTAAGAGGGTGAAATAGGGGTTTGAAATTTGTGTAGTCCACGCGGACGAAGTCGCGAGCATAAGCTAGTCTAAATATTTAAAAGGAAAAGGTGACTGATTGACTGACTCACTGATCTATCATCTCACAGCTCAAACTACTGGACGGATCAGGCTGAATTTTGGCATGCAGATAGCTATTATGATGTAGGCATCCACTAAGGAAGGATTTTTGAAAATTCAACCCCTAAGAGGGTGTAATAGGGGTTTGAAATTTGTGTAGTACACATATAGTTTATGACTAAAATCGTCGTCGTCAGCCAATAGACGTCCACTGCTGGACATAGGTCTCTTGCAAGAATCTTGAGCTGCTTGTGTCCAACACCTCATGTCATTATAATGCTGCGTTTTCCAGTGCACAGTCGCCTTTCAATTACCTTGGCACCTTGATGTTTATCGGTTCTTCAAGCAAGATTTGGTGAACTGTCTGTTAGTTGGTCTGTAGGTCGATTACGAAAAAGCTGCAGCAATAATTGGCGGAATTTATGTTGTTTTTGCTGCAAAAAATATTTTTTAGGGAATAGCGAGAGTGTCAGCCAATCAGAGGTGATTTAACGCATATTTTGTGGTTTAGCTGGGTCGAATTATCGTTAATAATTTCAAAATCATCGTATTGTGGTACGTAGTTATTTACATTTATACAATCAAAGGTGATAGCGACGACCATCACACTATAGCTGTCATTTTATCGTAATCGAGCCCCATATGGTTTTCCTGTTAATCTCTATTTTGTTTTGATTTGATCACGTAACTGTAACAATTAAGTTACATTGGAAATGCTTATCTCTATTAATTTATTACTACTATGTAAGTACAATTTCAGTACATGAAAAATAAAAATAAATAAATAACAATAACCTTACACCACCCGCTCAGTTACCCAATACTTCTTCTTCTTCTCTCTGGGCTGGTTTCCGCATTTAAACGTTTCCATCTGTTGTTCGTGACCCATGACTTATGAGGCCCATTAATGAAATAAACTGTCTAAAAATTCCAGATCGCAACCTCATCGAGCGTCAAAAAGAGCGTCTAGCAAGATTAGCGTCAGCCCTAGCGCAGGAGAAGGGTTGTTTGGCCCAGCTGAACCGGGAGACGCAGATCCTGGCCGAGGCGCCGGCCTCGCCCAGCGCCGTGCAGATGTTGCGAGACTGTGTGGAGAGGCTGCGGGATGAGTGTGACACGCTTGCTAAGAGACTGGAGATGCGGGGTAGCGGTAAGTTGGTTTTAATTTAAAGTTACACTCAGCGTCAGCCCTTTTTTACAGGTGAGGGGAGGGGGGGATTCCTGGGAAAGACATCGTGGGTTTCTGGCTACCTAAAACCCCCTCAGTGGCCACCCTCAGCGCATATTGGGAGGCCCCACCGTCAGCCATAGCGCAAGAGAAAGGTTGACCAAGAACACGCAGATCCTGGATGTGCAAATCACGCACAATTTTATATTAATGCTAGCATACCTGTTAACTCTACAACTTTGTCTGTGTGGGTTCAGGTCTTTATCCTGCGGAAACTCTTTCATTTCCAGGATTAAAAGTATCCTATGTCTGTCCTTTTCCTCTTTCCCAATGCCAATGTGGAGTCACAAAACAATATGAAGAGTAGATAGACGGTTCGTGCGGCTAATTGGCACCGGCTCCAACAAAATATTACTATAGAACTACAATAACTCTTGTATACATAATATTGGGTAATAAATTAAATTATTTTTTACTTTTTAGTGTTTGTGGTTATTGAAGTCGGTTTTTATTTTTTTTTGAAATTTTTTTATTTCAAGTTTTGTCTGCTAATAAATAATTTTTCATTTTCAATTCCATCAAAAGGTAAAATACCTAAAAATGTTACTGGACTCGTTATAATATTTAGAAGCCATTGATTTGAAAGCATAGTGATTATGTAATAGGAGTATTATTATCTCCTTATCAGTATTGAATAGAGAAAAACCCAATGTAGTCATTTTTGTGATATGTGTTGATGTATATATTAATAAAAACAAGTAGACAACTTATAAGCAGTGATAGCCTAGTGGTTAAGACCGCCTTCTTTTCGGGAGGTCGGGGATGCGATCCCGCGCACGCACTACTAACTTTTCTGAGTTATGCGTGCTTTAAAAAAAATTTAATGTCACTTGCTTTAACAGTGAAGGAAAACATCGTGAGGAAACCCCTGCCTGAGTTCTCCATGTTCTGAAAGATGTGTGAAGTCTGCCAATCCGTATTGGGCCAGCATGGCAGACTATGGGCTTAACCCTTCTCTTTCTGAGAGGAGACCTTTTCTCAGTAGTGGGCCGGTAATGGGTTGATCATGACGATGAGGCTATTTAAAACGACAAATAACATTTCCTATAGTGTGGTAAAATAAGTATTCTAGTCTGAACACAAAGTATATGAGTGTGCGTTATAAAAAAATATAATAAACCAAGAAAATCCTTATCATTTAAATGTGAATTTTGGTAATATGAAAGTTTGGAAGTATGTGACGTAGAGATGTAGTTCTGTTTAATTTAGTAAATGCATGATAATAGGAATGACGACTACTAGTCACATCACTTTTTATCAAACGTTAAAACGCTCGCTTTGTATGGGAGCTTGTATGAAATACAGATGTGACGTCATACACATTTATTTTGACGTACTTTTTTATTTAAAACGGTATTAGCAAACTTAAAAACTAGCAGCGAATTTTGGAAGATTCTGCTTAATAATTACTGAGAAATAGTTTATGTTTGACCTAGGAATCATCCCCATTCTAAAAGTAATGTCCAATTTTTTGTTCACTAGCCCGGGTAATGGCCGGTGCAGAAATGGACGACGCTGGCAACTTCTACAGCAATATCTACACGGGGCAGCGGCCCACCGCCTCGTGGCAGTGCCACATGTGCACCTTCCGCAACCACCCACTGCTGGACAAGTGTGAAGAGTGTGACATGCCCCGGATATTCGTAGGTACGTCCCCTGCCATGACCCACGACTCGGGGTTCGGCTCCTTCAGAGACAGGAATAGGAGAGGTGCTAATATACAGTCCACTGATGTCACAGATGCACCAATCTCTAATTTAGTCAGCGATTACCGAGCGGTTAATGTATAGCCTATAAAAATCCTTACTAGATCTTGATTGGTGTTAGCTTCAATCCATTTATTATATGCTGTCAATGTATAGGCTATGTAACATCTGATGACTGACACTAGTTCCTGGAAAAGCCTATGCCTAGTCGTGAGACATAAATTGATGATAATGTTGAAAAATTCATCAAAGTGACTTGATGTGTATAAAAGTACATTAAGTGTTTTAACTAAAACTCGAAGTGTTTTTTTACAAAGGAGGCTACTAAAGTACTAAAACAGTGTTGTGCGTGAACCTTAAACTTTAACCTAGCATGTGGCATGACCACTGTTTAAGAATATGCCAGTTTGTATAAGACTTTTGGAAAGGAGGTTGGCATTTTCTTGTTTTTTTTGTCGTTGTTCCAAATGTTCCTGATTAATACTGGACATTTATTGCATGTGTGTTCGACTGTTCGTCTGTTGTTATCTTTGAATTAACTTTTATATTATAAGATTTTAGATTTGTACTTGTGTGTATATACCAGAATATTTATCAGTTACCGGGCTGTATTTATTATATTTGATGCCCGCGACTTCGCGTAGATTACGTGA
Organism: Maniola hyperantus; assembly: GCF_902806685.2. NCBI lineage: Eukaryota > Metazoa > Arthropoda > Insecta > Lepidoptera > Nymphalidae > Maniola > Maniola hyperantus. The sequence continues at coordinate 11,097,254 of NC_048554.1, forward strand.
TAGGTTTTAATAAACCCGTGGGAACTATTATCCGGAATGCAAATAGCTTATGTCCGTTTCTGGGGCGCAAGCTATCTCTGTACCTTTCTTCAAAATCGGTTGAGCAAATAGCCCTGAAAAAGATAACTAACAAACTTTCGCATTTATATTGTTAAGTCATTTTAAACATATAATGATATATAAAGTGAAGTACCGATTTAATTACTTGATAGTAATAAATGTTCCCCTGAAAATAGGGAAATATACCAATCAGGCTACAGACTAGCCAAGGTGACCTTATCTAAAATTTAGAGCTATATGTACATATTTTTGAAGTCACCAATTTTTTACCTATATTATGTGATTTTAGCAACTTTGAATAATTGTAATATGACTTATAAAATTGCCTTATAATGTATATTGGTAGGTATGTGATAGAGGTTTATTAATGTAAGAAAACTATGAAATTTTATGAGATACATGTATATTTGTTACATTACTTTATAAATATTAGGTTATTATCAATATTTAATAATATTTATTTGTTTTGACTATTATTATTACTATTAGGCTGAGTAATAAATAAATACATCACTTGTTATCTGGTCAAATTCGAGGCATCACAAGATCTCATTCAAAGACTATTTGAGCGCCTTGCCAAAAAATGAATTATAAAATTATATCATACATTTTTCAGGCATTCTCTAGCCACATCGTATTTTTAAAATATTGCTCAACTTGCTGTTTTGCTCAGATTAGAAAAATGTAATACATCACTTTTTACATTAAAAACAATATTATAGGTACCTATTATAAGTGCCTTTAACATTATCATTTATTTAAAAGTAATATAGTATATTCTTTTTTTTGGGAATTATATGAAATGGATTTATAGAAGTAAAATAATAAGTAATGACTTAAAATAATATAGAAATCCCAAGCTAATACATAGTTATTAAAATATTTAGACTGCAATTTAAAAGCAATAAAGTATTAAGTAATTGAGATTGATTGATGGTGCTGTATAGACAGACAAATTTTATTATTGTATGCATAATATTTACTTATTTAACATTCCAATTTTTTTATAATGGAGTCGCAATTTATATAGACAATTTTAATGTACCTATACTGAAAGATCACAATTAAATTAAGGTGGTAGATAAAAAAAATACACTTTTATACCTAGGTAAATAATATATTTAGCCGAAGAGCAATGATATAATCGTTATCACAATATTTTATCGAATTTAACTGTGATTATAAAAAATTTTTTTGCTTCCATAATTATGAAAATGGATTCTATACTTATTGCCTCCTATAAAGACTTTATACTAATAAAAATGTTAGTCTTGATTTTGTGGAGATGATTTTTTTATGTATGGTTTTGAAAAATCTATTGACAAAACTTGTTTTTTAAAAAGAAATAAAGCAGGAAATTACAATTTTATGTATTTAGATATTGCACATACATATAAGAGATTGCAAATTAAGATTTTACTGTTGAATTTGTTTAATAGGTATACTTAATAGGCAATGTGATCAATCCATTTTTAATAATGTTTATTGAATGAGAATAAAAAGTTAGCGAAATAAAATATTCTTGCTTTATTTGTATTTTTACAAAAATCCTCCAATTTAATTTCGAACAGGGTAAGTACTTTTTTATTCATGCCTAACGCTTCATTGTCTGTAGTGTTTTTTGATTGTGCCGCTGTTTTATTTTAATCTGTACTATGTATTCGTTATCTGTACAGTTATAAACATATTTTCATTACTTTCCACGCAGTTCGATCGCCCGAAGGAATCACAGTTCGCTTGATGCCAGGTCGACGGAGTGAGTATAATATTGATATTTTTTAAGATAACCATTATGAATTAAAAACAAATAAGTACCCAAACAGCATGAATGTGTAACATAGTCGAGGAGGGGAACGGCGCACCATTGGCAAGTAGACTAAAAATGCGCCGAATTGAGAATTTCTTCCTTTTGGAAGTCAGTTTAAAATGGTGGAGCCGTCAAGCAAGGATCAGAGCGGAGAGCCTTTACTTTTGGTTTAGTGAGCGATACGCCTTACAAATATGCTGTTCTGTTTAAAGGCTCTTATTACCGTATTTAGAACTTTCAAGTAGATATGTTTTAAGTAGATAATGGGGTGAATAATTGGCTTTCAATACGAAATTTTCTATTTTCAGAAATTGTGCGGTCGTGGGTTTTATGAAACAGGGCGGCAAAATTCAGTGAAATGTATTTTTAAGAGAATCCTATCTTAAGTGCAGTGGGATCAGTAGAATTAACTATCTGTGATATTCGCATTTGGTAGCTTTAATATTTTTTTGTTGAGTTTGATACGCACATTCCAAAAAAAATATGTTTTATTTAGGTTCTTTTGTTGGTAATGTTAAGAACTGTGAGGATTACTTTCTTTTGGAGGGAATTTTATTGGTAGTTTGAAAAAATAATTCTTACTTATGTTTTAGCTTTTTATTAAATATCGATTTGACATTGCAAAACATATATTTTTTGTATGGGTGGCTACCCAAAAAAGAGATAAACGTTGTTTAAACGTGGCTATGAGAGAGCCTCGACTTGATTTGATACAATTTTGGTTTTTCCTTTCCCATTCTCAGTGAGTGCTCTGCTGTACCAAATGCGAATAACTTCGTTATTTTCATTTAAAACACTGCTGCACTTAAGGTGGATAGGGAAATTGTATTGTTGTTATATATAAATATAAATATTAGTACCTATAATATAATTTAATTAAGTGCTGATACGGTTCTACAAAAGCCCGAAACTGAGTTGACATCCCTAGAGCAGAGTGAACTAGGGTGAGGGAACTCTCGGTTTGATTCTGTAGGTCGATTCTAGAAAACCTGCATCAATCATTACAATCGCGCCAAAATTTCTTACAGAGCCGTCTCAGTGAAACTGTATACTATAGTGCATAAAGAGAAAGGACTCGCCATATTTGCTATATACAGGGTATAACCAGAACTCTGCCAAAAACAAAGGTGATAGTACTGATGATTACTGATATAGGTAGGTATGATACCACAAAAAAAACGTGAAAAAATCCTATAATTTTGTAAAAGTTTACGATAAATTGCAAATAAAACATCTGATTGACTCTAGAGGTCAACGAACGTTGGGAAAGTAGGTCTCTCTGAGTCAATGCAGCATCGTAGGCGGGGCGTTGACCCAAGTTTTGCACGCTACACATTGCGGGTTTGAAAAATTCTAAATCACTAAAAGTACAAAACGAGGCAAATGGTTACTGGTATTGGATTGTCTTTAGGAATTATAACAATAACGCTAAGTTTTTGATAGCGTTCAGCTCTTCGATTGCGGTAGAATGACAGCTACAATGTCACGATCGCAATCACTTGCTCACTCACTATTGGCTACAATGCATTGTTGCAACAAGAATAGCACAAATTCAACCAATTACAACAATTGAGATTGTAATAATGATTCATGCAGGTTTTACGAAATGGACCTACGTACGGACATGACAGTTTGTCACAGAGCAAATATGGCGAGTCCTTTCTCAAAATTCATGCAATTATTATGCCGCTTCCAAATCATCGCTAAATTGTTGTTTATAAAGGAAACCGGTCTAAGATAGTGCTGTCCCTTTCCGAAGCAAACTTTGTAAAAAAGACAACACTATTACTTATTAGATCTGTCGGTTTGGTTTAGGATTTGTTTACTACCGAATCAGCACCATTGTAACTTCGTCTATGTAATATATTCTGATAAATAATAAATTATATTGAATGTGTTATGAACTGTCAGGTTGAAAGTGTTGTTTAAAAATATATATTCCGTACAATGATGAAATCTGACACATAGTTAAAATGGCGCGTAAGAAGTAATTTTTTACGCACTATATCTACATTTTTGTAAGCAAATATTTGCAACGAATGGCATAGTGCAACGACCATAACTATTACAATTTTTGCAATTCACGAAGGTGAGTGACTCATGCTTGTGTTTAAGTGGTAGGTATCGGTATAAGTATTAAGTAAGTAAGGTACAAATGTGTGCGTTTGCGAACGCTTGCTCGCGACTGATTGGTCCGACATGCACGCACACTTACGCAATGCCCATGTATACGATAACCACAAGTAAAGTTCACTCGCCTGCGTGAATTGCAAAAACTGTAATTTTATTAATGTACCTAATGTTTGAAGGTAGAAACATATTTTCAACATGACCTGACCCAAAAACCTTTTTTGCTTGAGTCAGCTCAAATCCTAGTTCTACGGTCAGAATCACACTAAATACCTGAGTGCTTAGTATGAGGTATTACATTTCACCAACGTTGGTAGAATTCAAAGGAACGAAACAATGACGTCAAAGTGAAATGGATCTTAAAGTCCTTGATTTTAAGCCTAAAATTCAGTATCACTTACCGATTTTAATTTCGTAAGGTTTGAGCTTGGAGCGCCACCAGCTGTAGATGTATGGACGAACTTGAGCTTTAAAACAATGTTAAGGTCTATTTCACTTTAATACTGAAGAGTTTCGACACTCGAATTCTTTCAACGTTGCTTGGCGAGATGTAAAATCCACAAATCTTCTCATACTTACTATCAGAAATTTCTGACAGATAAATTCGAACGCGCGCCGGAATCATGCTGCTTATTTTGTAGTACCATATATTTGTGTAGTATATATTTTGTAGTAGGTAGATCCCGCAAACACGAATTTCAGAATAGTTGCCGGATCGGACGTAGTACGCTCTTCATGTCTGCAAAGTGAGTGGGATAACGCTTTTTTTAGAGACAACATAATGTTAGGCCGGCCTTAAAATGGCTAGCATTATGCTACCTGTAGCAGTTGGGCATCTTTCCGAAAATAATTTACCTACTTAGATTCCATTTTATATTGTCGACTTCGAAAAGCTCTTATTATGGCACACTTGACGAACCCGAAAATTCTGACTATTCCTTACTGACGAGCAGTTAAAAAGCATTTTTAAAGAATTAATCGAGTATATACTTACCATTTGTGAAATAATTTAAGAAAGAAGATTAAGGATAGATAATACCTACTGTGTGCATAGTAGGTATCTACTAGTCTACACATTAATTTTAAGGTAGGTAACCTTTTCAAGTTAAGGTGCTCTCACTGTAGACTATCATGTAGTCTACTAAAAGGCTTCCGTTTTTCACATATTATGTACTTAACTGCTCTGAATAAAGATCAATCTGAACTTTTACGATCGCCACGCGTTATAGCTGCGAATTTGTGATTTTCTTATTGATCCATTATTAATAATTTAAAAAAAATGTAGTGAGGTACATTATAGTAGGCCTTGGTAACGGGAGCAAAATAAGCTATTTTGTAAAGAAATTTCAGGAAATTTAAGACTGCCAAAACACAACCCTTCCTTTTGGCTTTGCCGTAGTCAGGTAAAATTAAACAAACGTCGAAAAGTGAGTCGATAGAAAAAAAATATCATTTTATAGTCTCCTTCAAGTAAGTAATAGAAAAAATATATACCTACCTACCTAGCTGTGAAATATGAAACTGTAATCGGCTAAACAGATACATACATATTATGCACACAGTACGTAGTTGCTGGAAGGAAAGCTTATCATCCGGCGTTACTAGTCATAATAACTCTTGTAGATGATAATTAGGTAAAATGCCTGGTGAAATAGTTGTATTGAATAATTTGTAAGTATGTATTCATAAGTACAGTACGCGGCAGAAAATAATAGGTATACATCGACCTTTAGAATGACATTTCGGCTTTGTAGAGCGTTGTCTCTGTCACTCATACCTATATGACGTTTTGTCGGTCTCAACGACTGAGACAATGCTCTACAAATCAGCTATCTCCTTCTAAAGGTCGATGTACATTATCGTACTGTAGGATACACAGTAGATGATCCGCCCCACCCCAACTTGCCATTGTGGCAGAGCCAAAAATTGAGTTCTATAGAGGGTACCCACGTTGACTTTGCTCAGACTTAGGTTGAGATCTACATATAGAGCAGACTTTGACTTTGCTCAGTTAAAACGAAACAGCGTTATATCGCTGGCATATATCTGTGCCCTTTTAACTATAACTAAATTCTGAGAAAAGACAAAGTACGCTCTATAGATCTATAGAGAGAGAGAGTAGGTGTGACTTTGCTCAGACTTTATTTTCGGTTTAAAAAAGCCTATCAAAATTTCGCGCAATGAATATTCGCTGTTTTTTTTCAGGCATTACGTTTATATTTGGTAAGATTTTATAAGAGCAAAGTAAATATTTTAAATATATTTTTTACTTTGCCTTCACAAAAATACCTAAAATGAGATTAAACCTTTGCCATATTTATGAACGAACGCATATACTCAGGGATCCTGCTATTTATCAGAGATACCTACGCAATTTCAGAATTTATATGTAAAATATCTTAGTCTTAATAATAAATAATTACATACCTATACCTACCTATAATGTTAAACATGGCTTATAGTTATATGTGTACGTATAAGATATGCGTACCTATTTATTATTTTTTTATTATTGAGGGAATGCACTATGTATATATTTAAACTTGTATTTACTATAGCTCAAGTCACTAGGATGTTTTGGTAATACAAGGTATAGTATGCGTGTGGTGATCAAATGCTCAAAAAATATATATACCTACTTATATATATTTTAGTTTCCTTAGAATTTTCACCAGCTTTTTTTTAAAACAAAAAACAAGTTCTCTTATATTGAATAATGATAGAATAAAAGATTAGAAAAGCAAATGATCATCCACTTCTAAAAACAAATAACTTATACATTATTATAATTTATTATTTAATAATATAATTTATTTATTATCAAGTCTGGCCCTACCATAACAGCATTTCTTTGTATAAAAATAATCTTGTGCTCATTAATTATTGTATATATTATTTTACTTTCTAAGGTAGAAAAGGTTTTTACTGTGCAAGTTTAGACAATCTCATAAAACAAAAGATTAGGTAGAGTCAATTTCCCACTGAACAAATTTTTAAACAAAATAATATTCAGTTCAATAAAAAGCTAAAATAAGAGGTTAAAATAGACGTTTCACTATTCAGTCGTTAATGTGTTTTGTGCTTAAATTTTATAAAACAATTGTTTACTCTTGTACACAATCTCTAAACTAAGTTGAAAGTTCTAAACCCAGTGCTATCCTTTTCCGCAGGCAATATTATGAAAGGGATAGCAATAGATTTAGTGTATCATTTTAGTTTACTATAGAGATTAGCAAATACAAAGGAATTAGCCACACTGTAAACCTAAAAAGTTTGTATGAACTCTCACAGTATTAATGAAACAGCAAGTGCTTTTATAGTTTTATGTATTTTAAAATAATTGTATCTGTGAACTCAATATTATGTACTTACTACCTATTTGTATCATCTGTATCAAAATAAACTTGTTACTTATTGAAATATTGTTCAATTTTTTTTTATATAAAAAATCCCTTATATTAAACATCAAAAATAGTTTAAAAATATAAATATAATTATTAGTATATTTCATCTACATAGGTTTTGAATACTTTTCTGTAATATAGCTCTGGAACTTGTTATTAGGACAAGGCAGAAGGTAGCTACAATCTATTCTAGGCTGAATATTTAAGTTAAATACCATTTTACAGCATGTAAGGGTATCTGTCTGTCCACTGAAATAGAGCCAAGCGGAATCAACAGACCAATCAAATAAATATTGAGATGTGAAAAAAAACTGTCATCTATCTATCTAAATACCTATCTGATTGATCTGTATCACATCTCTGCTCTACTCCATTTTAGTAGATAGATATTAATTCTTATTATCTAGAATAGAATAGATTTTTATTCAAGTAAACTTTTAGAAGTGCTTTTGAATCGTCAACTAGTTTAATTTACCACTGGTTCGGAGTGCCGTTCCTACCGAGAAGAACCAGCAAGAAACTCGGCGGTTGCTCTTTTCAAGAGATCAATGTACAATATTATTATATTTGTCACAAATTTTAGCCTCCACTAGATAGAAGTCAGTTCTGGCAATTCATTTATACACTCAGCAAGTCAATTTCTGCAAGTTGTTCCTTTGGAAAGTAACTCCTGCAAGTTTTATTGTTAGTGGACACCTGGCCTAGAGCAAGATGTATAGAACATAATTTGACTTCCCTCAGACTAGCACAAATCTGAACATGGCATAAATTATCTGTCTTGTTTTAACTGTAAAGTCTAAGAAAGTCCAAGTATGGTCTATAGATCTCAGCTTTATATACAAATTCATAACTATCATTAGAAAAAATCCAGTAATTATAAGTTTGAATCCTACCACAACTACATTATAAGTATACATATTACAAAAAACTGTACAAAGCCATAATTATATTAAGAATTCTAGCGTTTAAGTACACTTTAAAAAAATTAAAAGAAAGGCGTATTGTAGGTTCAAATCTTACCATACCTAAATATTATATACAAAATCTATAAACATACATATATATTACAAGACATCATTGCTTTTGAGCCCACCCACTCTGGCTCTCACATCTTCCTAAGATAAACATGACAGTTAATTGTCCACCTTTTATATGACTTATTGGTTGTGGAATAAAGTGAAAATAAAGTATTTAAGTTTACATAGCACTATGCCAACCTATCCTCCAACCAATCTGCTCATAGTCCATCGACTGATCGCATGATAAGGCACAACAACAAAAAAAAAAAAGTATACATAGCACTATGAGCCTAAGCTGTGATAGCCTAGTGGTTAGGAAGTCCGCCTTCTAATCGGAGGTCGGGGGTTCGATCCCGGGCACGCACCTCTAACTTTTCAGAGTTATGTGCGTTTTTTAATTAATTAAATATCACTTGCTTTAACGGTGAAGGAAAACATCGTGAGGAAACCTGCATGCTTGAGAGTTCTCCATAATGTTCTCAAAAGTGTGTGAAGTCTACCAATCCTTACACATGGCCAGCGTGGTAGACTATAGCCAAAACCCTTCTCACTCTGAGAGGAGACCCATGCTCTGTAGTGAGCCGGTGATGGGTTGATCATCAGGTCATCATGATCATCATCAGGTTGAAATCATATCATATACTTCAGAAATTTAATTTCCTAAGATATTACAAAACTCCAGATACGCAAAGCTCATACATTCGCAAATTAAAAAGTGAAAACAAATTCATATGCTTCTAAATAACGTACCTGCACCTAGCCGCACGACATAAACATTAACAATGTGGTGTTCTTTGTGCACCTTTGAGTAAAACAATTCCTCAGTGCTTGAAGACCAGTCTTGGACCAGACCAGTCGTGATGACATATGGATCCAAGAAATGGTCGCTAACTATGGGCCTCATAAGAAAGCTCAGTCACTCAGCGGGTAATGGAGAGAGCTATGTTTGGAGTTTCTCTATGTGATCAAATCAGAAATGAGGAGATTCGTAGGAGAAGTAGAGTAACCGACATAGCTCAATGGACTGCGAAGATGAAGCGAAGCGAACATAGTTTGTAAAACTGATAGAGGCTGCTGCTGAAGGTGCTGGAATTGCGACTTGACTGGATTCATGTGGCGCAAGACCATGGCGTGTGGATGTCCCTACAAGAGACCTATGTCCAGCAGTGGACGTCTATTGGTTGACTATGATGAGTAAAACAACATCTACAAACATGCTTCAAAACATGGTGGCCTGTTCCCAGTCTAAAGAAGTTACAACCACAAAGTAAAATAACTAATCAAAGTACCAAAAGTCTATATTGCAGTGCCTCTCTCCAGATTCTGTTTAATTTCAGCTGTATGCTCACCATAGAACCTTTCCAACTTCTTGTTGAACTTGGCATTCCTCTCATTAATATAATCAATGTCTGCATCATCATTGTGTATCCTCCTTCGTGAATATTTGCCTCGTTTAGCGATCTGTCCTTCCAAGTCATCCACCATCTTGTCTATGGCATCCTTACGATCGTCATGCATGCCGTGTATAATAACGTTAGGACCACCGTAGAACGCGTCTCCATATTTCTGCTTCTGCTTTTCATACTGCTCTTTTTCCATTGCAGGCATGTTTTTAACAAGTCTATTGTACTGTCTCACCGTCGCTTGTTCGTATGTTGAGAAGCCTTGATCCGGATTTTTCTTCTTTTTCTTGCGCTCTAATCTCTCTGCTTCTACAGCGGAGACGTTCAGAAGTTTTACACGGTCGTAATCTTTGCCCTGCTTACTCGCTTCTTCCCGCTTGTTTTGGTCATCCAATAACCATTCTGCTTGTCGTTTCTTTGCCTCATAGTTCGTTGGTAGCTTATTTCTTGCCTCTTCTGCCACAACTTCCTGGTGGTTGTGGGTCCTGGCCTCATTTCTAGCGGAGTGCAGCGTACGCAATCGTTTTATGCGTTCAGCTTGCTTTTCTGCAAACGACATCTCTTTTGGCGTAGACGAAGACTCTTCTGTATTACTCATTTTCAATTTGACAAGTGAGGAAATTATTCTATTTATTACAGAAATTAAATATTTACAAATAAGAATAAAATGCGTCTTCTTACTTTTCTCGCAATTTGACGTTTGACGTATTATAGTGATGATCTGCGATAGTGATGGCTTGCGTTGGCTTGTCGAAAAAAGAATCGATACATTGACATATCGATATGATTTGTTCAATATATATCGATATTTTTGAGTGATGTTTAATTTTTCGATATATTGATGTATTGATATAAAATTTCAACTACCTATGGAAAACGTATAAAAATTGATATTTTTTTCGGACAGCAAAACAAATAACTTAGTAACTAAGTAAACGGCAGGAAATATTTTATATCGACCTTTAGAAAGATATACCTAGCGGTTTCGTAGAGCGTTGTCTCTGTCATTGAGACCGATAAAACGTCATACTGATATGAGTGACAGAGACAGCGTTCTACGAAGCCGAAATCTGGAATAGAGGAATAATTTCTGATTTATCATATAAATTGTCGAAAAAATACGACCGTGGTAGGTACGGAACCCTCGGTGCACGGATCTGACTCGCACTTGGTCGGTTTTTCATGTATGGATGGGAGCCTCGCTAGAAATAATTTAATTGAATTTCTAATTCAATATTTGGTTATGGGTCAACGTTGTGCACCAAATACCAAAATTTCAAGTTGGTAACTCATTTAGACTACAAGTTAGCTACCTGTGACACGCGGACAGACAGATGGATAGACGACCAGCAGAGTGACATTAATAGGGCTCCGTTTTCCGGGTGCGGAACCCTAAAAAATTATATTTCTCTTATTCTAACAACAACTAAAAAGTCATTTGTGTGAATAGTATCGTTAAATTGAATTATAGTTTAAGGAAATGTGCATAGTATTGTCTGATAGTATTTCGATGAACAACGATTAAAAACAATAATCGGATTACTCGATTGTTTTTCGAATAAGCCGTGCGTCGCTCTCGCTATCGCTATCAAAGAATTTGTATCTCCTACGTATGTCGATAATCAAGCGATAATCGCTATAAGTTCACTTCACTTCAACCTCCATTATCAATGAAGTTAGTTACGAAATGGACGAAATGCAACTTGCGGGGCGCCGAGTGTCGACCAATCATTGCATGGGAAAAGTTTGAGTTGAGCAATGGTTGTGCATTGTTGAGAAACCACACAGAACTGAAGTTAGTCTTTCGGTGTTTTGTAACTGTGACTGTTGTGTGAAAAGTGGAAAAGTTTTAGCTTTTGATTAATTTGAGTGTTTTTTGAGTTCACGATGTCGGATGAAATTGCAGAGAACGGAACTGCGAACGGAGACGTTCCAGAGATCGAGCTTATCATAAAGGTAACATTTTGTTTTACACGTGTTAGCGCAAGATTACAGCGGTCAACTCAACAACACGGCAAGCGAGACTCTAGCCTCGTAATTTCGTAAAGATTATGTGGAGTTGGCAAACGCGAAATGTACATTCGACAGAAAAGTTAACCTGCCTTTCTATTTGCCCTCATCTCTCGACAGAGATTTACGTACTTCAAGGTTGTGTCGTAGTGTTTTTGATTCGCATCAAATTGCCTTGCACGGCTTCGTATGCATGAAAGTATATTATTACTGCATTCATAATGCGCGTTATTTAGGTCATTAGCTTGTATGAATGTGGTGATACTTGATAGAATACAGTAGACCAAGGCTATAAATCATGGGGCTTACTACTTGGGGACTTAGGAGTTTGGATGTCTCTGTGCTGACATTTTTTATTGTTAGGATGAGGTCATACCTACTTGGTCATGTGTTAATCTTATTGTAATTTATATTCCCATGTAATGAATCATGCGTAATAAATACTTAATGAACATGTTTTCTTGTGTTAAAATCTAATTTTATCAAAGTACCTACTATTATTACCTACTTACTTAGTTGCTATATTGTCATAAAAGCAAATTAAATTAAATATAGGTACGTACAAAAAAAATCCATTTTTTGTGATAAAATATGATACTTAAGTGATAACCATATTTAGTTTAAATAATCTTTAGATTGTTATTATCTATAGATAGTGTGGCTGATTATTTATATTGTAAGCAGTCTCTAAACTAAACCAAATGGAGAGGCCTAAATATAATGCTGTCTTCTCCCACAGGGAGCAATATGAAATGGATAGCAATATATTTAGACCTTTCATTTTAGTTTAGAGATTGTGTACAATAGAATCAGCCACAATGTAGCAATTTCAACTTTAAAACTTTATTTGACTTAGGAAATAATTATGTGCAAGGAAACTTAAGTGGAAGGATAATCAATTTATCACTCAATACTGACTGACTAACAGACAATAAATCCATGACAATTTGAAACACCTTTGAGAACATTATGAAGGCATGCAGACATGCAGGTTTCCTCATGATGTTTTCCTTCACCAAGCAAAGCAAGTGTTATTTAATTACTTAAAACGCATATAACTCTGAAAAGTTAAATGTGCGTGCGCGCGATCGAACCCCCAACCTCCGATTAGAAGGTGGACATCCTAACCACTATTCTATCACAGTCCTAACTACTAGGCTATCACAGGTTTAATCATCAGGCATTATCTAGGAATAAGGTAGTATATATAGGTAGGGTGGCACAGGACAGGAAGCACTGGCGAGAGTTGGAGGAGGCCTTTGCCGAGAGGCACTCAGAGTTAAAAGACTTTTTGTGATGCAAACAACTGTAACATAATTTTAAAAAAATGTACACACTGAAATAAAGGATTTTTTTTAGGGTTCCGTACCTCAAAAGGAAAACGGAACCCTTATAGGATCACTCTGTTGTCTGTCTGTCTGTCAAGAAACCTACAGGGTACTTCCCGTTGACCTAGAATCATGAAATTTGGCATGTAGGTAGATCTTATAGCTGACATTTGGGGAAAAATCTGAAAACCGTGAATTTAGGCTTACATCACACAAAAAAATTAAATTGTGGTCATGAACTAACAATTAGTATTTTCAATTTTCTAAGTAAATAACTATATCAAGTGGGGTATCATACGAAAGTTCTTCACCTGTGCATTCTAAAACAGATTTTTATTTATTTTTATGTATCATGGCTTTTGAATTATCCTGCAAAATGTCAAAAAAAATACGACTGTAATACGGAACCCTCATTGCCTGACTCGCACTTGACCGGTTTTTGTAAGGTAGTATTTTGATATTTAAGGTAGGTTCATTCCATTTTTTCTACTTATCGAAGCGACTATTACTGAAGCATTCAATACATAATGTATGCAATTTAGATTGCTCATCCAATGTGTTTAATTAATATTCAAAGCATACTGTTTAAATTGCTATTAAATATGTCAAACATAATTTAACTGAAGCCTATTGAATATTATGCATAATGAGTGATAAATAGTACTTAATACATGATTAATAATTATTCTGATTACTACCTTTTGCTCGTGACTTCGTCCGCGTGGACTACACAAATTTCAAACCCCCCTTTCACCCCCCAAAACCTTTCTTAGCGGATGCCTACGTCATAATAGCTATCTGCATGCCGAATTTCAGCCTGATCCGTCCAATAGTTTGAGCTGTGCGTTGATAGATCAGTCAGTCAGTCACCTTTTCCACAGCAATCTCTACCAGGCAACCTTTGGTGAAAGGAGAAACTAGGTGTGTTGGATAGTACTTATACGCAATACAGACTACACACACACACACACACACACAGACTACAGACAGCATGGTATACTAGCTTAAAACCTATCTCATTCTGACAGGAGACTCTTGCTTTGTAGTGGGCCGGCTTGGTAAGACTGATCACTTGCTTTGAGACTGTGTCCACTCAATACGATTGATTCTGATTATGTATGTTTTAGTTTTAAAAATCCTATGGGAGCTCCTTAATTTTCTGTGATAAAAATAGCCTATGTCACTCTATAGGTACTCAACTATACCCATGCAAAAAAACACCTCGACCCATTGCTCAGTTACAACATTATTGAAGAACAAACCAATGAACCAACAAACAAACACACTTTTGCATTTATAATATGGGTAGTGATGCTAATGTATTTTTACTTGAAAAGCAGGATTGGTGTGTTAAAAATAAACTCCATTCAAGTTCACAGATAGTAAACTGTCTTGGATGTTAGCCAGAGTGCAAAATTGCTAAACAATATTTATTTATAACTAGATAATGCCCGTGACTTCGTTTGCGTGGATTTCGGTTTTTTTTTAAATCCCGTCAGAACTCTGATTTTTATGGATAAAAAGCTGCCTATATAAATTTCCGAGATGCATATAAATCGGTTAAATGGATGGGTTTTTAAGTACTCTTGATTTTCCGAGATAAAAAGTAGCCTGTCCATCCCCGGGAGCTAATTCTGTGTCAAATTTCATCAAACTCGATAATCTGTCGGGCCGTGAAAAGTTAGCAGACAGACAGACAGACTGAATATTAGTATGGCTTATATGTAGGTACTTGGACAAATAGTAGAAAGTAAGTAGTGTTACTGTGCCAATGTCATTAGTAATGTCTAAAGATTTTAATTAAGTCTTAATTAATTAACTTGTTGGAATTAAGTACAAAGGTTATTTATTTACTTACTTAAATAAAAAGTTAACCATCAAATCAAATAAATAGACAACCTATTTTTATTAAATATTAACAACTAGCTGATGCCCGCGACTTCGTACGCGTGGATTTAGGTTTTTAAAAATCTTGTGGGAACTCTTTAAATTTCCGGGATAAAAAGTAGCCTATATCCTTCCCCGGGTTGTAAGCTATCTCTGTACCAAATTTCGTCAAAATCGGTGGAACGGTTGAGCCGTGAAAAGCTAGCAGACAGACAGACAGACACACTTTCGCATTTATAATATTAGTATGGATTTGAATAAAAGAAATAACATTGAATTTGATTAAGTAGTTCTATCAAATTAAAATGCATTAAAGACCTACTTTAAGTAATTACCTACAAATTACCTAATTTATAATTTCGACAATAAGTTTAGCACTTAATCTTAACTACTTAATATTATAAATGTGAAAGTTTGTTTGTTTCTTGGTTTGTCCTTCAATCACGCAGCAACCGAGTAATATATTGAAGTGATTTCTTACATGGATATACTTACATAGGATGTGGAGAGTGACGTAGGCTTCTATTTATTCTAGGAAATCAATAATTTACCATAGGATTTTTTAACTAGATAAGTATTTTATTTTGTTAGCGTTGATAGTTTTTTTTTTTTTAAAGAATATTAGCCATATTAAATGACTAATATTCCCCTTTCCTCTCCAATTAAGCGTCAGGCTTGTGCTAGGAGTAGGTACGACAATAGTGCAACGGGCGGGATTTGAACCGTCGACCTTTCGGTTTTCAGTCCACTCCTATACCGGTTGAGCTATTGAGTTGAAGTAAATTGAGAGGAATGAAAAGTATTTAGTGGTTTTCGACAGGATTAAAGGATTGTATAATGTATACCCATAACCCACCCTTTACATCTACTTGTAGTTCTGAAGTTATTTTACATTTTAATCTCACAATAGAATTAGACCAAAAACTTGCAATTTACGATATGTTTTGAAGTTCAAACTTTCAAGGTGTTGGTTAACACAAGAAATAAAAGTAATTGCACACAGTCCATAGATCATTTGGAGATGAGCACGCAACATACGCCGCCTTGGGCCGTTGCGTTCAAAATAAACAATTGTCTTCACCGTAAATTCCGCTGCCTATATATCAAACTCACTCGCACTGTAATGCCAATTAACATTATATAATTCAACCAACGACGACGCCTCTTTCGTAATTACTTATTTATCTACGAACTAGCTTATGCTCGCGACTTCGTCCGCGTGGACTACACAAAATTTCGAACCCCTATTTCACCCCCTCAAGAGTTGAATTTTCAAAAATCATTTCTTAGCGGATGCCTCCGTCATAATAGCTATCTGCATGCCAAATTTCAGCCCTATTCGTCCAGTAGTTTGAGCTGTGCGTTGATAGATCAGTCAGTCAGTCACTCAGTCACCTTTTCCTTTTATATATTTAGATTAGAAATTTAATTAAACTTTCAATTCAATTTTATGGCTAGTTAGGTATGCCATGTCGACTAAGATAATGCAAAGTGGTTTTATTTTTCTTTTTAGAATTCCGTATCTCCTGAGAAAAAAGGAACCCTTATTTGGCAACCCTTTGGCAGGCAGCAATGTCTTGTAGCACAAGTAAACGAAAAATCTGAAAAACGCATTAACTTATTATAATAGGAAAACCGTGAACTTTTGAGTAAATCACAAAATAATTAAAAAGAGTTATTTTTAGGGTTCCGTACCTCAAGAAAAAAAGGAACCATTAAAGATCACTTTGTTGTCTGTCTGTCAAGAAAACCTATAGGATACCTACTTCCCGTTGACCTAGAATTCTTCGTTCTCTTTTGTACGATGGTACGGAACCCTTCGTGTGCGAGTGCGACTCTTACTTGACCAGTTTTTATGTATAGTAATATTTACTCAGCCAAATAACTTACTATTTACTTAAGTAAATAATGAGTAGGTACTCTAAATGAAACAGTATTTTATTTATATGTAATAACTAGTTATCTTTATATTAGTGAGATCAGACGTCAGTTGATAACTATGTTTAATGCATTAATATTCAATTTGATGTACATAGTAGAGGAGGCAGGTAGGTAGGTAGTAGGTCTAGAAAATTTCCTTGAATAATGAATACATCTTCTGATGAGCAAATGAGCATTCCATACGAGAGAGCGTATGATAGGATAGGGTTGCCATTTTCTGAAAAGCATCATTTTAAATTAGCAACGTTACTAATTAAGTACCTTCTTCTTCCTTACCATATTCCACGTTACGTGGGGTCGGCACAACATGTCTTCTTCTTCCACTCACTTCTGTCTTCCGTCAATGTATTATCCACCCCTTTTATATATATATGCATATCCTCTTTTACGCAATCCATCCACCTTTTCTACTAATTAAGTACCTCATTATTAAGTTAAGGTAACTAACAGCCGTACTCAGAGTCGCTTAATCGTTACTTAAGATTGAGTTTAACCAGACAGAGACGACGAGACTCACATAAATCTGTCTCATTTTATCTCAATCTTAAGTAACGATTAGCGACTCTGAGTACGGCTGTAAGTAAGTATACGTAATAGGTAGATAGAATGGGAATCTAAGCTGACAAATTTGATTTCACACACACACCAAGTCCTTAATAGGTTGTTTAAATAGAGTAGTAAAATTAATATCACCATTACGCTGTGAAGAGGCGGTGGTTTTCTCGGTTGAAATGCATGGAAAGTCGTTGCCTAAAAACAACTCATCATTTGAGGTTTAAATTCCTCTTACGTTCATGTCGATCGTGAGTATGAAAATTGAAGACGCACTACGTGTCTCGCGTTGCCACGCTGACAAAGCTGACAAAGTCAAAGTCAAATGATTTATTCAAAATAGGTAATAAATGTTATCGCATTTTTGCGCCTTTGAAACGGAAGTCACGTGATCTGTTTTGACTTGTGGGGTGTGTGTTAACTGCACTTCTGGTATGTTTATATAAATTACTCTTTTTGATGGTCTGGTGTTAGATTTGTAAGATATAATGGTGGTAATTATTACTGACAGTCTCGACTACCCAAGTAGTTCGCGCGACCGGCATAGTTGACAGGCGACAGCCCTACGGTCGTGAACGCCTTCGAAACAGAAACCCCGCGCCGAAGTCGGGGAAAGTGACATAACTCACGCGACAGATCGTGCATCTTGGCCCGATGCGGACCGCCTGAGTGACAACAATTAGCATGTCCACTCGTAATCTGGGGTGTAATTAAATGTAATTTTCATACCGCACGACTAATTCCATACCGTTGGCAGCTCATTGTTAGATTTTCGATAACTAAGGCTTGAGATCTGTACCTACTCTGTAGAGCGTTCTTTGAATTTGCGTTGGCTTAGGGCCTTTGTGCACTCATCCGTATTCGGTTCGTATCTGTGATTCTTCGAAGTGGCCGTCATACAAATACGTACTCATTCGATTCGTATTTTTACGGAATCCGTGATTTCACGAATGAGTGCACAAACGCTCTTAAGGCTCAGTCAAAACGAGGAGGATTTACTTGTCTTAGAGAGAGACGGCGATAAATGTTGCAAGTTAGCTCTTTGAGGAGCTGTACCATACTTTACAATTCACTTTGCTCAAACTTAAGTTTCAGTTAAAACTAGACAGATTTACGCCAGCTATATACCTAACGTGGACTACACTTTCGAAACTCTATTTTACTCCCTTAGATCGTTTCTCCCTGTGTTGTGGACAATACGCAGCGAAACTTTCAGCTTTTATAAAATAACGAAGATTTGGCACGCGCTGGCTCTTAGTCGTCCATTACAGTACGATTCAAACGTAAATGCGCCCCTGAAGTTTGCGCACGACGTTGCGCACCACACACATTTTGGGTGTCCGGGGAAGCGGGGAGGGTAACTGCGCATGTCTCGCAACTTCACGCAGACGCATTTAAGTGTGAATCGTACTGCATGAGATACGCAATATACCTGCAGGAACTATAACAGTTTACCAATTGTATATTTCGATCTGCTCTCTCTTTTGTACAACCTTTCATAAAATCCATAAACTGCAAGACCATTCGAGATATTTCACAATTTAATGGCATTTCAATTTGTTCCAAAGTTTTCCAAATACGCATGCATAGATTCGAAATCAAATGATTGATGTATGGTAACTAACTCGTACCTACCGATTGGAATTGTCCTTTTCCTTTTTGAAATAATATAATATAGTTCGCAGCGTTGGAGGACCCCGAAGGATAGGACGGAACGGCATCAGACGAGTCGCAGAGAGCCGCTGGATTCAGGCGGCGCAAGACCGTGGCGTGTGGAAGTTCCTACAAGAGACCTATGTCCAGCAGTAGACGTCTATCGGTTGATGATGATGATGATGATGATGATGAGTGCGCGACAGGTCGATTTGGCAATCAGGGTATGTGGCGGGGGGTGTGCGGGGCGTTCCCACCCCGATTGCCATCTCGACTTGTTGCGTACTATAGATACAGGTGTTTTTAAATAGAAAAAACCTCATTGTGGATAGTAGGATATCAATTTCCAATGAAAGCGGGAAAGCCGTTTGATGTTTCGATGATAAAAAGGTAATGGGGCAATGGTATCGCATTGCAGGGTTACAATCGATATCGGTAGTTACGATCTATAATAGCGATCTGCTTTGAAGCGACTTCTAACTAGAATTATATCGGTAAATCGAATCGCCAACATACAACGGGCGGTAAAGGCCTCGGGCATCAATCCCAAAACCCGAGTCCACCGCCAATGTTTGGAATTTTGATATTAGAGTGCAGCATTTTGTTAGAACCATACATACTCTATGGCAATTGGGCATTTTCCTACTTTTGAATTTGATAAATATTATTACTTTATTATAACTAGGATAAAAATAATGACGTACGCTGAAAAAATACTAAAATCCAACAAAGATTTGCAAAGTTACAGGCATTTTAATTTTGGAGTGGGAGGGTCTTCTATCCCTTTCTCGCAAAACGAAAATTTGTATGAAACCGCACGAAGCTACTATGGCATTAGTAAGGTGTGACGTCAAAATGCTATATCGCTATCTCCGTCTAATCAGAAATATTTAAATGCTTTGTGTAGTAGTCTATTCAGAAGAAGTGGTGTGACTCACCGGGAAAATAAACAGAGTATACTGAAGGGCGAACTTAGAACTCTAGAATGCAAGACATGAATTTGTGTTTGATTCCGAATGCGCCTTTACTTATCTATGTTTGCTAAAGAACAAGTCCTTAACTAATGTCATATGAAACAAAAGCTTATCAGATACCATAGTTACCTATTTGGAACTTTTATCTTTTGATAAGCTGTTAATTTTATGATAGCGGAACTTATCTAATAAAGTATCTACCTATAAGATACATGTCGGCATTAGCTATTACACTAGCGACCCGCCCCGGCTTCGCATGGGTGCAATGTAGACACTAATGTGGTGTTATTGAGGTGTCATTGCCTCGGAAACTCAAATGAGAGGATTTTTTCCGACCTAATTCACATTATTTCAATTTCCCTAGGGATCTCAAATTTTTGGAGAATTAAACTATAGCTCTAAACCTTCCTCTTGAATCACTCTATCTGTTGGTGAAAACCGCATTAAAATCCGTTGCATAGTTTAAAAGATCTACGCGTCCATACATACATACAGACAGACAGCGGGAAGCGACTTTATTTTATACTAGCTTATGCTCGCGACTTCGTCCGCGTGGACTACACAAATTTCAAACCCCTATTTCACCCCCGTAGGTGTTGAATTTTCAGAATTCCTTTCTTAGCGGATGCCTACGCCATAATAGCTATCTGCATGCCAAATTTCAGCCCGATCCGTCCAGTAGACTGTGACTGTGACAGTAAGCTGTGCGTTGATAGATCAGTCAGTCAGTCAGTCACCTTTTCCTTTTATATATTTAGACTACGTAGAGATGTGAAGTATTGCATTGGTTATTTGATTATTGTAAGTATCGATTTTACGAAATCCTTTGAATTTTTTGCTCACAGAATATTTAAAAAGATAAATATAGTCACAGATTACGTTATTCATCAATACCTAATATGTTATTAGTTCACGTTAAAAATAACTTCTAATGTTGTTAATACTCAAGCTCAAGGTTTTCCCCCCACAGCAATAAAGATTAACGATATTATACAAATGAAATGTACATACTTGAACTTCAGCACCTGCTGGCTGCATCAAGTCGCAGGTGAATTAATACAAAAATGTCCACTCATTTTCCTCTCTTGGTTAGGAGGTATATTTGTTTATACTGATGTGTTTATTATTACCACCCCATAATAATTAGTATTATTGTTTTTTTTTTAATAAACTTACACTACAATGTCATCATTTTTACTTTCTTGTGCCTTAACTAGTCCTTAACCCCCCCGTTCCCACTTGTCGTTTATCGGATCCGTAATGATTTTAATCGAATGTTCCAGTGGCAGAACATTTTATATGAAGCTATTCACACTTGTCGGAAGCTGATTTTATGTTCTGCCACTGGTACATCTGATAAAAACTTGGGCCGACAGACAGGCCACACAGTGGGAACGGAGCGTAAGAACTTAAATGTTTTGATTATTTTAATTACTTATAACAAGTCTGCGAGCATTTGAGCGCGTGCCCGGGCTTTTCACTTACGAAAATTTAAAAGAAATTGCCCAAGACAGAGTCATGAATGTCATTCTTAAGTGTAAACCTTCCATAACCAGATCGATAAAGAACAAAGAAGAAGTACAACGCGGCAGAAAATATTGCACATCGAACTTTAGAAAGAGATTTCGGCTTCGTAGAGCGACGTCTCTGTCACTTATATCTACCTATGTGACGTTTCGTCGGTCTCAACGACAGAAACAACGCTCGACGAAACCGTTATCTAAATATATAAAAGGAAAAGGTGACTGACTGACTGACT
Organism: Maniola hyperantus; assembly: GCF_902806685.2. Lineage (NCBI taxonomy): Eukaryota > Metazoa > Arthropoda > Insecta > Lepidoptera > Nymphalidae > Maniola > Maniola hyperantus. Next base: position 11,119,181 of record NC_048554.1, read on the forward strand.
GACTGACTGACTGACTGACTGATCTATCAACGCACAGCTCAAACTACTGGACGAATAGGGCTGAAATTTGGCATGCAGATAGCTATTATGACGTAGGCATCCGCTAAGAAATGATTTTTGAAAATTCAACTCTTGAGGGGGTGAAATAGGGGTTCGAAATTTTGTGTAGTCCACGCGGACGAAGTCGCGAGCATAAGCTAGTCTCTTTCTAAAGTTCGACGTGCAATATTTCCTGCTGGGTACTGACTACTGTAGGTAATTAATAAAGTTGCGGACAAGGTTTTGAAAATGAAGCAATCAATGGCTGACATTCTTTCAGACAGACAATATAGCTCATGCAAAATTGCATCAGTTGACAATACAGCAAGATTGCATAATGACTTCACAGTGCAAGATTTACATAATCGACGAGCTGTTAGTTGTTGTTGTAGAAATTCAGTTCAGCATCCGTGGAAAAGATCAATCTAGTTGAACAATAGCACAAGATTTTTATCTAAATAATATACTAGCATAAAGCTTAGGGAATTTGTACTTGGCAGTGAGGCCGATTCTCTTGTACACAATCTCTAAACTAAACTAAATTAACAGGTCTAAGCCTACTGCTATCCTTTCCGCATAACTCCGTCATAATGTTGCTATGACAAGGATAGCACTAGATTTAGACATGTTAATTTAGTTTGGTTTAGAGATTATGTTTTCTTGACAGGCCAGACGGACAGACAGACAGACAACAAAGTTATCCTATAAGGGTTCCTTATATTTCTTTTGAGGTACGGAGCCCAAAAAAGCGCCTATAAATATTAAAGGTAGCTTTAATTCTGCAATAATATAAATATGTACTTAAAGGTATGATTCCGAACCACGCTGCACGCAGCAGCTCTGAGCTAGGCAGCAATGTTGCGGCAGCAATGTAGCGGAACATTGCTGCCTAGCTCGGAAAGTAATGTCATATAAGATTATAGAGATTTTATGGGGACCAGTAGTGCCACGACAGGACTGTGACAGCTGGTGACAGCACTGTTGCGGCAGTACTGCTGCGTGCAGCGTTGTTCGGAATCATACCTTAAGTAATGATTATTATCATTGCTTTGAATTGCACATATGTACATATTTTTCGAATGTCAATATAAGTCGCACCAACAATTAGTTTTGTTAATTGGAGCATTTATTTGCACGCTTGCTTATCGTTTTATCTGTAACTATCTGACGGACATTCAATTTCTGGCATTTTTGTAAAATGGCTAACTGGGAATTAATTGCTTTTACTGTCTCAATGTTTGGTAGTAAAATAACATTAATATGTATTAGAAAGTGCGAGTCAGGCTCGCGCAATGAGGGTTCCGTACTACAGTCGTATTTTTTCGACATTTTGCACGATAATTCAAAATCTATGATGCATAAAAATAAATAAAAATCTGTTTTAGAATGTACAGGTGAAGACCTTTCATATGATACCCCACTTGATATAGTCACTCACTTCGAAAGTTGAAAATACTAATTATTAGTTCATCACCACAATTTAATTTTTTTTGTGTGATCTAACCCTAAATTCACGGTTTTCAGATTTTTCCCCAAATGTCAGCTATAAGATCTACCTACCTGCCAAATTTCATGATTCTAGGTCAAAGGGAAGTACCCTGTAGGTTTCTTGACAGACAGACAGACAACAAAGTGATCCTATAAGGGTTCCGTTTTTCCTTTTGAGGTACGGAACCCTAAAATACTCCGTACTTACTTATTTTTACTATTCAAAAGCTAAAACAGTCTTGTTTATCATAAAAAAGTATTTAATTGCTGCGTTTTCCGTAGTTACGTCAATTAGAGTACATCTAATGCCGACTGTACGTTTATTTATTGTTAGTTTCACTTGCACGTTCTCCATCACGACACTTCCTTTGTTTTGTTATGAAGAGTGTTTTCGTTTTTGTATGCTTTTACGGCCGGTCAAATTAGTACCATTATAAGTTATAGCGATAGGCTTTTCTCGCAGTTACTTAATAATTGCGAAAACGCTTTATTTGCATTTTTTTTTACAATAACTACTTCTGTTGCTCATGATCTAAATGTTTCTGCTACGCTTGGTCAGTTCTTACTTAACTTTATGATGTATGTTTTTTTTTTATTTATTTTTTTAAAAGAATATTAGCCATGTTAAATTACTAATATTCCCCTTTCCTCTCCATCTAAGCGTCAGGCTTGTGCTAGGAGTAGGTACGACAATAGTGCAACGGGCGGGGTTTGAACCGTCGACCTGTCGGTTTTCAGTCCACTCCTATACCGGTTGAGCTATTGAGGCTATAAATATAAACTTTGTTGATTGTTGTAATACATGATTTTGACTGCCTATACTTAGTTCCTTAAACTAAGATTTTTGCTTATATTTTCTTCTTCTTTTCTTGTTTGGTAGCTTTTTGTTGTGCCAGACCAGCACAATGCACTTCGCCAATATCAATTAGCTTGAGGGAGGCACATAGTTATATTTTTTGGTTTGGTACTCTATCAGCTCTTTACTTCTGTGTCTTACATGTGTTTTGTTAACCCAGGCTTGAGATGCTTTTGTTTATTTGCCCACAGTTAATTCATTATTTTACCCAATATTTTAAATCCTTCAACCAAATCCTGGAGATCACCCAATTTGTATTTACAAAATAATTTCTATTTTATTTCCAGAATTGTTTATTTTGGAATCCCATAATATATCAATTAAATTACAGTCCATGATATATAAGAACTGTTCATTTTGCAATATCCAGACTTCAGACATTTCTCTTCCCTGTATGTGTAAAGCTCGTGTAAAGTTGTGTTTTTTTCAAATTAAAGACCATTATATTGTTTTTATGTTGCAAGAACATGATGAAGGTGTCGGTTTATGAAAAAACATTATCTTTGCAACAATGAAACCATACCCTTGGCATTTCACTTACACTATTTATTGCAAATAATAGTGATAATTCAGTACTGAACTAATTTTGGACAGCTTAATACACGGCTTATTAAATGGTTGGGGGGTTGTTTTTGATGTCAATGCAACTATGTTGCAACTTGCAATTATTTACTTAATTATACTTAATTTCTCATTAACTATGCGATGTCTTAATGTATGTGCCCTTTTCGTGTTATCTTTAAAAGGTGTAAAGTTCTTTTAAATGATACATCAAGTATAGTTACTTAAATACATTTACTTATTAGGTGTACTTTTGCGCCGATATTCCGATTATCGATCTCTATAGCGGCCGAATAAATCAAAACGTTGGTAGAACGGAGATAATAGTCAATTACTAAAATTATTAAATGTAGAGCTCTTCTTTGAACAAAGGCATATCTATAGAGTGTACCTTGTAAAGTTTGAGCAAAGTCAAATCACTATTTAAATCTACAATCTCCTTTTCTGTATGTATAAAAGGTCAACAAGACTTTGTGTTCGTCAAAAACAAGCTTTCCTATCCGAACAACCGAATGAAGTTTTTTTATGGCATAAGAAAAAATATGCGTCAGAAAACACCGTGCAATTTTAAAGACATTTGGCCAAGCAAGGCGCGTTTTTACACTATTATGCTATTATAAAACGATAATTAAGTGTGCTTATTCCAAATAGGGATGCAGCTGCTAAGTAATGGGACGTTGTTAGGTGTCCTAATTATCCGATAGCGTAACAAGGTGATTCAAATTACGAAAATACATACGTTTTTTGTAGACATTAGTCAAGTCAAGTCAAGTCAAATGATTTATTCAAAATAGGTAATTAATAACTCTTTTTGAAAGTCAGATGTTGGATTTCTAAGATATAGTGGTGATAATTATTTCGCAAACTTAAAACTAAAGCTTCGAGGGTTCCAAACGCGCCCTGGTCTTATTTTTTTTTTACACATTATTTATTTTTTACACATTTTTACAATATACTAGCTGCCCTGGCGAACTTCGTACCGCCTAACAGTCGATTCTAATTTTTTTAATTTTTCTCTCCGTAAGAACCATCCTCGTCGTTCAAGGAATATTATAAAAAAAGAATTAGCGAAATCGGTTCAGCTGTTCTCGAGATATGCGATCAGCAACACATTCAGCGATTCATTTTTATATATAGAGATGGAGTAAGAAGCCTATCACTATTTTTCTGCCTGTACTTTAGCATATTACTGCTTTTAATATGGTTATGTTATTGAATGTCTAAATATCATCGCTGGCTCACTACAAAGCACGGGTCTTCTCTCAGAATGAGAGGGGTTTTGGCCATAGTCTACCACGCTGTTCAAGTGTAGATTGGCAGACTTCACACACCTTTGAGAACATTATGAAGAGCTCTCAGGAATGCAGGTGTCCTCACGATGTTTTCCTTCTCCGTTTAAAGGAAGTGATATTTAATTGCTCAAAACGCACATAGTTAACTCTGAAAAGTTAAAGGTGCATGCCCAGGATCGAACCGCCGACCTCCCGATTAGGAGGCGACGTCTTTATCACTATTGGCTATCACGGCATACCATAGTAAATATTATATTATTTACTTACCAGCGCCCCGCCTCGGCTTCGCACGGGTAGCTTTTTAAATTTTTTTTGAAAATAAAACATAGCCTATGTTACTCAAGAATGATGTAACTTTCTACTGGTGAAAGAACTTTCAAAATTGGTTCAGTAGTTCCAGAGATTACCTCTACAAACAAACTTACAAACTTCACCTGATCTATCTTGTAGATGATTGTAGAAGATATTTCCGTCCGTTCCTGTCATTATGAACGTATATCCTGAGGGTTGGCACTCGTTCGACGCATATGGCGGTAGCAGCTGCTGGCAGTTACGCGTGGCCGCCACATTTATATATTTTTTATCTATCACAATTTCCTTGCAATGAGTATGTCCGACGTCGAGAATCGAGATAATCCAAGCGTAGAATTATTTTAATATTCAATTTTAATAACTACAAATATCATCATCATCATCATGGTCAACCCATGGCCGGCTCACTACAGAGCAGCGGGTCTCCTCTCAGAAAGAAAAGGGTTTTGGCTATAGTCTGCCACACTGGCAACTTCTCAAAGCTAATTGATCGATTCCGGAAAACCTGCATCAATCATTATTTACAATCGCAATTGTTGTGATTGGCTGAATTTATGGTATTCTTGTTGCAACAATGCATTGTAGCCAATAGTGAGCGAGCATGAACCAATCAGAGGTTTTTGCGATTGTCACACTGAAGCTGTAAAGCTACCGCGTTAGGGCCCATGGCTGTAACATGTACTGCATGATAATCCTGAGTCGGGGACCATCTATGGCTGTGTTGCCAAATTTTTTAGTGGTCGATTGTCCTCCATGCGTTTTACAACCCATTGTAGTTTGTTATAACAATGTTATAAAAAACTTACAACTAGGGGAGATCTATCCTTGGTTAGCTAGTTGGTAGTTACCTACTCTACGTCATATCAGAAATTAGGAGATCCGTAGGATGACCATAGTAGCCGACATAGCTCAGCGGGTGGTGAAGCTGAAGTGGTAATGGGCAGGGTACTAATTCGAAAAACTGATAGACGTTGGGGTCCCAAGGTGCTGGAATGGCAGTCTCGCACCGGAAGGCCCCCCCACTAGGTGGACGGACGATATCAGACGAGTCGCAGGGACCCGTTGAATTCAGAAGGCGCAAGACCGTGGCGTGCGGAAGTCCCTATACAAGAGACCGATGTCCAGCAGTGGATGTCTATCTGTTGCTGATGATAAGGGGAGATCTAGATTTCTTGATAGATAGATTGAAACTTAACATACGAAATCTGTGTAGGACATTAAGCAGACCCGCGGGGTGATTGCAGTAGCGACAGCAACGCGACAGCAGTAGCAATGCGACAGTTCATTTGCTGTATCTCTTCTTCTTGTTCTTATTTTGCTTTGTGGCTATTGCTATCTCTCTCTAGCCGCTGTTACGTGTGACGCTTGACAGCAATGATCGTGAGATTTACGCCAGTCGCAAGCCTGTCGCGAGATACGTAATCACCCCACCGGGGTTTTATGCCAAGTAGTATACCATACAGGACGAAGAAGGTGCGTTGATATTGATTTTTTTTTTTTTTTTAAAGAATATTAGCCATGTTAAATGACTAATATTCCCCTTTCCTCTCCAACTAAGCGTCAGGCTTGTGCTAGGAGTAGGTACGACAATAGTGCAACGGACGGGGTTTGAACCGTCGACCTTTCGGTTTTCAGTCCACTCCTTTACTGGTTGAGCTATTGAGGCTCAATTATTATTAAATTATTAAAGTTGAAACGACGGAGTGATAAATAATTTTGTAGGCGTGTCGCGCACTTGATACACGCAATTGTAAATGAAGACTTCAATGATCATGATCAGAAACACAGAAAAGGTGGTGCTATCTTGATAATAAATAATTGGAGAATAGTTAGTATACTTTTTACGATTCAATGCATCATGCATTTAGTTCCCTAATAGACTTTCTTCTTGTTTCTCTTTTGGCTCTTACTTGGACATACTTTATTCCGGCGCTTCTTCTACTTGAGGTCTTTTGACTTTACTACTCAAGTATTAGAGGCGCCGGGATAACCTAACCAGGTCTAGCTGGTAATGTGTGGTACAGCCTTAAAAAATAAACGTTTTTCTTTCTTACTTTCTTTTCTTTCTCTTTCAAGCTCTCAAATGATATAAGCTCAAATGTTTGGTGTATTTCATCGAAAATAACAAAAAATGAACTTAGAGGTAACCCTTGGAGTCTTCAAATACATCTAGAAAACAGGTATAAGTATTACCTGAACTTACCAGCGACCTTCATCTATGACCTCCAGCCAGCCTATTCATATGTCAGTAGGTACTCAGAAACGAAAGGAAGAGAAACTTATGCGATCCTATTAACATATTGAATCTGATACGTCTGTCTGTCTGTTGTACTAGACAGCTAAACCGATCTTAATGTTTGATACAAATATATCTACTCGTAGCTTACATTCTAGAAACGTACAAATTATAAGCAACTTTTAACGGGAAAATTCTCCATTGCCACGAATAAATCAGACAAACTACCTCTAAAAGTCAAAAGTACAATAATTAGTATGGGGCTATTCAAGGGGCGGATATACAAATTCCATCGCGTTCCCACTTCCCACTAGATTTCAACATGGGATTATTCAAGGGGCGTATCGACTTGAAAAGTAGGCAACGCATTAGCGGTTCCTCTGTAGCTGTAAATGTTCAAGGGTGGCGGGTTACTCAACATCTGTGGCCCTACCGCGGTTGTTTGACAGCTACAATGTCACGATCGCAATCATCTCTGATTGGTTATTGCTTGCTCACTATTGGCCACAATGCATTGTTGCAACAAGAATCGCACAAATTCAGCCAATCAGAACAATTGAGATTGTAATAATGATTGATGCAGGTTTTAGACAATCGCCCTACAGGTGATCCTCCTGCTTGTTTGATAGCTATTTATATTAATAAAATCCTAAATCAAAAAGTCAACAACGCATTAGAGTTAATTTGCAGATGCTGTTCTGCCGCGCCCGTATAGTCAGGTGACATACCTGCCCGTAGATATTATGACGAACTTTGAGCGGCTAGTTATATTATAACGGTTTTTATAAAGATTTTAAAAATCTGCAAGCCTTCTCTACAGACGTAATCGCTGTTGACAATTAGGTGCAAATAACACTCCTTCGCGTTGCGGAGTCATCTAATTTACCTAAGCATTGGTTCTCAGACAAACGGGCTTAATGATAAAGCTTCACAACATTGGTATAGGCATGAAGTGTAGTATAGAAGACATTTGAACGTACCGAGAGGTCGGCATGAGGTCGATCGAGTGAGTCATCGGCAAACCGGATCCTCCGGTCGGACGCACTCCGGTTTTGCTCGTGCGGCTTTGGGATTAGAAAAGACACGAATATTATATTACGATGACCGATAAATTTGTTACTCGCTAACTTGTGCTCTTTACTCTATTCGAAGAAATTTTTTTTGTTAAAAAAGGTTCGGATTAGAAAAACGACTAAACTGACGCGATGCCGCTTGCTTCCAAATCCTGCTAAAATTCCTATTTGCATTGGGATTTGAGATCGATATGTAACTTGTATGATAACTTGCCAGCGGGACAGGGGTGGAGCAGGCGGGTAGAGAGGCGCGAGGGGTGCGACAGATTGACGTGATTTTTGCATGGATATAGTTGAAGACCTGGAGAATGAGATAAGCTACTTCTATTCCGGAAAGTCAAAGAGTGCCCAAGGGATTTTTAACAACCTAAATTTACGCGGACGAAGTCGCGGGCATCAGCTAGTCTGTAATGACATCAAAACTGATATTAAAGTCACACGGGAACTGCAGGAGATAAGTAATTTAGTCTACACGTCCACAACGTACATAATATACTGTAAAAAGCTGTGATAGCCTAGTGGTTAGGACGTCCGCCTTCTAATCGGAGGTCGGGGGTTCGATCCCGGGCACGCACCTCTAACTTTTCGGAGTTATGTGCGTTTTAAGTAATTAACAGCCGCACTCAGAGTCGCTTAATCGTTACTTAAGATGGAGTAGAATAGAATAGAATAGAATGTTTTTTTATTCATGTAAACTTTTTAAAAGTGCTTATGAATAGTCAGGTAGTTTTAATTTACCACTGGTTTGGAATGCCGTTCCTACCGAGAAGAACCAGCAAGAAACTCGGCGGTTGCTCTTTTTAATTTTTCAATTTACAATGTTATTATACCGTACTATACAAGCTATTGCAGCCCCGTGCATTGCTGGAGCGAGTCAAATCCAAGCTTTTTAGCGAGTTAAAACGAGACAGATTTATGTGAAAGATATAGATCTGTCTCGTTTTAACTCAATCTTAAGTAACGATTAAGCGACTCTCTGAGTGCGGCTGTTAATTACTTAAAACGCACATAACTCCGAAAAGTTAGAGGTGCGTGCCCGGGATCGAACCCCCGATCGTCGATTAGAAGGCGGACGTCCTAACCAATAGGCTATCACAGCTAATTATATATCAGTGCAAAAAAAAACACGTCGATCGGTTGCGGCGTGATGTGCGCGAGTCTGACACTCGCACTTGGCCGGTTTTTATTAAATACATACCTCTTTGGTTTATACACGGCACCGTACTGGATAGTAACATCGCTTATCATTAGATACGTACGATAGAATATTGTAGTAAAGAATATTTTCACTGTATCCGTTTACCGCTCAAAAACAAAGAGATAAAGCCTCCCACCGATTAGATTACAATATTTGCTTGCGTACATGCTTTTTGATAATATGAGAGCCACGCGTATATATTTACATTATGATTTTTAACATGCAGTCATAACATTACAACATTGCAACATGGATGTATCATGTTAACCCAAGCCCCAACCCAGTGAACTTTTCCTTTAAAAAAACCGGCTAAGTGCGAGTCAGGCTCACGCACCGAGGGTTCCGTACTACAGTCGTATTTTTTCGACGTTTTACACGATAAATCAAAAACTATTATGGATAAAAATAAATAAAAATCTATTTTAGCATGTACAGGTAAAACCCTTTCATATGATACCTTACTTTGAAAGTTGAAAATACTATTTTTTTTATGTAACCACAAATTCACGGTTTTCGGATTTTTTCACTTACGTGTGCTTTAAGACCTACCTACCTGCCAAATTTTATGATTCTAGGTCCACGGGAAGTATCCTATAGGTTTCCTGACAGACACGACAGACAGACAACGAAGTGATCCTATAAGGATTCCTTTTGAGGTATGGAACCCTAAAATTGTGACAAATCTCTAAATCTTTTAAAAGAATTTGCTAGCTTTATTATGGTCTTCAGTATGAGGAGATAATTACTATTCAAATCTGTCTATCGTAAAATTGTCTTAATAGAGAAATCTCTTAATCTTACGGTTATATTGTTAAGGCTGACATTATATTATATTCTCTAGAGGCTCTATACTCTTACATTTGAGGCTTTAATCCGACTTCTATACAAGTACTTCTTTAAGCCCGCTAATAATATAATCTTTACACCTGGGTCCGACGATAGGTCGTACGTCTAGCCCGATCTAGTCTGCACGAAGCCTTTCAAACAACTAATTCGTTTATGTTAAGTTCATTGATCTTATACGTAAGAAATAAGAATGTATGAAAGATGAGAAAATGTTATGCTAACAAAATATGGGTCTCTGTTGCCTTAATAAAGAAATTATTATTTTTTATTTTATTACTTATTATTTTATCTTAACAGTCGTGTTAAGTATCAAGTTTAAAATAGCTGAATTTGTTTGCTTAATTTTGGGAATTTCTTGACTCTCGTATATAGAATCGACTCTATATATAAAGCGATTAGACCAAGTTGTTTGTGTATAGGTCCTGCAAATTGCTATTGCGCTGGAACCATGTCTCATTACAATCGGAATGACGTCATTTTGGTTGGTGGTCAAGCGTTTGCCTATAATGAATAAAGAAATGGTTCACCATGTAGAGTTTCTCCTTTCTCTCTTTTGTGGACAACTACACCTTGGGTCTAGACTCTAGGCTCTGGGCTTGAGCAATGTTCTTTGAACAGAGTAAAAAAGTACTACAAAACACAATATTTTCACGCTTCATTTAAAGTTGAGCAATTGTTATCTTGTTTGCCAGTTGGTCTGACGTGTCAGAAGCCAGTTAATTAATGTACATATTAATAAACTACATGACAACTAGATTTGAGAAGTTTCCATAGTTATCGTCAGGTTCTCCAAATATTTTCAGTATCATCATCATCAGCCTGTGGCGTCCACTGCTGGACATAAGCCTTCCCTAAAGAGCGCCACCACACCCGGTCCTCAGCCTTCCTCATCCAGCCACTACCCGCCAGCCTCTTTATATCGTCGGTCCATCGTGCTGGAGGGTCTCCCACACTACGCTTGCGTAAACGCGGTCTCCACTCAAGGACTTTCCGGCTCCGATGGCCATCGCCTCTACGACAGGCATGACCTGCCCACTGCCACTTCAGCTTGCTAATAGTTTGGGCTATGTGACCTTGGTTCTCCTGCGGATCTCCTCATTTCTGATCTTATCCTTCAGGGAAACTCCTAACATAGCCCTCTCCATAGCTGAGCGACTTTGGATTTGGGAACAAGGCCGTTTGTCAGTGTCCACGTTTCAGCACCATAGGTGAGGACGGGAAGATCACACTGGTTAAAGACTTTCGTTTTCAGGCACTGAGGAATTGAGTATTTTCCTTCTTTTGAATTTGATAAATATTATTACTTTGTTATAAACTAGGTTAAAAATAATGACGTACTTACGCTGAAAAAAATATTAAAATCCAACAAGTTACAGGCATTTTAATTTTGGAGTGGGAGGGTCTTCTATCCCTTTCTCACAAAACGAAAATTTGTATGAAACCGCACGAAGCTACTATGGCATTAGTAAGGTGTGGCACGGCATCGTACCGGAACGCTAAATCGCTTGGCGGCACGGCTTTGCCGGTAGGGTGGTAACTAGCCACGGCCGAAGCCTCCCACCAGACAAACAGACAGACTTTCTCTACCTTTTACTTCAGGCGACCTATATTTATGGAACGATTGAGTACAGTAAATATTGATCGCGGCACTTTCGAAGATTGTTTATCAATAAGATTACATCAACATCAATCGATAACAATTGCAATTGTTTCTTTACACCTCTATTGTAAAACTCCGCGGCTGTATAGTGCGTAGTATGTCGTCACTTTCAAAATTATCTTACTTTACTTTGATAAATTATTCGCTTCGTATTATTATTTTATACTCAATCTTTCATCGAAAACTTGTCGTGCTCAATTTCTTAGTCATCATCATGATCACCTGGTCATGATGATCTTGGTCGACTCATTACTGAGCACGGGTCTCTCAGAATTAGAAGTGTTAGCCCAAGTGCGGATTGGCAAACTTATACCTTAGTCATATCATTGTAATTATATTGTGTTAACGTCTACTCAACCCATGAAACTTGCTCTATTAATTCTAAAGTTCTATCTAATTAAATCTTCTTTTAGTTCTTTTAGTTTATAGTTATTCCAAATCATCCACTAAATCGTTGAGTTATTATTAGCATTTAATTTCACGCCGGACTTAAAATAACCAATATAGGTAGTTTAAACAGAAAACTATCTCCATTTTTCTCGCCACTCGCCGGGCGTTACTCTGAAATAGATTGTTTTAAATCTGCCTAATTGAATAGGGCTGATTCATGGCATTCATGCTGCGCCTTATTGTGTATTGTTGTTAGGGAAACCGTATATTTGCTTCAATTGTATTCGTTTATATAATTTCACGTTTAGTGAACCAAGGCCGATTTTTATTGTATCCAATAAATATGACATCAGTTCATATCAGTGTTTATTTGGATGGACAATGGTTGGACAACCCTTAAGTACTGCTATAATATAAATAACTAGCTTATGCTCGCGACTTCGTCCGTGTGGACTACACAAATTTCAAACCCTTGTTTCACCTCTTTAGGGCTGATTCATGGCATTCATGCTTCGTCTTATTGTGTACTAGCTTATGCTCGCGACTTCGTCCGCGTGGACTACAAAATTTCAAACCCCTATTTCACCCCCTTAGGAGTTGAATTTTCAAAAATCCTTTCTTAGCGGATGCCTACGTCATAATAGCTATCTGCATGCCAAATTTCAGCCAGATCCGTTCAGTAGTTTGAGCTGTGCGTTGATAGATCAGTCAGTCAGTCAGTCACCTTTTCCTTTTTATATCACGTTTCGCGCGTGTAGATGGAATGTCGACGACATTAGGATGGAAACTCGCCCGACATCTTGCGGTTCGGTGGTAAAATGGTGAAGGGGGGTCAAGATGGAAAGTTCCTGAGCAAGTGAGCACACTCTCCGAAATATATCCTATAAAACACCGGTAAGCCGGCGACCTTGCGGCGGTGATCGAGAACTTGAAGTTTCGCCAGTAAAGGAGAGTCTTCGCCTATGAGTCTCCTAGCTCGACGATCAACGCCATCCAGAGCCGCTAGTTGGTACTTAGCGGAGCCATCATAGAGGTGACTGCAGTACTTCATGCACAACCTGACTTGTGCTTGTAAGAAGCCTTTGTGTTTGTAATAAATCTGCTGGTTTACAATGTCGTCTATATAAAGAAGAGCCAGAAAAAGTAGGTGTTATTATAACACAGTTAAAAATAGACATCATTAAAGACTAATCACGTATGTTCAAGTACCTAGATGATAAGTGAATAGCTTCACAGTGGTACTGATTCTGAGCACGACCTAATTTTAGAGTATTCGCATCCTCTTCTTACTAATGTAATATGAAGAGACAGACGCAGTTTGACAGTTTTAAATTTAATTTTTAGATGGTAAAACCCGTGATTTTAGCGCACAGTCGCGAGCCTACTGTTTAAATTTGTAGCGTGCACTAAAATTTAGAATCTTTAAATGTAAAGTACATGTTCTGTCCCTTTTAAGCATTGTTAAAAAGAAAAGGATGCAGATACTCTAAATTTAGTTTAGAGAAAGACAACGGAATCGGTGCCAGTGTTAGTCTTCATGTGAACAACGTTTACAATGCGATTGCATAACTTAACCCATTGAGTGGAGGTTGCGTAGCGCTTGTTCTAGGAATATTGCGCTGCTAACGACCGTAATTCGTAATGAAAGAAAATACCTAGATTTTCTTTTATTGTAGACATATAGTATTTACAGGTCATAATTATTTAGGTGCTGAGTTTGTTGTGGGCTCTTCTCAGACCTGGGCGCGTTTGGAACCCTCGTAGCTTTAGTTTTAAGTTTGCGTAATAATTATCACCACTATATCTTAGAAATCCAACATCTGACCATCAAAAAAAGTTATTAATTACCTATTTTGAATAAATCATTTGACTTTTGACTTTTTGACTTTTTTGACTAGGTCATATCAATTCATAACATCAAATTATTTTTTCACAAAATACAAAATAAGGAAAACACAACCAAAAGTATATCAGTACACTTATTATAAATGCGAAAGTGTGTTTGTTTGTTGGTTTGTCCTTGAATCAACTTGTGCAACTCTCTCTCTACAAATCTGCTATCTCCTTCTAAAGGTCGATGTACATTACTTTCTGCTGCGTACTGTACATGTTTACATAGATATCGACGCAAGGACGCTAAAATTAACATAATACACAATCCTAAGTGCTAAATATGTAGACATGACTCAACTTGTGACACAAAACAAGATGTTACCTAACGTCATTTCAAGATTCGGATCTGGCATTTTGGCACGGCTGAGTACTGACATTTAGGTCTCCGACCTGAAAAGCTCATTTCGATCAGGCATCTGGTTATTGAGCTAATTGTAACAAAAACTAAATGTAATGTTCTTATACTCCGCAACTATGACACTGTTTTTTTTGAAAATGTTCTAAAAATGAGAATAGATGGCTTGTCTTGTCTAACACTTAGGATTAAAAGTAACACTCGTTGCATCAAACAAGATAGAGAAACATTTACTGTAGGCTTGTGGAGGAATCGTTTATCGTACATGTCATGAACATGAAAATTTGCGGCAGAAAACGAAAAATCGAAATGCAGAAAATCAATGTGATAAAGCAAAATAGAAAGTAGGTAAGTACAGAATTTAAGAACATGATGCGAACGTGTCTTAAAAAGCCAAAAAATTTATAAACCTTGCAGATGAGATTAATAAAATCATTATTAACTGCAAAAGCAGCCATTCGAGTTGAAGCTTCATCACTAGTCAGCAGGTGTGATTGCAGCCAAGCGCTAGTCAATAAATTTAGAAAAAAAGCCTTCGCTCTTTCTTTGAAAGTATGTTAACGAAATGATGCCCGTGTATCTTTTAAAAGCCAACGAATTTACGAAACTTTGGGGTGACGTCACCTGATATGTGGTGGCCGAGGACAACCGCTTTAGATAAGCGTCTCTACAGCTAGCCAACCACCGTCGGGCTAGCAACTAACGGTCACGTACAGTTTTATATCTACTATGTTTACAATTTTTTATCCGCGAACGCAGCCAGCTTCAAAAAGGACCTTGGTTTTTGCATATCCAAGATCATGCTTTATCACTCGGTCGGAACTAGAGCAGTTTTTAGGGTTCCGTACCTCAAAAGGAAAAACAGAACCCTTATAGGATCTTCTTCTTCTTCTTTCTTCTTTGGGGCTATACAGGTCCTTACTATCCCTGAATCACTGCGACCGTCTCCGATCTATTGTGTTAGCCTCCACTTCACATTTCCTTGTCAAATCCAGTGGCCGCCAGATACAGCAGCACCTTCTTGACTGGAATTGAAGTAACATCCTCCGGATAAATGATGTGTCTCCCTAGGTGGACGCTACGTTTGTGCATCAGAGCAGGGCAGAAGCAGATAATGTGCATCGGAGTCTCGGGAGACTCGTGGCACAGCCTGCAGATGTCCGAGCCCTGGAGCTTAAGGTTATACATGTGCCTTTTCAGGCCACAGTGACCCGTTAAAGCTCGCACCAGGATGCACATGTTACTTCTGTTAAGCGACAGCACCTCAGATGCTACCTTCTTGCTGAAGGATTTAACCATCGCTTTCGAGTGGTTTAACCCTGGCAAGTTTCTCCAGCGGTTGAGTGTGTCATAGTAGCAATAGGTTAGGAGGGTGAGTTGAACCAGGCTTTTAGGTATACCGCAGACAGGCTCTGGGCCTATCTGACGTGCCTTTGCGCCTGATTTTGCCAGAATGTCCGCATTTTCGTTGCCTACTATTCCGGCGTGCCCTGGCACCCATCTTAGAACCACCCTGTTGTGTTGGGCCAGGGTGTTTAAGTTTACTCTGCAGTTTTCAACCAGTCTCGAGTTAACAACCTCTGAAGACAGAGCTGAAAGAGCTGCTTGGCTATCCGAATGAATGTAAATCGTTTTATTGACGTGGTTGTGTTGCAGGATGGTTTCCACACATATTATTATGGCGTATACCTCCGCCTGGAAAATAGATGTATAGGCCCCCAGGTTACGGTACAGTTTGATCCTGGGTTTCTCTCCATAGATTCCACATCCTACGTCTTTGCCTGACTTTGAGCCATCGGTGAACCATTTTAAACATCCCGATGGCCATGTGATTTTGTTGTTTGTCCAATCCTCCCTATCTGGGATTTCCACAGAAAAGGATCTCTGGAAGTTGTATTTTGGGATCATCGTGTCTGACGGCATTCCCAAAACTGGAATCTCGAGTACTGAGTTCTGCAAGTCCCTCAGTGTTTTAGATAGCCAATTCACCTTTCCTTGGCTAATCAGCCTATACATGCCCATTCTCGCCTCCTTCATCAAATACAGGAAGAGAGGAGGTAAGTTGAGAAGAGCTTCTAAGGCTGCCCCCGGAGAGGTGCTCATAGCTCCAGTGATAAGTAGGCAAGCAGTTCTTTGGATACTGCCAAGTTTATACTGGGTTGTAACCTGCGTCAATTTGCTACACCAAACCACGGAGGCGTACGATATCATCGGCCTCACAATGGCTGTGTAGAGCCAGAAGGTCACTTTTGGTTTAAGTCCCCATCTTGCTCCCGCAAATCGACTACATATGCCTAAAGCCGATTTAGCCTTTTTGAGCACTCCATCGACATGCGAATTCCAGGTCAATTTCTGGTCTAAAGTGATGCCCAGATATTTGACCTCGCATGAGAATGGTATACTCCTATTGTTCAGCTTCGGCCGGCGACTCGAGTTTATCAAGGTTACGCCTTCTAGTGAATGGTACTATCACTGTCTTCTCCGCGTTGACAGCTAGTTGGTTTTCTCTGCACCATTTTTCGATGGTGTTAAGTGCTCCCTGCATGAGATACGAGATCGTGCTCTGGCAGCTCCCACGTACCATTACCACCAGGTCATCAGCATATCCCTGCGTGTCGATACGGAGTTCAGCCATCTCATACAGTAGTTTGTCTACAGCAAGAGTCCACAGCAGGGGCGATAAGACGCCTCCTTGCGGGCATCCTCTTGTTGTGAGCACTTCAATCGAGATGTTATTTAGCTCAAATTTGGCTATGCGATTCGAGAGCATTGCCTCCACCCATCTGGTGGTGGTCGTATCGGCCAGTTTATCGGCCAGCCCATCCACCAGTGTGCGGGTTGGAGTGTTGTCAAATGCCCCCTCGATGTCTAGAAACGCCGCGAGGGCGATTTCTTTGTCCTCCAGAGCCTTTTCAACCTTGTCGACAAGGTTCAGCAGGGCCGTTTCCGTAGATCGTCCCCTGCAGTAGGCATGCTGGGTGTAGTGTATAGGCTTCTCGATGAGAAGCGTATCCCTTATGTACCTGTCAAGCATCTTCTCCATCGTTTTCAGTAGGAACGAGGAGAGGCTGATGGGTCTGAAGGACTTTGGTAACCCATAGTCCTTCTTCCCTGCTTTAGGTATAAAAATGACCTTCACTGTGGTCCAAGCCTCTGGTATGTAACCCCAGGCATAACTCGCCCTAAAAATCTTTACCAGGATTGGGATCAATAGTTCCACGCCTCTCTGCAATAGCAGGGGCGTAATGCCATCGATCCCGCTCGATTTGTTAGCGCTGAAAGAATTGATGGCCCACCTCACGGCCCCGGGTCTAAAGACAATGGCAGCTCTCCTCCAGTCCTCTGAGCGGGGCCGGTGTGGAGCGCGCGCCAGAGTGCGACTAGCGTTCAAGGAGACCGCTCCCGGGAAGTGAGTTCTAGCCAGCAGTTCAAGGGTTTCCTTCTCATTTGAAGTGAATGAGCCGTCTGGTCCCTTTAAAAGTCCCAGTTGGCTCGGAGAGGCCTTGGAGAGCAATTTGTGGAGTCTCGCGCTTTGAGGCAGACAATCGATTTCCTCACAGAACCTCCTCCACGATGCTCTCTTGGCTCTCCTGATCTCTTTACTATATTCCGTCAGGGCTTTCCTATATATATCCCATTCATTGGTCCTTTTAGCCCTGTTGAATAGTTTCCGTGTTTTATCACGGAGTCTTTTTAACTTCGAATTCCACCACGGTGTTTTCCGCTTCGAGGTCCTGACCTTGAGGGGGCAGCTGTCCTCGAAGGCTTTGATCATACCCTCGGTGACAGCCTCCACCGCAAACTCAAGACACTCCAGCGTTTTGATACTCTTAGGGGTTAACCTCAGATTTTCCTCTAGGTTCTCAAGATATTTGGCCCAAGAGGTGCACTTTGGATCCCTAAAAGTTAGCGTTTCCATCTCAGACACAGTTGTCAAAGCGAAGCTTATGTGCCTGTGGTCTGACATGGAAACTTCTGTACTTACCTCCCAATTTGTTATGTATCTGGTTAAGTTAGTAGTAGCAAAGGTGATGTCTAGTACCTCCTGTCTGACTCTCGTAACAAAGGTAGGAGTACAGCCCCTGTTCAAGAGCTGGAAGCCATTTGCGAGAAGAAAATCGTAGAGGTACTCACCTCTGTCGTTGGTGTCGCTGCTTCCCCAGGCTTCGTGATGGGCGTTAGCATCGCATCCCACCAGTAGTTCCGCGTCGTGTTTCCGGGCGTAATCGACCACTGGAAACAGGTCAACTGCGGGATTATCAATCTCACCGGGTAGATAGGCCGAGCAGACAATAATTCTGCGCCCTTCCCACCCCCTGAGATTGACGTAGGCTGCCACTAGGTCATCAGTACAAAGTTCTGGAACAGGCAGGAAGTTCACGTTTTTGTTAAAAACAATGCAGGCTCTGGGTCTGGTGCCACTGGTACACGCTAACAACTTACCCCCAGCGTTTAACCCCAGAATGGTAGAGCTGGACACCCATGGTTCTTGAATGAGAGCGAGGTCGGCTTTTCCTTCCACAAGACAGCGCTCCATCACGGCAGCCGCAGCGGCCGCGTGGTGGAGGTTGGCCTGGAGGATCCTCGCGTGGGTGTCCGAGCACGCCATTATTTGGCTCTTTTATAGCCGGGAGGGTATCGAACACGTCCTCCCTCCGATCGAGGCGTCGAGCGTCCTCTTTCAGAGGGAGTCCCTCTGGGTGCCCCTCCCGGCGGCTTCTTTTTGCCCTTTTTTCCCTTTTTGGGGCCGCCAGCCGCGTCCGCCTGACCAGCAGTTCTGCCCCCTGTTCCCTGCGGCCCCGAGGAGGTACTTCCCGCGGTCACATTACGTCCCGGCGGAACCCTCCCCAGACCGCTAGGCCCAGGAGCGGCAGTCTCAGAGCTGGTGCTAGCAGTCGCAGCCGTACTCGGCCCCGCTTGCGGGGCTTGGTGCTCCCCCCTGAGGCGGAAGGTCAACTTTTTGCAGCCAAGATTGACCACAAAGTTGTTAGCACGGAGGATCTCAGCCGACTGCTCGTCGATGGCAAAGACGGCCACCGTACCCGTCTGAGACCTCGACTCGCTGACGATCCTCCAATGCTCCGCACTCAGATCCGGGTTCTGATACGAGATCATGAACATCGCATCCGAGGCGTTTTCCGCCTCAAGCGTGGGGATTAGGGCGGTGGCAATCCACGGCTTCGGCAGCTCACCCTCGTTTAACGTGGAGAGCTGCGCCTCCGGCCATGGCTTGCACCTGCTCATTTCTTCCACAAGCCAGTCCTTACTTTCCTGGTTATCGCAAGTGACCAGTAGCCATCCTGGCTTGTGGGAGATTGAGACAAAACTTGGTCCACGGCCAGTCTTGGCGTGTTGGCGACGCCGTCCCTCAAGGCAGATAGCCTTGCTGATGGCGGCGTGGACCAAGTTCATCTGATCCGCCGTCATGGGTTCTATATTCTTAATCCCCACTCTGACGGATCCGGCGATGTCCCTATAACTCGGGGGCGGATTAGAGCGCCCCTCGGGTGTGGTGGACGTTTTGGGCGCCTTCCTCGGTTGCTCCTTAGGAGATTCCTCCTCCGACCTGCCCCTTTTCAGGTTCTGTTCGCCGGTCGGCCCACTAGAGGAAGGAGTTCCCTGGGAAGGGTTGTTGACTAGTGTAAGGGCTTCCCCAATGGCCGTCCCATCCTCCACTAGTCTCCAGAGGCGTCTTCGCCTCGCACCACTCAGTCGTGTGTAGGCATTGGCCATCCCGAGTGGTACACGCTTTGGCACATAGGGAGCCACCGAGGGCGTACCGGGGGCGTTTCCACCTCCATCCACCGCGGGGTGACTTCCAGATGTGCCGGAAGTTCCAGGTTCGGGGTCCATTGTATTCCCCCGCTCCTGTGGGATCTCAGGCTGTGCAGAGTCCATAGAACTCCTCTGCTCCTGAGAGGCGTCAGGTTGGGCAGAGTCCAAATCCCTCCTCTGCTCCTGAATATTTCCACCATTGTTGGTGTTAACAGGTTTCTGTTGGTTTGTTTTGTTTTCCATACAGTTCCCACGAGTACACGGGATATAAAAGGTCCACAGACACCGGCAGAGCCCTAGTACCGGCCGAAGGGCTAAATACTGCCTCGATTCGCCCCGGTTTCGAGGAGACACCGTTTGAGACTGAGCACCCCCCCAGCCACGCATCCCTCGGCACGGTTCGTATGACACCTTGGATTGGGGTTTTTGGTGACGAGGTTTTCTCCTCCAAGGGAGAGGATAGGGATGTGGGAAGGGTAGGAATCGGCAGTCCGGCTAAGGGTTTCTGTTACGTCTGTTTCAGAGGGAATCAGACCAAAAACGGGCAGCAACCACGAGAAGGAATGCACCCTAAGCCTTGCCTTGCCTTGCCTTATAGGATCACTTTGTTGTCTGTCTGTCTGTCTGTCTGTCAAGAAACCTACAGGGTACTTCCCGTTGAGCTAGAATCATGAAATTTGGCAGGTAGGTGGGTCTTATAGCTGGCTTTAGGGGAAAAGTCTGAAAACCGTGAATTTAGGGTTAGATCACACAAAAAAAATTAAATTGTGGTCATGAACTAATAATTAGTATTTTCAATATTCGAAGTAAGATAACTATATCAAGTGGGGTATCATATGAAGGGGTACCTGTGCATTCTAAAACAGATTTTATTTATTTTTATGCATCATAGTTTTTGAATTATCGTGCAAAATGTTGAAAAAATACGACTGTAGTACGGCACCCTCAGTGTGCGAGCCTGACTCGCACTTGGCCGGTTTTTTATTTTTCCTCTGTTTTTAACGTTTATTATTTTTGTTCCAGGTTGGTTCCAGATTACTTACTTAACTTTTTGCAACTTTTTACTGACAAACACTAAAGTGGCTTATTGGTAAGTGCTTATTGTTCATGTCAAGTTCATGTCTGACATAGAGGCGATGGCCGTTGGAGCTATAAAGTCCTTGAGTGGTGACCGCATATAAGCAATCGTTGTGTGGGAGGCCCTCCAGCACGATGGACCGACGATATAAAGAGACTGGCGGGAAGTGGCTGGATGAGGAAGGCTGAGGACCGGGTGTGGTGGCGCTCTTTAGGGAAGGCCTATGTCCAAAAGGGGATGTCCACAGGCTGATGATGATGATGAAGTAAAAGTAAGTAAAATATGCTTTATTGTACACCAAAACAAAAACAATAGACATATAACAAATACAGCATGTACAATAGGCGGCCTTACCGCTAAAATAGCGATCTCTTCCAGGCAACCGTAGGGTAGAGGATATTATAAAAATTAAAGAAAGCGGAAGGGGTGTACTAATTAAATAAAGTAAATACACATAATATACGTATATATATGAAAATACAACAGTAAATAAGAGAGGAATAGATGACAGATAAGTGGAATAAAAAGTAAAAATAAATAAACACATCAAATGGAGGATAAATAAAATAGCTTCAATTTTGTTTTAAAAATTGATAGTGATTGAAGTACTTAATTCTAGCCTTATAAATTTTAATGCACTCTAGCTAAGGCTCTAGCATTAAATAATCTTAGATCTGCTTGATATACAATATCTTCGTGTCATTAATTTCATAGGTTTCTGATAATTCTAGTGTAACTACACCAATTTGCCACAATTATGCGTTAGCTCCTAGCGTGATAGTATGTACTAAAGAGGGGGGGGGGGGGGGGGGGGGAGTTAATATTAAATAGTCACAATAAGTGGCTAATATATTATAAGCAATCGTGTTACAGTTCTCAGTAATCGATTACATATCTATAATGTATGAATTAATTATAAGCGAATGCAATCTGTTATGTTACGGTTCTAAGATAGCTTGACCTTGCTTTGGGTGTTTAAAGATATCGCTATTCCCTTGTATGTTCAAAAACTCCCGAAAAACCATAATCAATAATAATTAACCATACTCAAACCATAGTCAAATTCATCATAATAATATGCTTTATGAACTCGATCATTCTAGGGTTCGATCCTAGGCATCTATATTATGCGTTTTAGGATCTAAAATTAGGTAAACATCATTTGTAAAGGTGTTGGTGAAGGAAAATATCGTGAGGAAACCTGCATTCCTGAGGCTTTTCGATAATGTTCTCAAAGGTGTGGTGGACTGTAGCCTAAACCCTTCTCGAGAGGAGACTCGTGCCCAGTAGTGGACCGGCGCCGCGGTGGGCTAAGATGATGAAGATGAACTTTCTATTAGTACTATTAACAACGACATTAGTGTTACAGTTCTTGCAATTCACGAAGGCTAGTGAACTTTACTTGTGGTAACGTCCTTTACATGGTCATTGCGTAAGTGTGCGTGCATGTCGGACCAATCAGTCGCGAGCAAGCGCTGTCAAACGCACACATTTAGTACCTTACGTATAACCATACGACTTAAACACAAGCATTAGTCAGTGGCCTTCGTGCAACTTATACTTAGCGTGTTAATTCCCTGAAACAGTGCAGTGTTTAATTTGGATTGACGATATTATAATTAATGTTAAAGTTGTCTGTGCAGATGCATCAGTAAGAGAATAACATGAAATTGCCATTGTCACTGTAACAACCGGTAATTTTAAAAGAAAAACACTTTTCATTCTTGGAAATAGAGAATTGCATGTGGAATTCTGCTATATCAATCGCGATCGCGGCGGGTGAAAAGTATTGTCACTGCAAATAAACCAATTATCACCACTCATCACTACCTATGCGTAGTTAATATGTAATATAATATGTTATTAGTATAATATGTATGTATGTATGTTGTTAGTATAGTGTGTTATAAATGCGAAAGTGTGTTTGTATGTTAGTTTATTCGTTTGTCCTTCAACTATGTCGCTACGGGGCAACGGATCGACCTGATTTTTTGCATGAGTACAGACCTGGAGAGGTGACATAGGCTACTTTTTATCCCGGAAAATCAAAGAGTTTTGGCAGCCTGGTTGTGGTCATTTCAGCTGAGGCTCGCTTGGTAAGTAATTAATCCGTCTCTCAATGCCGATTTTAATCTTCTTGCTCACTCATGTAATGGGATTTCCATTGTGGCCTCTGTTTATTTTTAAAGGGCTTTTATACACTATATACATGACAACCCTATCGTACCTTATAACATAGTTTAACTTAATTAACAATTATTACTAAAATGATCCGTTCATCTCATGGCATATGCCACTACATAGCAGTTTAACTGCGCAAATTAAATCAAATCAAATCATTCATTTGCTGATGCTGATGAAATAATTGCTATAGGTAGACCAGAATCTCACGAAAAATACGGAAATCAAATTCTAAAGTTAGCCACACTACTCTGTGAACATCCCATGTACATATAGTATACTCTGTAGGTAAATATTGTTACTCAGTGTCATAGTGAAAATTATTCGTTTTTAGGGTTCCGTACCTCAAAAGGAAAAACGGAACCCTTATAGGATCACTTTGTTGTCTGTCTGTCTGTCGGTCTGTCAAGAAACCTACAGGGTACTTCCCGTTGCCCTCGAATCATGAATTTTGGCAGGTAGGTGGGTCTTATAGCTGACATTAGGGGAAAAATCTGAAAACCGTGAATTTGTGGTTACATCACACAAAAAAGTTAAATTGTGGTCATAAACTAATAATTAGTATTTTCAATTTTCGAAGTAAAATAACTATATCAAGTGGGGTATTATATGAAAGGGCTTCACCTGTGCATTCTAAAACAGATTTTTATTTATTTTTATGCATCATAGTTTTTGAATCATCGTACAAAATGTCGAAAAAAAACTGTACTGGGACTGTAGTACGGAACCCTCATTCCTTTCCTTTCCTCAGACCTGATTCAGACTCGCACTTGGCTTGGCCGGTTTTTTTTAAATACATAAATTTCGTGATTATGCCGAAAATTTGCCTATGCCTGTTTGCCATGAGCATCAATCATTATAACAATCCAATTGTTGTGATTGGCTGAATTTTTGCGATTCTTGTTGCAACAATGCATTGTAGCCAAAGGTGAGCGAGCGTCAACCAATCAGAGGTGATTGCGATCGTGACATTGTAGCTGTCATTCTACCGCAATCGAGCAGTTTGTCTTACTATATTTTCGTACGTACTGATAAAGCAGATGAGCATTGTGAACTCATTAGGTCAATCGCATCCGAAGCCAAGTTCTAGCCGTTACGGAAACTTGCGCGTGCAAATGTTACGTCAATTACCTATATTATTTATAACGCGGGCCGGTTCTAATCTTCACAAAAACTTGTTATTACAAGTCCATCACTAACTGAACTGTCGTTTTAATAATAATGTGTCATAACGTAAATATATATGGTGTGTTTGTCTCTTAATTATTTACCTACTTGTAATCATTTACTTCTTAAATATAATAATATCTATTACTTAGATGTTCAAACGTTCGTTTAAACATAAGCCAGTATCTCGCAAAATACTTAAAATATCAACTTTAGTAATACTTAATAGTTAATATCAATGTTTTGTTTACCTCCTATGTGTTGCATGAATGAGCTTATTAGCGCGTTTTGTGTTAAATCACATTGGAATCGGGAATCATTTGAAAGATAAACATTTTGCCAGAACCAATCTTCAGAAGTTATTAGCATTCTTCATCATTGATTTGAGCCATTACTGTTCCAGGCGTCCTAAACTCCTAACCACTCTACCATAAGAGATCCTACCTTTCAATATTATTTATAATCCATACTAATATTATAAATGCGAAAGTGTGTCTGTTTGTCTCCGTCTGTCTGTCTGTCTGTCTGCTAGCCTTTCACGGCTCATCCGTTGAACCGATTTTGACGAAATTTGGTACAGCGATAGCTTGCATCCCGGGGAAGGACATATGCTACTTTTTATCCCGGAAAATCAAAGAGTTCCCACGGGATTTTTAAAAACCTAAATTCACGCGGACGAAGTCGCGGGCATCATCTAGTACATAATAATCAACCACAATTATGCAGCTATATCAAAGGGGGCCGTCTACAACTATCTGCCTTTTGGATCGTAGATGACTCGCACGTAGTGATGTGTAATTATAAATAACACGAGCGCTTACTATCTTTCAATAGATATTACTATGCAAGGCGGGAATTATGTAGTTTGATCATTCTGATCACGCGCGTTCCTAACAACACACTTGCGTTCACCCCGGGGGATAGTATCGGCATTCAACACATGTGGTAATTGTGGTTCATAATTAAAACTAGGAATAGCACAATTAATAAAAAAAAAACATTTTATTTATATTCAAACTAGCTTATCCCCGCGACTTCGTCCACGTGGACTACACAAATTTCGAACCCCTTTTTAACCCCTTACGGGTTGAATTTTCAAAAATCCTTTCTTAACGGACGTCTACGGCATTATAGCTATCTGTATGCCAAATTTCAGCCCGATCCGCCCAGTAGTTTGAGCTGTGCGTTGATAGATCAGTCAGCCAGTCAATCCTTTTATATATTTACTAGCTTATTCCCGCGACTTCGTCCGCGTGGACTGCACAAATTTCTAACCCCTATTTCACCCCCTTAAGGGTAGAATTTTCAAAAATCCTTTCTTAGCGGATACCTATGTAATAATAGCTATCTGCATGCCAAATTTCAGCCCAATCCGTCCAGTCGTTTGAGCTGTACGTTGATAGATCAGTCAGTCAGTCAGTTACCTTTTCCTTTTATATATTTAGAAGAAGATTGTGCAGCAACATTGGCTTTCCAGTTCGTTCCCTGAGCCAAGAGTTTCTCTGCTCCTCTTGCTCTTGCTTGTCCCATTTATGGTGATTTGGTGAGATAATACTGATCCCTGCTTAAATGTACCCGAATATCTATGATAGTAGAAGAATGCAACTTAGGTATCTATGGATAATATTGAAACAAACATACAATTCATATTTTAAAAGTCCCAGAAATGAAGAAAAAATATCCAAAGGCGATATTTAAAAAGGCTCTTTCAATTTTTTTGGCTTCCATATTTGGATTTTCTTGAGTTGATGAACTTGAACAGCATTCTCCATTTTGCATCTGACTATTCAGAAACTTGGAAACTTTCTGAAATGTTCAATGTGTATTTCGATACGTGGTGCCAGATACGAACGATTCCGAACAAAAGAGGCATGTTTAAATATAAATTTGAAAACAAAATATTTTCATGACGATGTATGATTTACTGCGCTCTTAGAGCTAAAAAAAATTCAAGTAAACTAGGCCAAAAACTTGCTTCCGTCAACTAAGTATGTTTTGTTAAGTATGCCACCCAATGGGCTTCTTTTAGCTATAAATCTTGCAGCAACTGGTTAACACAATTTGACAATATAAACAGGCTGTTCACGTTTTCGACCCGGTTTGTTTCGTGTCTCTCGCAACGTATAAGGTCAAGTGTATGTACAATCCTTTCTATGTTGCTAAACCTTCCGAATTATCTTATACTGGCGTCGGCGGTGTAACCTTTTTGCTTCTAACCTTTTTCAAGTCGATAAGCTCAGGGCCTCTTTATTTTCGACTAGCTGATACCCGCGACTTCGTCCGCGTAGATTTTGGGTTTTAAAAATCCCATGGGTTTTTGGGATTTTCCGGTATTAAGGTAGCCTATGTCACTCTCAAAGTATTTACGACTACTTTACAATTTTTGAGAGATTTTTTTTCATATTATTGCAATTTAGGGATCTCAAATTTTTTTGAAAAGAAATATAGCCTATGTCACTCAGGAATAATGTAGCTTTCTATTGGTGAAGAATTCTTAAAATCGGTTCAGTAGTTCCAGAGATTACCCCCTACAAAAAAACTTACAAACATTACCTCTTTACAAGATTAGTATAGATGTAATATATTTGGCTTAAGTTAACCTAATTGAAGTTGAATCAAACTAATAAAGTTAGCATTCTGTGAAGCTGGTATCCTGTCAAAATTTCAATTGAAGTTTCGAAAAGCGCAACCGCTAAGTTTTTTACTAATTCTTCTCGGTAGAAAAGGCATTCCGAACCAGGTGGTAGATTCACTTGACGAAAGCACTTGTTCGAAAATCTTTTTATTTCAATTAAAAGATTTACTAAGTAATTATTTCTATTTCAATCAGTTTAGATCAATAATGGGGTCGATTCTCTTGTACACACTGTATCCCTGTCATAATGTTGCTTGCAGAAAAAATAGCACTAGATTTAGACCTTTTGATTTAGTTTAGTTTAGAGATTGTGTACAAGAGTATCGGCCCCATTGTAATTGAGTTAAATTGTCAAAATTCTAAAATAGTCTCTTCTACAATGCCTTGCAAAAAGACAACACTTCTATCCATTTGGAGTTTTGAGTAAAACCGAATGTAGTATAAACAAATAGCTCCTCTGAATCATTGACACTTGTTATGATCAGAATGCTGACGTCATATAGTATGTCATGTATTATTAATATAAAAAGGATAACGATTATGAATAAAGCTGAGAACGTTTATGTTGACGTGTTTAGAATTTCCTTCAGTAATCATTCCATGAACGTCTATACGGCGAGGCGAGGTCGTGATGTCATCGTCATCACACATGACTTTACTGTAGCTGAGATCACCAGAATCTGTTATAATACGAGCGGGAGTAACAAAGTAAACAATATAAGGTCATATATGCAGAACAGATGGTGAAGAGGAGAATTAGTCAGAAAACTTATTTTGGGAATATCCATTCCGATTATAATTGGATTCAGATATAAAAAATCTTGAAAACTGGATTTGAATATTAATCTTGAGTGTAGTTTTTTTGGAGCTGGAAGGATTGGCCCCGATGACGGTGTTTGCTTGACCCTTGTTTGCAAAGCCAACCCAGGGTTGTAGTGTTTCGCTGATGATTAAACTTTTGCGCCAAACTCTTTAGATAGCGAGATATATTATGTCAAAGTTCAAAAATCAACCAATGACGGAGTTTGATATGTTCAAAAACATATTAGACACTCGCCTCTGAATTAAAAAATATAATGCATAAAAATAAACAAAAATCTAGAATGTAATGTACTATATCAAGTGATACCCCACTTGATATAGTTAAATTGAAAACACTATTTATCATGACCACAATTTTTTTTGTTGTGTGATCTAACCACAAATTCACGGTGTTCAGAGTCTTTCCCATAATGTCCGCTATAAGACCTACCTACCTTCTAAATTTCATGATTCTAGGCCAACTGGAAGTACCTTGTAGGTTTCTTGACAGACAGACAGACAACAAAGTGAACCTATAAGGGTTCCGTTTTTCCTTTTGAGGTACAGAACCCTAAAAAGGATCCAACCGATATGGAAACATAATAAAAATTTCTTGAAAGAACCAAAAATATATTTTAATGAGGAGACAGGACCAGTCAGTTCAGTTTCTATCCACTAAAAAAATCATAACTTTCTAAAAGTTATGGCAGGTGAATTAAAATTGCCAATAACTAACTCTAAGTATAAAATAATTCAAATTAACTTTTAAAGCTTCTTTTGAGATAATAAGAAACTACCAACGAGTAACAACGAACTCCGATTGAGAAAAAATACTTTAATAAATACATATTACATTACTTTATTAATACACGGTTATTCTACTAAACTTATAAAATTTATTTAATATTATGTATCTAGATATACTAAAACATCAGAACATCATGCGGCCATGCATGTGTAATTGTGTATAAAATTAACAGTTTTTTAGGGTTCCGTACCTGAAAAGGAAAAACGGAACCCTTATAGGATCACTTTGTTGTCTGTCTGTCTGTCTGTCTGTCTGCCTGTCTGTCTGCCTGTCTGTCTGTTCGTCTGTCTGTCAAGACCTACAGGGTACTTCCCGTTGACCTAGAATCATGAAATTTGGCAGGTAGGTAGATCTTATAGTTGACATTTGGGGAAAAATCTGAAAACCGTGAATTTAGGGTTAGATCACACAAAAAAAATTAAATTGTGGTCATGAACTAATAATTAGTATTTTCAACTTTCGAAGTGAGTGACTATATCAAGTGGGGTATCATATGAAAGGTCTTCATCTGTACATTCTAAAACAGATTTTATTTATTTTTATGCATTAAATGCATGAATTATCGCGCAAAATGTCGAAAAAATACGACTGTAGTACGGAACCCTCATTGCGCGAGCCTGACTCGCACTTGGCCGGTTTTTTCGTAAGTAATATCGCTGATATAGAGATTACTGAGAATTATAGTAGGTAGACGAATATTATAATTACGATTGCCATCTTGACCTGTCGCATACTATACTAAAGGACTCAGGAGCAGTAAATAACACTGACAATGATGTACGCAAAAACATACACATTGTAAAAATGCAAAGGTAAAACATGAAGAATTGTATCAAGTTATGTTCTAATTGCTGCGCTTTGATAGGGATAATTAAGCATTTTTTTTATTTCCAACTATAGTACCCTAGATGAAGCTATTGAAAATACTTCCAAGTACCAAGTCTCGGGTCCAGGGATTCTTTGACCTTATGTTGGATCTCTTGGAATCAACGTTTTAGATCTTGGGTACAGATTACACTGCTATGTATGTAAGAAAACTAAGGGGCTACGCACACGAACAACAATTGTCTCTGTAACAATTTCGAGCCCCATACGAAGTCTTTCAAAAATTATTTGGACATACAAAATTTCGCGGTGCTCGTGCGTGAACTTTAGACACCTTCATACAAAGTCAGATTTTTTGTAGAGAAGAAATAATCGCTGAAAAAACTTTCTCGCGTGCGCAAGAATCTATATATATAAAAGGAAAAGGTGACTGACTGACAGACTGACTGACTGATCTATCAACGCACAGCTCAAACTACTGGACGGAGCGGGCTGAAATTTGCCATGCAGCTATAGCTATTATGACGTAGGCATCCGCTAAGCAAGGATCTTCGAAAATTCAACCCTTGAGGGGATAATATAAGGGTTTGAAATTTGTGTAGTCATAAGCTAGTTGAAAATAAAACCTATTGTGCCATACCTAAGCTGCTTTAAGCATTACTATTGAAGTTATTCCATTAATATATTGAGAATGTTCTACGTTTACTTAGTTCAAATGTTTATGTCGTGCGCAACATGTAATCATTGGAATTTATATATTTTCTTCGCATTATTTAGTCGATGTTTTATATGGGATGCTATGAGCTTCCATTTCTTTTGCTTTGTAATTTGATCAATGTGACTGGTTCTAAGAGCACAACGATTAGAGAGAAGGTTTTAACTGTTACGGCGGTTACGCACTCATCCGATCCGAGTCCGTGAAAATACGTTCCTTTTTGTTTTGTATGGGAGCTTATGACATACCTATGTCGTAGATAATCGCTGGTATTCTCACGGATGATGACGGATAGAACTCGGATGACGGAAGTGCAGTGCGTAATCGTCGTTAGGGATGATTTATGCCAACACGCGGCAGGCGCGGGACGTGCCACGTATGAGGCGCGGACGAGGCACGGATTCAAAACACCACGAACATTTTATGTGAAGCAGTTCATGCCTAAAGTATTTAGTGATGTTTGTAAAACTACTCGTCTTAATAGTTTCATTAAAGATGGCACTTGTCTAGTTGTAGTACGCGACAGGTCGGGGTGGGGAGACGCCCCGCACACCCGCACAGCCCCGCGCTAACTCGGTGCGGGCGAGCGTGGATGACGTGCGGGTGCACGGGGCGTCCCCCCGCATACCCCCATTGCCACCTCCACCTGTCGCGTACTATAGATATGGCGACATTATTACGGCGCCGGACAAAGTCAGATTGTCCAACTGACCACGCCTTTCTACTTCCGGGGCCTACATTATGTTTATTTAACAATTCATCCTTATATGAGCATAAAATGTATTATGCACAACCATACCGCCATAATATTGAGGGATGATGTAATTGCTTGTATCCATAACCAACTTCAAAACAGAGGAAGATTCCCAATCTGTAAATTTTTTCTTCGTCCTAGCATGTTATTCTCAACGAGCAAAATTGTATCGGAATATTAAAAAAAACCGGCCAAGTGCGAGTCAGACTCGCGCATCTAGAGATCCGTACTCGGGTATTTTTTTCGACACTTTGCACGGATAAATCAAAAACTGTTATGCACAAAAATAAAAATAAATCTGTTGTAGAATGTGCAGGAAAACTCTTTTGTAGGATACCCCACTTGGTATACCTAGTTGTCTTTCTTTGAAAATTGAAAATACATTTTTTTGTGATGTAACTACAAATTCACGGTTTTCGGATTTGTCATGTCATATGTCATAAGACCTACCTACCTGCCAAATTTCATAATTCTAGGTCAACGGGGAGTACCCTATGTTTTCTTGACGAACACGACGGACAGGCAGAGCGAAGTGATCCTATAAGGGTTCCTTTTTCCTTTTGAGGTACGGAACCCTAAAAAGAGTAGGTACGTGGTCGTGGAAAACTAGTTTTCTCTGAAATTCTTTTTGTTACAAACGCTATACCTATTTCTATTATTATATATATTTTTAAAGTCTGTAGTGAGTGATTTTATTGGCATAGTCTCTTTCATCAATAACTTTCTTCAGGTGAAATTGCGGTCAGCCGGCCAGACACGTGCCTATCTCAAAACAAATAAACAAAATAGTATTGTAAAGCCTTTCAAATTCTAGACATTCTAGATTTCTTTCTCATTCTACAGGGTGTAACCAGAACGCTAATAAAAACTTAGCGTTATTGTTATACTACCTAAACACAATCCAATACCAATAATAACCATTTGCCTCATTTTTTAGTCTTAGTGATTTAGTATTTTTCAAAGCCGCAATGTATAGCGTGCAAAACTCGGTTCAATGTCCCACTTACGACGCGGAATTGACTCCGAGTGGCCTACTTACGCAAGTTTGTTGACCTCTAGCGTCAGTCAGATGTTTTATTTGCAAAAGCCGTATTTTCATAGATTTTATGTTATAGTTCTAGCTTTTCACGAGGGCGAGTGGCTCATGCTTGTGTTTAAGTCGTATCGGTATAAAAAGGTAAAGTAAATGTATGCATTTGCAAGCGCTTGCTTGCGACTAATTCGTCCGACATGCACGCACACTTACGCAATGCCCATGTATACGACGTAACCACAAGTAAAGTTCACTCGCCATCGTGAATTGCAAGAACTGTAATGTAATTTCATTGTCAGCAGCACAAGTCAACAGGCTTCGATAAAGCTGCAATGCCTCCAACCAGAGAAGTGAACAAAATTGCAACTCGTGATCAGTCCACGCGTCCGAGCGCGCGGAAACGTTGCGAGCAATGCGGATTGCGGACAATGTCGAATTTCACTCTGACCGAAACGAATCGTCACGCGATGCCTCTTTCAGGAACGTCGAGTATAATGCTAATCGTAGATTACAGTAGAAACCGCACGCGTTGAACAACTTCAGTACTACTATAAAATAATAAAGTCTGCAGCAGACCCGTACCTAATAAGTATGTATATAAATGCTGCATTATTTTCTGTGGCTCGCTCTGGGAGCAACAGCTGCAATCATCGGTTTAAAGAATTTATTCTCAAAAAGAACATACTGTTCACTTACATTAAGATTAATTATATATACATTTTAGTAACTACTAACACAGACGCATGCATTACAAATTCAATTTTTAAATTTTACTATAATAATACTTAACTATGTCTATACCTAATTATAATATTTTTTATCTAACTTATTAACTATTTCAATTTTATGCAAATTACAAGTTCTAGTTAAACAATATTGTCCGCAACATATTTCTTTAGCCTATTCTTAAATTGAACAATGGTTTTAGTCTGTTTTATCACTTCAGGTAAGCTATTATCCGTATTATATGTACAGTTCTTGCAATTCACGAAGGCGAGTTGCTCATGCTTGTATTTAAGTCGTATCGGTATAAGTAAGGTACACTGAATGTGTGCGTTTGCGAGCGCTTGCTCGCGACTGATTGGTCCGACATGCACGCACACTTACGCAATGCCCGCGTGAATTGCAAGAACTGTACTGATAAAAGTGTTGCAACAGGCTGATCGTCATGGCCCTTGTATGTTGGCGCAATGCGCCGCTGGGTCACTGCGGGCCCAAACACTGCGGGCCAATGTGAACTGGTAGCTTCAGATCAATCCGCGCTCCAGCCGGCGAATTTTTCATACCGAACTTGATATTCGAATTCTCAAAAAAAATGCGTTATTCATCAGCACTATAGGTCGATTTCAATAAACCTGCATCAATCATTATTACAATCGCAATGATTGTTGTGATTGGCTGAATTTTTGGTATTCTTGTTGCAACAATGCTTTGTAGCCAATAGTGAGCGAGTCTCGGCCAATCACAGGTAATTACGATCGTCACACTCTAGCTGTCAAACTACCGCGGTAAGATCACTGATTTGGATTTCCATTGGGGTGATTCGCTAACTCAGTGTATAACACTGAATGATTGCCATCATGCTCATTTGACATTGGTTAGTTCTACATTGCTGCTTCTATGAGTGATATTAGTTGTTTCGTAGAAAACCTTTAATGGATTCAAAATAAATGTCAAATGAGCTCGGTGGCTATCATTCATCGTTGAACACTGAGTTAGCGATTCACCCCGCAGGACTATTGCGTTGCTTGCGGTTGTTGTCGTTATATGCGATTAGCTTTAAACTGAAGAAGGCCATTTATCAAACTCAACGCGGCGCCGCAGACAGTTGTTCGACAGGTACATGCGAGATCTTCATTTGTTGTTATGTCATTAGCTTTACACTTTCAGTTTATATTGTCCGTCTAATGAAGAAGTTTCAGGGCAACGTTCGATAAAATTTTCATAGATGGCGCTAAATTACTAACACCACTAAAAACGAAAAATAATACCTATATCTATATCTATGCTTTAATGTTTGGCGATGGGTTGATCATGATGATGATGAGACTTGCTAGAATATTTGTTGGTCTCGTTTAGAAATAAAATGGTCCCACTAGTTACCAATACGAAACCTGTATCGATTAATAATAAAGCCTACCAGTTATGAAACCTACATAGATGGAGTTACAAATACCAAAGACATTCTAGCTTGTAAGGAGAGACGGGTTGCAGCTTTGCAGGTAATTAGAGACCACACTTTCACGGTCTGTGTGGTTCGCCGGTTGGGCCGCCGGCCGTGGTCAAGTGCTGGTCGCTTTTCCCGACGCGGGTCAATGGTCTGTGGATGCTGATAAAATCTCTCTTGATCAGCCTACTTGATAGGATTGATAGAAATATTTAGAGTGCAAAACGTCTTTGATATATTTTTAAGACAGCTAGGTACTAGCGAAAATGATGCCTTTAATGTAGCTGAACGTAGTTCTGAAGATTTATGAGCGTATACACATTACACATATATAATATTATTATCCTTCTAATCACCAAAATGGGACAAATAGTTTATTCACAACTAGATGATGGCCGCGACTTCGTCCTCGTGGATTTAGGTTTTTAAAAATCCCGTGGAAACTCTTTGATTTTTTCGGGATAAAAAGTAGGTAGTCGGGTAGTCTATGTCCTTCCCCGGGATGCAATCTATCGCTGTACCAAATTTCATCAGAATCTGTTGAACGGATGGGCCGTGAAAGGCTAGCAGACGGACGGACAGACAGACAGAGAGAGACACACTTTCGCATTTATAATATTAGTATGGACAATAAGACTAGCATTTTCCTGCGACTTTGTCCGCATGGCGGCCGCGTGGATTAGTTTTAAAAAAACCCTGTGGAATTTCTCAGAATGCTTCCTCAGTGTGAATCGTTATACAGAGAACCTACATACATCATACATGTCAATTATCAAGTTTATAGGTCCATCAGTTAGAGCTGTAGCCTGTAGGTTGATGTAGCAAATATTTTATTTTTACTAAGACGTAATCTTCAAAACTACTTATTAAAAGGTTGTTGAAACTTTTTTTTTTTTAAATAAAAATGGCGAACAAACGAGCAGGCGGGTCACCTGATGTTAAGTGATTGCCGCATGAACATTTGCAGTGCCAGTGGATCCACCAATGCGATGCCGGCCTTTCAGGAATTTGTTGGTCCCGCCCCTTGAATAACCCCATGTTGACTACTTGAAACTAATAATTTAAGATCCACCATACCCAAATACCAAATTTTAGCACCCTTAATTACTCGAGATACTAGGTATCCTTTAGAGATTGTAACTAGTCGTACTTGCTAATCTCTATATATAAAAACGAATCGCAAAGTGTGTTGCTGATTGCAAATCTCGAGAACAGCTGAACCGATTTCGCTAATTCTTTTTTTATAATATTCCTTGAAGTACGGGGGTGGTTCTTACGGAGAGAAAAATTAAAAAAATTGCCAAGTTCCCACGGGATTTTTAAAAACCTAATTCCACGCGGACGAAGTCGCGGGCATCAGCTAGTATAATATAACTACTTGCTTGTAGTGGTAGCGATTCGTTTGAAATGGAAGCGCATAAATTCTCCGTTGACACTCAAGTTAGGCCACCTAGATGCGCCGGCGCATAGCTCCGTGACGGATTATCGAGTTTTTGCCAGCGAATAGCTGCAGTCCAAACAAAAATGGCACGTTCACAACATACAGGAGATGTATGAGCTGCTTTCGTTTTCGTGAAACTGAAAGTGGCTGTATGTTCGGGGTGGTGTCGTTGACTTGGTTGTTTGTTTGCCACGCCTGGTTGCCCCACGCCTGAATCTCGTGTTAGGATTGAGAGGGCACATTGCCAGCACCAACACCGGGTGAATCCATACTAATATTATAAATGCGAGAGTGTGTCTGTCTGTTCATCTATCTATCTGTCTGCTAGCTTTTCACGGCCCAACAGTTTAACCGATTTTGATGAAATTTGGTACAGAGTTAGCTAACATCTCGGGTACGGACATGGGCTACTTTTTATCCCGAAAAACCAAAGTTGCCACGGGATTCATAAAGGCCCATCAGTTTAACCGATTTACATGAAATTTAATACATAGGTAGCTTGCGTCCCGGAAATTGACATAGGCGACTTTTTATTCCGGAAAATCAAAGAGTTCCCACGGGATATTTCCTAAATCCACGCAGACGAAGTCGCGAGATCACCTAGTAGTTTAATAAGTGTTTTAAATATTAGTACAAGTTAACATAACAATTTGCAAGTTGCAAACTACGAGGTCGTTTCTGCATGGGTTTCTTTTCCGCACATAGACAGACCTCCATTTCCGATTCTCATCATCATTATCATCATCTTAGCTGTATATTATATAGATTTCAAAGTCCTGACTGACCGACTGACTTATAAATCAACGCACAGTCTAAGCCGCTGGTCCTACAGGCATGAAATTTGGAGGGTGTGTTCTTTGTAAGTATCCACTAAGAAAGGATTTTTGAAATTCCAGCTCTAATGTAGTCCACGTGAACGAACTCGCGAGCATAAGCTAGTTCATTACATTATTTTTACTTACCCTCAACAAGTTTCAGGGCACTCATCTTGACCTTAGTGTCCGAATTTGGTAATTCATTAGTTTTTGTTTCTATGATTCTGAACTAGACTTGACGGAGGAAATGTTTAGGTACCAGCTTTTTGGCTGTTTGGCCGGTCATGTGTTATTTCTATGTTTTTTTTTTTTAAAGAATATTAGCCATGTTAAATGACTAATATTCCCCTTTCCTCTCCAACTAAGCGATAGGCTTGTGCTAGGAGTAGGTACGACAATAGTGCAACGGGCGGGGCTTGAACCGTCGACCTTTCGGTTTTCAGTCCACTCCTTTACCGGTTGAGCTATTGAGGCTTGAGATGCTATGGAAAACTTGAACAAAATAGAGTGGCCCAGCTCAGCTTATTTGGCGTTATTTATTGGTTGTTTTATTGCCATTCTTAGCTGCAGCGACGCTCCGTGGCAGTTAACCGTTACTTCCGAGTATTGTTACGGCACGGCGTTCAACTAGTTTAAAATACTTTGGTAGTTATTTTACAGTAAGTTTTATCTAAGTATTTACTACCGAAATTAGCAGTTAGAGCTGGTGCGCGCCCCGGTGCGGCGAGTTGCGGTGCGTATTAAAATCCCTAAAGGAGATGGTCACTCCCCAATACATTGTTTGCCCCCAGAGAAAAAAGTTTATGTATTTTTTTTTATACAGATACAAGTTAGCCCTTGACTGCAATCTCACCTGGTGGTAAGTGATGATGCAGTCTAAGATGATAGCGGGCTAACCTGGAAGGGGTATGGCAGTTTTTATTAAACCCATACCCCTTTGGTTTCTACACGGCATCGTACCGGAACGCTAAATCGCTTGGCGGCACGGCTTTGCCGGTAGGGTGGTAACTAGCCACAGCCGAAGCCTCCCACCAGACCGGACCAGAAATTTAGAAATTATAAAATTCCAAACCTCTGCCAGGAATCGAACCCGGGACCTCCCACTATTAAGACCACAGCGCTCACCACTGCGCCAGGAAGGTCGTCGAAAACGTATATGTATATACGTCATAATATGCTATCTGTACCTATGCGAAATTTCAGCCTGATCCGTCCAGTAGTTTGAGCTATGCGTTGATAGTTCAGTCAGTCGGCCAGCTTTTCCTTTTATATATATGTATAGATATAGATTTCAGACGTTTTAAAAACTTTTCCAAAAAAAAATCAAGGAAGTAACTCCATATAATGCGTTCAAAATGAATGTTTACTATTACCTAATCATAAATTATTTAATTATAATATCCGTCATACCGTGTTAGTTCCTCAAGCAGATCATTATGAATCATTATGTAAGCTATAATATTTATGTATGTACTTTTTTATTGTAATTTAATGAGCATTTTATCTCAGAAGCTGGTTAAGTATCTATCGTTTAGATTTGTAGTCTGCCAATCCGTACAGGGCCAAGCGTGGCAGACTATGCCCTAAACCGTTCTCATTCTGAGAGGAGACCTGTGCCCAGCAGTGGGCTGGCGATCTTTGATCGATGATTGGTGAATGAAACGTTTGTATAAAAAAAACAAGATTCCGACTAATTGTTCTCCTCCTGTTTTGAAGTCGTTTAATGAAGGCACGTGCAATAGAAATAGAAGAAAAATTAGTAAGTAATAATAGCCTATGGACTATGTCACTTAGGAAAAATATAGCTTTCTACTGGTTAAAGAATTTTCAAAATCGGTTCAGTACTTCCAGAGATTACTTCCTACTTCAAACTTACAAACTTTACCCCTTTAAAATATTAGTTAAAATATAGATAAGGGGAGTGGCTCTTCCAACATCAATGATAGATAGGTTCCCACTGCTACATAACACATACCTATTTTATGTAGAAACGGTTTATTCTGTACTAGATGATGACCGCGACTTCGCGTGGATTTAGGTTTTTAAAAAATCCGGTGAGAACTGTTTAATTTTCCGGGATAAAAAGTAGCCTATGTAGCCCCGGGATGTAAGCTATCTCTGTACCAAATTTCGTCAAAATCGGTTTAACGGATGAGCCGTGATAAGCTAGCAGACAGACACACTTTCGCATTTATAATATTATGTAAATGTAATGGATAGGTTCCCACTGCTAGATAACACGTTACTGTTTATGTATGCATCCAAGTACAAAATACGCTCGTGTGACTGATTACCATACAAATTACATCACTAATCAATCAGCCGTGAAGCTGGCATGCAAATATGAGAAAGGACGCCGCCAGCTTTTCATGACACCACCGTGGCCAGTACATCAGTTGTATTGTCTGCAGTTTCTAATCGTAAATACGAAGTGCGTCACGTTGTATGTAGGTGCGTTACGCACCATCGCCCCACCTGGTTTCTATTTTACCCAGTCATTGGTTACGGAGACACCATGTTTCATTTTATTCTCTGCGGAAATAATGGATCATTTTTCTGTGCGGTCAAGTCTCAAACTGGGCTTTAAGCGGTTTCCCCAATGATATCATCCTCAGGCCACATGACTAGATATAGTACACGGCAGAAAGTAATATATATCGGCCTTTGGAATGACATTTCGGCTTTGTCTCTGTCACTCATACCTATATGACGTTTTGTCGGTCTCAACGACGGAGACAATGCTCTACAAATCTGCTGTCTCCTTCTAAAGGTCGATGTCCATTACTTTCTGCCGCGTACTGTATGTCCGTACTCTGTAGTTCTGTACTCAAGCCATTGCCGACTCCCTACTGATTTTACCGTTAGAGCAAGCGATATTTAATTACTTAAAATGTACATAACTCCGAAAAGAGGTGCGTGCTCGTAACATCTAATCCCCGACCTTCACGAGACGAGTCGCAGGGAACCGCTGGATTTTGGTGGCGCAAGTCCGTGGCGTGTGGAAGTCCCTACAAGAGCCCTATGTCCAGCAGTGAACGTCTATCGGTTGTTGATGATGATGATGATGATGACTCTTTCTGTTATCTCGAAAATAGGAATTTCCAATATCTGTCTGGCATGTCTATTCCCGTCTCTGGATTAAAGAACAAGCTGGTCACAGTACGTTCCGCGACGTAGAGACCAGCGTCGCATGCAAATGAAAACAATATCCACGTAGGAAATAAACATATTTCACTCGTCACACCACAGGTCTATTATTAAAGTAGCATCGCGCTAGAAACTCTAGCGTTTAGTATAATTGCTAGGTACACAGTTATTCTATGTCCATTGTCTTTCAATCATCTTCCGTTCGCTTTAAACAATTATTTAAACCCAAGAAAACAGTAAGTTAAATAAAAGCTAGGAAACTAGGAAAAACATAAAAGCGAAGATAAAATTGTTGTTTAAAGATAAGAAAACGTATTTGTTAATAGGTACAAGCGAATGAAAACTGACGAAGATTATTGTCGAGGTGCTGCTGGAGAAGGAAAGACGAAGGGCAAACATAAAGAGTAAAGACCCGAATGCTTTAGAGCATCGATTCCTAACCTTTTTCAGCCGCGGACCCCCAAGGAAATCAAGCATAATGCCAAGGACGCCCGAGTGAAAAAAAGGTGCAATTTTCGGACAATATTATATTTTAGTATTCCTTCATTAAATACAAAAACAAAAAACAAACTTTTTCGTAGAAAAACATTGAGAACATGAAAAGGTTGGTGCTGTTTTATGCAACTAAGTTAGAAATGTTCGGGTTGATATTATTACCCAATTGCAATCTCAAATCTAGAGTGTAAAAAATCTACAAGACATCGTCAGAACTACGAAGATGCCTCTTGGTTGCGAACATAGATTAATTTATGGTTGCGAAATACATGTTCCTCTCCACAACAATATGAATTTTATGATTTTTGAATAGTCTTCGATAAATTAAAGTTTAAACAACTGTCAAAATCACAGGTCACAAAATTCTAATGCAGTAAAGTTCACAGTTGCCAGCGTTATTCGAATAATGGCAAAGTTAATGATTTTCCAAAACATATAAATCTATAAATTCACAGTTACAATAATGAGATTCCCATCTCTGTCGTTAGAATTATATTTGAGGTAGAATAGTGATGGCCTCGTAAACAGAACCAACAGTCTAACGGTGAATCACACTTTGACTTCGCATCTATTTACATGTAGAGAAGCGGTAGAAAGTTGTTCTAATCAGCGCGCGTTTGAGCCCTTTGACCTCAAATCCTCACAAGCGAGTGAGTCATGACTCATGAGGGATCAAAGAGCCCTTGTTAGCCCGACTGCCTACACTTCAGTGGAACAATGTAGAGAACTGATGGGTGATGACTAATAACTATCGCTTTTTAGTCTTTGTTCTAACAAAGGGAAGGGTACCGGAAGTACGCTTAAATAGATAGATACGGTCAAGACTTACGACACGCTTACGATAAGGCATATTCCAAAGTGTATCGCAACGTCCTTTGTAATTAATCTTTAATCTAAATATATAAAAGGAAAAGGTGACTGACTGACTGACTGATCTATCAGCGCACAGCTCAAACTACTAAACGGATCGGGCTGAAATTTGGTATGCAGATAGCTATTATTACGTAGGCATCCGCTAAGAAAGCATTTTTGAAAATTCAACTCCTAAGGGGGTGAAATATGGGTTTGAAATTCGTGTAGTCCACGCGGACGAAGTCGCGAGCATATGCTAGTTCATACTAATATTATAAATGCAAAAGTGTGTCTGTCTGTCTGTCAGTCTGTTAGCTTTTCACGGCCCATCAGTTTAACCGATTTTGACGAAATTTGGTACAGAGATAGCTTGCATCCCGTGGAAGGACATATGTATGTTATTTTTATCTCGGAAAGTTAAAAAACCTAAATTCAAGCAGGTGAAGTCGCAAACATCTTCTAGTAGAAGAATAAAAGAAGTTGCTAAGGATCGACGGTATAACAAAAATATCAAGTTCGGAAAATCAGAATAAAGAGCTAAATGTCATCTAGATTCTAGGCAAATAATATGGAGCAATCGAATACATAGTACAGACAACTTATGAATCACTATGTAAAAGGAAAAGTATATAGAAATATGAAGAAACCAATTAAACATATTGTTGAATTGCATTAATTGCGAAGGTGATTAAGAAAATAAATATCTAAGACATCATCTAAATGATTTATAGACATCGCTTAGAAATGAAAATCAGCTTCTCGGGTTACTGAGCTGTATTAGTTATTTCTTTGAAAAATGAATACACATAGAGATCATATTAGTTAGTTAGCTGATACATTGCAGTACAGAGTCTGTAAAAAAAACCGGCCAAGTGCGAGTCAGGCTCGCGCAATGAGGGTTCCGTACTACAGTCGTATT
This sequence comes from Maniola hyperantus, assembly GCF_902806685.2. Classification (NCBI taxonomy): domain Eukaryota; kingdom Metazoa; phylum Arthropoda; class Insecta; order Lepidoptera; family Nymphalidae; genus Maniola; species Maniola hyperantus. The sequence continues at coordinate 11,160,988 of NC_048554.1, forward strand.
TTTTCGACATTTTGCACGATAATTCAAAAACTGATGCTTAAAAATAAATAAAAATCTGTTTTAGAATTTAGAGGTGAAGGTTACCTTTCATATGATACCCCACTTGATATAGTTATCTCACTTCGAAAGTTGAAAATACTAATTATTAGTTCATGACCACAATTTTTTTTTGTGTGATCTAATCCTAAATTCACGGTTTTCAGATTTTTCCCCAAATGTTAGCTATAAGATCTACCTACCTGCCAAATTTCATGATTCTAGGTCAACGGGAAGTACCCTGTAGGTTTCTTGACAGACAGACAGACAGACAGACAGACAACAAAGTGATCCTATAAGGGTTCCGTTTTTCCTTTTGAGGTACGGAACCCTAAAAACGGTAAGTCACAACAATAATAAATCACTTACCTGGGACGGCTCGTAATCACGTTATTTATTAGCTAACAACCCAAGCAACAAGTGATTACTTTCTATGCCGCCCAAGGAAAAGCTCCGTTCACTAATCGTTCAGTATTCCATAAAGTAAAAGTTACTACAACTTGTTCCTCGGCATTTTAATTTATTATAAACCCGACAATTACTAACGTCTATAACTAAACTCGTAATATCGGTTTTTACCGTTCTTTTAATAATCTTTTTACTGTCAATAGTGTTTCTCTTTTAGTTGTTAATCTTACGGAAAAGTAAGCATAGAATATTTCTAAGAGAAACGGTATTATATTTGGTCAGTTATCCCAATAATTGTTGAAACGTTTACAAAGTACTGCATATAGATATTTGGCTTGAAGGATATCGAATTGAATGAAAGTAACAGTCTGTTAAAAGAACTGATATTATATATACTCGTAGATATGATATTGTCATAGTAGTAGTTGAAAAGATTTCTAATTGAGAGACCTATTGAAAATCTCACATAAATAAGCTCCAGCATAAATAGCTGATATAGAATTCAGGAGCTTATTTTGGTCAACTAAAGGCGACAGCAACTACATAAATCTACCAAAGTAAATAAAAATACGACATACTGGGCGTTCCGCTGTTATGCTAATCTTCAGGTGATATGATTCCACTCTTCGTCCCACTTTGATCACCCAGTTGTGAATGGAATACCCTATGAAGCCCGTGTCACAGGGGTCAACTTTAAAGCCAGCAACACGTTAGTGATTCTTGCACAACAGAAGATGTTATTTGCTTCTCTCCTTGATCGTTTTGTTTGCAATTCATAGCAAATATGGTAAACTAACAACTGATATTAGACTCTAATAGGTAGTTGACAATGTCGATACCACGTCGGTACATCTAAAGTAAATGCTTTTTGTTAAACCCTAGGTAGGTAAGTCGTACGATCAGTCACGGGGCATCGTGTCACGAAACAATGGGTGCATGAAAATTCAATGAAGGTCTTCATCTTAAGTTTCGACTGACGTAGAAAATTGCTTCCAGGATCGCGATCTCTGATTACTATAAGAATTATGTGTGTGTGTCATTGCGGCAGAATGTGAGAAGATTTTCATATGAAAACTATATATAACATAAGTGAAGGATTTATTTATCAGACTATTATTAGATTAATTTGTTCAGTTGCCGGACATCTCTACCGCCAAGAATTCTTGTACTTAGATTCCCATAAAGGGTATACATTTAATAAAACTGACATACCACTTTCAAGTTAGCCCGCTTCCATCTTGCATAGTCATATACCACTCGGGGAGATCGCAGTCAAAGGCTTACTTTAGTTTAATCTGCTAACTTGTCATCGAATAAAAGAAACCAATGTACATGTAGTTAATTTCCATCACGTAAGATTATGGTCAGCGTACCCATTACTGAATTCAAAAATGCTGTATTTTTATATTTTTATAGGATTTTGATAGCGTCAATTATTTGCATCTAATTTCATCAGTCGTTCAGTACATGCTCTATCATGTCCCAGAATGTAGGTGTTGTTAAAGGGATTCTCATAAAACTACCAGAGATATCGGAAAGCTGACGTCATAGGATACTCGTAAATTATAAACTAACTGCACAAACATAATTTTATCGCCTGTTTTATGATCGAAGGCCCCACGGCCTTTTATGTCCGCAATATCGTGTGGTATTTTTTTTTATTAACTTTGGGTTTCTCTTAATTTACAGGCATCAACCATCGATGGCAGGCGGAAGGGTGCGTGTCTATTCTGCCAGGAATACTTCATGGACCTATACCTCTTGGCAGAACTTAAAACCATCAGTCTAAAAGTAAGAGAAACCGATTTAGTTACTATTTGTTTATCATAATACTGAGGATATAGATCTTGTGTTGGTGGCTTGATCAGAAAGATACCTTTGCAAAACAACCCACTAATTAAATGTGGGCATGTTAATAAGAACACAAACTCTACCACAAGTTGTAGGCCGTGGTTTACCAGTTATCACAGAGACTGCAGAGCTGTGTGACAACCAAACGGTTTGATTGGTGACACTTTCTCATTATCTAGCTAATGCACATCTGCAACAGGAATACTATAAATTCAGCCAATCACAACATATGCAATAGCAGTCCTAGTCAGAACTTTCGTGCTAAGTGCTTCTGTGCACAGACATGAGACATCTGTAGACTATGCCAGCAGTATGTCGGGACTACTATATGCGAGTAATGCGTCGCTTCATTGTACTCGTATAAACGTAGCATTCACCTAGGGAAATATGGTGTACACTAAGAAGCTACTCTAATTCCTTTCTACAGAAAAAAACTTTCTACAGAAAAGTGCTCCTGTATCTGGCGGCCACATTTTTGACAAGGAACTATTAAAGTGGTGGCGACTACAATGGATCGGAGATGGTCAAAGTGATACAGGGTATTCGAGAACCTGCTGCATAGCCACAAAGAATAAGGCCCGGTCTCCACCTAAGCGGAACGGAGAGATGTGTACAGTCAACCAATCCGATTTTCAAAAGATGACGTGATAATTTTTTCACGTCATCTATTTTGAACCTGATTGGTCGATTGAACGCATCTCCTCTCCTCTCCGCTTAGGTGGAGACCGGGGGGGGTGATTACGTAAAACAGTAGCGACAGAAACGCGACAGCAGTAGCAATGCGACAGTTCATTTGCTGTCTCTCTTCTTATTCTGCTTTGTGGCTATTGCTGTCTCTCTCTCTAGCCGGACGTTTGACAGCAATGATCGCGAAATTTACGCCTGTTGCAAGCCTGTCGCGAGGATACGTAATCACCCAGCGGACCTTAGAAGTGGGTCAGCGGGGTGTCCAGTGTCAGCTGCTCCAGGTAAAGTCGTGTTAATCAATTTGTTGTGATTGACGGTAGATTAACATTATTTTCAGGTGACAACAGTGGACATGCAAAAGCCTCCGCCAGACTTCCGCACCAACTTCGAAGCGACACATCCGCCCATACTCATCGACAACGGTCTTGCCATACTTGAAAATGAGAAAATCGAGCGGCATATCATGAAATCAGTGCCTGGTGGACACAATCTTTTCGTACAGGTGAGACGTTCTTACTTCTTACAAATTCTATTGACGTGGCAACTGGCAAATTAGTTTCATCCCTTTCAAAATTTTCTTTGCGGAAATGGATGACACGGCACGCGGCTGTGACTTATACTTTAGTTTTATTTAGCTAAATTAAGATAAACAAATCGCAGAAACCATTTCGGCTGGATTTCGTTGTCAGTTCTCGGTAATAGGGTCGTATAGGCCGCGTATAGTGCGCCTCTTGCGCGTTTCAGCGAGAAGCTACTTGTTTAGAAAAAGTTAAGGAAAAACAGTACATGAAAATTGCCTTCCTTACATTTTTTACTTCAGAAAATAATATTATGGTTTTAATATTTATAACTATTGTGGGCACAAAGTTTGCTTTGCTTATAGAGGGAACGCTCGTCAGGCAGATGATAGATCCTCCGTCAGAAGTTGTGACTTGTTAGTGACTTCTACTGGTGCCCCCCCCCCCCACCTTCAAATCGAACCAATTTCCTGTGGTGGACTTTTATTAGTGCCAATTTTAATAAAGAAACTATTTGGAGTTGTGATTTACTTAAATAGCGGCATTTATGAGACCGGGTTTTATTCGCACCTTACTTTATGCAATCTGTATCAGATTTCTAATCTTCCTCGTTTAGCGATCGTTATGTCACATTGCGAACTTGTTTATTAGGTTCTATAACTACATCGTTCAGTATACCAGTTCCGATAGTATCGCCATTAAGGAAGATCAAACCTGTCTAAGCAGGGAAAGCGATATGGATTTGGCAACTGGCAATAAACACTTTCGTTAATTTAATTATTATACTTAATCATTTGATTTTAATGTGGTTTAAGTTACGTGAGTATATTGATTAGATTATGCAATGCAATTTAATTCATCAGACTTGACATTTTGATTGTACAATAATTTTATGTATTGTAAATATTCATTGGGCTAATTTTGAATAATAAGGAAAAGGTGACTGACTGACTGATCAATGAATGCACAGCTGAAAGCTCAAACTACAGAACGCATCGGGATGGGCATGCAGATAGCTATTATGACGTAGACAACCGCTAAGATAGGATCCGCTAGGATAGGATAGCAAATTTTTTTTGCTTTACAGAAGAAGCTTTTTCATTTTCGGTTACTCATTCTTATCTGATAATGATGCATTGATATTTTGCGATCATATTTGACCTGGCTTATTTTAGTCGTGTTCGTTTGCTTTTTTTGTGCGCATGTGCGTGATTCGACTTTTATATGTACTTGGTTTTGTAAATGTTAAAGAATGTGTTGGTTTTCGCTTGCAGGACAAAGAAGTGGCGTCGCTGATCGAGAACCTGTACTCGAAGCTGAAGTTGGTGCTGGTGCGCAAGGATGAGCAGAAGTCGGCGGCGCTGCGCGCGCACCTCGGCCGCATCGACGCGCTGCTTGAGCGCAGGGGGACCAGGTACGACCATTTCTCTCGTCTGGTCTTCCACGCGGACCCTCTAGGGTCCCGGGGTAGCTGGTCAAGGCGTTGGCCCTCTTCAGGGGTTGCAACCATGCCTGCAACTACAGGCGAGTCGCTGTGTGTGACCACTGGTCGGGTCGGTACGGGCTGTTGTCGTATCCGGTGTTTTCACGCTGCAGTGGTCGTATCCGGTGTTTTCACGCTGCAGTGCGATCGGAGTTGCAGCCTGCAGCGAAGTGGTAAGTCCGTGTTGGCTTACGCCCGCCGCTCAGCCAGGTCGAGCCCGCCAGTGGGCGCCCATCAGCCAGCGGCGAGGAAGCGATCATTTCTGTGCAGTACTACATACTATTTTTATAAGTTACACTGACGTGCCTGCGCAGAAATCTTATTTTTGAATGGCGCGAAAATATCTCAGCCAATCATAGCGTGTGTCCGTCCGCTATGTGACCTGGAACAATTTGGTACATAATACTTGTATGCTTTAACATTCTTGGAAGGGGAATAGGACAGTAGAACTAATCCGTAAAATTTTAGAATGAGTACCTACTATAAAATTTCAATTCAATAATTTAGTCATAAGACAATTTACCTTCCTGGTATCTAATCCATATCAATGTCGGATCCACAGATTCCTAACAGGCGACACGATGTGCTGCTTCGACTGCGAGCTGATGCCGCGCCTCCAACACATCCGCGTCGCCGGGAAATACTTCGTCGACTTCGAAATACCGGTGAGCGTCACACATTACACTGCTTCATTTCAAGCATTCTAAACATTAACCCTCTAACAAATAAACCTGAAATAGCGGTGGAATAGTTATACTCTGTTTTGTCTTTTGCCTTCAAATGTCAAATTACTGATGACAAAGAAAGACAAAACAGAGTATAACTATTCCACCGCTATTCCAGGTTTATTTGTTAGAGGGTTAAAGTTTCATATCAACCATGTCCTCTTCCTTACTTTTTGGCTTGGCATGTGTTTATTTCATCATTTAGGTGTTTTCTCCGGCTATCCTCTCTACGGGTGTTTCCGCATTGAAGTACAAATTAGGGTGTAATTAAAACGCTAGGAAAAACTTAGCGCTATTAATATACTACCTAAACACAATGCAATACCAATAACCATTTTGCCTTTTATACTTGTGATTTAGTATTTTTCAAATCCGCAATGTATAGCGTGCAAACTCGGTGTTAAATCTCCGCCCCGCCTACGACGTGGCACTGACCCCGCGGCACTTATTTACGCAATGTTCGTTCACCTCTAGTGTCAGTCAGATGTTTTATTTACAATTCATAGTAAACTTTTAGAAAACATAGTTTTTTTTAATTTTTCGCGGTTTTTTGTGCTATATACACGTAATCATCAGTACTATCACTTGACTTCGTTTTTTTTTTCATTCTACTTACACCATGTATTATGGGAAATTAAAAAAAATATTATGTACATTGTTGCAGACGAGTTTCCGCGCACTCTGGCGCTACATGTACCACATGTACCAGCTGGACGCCTTCACGCAGAGCTGCCCCGCCGATCAGGACATTATTAACCACTACAAGCTGCAACAGGTATGTACATTATTGCGGACGAGCTGCCACCACATGTGCCACATTCAATGACCCCTATGTACTACTCACTAGATTTGTCATTCCGAACGAAAATTGTGTTCTATAAAACTGTCTGTGTCGCGAAATTTGTATGACACGGACCATCAAGTTAAACAAAAGCGAGTTACAGCCCGCAAAGTTTGTTCGAAATGCCCCATCTAGTGTGTAGTATATAGATGTTGTTGACATATTTTGTCAAAAAACCAGTAAGGATTCAGAGAAGACGAATAGTTGTGATAGATGTTGAAATGTGACTTATAGAAACCGAGCGTTGCTTATTACGTGCGAGCATTTTAATCGACTTACTTTTTTAGCGCATATGTTTAGAGTTAGTCAATTGGGATCCACAGGCAAAACTGATGTCAAAGGGCGCCACAAGAGGTCCGGTCAATGTCAAATCAATATTATTTGTTCATTTTGTTTGCTAACTTTGCTGAGAATTGTTGATATCTATACAATATACGATTGTTTCGTGAATTATTTAAAGATATAATATGACACCTGGAAGCCCGTACAATTAAAATTATCGCGTTTGACAGCTCAGTATAGCCGGTTCCACAGATGATATACTACCTATATGGTCGGTTCGCTTATGCGCCACCTGTCGGTATAAATTGGCAGTGTGGATCCCTATTGTATCCTGTCGCTTCAACTTTTCTATTCTTTATTTATTGTTTGAAATATTGTTAGAAATCTCTATATTCCTTATTATTTTGATGTTAAAGTATTATGTGTAGCAATCTTAGCCTCTAGCTTCATTATTTAGTATTTTTTTGAATTTAATGTGATTTTTTCTTTCCGGTTATATTTATTTCTGTCCTACCCTCGTAGTACGCTATACTCTATCCCATGTTATATTCCTATCGCCTGCAGTTATCGTCTAAGGGTCTGATCATGTCGCCCACGCTATCGCGGCAACGCAAAGAGGACGTAAAGCCGCCGGACGCGACGGTACGTTGCGTGGTTGTGACGTCATCAACTGACTGTTTGTACATACATCGTAACGCTTAACTCACATGTGCCACAAAATAATACTCGCGCTTTTCTATGGATGGGCCCTTTTTACTATACTCAATCCACGGGTAGAAGTTAGTATATGCCTCTCTCAGTTACGTAATCCCATACAAACCGTTTTGAGTCACTGACCAATCACAAACATGTTTTCAAATGAAATTCAATTCGAAAATGTTTTGAAAAACATTCGAAATTCTATTCGAAAACAGTTTTGTTTGTGATTGACTGGACTCTAAATGGTTAACGCCCACGAGATTTTCATCTCTATCATTTATATGGGATTACGTAACAGAGAGAGTTCTATATTAACTTCTTTATATGAATAGAGTGTATGACATTCATATACTATAATGCCTACCTTCAATGACATGGTTCCTAAGGTAGTTGCGCATTGCAGGAAAGGTGACGGCGACTCTTTACGTCAAGTGTCACCCCTTCCGCACCGCATATCTTAGAAACCTCCCTCTCGTCTTGGTTAAATAGTAGACCTACTTCAGGAACTGTCTTAGTTAAACTTTCACTAAAGATTAAGATTCGCAACTTCTGACGGGAACCTTTATATTTCTATTACAAAGAAATCTATTAGAACTTAGATCACAGGTCAAAATTGAAATTTATCGATATGTCATAAAATAAAACGCAAACTAACCACCCATAAACAGCTATTACTAAAAAAAACAAAATTATTTTCATGTGGAGCGGGGATCAAATCTAAGTTTTTACTTAACATCTTGGATAGCGGAGTTTCAGTTATTGGAAAAGTATTTTGCTAGCTATGCCTTTATATAGTGGAGCTCTATAATATATTTGATAGAAATCTACTCTTCTCATAAAACTTGTGGTCCTTCGAAAAGTGGTGCGTGTGAGAGAAGCTTACAAATCGTCAATTTTACGCCTCGCAATAACCTCGCCTTCATACAAAGCAACACATTAATGTCTATAATATTATTGACATGGCAGGGTGAGGTGTATGTGTTACACCATAGTACTCTCATCTCACGGGACATCGCTTATTGACAGATTGATTATTGCCTTATTCAAATGCATCAGGTACGGCTTGACAACTCCTGCGAAGCTCACTCAACACCCTTATGTTACCAATATTAGATATATTTGTGAGTTAGAAGAAAGGGTCAAACTGTACTTGTTACCGTGTATTTACATATTCGCTATCCCGTCTCGTTATGCCACTCGCCATTAGACCGCGGCCTCGACGACAGCCTTGGACGGGGCGGCAGCGGGGACGATGATTCAATACAGATTAATTTAAATTTACAGTGCAGCTTTGTTGTCCCGCCTCTCCGCTGTTATCCATGGCTGGCACCATATAAATGAATGCGTATTGTATCATTGCTCTGCGGTCTGTCTCCGCCTCCTGCTATTGTCGAGGCCGCGACCTTAACGTCATCGATTATGTCGCGCATAATTTCATCCTTACTCGAAATTATGCGCGAACTCGCCCCTCGTGCGGACATGTAAATGCACCTTTAGCATTTGTTTAGGGTTATCGACACAGAATACTAAACCGCCACTTAATTTTAAGGGTGTCTTAGATACTAAGTGACGGTTTTGACATTTGTTTTGTAAAAAAATGTTAAAGCACGTCAATTAGAATTTAAAATACCCTTAAATTTTGAGTCGTTTCGTATTCGTGGTTAATTCCACAGCCTGTGACGTCTCCATTTTACTATTTAATATTGTTGGTTGAGGTTCCAATGTGATAACTTTTTACACAGCATATTTTTGACAAATATGCTGTCTAACATTTTGTGTTTTGGTTTTAGATAGAGGTTCCTTGGTACGTATGGAACACCGACCACGTACGTTGCGTATGACGAAACGTGCGTTTGCACCAAGCTATCTGGCACACTTATATTAAACTAGATGATGCCCGCGACTTCGTCCGCGTGAATTTAGGTTTTTAAAAATCCTGTGGGAACTCTTCAATTTTCCGGGATAAAAAGTAGCCTATGTCCTTCCCCGGGATGCAAGCTATCTCTGTATCAAATTTCGTCAAAATCGGTTAAACGGTTGAGGCGTGAAAAGCTAGCAGACAGACGAGACACACTTTCGCATTTATAATATTAGTATGGATGGATAGTATTCGACTTTTGCGTTTGTATGTTGCGTCATACATGCTGTGTTCAACGCATCAAGGAAGCTCTACCTTTAGTGTAAAATGTTTTCCTGTTCTGTATTTGTGAAACGCAGCATGATTTGTCAGTGTAATTCAACTACACTGAGTAATGTAGATTCGAACTTACTAAAATTAACAAATTGTGAATTTTTTGTGAAAATTTGGTTATAAATTATTGTGAAAAGTTGTTAAACGATTTTGTTAAATTTGAACGGCTTTGTGCGAAATGGGACAGCATCGCTCACGCTCTGGTAGAAATGCAAGTTTATTTTGGTACGTCCGAATCTACATCAACATGTATATAAAAAAATCATTGGACATAAAACAATAAATTCCAAATTAATTTCAATTTCTTCTATGAGATTGAAAACAGATTGAAGTACTTTCACTAGGTCTACGATTTACCTGAAACGGTACCTGAGGTAGCTTCGAGGTGGAAGAGTCGTGAGTAGAGGATGGCCGCATCTTAACTATCACTGATAAATAATATGATCAGAGTCAGATATTTTCTGTCGCATTCACTTTGCGAATATCAGAAGCGTACCTACATCCGATCCGGCAAAATTACATTGTCTGCAGAGTTGTTCAAAATGTATGAGCTGAGTGTGCGTCAAAATTTTTTTTGACACAATTGGGTATTTTCCTACTTTTGAATTTGATAAATATTATTACTTTATTATAAACTAGGATAAAAATAATGACGTACGCTTAAAAAATATTAAAATCCAACAAAGATTTACAAAGTTACAGGCATTTTAATTTTGGAGTGGGAGGATCTTCTATCCCTTTCTCGCAAAACGGAAATTTGTATGAAACCGCACGAAGCTACTATGGCATTAGTAAGGTGTGACGTCAAAATGCTATATCGTTATCTCGGTCTAATCAGAAATTTTTAAATGCTTATAACTTTTTTGTTATTTGATCGATTTAATTAGTTTTTTCAGTTTACGTCATTATTTTTATTCTAGTTTATAATACAGTAATAAAAAAATGGGAGTCAAATACCCAATTTCTGATAATATGCGACCGCCGTCACCCCTCCCGCATCTATCTCAAGAACCATTTCAGGTAATCGATAGACCTATAATTTCTTGCGTTCAAGGAAATAATACCCCATGTTACATTTGCAGGCGCTAAAAATGAAGAAACACGAGGAACTCGAGACGCCCACGTTCACGACGTCCATCCCCATCGACGTCAACGAACACAACCACTCCGAGCAGTGACGTGACTCGCACCCTACCTCGGTACACTAGGCTTAAGTTGACATTCTAATTGTTACGATTATTTCAGACCCTCGCAGACCACAAACTTTTGATTGGCCAATAGTTTGCTATGTTGCGAAATAGGGATGATGACTACTAGTCAAATCAGTGACTTCTTATCAAACGTCAAAACGCTTGCTTAGTAAGGGAGCTTGTACGAAATCATAGGTGTGACGTAATAAATTTTTGACATACTTTTAACTACTACTTAAATAATTTAAAATGGGTTTCAAAATTAAAACTAACAGTGGACATGCATTTTACGAATTTTGGGATACCCTCTATTTAACAGTAACTAAGAAATAATTTATTTTTGACATAATCATCATACCAATTATAGGTAGCCATGGGGGGGGGGGGGACTTCAATTTAAAATCGTAATGGCCTGTAGAAAACATTGACAGGCCATCCTACTACACAATTTTAAGATTTTTTAAAGATTTTAACCAGTGATATTAATTTTGCACTCATCATAATATTTTGTATAGAAATAGAATTATTTTTGAAATATAAATTTGTTTTACCACTGGTTCGGAATGCCTTCAAGAAACCAGAAAGAGAGAGAAGTTGACAGGTTTTATTAATTCAGTCACGATCTGTCATCACTCATCATTATACAAAATTCAGCGACTTATCAAATCGTAAGCAGAGTTATGTTTTTGTTATTCTACGAATATGACAGTTAAGATAATAAATATGTGAAGTGCTTAATCACAAAAACTGCTGCTTAAAGGACTATCGGTTACTCGTCAACCTAACAAGCAGTTTAGTTTAATAAAATTACTGTCAGCTGTTCAAAAGTATGGAGGTATGTGAGGGCCCGTACATCATTTTCGGTTGGATCCGCCTAATATGGTTCACAGTACCGAGGATCCAATGTTTACATTCACAAATTTTTGTGATAATACCCTCTTCCTACAAACTTCCTCCTTTTCGGTGAAGCACTATCTATTGACTATGTCATACGACAAGCACGGGACAATATTAACCACCACAAAGAAAAGGTTAACTGTGACTAAATTGACATTTTGATTTTTGCATTGGAAATCTGTCACGTTTAAAATAAACACGCTTTTAACGCTTGTTTATAATTTTTGTGGTAAGACCGTACATGTTTACGTGTGACGTAATTAAAAGATGGTCCACAAAATATTTTTGCACTGGCAAAACTATTTTTGTAATTTTGTATAATTTTTGACATTGTTGTAATACAGTTTTGAGTTAATTATTATTATTATTATTAATCTAAAAGATTGAATGGACTGGTGCAATCGAAATTTGTTTCACAATGAGTATGGTATTGTTATGGGTGGTTGTTATAAAAACTTGATCGTAGTGACCGACCAAAACCAGATTTCAGCTGTCGCAAAGTTTTTTTGACTTGTTCTAGTTTTGGCCGAAACTGTGAGTTATTAGAAAAAGACATGAGTGTTTATATGCCATTAGGATACAAAATTGACTTAATATTGTGAAATTGTAAATCACATTACCTAAAAATCTTGTTTTTGGTGAACTTTTATTTAGAAACTAAAAGGATATCTGTAAGTCGATTCTGTAAAACCGGCATCAATCATTATTACAATCGCAATTGTTGTGACTGGCTGAATCTATGCTATTCTTGTTGCAACAATGCTATGTAGCCAATAGTGAGTGAGTGACAGCCAATCAAAGGTGATTGCGATCGTGACATTGTAGCTGTCATTTTACCGCAATCGGTGTACTAAATATAAAGCATCTATAAGTACATCTTGTATAAATCTTGTCCTTTGTGTAACTTTTTTGCCGAGAACGAAATTTCGTCTACTTCTTGGTCGAAACTAGAGTTTTGATACGACTTAAGTCGGTCACTACACATTTGTGGCATTTAGTAAGTCCTTTAGATGAAAGTTTGATTGTTTCCACGTGTCTGTCATCCTATATTGTTGCGAGAGCTGATTGTTGCCATTATTGGTAAGATATATTACTATAACCTTAATTTATGATTTTTTCATTGATGGAGATATAACACTTTTTAGTTGTTACTAACTGACTATGATTATCACATTTGAAACATACACCATACACTTACAGTGTATTATTACATTATATATTTTATGTATGTATTTGTATATTATAGTGCTAATTCTATTATCAAACTGAAAAGTTTAATTTGATTAAACATAATGCCATCCTTTTCACAATATTCTAATTGAAAAGGGATAGCATGAATTTTAGTCCATTGATTTTTGATAAGTGTAGGTACAATAGAATTAGTATTATAGTTTAAAAAACTGTTATTTTTTAATTTTAGAGTAGGTCTGTGTTCAAACGCAACGAATAATAATATTCAGACATATTTTTGTATTACATTTTTGATTGGGTCTTTATACTTATTCAGTATTCATATTTCTTTATATTTAATGTTTCTTCTCTACATAATATGTATACCAATTTAATTAATTAATAAATGTTGGCCAGATATTTGTTAAACTAGCTCATTTAAAAAGAAACATAATTTCATTTGTTTTAATTATTCTTTATCGTCAAACACCATTTGTAATGTTTGTTGACACCCACTATTTACTTTTATTTATTTTTACATATATATAGCATATTGAGTGCTCTTGCCTGCCTCAAAGTTACCTTCCTTAAAGGTAGTTTAAGTACTTATCTTTTACGTTTAGAATGCAACTTGATAATCAAGTTTTATGATTTTGTTGACCTCCTTAAAAAATGCTTTACATTTTGACCACCTGACCATTCATTGGTAATTTTTTTTTTTTTCAAAATCCATTTTTCGAAATTCTTTGGGGCCACTTATTGCAATTTTATTAAAATACTGGCAAAAAAATTCATTTGGAGTAAGATGAAATCGTTTTGCAGCACAGATGGTTCTCAAAGCATTAAAAAAAACAAAGAACATTTAAAGTTACAGTTGCAAAGAGCTAGCAGGCATGTCATTCTGAGAAGTACCTAGTTTGCAGATGTTATTTTCCACAAATGTGGCCGCAGCATTAGAAATAGATTATTTTGAGAATTGTTTAATTTATTTAGAAAATATTAATATTTAATATTAAAAGTACACAATAGACAAGGGCGAGAGACATTTAACATGTCAATTGGACAATGTATAAAATATTAATACTAGATTTAATGTTTAATGTTAAGGAATAAACCTGGATAAAATATTATTATTATTTTTTATTTGTGTTTCATTTTTATATTCCTTTTTTTCCTTTAATGATTGTTTTGAATTTGGATTTTTTTTATTGATTTTTTAAAGACCAATCTGTTTCAAAGTTCTATTTAAAAGCATATACCCGCACAGCTCTGCGCTAACCCAGTGTAGTGTGCACCTGCAAGCGCAGGTGACATGCGGGGCAACCCTCCCGCCTCATACCCCAATTGACATCTCAACATGTCGCAGACAATGTGTTCTTGCAATTCACAAGTGTGTGTGACTCACTCTTGTATTTAAGTTGTATTGAAGTAAATTGAATGCTGCATTTAAGAGCGCTTGCTCGCTCATTGGTCTAACAGGCACACACACTTACATATACAACAACCATATAAAGTTTATGACGTACACTTGTGAATTGCAGGATATACTAAGATGCATTGACTATAATATTATTATTATATAAGACATAAGATTGAAGATTGTTGAAATTATATAAGACATAAGAAGAGATCGTGAATGCATGGCTATGGAATCTCAATTATTCCAGTAAGATTAATTAGTAGGTACCTAAATATTTAAATATTGCTTTGCAATGTTATAATTATAATAATATAATCACTTTAAGTGATAGTTTAATAAAACTATTGTTGCTTGTGATATGTAGCTTTTGTACTTTGAAATAAACTGTATACAAATATAACAAGAAGTTTTTATAACAGGACAATAATAAATGTTAATTTAAGTAATATGTCATTTTAAAATATTCACTGTAAAAATACAGTTAACTGATATCAGTGTTGAATAACTATTTTTTTCCTCATCCAATCATTTCTATAAATATCCTTTGGCAATAAACAACTTAAGAATATGTGTGTCATGTAAGCAGTGACACCCCAAATCTTGAACTCCTCAACAGCAAACACTGGAAGAATATAACCATTTTTAAATTGTGTGTAAAAGTGATTTTTTGGATCACACAATATTTCTAAAGGAGCCGCAAATACTTCGCTTACTTCACTTCTGTTCAAACACAAGTCAGATTCTTGTAGGTCTTGAATAAAACCTATTACAGGTGAGATCATTATTTTGTTTTTTCTACCTGGTACAGGCTCACCAGAGCCCCATATATCGATTCTGTTTGGTGATAATCCTATTTCTTCTTGGGTTTCTCGTAATGCTGTTTCGATAGCCGACTCGCTTCTGTCAGTCTTCCCACCAGGAAATGATATATGTCCACTATCACTTCTCAAATTCGTAGCTCTCACAGTATAAAGTATAGAAGTCCGATCTTTAATATTGCATAGAGGTATCAGAACTGCAGCGGTCGCAGAAGGCGGTTTTCCTGTTTTGTTCAGTGAAGGCACACGAAACTTTTTCAAATTTGTCATACATCTTTCGCGTGATATTAGCGAAATTATGTTTTGCAGACCAAACGCTGCAGTATTCATAAGTGCTTTCAGTAGATACTAGATAAGTCAGCGATCGTACAATATACGTAAATTATGAAGGTTGTTAAATTATTGTAATTATAACAATCTTATGCATCATAATTTCCACCAATCAGAAAAATAATATGATTATTGATTTCATAAATTATTTGAGTTTTTGATTTTGTTCACTTTTCAAATGCTTTTCAGTTGCTTTTTAGTGGTTTCCAATTTTCATTTCATTATAATTTCGATCACCGACCAGAAAAAAGATTTCCCTATGAGATTTCCACTGATTTCCACAAGATTTCGAATCACCGATTGACATTGACATCACAGACACAGACTTCCGATATGCCTCCGATTCATAGAGGATTAACATCATCTGACCATCGACATAGGGGTGTACTACGTAGTAGTACTTACTTGCAAATTCTTTGCTTCCAACTTCTTTGCAGCTGACAGAGCTGACCTGTCAACAGCCTATGCTTTCCTCAAGGTAGTGATTACATATTATTAAACTCTTTGTTTATAATATTATTAGGTATAGTTTCTATTTCTCTAAAGTTACCCAGCTGCTGATTTCCTGTCCCTTCGGTTTCGATTTGGATGTTTTAGTCTGTGTCGACAGCTGATTTTGACAAGTGTTTTGCTTTTGTTTGGTGACTGGTGTTCTTGGTGTCTGTGTTGATATCTTTTATTTCTGGTCGGTGGTTGATATGAAAGATATGAAGAGAGTCAAAGTTCAATTTTCCAAAGTTTTTCATTAAAACTTAAAAGTATTTGTTACAGAAAGTTGATAAGAGTGTATTATGTCACTATCACCCCAAGTGTTACTATCAAATGCAGCGCGAGATAAATGTATAGCGAAATTAAAGGAGTTACCTGCATTTATGCATTCGGGAGTGAAGCCACTGTATAAGGCTTCTGTTCTGTTGCCTCTATTCGTCCAGAACGGTGAAGTACATTTACTGTACACCCTTAGATCTTCGAATTTAAAAGCTCACAGTGGTCAAGTGTCATTTCCGGGAGGGAAAATGGAAGAGGCTGAAGGGGTGGTTGAGACTGCTTTGAGAGAAACTGAAGAGGAGATCGGTATTTGTACGCAAGATGTGGAGATTTGGTCTGATATGTCCCCTGTACATAGTCGCGACATGACTATGCTGATAACCCCCGTTGTCGGTCTTGTTGAGAACTTAGACATTCAAAATTTACATCCAAATATACATGAAGTGGAAGAAATTTTTTCCGTGCCCATGTCAGTATTCTGTAATAAAGAAAACCATGGACATTTTATGTTCAATGAAATGCCTTTACCGTTATTTTTGCATGGTAAACACAAAATTTGGGGAATCACAGGTTTCATCACACATATGTTTCTGGAATGCTTTTTACCTAGTGAGGCTTATAAAGTGGACTTTATGAGGAAGGGCTTTACACTAAATGAGCTTATGCCATCAAAACTATGAGAGCAAATAGTTTATTGTGCAAACTTATAGGAAAATTGAAATTAATAGCAACGCTAGTTGGATTGTAAATTGATGTACAATTTGTTATTAACTTCTGTAATAATTTAAAAACAGTAAAATATGGTTAAGTACAAAATATTTTTAACATTACAAGATACATGAATGTTAGACAGTTGACTGGAGGATTTAGTATGAAGTACAGTATGCTGCAGAAAGTAATGTACATTGGCCTTTAGAATGACATTTCAGCTTTCTAGAGTCACTCATACCTATATGACGTTCTGTCGGTCTCAATGACAGGGACAACGCTCTGGAAATCTGCTATCTCCGTCTAAAAATCAATGTACATTACTATCAGCCGCATAATGTACATACTAGTAGTATGCAAGATTGGTTTCATGATGGTATCATGACATGTTAGGATCTACAAAAAGATAGATACAAAAAGCGTTGTTGCAATAAAATAATGGTTTTAAATATATATAAATACCATAACTATTTTTTATGTTTTATACATATTTTTATAAAATATGCTTTGTAAGATGGAAATATTGCTAAGTGCAAAAATATTTTCTCAAAATACTAACTAAATATTTACTGTGTAAATATGGTTTATCAATGGCTGATGACCTGGTTACAATAAGAGGTGCTTAGACAGGGAGTTATTAACTTATTTTACATAAGTAATAGGTACTTTTTGGAAACATGTTGGTGGAGTGAAGTAACAGTTGTTCTATGTTATTTTATAATAATTTAATACAAAATCAAAGAGGTAACTTTGATTTTGTATTTCATAGTCATTTGTTATTATAAATTACTTAATTGTATTTAATAGATTATTATTTTTAAGTATGTTTTTTAATTAAAGGTGTTTTGTATGAATAAACATTTTACTACAACCCGGGTATCTTTAAAACAAGAGTGAATCTTCTAGGTAAACGCGTCCCAACTTAGGCCGCATCATCACTTTCCATCAGGTGTGATTGCGGTCAAGCGTTTGCCAATAATGAATAAAAAAAAGGTACTTCATTTTTACATATTTACTCCAATCCAAGGTGTTTTGTATGTAATATAATTTATCAACTTGATTTGTAGGTAGGTAGGTACTTACCTATCACATATATCAATGCCAATGGTATCATTTCATTACATAATAGGATATAAAACGGATAATATTATTACGAACAGACTAATAATTAGGTGCATTATACAAGTAGTAATAATATAAGAACTCACAAGTTACAACTAGGTATAAAATCAATCTGATTTTGATGAAACTTTCACAATTCCTATACAGTTAAAATAATAGGCTAAGTATGGTGATAAAAAACACACTTAAAATACGTTACTTATATTTATTTTAAAACAGTATTATTTACAGCATAATCATATTTAATAATTTATTTTGTCATTTTCCTTTGATTTGTCTTACAATTTTTTTTTTAAATTCTTCCCCTTTGTATCGTGTTCATCGCACACATCTTCCTTTTTAATATACATCTGTGTTCCAAAGAAGTGCTCGTAAAATGAAGCTGCGCATTTAAACTCGCACTCATTGGTGTATGTGTTGCCGTCCGTGCCGCAGACGGGCATGTATATCCGGCCGCACGCGCACTTGGGCTCCACCGTCCAGGGGCCCGCGGGCTCGGGCAAACAGGCGCATGACGTCACAGCGATCGCTAGCAGTAAAACTGAAAAATAAAGCATTAGGTAGGTAGACAAGCAAGATTTTGTAAAATTCCAGATAGGAAAAGCTCATACATTCGTATTTTAAAAAGTCATCATCATCATCAGCCAGCCCACTACTGAGCACAGGTTTTCTCTCGAAATGAGAAGGGTTTAGGCGATTGTCCCCCATGCTGGCCGAGTGCAAATTGGTAGACTTTACACACTAGAGAACACTTTGAGAACATTATGGAGAACTTGTACACGTATAGTATGGTAAGATAATACTTAATATTGTAAATTGAAAACTTAAAAAGAGCAACCGCCGAGTTTCTTGCTGGTTCTTCTCAGTAGGAACGGCGTTTCGAACCAGTGGTAAATTAAACTACCTGACGATTCAAAATCACTTTTAAAAGTTTACTCGAAAAAAATAATTCTATTCTATTACTGTCAGGCATGCAGGTTTCCTCACGACGCTCGTCGCTCACCATTAGAGCAGTAAAGAAATTAAAACGCACGCGACTCCCGAATAGATAGAGGTGCTTGGGAACAGCCGGTGCTTACCAGGGATCGAACTCCCGACTTCCCGAATAGGAGGCGAATGTCTTAACTACTAGGCTATCACGGTCTAGTTGCGTAATTAAATCTACACTAATAATATAAACAGGTAAAGTTTGAGGGGGTAAGCTCGGAAAGTAATTAACCGATACTGAAAATATCTTTCACTAATAGAGCTACACTAGCTGATGCCTGCGCCTTCGGTCGCGTGGGCTTAGGTTTTTAAAAATCCCGTGGGAACTTTTTGATTTTCCGGGATAAAAGGTAGCCTATGTCACTCCCCATATAACCATGCAAAATCATGTAGATCCGTTGCTCTGTTGCGACGTGATTGAAGGACAAACCAACAAACAAACACACTTTAGCATTTATGATGAGGCTAGGCTATAAATTATACTTCCTTCGACTGCATGAATAAAATCTAGCACTATACAGTTACACCTATACTGAAACAACCATAATATTTAAAATAGGTAGTATGTAGAGTTCGCGACAGGTCGACATAGCAATCGGGGTGGGGACGCCCCGCACACCCGTTTAGCCCCGCGCTTACCCAGTGCGGGATAGCGTGGGCGATGTGCGGAGCGTCCCCCCGCCTCATACCCCGATTGCGGGAGGGTGACAGTACTGTTGACATAATAAGCAAGGCTGCCAAAGTCAATGTCCCGCAACCCACACCATGTCCCACGAACCATCTTAGTCCAGCGGTACAGTCATGTATACATCCTAGTCAAAGTAGCTTACCAATTTTGCAATCCATTATGATGTAGGAAATCTAAGGATCTCTATTTTCTTAGAACGTCAGCGCACTGTTTCAGCTTGGATATAACTTTCACTGAATCATTGTAGCACTGTTATATAGTATCCTGTAGGTATTATCTGTTTCCGTTTGATTGTGCGAAGGTTAATCAAATAAATGTAACGATTAACGACCTGGATTTTGAAGTTGTTAGTGTTGTTAGCACTCGCAATAAACGGGTGAAGTGTCTGTCGTTTACTTGTACTGCGATGTGTCCAATGATCGATTGAACTGTTTTATTTGATTGCATCGGTTAGGGTTCCTCGGTCAAATCGCAAACGGCTAAATAAAACCTTAAGTTATTTCCATTTTCCAGACATAGTTTTAGTGTGGTTTTAGGTTCCTACTCAAACTCCTTTCAACCCAAACTCAAAATAGGTATTACAAACTTCATTAAAAGCAAATACCTAAATAAGTAACCAAGTTCCAAATCCCAATAGCACAATAGATATAATATTTACATCGTGAGTAAAACTTAAAAAAAAAACGGAAAATATATGGATAAGATCAATTTGTTAGAACTTGATTCCCACTTAACCATTGTATTCATTCAAACTACGGGTAGGTACGTACCCGTAATTTGTAATTCGAACGCGTTGCCAGTATACACAACACGCACCAGCTGTTGGTTAGATACAGATGTAATACCTTATTTAAAACTCTAATCACGTGTACCTAAGTACCTACGCGACTATAACTAGGTAGGTGTAGATCGAAATGGCAATCGGGGAGGGAACGCCCCGCACAGCCCCGGCGCTAACCCGGTGCGGGCGAGCGCGGGTGACGTGCGTGTGTGCGGGGCGTCCCGCCGCCTCATACCCCGATTGCCATCTCGACCTGTCGCGGACTATAGGTTCTTCACCGATCATTATAGCGATATATAATTGTCGTAGTTTGTCTTAAATTAATGTATTGTGTGTGTTCCTAATAAATAAAATAAAATAAATAAATAAAATTATAGTAATAAGTACCTACCTAGTGATCATCATGATCAACCCATCGCCGCCGGCTTAGGTACAGAGCACGGTTCTCCTCTCCTCTCTGGATTTGTTAAACATTCTTTATGTTGGTAATTAAAAAAAAAACAGAGATGTAGTCTGTCTGTCTGGTGGGAGGCCTCGGCCGTGGCTACTTACCACCCTACCGCCAAGCAATTTAACGTTCCGGTATGATGCCGTGTAGAAACCAAAGGTGTATGGGTTTAATAAAAATTGCCATACTCCTTCCAGGTTAGCCCGCTCCCACCTTAGACTGCATCGTCACTTACCATTAGGTGAGATTGCAGTCAAGGGCTATCTTGTATCTGAATAAATAAAAATAAAAAAAAAAGTTCAGTATAAATTTCGGTACCTAAGTATTCCAAATTTAAATCACATTCTCTCCCTAGGGGATGAATGAAATTCAGTACAACTTTCTTTCCCTGTTTTTAACAGATTAAAAATGACTATTGTTATGTACGCTTTTTGTGGCATTGAATGTCACTTTTTTGAGCAAGTGGTACGAAAAAAGTTTTATTATACATAGAATTAAACTAGTGGAAAAACGATTATTATGCTAGGGTGCAAAGGCGGTTATTTTGCTTTGTGCTTGAATCCAAAGTACAAATCGTCCAAATAGAAATACATATTTAATTTCATTTTGTAGGAATGGATTTATTTCACTTAACTACTTTGTTTTTTAAATAGGGAAATAGGAAAAAAAAATTGTTTTCGCCATAAAGCGCGTCATACCCAATTCCACATTCAACCTTAGCCTTACTCGCGACACCTGCAAGGAAAAACATTGTAACTCACATTTTAGTAATTTTGAGTTACAATCATTATGCATAGTGAACAAATATGCTATTTTTTGCGCTCACCCCTATTTCTCTAAAAAGTCGCGTTGCGATTTTATTCGCAACGCAGTCAGCATCCATTAGAGATAATAAAATGGGTATTTATAGGTACATAGGTACCTATTTGGTTACGCATACTTGTCTATGGGGGCTATCAATAATATTACGTAGGTAACTAAAATTGTAATGTAAGATACCGTCTTGTTCAAACGTAAATCAGGCTTTGTATGTGAACTTACAATATTTTTAGTTAATAAAGCAATACATTGAATTGTATTTCTGAATTACAATGCCATTTTGTAAATTTTGTATTTATAATATTAGTGTAGATTACGTACTATGGAAAATAACTGTATGTACCTACCTACTTAACTCACAAAAAACAATAACACTTAGAATTGTTATTCTAAGAGCTTTATTGTTTTTTTGTGTTATATAAGTATATATATAGTATACGTATAGTTACTTATATATATGTTATATAAGTAACTTATATGAAAGTGTAGATTTTACCTTGCTGACAAACATTGTTAAGGTTAAGTTAAATTTCTAATTCTATTTGGAAATTAATAAGATTTTTTTTAACATTTGACGCGCTCTCCTGTAAAGTTACGAAAAATGAGATACGATATTATTCGTTGCAGGTGCCGCTCTGTGTGCCTAGTGGGAGATTTCCTACCTATTCGATCGCGTAAAAGTTAACTACGATTTGTATATAATTGAAACAGCGCCATCTAGTGCCAAGTAGGAGAAACATAAATAGTGAATGCAAGTTTTTTACGTCCTCGGGACCGACTAATGTTTACCGACTCGCATTCGAAAGTGACAACGTGAGCGCACGTGATTGGTCGATTTAAGCATGAGGTGAGTGTGAGTTTCAAATTTGGACAACTTGCGAAGTAAATCGAGTAACCACGACGCTAACGCGATCCATAAGTTGTCACATAGATTTTTGCAGTGAGAGTAGGGTGAGAACTAATAATAAAGACATTTATTTTCATTTAAGCGGTGATAGCTTGGGGTGAAGATGATGGTCTCCTAGTTGGTGGGTCCGGGGTTCAATCCCGCGCATGCAACTCTTACTTTTCGGAGTTATATTTGCGTTTTAAGGAAATATAATAATATTATATCCCTTGCTTTAACGGTGAAGGAAAACCCGTACTTGTCAGATTTGCATTCTGCGAGAAGAACCGTACTCAGTAGTGGGTCGGCTATGGATTGATGATGATGATGATGATGATTTTCAATTAACTTTTGTGTGACCATGGCACTTAATTAAACTAATATTATAGGGGAACAGTAAAAAGTCTTGTGCAGTCAAAACTACTTTTAATTTACTTTTCTAGGCTCTAAAATAATTTTAAAAATGTGTTCATAAACATACCTAATTAGTTTTCTAAATCACATATAGATGACGCTGTTGTCATTAACTTACAGTTTTGCTCAAAAAATTATTAAAATATCTTGTACGATGGTGCGAAAGCCTTCGTGTGCGAGTCCGACTCGCACTTGACCGGTTTTACCTACAAAGACGATGATTTCAAAACATAAACATAGACAGTAGATATAACCAGTTTAATTTTAATAGACAGCTGCTTCCATACAATCACTTCATAGAAATTTCATTCTAAATTTGGTTGGTTTATATCACGACGCCAACTTAACAAAAATAATAAACGCCATTCACGGTGAGTACACGCGTATGGGCTGGTTAGCTTCGGTGGTAACTCACACTCGCTTGCTCGCGATTCTCGATGCGTTTGAGGTTAGCTCGATTAACGCAGTAGTGAAGTCATTTGAATAATTTTGTGGAACTCCCACCCGGCACACTGTTCCGTCGTCTTGATAACTTCGTTTGTTCTGGCCGAGATAAGAATTGCGTTATGTTTTACTTGTGGTTTCACTATGCTCAGCAAATACACTGTTACGTATAAATAAAATATGAATCTACAATCGAACAGTCTTTCCTCTAGTCTGAGCCTTGAAGGGGTGACATTTTGCGTGAAAACTCGCCCGTTGCCTTCCCATCCAACTGGCACTATCCGGCGTGATCCTATTAATAAGCCTCCGCTGTCCGTCTGTCTGTCTGTCTGTCAGCGGGCTGTATCTCATGAACCGTAAAAGGTAGAGAGTTAGAAATTTCAGTGTGTCTATCTAAGGCCTACTAGAGGGAAGCTAGAGTTGTGCAAAAATATTTTTGATAAACACAGTCACCAAAATGAAAGGAGGACACATGCATTTTTACTTATCAGTTATTGAACTAAGTACCTAGGTACCTAGGTAGTATTATAAAATTACTTTGTCATAGGTAATACTATCACTATTCAAATATAAAACTAGCCGTATAGCTCAATAACCAATAGTTTTTGTTTTATGAGGGACATCACAATGAAAAATGTTGTGAGGACAGCTACCGAAATGATAAATTCGGGGCTTTTTACCATTGTTTTTTAAACCGCAGTCCTAATCTAGAAACATTTAAGTAGGTAAGTATTACCTCGCGTGGATAACCTCTTCTACCTAGAAAAAATACTAGTGTTCTGCACTGCCAATTTCATCCATGCCGCGTAAAGGACTTTGAAGATTTTGGCCTACCCAGTAGTCCAACATTTTATTTTTATTCCAAAATAGCGGCTACGCTCTGGCATCAATACAAACAAAATATATTGTATCTACACTTTTTTATATTTTTATTTTTATTTTTATATTTTTATTTTTATTTTTATATATAATATTATAAAGAGGAAAACTTTGTTTGTTTGTTTGTTTGTTTGTTTGTTTGTTTGTTTGTACTGAATAGGCTCAAAAACTACTGGACCGATTTTAAAAATTCTTTCACCATTCGAAAGCTACATTATCCACGAGTAACATAGGCTATATTTTATTTTGGAAAAAAATAGGGTTCCGTAAGATATTTGGGTTTTTCGGACACAAGGTGTAAAAAATCAACCAGAAAAGTTACTTATTTTGCGTACGCTGCCTAAACTATAAAAGATAGAACCATAAAATGTTCTAATTAATTGTAGATCTTATAAATATCTACAAAAAAGTCCGCGACACACTATACCCATCTATGTCGAGTGAGGCACAACAACCATTTTTTTATTTAAAAATCTTGAATTTTTTTTGGACTACATTTAAACGCGTTTATTTTACTCATGCTATTAATCCTTATCAAAATAAATGATTTTATCACTAAGAACAGTTTATGGAGATAATATTTGGTCTTTGAATGATTAAAATTGGACGTTTGGTTTTGAAGTTATGGCGAAATTAAAATATTACGATTTCTGCTGCACGGCCCGTTGTATTATATAAAGAGGTAATGTCGTTAAGTTTGTTTGTAGGGGGTAATCTTTAGAACTACTGAACCGATTTTAAAAATTCTTTCACCAGTAGAAAGCTACATTATTCCTGAGTGACATAGGCTATACGGGATCTTTAAAAACCTAAATCTACGCGGGCGAAGCCGCGGGGATCAGCTAGTAAGATATATTATTCTTCCGAAGTGTCACGTTTCCGAGATATAAGCTATCAAAGTCGTACTGGTGGAGTCATCAGTAGGTACTAGGTACAGCATCTACCTACAGAAGTCTAACCACCACACTTACAACTTTGATAATTTTTTTTTGATAGTTATTATAATTTCTCGGAAACGTGATACTTTGGAAGATTTTGTCTTGTCATCGTACAATATCTACTTGTTTTTACCGACTGGTTTGTTCTATTGATTAATGCAGGTTTTAAAATAAAAAGGTTTTATACATGGCCGTTATCCATACTAATATTATAATTTATAAATGCGAAAGTGTATGTGTCTGTCTGTCTGTCTGTCCGTCTGTTTGTCTGCTAGCCTTTCACGGCCCATCCGTTCAACCGATTTTAACGAAATTTAGTACAACGGTAGCTTGCATCCTGGGAAAGGACATAGGCTACTTTTTATCCTGGAAAATCAATAAGTTCCCACGGGATTCTTAAAAACCTTAATCCACGCGGACGAAGTCACGGGCATCATCTAGTTTAATATAAAAAATAAAAAAATAATGTGGCGGACATGTAGGACGTAGGTACGCCAGGCTTCATACCACCTCCATACTAAGTAAAATATATTCAAACCCCTTTGGCTGTTGAGATATCCAACCTTTACTTATCTTGTATCTACGAGTATGTACCTATGCCAACCGGGCTACTCAGTTGTGTCAAAAGATCAAGTGCAATTACGCAAATAATATATTGCAATGTTTATGTACTTACACTTAATTTATTTATGTACCTAGGTTATATCTAAATAGGTTGCATCGTGCACAAAGTGAACAAAGAAAGATTAATTGTTATTAATGTATGTCGATGATGAATAGGTTTCGTATGCATTTATCAAAATATAACGGGTAGTTTTCCAAGTATAAGGGAACTAATGAACCGACATACGTACAAACTACAAACAACCAAACACACGACACGTAACTTTAAAATTATCCTTAACACAGATCTAAAATCTAGCTAGGATAGCCAGTTCTTGATCTTGTAACATTCTTAATATTGTATATGCTTATTCCAACAAGCACGCAAATTGTTCAAGATCAAATCCATGTATGTGTGTAACTAGATGATTGAAAAATAAACGTTTTATTTATTTATTTATTTATTTAACTACGTCACGTGCCTCTAACGTAATCAATAACTAGGTACAGTAAGCCAAATAGAAGAATGAATTCAGCAATCTATCTTGTTTAGGAGTTGTAATTTTTATCTATGTATTTGAGTTACCAATATTTAACTGTTACAACAATAAGCTGTTTTCTATGACTATACTAGGATTAGTATTTGTAGGAATCAAACTATTAGTACCTACTAATATTTATTATTTAGTTAAAAAGGTACCTAATAGCTTCTAGTAGGTTTAATATCAGAGTATACTTAGGTAGCTATAGCTATTTATCCGAACTTCTATTTTTGTAGGGCCTGTTATGATCTCGTAATAAGATATTTGAAGACTCATATCTCTGACACTATGGGGGTGCAGAACTGCAGAGTGGGCCCCTATGAGGTGCTTGCCTAGGGCGCTCTCGGCATTTAATCCGCCTCTGTCCACAAATATGTCAAAAACTCAATTAATAATATTAATAATAAGCTCTTAAGCTCAGGTAAGTATAACTTTCTGAAAAAAATATGATTTTCTTTGTAAGTATGATTGAAGAATACTTATACATATAAACAGCGATTGGTTTTCAAGAAACCGCGATCTATTTGTTGACCTTTGCTCTTGGGATTTACACTGGCAACAAAAGCTCGCCCGGAAAGATATTTATTCAATCGGTGCATCTCCAACATTCAGTATTCGACGCTTTTCTGGACTTAGAGTGAAGACGTCTAGTTTGGTATCTTTTCAAATATTTGATATCTACACCGTAAGCTTACTCAGTTGAAGAAGATTGAAAATGATTTGCCGGTTAGGTGTGTATTTTATTTGTTTTATTTTTGTTTTAAACTGTCAATTTTGTTTTACGAATAATTCGTAAAGGATTCTACATTGTTCGAAAGGGTATAAAAATGCATTATCGGGAATTATGGGGTACCGCGAGGTCTTAGTTCGGGGCGAACCACTAGTTAGTATAATATTATAAATGCGAAAGTGTGCCTGCCGGCCTGCTAGATTTTCACGGCCCATCCATCCAAACAATTTTGACGAAATGTACAGAGATACCGAGCATCAAAGCCTAGCTTGCATCCCGGGGATGGATATATAGAGTACTTTTTGTCATGGAAAAAAATCAAAGAGTTCCCTTGGGAATTTAAAAACCTAAATCCACGCGGACAAAGTCGTAGCCATCGAGTGATAGCTATAACTATACTATTTTAATAAATTGTACATAACCCACAGCGATTGTTAATTATTATGTAATCAACCCTTTTCATTGGCATGTCTTTTTACTTTTACAGGAGTACTTCTCGTGATTGTGACGTACACCTCCGTCACATCAGCGTTGCCGCCATGCGTCTGCACGCGCGAGATGAAGCCCGTGTGCGGCAGCGATGGCCACACCTACCCGAACAGGTGTGCCATGGACTGCGAAACCGAAAACCGCGGACACGTCGAAGTAGTACACGAAGGCGAATGCAGATCGAAACGAGAGGTCGCTGCCGAGCCTGTATGTTTTTGCCCTTATAGCTACCTTCCTGTCTGCGGCACAGACGGCGAAACATACAGCAACGAATGCTCTCTTAAATGCAGAGATAACGTTGAAGTTGCATACAGGGGTAGCTGCAATTTTAAAAGAGAGGCATGCTTCTGCCCTATGATCTATGACCCTGTGTGTGGCTCAAACGGAAAAACGTATGACAATAAATGTGCTTTGAATTGCGATGGAGACGTTGAAGCTGCGTACAGTGGTCCATGCAGATCGAAACGCCGAACGAATTACCGTCACCAATTCCGTTACTTCATCACCGTCGAGGAGTGTCTGGCAACATGCCCCGTTAGCGCCACCTACTCAACCCAGGTCTGCGAATGCCGTAAGAGCTGTAATAGGTCCGCTTCAGACACTAGAGTCTGCATTTAGTTTTTATGCAGTTTTTGGGATTAGTTAGTTATGTACCTACTGGAAAACGTCATGTTTTTTTATGGGGAGCCTATACCTAGTTGACCATGTGGTTATATAAATACTGGTAATATCTTTAGTTTACTTTTTTGTTATTATTACTGATCCTTCCAAAAATGCCTTCGATTATATTGCTGCATAGTACAAAATTGAAGATTTACGCGTTACGGTAACGCGCTCCAGAATATGAAGGAGATTGGGTACACTGCACTGACTGCAAAGTGAAACAAGAGAGCGT
Source organism: Maniola hyperantus (assembly GCF_902806685.2). Taxonomy (NCBI): domain Eukaryota; kingdom Metazoa; phylum Arthropoda; class Insecta; order Lepidoptera; family Nymphalidae; genus Maniola; species Maniola hyperantus. The sequence continues at coordinate 11,189,675 of NC_048554.1, forward strand.
CAAAATCGCGGATTTTAAATAAGAATCCTGAGCGTTACGAGAATTTCAATCGGACGTGTGGTAGGGGACCTCGTGAGTGGGTCCCCGGTGGAGGGTCCGCCTCGGCGGCCGTCGCTGACTGGGTTGCGGTTGATTGCTTCGGTGTTCCCGTGACCCAGTCGCCAGGCGACGCGCAGGAGCGCCGCTGGGTTTTAGTGAATAGATGGGTATTCCGGTCGCCTCTCGGCCAGCGAGGCCCACATACATTCCTTCCAGTTGGTTGGCTGGTTGACTAGCTGGCTGGCTTCCAGAGGGGGATGCGATAAACGCATTTCCCAGCGATAAAAAGGTGGCAACCCTATTATGCTAAGTATTATTATTTTGTTCTGTAGTTTACCTACAGGGTCAGGTTAACCGATCACTGATACAAAGGCCTCGGTATAACTAATATTGACACGATCACAATATTTACCATCTTCGACACGCAGTCACACGTCAAATCGCTGCGTGTTTTCCCATTATCCTCCAATAAACCAACCGATTTCTCAGAAGGAAACCCTTAACCGTAACATTCTGAGAAACCTAGGTAGGTACTTACATAAAATGTAAGTACATTTTTGATTTTATACCAAAGGTTTTGTTAAGAGCCCACGAGGGCCAGACCTTCGTTATTTTATAAAAGTTGAAGTTTCTTATTGTCCCTAACACAGGGAGGAACGATCCGCGACTATGAAGTTTGGATCGTGGTACCTTTGGCAGATAACAGGTAAGAAAGACGTACAAAATCTTACATCAATGTAAAGTCTATTTTTTTATTTCAGAATAAAAATCACATCACATTATGCATTGCCAGACACCCAAAAGGGAGTAATTATAGTACGCGACAGGTCGAGATGACTGTCGGGGTATGAGGCGGGGGGACGCCCCACGTGCGGGTGTGCGGGAGGTCCCCCCGCCTCATACCCCGATTGCCATCTCGACCTGTCGCGTTAGTATAGTTCAACTAACAGCAGTTAGTAATTTCTAACAGATTTATTATTATCAGTCAGTAGGATATTGCGATTGGCAGCTGACGAGATAAATCGAGATCTTGATCACTACAGTGAAAGTGATCTTTCAGAGAATGTGATTCGCTTCTAGGTTTTTCCAGGTTTGTGTTTATTTTTTATTCAGATACAAGTCAGCACTTGACTGCAATCTCACCTGGTGGTAAGTGATGATGGAGTCTAAGATGGGAGCGGAATGTTTATCTTCAGGTAGACTACCTACATACTAATAGACACTTGTTTGCGCTCATAAATATAGTATGTAATGTACTACATAGGAGGTTCTTAGGCTACTCAACAAACAAGTGCTTATACCTACTTAGGTCTTAGATATATAATAACGAAAATTAACAATAAGTAATAATTAATTCCTGAAATTGATTAGATAATAGTCGAGTAACATACTCGTATAGGTACCTACTTAAATAACAGATTGAAGTAATGTCGTAAACAAGTTGTTATAGAAAGTTAGGTGAAAGTAGGTAGCGGCTTATTTCCAGGGATGGAAAAAACATTAAAAAAACCGGCCAAGTGCGTGTCGGACTCGCGCACCGAGGGTTCCGTACTACAGTAAAATTAAAACGGTAAAATCACTTTTGTTAACGAATAAACGAACCGCAAAACTAACTTTGTTTGTAGAGGTTTGTTATTAATACCTATATAGATAATAAACTATGATAGAGCCAATTAGGTGATTTAAATCTATCTTCTATCTATATATATAAAAGGAAAAGGTGACTGACTGACTGACTGACTGAATGACTGACTGACTGACTGACTGACTGATCTATCAACGCACACCTTAAACTACTGGACGGATCGGGCTGAAATTTGGCATGCAGATAGGCGATAGCTATTATGACGTAGGCATCCGCTAATAAAGGATTTTTGAAATTTCAACCCCTGAGGGGGTGAAATAGGGGTTTGAAATTTGTGTAGTCCACGCGGACGAAGTCGCGAGCATAAGCTAGTATATATATATAAAAGGAAAGGTGACTGACTGACTGACTGACTGATCTATCAACGAACAGCTCAAACTACTGGACGGATCGGGCTGAAATTTGGCATGCAGATAGCTATTATGACGTAGGCATCCGCTAAGAAAGGATTTTTGAAAATTCAACTCCTAAAGGGGTGAAATAGGGTTTTGAAATTTTGTAGTCCACGCGGACGAAGTCGCGAGCATAAGCTAGTAAGCTATAAAGGTAAATTATAGTTTTACAGCGGCAGGTTGACATTGGAATAATTTTATTATAATAATAGGGAAATTCAAAAGAGAGAACCGCATTACGGCAACCATTTCCCAGCCTTGAGACTTGAGAGTGACAGATACAGCACTTTTTAATTAGTTAATTAGTCAGTAGTGCCTTCCTAATGAATGTCTTCCTGTTACCAACCTTTACATGCAATGTAGTAAAAAGTTACAGGACTTGATGATGTTGGGTATTACACTAAGTACGTAATAGGTAGTTCCGTAAATAATTGATGTGTTAGACCGACACGTTTGATATTTAAGGAGCTTACGTAAGTATAATAAACTGTCGGACATCTTTAAAACAAAATACGTACTTAGGCACAATTTTCTAGAACATCTAAAGACAAACACATCGGTCTTTATCGACATTGTCACTTTTTTATTCAGAAACAAGTACTCTTGACTGTGATTTCGGCTCTAGTGATCGTAAGGTGAACCTGGAAGACGTAGCTGTACGCTGGTGGATTGATTTTCTTAGTCAGGCCGGAAACTTATCAATCCACCCTCGTATGATCGCTTGGCGACACCGAGCACGGCTTTGCCGGTGTGGTAACTAAGCCAGAGACAATTATTCAGAATTTATTTAGCAAATTATTCCGGAATTGATCACGGGACCGAGTGGGCGGTCTTCAAAAACGTCGTCGTCACTTTTCAATAAAATCAGGCGTGATTGTGGTCAAGCGTATTCCTATAATGCATAAATTAGGTCATACTCACCTAGGTACCTAGGTACGTATGTAGTATAAAGTAATTAAGAATTTCACACGCATAATTTTGGATATTATTTCTACAATTATTTTACTTAGGCGTTAGGTAGTATTTTAAACCTTGCTAGCTTTACCGAAATCTCTGGTTTTGATAACCTTTTGCTTTTGCTACGTAGTTAAAAAATATTTTAATTTTTTACTTCGGTACGTAAATAGGTACTTACTACTTAGGTAGGTACCTACTATCTACTAAAATTACATAGTTACAGATTAATTTTATTTTTCCTTTATATCAAATGTCTTTATATTTGTGTCGAATGAATAATGATTATAGGTATCTAAATATATAAAAGGAAAAGTTGACTGACTGACTGACTGACTGATCTATCAACGCACAGCTCAAACTACTGGACGGATCGGGCTGAAAGGCTTGCAGATAGCTATTATGACGTAGAATTCATTCGCTAAGAAAGGATTTCTGAAAATTCAACCCCTAAGGACCGGGTGTGGTGGCGCTCTTTAGAAAGGCCTATGTCCAACAGTGGATGTACACAGGCTGATGATGATGATGATGATGAACCCCTAAGGGTCACCCCCTTAGGGGTTCATCATCATCATAGGGGTTTGAATTTTGTGTAGTCCACTCGGACGAAGTCGCGAGCATAAGCTACTCAGTAAGCATTTTATAAGAAAGAAAAGCGTCGATTCGAAGCGATAAAATTCAGTACGAAGGCGCCATCTCCACAGGCGAGGGAATCACAATTCACGAGTCTATCGTCAGCGATAGCACAGGCGATAGTATCGGCACGTATCGCCCTGTGGAGCTAGAGTTGTATCGATTTTGGACTTTGGTGCCACAGCGAGACTATCACCGTGATTTTCTCGTCCGTTAAGATGACACCCATTGATGTTGGAAGCCCCCCCTCTACTTATTCTGTGATGGCACCGAATTGAGCTAAAAATTCTGACTTTTTAAATAAATAAAATGTGTTTTTCCTTGTTGTTACTATGATGCCCTGAATATGGTTCAAGCCAAAGACAAAGATACGTGCCTTTTTGACCGAATTCCCTTGTTCACATAAACTCACACAAATCTAGGGCAAAACACAGAACATACTCGTAGTTTAGTGAAACGTTGATTAAATAGAGAATACTGGCTGATGCCCGCGACTTCATCCGCGTGGATTTAGGTTTTCCGAAATTACCTGGGAACTCAATGATTTTCCGGGATGAAAATTAGCCTACTTATGTGTTAATGCATACCTATCTATCTCCATTCCAAACAGTCAAATCCGTTCGGTAGTTTTTGCGTGAAAGAGAAAGAGAAAATCCGATTTCCTGATATAGTAATAAAAGGGCTACGGCCTGCGCCAGAAGAATTGTTTTGTTTCATTCAGCTCTACCTTCGTTTTGCTACTGAGGTCGCCGACTCTTCATATTTTGTGATTACTTAAACATTAACTATAGGTACTTAGTTAATATTAGCTGTAAGGTGATTTAACTGATATTGTAACGCCATTTCTCTTCAAGTAAAAATAGTTTACAGAACTTATTTAAGTACTTTTATTTTTGCAAATAGATACAAACTCCGAGCGAGTAGATTGAACTAAACATTTTTTTGTAGAGACACTCTACAGTCCTTTTTATTTTGAAAAACTTATTTCGGCGACATGAAATAAAATGCCACTCCTCAACCTCCCCATAATTTTCCCACTCAGTCACAAATGGTACAAACTTCAGCTTAGTACCTACCTATTATTATAAGTTATAAGTACTTAGGTATATTCTGTGCTTCAGCCGAGGTCGAGCCGTTGAGCCTTTGATTTCAACTGGAAAAGGGCGGACTGAAATTCAATTTTGAATTTATCATAAATTAAACTAATGTTGTTTAAGTACCTAGCTAATTCTTAGTTCTTGTTTTTGGGTTGGACTTGCACCGCCTCCCTGACCACTTGTGGAGAAGTATACTTGTGCCTTGTGGATAGTTGTCATCGTTTTCACCAAGTCCATCAAGTATGTCACCGTCCAGTCATTCTTCCAGCCAGCTTTTCGTACAGCCATTGCTTTTTGCTGTACTAGCTTCATTGTCCATCAAGCGTTTATTTCTATCTCTATGGTTATGGATGATTCTAGAAACACGCTTGCTTAGATGCCCAACCTTTTTATTCTTCTTTAACTGAGGATCTTATTCAACTTTCCATTTATAATTTAATTTGCAAAGATACCGTCAAAGTCCGTTGTGAGCGCTTAATTTTAACGTTACTTTAGTCGTCCGCGTCGTACCGTTTGTGGGTAGGTATAAGTCCCGCAAATTGCTATTGCGCTGAAACCATGTCTCATTAACATCGAAATGACGTCATTTTGACGTCAGCCGTAATAAAAATATACCATCAGATCGAAACTTCAGTCTAGTGACGTCACTAAAATGGCACGCGCATTAGCAATTTGCCGGACTTATAGTCCCCCGATGCTGTTCAAAAATCGAAAACAAAATCGATTAATAAAAAGCCTAAGTAAAGCTTTCCGAAAAAATATGCAATTCTCTGTAAGTATGAAGAATACTTATACAAACAGCGATTGGTTTACAAGAATCCGCGGTCTATTTGTTGACGCATCACGCAAGCTCTGGGGATTTACACTGACAACAGAACCTCGCTCGGAAAAATATTTATTTAAATATAAAGCCTCGGTGCATCTCCATCATTCAGTATTCGACGCTTCCTGGAGTGAAGACGTCTTGTTTGGTATCTGTATTGATAAGCTTCAAGTGTTTGATAGATACTTGAACGAGATTGAAAATGATTTGCCGGTTAGGTATGTATTTTTTTGTTCTAAACTTTTAAAAATTCGTTTTACAAAGTGCTTGTGAAAACATGAAAACAACGTTCATCTTACGCGACAGGTCGGGATGGTAATCGGGGAGGGAACGCCCCGCACACCCGCGCAGCCCCCACGCTAAGCCGGTGCGGGCGAGCGCGAGTGACGTGTGGACTGTGGGTGTGCGGAGCGTCCCCCCGCCCCCGGCGTCCCCGATTGCCATCTCAACTTGTCGCGTGCTATACATTATCCCTTTCACAAATAAACCTGGAATAGCGGTGGAATAGTTATACTCTGTTTTGTCTTTCTCTGTCATCAGTAATTTGACATTTGAAGGAAAAAGACAAAACAGAGTATAACTATTCCACCGCTTTTCCAGGTTTATTTGTTAGAGGGTATAGGTTTAAATAAAGTTTCAAAATAAAGTATCAAAACAAAGTTCAATAATTTCACCCGATCGACTTCAGCGGTTCAGCTAGTTTAATAGTACCTACCTACAAACCCTAGATAAACTAGGTCAGAGGTGTCTCAAAAAAGTTTACAGTTTGTAAAAACCTACATAGGAAAAGCTAGGTAAATAGGACACCTACCTTCACCCTTATAGGTATTAGGCACTAAAGGTATACTCACTATTAATAAACAATACGTATACTTACTTTAATTAGTTATCAATAAAAGAAATCTTCGTTAGTAGGTATACCTAAAATTTTGTATCCAATTTGTCTAGTGCTTGTTGTCAGTTGACTTTATAATAACATGCTGCAGACATGTACCTACCTTGTTACATATCCTAACGATAACCTAGTTCAAATCACTTACGCAGCAAACCATCTTTGAAGGCGTCACTAGGTCATAAGTCCAGCGCTACGTCAGCAAGAAACTACCTCATTGCCATACGTGACTCCGCAACTAATTGGGATTTAGCTATATTTTAACATTAAGGTATTTAAATCAAGTGAGAGATGTGAAGGGGGGCAGTCTGTCGTCACACCTCGACGCAGTCTCTTAGTTAGGTTAGATTAGATTAGATTTAGGTCGTCAGTGTGAAACTCTGCATCTGACCTCGGTGCAGAGTGCAGACGTTAGGTTAAGTTAAAATGTAAAGATTTAAGAATATAAATTTAGTAAAAGCCTATCTTCGTTTCCTTCAAAATCCTTCTGGTTGCCGCTTACATAACTACCTACATAATCGTTCAATGGTTGTAAATAATAAATATAATTAGCACTTTGCAATACGGGTTTACCCCAGAGTTAGATATCTATTTGTGGTCTATTTGTAAACAAAATAAAAAGGCTATTATCACAGAATATATAATAGTACTATGCTATTATCACGTCATAATGATGTATGATTTATGACTTTATTAAGTTACTAGTTTACTATCCGACCTTGAGCTAGGTAATACAAGATCAAAGCTATAATTACCTAAGATCCTGGTACCTAGCGAGATAAGTTCAGATTGCGTGACCCGGCCGTCACATCCCACAAGCGATAAAATACTTCGGTATAAAAAGTATATATACCTACAATGATAAATAAAATTTATAATTTAAATTTTTTTTAGGATATTTAGATTTTTCTTGTGTGTGTGTGTCTTCTAGTGCCATCTCCTACCGCAGGTTGGCAATAATGAAGGCTCTTGATTTTGTTCACCGCTGCCCTAAACAGTGACCCATGTTAAACCACTTCCGATCAGGCCTTTGCGTCTACTACAAAACATTATCGTATAGTTCCTATACGCAAATTCAAAACCTGATACCTACTTAAATCTAATTAACAGTACGTAACTTACCTTACTTGCGCAACCATTTGTTAATTTTGCAATCAACTCTTTTTATTGAATGCCTTCTACTTTTACAGGAGTCCTTATCGTGATTGTGGCGTACACCTCCGGCACATCAGCGTTGCCGCCATGCGTCTGCACGCGAGAGATGAAACCCGTGTGCGGCAGCGACGGCACAACATACAACAACATGTGCCTCCTGAAATGCCAGCAGCAGTACCAACCGAGCCTGCAACTCGAGAGCACCGGACGCTGCAGGGGTGTCAGAGAAACAGGGAACGAGGAAACTTGTCTCTGCACCCTTGAGTACGACCCCGTATGCGGCAGCGATGGACGCACCTACCCGAACAGGTGTGGTATGGACTGCGACCCCAAAAACCGCGGAAACGTCAAACTATTACATGAAGGCGAATGCAGATCGAAACGAGAGGTCGCTGCCGAGTCTGTATGTTTTTGCCCTTATAACTACCTTCCCGTCTGCGGCACAGACGGTGAAACATACAGCAACGAATGCTCTCTTAAATGCAAAGATAACGTCGAAGTTGCGTACAGAGGTGTCTGCAAAGCTAAAAGAGAGACATGCTTTTGCCCAATGAACTATGCCCCAGTGTGTGGCTCAGACGGAAAAACGTATGGCAATAAATGTGCTGCGAGATGCGCTGGTAATGTTCCAGTTGCGTACAGTGGTGAATGCAGATCGAAACGAGAGGTTGCTGCCGAGCGTGTATGTCTATGTCCTTATAACTACCTTCCTGTCTGCGGCACAGACGGCGAAACATACGGCAACGAATGCTCTCTTAAATGCAAAGATAACGTGGAAGTAGCGTACAGAGGTGTCTGCAGATCAAAACGAGAGGTTGCTGCCGAGCGTGTATGTCTATGTACTGATGACCACCTTCCTGTCTGCGGCACAGACGGCGAAACATACAGCAGCGAATGCACTGTTAAATGCATGGATAATGTCGAAGTTGCATACAGAGGTTTTTGCAAGAGCAAACGCGAGGTGGAGTACGATCCTCCAGCGTGCTTCTGCTCCTACGAGAACGACCCCGTATGCGGTTCCGACGGTCGTACTTACGATAACATGTGCGCTCTAGAATGTGAAGGAGAAAAGGTACAGCTTGCTTATAAAGGAGACTGCAGAGTGAAGCGAGAGGACGTCAAAATCGCGGAGCTTCCTCCGTGTGTGTGCACACGAGAAGCCAAACCGGTCTGCGGGACCGACGGCAAGACCTACGCAAATCCTTGTTTACTGAACTGCGTCAGAGAGCAAAGGGAGGACTTGCATATCTTACATCCCGGCAGATGTGAGAACGATCTTATCAAAGTCCGTGATGTAAACTTAGACGCAGCACCAACGTGCACTTGTACAAGGAATCTGCAGCCTGTATGCGCGTCCAACGGCCAAACCTACAGCAATGAATGTATCATGCGCTGTTCAGGCAACGATTTGACCGTGAAGAGCTATGGACCGTGTGACAACGAAGACTGGCCAAAACCAAATTATAAGTAGTGATCAAAATTAACCAAATTTTGTAAACATTTTTATTGTTGTTGTTTAATATCGTTTTTTATAAAGATTATTATGTTTTACTAGCATTCTTATTTATTTCTTTTTTGTTTAGGTAGGTAGGTAGGTACTTAATTGAAGTTTAGGTAGGTAGTTATACGAATTTACTAATTAAAAATGCATTGATTATTTTACCAGATAGTAAGTAGGTATAGGCAGGATGATATACTGAAGTGGCATAGGGCAAGGCACATAGTTCGTAAACCGATAGACAATGGGGGGTCCGTGGTCCCAAAGCGAATGAACGCACCAGAAAGCGTAGTAGAGAGAGAGCCAGTGAGTGTCAGACCTTCGTTATTTTATATTTAACTAGCTTATGCTCGCGACTTCGTCCGCGTGGACTACACAAATTTCAAACCCCTATTTCACCCCCTTAGAAATTGAATTTTCAAAAATCCTTTCTTAGCGGACGCCTACGTCACAATAGCTATCTGCATGCCAAATTTCAGCCCGATCCGTCCAGTAGTTTGAGCTGTTCGTTGATAGATCAGTCAGTCAGTCAGTCAGTCAGTCACCTTTTCCTTTTATATATTTAGATTACTTAAAGTTTAAGTTTAAAAGCTTCTGGCACCACGACACTAAGTGTCTGGCAATGCATGACGTGATCTAATACTATTTCGAAGAAAATAAGAAAAAAATTGTTTTTACGTAAAGTTTTTTTAAACCTTTGTTACCTGTAGGGCGATTGTCTAAAACCTGCATCAATAATTATTACAATCTCAATTGTTCTGATTGGCTGAATTTGTGCGGTTCTTGTTGCAACAATGCATTGTAGCCAATAGTGAGCGAGCATCAACCAATCAGCGGTGATTCGCTGGATTCATGCGGCGCAAGACTATGGCGCCGGCGCGGCGTGTGGAAGTCCCTAAAAGAGACATGCCCATATAGCTAATAAAATACCCTATGTTATTGAAATATTTATAAAATAGTTATGTTTTTTCTGTTGGTAACATAACACATTGGATAGAATGAGATAATGACAACTTGTTTATTATTGACGAAAGAAAAAACGCACTAAAATGTCGCATCAATAGTAGATTGTGCATCAAGGGCATAAAACAAGCCATTTCATCCGAGACATTTAACTTTTTAAGTTAATTTTGCAATCAACTCTTTTTATTGACATACCTTCTACTTTTACAGGAGTCCTTCTCGTGGTTGTGGCGTACACCTCCGGCACATCAGCGTTGCCGCCATGCGTCTGCACGCGAGAGATGAAGCCCGTGTGCGGCAGCGACGGCACAACATACAACAACATGTGCCTCCTGAAATGCCAGCAGCAGTACCAACCGAGCCTGCAACTCGAGAGCACCGGACGCTGCAGGGGTGTCAGAGAAACAGGGAACGAAGAAACTTGTCTCTGCACCCTTGAGTACGACCCCGTATGCGGCAGCGATGGACGCACCTACCCGAACAGGTGTGCCATGGACTGCGACCCCGAAAACCGCGGAAACGTCGAACTATTACATGAAGGCGAATGCAGATCGAAACGAGAGTTCGCTGCCGAGCCTGTATGTTTTTGCCCTTATAACTACCTTCCTGTCTGCGGCACAGACGGTGAAACATACAGCAACGAATGCTCTCTTAAATGCAAAGATAACGTCGAAGTTGCGTACAGAGGTGTCTGCAAAGCTAAAAGAGAGACATGCTTCTGCCCAATGAATTATGACCCTGTGTGTGGCTCAGACGGAAAAACGTATGGCAATAAATGTGCTGCGAGATGCGCTGGTAATGTCCCAGTTGCGTACAGTGGTGAATGCAGATCGAAACGAGAAGTTGCTGCCGAGCGTGTATGTCTATGTACTGATAAATACAATCCTGTCTGCAGCACAGACGGCGAAACATACATCAACGAATGCACTCTTAAATGCAAAGATAACGTGGAAGTTGCGTACAGAGGTGTCTGCGCATTGAAACGAAAGGTTGCTGCCGAGCGTGTATGTCAATGTACTGATAACTACAATCCTGTCTGCAGCACAGACGGCGAAACATACATCAACGAATGCTCTCTTAAATGCAAAGATAACGTGGAAGTTGCGTACAGAGGTGTCTGCGGATCGAAACGAAAGGTTGCTGCCGGGAGTGTATGTCTATGTAATGATGACTACCGTCCTGTCTGCGGCACAAACGGCGAAACATACAGCAGTGGATGCATTGTGCAATGCATAGATAATGTCGAAATTGCATACAGAGGTTATTGCAGGAGCAAACGCGAGGTCTACGGCACCGTCGAGGCGTGTCTGCTAGCATGTCCCGTTAACTTCGCCCCGGCTCTGGTCTGCGGCACAGACGGCAAAACATATACGAACGAATGTCATATGAAATGCAAGAGTAATGCACGACTTGCATACAACGGCATCTGTAAGAACATACGCAAGGTGGAGTATGATCCCCCAGCGTGCTTCTGCTCCTTCGAGAACGACCCCGTATGCGGTTCCGACGGTCGTACTTACGATAACATGTGCGCTCTAGAATGTGAAGGAGAAAAGGTACAGCTTGCTTATAAAGGAGACTGCAGAGTGAAGCGAGAGGACGTCAAAATCGCGGAGCTTCCTCCGTGTGTGTGCACACGAGAAGCCAAACCAGTCTGCGGGACCGACGGCAAGACCTACGCAAATCCTTGTTTACTGAACTGCGTCAGAGAGCAAAGGGAGGACTTGCATATCTTACATCCCGGCAGATGTGAGAACGATCTTATTAAAGTCCGTGATGTAAACTTAGACGCAGCACCAACGTGCACTTGTACAAGGAATCTGCAGCCTGTATGCGCGTCCAACGGCCAAACCTACAGCAATGAATGTATCATGCGCTGTTCAGGCAACGATTTGTCCGTGAAGAGCTATGGACCGTGTGACAACGAAGACTGGCCAAAACCAAATTATAAGTAGTGATCAAAATTAACCAATTTTTGTAAACATTTTTTATTGTTGTTGTTTAATATCGTGTGTTATAAAGATTATTATGTTTTATTAGGTAGCATTCTTATTTATATTTCTTACTTGTTGAGAAGTTTAGGTAGGTAGGTAGGTATATGAGTTTACTTATTTAAAAATGCATTAATTTTATGTTCGTAATCCGATAGACGTTGGGGGTCCGTGGTCCGTGGTGGTAAAATGAACGCACGGGAAAGCGTAGTAGTAGAGAAAGATAGAGCCAGTGAGTGCCAGAACTTCATTATTTTATATTTTATTATTTATTATTTAAAGTTTAAGGGCGTATGGCAGGGGGCTGCCACGACACTTAAGTGTCTGGCAATGCATGATGTGATTTCTAATAGGTACTGTTCCGAAGAAAATAAAAATAAATTGTGTTTATACTTTTACGTAAGATTTGTTTACACCTTTGCTACCTGTTATCTTCCAAAGCCACCATGATCCAAACTTCATAATCGCGGACAGATTGTTCCTCCACGTGTTAGGGGGCAATACGCAGAGAAACTCTCAACTTTTATAAAACAACGAAGGTCTAGCGCTCGCTGGCTCTTAGTCCATTGCGTTGGCAGACGCCCTACTAGGTAGACGGACGACATCAAATGAGTCTATGGGAGCCGCTGGATTCAGGCGGCGCGCGGCGCATGACATTTCCATATATAGCTAATACCGATGTTATTGAAATATTTATAAAAATACCTAGTTATGTTTTTCTGTTGGTAACATAACACATCGGAATAGAATGAGATAATTATAACTTGTTTATGATTGACGAATAAGTAATATTATTACGACGATAATATGGCCCCGGCCTTGACTCTTTAATTTTAAGATAAAAAATGTTTATTCTTATCAAATTATAATTAATATACTTACTTAATTTGGTATTCTACTTATTGATGAATTCAAATGCAAGGAGTGGAGTTGGAACGAGGAATTTTTATGACACCATCTTCGCCTGTCGTGCAAAAAAATGACGCAAATCGGTCCAGAAATATCGGGAAATCGGTACATTGCATTGCTAAAAATATAATTAAGTAGGTAGGTACTACTCGTGCGCAATAAGTTGAGACCCTGGGGGGCGGTGACGCCACAGACGCGTGGTTGTACTGTAGACAAAAATCGGAGCGCGTCGTCGTTGCGTGACGTAAGCAAGTACGAGACTAAGATGTTAAAAAAATGGCGTTGTCTACAGTACAACACGGGAGCTTGAGGGGAAGTTACAGGGGAAGCTGGCGGAGGGTTGCATTCCAGGCGAGTCTCAACTTATCGCGCACGAGTAGTAAGTATAGATATAGACATAGGTACCTTCGTACTTTTTTATCTCGAAATATCAAAGAGTTCCTACGGGAATTTTAAAAACTTATCTACCTATCCATGCGAATAAAGTCGCGAGCATCATTAGTAAGTATAATAAACTAAAATAAAATATAGTAATATAGAAATTATTACTGCGCTTTTAACCAGTTAAAACTAATATTTAAGTAGGTAGCGGTTGTTAAAAATGTCACGGTTTTGGTACCTAATCATATCCAATGGTAAAGTTCATTTAATGTAAACTACGCTTTAACACGTGTAATAATAAGGAATCAAATTGATTTACAATACCGTTAGGGTTGTCACTTAACGCACCAGAAATTTATAAGTTAATTAAAAATAAGTTAATGTAAAAATAAGAATAGTTTTTGACTTATCATAGCCACAAGTCGTCGTTACGCATGAAAATTACGGTATGTGGAAAATCAAAAGCTTTCAGGAGACTCTCATCAACATGATCAACCCATCGCTGGCTCACTACAGAGCACGGGTTTCCTCTCAGAGTCAGAAGGGTTTGGGCATAGTCTAAGTACCACGCTGGCGGATTGCGGATTGGCAGACTTCACACACCTTCGAGAACATTGTAGAGAATTCTCAGTTATGCAGGTTTCCTCACGATGTTTTCCTTCACCGTTAAAGCAAATGATATTTAATTAATTAAAACGCATATAACTCCGAAAAGTTAGAGGTGCGTGCCCGGGATAGAACCCCCGACCTCAGATTAGAAGGCGGACGTCCTAACCACTAGGCTATCACAGCTTAAGGCCTCAATATGAGGAAGCAAATCGCTCTCGAGTCTCTGGAATTTTCACTATATTTACGATTCCTCACGGTCCAATAAATAGTTAAAACGATGAGGGGGAACTATAATATGTAGATCAAAAGTCCCATAGCACATATTTTCAAAGTACATATCCTGTAAATACCCACAGACAGGCACCCTGTTGGCTGTTGTGCAAAATCTTGTCTTGCGCCATCTTTTTTTTCCTTTCGAGGTACGGAACCCTAGGCTGTGGTTACCTACTAGAAAATGCACCTGTTCTTTTTATTTAATCAGTTAATCTATAAATATTAAATTATATTCGACACAGGTTTTATGTTCTTTAATCAACGTTAATTGTTGGAACTATATTTTTTATATTTAAACCTTGCAGCATGTTCTATTATTATTCAGTAGGAACTCAACCCTTCCTGAAGAGACGTCAAGACTGCAATCAGGCTAATCTCTATCAAAAATGCGTTACCTAAATATATTATTTGGTGAGTACGTACGATCTAGCACACGAAGGGTTCCGTACCATTTTTAATTTACACTTTTTTTGTTATGTAACCATAAATTCACGGTTTTCAGATTTTTCCCCTAATGTCTGCTATAAGACCTAACTACCTACCTGCCAATTTCATGATTCTAGGTCAACGGGAAGTACCCTGTAGGTTTTTTGACAGACAGACAGACAGACGGACAACAAAGTGATCCTATAAGTGTTCCGTTTTTCCTTTTGAGGTGCGGAACCCTAAAAATAGAATAGGCTAAATATTTAAGGGGGCTCCCATACAACAAACGTGATTTTTTGCTCGTTTTTATAGATGGAACGTATGGAACCCTTCGTGCGCGAGGCCGATTCGCACTTGGCCGGTTTTTCTGTGGAGATACGGAACCTTAAAAACACTGTTATTTCATTTCTGTCGCCAGCCCGTAACTCCCCACTGTTATACAATTTTTTTATCTTTACAGGAATACTTCCGATTGTAACCTACGTATCGGCGCAGCAGTACGTGTTCCCAAACACACCATCATGTTCAATGTGTACGAACGACTACTACCCGTTGTGCGGCACCGACGGACAAACCTACAACAACTACTGC
Source organism: Maniola hyperantus (assembly GCF_902806685.2). Classification (NCBI taxonomy): domain Eukaryota; kingdom Metazoa; phylum Arthropoda; class Insecta; order Lepidoptera; family Nymphalidae; genus Maniola; species Maniola hyperantus. The sequence continues at coordinate 11,204,946 of NC_048554.1, forward strand.
CGATTCCAATGCCAACAGAACATGGATCCTTCCCTTCAACTGGCCTACGCCGGCAACTGCCGCGAGAAGAAACTTTGCGGTTGCGTTCCTACGTACGACCCAGTTTGCGGGACCGACGGTGTGACATATACTAACCTATGTAGGCTTTTGTGTTATGGAGGCACTGCTAGCTTAGCTTATCGTGGTGTATGCAGAAACCCCGTTCCACTGATTTCCCCAAACCGTCTGTAAACTTCTGACGGGCCGCCATTTTTGTTATGAGCCACGTTCGTATATTATGTTTCCGTGCATTTACACATCTATATTTACCCTCGCGTTCCGTGTCGCTACTCGCCATTAGAAGGAGATATTAGATTTGTAGAGATTGTAACGCTCTACAAAGCCGAAATGTCATTCTAAAGGCCGATGTACATTACTTTCGGCCGCGTACTGTACCTAATCGTAGCGCGCTTCCATATAGTCCGTAAAAATTACTTTTCACGCGCCATATTTTTAGCTCTATGGGTCAACTGTCATGTCAAAAGTACGGTTCACCTTTAAAATAAGGACTAAAATCGTACTTTTAACATTAAATGTGATACAAAAAGTTAAAATAGCGAGTGAGGAGTTAAATTTTACGCCTTATACATACATTTGGTTCAATGAAAACTCAATGAAATTTTGGAGACATGTTGTAAAAACAAAAAGTATGAATCTATAATATATGCCTATAGTTATACGAAATTCTGTAAAAATATGGTTTACAGTTACACGGGCTCAAAGATTTATATGTAAATCTTTGAGCCCGTGTAACTTTAGAGAAGGAGAATAATTACAACTTACAAGTGGCGAAAAAGGTCGCGATGGCAAATAATATGTAAATGCACGGTTATCTAAACATGTATCCCTAGTCCACGATAGGTCAAGATGGTGATCGGGGAATGAGGCGGCGGGGCGCCCGGACACCCGCACGTCACGGGACGAGGACGGGTTGTGCGGGTGTGCGGGTTTGCCATCTCGACCTGTCGCGTGGCAGACACTCCAGTACCAGTTCGTGGCACACATTGGCGGAAAATCACTTGTTAATTAAAAACAATTCATAGACACTGTTATTTTACTTTTGACACGTATTCAAAACTAGATGATGCCCACGACTTCGTCCGCGTGTATAGGTTTAAGTTTTAAAAAAGTTTTTAGTATAGGTTTTAAAAAAACCGGCCAAGTGCGAATCAGACTCGCGCACTGAGGGTTCCGTAGTACAATCGTATTTTATCGTCATTTTGCACCATAAATCAAAAACTACTTACTAGATCTCATTCAAACCAATTTTCGGTGGAAGTTTGCATGGTAATGTACATCATATATTTTTTTAGTTTTATAATGTGGCTAATTCCTTTGTACACAATCTCTAAACTAAACTAAAATGACAAGTCTAAATCTATTATATCCCTTTCATAATGTTGCTTGCGGAAAAGGATAGCACTAGATTTAGACCTGTTAATTTAGTTTAGTTTAGAGATTGTGTACAAGAGAATTGGCCCTATTCATTCTCTTATTTTAGAAGTTACAGGGGAGGGGGGACACATTTTACCACTTTGGCAGTGTCTCTCGCGCAAACTATTCAGCTTAGAAAAAAATTATGTTAGAAACCTCAATAGCATTTTTGAAGACCTATCCATAGATACCCCACACGTATGGGTTTGATGATTTTTTTTTAGTTTCAGTTCTAAGTATGGGGAACCTAAAATTTATTGTTTTATTTTCTATTTTTGTGTTCTCAGAATACATCTATTTACCAAGTTTCAACAGTATAGCTCTTATAGTTTCGGAGAAAAATGGCTGTGACATACGGACGGACAGACAGACAGACAGACGGGCATGACGAATCTATAAGGGTTCCGTTTTTGGCCATTCGGCTACGGAACCCTAAAAATAGGTAACCAACAGGCAGAAAGACACACATTATTTTTTATATACTATTTATTTTTACAAAGAGATTTAAATAATATTAAAAACGGAAAATTTAAAATCATAAATCTAAATTAGCTAGAAGATCGTCATCATCATCGTATTCTTGAAATGATTTATCTAGATCCATGTCGAATTCAAATCTTTGCGCATTTGTCACAATGTTTGACTGGCCTTCTTTGTCCCAGTTCGTTTCATATTGGCCCTCTGTTTCCGTGTTTATTCCATAGTTTGATGCACACAGGCCATTTGTTATAGTTTTATATCCAATATTTGCTACACATTGGCCATGCATTTTTGTGTTTTGCGCATTGGTTCCAATGTTTGATTGGCCTCCTCTGTAGTTTGTTTCACATTGACCATTTATTTCCGTGTTTTGTCGATAGTTCGACGCACACTGGCCGTTTGTTATAGTTTTTGATCCAATATTTGCTCCACATTGGCCATGGATTTGTGTGTTTGTATCAGTTTGTACCAGTCTCTCGGCAGGTAGGGGTACTTTACGAATATTTGTCCCAGGGATATAATCGTTCTTGTTTTTGACACTCATAGGCGATAAATACTGTGTTATGGAGTTATTGCTCTCCTGAAAAGAAATTGACCGTTCAAAGTTAAGGATTCAAATAGTACGAGAAGTCGAGATGGGGGGGGGGGGGGAAGGCGAGGGGAGGCCCCGCACACCCGCGCTATCCAATTGCAAAGTTTTTGTATTGTAAGGTCTACATCTTGTATAGAAAGCAGGCGTTACTTTGCGGAAGTCCATGATATACAATGAACCAAAAGCTTAATTTGCTATAATCCGCTGAAACAGGTCGAATATGTATGGTGCAACATGCAGCATGCGAAATGCACCACCCGCCCTCCCACTGCTAAACATGCAGGAAGAAGCAGCCACCAGGCAACCAATACGCACCACCACCACGTAGCACCACACAAATCCCAAACACACTCGGACGCACGTTTGGCCCCGACACCGGAGCATCCTCAGGAGATGTAGACCTTACAATGCACAATTGCAAAGTGACGCGCGCGGCAAATCGAGGCGATTTTTTTTTTTTTTTAATATTAGCCATGTTAAATGACTAATATTCCCTTTACCTCTCCAACTAAGCGTCAGGCTTGTGCTAGGAGTAGGTACGACAATAGTGCAACGGGCGGGGTTTGAACCGTCGACCTTTCGGTTTTCAGTCCACTCCATTACCGGTTGAGCTATTGAGGCTTTAAAATGAATTTCGCATTCATAATATTAAGTATAGAATAGAAGTATAGATACCTGATGCTTCATGGTGGTATCTTCAAATGTATCGCCGCTCAGACCGACGTTGTTTAGAACCTGCGAAACATATTCACGTGAGTTATGGAAAAAATGTTGGGGGAGGGTAGGGGGCCAAGCATGACAGGTGTGATAAATAAATCAAAACAGAATTTTGACAACCTCCTTGGCGCAGTAGTAAAGCACTGTGTTTTATGAGTGGGAGGACTAGAGTTAGATTCCCGGGTGGGAAGGAGGGAGGGGAGGAGGGAGGTTTGAGGGATTTTCTGCTTTGTTACAAGTGAATGCTTAGGTTTATCAGCATCGAGTGCATCGCCGCTTAATAGCCTACCGGATGAGATCGCAGTATTGAGAGCCTTCTCGGTAGTGCGAGCAGCGAGCAGGCCTGGCTCACTTGATGACGTGGCGAGAGAGAGAGAGAGAGAGAGAGAGAGAGAGAGAGAGAGAGAGAGAGAGAGAGAGAGAGAGAGAGAGAGAGAGAGAGAGAGAGAGGGGTGTGTTTAATACTTGGACGCAGAACCGTGCGAGCTGAATGTGAGCTGCACTTTACTATCGTAAGAAGAGTCGCTATTTATTTAAACTTCTTTGCGGAGTGAGCCCTCTGTACCTGGGAGGTATTCACTAAGTGTTTTCTTTGTGTAGGCGACTGGTAGGTTGTGTACTTACATTGAGTTTGTCCTGCAACATCGGCCACATGAAGTCGTCGGCGGTTCCTCTGGCCAACAGATAGCGCACACACACGCCGCCCGAGCGCCCGATGCGGTGCGCGCGGGACTCCGCCTGCGTCAGAATCTACACACACACACACACACACAATAGCATCATTAAAGGGCTTCCAAGACGTTCAAGCAGCTTTAAGACCAACAACATTTAAATAGTGTTAATTTAGAGTATAAGCTATCTCCATTCTAAAGGGCAATGGGCAAAAATGCATGGACCCTGGTCCAATCTCCGAACAGTGTTAAAACAATTATTGTATTTAACTACATAAAAAAGAAATTATTTCTCAGTAATTATTAAATAGAGGGTTTTCCCAAATACGTAAAATCCACGTCTTTTGTTAGTTTTAAGTATAAAAACCAATTTAAATTATCGATTAAATTAAAAAAGTACGTCATTATGATGTGACGTCTCATACCAGTATTTCATAGAATATTGCATACAAAGTGCGCATTTTGACGTTTGATAAAAAGTTACTGACAACTAGTCAATAGTTGTCAAATACCGTATTTAAGAGGGCTGTTCGAGCCATATATAGTATGCAACCACGAGTGGCTGAGAACTAAATTAAAGGAAGTTAAAATTATGACAGTGCATAACCAATATTATTTTTGAAAATTTACTATAAACCTAGGCTGTGTTATCTGTACTCTAGGATCTAGGAGTATAGATAACACGGCCATTTTACGGTCATTTGTATTGGATTACGTAACAAAGAGAGCCCTATACTAACTTCTTTCCGTGGATAGCGTATAACTGAAGATGTTAAATAAATATCGCACCCCAGGGTTCCAGTGCAGTTCAGCGAATAGCACCACATCCGCCGCAGTGAGCGTCAGACCAGAGTTGGCGGCAGTGATGGACAAAACTGCGCAGCGACAGTTGGTCGTGTATTGGAATTTATCGACCAGCTCCTATAAAAAAACATTGGTACTGATTCTGGGCACAACCTAATTTTAGAGTATTCGCATCCTCTTTTTACTAATGTAATATGCAAAGGACAGACGCAGTTTGACAGTTTTAAATTTAATTTTTAGATGTTAAAACCCGAGATTTTAGCGCACAGTCGCGAGCCTACTGTTTAAATTTATAGCTTGCACTAAAATTTAGAGTTTTTAAATGTAAAGGTCATGTTCTGTTCCTTTTTAGCATTGTTAAAAAGAAAAGGATGCAGATACTCTGAATTTAGTTTAGAGAAAGACAACGGAATCGGTGCCATTGTATTACATAACTTGGTTTTCTTTTGGGAGAATTACTTTGACGAAAATTGGAAACTTGTGGCCACTCTCCTTTCTGAGCTGTTTGATGTATTAAAATGTTCGATGTATTAAAACATTCGTAGTTAGAAACGACGATCTACAGTATATATGATAGGTTAACTAGAAACAGTCGCTATTTAATTGAACATCTTTGCATAGTTAGCCATCTATACTGCCTGCAAGATTCTAGTAAGTATTCTGTGGCATAATAAAACTCAATTTTTTCAGAAGTTTTTTTGGCGAAGATCACGAACTTGTGGCCACTCTCCTTTATGAGCTGTTTGATGTATTGACTGAGGTGATGAAGTGACTCACGGCTCGTATTCGCGGCGGCGTGGAGCCCACGATGCAAATATAGTAGGTGCCGGTTTCATCCAGCGCGTTGCAGATCGCATCGATCATGCTGCGATGGTGGGCGAACATCAGGAACTTGTGGCCAATCTCCTTTATGAGCTGTTTGATGTATTCACTGAGGTGATGAAGTGACTCACGGCTCGTATTCGCGGCGGCGTGGAGCCCACGATGCAAATATAGTAGGTGCCGGTTTCATCCAGCGCGTTGCAGATCGCATCGATCATGCTGCGATGGTGGGCGAACATCAGGAACTTGTGGCCAATCTCCTTTATGAGCTGTTTGATGTATTGACTGAGGTGATGAAGTGACTCACGGCTCGTATTCGCGGCGGCGTGGAGCCCACGATGCAAATATAGTAGGTGCCGGTTTCATCCAGCGCGTTGCAGATCGCATCGATCATGCTGCGATGGTGGGCGAACATCAGGAACTTGTGGCCAATCTCCTTTATGAGCTGTTTGATGTATTGACTGAGGTGATGAAGTGACTCACGGCTCGTATTCGCGGCGGCGTGGAGCCCACGATGCAAATATAGTAGGTGCCGGTTTCATCCAGCGCGTTGCAGATCGCATCGATCATGCTGCGATGGTGGGCGAACATCAGGAACTTGTGGCCAATCTCCTTTATGAGCTGTTTGATGTATTCACTGAGGTGATGAAGTGACTCACGGCCCGTATTCGCGGCGGCGTGGAGCCCACGATGCAAATATAGTAGGTGCCGGTTTCATCCAGCGCGTTGCAGATCGCATCGATCATGCTGCGATGGTGGGCGAACATCAGGAACTTGTGGCCAATCTCCTTTATGAGCTGTTTGATGTATTCACTGAGGTGATGAAGTGACTCACGGCCCGTATTCGCGGCGGCGTGGAGCCCACGATGCAAATATAGTAGGTGCCGGTTTCATCCAGCGCGTTGCAGATCGCATCGATCATGCTGCGATGGTGGGCGAACATCAGGAACTTGTGGCCAATCTCCTTTATGAGCTGTTTGATGTATTCACTGAGGTGATGAAGTGACTCACGGCTCGTATTCGCGGCGGCGTAGAGCCCACGATGCAAATATAGTAGGTGCCGGTTTCATCCAGCGCGTTGCAGATCGCGTCGATCATACTGCGATGGTGGGCGAACATCAGGAACTTGTGGCCACTCTCCTTTATGAGCTGTTTGATGTATTGACTGAGGTGATGAAGTGACTCACGGCTCGTATTCGCGGCGGCGTGGAGCCCACGATGCAAATATAGTAGGTGCCGGTTTCATCCAGCGCGTTGCAGATCGCGTCGATCATACTGCGATGGTGGGCGAACATCAGGAACTTGTGGCCACTCTCCTTTATGAGCTGTTTGATGTATTGACTGAGGTGATGAAGTGACTCACGGCTCGTATTCGCGGCGGCGTGGAGCCCACGATGCAAATATAGTAGGTGCCGGTTTCATCCAGCGCGTTGCAGATCGCGTCGATCATACTGCGATGGTGGGCGAACATCAGGAACTTGTGGCCACTCTCCTTTATGAGCTGTTTAATGTATTTACTGAGGATAAGAAAATAGAACTTCTTGAATATTCTGTCTAAAAGATGTGGATAAAGTCGCGGGCATAATCTAGTCTCTACAATCTACACAGTATAAAACAAAGTCCCTTCCCACACCCACAGTCTGTCCCTTACGCTTAGATGACTTAGATCTTTTAAAAATATAAACGTGAAAGTGTGTTTGTTTGTTGGTTTATTTGTTTGTCCTTCAATCACGTCGCAACGGTGCAACGGATTGACGTGATTTTTTTTATAAAGACCTGGAGAGTGACATAGGCTACTTTTCATACCGGAAAATCAAAGAGTTCCCAGGGGATTTTTAAAAAACCTAATTACACACGGACGAAGTTAGTTTTAATAATAAGATGAAAGCTACCAAATAGCTGGTATCTTGACTTTAGCGGACTCGCTGAAGTATGTGATGAGCGCAGCGTGCTTGTCGGCAGACTTGGTGCTCTTGTAGTTCTCCGCCATCTGCGACAAGCCTTGCTGCTCCTCCTGCGAGAACTGCAGCAGCGAGTGGTCCAGCAATACTGATTCTCTACAACAAAATCATCCATACTAATCTCTACATAGTCTCTACATAGTATAAAATAAAGTCACTTCCCGCTGTCTGTATGAACGCGTAGAACTTTTAAACTACGCAACGGATTTTAATGCGGTTTTCATCAATAGATAGAGTGATTCAGAGGAAGGTTTATAGCTATGGTTTAATCTTCAAAAAATTAGAGATCCCTAGAGAAATTGAAATAATGTGAATTAGTTCGGAAAAAAATCCTCTCATTTGAGAGTTTCCGAGGCAATGACACCTCAATGACACCACATTAGTATCTACATTGCACCTATGCGAAGCCGGGGCGGGTCGCTAGTACATACTAATACTAGTATTATAAATGCGAAAGTATGTCTGTCTGTCTGCTAGCTTTTCACGGCCCATCCGTTCAACCGATTTTAACGAAATTCGGTACAGAGATAGTTTGCATCCCGGGGAAGGACATAGACTACCGTTTATCCCAGAAAATCAAAAATTGCCCATGGGATTTTTCAAAACCTAAATCCACGCGGACGAAGTTACGGTCATTCTCTAGTATATTATAAGTCGGATAGAAGCAGGCGTTATTGCGAACAACATTACAAAAGATTCATAAATTTTTAGTTAATGGACGGCCCTGAAAACGTTACGCGCCTTTTATCTGGCAGTCATGTAAAACATTACACGCCTTTTGTCTGGCAGTCTTGTAAAACATTACACGCCTTTTGTCTGGCAGTCTTGTAAAACATTACACGCCTTTTGTCTGGCAGTCTAGTAAAACATTACACGCCTTTTGTCTGGCAGTCTTGTAAAACATTACACGCCTTTTGTCTGGCAGTCTTGTAAAACATTACACGCCTTTTGTTAATGTACGGCCCTGAAAACATTACACGCCTTTTGTCTGGCAGGTACGTAAAACATTACACGCCTTTTGTCTGGCAGTCATATAAAACATTACACGCCTTTGGTCTGGTAGTCATGTAAAACATTTCACGCCTTTTGTCTGGCAGTTATGTAAAATATTACACGCCTTTCTCTGGCACGTCATATAAAACATTACACGCCCTTTGTCTGGCATTTATGTAAAAAAACAACAATTTTCACCTAGTCTTTTCCTCCAACGTGGTAAGCACTTGCTCCTTAGTTCTTCGGATGAGGAACCGCTTCTGCAGAATAATCTGCAGCTCCGTCAAGTTGGATTGGCCCGACATATCCCAACCGAAGTGTGTTTGCTTCCCTGCGCAATATCGTTTGCCTAGAAATAAAGATACGATGCAGTCATTTCCATGAAAGTCTAGAATGTCTTTCAGCGGCCTTCTTAACGTTTAGGAAATTTAACAATTAACAAAAATTTATTATTTTACTAGCTGATGCCCGCGACTTCGTACGCATGGATTTAGGTTTTTAAAAATCCCGTGGGAACTCTGATTTCCCGTTATAAAAAGTAGCCTATGTCCCTCTACAGTCTACAGGTCTTACAGTATACCCATGCAAAAAATTACATCGATCCGTTGCTCCGTGACTGAAGGACAAACCAACAAAGAAACACATTTTCACATTTATAATAGGTAGCTGTACAGTTTTCTGTCTTTTTAGGGTTCCGTACCTCAAAAGGAAAAACGGAACCCTTATAGGATCACTTTGTTGTGTCTGTCTGTCTGTCAAGAAACCTACAGGGTACTTCCCGTTGACCTAGAATCATTAAATTTGGCAGGTAGGTAGGTCTTATAGCTGGCACTACACTTGTGGTTACATTACACAAAAAAAATTAAATTGTGGTCATAAACTAATAATTAGTATTTTTAATTTTCGAAGTAAGATAACTATATCAAGTGGGGTATCATATGAAAGGTCTTCACTTGTACATTCTAAAACAGATTTTTATTTATTTTTATGCATCATAGTTTTTGAATTAACGTGCAAAATGTCGAAAAAATACGACTGTTGTACGGAACCGTCGTTGTGCGAGCCTGACTCGCACTTGGCCGGTTTTTTTTGTCTGTTTGAGTACAAGTAGCGTAATCTACAGTCTGTATGTGGAGATAGCGTCCTACCGTACCCCCCGTACCGTATTCAGTGTAATTAGTAAACAGCTTCGGCTCAATGAGCGCCAGTTGCGTGTAGAGCTCCGCGGGGCGGCTGAGCGCGGGCGTGCCGCTCAGCAGCACGCAGCGCGCACATTGCCGCGCGATGCGCACCAGCGCCGATGTGCACTGAGCCTTGTGCGACTTGAGGTAGTGAGACTCGTCCTAACCAACAGTATTAATTACATTAATTGAAGAGTTCCGATATAACTACCATCATCACTTCCCATCAGGTGTGATTGTGGTCAAGCGTATACCTATAATGAATAAAAAAAAATCGCACAAAAACCAAATGTGGTCGATATCCCATCTACTCGTACGAAACGTTTTTGCTCTACTTTTCTAATACGAACCGTTATCGTGTTGGCCTTTTCGGCAATTACGCGCTGCATTCGATCCGAATCTGTGAAAATACGTTCCTGCCGACTTCCGTCATCCGTGATTCTCCAATCCACAAGAAATATTTGGACCGAAGTTGCCAAAGTACTGTTCGTATGTTTGTTTGTAACGCATTACCTCGGATTCGAATCCGAATTCGGTCCGAAATTGCAGTGCGCAACCGCTCTAAAGGTTAACGGTTCCCTTGACGGGTCTTGACAGATAATAAAGTGTTCTTATAAGGGTTCCCTTTTTCTGGAGATACGCAACCTTAATTTTTTTTAAAAACATAGTTTTTACAAACTGTATATTTCAAAATTATAATAATGTTCATAGGCTTTTACTTACAATAATAAGAACGCCAAACTTCTTACTCTTCAGTAAATCCGTATGCATACTAGTGATCTTGTAGCTCACTATTACCACCTGGGTCTAAAATAGATAAAACAGCGAAATTGAAATTTTTTTGGTTCCTTTTAAATTAGTTGCATATGCTATCCGACGCCATGCTTGTCTATAATTTTTTTTTTTTTTTTTTTAAAAGAATATTAGCCATGTTAAATGACTAATATTCCCCTTTCCTCTCCAACTAAGCGTCAGGCTTGTGCTAGGAGTAGGTACGACAATAGTGCAACGGGCGGGGTTTGAACCGTCGACCTTTCGGTTTTCAGTCCACTCCTTTACCAGTTGAGCTATTGAGGCTCAAATTAGTTGCATATGATATCCGACGCCATGCTTGTCTATAAATTTAAAAGAAGAGTTTACAAAAAAAAATCGACCTTAATTTAGTTTTATTTTTAGTACTGCCAATTAAGTTAAGTTAGTCTAAATATATAAAAGGAAAAGGTGACTGACTGACTGATCTATCAATGCACAGCTCAAACTACTGGACAGATCGGGCTGAAATTTGGCATAGCTAGGAAAGGATTTTTGAAAATAGTTGTATTTAACTGGTAAAATACGGGTAAAATTTGTGTAGTCCACGCGAAGTCGCGAGACTAAGCTAGTACAGAATAAAGGAGATACCTGTTTGTCAGCGACCAACTGGCCGTCCTTGCTGGTGGTGAGAGTGACAATGTCCATCGCTGGCACGGACGGTAACAGCTCCCGGATCTTACTCTGCCAGGTCTCTCTGAAACCAATCGTTGTCCTCCCCTTGAGTTGCTTTATCATCGTCAGCCAATAGATATTCACTACTGGCTTCCCTAATGAGTGCCACCACAGCTGCTTGCCCGACTGTAAGAAAATCGTATCTATCGTAATTTTGACTACCTCCCTGGCGCAGTGGTAAGCACTGTGTACTCTTATTAGTGGGAGGTCTCGTGTTCGATTTCTGGCAGAGGTTTGGAATTTTATAATTTCTAAATTTCAGGTCTGGTCTGGTAGGAGGCTTCAGCCGTCGCTAGTTACCACACTACCGGCAAAGCCGTGCTGCCAAGCGATTTAGCGCTCCGTTTCGATCTCGTGTAGAAACCAAAGAGGTTTACTAAAAACTGCCGTAACCCTTATAGGTTTGTCTGCTTCCATCTTAGACTGCATCATCATTTACCACAGGTGAGATTGCAATCAAGGGCTAACTTGTATCTGAATTTTTAAAAAAACCGGCCAAGTGCGAGTCAGGCTCGCGCAATGAGGGTTCCGTACTACAGTCGTATTTTTTCGACATTTTGCAGGATAATACAAAAACTATGATACATAAAAATAAATAAAAATCTGTTTTAGAATGCACAGGTGAAGACCTTTCATATGATACCCCACTTGATATAGTTATCTTACTTAAAAAATTGAAAATACTAATCATTAGTTCATGACCACAATTTAATTTTTTTTTGTGTGATGTAAGCTTAAATTCACGGTTTTCAGATTTTTCCCCAAATGTCAGCTATAAGACCTACCTACCTGCCAAATTTCATGATTTTAGGTCAACGGGAAGTACCCTGTAGGTTTCTTGACTGACAGACAGACAGACATGAAAGTGATCCTATAAGGGTTCCGTTTTTCCTTTTGAGGTACGGAACCCTAAAAATACCTCATAGATGATGTAGTGACAATGAGCATCGGCCAGTTGTGGCTATAGTAGCTAGCGATGGCTAGAGCCTGGAATGTCTTGCCCAGTCCCATATCGTCCGCGATCATACAACGCCCGCGGCGCGCTATCCCGAATCTGTTACAAAATTTACAACATGTTAATACCGAAACAGTAGGGCGATTGTCTAAAACCTGCATCAATCATTATTACAATCTCAATTGTTCTGATTGGCTGAATTTGTGCGATTCTTGTTGCAACAATGCATTGTGGCCAATAGTGAGCGAGCATTAACCAATCAGAAATGATTGCGATCGTGACATTGTAGCTGTCAAACAACCGCGGTAGGGCCACTGGGGGTCAATTATAGTGAAATGACAGGTAGTGACTGTTACGCGTAGATAGAGTAATAAAGATAGATACAGGAACGTTTGCTTTCTCATTCGCACTAAAAAGAGAGCACAGATAAAGTTACCAATGTGATAAACAGAGACGCAGCTAACCTATTTTTTGTCCCTTATCGTGTAACTGGTTTTTTTCAAGAATACATACAAGAAGTTGCAAAACAAACTTTGAGAATTTGTGGCGTTATTGTATTTCTCATGAGTTATTTACTTGTTTTCACATAAAAAACGTTTAATACAAATATTGTTGATCAGTTAATACAAATATTGACTACTAAACAATGGTAATAATTGTCGTGTTATTCATCGTTACGTCGTGCTATCGCTATCTCATACGCGGTTACACAGTACTTAAATCTACCTATTATTCTATCTACGCTGTTACGCTATATGTGTAGTATAGCTGCAGTACGACAAGGCTCTATTGGCGCGTGGCTAAAATTGGAACTAACGCCACCATCTTGTGAAGAGAATCTGTTGGTATTTATTTTCCAACCACCTTAAAACTATTAAATACTTTAACTATCAATTATTAAAACTACAATAGTTAAATAGAATTCTAAGGAATTCAAGAACCAAAGTACAACGATGTTTTCTCCACTGAATTGACATTGGCGGAATTATTGCGGACAACAAAACCGCAGTACATAGAGCCATAGACAAGAAAAGAAGAAGAAATAGAATTCTACAATACATTAACAACTAAATGGCCCAATTACTTATGCCTACTGCTATAAACTCTAATCAATTTCAAATTATATCATTGCACAGTCATGCAAAAAGTTGTTTTATAAGTTTGGATGTAGGGGAATTAATGATTCCAAAAATGTTTGAAAGATAGCTGCAATATCCCCAAGTACAGTGTATAGTGATTAATTCTAAGAAAACATATAAGAAAGTACTAAATAAATAAAAAACTAATCTTTCTATGACAGAAAGGCATATAGAAAGTTCATTTTTGTCCATTGGAATGTCACATCAAATTCAGAATCGTACTTAAAACCAATTTTAAATAATATACTATGCCTTACCCTAATAAACATACCTTACTCCTTCTTCTTGGAAAGGCATTAGCTTGTTTCTAAGGGTCTTCTCTATTGGCGATAGATCAACAGTATTGGGGTCGATTAAGGGGTCATTTAGAATCTGTAAAGAATATGATAAGCAATAAGTAAAACCCCCAAGTGGTTAATGGAAAAATGTCTAAGATTATTTCCTTGTCATATATTATTCTTCATCACTTCATCATGCCTTCATTATTTACTAGCTGATGCCCGCAACTTTGTCCATGTGGATTTAGGTTTTTAAAATCTTTGATATTCTGGGATAAAAAGTAGCCTTTGTTATTCTCCAGGTCTTTAACTATTCCCATGCAATAATCACATTGATCCCTTGCTCGGTTGTGACGTGATTGAAGGACAAACCAACAAACAAACACACTTTCACATTATAATATCAGCCTCAATAGCTCAATGGGTAAAGGAGTGGACTGAAAACCGAAAGGTTGACAGTTCAAACCCCGCATGTTGCACTATTGTCGTACCTACTCCTAGCACAAGCCTGACGCTTAGTTGGAGAGGAAAGGGGAATATTAGTCATTTAACATGGCTAATATTCTTTTAGAAAAAAAATAAAAAAAAATATGGGTAGTGATGTTCTGTAACTAGCGTGCCACATGCTACTAGGTTCCTAGATTAGCATGCCAAATGCGTTCAAATTAATAGACATATCATGACTGACTGATCTATCAATGTACAGCTCAAACTACTGGATGGATCGGGCTGAAACTAGGCAAGCAGATAGCTATTATGACGTAGGCATCCGCTAAGAAAGGATTTTTGACAATTTTACCCCTAAGGGGATGAAAAAGGGGTTTGAAATTTGTTTAGTCCATGCGGATGAAGTCGCGAGCATAATTTAGTATAAATAATTGTTGTTTAACCTTTAAAACATATGGTGGCAGTGGGCCTAGTACAATATAGGGGGCCAGTGGTGCAACTTTAGACATCAGATCTTGGTAATCATCGATTGAAAAGTTCCATAACTTTGATTTTGAATCTGAAACAAATTACACAAGAAAATAAGATACCTACCCTCATATAAATATTTTCGTCAAAACTAAAATGATAGACAGGCAGTTTTGCATTTATAGTACGGGTTCTATATATCTTACCGTAATTCCTAGAAGGTATACTCTTAAAAATATTAATAAGAGGTGTGCAGAACTCTGATGGATTCACTTCAAATCTGTGTTCTGAAATCAGATAAACTGTCCCACTCACGACTTTAGTAACAGGCACTGAATTTTCAGCCTGTTTACAGCTTTCGGGTTTCGCATATGGATGAAATGTATTAGGACTATGGGACCCAGTATTAGATTTCACAGGCCCTATGTTACTATTTTGAGACGTAAACATCCATTCGGTTGATTTTCGAGGCTGGTTGACGATCTTCTGAGCAATGATTTCGTTGGTCAACTTGCTCTGACGCTTCTGTAGGGCAGCTAAACGCTTCCTCTCAATTTCTTCTTTACTGCATGCCATATTATTAATCTCTCATTGTTTATTATTTAAAAATTAAAATTGCATTAGAAACTCGAGAAACTACAATGAAATGAATTTTAAAAATATTTTGACTACAGACTAATAACATATTCACTGATTTTGACTACCTACTCCCTAGAGTAAAATATATCCCCTATATATACGTAAAGTCTATGGTGACCACGCGCCAAAAGAGCCTTGCATACTAGAGCCTTGTCCTGTATGACAGGTGACAAGTGCTGTAATTGGTTGGTTAATGAATTTGGACTTTGACATTGCAATTTTAAATTTATCTTGACTCGACACTTGTTTTTAAAGTTGGTGGACTCTCCTTTCTCTTCCGTACTGATTAAATAGTAAAAATGTCTGAAAAAAGCAGCCCAATAAAATATTTTATAAGTGGGGGCTTCGGCGGTGTCTGTACCGTGCTGTCGGGCCACCCTATGGACACTATTAAAGTGAGATTACAAACTATGCCTCTCCCGAAACCTGGTGAATCAGCCTTGTATAAAGGCACTTGGGACTGTTTTAAGAAAACCATACAGAAGGAAGGCTTCCGCGGTCTTTACAAAGGTATGTCGGCGCCGCTGACTGGAGTTGCACCTATATTCGCGATAAGTTTCTTCGGTTTCGGTCTGGGTAAAAAGTTAATCAAGTCAGACGACAATCAGGTTTTATCCAAACCGGAATTGTTCGCTGCGGGCGCGTTCTCCGGTATTTTTACCACGTCTATCATGGCGCCCGGTGAACGCATAAAGTGTCTGCTTCAGATTCAGCAGGGTGGTAACGTTCCCCAAAAGTATAGCGGTATGCTGGACTGTGCCAAGCAGTTGTACAGAGAAGGTGGGATGAGAAGTATTTACAAGGGCAGTGTTGCCACTATCCTAAGAGATGTGCCAGCCAGTGGCATGTACTTCATGACATATGAATGGGTAAAAGAAGTTTTAGTACCTGAGGATGCAAGTGCAAAGTTAAAAATGGCAGCAACCATTGTGGCTGGAGGCTGTGCAGGTATAGCTAACTGGCTGGTGGGTATGCCAGCTGACGTCCTGAAGAGCAGGCTACAGACTGCCCCAGAAGGAACCTATCCTAATGGAATGAGAGATGTGTTCAAACAACTAATGGAGAAAGAAGGACCTACTGCTTTGTACAAAGGTGTAACACCGGTTATGATCAGGGCATTCCCAGCAAACGCTGCTTGCTTCGTTGGTTTCGAATTCGCTGTCAAGTTCCTTGACTGGGTAGCTCCTAACCTTTGATGGAGTGTTTACAACATGTGTAAATTGTTATTAAAAATATCAAATTGTATTAAAGTAGATATAAGGTTCCTGTTAAGTAAAAGTCACACTTTTTATATGGCTGTTATTACAGATTAGTGTAATTCAGATTTATATAAATATTTATATTTTTATGCATCTGTTATGATTTTTGGTACCTTGCCAGGACATGACAATAATAATAATAATTTGTTTCAGAAAATATTGTGAATTTTGTGTAAATTATATTTTCCCTAGTCCCTTCTTGAAGTAGGTACCTACCTAGTTTTGACTTTTCCATTTGATAGGTTGTATCAGCTCAGCTCACAAATATTATTATAAATGTATAAATAAATTGTATATATTTTTACTATAACTTTTAAGTAAATATTAAAATATAACTTACTGGGGCCGATTCTCTTGTACACAAATCTCTAAACTAAACTAAATTAACAGGTCTAAATCTGGTGCTATCCTTTCCCGCAAGGAACAATATGAAAGGGATAGCAATAGATTTAGACGTGCCGTTTTAGTTTAGTTTAGAGATTGTGTACAACGGAATTAGCCACATTGTTCCTTTAAAATCATATTTATTTTCCTGTTGTAATATCCACATGAATAATTTAATAGGTAGACTTCCTCATAATGCCTACAATCAAAATTCACTGCTTGCAAAATATAATCATTTCATTTCAAAGATGGTAAATAAGTTATTAAATTCTAAAACAAAATGCAATCAATCTGTACCTGCACATTTATCTCACACCCATCTCAAACGGGTACCACCTAGTAACACCACAAATGGGTATTTTTGCTGATTTTATTTTCAAATAAAACAATAAAAGTAAACCTTAGTTAAATCTGGGACAAAGACTTAACTAAGGGGTTACTTTTATTGTAACACTAGATGATGCCCACGACTTTGTCCATGTGAATTTAAGTTTTTCAAAAATCCTGTGGGAACTTTAATTTTCTGGGAAAATTTTTAGCCTATGTCCTTTTCTCGGAATGTAAGCGAATTCTGTACCAAATTTCATCAAAATCGGTTGAACTGTTGGGACGTGAAAAGCTAGCAGACAGAACAGACACTTTCACATTTCTATAATATAAGTATGTATTTTCAATAAAGAAAACTATGATTTTTAGATTTTAAATAAATTTATTTATATTAAAAATACATAGTTCACATCACTCATTACTTTGGTCTACTCTACTGCCAGAGCAGTGACCTGTTTGAAATAAATTGTTACACCATCATCATCATGATCAACCCATTGCCAGCCTCTACTGCGCACATGTTTCCTCTCAGAATAAGAAGGGTTTAGGCCATAGTCTGCCACACTGGCCCAGTGTGGATTGGCAGACTTCATACACCTTTGAGAACATTTTGGAGAACTCTCAGGCATGCAGGTTTCCTCATATATTTTCCTTCACCATTAAAGACTAAAGCAAGTCATACTCAATTTATTACACAATGTTTGATTCAAAATAGTTGCATATCAATAAAACTCTCTCCTAAAATTAATTTCAATTCTTCTATTCTTTTCATACACATTTTCCTCATGTTTCTTTATTTGTTGCTTTGTTGATTCATCGTTCGAACTTTTTAATCTTTTTTGCTCATGACCTAATCCCTTCTTATCATTCTTCTGAACTGTTTTAATTGGGTACCTATTTCCAGACCCATCTGGACCTAGGCCTGTTTCCTTATCCCATCCAGCTTTGAGCATGATCTGATAACCTTTATTGGATTGTGGTATGACATAGTTTGTTGGTAGTTTTCTACCTAAAAATAGAAACATTAAAGTCAGTGACAAAAATTATCACAATCAAAATCTTTATCTCTCCTGTAATAGGAACATTTCTAATTGTTACACTAGCTTAATCCCGTGACTTTGTCTGCATGGACTACACAAATTTCACACCTTACATCATAAGAGCTATCTCCACGCCAAATTTCAGCCCGATCTATCCAGTAGTTTGAGCTGTGCTTTGATAGATCTGTCAGTCAGTCAGTCACCTTTTCCTTTTACACTCACTGCTGACCAGAGTCTGTGGTCACTAATGATTTGAATTTGGTCACTAAACTGTGAACGAGGTGACCAGGGTGGGGGGAAGATCCAGTCGAGAGTTGTTTGTTGAGACTTAGATACTAACACATTGGACAAATGTTCTTATTAGATAAATAAATTGAAATTGAATTACAATATTCATAATACCCTCTCTCATTGCTGTTGGTGATCCCCTTTACATTAATCACCAAAACATAGGGATTTCTTAGGTTTAATGATTATTATCAGATTTTACTAATAACTGTTAGATAGCAGAATGTAGTCTTCAAGGCACAGAGGAAACATAAAAGGCCTTTGGACCTCCTAAGTTGGTCACCCATCAAATTACTGACATGGGACAAATTTTCTTTATTAATACCTACTAGAGAAATATTGAAATGAAATGAAATGATTTATTTGTTTTAAAAGATCTTTTTAAAATTGTGCCAGGGACCCCGAAGTAAGTTTGCAAAACCTGTATCTCAGGGTCCCCGCTCTCCCTCCTTCATCATTAACAAATAAACACTTATACAAAACTAAATTTAGTGATATGATATGAAACTTAAAAATGTGTGTGTGTGTGTGTGTACATATGTGTATCAGTGTGTATTGTGTGTGAGTGTGTGTATGTGTACATGTGTATATTTTTAATAACAAATTACAAATTACAAATTTTCCCTACCTATTTATATTCCTACAAGTAATTCTGAAATTCTCTAATATTGAAAACTTTACTTACCTATGCTAGCTTTAATATTGTGTATAGTTGATGATAAGTGTTCATCTTTATTGTCAAATGTTTTCCCATCACATATGTTACATACATACAGTTCTTTATGTCTCATTTTATGTTTTATTTCTTTTACATACACATTTATTTTCTTAAGTTGGCTACAACTTGAAATATGACTCAGAAGTATATCGGCTAGATAACTACTTTTGTTCTTAATAATTAAACTCTTAGCAGAGTTTCCTGCTTTGTCCTGAACTGTAGTATCAATTCCACGCTTCAAAAGTTCTTTGACAGCTTCATAAGATTTAGCTTGGCAAGCTATCATAAGCAAACTCCAACCATACTCATCAACTGTATTCACCTTATCAGGGTAGGCATCTAAGATCTGTCGTAAAGTATCAATATCATTCTCTTGCACACTTGTAAACAGTTTTAGATTAGATACGTATAAACTGTCAAGGTTTCTCTTACGTTTTGTGTGTGACACATTTTGGGTATTAACGTTAGCATTCCCCGAGAGGCGCTCGTGATTTTCTCGCACTTGACCCACTTCTTCCAGGTACAGTTTTCTGGCCTCCTCCCCACTTATTCTATTGGAGGCTATAATTTTTGAAGAAGTTGAACGCACGAAGTTATTGTAGTCTCTACCTAACATGTTTAAAAAAAACTAATACTAAATTTCAAAAAATCGTATAAATGTACAGTGTGTCCGTGTGGCACTGTGACAAATTCATTATTCAATATTCAATTCGAGAAAAATCATTAAAAAATTCCTAAAATAGGAAAAATCACAACACAGTCATATTAATACATATTACAAATACAATATGATGTACAGTGACCGTATATTCAATGTACTCTGTGCTCTGTGATCCCTATCATAAAAGATCCCTATTAATCTGTGGACATATGCGACATGACCATAGAGCCTGATGAGGATGTATGGACGATAGACCATCATGCCCAGATGACACAGATAATTTGCAACTAGCATAGAGGCAACTAGCGTGGCCCCCCTCAGTCCCTCTCGCTCAAGCAGATTTTCTTACTTGTGAAATGTCATTCCTTCTACACTTCACGTTGTTTGTCAAATACTCACGTACAAATACATTTTGACAAACAAAAAAAGTGGCCACGGTGATAAGGACCAAGCATAATCATTTTGTCACGTTCTAACAAGAGCTTAAATGCATTTAGCTATCTCGCTCTAACAGTAAGTGCCACAATAGGGCTACTTCCATAGAGATTAACAGTCCTTATTCTGAGTGCCCACACTTCCACTAGGTCGTAGATAGAATAATAAAGGTAGATACAGGAACGTTTGCTTTCTCATTCACACTAAAAAGAGAGCACAAATAAAGTTACTAATGTGATAAACAGAGACGCAGCTAACCTATTTTTGTCCCTTATCGTATAACTGGTTTTTTTCAAGAATATATACAACTTACATACAAGGCATGCAACTTTAGTTGCGAAACAAACTTTGAGAATTAGTGGCCGTAATTGTATTTCTCATGAGTTATTTACTTGTTTTCACATAAAAACGTTTAATACAAATATTGTTGATCGGTTAATACAAATATTGACTACTAAACAATGGTAATGATTGTCGTGTTATTCATCGTTACGTCGTGCAGCGTGCTATCACTATCTCATACGCGGTTACACAGTACTTAAATCTACCTATTATTCTATCTACGCACTAGGTATAGAGAATAGTTATTTTTTTAACTAGTTTTATGGCTCTGGATTCTAGCTTCCTCTTTCTTATGATCCTTATGGTCAACGGCAACCATGAACTATGAATGTTATAAAAATGGATCAACCATCCTGCCTACATCTATGCCTATTTGAAACATATATCTCCTTCTACATGGCGCTTCGATAACAAACTAGAACGAGATCGCACGTCAGTGGTATCGGGACACCACGGAGGTCCGATCTCTCGGGACCACCAAATTAAGTTAACTTGGATGTTGGCGAATCTTTCAGCTCTTATGTATAGTCTCGGTTCACTCTGGTACAAGGAATAAACTACTCTCTAATGAGTCTGGTATGGTTCTTTCTGAGCTAAGGAACCCTCGATGGCCGAGTCTGACTCGCGCTTAGTCAGTTTTTTTTTTAAATCACAAGCTTTATAAATCAAACTATGTAAAAAAAGGCAGTCACATAGATATTTTAATTTTTAATGTTAAGTATTAACTACTTATTACAACTATTGTAGAATTTTTAAAAACTATTTACATCACATTCTATGGTTATGGCAATTTGTTAAATATTAAAGATACATGGTATAGTTCCCAAATAAACTACATTAAACCCAAATAAATGAGATCTCATATCACTTTGTCAATTCTTTAGCAATACTTTTTAATGCTTCGGTCTGTTCTTTCAGCAATTTCAGCTTTTGTCTTAAGTAATCCTTCTTAAAATTTAAATAATCTTCTTTGATCTGTGCTTTCCTTTGTTCCTGGACAGCTATCAGGTCACAGTTAAAGAAACAGCTATTTGAGTGTTTTGAGCTATGTTTTGAGTTTTTGATTTTTACTTTTTTTGTTTTGTGTTCAGTTGAAATAAACACTTTTGGCTCAGGAGGTGAACCTGGTTCACTCAAGGAGGTTGCGGACATTCCATCATTAAATTCATCTTGATTTTCCCTCAACGGCACAAACTCTGTAGATTCTTGATAATCATCTGAAGACATATTTTTGATGCCTAAGGCATCCTGTTCTGCTTGAGATAGTGTAGTTGTAGAAAAAGGTACTTCCCCATTTGTTTCAGCCTGCTTTTTCTTTGTTTTCGAACGAAGATCGTGCCATGTCTGAAAAAATAAATAAGGTAACTTACTAAATGTAAAAAATTGGGTAGGTACCTAACATGAAAGAGATTTTATAAGGAACCTACCTAACTTCTCAGATAGTAAAATGCTACCTTTTAAGCAAACTACCTACACTATAAACTCTTATAATATGTATCAATATATTATTTTCACTAATTACACAAAGGCACAAAGCATGAACTTAGTTTGACAAAGTGGCTGCCAGCTTAAATTAAACTAATATAAACATTATTTTCGTACTTTTCTCCACTGCCTCCAAGTTTTCCTCGCACCCGGCATAGCATTGCACTCGCTGGCTATGTTTTGCCATAATACTTGAGAATCTTTATAGCTAAAATCCTGAGTAACTTTGCAAGATATTAATTCTGGATGTTTTGCCATTAACTCTATTAATTTTTTCTTCTGTCGAGCTGTAACATAAATACACCTTTGTCTTTTCCTACCTTCCATTTCTAGGTAAGCACAGCAGTTTATTTAAATGCTTAGTAATTAGAAAACGTATTTTTTTATTTTTGTAAACAATGAAATAACCTCGTAATATTAGAACATAGAACACGTAGGTAGTGATTATACTCTTTGACATAGAATAACAAATGTCAAATGACAAATTATTGCCATAGGCTTAGACCATCGACATAGGAATTTGTATGTACTACGTAGTAGTAGTACATACAAATTCTTTGGCTTAGACAAATCTGGACAAATCACAAACGGTTTTAAAGAGTTGGCAACACTGTGTCCGTGGTCTGCCGTGCTGCATGCGTGCTGCCGTGCCGTCGCCCGTCATCTGAGCACCACCAAGCACCAAAGAGCCAAGCATAGACTATACGTATATACTGGAAGGCAAGCACCATAAGCACTTCCGTGAGTTCAACAGTTGACGAATGTTGTGCCGTGAAAGAATTCGTGGTTCTGTTTTACTGCTTAGTTTCGATTATTTTAGAGAAATAACATTGACTCCATTATCCTTTTACAGACATTGGTGTGTAAATAATATGATATGACGAATTTGTGACTTTAATATTGTGAAGTTTTGTTTTGCACAATGGCTGGCACGGGTGGAATATTTTTGCGACGATTTCTACCATCCATCTTCGGATATCTGTTTCTAATTCATATAGCGGAATATGTAAGTATTGTGCGTAGTGATTACTAAATATACCGTTGTTCCGCGCTACTACACAGTATGTTAAATCTGTAGTGAGAATGTAGTTTTTGTGTGAAGCCATGATACGTCATGTTAGTTTACTTTTTTACGTTCACCTTGCAAAATATTAATACTCAGTATAAAACCAAGACCATTGCGTTATAATGAGGAAATGATATCATAAAACAGGTTTTCGATGTAAAACCTTCGTATTTAAAGTTTTCACAACATTTTGAAAACGTAGGGTGGATTTCACTTTTCAATTACGTTTCTAGATTAATGGGTACCTAGTTAATTGCGTGCTTGGTACAATTTAAATGTATGTATGTATGTATATTCTTTTTTGCACCACAAAACACCAATGACAGGTTACAAAAAAGAAATCTTAAAAAGTAGGTACAAAAAGGCGGTATTATCGCTATTCTCTTCCAGACAACCTTAACGCTAGGAAGAAAACAAACAAATGGACAGTGGGAGGTGGGTACTATAATATTAAAATATTAATACACTAATATATCTCTGTATATATAAATGAATCGCTAAATGTGTTGCTGATCGCAAATCTCGAGAACAGCTGAACCGATTTCGCTAATTCTTTTTTAATAATATTCCTTGAAGTACGAGGATGGTTCTTACGGAGAGAAAAATTTAAAAAATTGCCTGAAAAAGAATCGACTGTTAGGCGGTAAGAAGTTTGTGGGGGCAGCTAGTACAAAATATAATAGACATACTTATGACTACACAGATAAAATATATACTTATACATTTAAATAATAAACTATGTCGTTACTGACGATTGCAAAGGGATAGGTAATGATCGACATCAATTTGTAATTTATTAAGAAACTAGAAGAACTAGAAAACTGATGCCAGCGACTTCGTATGTGTGGATTTAGGTCTTAAAAATCCCATGGGAACTCTTAGATTTTCTGGCAAAATAAGTAGCCTATGTCACTCTCCAAGTCTTAAACTATACCCATGCCAAAAAATCACATCGATCTGTTGCAACGTGATTGAAGGACAAACCAACAAACAAACACACTTTCGCATTTATAATATGGGTAGGGTAGTGATTCAGCACAAAGATAAATTATAGATTGATTAAAGCTATGGATTTATAGGAGTTACTGAAGTACACGGAGAGCATTGAATGGACAACTTACTTATCGTTAATGAACAACTTACTTATCGTTTTGTATTTTGTCTCTACTTAACATAATTTATCATTAATCTTCTAGGTAGATTGCACCGCCATTCCAATTAGATGTAAAATAAATAAATTAATAAATGGAACGTGCTAGCCATCCAACTGGGAAATAATGTAATCTAAAATAAAATAATGTAATCATTCATCCGACAGTATGAGTCTTGTGGTCATGTAGCTATATTCCACTTTGACCTTTTTAATAAACTGGGGTGTTGTAAGATTTTAATTTTTAAGGGTATCTTAAATTTTATGGGTCTCTTAAAGTTTAAGTATCTCTTGAATTTTAAGGTTCTCTTAAATTTAAGGTACTTATTTCTAAATGTAAGGTGATTTTGAATTTTAGACATCTAAAGAGTCACAACCCTCAGTAATGAGGAATACGACGTAGAGAAAATGTTTTTTCATCAATATTAAGTACCTACCTAGTAAAAAAAAATAATTCTCGGACGACTAAAAGATCGGCTAGCGATAGGACGGTCGGCTCAATAATAAATATTTTTTATTCAAGTAAACTTCCACAAGTACTTTTGAATCGTCGGATGCATCTACCACTGGTTCGGAATAAATATATGAATATAAATATCAATAAAAATAAATTCGTCTTCCATCAGTCAGTCAGCTAGACACTTCCAAAGAAAAGTTGGGGTCCAGTAACTAGTCTCATACAGTGCCCAAAAATTATGGTTTGGATGGAAAGTGCTTGTTGTGATAGCTGGTTGCTGTATGAATAGCTATTGTTATAAACAATCTCAGCATGACTGATAACACAATCTCACTTCTTTTCATATTAGGTACATGTATAGAAATTCTTTGTGTTTTCAGGGTGAGAATTCTTTACGCAAGTATTAACCATCTATAGTAATCTATATTAATATTATTAAAGAGGCAAGCTTTACGCTTAATTGGACGGGAAAGGGGAATATTAGTCAGCAACTTGGCTAATATTCTTTAAAAAAAAAAACTACTGGACTGTTTTGGCTCAAATTTAGAATGGAGATAGATTATACCCTGGATTAACACATAGGCTACTTTTTATCCCGGAAAATCAAAGAGTTCCCGCGGGATTTTAAAAAACGTAAATCCACGCGGTCGAAGTCGCGGGCATCAGCTAGTACTTAATAATTTTGAAATAAATTAATTCAATAATTATGTACTTAAATTAAGTACTTAAATAAACTATTCAATCTTCTAAGCAAATCATTGTTAAGTAAAAATACTTAGAAATGAATCATTACTCAATAGTTTTAGGTTGATTCATATGCAGGTGTCTGATTAAATTGTGGCTAACCAGTATTGAACTATATCTTATCTGTGACAGTTATTGTATTTTTTCTTGTTATCAGATTAGGCAAAATAACAATGATAACTGTTATATATAGAGTCAATATACAGTTAAAGTGATAAAGTGCAACCCTGAAAATACATCTTAAATTATCGACAAAGAAATAGAAAAAAAAAAAAAAAATCCTACTTATAATTATTGATGAATTAATGTTTCTAACATGACTTGTAACAGCCAGAATTGAGGACCTCCTTTTGTTTTGTTTGTTTTGTTTGTTTTGTTTTGTTTTTGTTTTGTTTGTTTGTGAGGCCTTTTTTTGTTATTTGGTTAAAAATCATTTTTTTTTCAAAGTATTGGGCCCATTTCTTTCAAAAAAAAAAGATTAATGCCATTTAGTTACTTCTTGGCAAGGTAGGTAGTGAAGATAAAATAACAAATAGCTTTTCACAATTTTTTTTCTAGTGTTTTTGTCGATAATTTGATATCTGGTTTCACCCCCTTGCGGTGTCACACTCGTGGAAGGACACACTGTATGTTACATCTCTTATCTAGTCACAACTACTTTTAACTGCAAAATATACTTGACTCCTATATAGTAACAGATCAACTATTTCTTAGTTTGTCACAGCAGTGACTGGCAAAACTGATGGCAAAATCTATCATCCTACTTAATGTATGCTATAAAAATGTATATTAATGGCCAAGTTAACTATTTCAATAAAACTAATCAATACAAATTATATGTAACAATCAATATCAATCCCACCATAGGACTTCCATGTCATAATAATTGATGTGGAATGGGGGACTTCATTGAATTAATTGACTTGTAAATTGACAACATAGTTTGCTACTGTTGTCTGCACTGTAACTGCAAAAGTATATATATTACTAGCTTATTCCCGCGACTTCGTCCGCGTGGACTACACAAAATTCAAACCCCTATTTCACCCCCTTAGGGGTTAAATTTTCAAAAATCCTTTCTTAGTGGATACCTACATCATAATCGCTATCTGCATTCCAAATTTCAGCCCGATCCATCCAGTAGTTTGAGCTGTGCGTTGATAGATCAGTCAGTCAGTCAGTCAGTCAGTCAGTCAGTCACTCACTCACTCACCTTTTCCTTTTATAAAATTAGATATGGAACTACCTATGTCATAATATTGTATGTGTGTAATAATACTATGCCTATTTGATAATAATTGCGTATTGCGTATCTTCCATTGCAAGGCTCCGCCCTCAAGGCCTACCATTCTTACGTCATCGCATGCGCATATCATATTAATTTCTTTTCCTCGACCTAAGCTAAATATAACTAAGTTAACTATTTTAGTCAGAGCTAGACTATAATTACTTATATTACATGGCGTAATATTATAAATTGAATCTTTGGAAAGAGCAATCGCTGAGTTTCTTGAACCAGTAGTGGATTTAATCTAATGAAAAACACCATTTCTTCCATAAACTAACCAAGGTTTACAGCCCTTTTAAAATGATCGTTTAACCTCCGAGTTCGACAGCGTTGTTTAACCGTTCGGTTACCACAATTTTGACATGTGTTGTGCCCTTTGTGTTCACATCATTTTTAGGTTATTTCGATTTGTCTTTGTGTTGTTTGCTTTTTACTCGACTGCGACGAAGCCCAAAAGGAATCGTTATGTTTGACCTGTATGTATGTCCGTCCCTATGTCCGCTCGTAACTACTCAACGGCTCATCCGATATTGGTAGATGATATTTCAAATGTCATTAGATTTGTCTTGAGTGTCACTGAGTCCATAGAAATTAAGAAAACATCAAAATGGTGAATTTATGCGTTTTAATGTGCGGGCTGAAAAAAAAAATGAAGCTACAGTGCAAACCGCAGTCGGGGTTTTTTTTGAAAACATCTTAAGTTACTTGTTTCAAAAGATTTCGAAATCCCACTTTGTCCGATAAAATCTGGCAACTATTTATTATTTATTTATGGACTATCGCTTGGCTACAATCAAGCTGCTGGCAAGTGATGACGTGGCCTGAGATGGACCGCGTTTGTCTAGAAGATGCCTATTCACTCTTTACTTGAGGAAGGAAAACTGATGTTGGAAGGGCGTTCCATATCCTAGTGGTTCGAATTAAAAACGAGGAGGCAAATCGTTTCGTACGTCTCCGTGGAATTTCGACGTTACGTTCGGGTGCAAACCTTGGCGCATACCATATTGCTCCTCTAAAGGCCGGACCGCATTACAGCGGCGTGCACTGCGCGTCACTACGCGTCGCGGCATGCAGACCGTTTTCACTAATTGTGTCTTGTCCCGTGCCTTCAAGTTGGCACCTTGCATTTGCTTTGTTTGCTTTATTTCTTAGAACTTAGGGTTTATTATTGTGTGATTTGTTATAGTGCCAACATAACGTTATGGGCTGATGTTATAGTGAATGGTCTGCAGAGAAAATTTTGACGCCAAATCGACGCGCCGCACAGCGCCTTCCGGCTTAAATGTTGTTTTTCATAACCGACTTTGTACTAGTGAGCAGGTAATTGCTGCTCTAATTGTATCACGTAATTTTCCTTGGATCGTTGATCTTGTAGTTAGCGTCTCAAAATTTTATGTTCCACTTCCTACGTAAGAATGAAATATGTACTTAACGATTTTTTTATCACAACAATTCTTGGAAAATGTTATTTTTATTTTCCTGTTAGGTAAGTACTATGTTAGTACATATACGTATAAAATGCGTAAAATTTTACGGCAATTAATTTTATGGCATTTTTGTAATATCTAAATAATGAAAAAAACAATTAAAGTACTAATATACCTACATTGTATTAGAAAAATATAAAGACATATTATTAAAACAAGTTCTATATTATATTATTACTATTATAAGAATATTCTGTGATTATACACACAAACTATACAAACTAACACAATCATCATTTTATTTATCTGTGTAGGCATATTATCTCAAACCATGTACAAATTTTTTTTAGATTGTAGATATTTATATTAGGATTAAGGATACTTAATATTATATTATTAAATAAGTGAGTATTTATATCTAAAAATTGGGGTTTTTCTGTGTCCGAAATAGAGCTCCTTAGTTAAATATTTCTGCAAATAAAGATAAAAAAATTTACTTAATAATAAATTATAATATTTAAATTACAAAACTTAAATTCTGCTGTTTGATATTTCTTGCACGTCACAAGGTTGTTTGGTAAAAAAGGGCCATTAAGCTCTCAAGTCCATCTCATTCGGTAGTTTATAATCATAACTAAATGCATTGTGATATTATGTGTAATAATAACAGGTTGAGATTATACAGTCGTCTCAGTAGATTGCTTAATCAATTTTTCTTCTGTTTTCTGCACGTACTTAAAACGCTTTTCCACCAGGGATGTGCGAAGATGCGTAGCGAATGACATGACTCTTAAAGCTCGGAATACTAACTACTACTGAGTAAAGAAGCTCTCAATCCCCCGTATCAATTTATCATTCGTAACGTGATGGCTACGACGATCTGGCTCGTTCAAACACTTGTTTTCCCCATATTTTTACACGCTGCGGAGACGTGGACTTTGCGACTAGTCGAGAAGAAGATTGATGCTCTGGAGATGTGGTGCTGGAGGCGAATGCCAGGAGTCTCATAGACCGAATTTCGTACCAACGTCTCTAAGAACTCGTCATTTAATAACGACTTTCGGCGTTAGTACAGAGTCGCATATTCTTCGACGTCTATTAGTCAAGCGTCTTGTCGTGCTTGCCCTGCACGACAAGACGCTCGACTATGGGGGTGTGATATTAGATAGATAGATAGAAAACTTTATTGCACACAAAACAAGCAAAAAATACCCAAAGATAATTTTATGATATTAGTGACTTAACTAAATGACTTCTCAAAGATTGGAGATCCCCTAGAATTAGACCTTTAGTCCGCCGCTGGATAAACGTACATAACTACAAGCCCGATCTGTCAAACTCCTAAGTCCGCAACCTTTTTGAATCGGACAAAAGCACTTCATGAAATAATAGGAAGAAACTGTTTCAAAAGAATTATCTACTCAAATGAAGGCTAAAATTAGAAACTACCCTCTTGTGTATCGATGCATCGATGATAGTGGGAACTGGAACCATAGACACGAGCGACGCGTGCTTGACCTCGTCGATGCTTAGACGGTTATGTCATCCATTATTTGTATATTATGTAATTATCTTTCATTAGTTTTTGTTTACGTAAAAAGTATATATGACAGCACTACCTACTCTGCAAAAATTACGATCTAGCCTACGAGTACCTAAAGCTAATAAGTACCTACCTTTATTATAAATGCGAAAGTGTGTTTGTTTGTTTGTTTGTCCTTAAATCGCGTCGCAACGGTGCAACGGATTAGGTGATTTTTTGCAAGGGTATAAATAAAGAACTGGAGAGTGACAAAGGCTACTTTTTATCCCGGAAAATCAAAGAGTTCCTACGGGGATTTAAAAAAAACTAATTCCACGCGGACGAAGTCACGCATCAGCTAGTTACTAAATACGATTGTTTAGTGTAAGTCTATAAAACGTAATTACGATGGTTTTCAAAACAATGATTTACTATAGCATTTTGGGCTATTTGTGAATTGGAATTCGCAGCTACTAAATACTCAGACTGATGGATAAATAAACATAAGTCTGTATGTTATTTTTGTCATGGACTTATGAAAAGATTTGAAAAAGTGAGGAGGTAGGTAGTAAGTACGTGACTTCATTTTCACTTGCATGAGGCGATGAGAGCTCGTTAGTGTAAATTAGGATTAAAGTTATTATCATAAGCCGGTAAGACTATACTGGTTTTGTGACATCACTGTTAGACATACAGTACTCGGCCAAAAGTAATGTTTATCGGCCTTTATTATCAGCTTTGTAGAGCGTTGTCTCTGTCACTCATACCTTCTGCTTCTTCTTCTCTCTCTGGGCTGGTTTCCGCACTTAAACGTTTCCGTCTGTTGTGCATGCATTGCCCCTCCCCGCTGATGTCTTCACTCCAGCCATCCAAGCTCGCTCCAGAAGCCAAGTGTCACTCATACCTATATGACGTTTTGTCGTTCGACAGAGACAGTGCTCTACAAATTTGCTATCTCCTTCTAAAGATCGCTTTGCCGCGTACTGTGTAAGATTATAGTTTGTATATTTAGTCGTATAGGACGCGTTATTTTTCTACAGCGATATGTCCCTAACCGCTAACGAAATGTTTCCTAAGTATACGAGGTAAACACCGATTGACGTACGTGGCACGTAAATAATACTTGTACTGTAGAATTACGTGCCACATTGCGAGCTGTGGGAAATGCATGTAGCTTTGTTCCAAGACTCGGTTACTACTATTACACGAACAGATAAGGAAACTACTATACCGACTGTTTATTATTGGGGTTATCGGAACACGGTGCATTTCTCTACTTAAACCATAGCCTTATGGGCAGATTACACCTACCGAGTACAGTGGCGAGTCAGTGTCCTCGGCCGAGTTCTCTGTTGGTATAAACACTTTAACGAGTGCAATTTCGCCGCAATTTCTCAGCCACAGCACTGTCTCGGCCGAGTGACATTTTACTGTCTCGCTTTACTACTCGGTAGGTGTAATCTGCCCATTAGCATCGACTGTGACCTCCTCTCTACATAGGTCTTGACACAGTTCATGGCAGTTAAGGAACTTCGAGGCTTCGATGCCACTGGCAGGCGTCAAATGTTAGTACATATTTTGACGCAGGTAGCCCTATTTTTCTTTCTTATTTCACGTCACCATAGCCTAATATTGGACATATCGTCGATTCAGGATCAAACTGAGAGTTCCCTCACTCTAGTTCACGCTGATCTTGAGTTAACCAAGTAATCTCTACATAGTATAAAATAAACTCGCTTCCCGCGTCTGTATGTATGTATGTATGAACGCGTAGATCTCTTAAACTACGCAACGTATTTTGATGCGGTTTTCACCAATAGATAGAGTGATTCAAGAGGGGAAGGTTTATTGCTATAGTTTAATTCTCAAAAAATTAGAGATCCCTAGAGAAATAGAAATAATGTGAATTAGGTCGGAAAGAAATCCTCTCATTTGAGAGTTTCCGAGGCAATGACACCACATTAGTATCTACATTGCACCCATGGGAAGCCGGGGCGGGTCGCTAGTATTATGATAAACAAGCCCCCCAATTGTGTAAGAAAAACGTATTCATCGTTATCGCAATCGTCAACAAATCCTGCCCCTTGATTGGCTGTGAAACATTTTCTCATGTAGTCAGATCAAGTATGTACTAGCAGTTGGAACCTTCCCTATAATACCTACCTAACATAGCTTTTTGAATCAAAATAAAATTGAAAAATAATATATTTTTCATAACTAATGTGGATTTCCGCATCCTGTATGGATTAGTTCTGTTATCAGCATGTGTTTTGACTCCGTCCGGTTTCGTAACAATGGTTTTGATTAAATTCATACCCGTTACAAGTTAGCTTAATCTGGTGAGGTCGCAGTTAAATGCTAATTTGTCGTCGAATAAAAAAAACCGGCCAAGTGCGAGTCTACGGTCGTATTTTTTCGACATTTTGCAGGATAATTCAAAAACTATGATACATAAAAATAAATAAACATCTGTTTTAGAATACACAGGTGAAGACCTTTCATAATAATAACCCCACTTGATATAGTTATCTTACTTAGAAAATTGAAAATACTAATTATTAGTTCATGACCACAATTTAATTTTTTTTTTGTGTGATGTAACCACAAATTCACGGTTTTCACGGATTCTAGGTCAACGGGAATTACCCTGTAGGTTTCTTGACAGACCGACAGACAGACAGACAACAAAGTGATCCTATAAGGGTTCCGTTTTTTCCTTTTGAGGTACGGAACCCTAAAAAGTAAAAAGTCCTAGTTAGTCGTTGTTACATGTACAAACTAACGTGAGCGGTGCTCAAGGGCAGGGGCGTTCAAAGGCACGTTAGTCCAAGTCTGGTTGGTGCGATCGATACGCATTTGACGGGCTTTGGAGAAACCCTGCAATAAATTAATTTTCCAACGCGAGCCAGGCATTGGCAACATTGTTGTCATCACTATCCCTATTATAAATGCGAAAGTGTGTTTGTTTTTGTCCTTCAATCACATCGCAACGGAACAACGGATCGACGTGATTTTTTGTATGGGTATCGTTTAAGACCTCGAGAGTGACATCGAGAGCTCGCTTGCCTAGAAGATGCCTATTCACTCTCGACTTGAACCCATATCATCTTCGGGATGCAAACTATCTGTCCAAAATAGATGATGCCGGCGACTTCATTCACGTGTATTCAGCTGGTAGATAATACAAAGCAAGCTTTTATTTCTTTGGTTAAGTCTCCCGCGACTACGGTACGCGTGGATTTAGGTTTTAAAAATCCCGTGGGAACTCTTTGATTTTCCGGGATAAAAAGTAGCCTATGTCACTCTCCAGGTCTTTATCTGTACCCATGCACAAAATCACGTCAATCCGTTGCGACGTGATTGAAGGACAAACCAACAAACCAACAAACAAACACACTTTCGCATTTATATAAGGGTACGGATGTGCAATTTACTTTAAGTGTTCATAGATAGTTTAAAGGTTAATCGAAACATTGAACTGAATGATTTGAGCGAATTTGTCCATTAACGCAAATCGTCGTAAAATAACACGGACAAGAACCTTACAGAAGGTAAACGAACTCTGCTATCTGTATGTGAAGCTTTTCAGGTTAATTGGAAGGGAGGCATTCACTATTGAGTGTACCTATACGTGAAATGGTGAACTATTCATATCGCGATTGGAACCCTTTAAAGCTTAAGTTGTGATAGCCTAGTGGTTAGGTTAGCTAGGCACGAGATCTATAGAGTGCACTCTGACTTTGCTTAGACAGAGTTAAAACGAGCCAGAGCTATATCTCTCACATAAGTATGTCTCCCTTTAAAGCTTAAGTTGTGATAGCCTAGTGGTTAGGTTAGGTAGGCACGAGATCTGTAGAGCGCACTCTGACTTTGCTTAGACAGAGTTAAAACGAGCCAGAGCTATATATCTCACATAAGTCTGTCTCCCTTTAAAGCTTAAGTTGTGATAGCCTAGTGGTTAGGTTAGGTAGGCACGAGATCTGTAGAGCGCACTCTGACTTTGCTTAGACAGAGTTAAAACGAGTCGCAGCTATATCTCTCACATAAGTCTGTCTCGTTTTAACTCAATCTAGTTAGAACTTAGAGCCTCCCTGGTTAGAACATAATCGATCACGAAGATTACAAGATTCATATTATAGAAGAAATTTTTTCATACCCCTAATAGATTTTTCACACCACTAGCCCAATGCCTTATTACAGACCTGTTAGCTAGGAGTAAAGTACGTCATAACAAACTCCTATGACTTAGCCGGGTTTCAATGTTGTACTAAAATCCATTAAAGCCATAACTATTACAATCAATAAAGGCAAGTCTAAAATTGATTGTGATTTTATTATAAAAAATTGAGTTTGTTCGAAACGGCGGGAATTTACTATACTTAGGTACTTAAGATTTTAAACATTTTAGAGCAGTCCATTATCAATTATTACGTACTAAGTACTAAAGAAACAAGAATATCGCTAAAAAAGGAGAACAAATAGAAAACTCTGTTTTTGACGTCACGGTCAGTAAAAAACCACTTGCAAAAAGGCTGTCTGTGTTTATGAATTATGCAGAAATAACAATCTGGCTCCGCGGCAGTGACCTCAAATTGATCTTCAATAATTCATGCTGCAAACCCCGCTTCCTGCGTCGACTTATACATTCCTGGTGCCGTAAACAAAACGAATAGAGCTCATAATAATCGATAAGCTTGCGTCATTCCAGGCTGGCAAACAGTAGGGTTTTAGATTGTACCTACTAGAATATGATGTCCGCGACTTCGTCCCCGTGGATATTATGATTAAAAATCCCGCGGTAATCATGGATTTTTACGGGATAAAAAGTAGCCTATGTGATAATCCAAACTATAATCTAACTCCATTTCAAATTTCAGCCAAATCCATCCAGTAGTTTTTGCGTAAAAGTGTAACAAACGCACACACAAACACAAACTTTGTGATTAAAGACTTTCGCCCTTATAATATTAGCGTGATACTGATATTTATCGAAAAAAACCGGTCAAGTGCGAATCAGACTCCCACACGAAGGGTTCCGCACTACCGTATAAGAAATAACGCTTTTTGTGAAGTAACCACAAAATCACGGGTTTTTTAGGTGTTTCCCTTTACCCTTTACTTGTTCTTTGAGACATTGCTACCTTCCTTTCATGATTCTAGACCGACGGGAAGTACCCTATAGGTTTTGATTACCTTGACGGGTCTTGACAGTCACGACAGACAGACAGACAGCGAAGTGATCCTATAAGAGTTCCTTGTCTCTCTTGAGATACGGAACATTAAAAATAAGGTATGCGTTAAATAAATTACAGCAACATATTCCAACATTCAAAAATATCTGAAATGGCGATTCTGTTTTGAGTAGATACGAAATAAATTATGTAAACGACGTGTATCCGACCCATTTTCGAAAATGTATAAATCTGTCCGTTCCTACCCTGTTTTGGCCAAATTAACATTTCAACGTCAATGTAACGGGTCAGCATGTTTTTTGATACATTTTCCTTTTATCAAAGATATTTATGTAAAAACTAGAGCGGGTAATAGAAATTCATGATTTAGTAACTTTAACTTTCCATCGATAGGTATATCGCCGTGTGCGAGTCCGACACATAATAATATATTATTATCTTTAGAATGCAATGGAGCCGAGGCGCTGCGTCATTTTTGATAAATAATTAATAATTACTCAAACGTGACATACGTTAGAAGTTAGTGTAATGAAAACAAAACATGAAGGAGATTCAAAGGCGTACTGCCATCGCTATGCAAAAGTAAAGCTTAGTTTGAGTTGTTATCAAACAAAAAGACCCTTCGCCTCGACTCTACTCTACTCTACAGGCACAGTAGTATGTAAGTCGTCAAAAAAAATATTGATCTGTGGAGACTTTAATGTTGACATTTTACTTAACACCTCCTTTACAGACAGATTACTTAACTTATTTAAAAGCTTTGATTTAGGAAACAATTTTGTCGAGCCTACACGTGTAACAGCACATTCAGCTACTTGTATTGACAACATTTTTGGTGATTGTAAAATTGTCAAAAAATCCATTATCACCAATCTTAGATCTGACCACTGTGGACAAATGATATCTGTTCCCAGCTGTCAACAAAATACAATAAAAGTAATAAAGTATAGACCAGTCACCACTAAAAAAGTAAGGCAATTCAAACAAAAAAATTTATTTACTTTACCTACACTTGACCTTACACAGGATGGTCCGGATGAACACTATAACGCGTTTTTTGACCTTATCAATTCCCAATTTAATTCTGTTTTCAAAGTCGTAGAAAAAAGGTTGTTTAAAAATCTTAAATTTAGCGATTGGGCTACTGTTGGCATTTACAAAAGTAGGAACAAGCTGTTTGACTTGTACGCAGAAAAGCAATATAATTATACTCCAGCATTTGTTCAATATGTAAGAAATTATTCAAAATTATTTAAAATTGTTTGCGTACAAGCAAAGTCTATTCACATAAAGCAGAAAATTATTAATTCTAACAATAAAATAAAAACAACTTGGGACATCATTACGGATGAAACTGGGAAACATAAAATGGAACACAAGAAATTGGAACTTAAAATTAACAACCATATTATTGATTCCGATTTAGAAATTGCAAAGATATTTGAGGACTTTTTCCAAAACATCCCAGTCACCACTACAAGTTCCCTTAACTCGTCGCCAACAGAAGCCTATAATCTTCTCAGGAGCAATGTTTCTGAGTGCAGTGTATTATTTAAGTTTGAATACGTTACCCCACATGATATTATTAAAGTATTCAAATCTTTACAATCCAAAAAAACAGGAGACTTATGGGGGATATCAGTAAAAATAATCAGCAATATTATTGATATTATTGCTCCGTATCTTGCTCTAATTTTTAATGAGTCTGTAGATTTAGGATGCTTTCCAGATCTTATGAAATGTAGTAAACTAATTCCTCTTTTTAAATCGGGCAGTAAAAATGACCCAAACAATTACAGGCCAATATCAATTTTGCCGACTTTAAGCAAGATATTTGAAAAAATTATGCTCAACCAACTGCTCCGACACTTCAATCTGAATAAATTACTTCACTCTGAGCAGTACGGTTTTACTAAGGGTCGATCAACAATTGATGCGGGCGCAATGCTTTTAAAGCATATATTCGATGCGTGGGAGAACTCACAGAATGCCATTGGAATTTTCTGTGATTTGTCTAAAGCGTTCGATTGCGTTGAGCACGAGACTTTTCTAACTAAATTGAGCCACTATGGAATTAAAAACACTGCGCTTAGCCTCATTGCGTCTTATCTGAGTGACCGTATACAAACCGTATGTGTAAATGATGTGAAGTCATCCGGATCACCCTCACTAATGGGCGTTCCTCAAGGCTCTATACTAGGTCCCTTCATGTTCTTGGTATATATAAACGATTTACCATATTTCGTTCATGATACTTGCAATATTGTGCTATTTGCAGATGATACGTCCCTAATTTTTAAAATCGATAGAAATAAAAACAATTTTGACGATGTAAATAATGCCATATCGCGGGTCACACATTGGTTTACTGTCAACAATTTACTTTTAAATGCAAAGAAAACCAAGTGTGTTATATTTTCTCTGCCCAATACAAAGGCGACCAAGGACATTAACTTAATGATAAATAATGATATGTTAAAAGTGGAGGAGACCACCGTGTTCCTGGGAATCACGTTAGATGCAAAGCTTCAATGGAACGCCCATATATCAACACTTGCTGGTAAACTCAGCTCTGCTGCTTATGCTGTTAGAAAGATTCGACAGGTAACTGACGTGGAAACTGCAAAAATTGTGTATTTTGCCTATTTCCACAGTATTATGTCTTACGGAGTCTTGCTGTGGGGTAAAGCGGCAGATATTGGGAAAATATTCGTATTACAAAAAAGGGCAATACGTGCAATTTATAATTTAAAACCGCGCGATTCCCTACGAGAGATATTTAAGGAAATAGGTATTCTTACAGTAGCTTCCCAATATATATACAATAATATAATTTTTGTACGACAAAACATTCACAGTTACAAAAAAATCAGTGATCTCCATGATAGGCAAACTAGAAACAAAAATAAGCTAGCTACTCCTGCGCTCCGCCTCTGGAAGGTGCGAAAGTCATTTGTGGGAATGAGTGTAATATTTATAATAAAATTCCACAAGCAATTTTAGACTTGCCTTTACACAAGTTTAAAAAATGTGTTAAAAGTATGCTCCTAAAAAAAGCATATTATACAGTCGCAGACTATGTAAACGATAAAAAAGCTTGGATTTGACTCGCTCCAGCAATGCACGGGGCTGCAATGGCTTGTATAGTACGGTATAATAACATTGTAAATTGAAAAATTAAAAAGAGCAACCGCCGAGTTTCTTGCTGGTTCTTCTCGGTAGGAACGGCATTCCGAACCAGTGGTAAATTAAACCTGACTATTCATAAGCACTTTTAAAAAGTTTACATGAATAAAAAAACATTCTATTCTATTCTATTCTATTCTAGTAAACCTGTGCTTCAGGCGTGCGTTGCATATAACGCTCGCTCTGTCACCATTCAAATTTTCTTTGTTTAAACAGAGACAGCTATGTGCGGTCTTTAGGGAGCTCGCCCACGTGATCTCGACCGAGTCATCTTGCAAGGCGTTCAGAGGTAGTCACTACAGCGCATGACTGTATCGATGCTACATCGCGTCTGTATCGATGCTATATCGAGATAATAGCGATGCAAAATCATTGTTACGTGGGAAAAGGTATACGACCAGCCGCAGCATCCCTGTCGCTGTCTTTTAGCGACTGTAGCGCTACTGAATCGCCGTAAGCGACCTCCCTGAAACCGCATAGACTGGAACTGTTCGCTGCCTAGCTAAGGGCAAAATAGTCAAGTGCCTTTTTCTTGATCTATGACTCTCGAAACTTTGTCCTGTCTGTAACTGTAACGTTTAAATATCTGGGCCTTTTATGTAATCGGATTTGAATTGCGTTTCATATGAAATACTAGGTGTCTTGAAATAGAAATGTATGAGATAAAATGCTATTTTATTTGCATACATTACCACGTTCACGAAAGTTAGGGAACTTCTAACAAAACGTCGAAGCCTCGACGTCACTGGTAGGCGTCAAATGTTAGTACATTCGACGCAGGTAACCCTATTTTCTTTGATTTTACTTCACCTTTGGCTAATATTTGACATATCGTCGATTCAGGATCAAACCGAGAGTTCCCTCACTCTAGTTATTACTATTTTTAATTTAAGTTCAGTTTTTTTTTCTTCCCCGTGAGGTTTTCCGTTATTGGAATAATCAGCTCTTAGTTATAACTTATAAGATGTGATGTGTGAAAAAATCTTTCTTTCTATTAAGTATTGTGTGGTTGAAGCGCGGTTGCCTTTTCACTTTGTCTTTTAAGGGATTTCAGATATTATATGGCTGGGAGGGGCGTTCAACAGCTTAGAGCGTTTGTGCACTCATTCGTATTCGTTTTCGTAAAAATAAGATTCGAAGTGGACGTCATACAAAATGTATGTACGCCTGTGTTTTTGCCACTCATTTGATTCGTATTTTGACGGATCCATTTAAATACGAATTAATTGAGTGCACAAGCGTACGATTATGAAGTCCAAGCTCCAAAATATATTCGATGGAAGACTATATTGTTATCAATTAGTGATGATTGTTGTCAAGCGCAAAAAAAATACGTCTTTCTTGTATAGATACCTTCACTATCTATCACTATCAGTCGATTGTTTGATTTGAAATGTTCTTTATGTTTGATAATGATAATGTTATCAGGTGTTAACATTACGTTCAATGATCTGGCAAGATATTGTCGGTTATCATATTATGGGCGGTTTACACGGGCTTCGTAGCTAAGCGCTTAGTACTTGTCACTATATACTAAGCCTCAATACGACAAGTGAAAAGTAACCGTTTACACGTTGGAGCCAGTAAAAGTTATTAGTGACCAGACATTCGAAATGGAGTGACGCTGATTTTGCGCAGTGTGTTTAAGCAATATTCAAACATTATTATTTCAAGCATGATCGAAGAGCTTGATAGACAAATATTAAAAAGAAAACGTTTGTGGATAAGACAGTGGTTACTGCGCAGAGATGAACGGGGCCATTCTGCCAACTTGTCACTAACTAACTTGTCGATTGTCGAGCTGTGGCTCTACCGCGGTTGTTTGACAGCTACAATGTCACGATCGCAATCATCTCTGATTGGTTAATGCTCGCTCACTATTGGCCACAATGCATTTTTGCAACAAGAATCGCACAAATTCAGCCAATCAGAACAATTGAGATTGTAATAATGATTGATGCAGGTTTTAAACAATCGCCCTACAGTTTCCACACGGTTAGCAAGCGCAAGTGCTTAGTAAATCGTGGTGGGGGTATTGACTTGTTGCTTAGTAAATAGAAGCCCGTGTAAACCGCCCATTACTTATCATTGACCGTCCACTTTACTTTTTTTCTTATTACGCAAAAACTAATCATCAGTTCTGTTTTCGTTTTTGCTAGCGTTCTGGTTACACTTGTATATCTCTACCAAGAGGGAGAGGCTATAAATAATAATAATTTTTCCATTTGGCAAAGTACCGGACCTTTAGGTCGAAAAAATATCGGGCCTAATTCTAAATTCATTTTATTCAAAGGATCTAATATCACCTTTGAATTTTCTTTTATCATCAAGGGCGCCGATTCTGTTATCTTTCTCTAAACTAACTACTTAAGGGTTTCTTTTTCCTTTTGAGGCACGGAACTCTAAATATGATTATTTCATACTAATAAAGCGCCTAAATTAAATTGTATGCAATGATATTTGCATAATAGTACTCTCTCATATTAAGTTGTGATAGGCTAGTCAATAGTGGTTAGGACGTCCGCCCCCTTATTAGAGA
Organism: Maniola hyperantus; assembly: GCF_902806685.2. NCBI lineage: Eukaryota > Metazoa > Arthropoda > Insecta > Lepidoptera > Nymphalidae > Maniola > Maniola hyperantus. The sequence goes on from NC_048554.1 coordinate 11,245,561, forward strand.
TTTGGGGTTCGATCCCGGGCTCGGACCTCTACATTTTCGGAGTTATGTGCGTTTTTATTAAAATATCACTTGCTTTAAGAGAAAACTGCATGCCTGAGAGTTCTCCATAATGTTCTCAACGGTGTGTGAAGTCTACCAATCCGCACTTGGCCAGCAACCCCTTCTCATGTTGAGATTCAATCCATCGCGATGGATGCATCGCCGGCTCACTACAGAACACGGGTCTCGTACTCTGTAGTGAGCCATCGATGGATTGATGATGATGATGATGATGATGATGACTCTGTCATAATAATTGGTCGCTTTAATAATCATCATCATCATCACCATCAACCAATAGACGTCCACTGCTGGACATAGGTCTCTTGTAGGAACTTCCACACGCCACGGTCTTGCGCCCGCCTGGATCTAGCGGCTCTCTGCGACTCGTCTGATGTCGTCCGTCCACCTAGGGGGTCTTTCAACGTTGCGTCTTCCGGTGCGAGGTCGCCATTTCAGCACCTTGGGACCCCAACGTCTATCGGCTCTTTCATAATACTAATAAATAAAATTATCGTTCTTTACAGATTCCAACCGCGTCCGCCGAAGGGCATTGCATCTGGTATGGCGTGTGCTCCAACTCGACGTCGAAACAGAAGAACTGTCAGTATGAAGGCCCTGCCAAGCCGATACAACAGGGGGACGCAATGGTAAGTTGAGGAATGTTTTGTTGCAGTCAATCTTCTAGCCCAGAAAATTTGGTGAATAATGAAAATATATGGTATTTTCCTACTTTTGAATTTGAATTGAAACTAGGATAAAAATAATGACGTACGCTGAAAAAATATTAAAATCCAACAAAGATTTACAAAGTTACAGGCATTTTAATTTTGGAGTGGGAGGGTCTTCCATCCCTTTCTCGCAAAACGAAAATTTGTATGAAACTGCACGAAGCTACTGTGGCATTAGTAAGGGGTGACGTCAAAATGCTATATCGCTATCTAGTCTAATCAAAAATATTTAAATGCTTTTTTGTTATTTGATCGATTTAATTAGTTTGTTCAGTTTACGTCATTATATTTATCCTAGTTTATAGTAAAGTAATAAAAAAATGGTATCAAATACCCAATTATCAATATACCTACCTAGATTGACTGACTAATGTATTTCCTGTTTATGATAATTATTGATAAACATATGAAATATGTGTAAAGCAAATCGGTTTGTGGAAAACTGATATCAACTTCATGTAACATGAGCTTAATACTTATAAGGTTTATAACTTCGATACACTTCTTAGATAAATAAAATACGTATTTATTTATTATTTACTAGACGATGCCCGCGACTTCGTCCGCATGGATTTAGGTTTTTAAAAATACCGTGGGAACTCTTTGATTTTCCAAGATAAAAAGTAGCCTATGTCCTTCCTCGGGATGTAAGGTAACTCTGTACCAAATTTCATCAAAATCGGTCGAACAGACAGACAGACACACTTTCGCATTTATAATATTAGTATGGATTAATTTCTTAGGCATCAGTGAATTTTCATTTGTCCATCTGTCCGACCGTCTCTCAGAGTCTGCACTCTGAGGTATTGGGCAAAGTCAAAGTGCACTCTTAGATCTCGGCTTTAGGCTAAGATCTATACAGCGCACTTTGACTGTGCTCAGACTTAAGACTGAGTTAAAACGAGACAGATTTATGTGAGAGATATAGCTCTGTCTCATTTTAACTCTATCTTAAGTCTAAGCTAAGTCAGAGTGCGCTCTATAGATCTCACCCTTAGATCGGGGCGAACCACTAGTTAAAATATGAAAATTACCTTAAATTGCATCGATGTATTCAGTAGATGATTGGAACGTTCCTGAACCCCCCAAGGGCGGTTTACAGACCACTAACTGGGTCAGCTGCGAGGTTACTTATCCGCCAGGCTATATTTAGCATGTGCATGCAATTGTGACGTCAAACCGAGCCTTCTCTCTCACTTGAGCATTCGGAACTTTACTGACATGGATGTTATGATCTCTGCTGTTCGATTGCGGTCAGCGTTGCCAGTTTTTTTAATTGCCAAGTTGGGATTTTGGAACTTTTTGAGTGAAAAAAGCGGGATTCTTTCGTCGAAAGCGGTACATGTTAAAAAACGCATATAATCAGAAGTTTTTAAATATTTATCTTTTTATTTGAATTCAAATGACGTCTACGTGACAATATATAGCAAAAATCACGCGCTTATCTTCATTAGGTACGCTCCAGGCGGGCGGCCAGTCCACACTTCCCAACAAGAAAATAGTACTCCTAAAGATATCTTAGAGACAATAAGACATCTTACAGATTTTTTCTTGTCGGGCGTGTCTGTGCCACCCGCTCACGTTTCCTCAGCACGCTTCACACACGGTCGAGTTATCCCCGAAAAGCGGGACTGAGCCTGTCCAGCGCGGGACATTTGATTTTGACTTGAAAAATTGGGACGTCCCGCCGAAATCGGGACGTCTGGAGGCAATCGCCTCTGGTTAACGCTCGCTCACTATTGGCTACAATGCATTGTTGCAATAAGAATGGCACAAATTCAGCCAATCACAACAATTGAGATTGTAATAATGATTGATGCATGACATAACACTATGTACACGTTGTTAGGTATATATCATAACATATTGCATGCTAATAGGCAGAATTTGGCTGTACCTTTTTGTTTTTTGTAACATCTCCACTGTTTACCCAGATTCGCAATAAAGAAATTTGTGTGTAAAAAAAAAAAACTTTAAATAATATTAAGACGATCGCTCCACACTTGAATTGCTCCCATAAAAAAAGAATGAATAAGTTTCGCAAGGAATTATTTTTATAATGATACTAAGTATAATCCGCGACAGGTCGAGAAGGCAATTGGGGAGGGAACGCCTTACATACCCACACAGCCCCCGCACTAATGCGGACTATAGTAGATATTCGAATTCACATATTATTATATATCTTATTGATAAAATTATTCTCGGCGCACACTTACCGTCTAAAGACCAGTGGCCCTACCGCGGTTGTTTGACAGCTACAATGTCACGATCGCAATCACCTCTGATTGGTTGACGCTCGCTCACTATTGGCCACAATGCATTGTTGCAACAAGAATCGCACAAATTCAGCCAATCAGAACAATTGAGATTGTAATAATGATTGATGCAGGTTTTAGACAATCGCCCTACTGTTATTATTAATTTTAAACATGTTTAAAATAATGCCAGCCCTGAGGTATTTAATCCTAAATAAAAGAGTAGCCGCATTTTTAAGGGTTTTTAGAGGCCGTTTACGCAATTTAGATTGGCTTCAATCCTTGCTGGGCTTTAAAGCTTATTAGGACAGCAAAAGTTAGCCAGGATTTTGTTATTGGGAATCCTGAAATATCGTCATGTACGTATTCCGAATCCATAACGATTTACGAATATAAGTCCCGCAAATTGCTATTGCGCTGGAACCATATCTCATTAACATCGAAATGACGTCTTTGACGTCAGCCGAAATAAAAATATACCATCAGCTCGACACTTCAGTCTAATGTTGACGTCACTGAAATGGTGGCCACGCGCATTAGCAATTTGCGGGACTTATATAATTTGACATCCGATTCATGTTTTTAATATGTGGTGCCTTATCTGTCTGACTCATACTTCTGTGTCATAGACCTTATACGTAACTACTAATTAGTCATGTTTTGTCGCATATATTAGTTTACGCTAAGTTATTCTTTATTACTATTACGTCATCGAAGTGTTAAATATTATATGGATGGTACGCGACAGGTCGAGATGGTAATCGGGGTGGGGACGCCTCGCACACCCGCCCCGCACTCGCGCTCACTCGGTGCGGAATAGCGCGGGTGTGCGGGACGTCCCCCGCCTCATACTCCGATTGCCATCTCGACCTGTCGCGTACTATACATGGCACAATTTGGTTGGTCGGTTGGTAGTCTTCCATGCGCGAAAAAATCATCTACGAATAATTATTTATTACTAGCTGCCCCTTCGAACTTCGTACCGCCTAACAGTCGATTCTTTTTCAGAATTTTTTTTAAATTTTTCTCTCCGTAAGAACCATCCTCGTACTTCAAGGAATATTATAAAAAAGAATTAGCGAAATCGGTTCAGCTGTTCACGAGATTTGCGATCAGCAACACATTCAGTGATTCATTTTTATATATAGAGATTATTATTGCCTTCACAGACCACCAAAATCGCAGTAGGTATCCCAAGGCTATATGTAAATAAAACTAATTGATAATGAATTGGTTTAATTAAATAAACCACGCGGTCATGATTTATATAGTAATTAGATAAGGCTAGCCTTAAGTTTTATTGTATTAAAAAAAAAAATAGTAAAAAAAAAAAAAAAAAAATTTAAATAAAAATACAACAGAGATTGATAATAAAAATACCTACTTAATTGATTTTTTTTTGTCATAAACAAAGCCACGTGAGTATTTAATACCCAATTAACACTAAGGAACGATTTACACTAGCAGCGAATCGAAGCGAATTTCTAAAATATTACATAGCATATTGACATCTATCTTCACTACGGAAAACACAAACTTCTTGCCCAGATTTTAGTTTGAATTTATTGCTTTACAATAGTGAATATTGGAATTTCACCCTTACCACCTGGGTGTCTGGTGCACTTCGACCGTCCGCTGTGCCAGATCCTTCTTTCCACGCACATGCAAACTGTAGAACCAACTCCCATCGGCGGTGTTCCCACTAGATTACAACATGGGGTTATTCAAGGGGCGCACCAACAAATTCTTAAAAGGCCGGCAACGCATCGGCAGTTCCTCTGGTGCTGCAAATGTTCATGGGCGGTGGTAATCACTTAACATAAGGTGACCCGCCTGCTCGTTTGCTCGCTATCTCTATTAAAAAAAAAGATAATAGGTCCAATATGCTGTGTCAAATTTTAAAAATTCGCTTCTATTCGCTGCTTGTATACATCAACCCTAAATTATTATAATTTGATCGAATTCTAAAAGTCTCTGGGCAACGGAATTATTTAAATATGCAAAGAAGATCAAGTGATATGAATATGAATATAGAAAAGCGGCGTATAGACTCTTAATCGTAAGCAGGACTCGATGTTTTTGGACCATTTTTATGGTTCCGTACTTCAAAAGGAAAAAAGGAACCTTTGTAGGATCACTTTGTTGTCTGTCTGTCAAGAAAACCTATAGGGTACTTCCCGTAGATCTAGAATCATGAAATTTGGCAGGTAGGTAGGTAGGTCAAAGTCTTATAGTACAGGTAAAGGATAAAATCCGAAATCCGCGAATGTGTGGTCATATCACAAAAAAAAATTTAAATGTGTTCTATAACTAATAATAATTAATATTTTAAATTTTCAAGTAAAGTGGGGTTTCATATGAAAAGTCTTTACCTGAACATTCTAAAACAGATTTTGATTTATTTTTGCATACTTTACATGAACACATTTAAATTTATGTTAACATAAATTTCTACTGACTATAATTATTTCAGATTTTTCGACTAATAGTAAACTTCGGAGATAAGGGGGGGGGGGGGGGGAATGATATTTATTTCTACATTTTGCACGATAAATCAAAAACTATTAAGTTTGCAAAAATAAATAAAAATCTGTTACGCTTTAACTAACGCTCTAACTATGATAGTTTTTTTTAATTATCAACAATAAACCTCTACCAACAAAGTTAGTTGTGCGGTTCATTAACAAAAGTGGTTCTTACTTTTCTTTTGCTTCTTCTGTAATACGGAACCCTCGATGCGCGAGTTCGACTCGCACTTGGCTGGATTTTATTTTGTGTCAAGGCTCTGTATTACTCAATGTTTCAATATAAATAAAATAATATATGAAAGGTTAAAGTTTTAACTATATTGGTCGGAACTCGGAACGTTAACTCTGAAGTGCGAAGTACCTAGTTAGACGTCCAATGTTCAGCAGACTACGGCCCTAAACACTTCTCATTTTTGAGAAGAGGCCCGTCCTCAATAGTGGGCCGGCAATGGGTTGATCATGATGAATAGCTGAGCAATACAATTTTACATTTTAACAGTTAATCATAGTTATGTTTCCTTCTTTTTTTATGTTTATAATTCAATACGCCAGAATATTTCGCGGGCGTTCTGCCAATACGATAGAAATGTTTCCACGTAGGAGTTTAGGATTAAAAATCAGTGTGTTAAAGTTCAAATTGTTGGTAATGTCCTAGGTTTAGTTGTTTACTTCGACGACGCGATGATGCAGTCACCTCCTAAGCGGTAACCTGTTGTAACTCGTTGATAAGAGCGTATACATGGAATTGTGCAAAAACAATAATAATAGCGTATAGCGCCGCCCTCCTTCCAGCAGGTGGTATCTATTAACGCACAGCTCAAATTACTTGTAAATCAATGACTGGACGGATTGGGCTGGAATTTTGTATGCAGATAGCTATTATGACGTAGACATCCGTTAAGATTTTTTTTAAATTCAATCTAAGGGGATTGAAATTTGTGTAAACCACGCACATGAAGTCGCGGAGATAAGCTAGTTATCAATAAAGTGATCTTTTCCTGGCACTTATAGAACTGTAGAAGTCGCAACTCGCAGTGCAACTATACAAACCTACATAGGTATACAATGGGGCCGATTCTCTTGTACACAATCTCTAAACTAACTTAACAGGTCTAAAAGTGCTATCCTTTTCCGCAAGCAACAATATGAAAGGTATAGCAATAGATTTAGACGTGCCATTTTAGTTTTCGAGTAGTTTAGAGATACAACGAAATTAGCCACAGTACATATTATGTCATTTAAAACAATTTAATTAATTATCGGGAGCAAAACAATACGTTGAAATCTATTATGTTGTTATCTAATCTCCGCTCCAATTATTATTATCCGTAGATCGTTTTCCATTCATCTTTTTTTCTGGGTCACTGTTGACCCAGAAGAAGATATCTGATTGAGAATAAGTCAACGTAATTGACATTAATTTGTGATTAATTTGTTTATAATGGAATGGTACATATTTATTCTATTTTCCTTGTCAAAATCCCTTTATTGTGCTCCCTCATTCTTCAGTTCCTTCCAGCAGGGTGATTCGCTAACTCAGTGTTCAATGATGAATGGTAGCCACCGAGCTCATATTTATTCTTAATCCATTGAAGATTTTCTACGAAAAATCATTTTAGTATCACTCAGTGAAGCAGTGATGTAGAATCAGCCAATGTCAAATGACTTCTGTGGCTATCATTCATTGTTGGATACTGCGAATCAGTAGGCTGGTCGACTTCTAAATGCAAACATGTTTAGTTTGCGAAATACCGGCAATGCAGTCCACAGTTATTAGTTAGGTACATTGTGGTGACGGTTCCAGATTGTTCCCAGTTTAGTAACGACGCGAATGACTCTATAATTGATGTCAATATGCCCACTTAACCGAAATTAATGGAAGTTAAGTACGATACAATGGCATGTGCACCCGGTGAACTTTCCGGATGGCCCGCATTTTGGTATAGTCCGAGACTGGTCGAGATGGCGATCGGGGTATGAGGCGGAGGGACGCTCCGCATATCCGCACGTGACCCGCGCTCGCCCGCACCGGGTTAGCGCTGGTGCTGTGCGGGTGTGCGGGGCGTTGCTATTAACATTGTTGTTGTTATGTTAAAAATACTGATACCCATTAAAAATTAAATATTGTCGTTTCTTTATTATATTTATTTAATTCAAATATGTATTTGTTGTTCAAGTGTAAGATTATAACTAAAATTATACACAAGTTTCGTTTCACAATCAATCTCAACTATGAAGCCCCCATGTATGGGAGCCCCCCTGAAATAAAGCTTTTTATATTTTTTAAATACAATATTCGGCTGAAGGCCATCAGTTTACATATTATTATGTTTAAATTTGAAGTAATTATGTTTAGTAATTCAGAAGTTATAAGGCTGTGACGGACGGATAAGTGCAATTTCACTCAAATATGCTCAGAAAAATTCAGCCAATCACAACAATTGCGATCGTAATAACGATTGATGCAGGTTTTTCGGAATCGACCTGTAGGTCTGCTACACTGTAGCTGTCAAGTTGCGTCCGAGTCAGACTCTGACTTGACCGGTTTTGTATTTTTTAGGATTCCGTAGTAAAATCAGAGAGTTTCGTCTAGAAATTTGTGTAGTCCAAGTGGGCGAAACCGCGTGCATAAGCTAGTTGATTGCAAGAGGAGTTTATTTGTAGCGCGCTCCATACAAGCGTAGCGTTGTCTTTAGGGGTAGGGTAAACTTTAGTACCTAAAACTTAAAAGTGACTTTAAACCTAGATTTTATGGAAATCTGGCAGGCCACAGACAGCTTTAATTGATTAATTTTGCTGCGACGGCCTTATCTAAAGAATAATGTTTTTATCATAGGTATTGTATTTTTGTCATAATAAGTCTCTCGAGATATTTTATCAAAAAACGTGTGGGTGATACGTAAACCGTGAAGATACTATGTTATGGCATCGTAATAGCACGTAATAGTTTGTCTATGAACAAGTCACGTGAAATCTACTAATCCGATTGAGAAATTTAAAATGCGAAAACTTATATTCAGACCTATATACTGCTCGTTGACTTAACTTTCATCAAAATCGATCTAGTATATTCTAGATTCAGTGACCCATCCGGCTTTATCCAAATCAGTACCCTTATTATAAATGCGAAAGTGTGTTGGTTTGTTGGTTTGTCCTTCAATCATGTCGCAACAGTGCAACGGATTGATGTGATTTTTTGCATGGGTATCGACAAAGACCTGTAGGGCGATTGTCTAAAACCTGCATCAATCATTATGACAATCTCAATTGTTCTGATTGGCTGAATTTGTGCGATTCTTGTGCAACAATGCATTGTAGCCAATAGTGAGCGAGCATTAACCAATCAAAGATGATTGCGATCGTGACATTGTAGCTGTCAAACAACCGCGGTAGGGCCACTGGAGAGTGACATAGGCAAGTTTTTATCCTGGAAAATCAAGGAGTTCCCACAGGATTTTTAAAAAACCTAATTCCGCGCGGACGAAGTCGCGGGCATCAGCTAGTCAAGTTATATTTCCGGGCAAAGCTGAAGTCAAACCTAACTATATGTATATGTACCTAGAAGGTATATTTATATACGTAACCTGTTGCAAATTACAGTAAATACGCTTCTCAGGTCAAGGTTTACAAAACTCAAAACAAAAATAAATGTTTAATGGCAGATAATAATAACAGATCTTACATTGTTGAACAGATTGATAAAAATATGGATAGTAACCAAATAAGTGAGCAGTGACATTGAAACGTAACTATTTCCTGTATTTAAATACGTATTAGTGCCAAACGATTTATGCCCAAAAATCGTCTACAAAATTACATTAATTGTGTTTTACGGTTAACAAACGATATTTTAATTGAAATAATCACAGTACACTGTACGCGGCAGAAAGTAATGTACATCGACATTTGGAAGGAGATAGCAGATTTGTAGAGCGTTGTCCCTGTCATTGAGACCGACAAAACGTCATATAAGTATGAGTGACACAGACAGAGCTCTACAAAGCCGAAATGTCATTCTAAAGGCCGATGTACATTACTTTCGGCTGCGTACTATACATCTTAGGCTTCAATTTGAGTTTAGACTATAGTCTAAATTTGACTCAAATTGACTGATAGAGACCCTATAGGGTCTGTAACTGCAAATTCCGTTAATCATGATTTAAGTAAGACAAAATCTAACCAATACGGATGTATAGTCCGCGACAGGTTGAGATGGCAATCGGGGTATATGGCGGGGGGGACGCACGTCACCACTCGCCCGCACTGGTTTAGCGTGGGGGCTGTGCGGGATGTTCCCTCCCCAATTGCCATCTCGACCTGTCGCATACTATAGGTATGTCAGTTTTGCCATAGTAGTAATGAGGTGACTGATGTTTCTATGACAAATATCTGTATAATTCTCTGCTTCATCAGTTATTTATCTCTCATGATAAACGAAATACTGATTCAGGACCTATCGTCTAATCTCTTATATTCACTTGTACTCGTATTCGTTAGATAACCCCTCGGTTAAATACCCTGATAAGTGACTAAAACAAAGACTCTCGTCAAGAACTAAATTATAAAAGGTTTATGAATCATTTCCTTATCTTTTATACGCATTTAAAACGTTTTATATTTTAAACCACAGAAAAAAGGTTTAGTAACAAGTGTAAATTAAAAATTTAAATCACTCCCATGATATGAATTTATGTGGGTCTACGTTTCAAAAATCTGACGTCCTTGCACATCATCTTCCTTCTTCAGCATCAGACTTTTATCACTATGTGTCTACGAACTACTCGTATAGGGACGAATTCAACGAGTACAAACTCGGTGGACTTACGTTTAATAGTGCTAAGTTTCTGATCTCCTGCAAGTTATCGAGGAGTTAGTTAACTCATAGGCTGCAGCATCATGTCAACGATACCATGGAATGGCAGTGCATGGGAAGTGTGCGTGCATGTTGGACCAATCAGTCGCAAGCAAGCGCTCGCATTTTTTTTTTAAATTCCTTATAGGCAAACACTTGACCGCAATCACACCTGATGGAAAGTGATGATGCGGCCTAAGATGGGACGCGTTTACTTAGAAGATGCCTATTCACGCTTGTTTTAAAGATACCCGGGTTGTAGTTGGTAGGAAATACTTTATGTCCATACGCACACATTTACTGTAGCTTACTTTTACCAATACGACTTAAACACAAGCATGAGAATAGAATAGAATAGAATGTTTTTTTATTCACGTAAACTTTTTAAAAGTGCTTATGAATAGTCAGTAGTTAGTAGTAGTCAGTAGGTAGTTTTAATTTACCACTGGTTCGGAATGCCGTTCCTACCGAGAAGAACCAGCAAGAAACTCGGCGGTTGCTCTTTTTAATTTTTCAATTTACAATGTTATTATACCGTACTATACAAGCCATTGCAGCCCCGTGTATTGCTGGAGCGAGTCAAATCCAAGCTTTTTTATCGTTTACATAGTCTGCGACTGTATAATATGGTTTTTTTAGGAGCATACTTTTAACACATGAGCCACTCGCCTTCGTGAAATGCAAGAACTACCATGGGTAACAAACGGAAAAGAGCTGATAAAATTCTTAAATAAAATAAATCAAAACAATTTCTTGCAAATATATTTCTTTGGTTTTAGAAAACCCTGCAGATGTACTGCCCGGACATCGCGGCCGGGGGCGTCTCGTGCTGCGACGAGAACCAGCTGAAGAATCTCGCCGCCGGCATAACCGTGCCCTTGGATTTCCTCTCGCGGTGCCCGTCCTGCGTGGACAACTTCCTCAAGCACATATGCGGCATGACTTGCGGGCCTAATCAGAGCGACTTCTTGTTCCCCAACCAGACTGCTCAGTTCAACTGTGAGTATTGACTACCACCAGGAATGTGCGGAGTGAGAGATGCACGTGAAAGCTACTAATAGGATCTGCTACATTTCTACAGCTTGGATTTCTTTAGAGCTACTGAAACAGAGTTTCATAATGAAGAGATCCTATAGGTGATCCTGTAGGTCAGATATTTGTCATAGAAGTTTGTGTCTGAGGTGCCGATGTCTCAACAGAAGCTAAGTGGCCTACCTGTTCGGGGTGTTGCACTGCTGTACAGGACGATATTGCCTACACCATGTATAATGATACCTCGAATAAACATATCCACTTCCTGAATGTGCGGAGTATGGGATGGGAATGTGCGGAGTAAGGGATGGGAATGTGCGGAGTAAGGAGTGCATGTGAAAGCTATTAATAATAGCGGCACATAAATACTAGTTTCTAGAACGGTTCCACAAAATTACATCGAGTTTGAGTGGTTAATAGTCAAATGAGAACCAAACTACGTTTGTATGGAGAGAGTGACTGAGTGCCGTGAAGTGAAGATTGAGTAGACTTCTGCACATTCATGTAATTACATGTCGAGGAAAATGTATGAAAATTACGTGATTGGGAGAGGTTCGCGTGACGACTGACGGGAAGTTGACATTCCATTAATAGGTACCTATCACGTACCTATTAATGGTACGTGATAGGTACCTACCATTAAGATCAAGATCAAATTATCTTCTAAATATATAAAAGCGAAATACCACTCACACACTGACTAATCGCGAAATCTCAGGAACTATAAAGCTTACAAACTTGAAATTTGGAAGGTAGGTTCTTTCTAGGACGTAGGTGTCAGCTAAGAAACGGTTTTGAAAAATTCTCCCCCCTAAGGATGTGAAAGGGGGGTTGAAAAGTTATATGAAAATCCTACGTTATTAAAGTTAGAGATATGAAAATTGGCATTTAGGTATTCTGGGTTCCGTGCCTTAAGGTGAGACTGGGTGAGTAGGTAAGTGAGGCCTTTTGCAGCGGGAAAATTTCAGATCTCATGAGAAACCAGAAATTTTACGCGAAGTCGCGGGCAACTGCTAGTAGTACTATAATTTGATCTTGAGCGTGCGTGGAATGAGAATGCTCTCGAAGACGACAATACGGTATTTGACAACTAGTCAAATCAGTAACTTTTTATCAAACGTTAAAACGCGCACTTACTGCCATACTCAGAGTCGCTAATCGTTACTTAAGATTGAGTTAATACGAGACAGATTTATGTGGGAGATATAGCTCTGTCTCGTTTTAACTAAACTTGAGTAACGATTAAGCGACTCTGATTACGGCTGTTAGTATGCGATATTCTATGAAATACTGGAATGTGACTTCACATCATAATGACTTTATTAGTTTAAACGATAATTTAAAATAGTTGTTACACTTAAAACTAACAAAGGACGTGAACTTTACGTATTTTGGAAGACCCTTTATTTAATACTAGCTGATCCCCGCGGCTTCGCCCGCGTGGATTTAGGTTTTTAAAGATCCCGTCACTCAGGAATAATGTAGCTTTCTACTGGTGAAAGAATTTTTAAAATCGGTTCAGTAGTTCCAGAGATTACCCCCTACAAACAAACTTAACGACATTACCTCTTTATATAATAGTATAGAACACTGAGAAATAATTTATTTTGATGTAGTCAAATACCCAATTATGAATAGATCGTTCAGAAGTTCATTTATCACTACCCGTATTATAATAACGCAAAAGTGTGTTTATTTATTGGTTTCTCCTTCAATTATGTCGCAACGGATTGAAATGTTTTTTTGCATGGGTTGGTTAAAGACCTGGAGAGTGATATAGGCTACTTTTTGCCCCGTAAAATCAAAGAGTTCCCACGGGATTTTAAAAAAAGTTTAAAAACTAATTTCACGAGGATGAAGTCACCGGCATTAGCTAGTTTTTATATACATATAAGAAGAATAATGATGATGATGATAGTAAATTCTTCTCTTCTCTTCTTTTCCAGCTACGCACAAGATGATAACGGTGGTGGACTACCATCTCAGCGCTACATACATGAATACTACATTCAGCTCGTGTAAAGATGTAAGTTTGTATTTTCTAAATATATTTAAAAGGAAAAGGTGACTGACTGACTGATCGATCTATCAACGCAGAGCTCAAACTACTGGACGGATCAGGCTGAAATTTGGCATGCAGATAGCTATTATGATGTAGGCATCCGCTAAGAAAGCATTTTAGAAAATTTTACCTGAAAAAAAAGTTGTATTAGTTCTGTTAACTGGACTAACAAGGACAAAAGGCACTAGTCTTCCTGATCCACTTGTTTAATAGCATTTTAAGGAATGTAATAACTCTGATTACATAAATTTTCAGGTACAAACACCATCCACAAATCAGTTGGCGTTAGATATACTGTGCGGGGAGGCGTACACTTGCACGCCTCAGCGCTGGTTCAACTTCATGGGCGACGCGAACGTGCCTCAAGTGCCCTTCCAGATCAACTACATCAGCGGCGACGCGCCAGTGGACGGGTTCACGCCGTACAACCCGCCCACTAGATCCTGCAGCATTGGCTTACCGGTAAGTTTGCCGAGTACGATCGTAGCCCGAGTGTCTGGTGGACTGTGCCACGTGTCTACCGAGACTCCGTTGCACATTACCTGCTGCAGCCCTGCTCTGATGCACAAACGTAGCATCCACCTAGGGAAACACATCGTATACCCTGAGGATGTTACTTCAATCCCAGTCAAAAAAAGTGCTGCTGTGGCGCCCACAGGATTTGACAAAGAAGAATGAAGGATGCAAACACAATAGATCGGAGACGGTCGCAGTGATACAGGGATTCAAGAACCTGCATAGCCCCAAAGTATAACAAGAAGAAGAGTGTCTGGTCGGTGGCTACGGTCGTGGCTAGTTACCACCCTACCGGCAAGCTGTCGCCGCCAAGCAATTTAGCGTACGATGCTGTGTAGAAATCAATTAGGGGTATGGATTTGATAAAAACTGTCATTACCTCTTACGCAAGTTAGCCCGCTTACATCTTAGATTGCATCATCACTTACCACCAGATGAGATTGCGGGTGAGGAATAACTTACAATGGACTTTTAAAAAAACAGCGTTTCTGTTTGATACCTGTGGGTAGAGGGTAGTATAGTAAAAATATAGTAAATACTTTCATGTGAGGCTGCAAACCTTTTAATTGAATATATCTTGCGTTTTGGCTATTCTGTGTTGGGACTGGCTGCCGTGAACGAAATTTGGTCAGGAGAACGTTATTATTACTTAGTATCTGAGCTGTCCTGGTGGAGAGATCTCTTGAAGCGCTAACAGCTGTCGTCATCCACAGGGCCAGCCGGGCTGCTCGTGCCTGGACTGCGAGGCGGCGTGCCCCGCGCCCGCGCCCTCGCCGCCGCCGCCGCGCCCCTTCAGCTTCCACGGCGCGGACGGCTACGCCGTGGTCATGGCCATCGTCTTCCTCATCTTCACCACGCTCTTCCTCAGCGGCGTGTACTGCTGCAACACGCAGGACAACGTCGTCGGTGAGTGTACCATTCTTCTTAGTCGTAACACTCTTGACAGAGTGGTAGGGGGCAGATGTTGTGCGCCTCATGAGCATTCGCCGCTGCTCCCTGCCTATGGCCAGGTATACTCATACAAGAGACCGCAGACGGTCGTCATCTTCGGCGGCGAAGACGCTGTGTAGAGGTTTGAGATGTGTATTGCCCTACAAGAGAAGGCGCATTGTCGGTCATGATTTGATCGTCATGGGTGGTTAAGTGAATTGGGTATTTTCCTACTTTTGAATTTGATAAATATTATTACTATATTATAAACTAGGATAAAAATAATAAAATCCAGCAAAGATTTACAAAGTTACAGGCATTTTAATTTTGGAATGGGAGGGTCTTCTATCCCTTTGTCGCAAAACGAAAATTTGTATGAAACCGCACGAAGCTACTATGGCATTAGTAAGGTGTGACGTCAATATATCGCTATCTCTGTCTAATCAGAAATATTTAAATGCTTATAACTTTTTGTTATTTGATCGATTTAATTAGTTATTTCAGTTTACGTCATTATTTTTATTCTAGTTTATAATAAAGGAATAAAAAATTGGAGTCAAATGCCCAATTGCACGGTGAGGAGTAAGCTATTTATCCCACAATCCGTGCCACGGAAGTTAACAAAATGTGGTGATGCGCTTACTTCACTTCCCTTTCATTTGACTTCTGCACCGTTTTGAATTACCGCTATCTGTTTTTTTATTATTATTTCGTGTCACCCTACACTTTTGCAACACTGCCGTATACTTTGGCAGACAATTGCAATAGTCTAGCAAACAATCCATAGTATAATATTATAAATGCGTAGGCGTGTGTGTCTGTCTATCAGTTACTTTTTTGCGGCTCAACCACTGAACCGATATTGACGAAATTTCGCACAGATATAGTTAGCATCCTGGAGGATACTTTCTTTCCTAAACCCACGCTGACGAAGTCGCGGACGTCAGCGAGTAGAAAATAAAATTGAAGGTTAAAAATAAAATTAAAGGGGCATGCCTTTAGGGGAGCTCAATGGGAATGGTCAGTAAATATCGCGATATTCGTGTTAATGCATTAACTGTTATTAAGAATTTATTTTTATATTTTAGCGTTTAAAGTATTGTGAGTGATTTCCATTATACATATACCATACACCGGCTTTACTCATGTATTTCGTCGACGTTAGCCCGACTAGTTTCGACTGAGTCTCAACCGCGACGCGTGCGCGTACTGAGTCCCTGTGAAAAAGGACCCCGGATGGGTTCGAAACTAATCGGGCTAACGTCGACGAAACACGTGAGTAAAGCCGGTGTATGATATATGTATGATAAGAATAATATAGTGATAAATAATAATCAGACTTAGCACGATAGTAAATCGCGATATTTATTGAAAATCAGGGCAATTATATTCCGGAGCATCTCTTTATAGAGTTTAAGATTTTAAGTTAATAATGATATTATCCTTACTAATATACACAGAGATATTGTTGAGGTGAAGGTTTATAGATTACAATAACATTTGCCTTAACCATAAAAGCAGTTATTCCTATATTTTTACATAGATTAAAGGAAAAAGTTAGACGTGAAACTGGCTGCTAGTGAGTAACTGAAATAAGTGGAAAAAAGCCGATTTATAAAAGCAACGCGGCTGCACTTTATGGGGACAATCATATTAGCCGCAAAATGCCGCGCGGAGGCAGCGCTGCAGCCGCGCTGCATTGTCCTTTGGCCCTTAGAACGAGTTTGTTCTAGCAGTGTCCATATATTTTTTCCTTTAATGTGTGCATTTTAAGGTTTTCACTCTAATTATTGAATAGAATTTTATTGAAATATGATTATTTGTACATATTTATATTGTACAATTACTAAGTATATAAAACATAATATATTATTTACCAAAAACATCGACAGACTTCACATTGGCCCTCACTTGCGTCAAGTGTAGCAAGCAAATAATTATTGTTATTTAGCTTTTAAGTATTATACCACTAAATTAATGTGTTACGTGTACCTATCTACTGTCGACGGCATTGGTGTACGGTACGGCAAACTTATGATTTAAAGTTCATGATTACACCTAAACTTGTTGTAAAATGTACATATTCTTCATAAATAAATAAATTATTTATTAATATTATAAGCGAGTACAGTACTACCACTTTTATAGTTACGCCGATGTACTTGCGCAGAAATCTTATTTTTGAATGGCGCGGAAATATATCAGCCAATCGTAGCGCGCGTCCGTCCGCTATTGGTTGTTGTAGCCTATGCGCCATGTTTTGTACGCGCGAATTATGAGCGAGATAGAATTAATCTCTGTTGTACTTTGTTTAAAATCTTAACGTCAAGCAATAAGGTCTGTATTTCATTAGTGTACATTCGGTTTTAATCAGCGTGAGGTTGCGCTTTTTTGCGCAAAACGAATGTTGCCGATGTGACTTGTAAAAGTGATAGTAGTGCCTCGGAGAGCACGTAAAGCCGTCTTGCCTCTAACCTCTCTCCGGTCGTGTCGGATTTCCGTCCCAGCGGGGTATGAGTTTGAGTAGTATAGTGAAGTCTGTCGGTGAGTTGGGTGCGGGCACTAACAGTGGTGTGGGAACAGATGGGTGGGCGCGCGCGGGCGAGCTGCGACGCGGCGGCGGGCCCGAGACCAGTCCGCTGCACAGCCACCGATCCAGTACGTATCATGTGTGTAGTGTGCTGTCTGGGAATCTTGGGCTTCAAGCTTTTATAGTAAGGCCGTTACGAACGTGCAAACCGGGTCATAAAACATTACGATTAAGGGTTGTGAGAATGCCGCAGAAGTTATCGATTCCGTTCGGACGCAGATAGTAGACGCAAGTAAAAAGTTTGGCTGCTTTATGATTTGTGATCCATTTCGCACGTTCGTAATGGCTATAGTACCTAACTAAACATTCACTTAAGGCTGTTTTACGCCGAAGCAACAATGTAGCATGCTACAAATGGAAACATTTTTTTTACGGCCTCAAGCAGGACGCGTCAGTCTATTTTAGACCAGTGATAGAAAAACCCTATTTTACCGCAAGTTACCTAGGGAATCCTCAACATTAAATACTTAATTTCAGAAATAAACTTATTGATTGTTGTATCTATGCACAGTTTGATTTTCTTGAGATTTCGCATATGTATAGGTTTGCTTTGTAATGTATAGACCCCTACCAAGAACGGATTTTTAGAAATTCCCCCGAGTTAATCTGTGGCAGTCGTCTAGTGAACTGTGAGGTGTGAAAGCTAAGCTGGGGTCCAAGATTTTGTGCTTATTTTTTGAAAGTTTATCGGTTTTTTAAGAACTATTTTATTTGTTTAAACAACATACGCACCTGTTTGGATAGACTAGTAGTAGTGGTGTTTGCATGAAGTTTTTATTTTCTACCACATTATTAACTGCATGAAGTATAACTAACTAGGTTATATAATAAACAGTTTGCAATAATAATAATTTAAAGACTTAAGTATTAAAATGTGTTTTATGTGCATTTGATTTATTATAAATAGATTATGTAAGAGTTACGTCCTAGTTTTATAGATATTTGTTTTCATTGTTTATTGGTTATAACTTTTGTCCTGTCTATTGTATTGTGTATTTGTAATGCTAGGTAGTTTCTATGTTACTTTCCTGCTTCATCTATGAATACAAATTGATTCGTAAGTCGTATGCGCTATGCATAGGCATATAATGTGGCTAATTGGGTATTTTCCTACTGTTGAATCTGATAAATATTTTTACTTTATTGTAAACTAGGATAAAAATAATGACGTACGCTGAAAAAAATATTAAAATCCAACAATGATTTACAAAGTTACAGGCATTTTAATTTTAGAGTGGGAGGGTCTTCTATCCCTTTCTCGCAAAACGAAAATTTGTATGAAACCGAAGCTACTATGGCATTAGTAAGCTGTGACGTCAAAATGCTATATCGCTGTCTCTGTCTAATCAGAAATATTTAAATGCTTATAACTTTTTGTTATTTGATTGAATTAATTAATTTTTCAGTTTACGTCATTATTTTTATCCTAGTTCATAATAAAGTAATAAAAAAATGGAGTCAAATACCCAATTTCGTTGTACACAATCTCTAAACTAAACTAAAATGACACGTCTAAATCTATTGCTATCCCTTTCATAATGTTGCTTGCGGAAAAGGATAGCATTCGATTTAGACCTGTTAATTTATTTTAGTTTAGAGATTGTGTACAAGAGAATCGGCCCCAATATTATACCATATACCTAAAATTCTAGGTGTGGCATCGGAAAACAACCAAGAAATGGCAACGAACCCGACAGCCGTGGGTTGGTCGGCCGACCAGACTGACAGCGCCGACGAGGCTACGTTCTTCGAGAAGCTAGGAGCCGAGACGGAGAGCCGGCTCGAGGACTTCTTCCAATGGTGGGGCACGGCCATGGCGTCGCGCCCATGGCTCGTCCTGGTCCTTGGTAAGTGACTTTGGTATTGAATGAATGAACAAATTTTCTTTCTGACTACAAAAGGTCCAGTGTTAAGCCGGCTGAATATTATCAAGAATTAACTGCCAGAAAAATTCTGGCGCACGCTGGAAGCTCTGCTCATACGTTTGGAATTAGACCACGTGGACATGCCGCAGACTGTCAGAGCACGGCCATGACAGTTTTGAAACTTGTAACAAAACCTTGAGGCTTCACGCGTCAAATGTGTACCGTGTGTCAAGCCCATAGGTCAAGCCTAGTGCTCAAATACCTAATATTTGACAGATGTTAATTCACGATCAAACCGAGAACTGCACTCTAGAACACTCTACTTTACACTGGTCAGAGTGAGTGCAACAGAAAGTTTTGTGACGTACTAATATACGACCAGCCTTCGCCTGTATATCGCAATAAGGCCGCGAACAAAAAACATTTCCACAAACAGTTTCTTGTTTCAGGTCTCTGCTTCGTAGTGGCGCTTGGCTTCGGCGTCAAATTCATGATAGTGACGACTAACCCCGTGGAACTGTGGGCGTCGCCGACGTCCAGGTCGCGCGTCGAGCGAGAATACTTCGACTCTCATTTCGAGCCATTCTACAGGTAGATTTAATTTTTAACTTTTCAGTATTAAAGCAGAGACTGCCTTTATAGTGATATGACGTCGTACCGATATATCTCGATATATAAATTATTTGGGTATCATGCATTTTCGGTATCAATGGATATGTTGGTTTCGGTTAAATAACGGTACCGTTATATCACATACTTAAATCAAACGTATCTCAACTTTCGACTGCCATCTATGACGCTACAGAGGTACCCAAGCAATATGAATGAATCTACCTGGTATTTTGTTGATATCTTGTTTTTCCGTATCGAAATAAGATTTTGGTTAAGTAACCCCACGTTCCCACTTGTCATCTGTCGAGTCGAGGATTTTAATCGGATATTCCAGTGGCAGAACATTTTATATGAAGCTATTCATACTTGTCGGAAACCGATTTTGTATCAAAATGTTCTGGAACATCGGATGAAAGACGATAAGTGGGAACGCGAGGTAACGGTATGATACATAACGGTAAATATCGGTTAATTTAACCGCTTGAATATCCTTGTTTCTACCGCTGTCAGTCTTTACTTAAAAGCAGTAACAGCACTAAAACTTTTTGACCTCAACTTTAAATAATTTTGACTCTGACTTTGATGTTGACAGGACAGAGATGCTGATAATCAGTTCGAAAGGTCTACCCAACTTGGAGTTCATTTCGGCTGATAAAACAGTTTGGGAGTTTGGACCGGTTTTCAACTCTACCTTCCTATTGAATGTGCTCGATTTGCAGGAGAGAATTATGGGTAAGTATTATTAATTGCTCAAATCTTTTTTCCACTGAAGGCGAAGGCGAGTTGTGAATAGTATACAGTACCCGGCAGGAAATATTGTACATCGACCTTTAGAAAGAGATAGAGCGGTTTCGTAGAGCGTTGTCTCTGTCGTTGAGACCGACAAAATGTCACATAGGTATAAGTGACCGAGACAACGCTTACAAAGCCGAAATCTCATTCTAAAGGTCGATGTACAATATTTCTTGCCGGCTACTGTACATCAGTCAATCAATAGGTTGTTATCATTATCCTAATAATTTGCAACAATGTGTAAAAACACACTGAAGGCTATTACACGATTCATGAATTCCTTAATAACAAAGTTGCGTGTAAACAGCATGATATGATTTGAAAAGTGTAACTGCCGAGTTTTTTGCTGGCTCTTCTCAGTAGAATTTGTTTTCTGAATCGGTGATAGAATCTCGTAGATAAGGACTTAATGCACAGCATTTGTCACAAGTTGTCCTACATGAAATATATTTCATGTAGGACAACTTGTGTAATTTTTTTTTTTTTAATTTATTATTAACATACAAGAGAAAATTACACATATTAGGTAGCACGCATTGTAAATACCACAGAGGTTTGACCCTCAATGCGTACGTCTGCGCATTACATCATGCCTACTTATATCATTAAAAAAAGATTATAAATAAATAATATTACTATATTATAATATACTAACTAAATATTAAAAAAAAAACAAAGAACAGACAATACATATACATACACATATATGTATAAACACACATATATGCATACACACATGCACATACACACAAATAAATAAGGAGACCACGCCTCGAGTCCCGTATCCCCCATCAACCCGCGCTACTGATAGCAACCCTTCGTATGAGATCGCGCAGCGTTATCTAGTGTCTGCAGGAGACTGGCAGTTGGGTTTTAGTTTTTACCCGACTGCGCCGAAGCCCAAATGTGTTTGATCTGTGTGCATGTATGTCCGCTTATAACTCAGAGCCTCAATAGCTCAACCGGTAAAGGAGTGGACCGAAAACCGAAAGGTCGGCGGTTCAAACCCCGCCCGTTGCACTATTGTCGTACCTACTCCTAGCACAAGCTTGACGCTTAGTTGGAGAGGAAAGGGGAATATTAGTTATTTAACATGGCTAATATTCTTTAAAAAAAAAACTGCTTAACGGCTCAACCTATTTTGATAAATGAAACATCATTAGATTAGTCTTGATGGCGCAAGTGTCACTGGGTACCTAAGTTTCTTAAAAAAAATCAAATGGCGGACTTAATGCGCTTTAATGTGCGGATTTGAAAAAAAATATCTCATAGACCCTTGATTTGGGGTATAAAATTAAAGGGCTTTAAAAAATGGCGGATTTCATGCGCTTTAATAATGTGCGGGCTGAAAAAGATGCAGTGCAAACCGTATTCGGGGGTTTTTTTTTAAACTTTTGAATTACTTGTTGAAGTTTATCTTGTGTGATTGCAGCGTTAGGGAACAACACTCGCATCGAGGACATTTGCTTCGCGCCGATGACGTCACCCTTCACTGGCCCCGTGACGCCCGACCAGTGCGCCGTGCAGTCCGTGTGGGGCTGGTGGCAGAACGAGCGCTACAACGTGGAGGAAAATCTGGTCAACAACGCGTACCTCGAGGATATCATCAAGTGCTCGCAGTGAGTGTCACTTACTTTCGACTCGTGAGCTAATGTGCAAGTAGCGCCATCTATCGCCACTAAATAAAGTTACCACTTTTGTCATAATATGATAACCCCACTGAATATGACTCAGGAACCACCAAATTTGACACAAAGCACCAACGAAGACCGAACCCATTAGATTTGTTGCCTTGACGCTGATACTGAAGCGTGGCTGCAAACCACTTTGAAAGGCGCTGAAATAAATAGTCCAGGTAGCCCGAGATACCTGTGAAAACACGCAGCAACGCGCATGCAAACTTTCAACAATGTAGTATTGACGTTGCTTCTTCAAATAGTGTTCTTCAAATGGATATAATTTGTGTGTTCCAGGAATCCTTATCTGTGTCTGTCAGTGTGGGGAGGGCCCGTGCTTCCAGGCGTTGCATTGGGTGGTTTCCTAGCGCCCGGCGAGCCACTCAGCAAAGCGTCGCGCTTCCACCGTGCCAACGCACTCATCATCACTATCCTTGTCAATAATAAACACGACAAAGGAAAGGTAACATCTCTTCCCACAATCTCTGTATAATGTCATTAAAATCTAAATTTATTTTATGTAGGACAACTAACTAGGGTCTCTTATGCTTCATCTGTAACTCTACCATTTTAGCGGTCCAATCCATTTAACAGTATCCACCCGCGTATAGCCGCAATGTCCTATAACAATAGGATCTTTATGAAATCTTGCGGAATTTCAGTTTTGGAAGATTGGTTTCAAGACGCGGACAGTCTCGAAATCTTTTTAGTGATAATGGAACTAAATTTATGGGCGCTGATAACGTACTGCGAAAAATGTTTGATGAACCTGAAATGCTTGTTCAAACATTAATGGTGATATCAAACAGTTCATTTTTTGTTCATTTCTGTCTTTCATTTTGCATATTTCACTCGAAATGAATCAAAATCAAAATGAGACAATTAGTCGAGTGAACTGATTGAACTTTGAGGAACAAAATTGCACTCTAACCCGTCATATTGAATTTGGGAAATTGATTTTTAAATTCAGAAGAATCACTAGTTTTATAAAATGTAGTTTTTTGTATTTTCAATACTTCTCCTTAATTTCAGTTGAAACCAGCTCTGGAATGGGAGGAGGAATTCATTAAATTCATGAAAAATTACACGGAGAACGAAATGCCACCGTACATGGACATAGCTTACACGTCCGAGCGGTCGATCGAAGACGAACTAAACCGCGAGTCCAAGTCGGACGTCTACACCATACTGGTGTCTTACTTCATCATGTTCGCGTATATTGCCGTATCTTTGGGAAGGTTCACTACTTGCTCGAGGCTGCTCATCGATAGTAAAGTCACTCTTGGTTTGGGAGGTGAGACTAGTTTTTCCATGTGAAACTGTTTTTTTTAAATAAAAATACTGAATGTGCAGGTGGGTCATCTGATGTTAAGTGATTATCGCCGCCCATAAACATTTGCAGCACCAGAGGAACCGCCAATTCATTGCCCGCCTTTCAGCAATTTGTTGATTCGGCCTTTGTATAACCCCATGTTAAAAATGAGTGGGCACACCGCCGAAGGGAGTTGGTTGCACAGTTTGCAGGTGTTCAATTAGGTCGCAACGGATCGACGTGATTTTTTGCATGGGTTTAGTTAAAGATATAGAGAGTGACATAGGCTACTTTCAATCACGAAGAATCAAGGAGTTCCCACAGGATTTTAAAAACCTAAATCCACGCGAACGAATTTGCGGGCATCAGCTAGTTTACTCATACTTTAATCATGGTCGCGTCTATGCTGTGCTCGATTAGCTTAATATTTAAAACACCTCCTCCTCCAGCCCCTTTAAAGGCATATTTACACGATTCCTGCGCAGGTGTAATAATCGTGCTGGCGTCCGTGCTGTGCTCGGTGGGGATCTTCGGCTACTGCGGCGTGGCAGCCACGCTCATCATCGTGGAGGTGATCCCCTTCCTCGTGCTGGCTGTGGGCGTGGACAACATCTTCATCCTCGTGCAGACGGCGCAGCGCGACCCGCGACGCCCCGACGAGACCATCGCGCAGCACATCGGCAGGACGTGAGTTGACATGCCACAGACCACCACCTATAGACGCCTAATAGCCGGACACCCCCGATCGCCAAGCTTAGGAAGTTGTTTAGCATAAAAATCTGCCCACGCCCGTTAAGTACCCTCATTCCGCACATTGGTTTCTACGAGACATGGTACCGGAACACTAAATCGCTTGGCGGCATGGTCTTGCCGGTAATCTATTAAAATGTCAATTTATTCCTTAGTTAACGTCTTATCTGGTAAATGAAAAATCAGCACTAAAGTGTATAATTTCATTTATCAGATTGGGTCAAGTGGGCCCATCCATGTTCCTGACGTCGGTTTCGGAATCAGTGTGTTTCTTCCTGGGCGCGCTGAGTGACATGCCCGCGGTGCGCGCGTTCGCTCTATACGCTGGTGCGGCGCTGCTCGTGGACTTCCTGCTTCAAGTCACTTGTTTCGTGGCGCTACTGGCGCTCGACACCAAGCGGCAGGTGGACAACAGGTAATGACGCCAGGTTGGGCCAACCCATCGCCTCCCAATTATTTCTATTTCTAAAAAAAAAAACTATTTCTATTTCCCCATAACCTTTGGCTCTTAGCTATCTGGTACTTGTTCTTGGCGTGTTTCCGGGACGCCTTCTTGACTCCATACAAGTTCTTTCTTGTCTAACCTTTATCCTTTCATGTTCACTTTCTGTTGCGGTTCCCGTGTCAAAGAGGCTTACCACAAGTACGTTGAACTGATAACGCACCTCCATTCGACGGCGTAGTTATAGTAGGCCACCGATATTCCAGCTCGATCCATTCTGCTCCGCCAGAATTTAGCGCACCAGCGACAAACACCAGCTATAACTATTTTAAGAAAGGAGGCCGAGCAATTATAAATGCTCTCCTCCTACCCATATTGTCAACGCACGCACTGGGCTGGGTCCCATCGTGCTGCACGCCAGTTTAAACTCCATTAGTGATTGCTCGCACTTCACGCAGGTACGACGTATTCTGCTGCTTAGCCGGCAGCAAGACGAACTCTGCGCGTGAGGCGGGCGATGGCGCGCTGTACAACCTGTTCCGCCACGTGTACGTGCCCTTCCTGATGAAGCGCGAGGTGCGCGCCTCCGTCATGATCATCTTCTTCGCCTGGCTCTGTTCCTCGGTGGCCGTGAGTTGACGAACCATTTCATATTTAACGAGATACTAAGCACAGCAAGACAACCCACACAAATGAAAGTGCAGCGCAACCGCGGCAGTCGGCCGCATCCGTATTGTGGTAAAAAAGTAATTCCACGCGAATTCCGCGGAAAAAGTCGTTAGCGATTGGTGACAGCTTCAGCAACCGAGCGCACGCAACGTCCGGACACCTATGGAATTCGCAAGTAGCCGCAAACATTCCCAGATTTTGAAAAACTTTGCAATTGTGCATTGTAAGGTCTACATCAACTGAGGATGCT
The DNA here is from genome assembly GCF_902806685.2 of Maniola hyperantus. Taxonomy (NCBI): domain Eukaryota; kingdom Metazoa; phylum Arthropoda; class Insecta; order Lepidoptera; family Nymphalidae; genus Maniola; species Maniola hyperantus. The sequence continues at coordinate 11,271,467 of NC_048554.1, forward strand.
CCGGTGTCGGGGCGAAACGTGTGTCGAGTGGCTGCTTTTCCTGCATGGTTAGCAGTGGAAGGGCGGGCAGTGCATTTTGCATGCTGCATGTTGCATCATACAGATTCGACCTGTTTCAGTGTATTACAGCAAATTAAGCGTTTGGTTCATTGTACATTCCGAGATTTCTCACACGCAAATATTGCCTGCCATTCAGGTGTCGTTTTCAGGCTTCTTGAGGGGCTGACTACGAAACTGACTTCCATTTTGAAATCTGAGATGGCTAACTTTTTAACACGTGGTTGTCGTTTTCGGGGTTTCTTGGGGATCTGATTACGAAATTGACTCCCATTTTCCAATCCAAGATGTCATATGTATATTTTAGGTAAAAAGTCTGAAGAGTATGCAAAGGCATGCATGCTGCAGAATTTTTGAATGAGTATGATCAGTGTATGACTTAATTCCAGGTGGCACCTCACATAGAAATCGGTTTGGACCAGGAGCTGTCGATGCCTCAGGACAGCTTCCAGCTGAAGTACTTCCAGCACCTGAACCGGTACCTGAACATCGGCCCACCGGTCTACTTCGTGGTGACGGATGAAATGGACTACTCGGACCGCGACGTGCAGAATATGGTGTGCGGGACCAGATTCTGTAGGAACGACAGCGTCGCCATGCAACTTTACTCTGGTGAGCTTGCTTGTCTTCTATATGTATAAAAGGGAAAGCTGACTGACTGACTGACTGACTGACTGACTGACTGATTGACTGACTGATCTATCAATGCACAGCTCAAACTACTTGACGGATCGGGTATCAATTTGGCATGCAGATAGCTATTATGACGTAGACATCCGCTAGGAAAGGATTTTTGAAAATTCAATCCCGGGGAACATAAAACAGAGGGTTGAAATTTGTGTAATCCACGTTGACGAAGTCGCGGGAAAAAGCTAGTTCCTTATAAAAGCACTAGATGATGCGTGCCACTTCGTCTGCGTGACTTTGGCTTTAAAAACCTAATAATTTACCACTGGTTCGGAATGCTGTTCCTACCGAGAAGAACCACCAAGAAACTCGGCGGAACGTATGTCATTGATGTATGAAGCTATGATAGCCTAGTGGTTAGGACGTCCGTCTCCTAATTGAAGGTGGGAGGTTCCCGGACACGTACGCATTTTTTCGGAGTTATGTGTATCACTTGCTTTAACGGTGAAGGAAAACATCGTGAGGAAACCTGCGTGGCTGAGAGTTCTCCATAGTGTTCTTATAGGTGTGTGAAGTCTGCCATGGGTTGAGATGATGATGTCACTTATGTGTTTGTTCGTTCGTTTCCCTAGCATACCGAACACCCAACGTGTCGTACATCGCTCAGCCGCCCAACGCGTGGCTGGACGACTTCTTCGACTGGTCCGCCTCCAAGCAATGCTGCAAACAGTTCCCCACCAATGACTCCTTCTGCCCCAACGATCATGGTGAGTCAATAATATAAAGTCATTCGTAAACGGAGTTCTAAGCAAAAGGGAGGTCGGTCCCTTTTGCTTAGAATTGAGGAAAAAAATTTACAAAAATGTTTTTTTTTTTTTTTTTTAAAGAATATTAGTCATATTAAATGACTAATATTCCCCTTTCCTCTCCAATTAAGCGTCAGGCTTGTGCTAGGAGTAGGTACGACAATAGTGCAACGGGCAGGGTTTGAACCGTCGACCTTTCAGTTTTCAGTCCACTCCTATACCGGTTGAGCTATTGAGGCTCAAAAGAGATGTTAAGAGATTAAGAAGATTTTTTACAGCGAAAAATTGAATTGTATAACTGTTACACCCATATTCACAAACATTGCATCAGTGAGTATAGCAACAACACTATGATAACACAGACAGTAAGATTTTTCTCAGTGCGTTAGGTATCCCAAGCCATTCATTTAGGAAACAATATTCAAGACTCTTTGTTGTGCCTTGTTTGAAGTCATCTATTCACCTATTGAGGGGGTCTTCAAACGCTCCACTTTTCGAAGTCCTATACGAGGTCGCCATTCTAGCACCTTAGGATTCCAACATCTATTGGTTTTTCGAACTATGTGTCCTGCCCATTGCCATTTCAGCTTCGCAACCTACTGAGCTATGTCGTTTACTCTGGTTCTCCTACGGATCTCCTCATTCCTGAATTGATCACATCTAAAATTCGATTTTTCTTGTAGCCGTGCCGCCTTGTGAGCTGTGCAACATAACTCTCACCGGAGCAGAGCAGCGACCCAGCCAGGAGGACTTCAAGCATTACGTGCCGTTCTTCCTGCAGGACAACCCGACGTCAAGCTGCGCCAAGGCCGGACACGCGGCGTACGGGCACGCCGTCAACTACAAGATGAATGGCACGGAGAAGCGAGTCGGCGCAACTTACTACCAAGGTATACCGAACTCAGAATTTTAAGAAACTATTAACATATAGTTTCTTGGTCAGATTAAAATACCATGTCTGCGGTGGATGCTCGATTGATTCGATCATATTACTAGGAAAAGCGAGTAGAAAGGCATCGAGAAACTCATAGTCACTAAAAAGATCGGAGGAAAAGACACCACGGAAGTAGGCCAGGACTTTGGTCTGATCAGGTATAAGAAGCGGTCGAGCTGTCTGCAATGCGAGAAATGAAGGACGAGTGATATCTCGAGGGTGATCAGTTCCTCAAAGCTGAGGAACTGATGCAAAACGATGTCCTAACTAAATTAATGCCCTTTTTTATCAACGCAAGCGTACACAGTGCGTGCGTGTCTTAACAATATCTATCTATATCTATATATTATAAAAGGAAAAGCTTACTGACTGACTGATCTATCAACGCACAGCTCAAACTTCTGGACGGATCGGCCTGAAATTTGGCATGCAGATAGCTATTATGATGTAGACAATAGCTAAGAAAGGATTTTTGAAAATTCAACTCATAAGGGTGTAAAATAGGGGTTCGAAATTTGTGTAGTCCACGCAGACGAAGTCGCGAGTATAAGCAAGTATTAAATAAAAACCATTTGTGTAAACTTCCAGGGTACCATTCCGTTCTGAAGACAAGCCACGACTACTATTCGGCGCTGCGCGCGGCGCGGTCCATATCCGCCGACATATCCGAGACGCTCAACCGCAACCTGCAAGCGAGCGGCAAGAACGTGACGGTCAACGTGTTCCCGTACTCGGTGTTCTACGTGTTCTACGAGCAGTACCTCACCATGTGGCCGGACACGCTCAAGTCGATGGGCATCTCGGTGCTGTCCATCTTCCTGGTCACCTTCATCCTCATGGGCTTCGATCTGTTCTCTGCGCTGGTGAGTGTCCCGAATGGCGCGTTTGGAACCCTCGTAGCTTTAGTTTTAAGTTTGCGTAATAATTATCACCACTATATCGTACAAATCTAACACCATACCAGACCATCAATAAGAGTAATTTATTACCTATTTTGAATAAATCATTTGACTTTGACTTTGTTCTGTTGTTATGACAGCAACCTACAAGTCAGCACCATATTCATAGTGTGATGGCTGTTCACCTAGTGGGGGGTCTTCCAATGCTGCACTTCCCGGTGCGAGTTCGCCATTCTAGCACCTTGAGACCCCAACTACAGTTGGGGTCTCGAGGTGCTAAAATGGCGAATCGTTGGGCCAACGTCTATCGGGTTTTCGAAATATGTGCCTGCCCATTTCCACTTCAGCTTCACAACCTGTTGTGGGTGATGTCGGATACTCTGGTTCTCCCATGGATCTGGTTTAATTCGCGTTCCTTGAACTCATCGTTATATTTACTTTCCAGGTGGTAGTGATCACCATCACGATGATCGTAGTGAATCTCGGTGGAGTCATGTACTGGTGGGGAATCAGTCTGAACGCAGTGTCGTTAGTTAATTTGGTAAGTAACTCTTTTCTACCTTTTTCTGCCCTTAATAGGGTATTTTACACCAGGCAGGAAGATAAAATTAAAAATGTACAAACAAGATAGTATTGTAGCCGCTATGATCGATTCGTGTGTGACGTCACATGGATTGTGGTAGTAACGTATTTCACTAAGAAAATTCCGTTTTCTACCAATCCGTGTGACGTCACGACAGTTCATGAACCTAAACATAGTTGCACAAACGTTTTCGCAGGGAAATTTTAATGCATTTTTATTGCATTTATCGATCGAATAAAATGTTTGTAAATTTTTTGGTAGTTTATAATCATCTTAGGACAAATTAAGACACTTTTCAAAAAAGGTACCCTATACAGCCCCTGGTTTTTTTTTGGGATAGGAACATTCAGTGGCTTGCACAACATTGGAAGTTAGGATAAGCATTAGTTGTGGAGGTCATACTGCCTTTACTTAATCCTTGTAAGCAGTGCTGCCCTGCCATTAACCCCATTAAAAATTCTGGTTCCAAATTCACAATCCTAATGCTGGAATATACCACCTAATCAGTGGAGATTCAGCCCCCCAATTGTGTAAGAAAAACGTAATCATCGTTATCGTAATCGTCAACAAATTCTGCCCTTTGATTGGCTGCGAAAAAACGTAAACAGCGAATCAACCAATCAAATGGCAGAATTTTTTGACGATAACGATGAATACGTTTTTCTTACACAATCGGGGGGCAGATCATTGAATCCCAGGTCCAAACTCCTCAATTTCCTTTAGGTCTGAACCCATGGATTAACTACGTGTTTTTTGTCCAGGTGATGGCAGTTGGTATCGCGGTGGAGTTCTGCTCTCACCTGGTGCACTCGTTCAGCGTGTCCGGCGGCGGCTCGCGCGTGGACCGCGCCTCGCACTCGCTCTGCACCATGGGCTCGTCCGTGCTGTCCGGCATCACGCTCACCAAGTTCGGCGGCATAGTGGTGCTGGCCACCGCCAACAGCCAGATCTTCCAGGTGAGGTCTAGTTCTGCTTTCACCTGGTACACTCGTAGAGTGGGTGAGTGAGTGAGTGAGTGAGTGAGTGAGTGAGTGAGTGAGTGAGTGAGTGAGTGAGTGGGTGTGTGTGGATATTTGAGTGTTAAACGAAAAAGACGGTCATTTTTAAATCAAAGATGGCCGACCTGTTTTAATATGTGTCGGTTTCATGGTTTATCGTACCGTTCCCTGACAATCCATTTTGATTTATTGACAGTCAAAGTTTGACGGTAACTGTAATAACTAACTGCCTATCATGCAGCATAATCAACGCATCGCCGGCCCACTACAGAGCACGGGTCTCCTCTCAGAGCGAGAAGGGTTTTACCCACAGTCTACCACGCTGGCCAAGTGTGGATTGGTAGAATTCACACACCTTTAAGAACATTATGGAGAATTCTCAGGCATGCAGGTTTCCTCCCGATGTTTTCCTTTGACGTTCAAGCAAGTGATATTTAATTACTTAACTGCGAAAATTTAGTGTTGCGTGCCTGGGATCGAACCCGCGACCTCCTTGTTTGCGGTTTGTTAACGTGAGCCTATCTGCAGGTGTTCTACTTCCGCATGTACCTGGGCATCGTGGTGCTCGGCGCCGCGCACGGTCTCATCTTCCTGCCCGTCATGCTCAGCTATATTGGTAAGTGACTGTACCGTAAGGGCGCGTTTCCACTGAAGCGGAGCGGAGACTTTCAATAGATCAGGGTTATTGTTAGAGCACGATAATAAAATTCAAAATTCAAATAATTTATTCAAAATGGGTAATAAATTGCTCTTTTTGATGGTCGGTTGTTGGATTTGTAAGATATAGTGGTGATAATTACTACGCGAACTTAAAACTAAAGCTACGTATATGTATATTATATGTATATTATATGTATTTATAAGTATTCTTTATTGCACCACAAAACATAAATGACAGGTTACAACGGGCGGACCAACAAATTCCTGAAATGCCGGCAACGCATCGGCAGTTCCTCTGGTGCTGATAATTTTCATGGGCGGCGGTAATCACTTAACATCAGGTGACCCGCCTGCTCGTTTGCTCGCTATCTCTATTGGAAAGGGCTTATGTCAGCAGTGGACGTCCGCAGGCTGAAATGATGATGATGAATATGGTCAAAAACACGTCTCCGTTTCAGTGGAAATGCATCTTTACGGGTATTCAATATCCTTTATGCGCGGATTGCGAAAAATCCTTGATTGAAAGTCAACTCAGTACCACCAATTTTAATTTCGGAAGGTGTCCGCTTGGAGCGCTGGCTGTACATGTATGGACTAATTTGAGTAACAACAAGGCAGTTAATGTCGATGTTACTTTTATTTTGAAATGTTTTGACGCTCGAAGTATCAACACTGATGAGATGTAAAATCTGATACTGAACACAGCATTGCATTATTAATTGATAGAAAATGTCTGTTTTGGTTCTCAAAAGTGATTTTCGACGTATGGTCGGAGATTTATCATTATGGCCTGCGTAGACGAGGCACTATTGTCTGCGGAGGACAAAAATGGGTCACTAAGAACTGCATCGCATGACGCTAACGTTGGACTGATCTATTACGGCGAAACATCGCACTAAACGATGATAGATTTTGTCCTCCGCGGACCCAGGGTGAAATCTATAGAGCGCACTCTGACTTTGCTTAGACTTGAGACAGATGTATATATCTCACATAAATCTGTCTCGTTTTAACTCAATCTTAAGTCTGAGCAAAGTCAAAGTGCGCTCTATAGATCTCAGCCTTATAGTCCCTACTCTGCGCAGGCCCATGAACTGGGCTTCCGCCCAGGTCTGACTATGACTGACGTATTTAATTTTATCAACGTTGGTGAGACTGAAATCTCCTACTAAGTATACAGATTGATTTTGCAGTATTAATTGGTAGAAAATGTCTGTTGTGTCTACGTAAGGTCAGAGATTATTCATTAAACTGATAGCAAATTACGTCTTCATAGCACCAGCCTATTACATATTATGCATTCTCATTTTATAAGCTTCCTCTGACTGCATCTCTATTTAAAGAGTAATTAGTTTTACCTGTAGGCACTTTTTGGTTGTACTTGCTCGTAAACGGGTTATTAAATTGAGAGCTCTCGCTCAGGAATTTTTCACTGAGTTGTGTACTCAAATAAATCTATATAGAAATTGCCATGAAAATAGCCCGTGTATGAGTATCTTCATGAAAACACTTGCATGTATGTGACACTTGTTTTTTTCAGTTTGTTTTAGTTGTTTTTATTTGCGCATTTTATTTCGCTTGTATATTGGACCTCTTCTTTTTAGGATTATTCACGAGTTCAACTTAAACTTGCCTACTTTCATTCTATTTTTTAAATGTACCCGATTTTTAACCGACGTGTTAAAATAAAGAGTAAGAAAGCTTGCTTCTAGATTTTATATCAAAATGTGTTAGAACCGTTTTTTATATAGTCTAACTTATCAAAACTTATCTAGTTTCAGTAATTTTTAAGAAATTATGTGAACAATACTTTGATTTGTATGTTTTTTTCCATTTGGTTATTTTATTTTAGTTTATTGTGACGTCTTTTGAATACTAACTCATTATATTATATTGCACTAACTTTCGAGGTAAGCATTGATAAATTATATGGTTTGGGCAATGGTGTCAGTATACTAACAAAATATATATATATATATATATTTTGCTGACTGAGCTTATTTAATACATAGCAGCTTTTTTAAATATATTATGTGTAATGTGGTTAAAATAACTGATTACATAATATTATTATTATATGATTTTCCGGTCAAAGAAGATTGATAGCGGTTTTGAAGGAGATCTTATATTTTAAATGTGATTTTACAGTATTTTGAACATCGTAAGTGGGACACAGTTTTTTTAATTGTTCTTCTTTTTAGAAAATATGTATTTTTTTCCTAAAAAGAATGCAATGGTGGAAGGTCCTAGGTTTTGGAAATAGTGGTCGATTCGATTAATTTGTTAGTCATTAAAATTTGTTCAGTTTACACATAGTTGAAGTAAAACTAAATGCGCGGGAATATTAGTAATAAGTAAAAAATGAAGCTTTTAGTCTATGTCACTAACTACTTGGTACTTTAAAACGTTTGAAGTATCTTAAGATGTCGGCCTAAAAACAGCTGTTTTGTTTTATTTTAACATTTTAAATACAAATGATCTGTACTTTCAACTCTCAAGTCAGATCCGTAGAAGTTTTTGATTGGTTTTTAAAATCTTTATTTAATTTTACAGGGCTTTTATACAATACGTATAGCCCTATCTTACCTTAAATAAATTAGCCTGTTAACAATTTAATGAAATCGAATTTTCAGTACAAATTGTACTAGTTACCTAAATAAAATACCATACATAGGTACATCTATTTCTTACACTTTATAACCGACTTCCAAAAAGGCGGTGGTTCTCAATTCGGATCTTTTTTTAACATGTATGTACACCGTTTTTTTTTCGAGGTTTCTGTACCGATATATTATTATATTTTTTTTTAATGAATCCGGTGTTAAATAAAATTATGAATACTTAATATTTTATTCATGAGTATCCAGGTGACAAAGCTAGAATATCACAGTTTGAGTTAAGAGCCTTATACATTCTCCCAGTAAATGGATGTTTGCAAAGAAAGCTTGAGCCGATAGGCAGGTTGTGCCCCGTTGTTGCAGGCTCGCCGGTCAACAAGCAGAAGCTCGCCAACCAGCTGCTGCGCGGCACCGAGGCGCGCGTGGCCGAGACGTCGCTGAGCCGAGTAAGCAAAGGCAGACATTATGACTTTGACCCTACGCCGACGCTCGCGTGAGCGGGACTGGCCTTTGATATGCTCACTATACACGCTATGTTGTTGGCTATGTTGTGTGCGGATAGTTTGACTGGATTTCGTGTAATGCGGTCTCCAAACTAAAGTTTATGGAGGGGGGGGGGGGTTTGGAGAGAAGGATAGATTTATTCAATATAAGAAAAACAAAAGAAACGTTTCAAATGATATAATTTTTAAATACATTAAAATAGACGTCCGCCGACGCGACGCGCGCCCTGAAGGATATTCTTATTGAATGCTAAGAAAAAAGCAAACTTATTAAAATAAACGCCTGCTGACGCTTGCAATAGCTATACATGCTATGTTGTGTGCGGATAGTTTGGCTGGATTTTGTGGCCTCTACACTTAGGCTTAGGAGGCAAGGGGTTGGGGGCCGGGGTTAGCAAAATGAGAGAAGGATAGATTTATTCATTGTAAGAAATAACTAAACAAATAATAACAGCCGGTGTTTTTGGCTATGTTATTTGCGGATAGTTTGACTGGATATTGCATCCACACTATTAGAGATTAAGAGAAATGGGGAGTTCAAGCAAAAAATAGATAGCAGAAAAATAGATTTATACAATGTAGAAAAATAAACCGACCACCGACGCTCGTGTAAGTGACACTGGGGCCTTGAATCTTATGTGTGTATAGTTTGACTAGACTTCTCCACACGGTTTAATGCGAGCGGTGTTAGCAAAAATTTGAATGGGATAGATTTATTGATAACTAGCTGCCCTGGCGAACTTCCTTCCGCCTAACAGAGTCGATTCTGTTTTTTAAATTTTTCTCTCCGTAAGAACCATTGTACTTCAAGAAATCACATTTAGTTATTAATTTTTTTATTATAGAGTAGGGGGGGGGGGGGGGGTCGCGACTTTACGTAGTAGTACTTAGTATTCTGTGATTCGATTGATATCGACACTTGTTAGGATTGTTGATTATTTCCAGAGATGGGTTTAGTCGATGGAGTTTACGTGTGACGGCGTAGCGAACGGATGTGGAGGTTTGTGACTACGCGAATAATACTGGCTGAAAAACATAATTGGATTTGGACACTGTAAAAAATAAATATACTTGCTAAGAGCTTCAATACAGGCGAATAAAAAAGCACAAATGTTTGTATAGTGTTCACAGTTTTAGATAGATAATTTTTTTCAGTAAACTTTGATGTATTTTAGCCAGGGTTGTGCTTTTAACGAAAAATTTTTTGTTTAAAAAAACCCTGCTCTTATACATATTTATTTCGTAAAATTGTCATTTTATTTAAACTTTTCACTAAAATCAACAAACGTCAACACACAAAGTTTTAAGTGATATCAGATTTTTTTACACTATTGAAAATATTTAGATTTTGGGATCAACATTGTTTGATAAAATATATCTTTACTAATACATATTTTTTATATCGGTTGTAAATATTAATCCAGTCAAATTATCTGTATTTTTGTAAATAGTTTTTTAATTATATTTTTGATTCGAATAGAGTCTTAAAATAGTGAGACTATTTCCGATTTCCATTCAATGTTAAGTGGCTAACTCATTTCTTGTAATTATATTAACAGGTTGCTTAGTTGGAAAACTAAATACGCTTGGGTTATCTTAGGTTTAATATTTTCCAAAAATTAGAAGTTATAAGAAATGAGATTTTAACATACGCTTTGCTATACGATAAAAAAGAAACGTTAAAATTATGTTTACTTAAATTGAATGGAGCAATAGTGACGTGCAATGTTCAATCTCGTTTCGAATACTAACTTATCGATACTTTTGTAGCAGTGGGAGGGTTTACAACGCACGGTTGTTAGATTGTTCTAGAGATAACTTTGAACTTAACCACTAAAATACCTTATTGCGACACTTGTCGATACTTCTCTATCGCTGAGTTATTCGAAACAAATTTAAGTGGAGATTAAAATAATTTAATCACGAGACCAGAGTGAACTAGAGTAAGGGAACTCTCGGGTTGATCCTGAATCGACGATATATCAAATATTAAGCTATGGTGACGTAAAATAGGGCAACTTTAGGACAAAGTGCGTCAAATTGACGCCTGCCAGTGACGTCGAAGCCTCGACGGTTTGTCAGAAGTTCCCTAACTGTCGTGAACTGTGACGAGACTACATAGAATTCTCGTCATTAAATTAGGTTAATCTCCGCTTAAATTTTTAAATTTGTTTTGAACAACTCAACGTAATCTGAGGATTGGATTTGTTGTGAGGGTTGCACAAGCTAGTATGGAATAATGGAATACGGTCCTCCCTTTTTTCTATCAAATAGCATTTATATGTAAAGGATAATTGCAATCGTTCAATAAGTACCTATATTTTCGATGATTGTATTATATTTGTTTGATAAAAGATTTTTTGGAAGACAGTGAGATTAAAATTTAGCTTATTTTATCCAGTTGCAATATCCTTAGAGGGGTTCGGTTTTAACCACTGTTTGGTTGAAGGGATGCCCTAATGTAGTTTAATTGGATAGATTCCTCAACTTTGCATGTTCCGTTTTGATGTTTAGATGTATGTATGTTGACATTTAGTCATTCCTAATTCTTCGAATTTAATTGTTAAATATGTTTCTCTATCGATATATCTACGTGTACATCCTTATAATCACATTCATATGTACTTATGCCGTGTCTTCAGTACTTAAATTCGCGATAAGTAATCTAAATGCAGGTTTTCATTTGCCAGTGACTGGCAACAGGGTCACTGGCACACTGGCCAGCGGTTTTTGCCAACATTTTGTCATGCCAGTGCAATCATTGGTATGAAAAAAATTTGACAAACAAGTGTTCCTTTATTTGCCGTGTAAACATTTACATGTAAGTAAATGTAAATGTTTACAAGGTGCAAATGCAGGAAGGCTTTTTAGGCAGCATTCTTTAAATATTAAGATCTTTTCAAAAAATATTGTAAAAAAAATTTACAGACCTATTTTTTATAAAAATGGAGTCATTGAATTATACCTAAAACTTGGAAAAAATTTGGTTGGTGACTTAAAAAGTCACCTGTATGCGCTGACTTGCTATTGACGCTGTTTTCTATCACTATATTTAATCTAAATCCGCCTTAAATATAAAGTAGATGGCGTGTGATGAGGAATAAGTATATAGAATATGATCAAATACCCCTTATTTTTATTACTATATATGTACATATTTATATTAGTAGGTAAGTCGCATTATTAATATACGCTACTTCTGAGTGCACAAGGCTTTAATATCACGCGTAAATACGCAAACTACAAAGTATTCGTTTCGGCGCATGAATATTTTTCGAAATTATTTTTGGTATGTAATTTTAAACTATTTATTACATATGCTTTTATGTGGAAAGGGTCCATCTATTGATCACGTCACACACCTATCTCACAACTTGTATGCCCTTAGAATAGTCCCAAAACAATCATGTAGGTCAATTTGTTGTTTTAATCTTCTTCTTCTAAATATATAAATGGAAAAGGTGACTGGCTGACTGACTGACTGATCTTATCAACGCACAGCTCAAACTGCTGGATGGATCGGGCTGAGATTTGGCATGCAGATAGCTATTATGACGTAGGCAACCGCTAAGAAAGGATTTTGGAAAATTCAACCCCTAAGAGGGTGAAATAGGGGTTTGAAATTTGTGTAGTCCACAAGGTTGAAGTCGCGAACATAAGCTAGTGACATATAAACCCCAAGTAACGGGCCGCCATTTTTTTGAAACACCAAAATGTGCGTAAACTTTGCGTCAGTTTCTAGCCTGTATCGCCACCCATACTTATGTGTATGAATTTATCTTCACGTTTTTGTCTATCTGATCTATATGTAATGTGACATATGACATTATGAAGATATAATAAAATATTCTCCACTTTCTCTCCATACTGTTATAAATTGAAATTGTTTGTCTATTTATTTGTTTAAGGGTGCATTATGAAAAAAAGGCAACCATTTTATATACCTACTTACTACTAATCCGAGATACCGATTCGAATTTCAAGCAGGTGAAGTTTAAATTATTTTTCAATTTTGATACAACAAAGGTTTTTCCCACCTACCCTCCTTTTGCCACAACTGGTCACAAATCACAATGTATGGAAACCTGTCCTCCCCTTTTATCTTTCTCATTACTGAGGATCAAGCCCCTTTCCATTGATTGCGCAATAATAGGGTTTTCTTGGAATAATAATGTGGAAATTCTCCCCCTTAAGTGTGACGTAATTAATAGATGATCAATTTGTGTATGTGATCGATGTTAGATGTTTTAATTTAAAGTTATTTAATTATTAATTATTTAATGAAATCTTAACCAAGTTAATGTCAATAATATTCTACGTTATTTCATTTTTCGTGATAAAATTTTAACCACCAATTTTATTTAGTTATACTTAACATATACATTATACATAGCACAATATTGGACACACGGGCAAAATTGTTGCTAATGCAATACATACCTATCTATTTTACATCCAGTGACGTACATTTTGAATACCGATTTTTCCCTCTTTTTATTTAATGACAAACTTAAGGGTGAGATCAGACATGAAACATCATTATTATCTAGGCAGAGTTAGAACGAGACAGTTTCATGTAAAGATATGAATCTGTCTCAAGTCTCTCTCTTTAACTCTATCTCAAGTCTGAGCAAAGTCAAATCGTGCTGTATGATCTCAGCCTGTGAGTTAAAACGAGACAGAGATATGTCAGACCACATAAATCTATCTTGTTTTAACTCTGGTAAAGTCTGAGCAAAGTCAATAAATTGCACAGCATTTGGAAGTCATTAACAATTTCATAATGGAAACATTTTCAACTTAATCCTTACGAAATGAAATCGATAACATATCAACTTGAAGTAAAAATCGAGTAGTTTTAGCCTGCGTTCACACTTTACTCGACGTGTTTTTACTTTTTAGACAACACAACAATTCGCGCGGAAAAATTGTAGACAAAAAGCTACATTTTCAGTATTCGGCTTGTAAATTCTTTGCTTCTTAATTCTCCGAACACAGAAACGCTTATTAATATTTAAGGTTAACGCTTATCGGTACACTCACTACTACAACCAAGGCTGAGCTGTTATAGTGAAATAGAACATCTCTTTATCCTATTCGGTAAAATCTTGTCAGGCAGGGAATTGCAACCCGGGTATCTTTAAAACAAAAGTGAATAGGCATCTTCTAAGCAAACGCGTCTTGGGCCTCATCATCACTATCCATCAGGTGTGATTGTGGTCAAGCGTTTGCCTGTAATGAACAAAAAAAAAGCTTTTAGATACAAAATATAAGGATAGTGTGCCGTCGAGGGCGCGTAAGATTTTCTGACAAATAACTTTTGAGAATCTGCAGTGGATTAATAAGCGTTTCAGTATTCGGCCGTCTAATAAATAAAGGTAAGTACCTCCCTGGTTGTAAAATTAAGCTACACAAATAAGATATATTATGTAGCCGCTACTTGAAATGTTTTATCTGTAGGCGTTCCGCACATATTATATACCTTTATTCTTTTTAATTATTATTTTGAATAAATTACTAACAAAATTGGGACGAAAATTGGTAACTAATTCTTGTAACAGGTGTCGGTTAATTTTCTCACTAAGCATTTCTTTTTTTTTTCGAGAAATAAAAAAGGCGCCTATTTTTGCAGGTACGCCTGTAATGCCAAGGAAATTATCACCAAAATAATTAAAATATTTACATCTCTGTTATATAGTAATTTAATTTTGAGTGGGAATTTTTTCTAAGCTATTTTTCTAAATAGTTTCTGATTTTTGTATTAATTGTTGAGATTTTTTAGTGAGTACCCTCTATTTGTTCCTAACTGTACCTATAGATTTGTATTGAAATAAAAATATAATAGTTAATGTTTACCTATTACCTAATCGAATTGTATTTTGTATTTAAACCACTTTTTTGTAATAGTTTCGAGTGTTTACCAGTTTCGGAATCTCCTACTTACTTAAAATATTTACTTAAAATTAGTACTTAATGTTAGAGGGTGACGTTTCCAATTATCCAAAGGTTATGGTTAAAAGTAAATAATGTATTGTGTAACTACCGACTACTTATTGTGATAGAAAATAAATTGAGCTTTTTTTATAATTTGTTTTTGTTTTATTTTTTAAGCCGCAGACTAATTACTGTGTCGTGGAGTGTTGTATCTGACGCGAAGATCAACCAATGGGAGTGAGGGTGAAATCTATAGAGCGCACTCTGCTTTTGCTTAGAGTCTAACTGCCGTACTTAGAGTAGCTAATCGTTACTTAAGATTGAGTTAAAACGAGACAGATTTATGTGAGAGATATAGCTCTGTCTCGTTTTAACTAAACTTAAGTA
Organism: Maniola hyperantus; assembly: GCF_902806685.2. Taxonomy (NCBI): domain Eukaryota; kingdom Metazoa; phylum Arthropoda; class Insecta; order Lepidoptera; family Nymphalidae; genus Maniola; species Maniola hyperantus. Next base: position 11,286,473 of record NC_048554.1, read on the forward strand.
ACGATTAAGCGACTCTGAGTTCGGCAGTTAGACTTAAGACAGTTAAAACGAGACAGATGTATACCTATCTCTCACATAAATCTGTCTCGTTTTTAGTCTGAGCAAAGTCAAAGTGCGCTCTATAGATCTCACCCTGAGTCTCTATCGTTTGCGAGTGACAGAGTAGTATCTCTTCTCATATAGTGTCTACCATATATTATAATGCATGACACCGATTCCCGTTTGGTGTGACACAACTCAACACATCATAACACAGTAATGTGCCTTCGGCTTCAGTTTAGCACCTCTGCATGGCATGAGCACAGCTCTGTTTGCCAGCTCATTGCATGCACGCTTGCGGGCTACTTTAAACTATAAAAAAATCCTTATAAACATGTTACAAAAAATAGGTGTACCGTTTGACTGAGACTGCTCGTGAGGTGCAGGTTGCGAAAGCGTGACACCGACGTTTTTCCATCAACTGTCACCCTGAACCCCTATCTCACAAGCTGTCTTAGTGAAACGTCTATAATATTCCTCCTCCACTAAGGGCCAATGTTAACAGGTTTGAGTGAAATCGTCTTTTTGATAACTACCTAAAATTCAGCTCTACGTACTTTGTTATACCGTTGAAATTATTATACTCAAAAAAACCGGCCAAGTGCGAGTCAGACTCGCGCACCGAGGTTCCGTACTTAGGCATTTTGTTCGACATTTTGCACGATAAATCTCTGAAACTGTGCGGGTAACATTAATAGATCTAATACCCATTAAGTTTACCAGTACATATCTACCTAATGCACGATTTCTATGTCGAAAGATGAAATAATTAATTAAAAAATTTAAAGCCAGACACAAAAAACCCCCAAACCAAAAAACGCCTCCTGTGATAATTTTCGTACACAGTTTAGTCGAAGTGGCCTTTTTTTTAGTTTTATGTTTTATTCAATACAATTTCAACCGTATTGTGAAGTAAATAAAGCTGAATTTTAGTTGGTATCTAGAAGCCGCTTCGACTCACATTCTGCAAGTGCCCGAGCCCGAGCGTCCACTGAAGAGGAGCTGAGCGGAACATATTGTGTTTTCAATAACTTGATAGTCTCTTCTTTTAATCTGATATGTCTCCGCTAAAGTAGAAAATATCTTAGCCTGCGGCTCAGGTGGGAGCGAGGCGGGCAGCGGGCGTGATGCCATACATTCCATGCCGCTCGGCACCCGCTGTCAATTAGGACACGTCCGCGCGTCTTCCTTACCATTTCTTGTAAATATAGTTTGTTCTACACGCCGCTGGCCGCCCCGCAGGACGCACCCGCTCCAACCTGAGCCGCAGGCAAGCTTTCATTTGGTTCAATTACACTATATTTTAATAAGTGATTGATTCAAAAATAGGTTTCAGAGTTGAGTTAAAGATTTTTTTTGGGTTTACAACCAAAATATTTTAATTTTCAAAATAAATAGCTTTATAAGTTAAACTTAACTTAATGTTGTCGGCTTGAACTACCTAGGTACCTAATATCATCCAAGGTCCAATGTACAAATGTGTAATTTTCTTTCTTTTCCATTACCCACCTATAGTGTCTGCTCAGGGCAAGTGAAAACAACGTAAGAGAATATTGTACTTACCTATACATAGCTTAAAGCACCTACCTGTAATCTGTTTTTCCTTAGCTGACAAAAGGTGAATAGAGAAACCTCAGAGAAAATGGTAAAGACACGCTTTGCCCAGCCTTTTAGGACCTATACGTAGACGCGGGAGTGTTGTCCGTGGAGGATGAAAGTCCCACATCTTTGACTACGCGCTATGCGATGCAGTTCTTAATGACCAATTTTTATCTTTCACGGACAGTAGTCCCTCGCCTACGCAGGCCGCAAGGCGTCCTAAAGTTTGATTTTTCGCTTGCAACAAATAGAGAAGACAAACTCGTGAACATACGCGTCACAGGCGACCACCTACCATTGATGTACCAACCATCAATGCCACCTATGAACATGGCAGCTCGTTCACAATCTATAGAAGTTTCACAGTTTCACAGTTTCGTTGTTCGCGCTAAGAACGTCCTAAACGCCTGTGCAGAGCGCGTTACTGCAAAAAGCGATTGGTTACCCCTTTGAGTCAACTAAAGAAAAATAGATTGTCATGTAGAAATTCATAAACATCTTCATGGATAACCCGGCATACTACAGTATGTGGAGTAAAATAAAAATAATACTATCCAGCTTTTTAGTTTGTTCACACCCGCGCGCACTCATACAGGAAATACATTTTATTTATTTTCATTAATTTTAGTACATACCATAATCTTTTTTTTTTCATTATTTACCATACACATTCCATAGCTACAAAGCTTAAAACTAATAAAATGGTTTCACCAAAATAATGATCAACGAAAACAAAATATTCGGTCATGCGCGTCAAGCTTAACACCTGCCTACCTAATTTGATCGGATAGTTTTTTACTGTTTTTATTTGTCAGGCAAAGATGGTAGTCAATACAGCCTTTAAAAAAAACTGTAAAATTACACATTTGTACTGAAGATAAAGGTTTCCATTATAGGCATAACCCGTCGTCGGGGACGCTGGCGAATGGGAGGCGGCCACACCTACGGCAGTCTAGACTCAACGCCAGTGGAGCCCCAGGCCTCCAGCAGCGGCCTCGACCTCACCAATGAAACGTAGTGTCCCAACAAACCTCTAAGTATTCGCTTGCCTACTGAGATGTACATTTATACTTTTATAGCAGAATGCGTCAAATCTTAAAGTATAACGTGTAAAATTTTACTTCTCACGCGCCATTTTAACTTTTTGTGTCAAATTTCATGTCAAAAATACGATTTTAGTCCTTAATATATAGTGCGATAAGGCTATCTTGGCGCGTGGCGAAAATAAGAACTAAGTTTGCCGTCAAGTGTCCCCTTTGTTCTTGTTTGAACAGTCGCCTTTGTTTTCCAACAGCGCCCCCCTGTGACCTGTCAATGCAAGTGCCAAGAGAGTCGCACTGTAAAGGTGACGTTCTTTTGAGTCGCTTTTTAAGTAAGTAATTAAAATATCACTTGCTTTAACCGTGAAGGAAACCTCCATAATGTTCTGAAAGATGTGTGAAGTCTACCAATCCGCACTTGGCCGGTAGTAGACTATGGCCAGAAGCCTTCTTACTCTGAGAGGAGACCCATGCTCTGTAGTGAGGGCAATGGGTGGATCATGATGATGATGATGATGATGATGATGATGATGATGGCATGCCTATTTAGTAAAAAAAAGTATGAGTAGATATCTAATCAATGAGATTAATTGGTAAAAAACCCTACCTATGAGTAATTAAAATGTAAATTGCTGTGTAGTCTAAATTGTAAATCTCAGAGGCGAGCAAATTAATGGACTAACGAATCAATTAGGTATCTAGTGAAGTGTGGTTAATGGTAGGTAAATAATATTCTCGAAAATGTTGATAAAAAAAGTAATTTTTAGTTCGTAGATCTTAGCATTCTTAGCTGTTTGTTTAATTTTTTACTTTATTAGGAAATCTATAGTTGAATTTTTATTTTCTCGAAAAGTAAAATAAAGGTATCTAAACCCTTAGATTAAGGAGTCTAAACGTAAGAAGATTAATAGGCTACTTGACAATTTTTTTAAGTTGGTCTTAAATGGTTAATATTTGTCCTATTATATCAAAAAAATTAACACTATATTTTTTTGCGCCCTAAAAACCGTAAAACTTTAATTTAAAAAAATATTTTTCTTAGACAGGTGAAAACACTGTCGGCCATGTTTGGCCGATAGATTATCTGTGCTCTGACGTCATGCATTTGTAAACAACAGTATAACCACAGGGTTATACTGTTGTTTACAAATGCATGACGTCAGAGCACAGATAATCTATCGGCCAAACATGGCCGACAGTGTTTTCACCTGTCTAAGAAAAATATTTTTTTAAATTAAAGTTTTACGGTTTTTAGGGCGCAAAAAAATATAGTGTTAATTTTTTTGATATAATAGGACAAATATTAACCATTTAAGACCAACTTAAAAAAATTGTCAAGTAGCCTATTATTGATGATTGAAAATTTTAGATTTTATATCTAATCTAAATCTAAAAATAGACTATTTTTAATCTACGGTAGGTGTAAAGCTTTCGCTCCATTTGGCAGGAAATCGGAAACTAATTTTTTTTACATCGACCAACATGAAAAATCAAAATGACTCTGATGCTGTTTTCTGTGGCTTATCTGTTGTCTTTGCTGTTCGAGCGAGAAGAAAAAATAGGTAGCAGTAATTTGTAAAGGAAGGTTTTTATGGCTTATTGTAGGTATCTTAAAGTGACTATAATGCTTAAAAAATGACTTCTCACGCGCCATGTTAACTCTGTGTCAAATTTCATGTCAAAATTACGATTTCAGTCCTAAAATCGTTCTTCTGACATGACACTTGAACCATAGAGTTAAAATGGCGCGTGAGAAGTCATTTTGTACGGACTATATAAGTCTGCAGCCCAGGTGAGAGCGGGCGCGTCCTGCGGGGCGGCCTGCGTCTAGAACAAACTCTTATTATTTACAAAGAAATTGGAAGGAACACGCGCGGACGTGTCCTAATCGAGAGCGTGTGCCGAGCGGCATGTAGAGTATGGCTTCGCGCCCGCTGGCCGCCCCGCAGGACGCACCCGCTCTCAGCTGGGCCGCAGACTTAGTCTGTTAACGGGTGACTGCATTGATATGAGAGACATATCAATGCTGCAGCTTGAATTTGTATATAGGTAGACATAGTATTGTGTTCTGTTGTGACATAAATGTGATATTTTAGATATTCGATTCTATTCCTTTTCAATGTAAATTGAGCCTAACAGTAAAGTTTCACTTCAAAAAAGTTATGATTTTGTGGAGATATTTTACGTCTAGTATAGATCTTCCGTAACTATAGTTCTACGAGTAAGTTCGTAGTAGGTATTAGTTGATAGATGTTATACATATTACATATTATCCGTTATATGATATTGTATATTGTATAAGTGATTCGATTAACATGCAGCAGTCTCAGACTTAAGAGAAAGATAGATGGTAAACGGAATATATGAAGTCGTTCCGCAGATGTCGATTTCTATAAAAAGTTTTCTTTTAGGTAGGCAATTATTTATTTACTAAACAGATATCTTATTTAATATAAGCATGGATATCTTATCATTAATACTAACTGAAGGACTGAATGTAAAATTAACAGTAACATATTATTATCTGAATTATGGACCAAGGTGGAAAACTTTGAATCTTATATCAATGTACACGGAGATCATAATTTTTGAGTTTTGTCATGAACAGAATTTGTGTCTTTAAAACTGTAAATAAATATAAGTATAGGATAGTAATTCACGAATGTTGGACTAAAGAAAAAAGCAATGAACGAGTTGCTGAGAAGCTGGCTTCAATAAAAACAGTGACGCGTCTTATGTCCACTGTGTGAATCCCTTTTTTCTCGAGGACTCCGTCTATCGCTTTTATTTAGTCTCTGTGGTTACTTACCACAGGTGGTTGTAAGGGTTGAAACATACTATTTATAACATGTGACGCGATTCTTGTCACAGAAAATACACCGGTCGCGGTCGCGTCTGCATGGTAATAAGTATGTTTCCAGCTTAAAAACGTTTAATACTGCGTTTGCCCCAATTTTTAATTCATTAAACGGTCGATTCTAACACAATTGGAAAGTCTTAGGCCCATGGCAATTGTAGTTAAAGTTTGATATAAATTGCAACATTGTACAGGGTGTATCAGAACACTGGCAAAAACGAAGACAGGTGATAGTACCTACTGATGAATGATGATTACTGATATGATAAAACAAAAAACCGCGATAATTAAAAAAAAACTATGATTTTGTAAAAGTTTACGATATATTGCAAACTATTATATAAAAAGGTAATGTCGTTAAGTTTGTTTGTAGCACGGAACAGAAAGAACAGGTTTGTAGGGGGTAATCTTTGGAACTACAAACCGATTTTAAATTCTTTCACCAGTAGAAAGCTACATTATTCCTGAGTGACATAGGCTATACGGGATCTTTAAAAACCTAAATCTACGTGGACGAAGCCGCGGGGATCAGCTAGTTGCAAATAAAACGTCTGACTGACGCTAGAGGTCAACGAACTTTGTGAAAGTAGGCGACTCGGAGTCAATGCCGCGTCGTAGGCGGGGCACTAACCCGAGTTAAGAAAAATATTCTAAATAACTAAAAGTACAAAACTCAATTACAACAAAGTTATTATTGGTATTCAAAGTCAAAGTCAAAGTCAAATGATTTATTCAATATAGGTAATAAATTACTCGTATTGATTGTCTGGTATGGTGTTAGATTTGTAAGATATAGTGGTGATAATTATTACGCAAACTTAAAACTAAAGCTACGAGGGTTCCATTGGATTGTGTTTAGGTAGAATAACAATACCTAACGCTAAGTTTTTGCTAGCGTTCTGGTTACAGCCTGTATTTAAGTATATTAATAGTAGAAATATAGATCGTGTGTAGACGGTATTTACCATATTAGGTACCTACCTACATAACTTTCTTTAAGTATTTTTTTTAACTTTGGGTTAAAAATAGCGGAGGCAAATTTTAATAATAAATAAGTCATATTATGTAATAATATCTGACAAAAAAATTATGAAAATATTAATAATCTAAAATAATCTTTTTATTAATAATAAATAATTCATTTTTAGAGCCTTGTGCTTGTGCCTTTTTGATCTATTTGACAAAAAAAATGTTAAAAATTAAAGATTTCAAAATTTGAAATTATATAAACATTTTGTTGCTAGATACTTAATGAATTAAAATAATTTGTTTACTTTAACTATGAAATATTGATCCGTAATAAAGTTTAGGTACTAAGCTGTGTAAAAATACTAAATAAAATAAAATACCCATATTCATAAAAAACCAGCCAAGTGGGAGTCAAACTAAGCACCGAGGGTTCCGTATAACAGTTGCATTTATCGACATTTTGCACGATAAATACAAAACTACTATGCATAAAAATAAATGAAAATCTGTTTTAGAATGTACCTACAAATAAAGCCCTTTTATATGAGACCCCACTTGATATAGTAATATTAATTTGAAAATTGAAAATACCGATATTTGTTCATGAACACATTTTAATTTTTTTCTTGTGATGTAACCACAAATTAATTGTTTTCGGAATTTTTCCTTTACTTGTGCTATAAGACCTACCTGCCAAGTTTCATGATTCTAGGTCAACGGAAAGTACCCTATAGGTTTTCTTAACAGACACGACAGACAGACAGACAACGAAGTGATCCTATAAGAGTTTCTTTTTTCCTTTTGAGGTGCGGAACCCTAAGAACAATAGTAATTTAAGTAATCGAGTTTATTAATTATTATTAAAAATACCTATAAAATAAATACCTATCCCAAAGTTGTTGTACATAAAATAATTATTATATTAGCATCTACTATACTTAAGAGAAGTGTACTCGGAGCGCGCTCCATACAAACCTAGTTTGATCCTCATTTGAATTTGAAATCTGAATCTAGCCCATCTCCTGCACAATTAACCAAAGAACTATGAAAGGGGTTCGAATATTTCAGTATGGAGCCTGGCTTGCCTACATGTCCGCCATTTTCTTTTTTTTTCAAAACAGCGGCCACGCATATAACATGCATTAGGTAATTAGTTGGCATCAATATAAACAAATATTGCATGAGACAAAATCTTCCAAAGTGTCACGTATCCGAGCTAAGCTATCAAAGTTTTTTTTTAAAATTCATTATAGGCAAACGCTTGACCACTATCACACCTGATGGAAAGTAATGATGCGGCCGAAGATGGGATGCGTCTACCTAGAAGTTGTAGCTACTGTTGGTGACATCCAGCCCACCCACCAGTAGGTACAGTAAGGGGCAGAAAGTGTTGTCGACCTTTAGGAGAAGATACCAGGTCATTCTAAAGGCCGATGTACTACATTACTTTCTGCCGCATACTGTACAACATTAACAGTTTACCTATATATTATTATCTCGGAAACGTGAACTTGGAAGATTTTGTCCCATGTAATATTTGTTTATATTGATGCCAGCTATTGATTAATACGTTTAAATGCGTGGCCGTTATTTTGAAAAAGAAAATGGCGGGCACGTAGGCAGGCCAAAATCTTCGAAGCCCTTTGCAGACTTCCATTAAAATATGTAGTTTCTACTTTACAAAATCTTTGAATCCGTATGTATGACAGAGAGCGTTCAAGAGTGAACTCCTCTTAATATGTATAGGTTAGGTACCTACCTATTTACTTACCTACTAAAAAAGTGTATTGCGCTTTAAGTGACTTGTAAAATCTGTGTACTAGCGTTTTTAATAAATGATCTGTAAAAACTTTGTGTATTATTTTCCTACATAATCCGAAAGATTTGATCGAGTAAAGCTAGATCTCCGATCTCCGAGTCTACTCCATGACTTTGCATTTATCCGTCTTGTCAGAACTTCTGAATAAATGTTGTATAGCCACAACTTACATTTGGTCCTTCGAGCCGAATATGAACCAGAGAACTATGGATTCAAAATGATGTGTATAGTCCGTAACAGGTTGAGATGGCAATCGGGGTATGAGGCGGGGGGCGGCCATTTAAACTTGTGTAAAATTTCATGTCAAAAGTACGATCAGTCCTTATTTTAAAGGCGAAGACAGTTGACCCAAGAGTTAAAATGGCGCATGCGGAGTCATGTATTTTGTACGGACTATACCTACATTTTAATTTTTATCACGTCAGAGTTTATACTTACCTATATATTCAAAAAAGGCTCGATTAAAAAACCGTTTTTTTTCTTTAAATTTATTATAGATTTTACATTCACACTAATTAAAGAAATAAACACAAATAGAATTGTTTGAGCACATCGCATTCGCACAAAAAACATGCATGGACTTTTTTAATCACACTTAATAGGATACAAACATGAACATTTATTTTTAATTAAGTATTGGTATATACCTACATTTATTCTAACTCTATTCTGTTAAAATAGTTTAATTATAATTTTAAGTAATCTCTTTTGGCCTTCTGTTATACCTAGATTTAAATTTAAATAATAATTATGTATTTACGCTGTTGATTACTTTCAAATAAACAAAAATAAAAAATAAAAATTTTTTTAATATTATACAGAACAGGAATACCATTACCAACAGTCCAGAAAACAAATCACATGTTTCATTTGAAAAATATAGAAAAGACAACACAAAAAAATATGAGTAAAATTAGGACGGACAATCTTAACGAATTACGTAGATATTTAATAATAATTAAAGATGTACGGTGTACTTATTACAATATAAAACACTTCCAACCATTGACTAGTTATTTTTAAATTATATCTAATGAAATATCACAGCGTTGAACGCATCTTTATTTAATAATCTATTTTTGAACGCCACATTCGTGTCGATGCGGCGAAATCGGTATTTTTAGCGGGACTTTCTATGATGTGTAAATTTATAAATAGCGAAATATCTACGATTTTCTAAATGTTATAGGTCAGATACCTACTAGGTACCTGCTCATCTTAATTACACAATAAAGTCTCTTTAAATTAATCAACGTACCTATGTAGCTAGATTAGGTAACCTACCTCATTTTTTCGCATAATATGCGTGGAAGAAGAGATTTTATGAAATTCAGATTTAATATTATCATTCTGAAATTCATAAAATCTTTTCAAAGAAATACCGTATATTTTATACATCATTTTACATTGAAATTGAAACAAGTTTACGGTACATATTGAGAGTATTCTTTTGATTATTTTCACCCGAATCTCTCTTTACTTAATTCTAATAAAAAAGACTGAAAACTTTTTAAATTTCATTTTCAACCAGGTATCCTGAATTAAAAATTGGGACTACTTATTTTGGGTTTACACGATAATATAGGGACAGATTAACACGATTCAATATTTTATTTTTAGTTAAGAATTTTTTCTTGCGTTCAGGCTTCAAGGAAAAAGTGCATATGCTTCTACTAGGCAAGAGCTCTAGTCTAGACACCATTGTTACTTTCCATCAGGCTCTGTGCCATCAGGCCTTGTCTTCAAGTGCAAGTCTATCACTAAACAAAAGTTTTCATTCATGGCAACCATGGGACATCATAATTCACAGCATAACAGTTTTTTTAAAATTTAATGGTGCGTTTACATTCAGAGCAGCCTGCAACTTTAAAAAAAAATACTAACACCAGTTCTTATTTTAAAATAAATTAATTAATAAAAATAAAGGTAGATAAATAATTTCAGTTCAACGAATTATGACTAGACTCGCACAGACCTAGGAAAAAGAAAGAGGATGAAACGTGATAAGTGAAGCCAGCAGGGCTCCAGCCTCCACATGATGCAATCAATGCTTTCAAAGATGAATGCTACTGAGAAGTTTACCCACAAATGGGTTTTACTTTTAACAGGAGTTTAAGTACCCAGTAGGTACATGATATAGGTATGTTGCATAGACCAGCCTATAATATGCACCGCCCACCTCGGTAGAGTTTTATCACACTATATAATGAAGCGTACCTACAAAATATTTCTATGGTTTGTCGTTCACACTTCACACGTATCACATTGATTGCATCAAAGTATGCTGTTTCAGCTATGTATGCTCAGCGGGTGGCGAAGCTGAAGTGGCAATGGACAGGGCACATAGTTCGAAAAACCGATAGACATTAGGGTCTCAAGGTGCTGGAATGGCGGCTCGCACCGGAAAGCGCAGCGTTGGAAGATCCCCCATTAGGTGGACGGAGGACATCAGGCAAGTCGTAGCGAGCCGGCGCATGACCGTGGCGTGTGGGAGTCCCTACAAGAGATCTATGTCCAGCAGTGGACGTCTATCGGTTGTTGATGATGATGCTATTTCATTTTTAGTTCTGGCCTTTCTATTTCCTTCAGTCAGCAGAGTGGTATATAGCTTATAACTCTAGAGGTCCGAACAGCAGTTTGGCGGGGCAGTCTTCGCTCTGGTCGCTCAGGAACTGCGCGAACAGCTCCTGGTACCGCGAGATCGTCATGCCGCCTTTTCTTCTGTCGTCGTCCTGTAATGTTAAAAACGAAAGTAAGTAAACTAGCGACCCGCCCCCCCCTCGCACGGGTAGCTTACTACAATTTTCGTAGGGATCTCTATTTTTTTTCAAATAAAATATACTTAGTATGATACTCAGGAATAATGTAGCTTTCGACTCGTGAAAGGATTTTCAAAATCAGTTTAATAGTTCCAGACTCCAGAGATCCTACAAACAATGAATTAATCGAATACCTACGACTTTAAAGTCGAATAGTCTATCTAGGTCTTTTAGGTCTAAGTACAAATTTTCTTAAGATGGAAATTCAATGTAAATTATCATGTCTAACATTTAAATAGGTATTTAGGTAAATAAACAAAAGCTATCTCAACGTGAAATTATGCAATACGATAATAAAAATTTAACGAGCACTAGTTGGTAGACTGCCAACGGCCGAGCTTCCCCCTCCTTGCCCACTAAACTGTGGGATATCTAGAAAATCATTTTACGTGACGATTGTCACACGCTACTACAATTATTATTTTGAAATGATCACAAAAAATCGGTCACAAATAACTTTGGTTGTTAGGGTTCCGTACACGAAGGGTACCAACAGGACCCTATATTACAAAGCTTCCGCTGTCCGTCCGTCCATCTACCTGTCTGCCAACTAACGGGCTGTCTCTCATGAACCGTAATAGTAGAGTAAACTAGAGTGAACTCTCGGTTTGATCCTGAATCGACAATATGTCAAATATAAGGCTATGTTGACATGAAATCAAAGAATAATAGGGCTACCGTGTGCAAGACCGTGACGTGCGGAAGTCCCTAAGAGAGACCTAAGTCCAGCTGTGGACGTCTATCGGTTGGTGATGACAATAGCGTCTGGTAATTTTCCTTACGTAGGAGGGCGTGTAATATCATAGTTTATTGGATACAAAAATGACGGTGATGTACTGACGTGTGGCGTTACAAGTCAGAAAGACAAACGTGGTGGTTTTGGAATTATTCCAGAAATTTTTGACTTTTGTTAATTAACGTCGTGACTCGTGTTAAAAGCATTTGGATGGTTTAAAATTCAGGGAACTTGTAATTCTCTTGGATGTATATATTTCAACCATGGGTTTTTATTAAATTAGTTGTGGTGAAAATGGTAGTAGGTACAAACTTCTGATTCGCTGACAGCAAAGAAATTACCTATTTATCAGAAATTAGATGGAGCTAGATATCCCGTTAAAACTCTTTGATTTTCCGGGATAAAACGTAGCCTATGTAGCCTTCCCCGGGATGTAAGCTGACTCTCTACCAAAGATCACTTTTGCACACCGAGCTGTCACACTTTCGCGTTTATATTATTAGTATGGATTCCGGCTAGCTTTAGCTTCATCGATAAAAACGCGGTTCTTAAATTGATGTTGATGATTGATTAGACACCTTCATAAAACGCCAATACAGAGCCAGAGCGTTGCCAGAAGCCCGAGTTCGATACCCGATAGCGAACGATTTAATGCCGATTGCATTTGCGACAGAGATGGATCGGCATTGACATGGATTGCTAAATATATTTGCCAAATGTTCTGGCGGGGTATTCCGAGAATCGCATAATATTACGAATACGTTGCTCTACGATCTTCTAATACCTATACAAAAAAATCAACCAAGTGCGAGTAGGATTCGCACACGAAGGGTTCCGTATCATCGTACAAGAACTTTTTATTTAATCTTCATCGCGGCTATTTTGAGGCACCGTTCCTGTAGGTACGGAGCCCTAAAAATGGCATGGGAGTAGTAGGTACGTGACAGGTCAAGGTAGCAGTCGGGGTGGGAACGTCCCGTACAGTCCCTGCGCTATACGCAGTGCGGGTGTGCCTACGCTACAGAGCGCGGCTCTCCTCTCAGAGTGAGAAGGGTTTTGGCCATAGTCTACTACGCTGGCCATGTAAGGATTGGTAGACTTCACACACCTTTGAGAACATTATGGAGAACTCTCAGGCATGCAGGTTTCCTCACGATGTTTTCCTTCACCGTTAAAGCAAGTGATATTTCTCGACTCTAGTATCATAAGGTCGGATGTGGATTTTTGCTACTTTTCAGGAGAGCCAAAACAAAAATGCTAGGGAAATCGGGTCATAATTTCTAAACTACTAGAGATACAATTTCAGTTGTTTTTGTAATATTTAACACTTAACTGTACCTATCATTAACCATTACTAGAAATACTTTATCATTAATAAATAAAATATAAACTCACAATTTCTTCAAAATGGACGATATGCGACTTTATGCTGGTAATATTCGTAACTGTGCTAAAAAATTGTGTGCATAAGTTGTAAACCGACTTTATGGCTGCAATTTTTACTATTATAAATTTGAAATAAAAGTCGGATCTATTACTTAATATTTCATAATACGTCTTAACTGATTATACATAAGTAATATTCGGACAAAAGATCACAGTAGTTATCTCACAAAAATCATTTAGGAGTTTTGTGAGATAGCAACAATGTACCTATCTGATTTTTCTGAAACTGATTAGTTAGATCTGAAACATAATAATTGCCATTCGCCCGATAGTCTGACCATTGCATCCGTGTAAACCTTGTGACTTCTGAATGAATGAAAATAACATTTACAAATTCACAAATAAAGCCCATTAATTAAAAACAACGGCCAAAAATTGGAAAAAAAATTTACAAAGTAATTAGAAACCTACAGTGGGCCAAACATTTTTTGTGGAATTGCATACATGACAGTTACATCAATATAGAAATCTAAAACATGCCAACATAGCCTGATTTTCCTTATAATGATTAGGTACGTAAAGTAAGAATGGAGGTCAGCAGGTACCTACTGCAAAAGTTGGTTATATTTTACAGTGGATAATGGTTTCTCATTATGTCGTATATTGGGCGAAAGCGGGGAAGAATTTTAAGTTTATATGTACCTATAACATACTAATGAAATACAAAAAAGTCTTCTTTAAAGTAGTTTTTATAAAATAATAACACCCAGCATTATTGCGTTAGTTGTAGCCAGGTAATATATTCCGAAATCTGAAAATCCCCGCCGTTCTTTTTTTTTTTGATATAACAAACGGTCCTGATATATCACCTTTGTAAAGGGATGTGGTCTTTAAAAATATGTTGTAGTGCCAAATCAAACTTATCAAAAAGTTTTGTTTCCTTCGCATGTTCTTGTAAACTGTGACCAATCGCTTAGTTTAGTAATCTGCATTGTTTTCAGCTGTTCCCTTTTTTTTCATTTGTGCATGGATTACATCTTACTCCACGTAGGTACATGTAGCATTTTAGCATAAAGCTTGTGATTTATCACCTTTTAGTGTGGTAATCCTTATAATAATCATAAGTAAGCCATAACGATTATCATGCTCCGAATATGACCGACACAATTATCAGACCACAAAGTCAATTCTTCAACAATTTCGAGAATACTTTGTTTCTTCTCTAGTAGATTAATGAAATAAGACAAGATACTGTTTTATTCCTTCCGCTTATGTTGTTGTCCTTATGTTTTCAGACCACATTAAAGTAGCAACACTGCTGGTAGCATCATGAATCGTTTTTAAGGTGCAGAAACTACGCAGGTATAAGGATTTACTGTTAGTCAAATCCGGCATTGCCACTTTTGTAATAAAAAAAATACTTTCTGCTTTCTTGAAAATTCCATTGCTTCTGTTTCGACTGTTCTTTTCAACAGATACTTTTTTAAACTGTTTCTTTCGTGTTTAAGTTAAGTTTTTTTATTTTTTTACTTTCACTTTTATTAGTTGTTTAATTAATAAATTAATTTATACTACATTTATATTTAAATTAACATAATCTAAAGCTTCCTATAATTAGGTATGTTTCGTTAGAATCACTATCATCACATATTGTAGGTGCCTTATAATTTCTGCTCTCGATTAATATCAAATTCGGTCGATTATAAGACGGGTAAAGAAGAAAAAAATTGATTAGGTACTCTAATTTTTTAAGGCTACCTTAAAAACTAGGGCAATAAATTTTTGAACTGATGATTTGAACTATGATTCATAAAAAACACCATAAATGCACGGTTTTTTGCTTAGTGGGGTATTATTATAATACATGTTTAGATTTCCATGGTGTGATTTTCGTGGTCCTAAAAGATTTTCTAGTCTACATTTTCAAAATGTCTTCAGCTTTATTCTGGCTCTTTACTTTTTTCCCGCAGTTTAGTCCAAAATTTTGGTGAAATAGGATGGATCTCTTACCTATTAATCACATCAACTTTAATGTAGTCACAAACAAAAAGCTTTATTTCAACTTACTTCCATGAATTTTATTGCAAAATTATTTATATTACGAGGCAAAAAGTCTTAAATGATTCACAGTCCAAATATTAATACAAAAAATTCGAAGCATAACATCTGTTGTGATTTTACCTAACAAAATTATTACATATTTTAGAAGCAGAAGTGCGTAACTGCAGTACCAGCTAGTATTACAAATAAACTTATTTCGTAGCATAATGGTCGAACTCAAAATACATCTATCATTTTTCTCCATTGCTTTGGTGCATACATACGCAAGTCAAAAAATATAATTATGGTTCTCCAAATTTTTAGAATGTGTTCAGATACGACATTATGCATGTATTTATCTTTGCAACGAAAAGAGATAGAAATACTGGTGTCACCTTGGCAGAAAGAGCCCGAAATGCTCAGTACCTTTATGTAAAAAAGTGAGTTTGGTCGGAAGTACACATCCGAGCTTATGATACTAGAGTCGAGATTTAATTAATCAAAACGCACATAACTCCGAAAAGTTAGAGGTGCGTGCCCGGGATCGAACTCCCGACCTCCGATTAGAAGGCGGACGTCCTAACCACTAGGCTATCACATCTTAAAGTAGGTATACCTAATAAATAATAATATTTATCAAATTCAAAAGTAGGAAAATACCCAATTTGAATGTTAAAATTTGGATAGGAAAGTCTGTTTATACTCACATTTAACAAAGAATTGAAAGCTTCATCTATAACCTTGATGTCATCTACCACCATCCTCTGCACGCAGTCGTATCTGAACTCTTCAACACCAATGATCCCGTCAGCATTAATATCGATCATCCGGAAGTTGGTCTCGATGAATGCCTTCAAAGCCTGCGGAAAGTCTTCGTACTTTCGCCCTATACAGCTGTTCTGTACCGCATTTTTAAACTCATCCACAGTTACAATGCCATCCTAAAAAAATAAACTGACCATAGACAAAGAATCTATTTTTTTAAAGCTTAAATTAAAAGCGACAAGCGTGCGCTGCAGCAGTGCGTGCTTGTTTTAATAAATTAAGCAACGAATAATAGATAATAATTGTTATTTGTAGTAATTAAGCAATTAATTCATTCCAAACTAATATTATAAATGCGAAAGTGTGTCTTTCTGTCTGTATGCTAGCTTTTCACAGCCCAACAGTTAAGCTGATTTTGATGAAATTTGGTACAAAGTTAGCTTTCATCCCTGGGAAGGGTATTACATTTTATCCCAGAAAAACAAAGAATTCTCATAGGATTTTTTAAAAACTTAAATCCACGCGGACGAAGTCGCAAGCATCATCTAGTTACCTACTTAGTTATTAATTTCTAAATTATAGACTCTAGAACTAGATTAATAAAATCTAAGTATTATATGCATGCAATATGTAAAGTGTTTCAGTTTTAATTCTTCTACCATCTATTAAATAACTAAATAAAGAAATAAGTTCCAAGACAGTATTATTTTTTACTAGATAGGTACTTTAAAAGTAGACATCAAAAGTTGATACACAAATTGTTGAAAGAAGAGCTAAGTACACATTTTATTCCTTCATTCCTAATTCCTATCTTAAATCCAAGTGTTGCGAACGTCATAAATTTATCGAGAAGGGTTTTTTGTTTCCGATGCCCAAGCGGATATTCTACATATAGCCTTGCTTCGTCCAGTCGTTTTACCGGTAGGTAATGGTTGAAAAAGTCCATTAGACTGATTGATGCCGAGATACCGGATATACGGCGGGCGAAAAGTTTATTATATAGGAGAATCTCTCTCTCCGTCTAGTGTTGGACTCCGGCGCATCAAAATATGAAAGTCAGGGAATAGGAAGTCCACCTTTGTTTGCGAGCAAGCGAGATATGAGGCAGGGAGACGCCCCGCACACCCGCACATCACCCGCACCGGGTTAGTGCGGGGGGCTGTGCGGATGTCCAGGGCGTTCCCTCCTCGGTTGCCATATCGATCTGTAGCTACTATAGGTAGGTACAAGTGCACTACAATAATAATATCTCCTTCGAAGTTGAGACTGACTGAAAATCGGTCAGTAGCACATTATTATCTCCATATCTTCACTGGGTTACGAAAACAGAAGAAAATTAGTTGCACAAATAAGTAGATAGAAAGATCTAGAAGAAATACCACACGCCTATACCATAGTGTACGCCACAATGCCACGTAAAGCCAAGCCTACACCGACAGCGAGTGTATAAGGTGTTGTGTAACCGACATAGTCTGGCACCTTGTCGAAGTCCGCCAGCTGCGCGATCTCCTCCCACAGGCTCAGCATGATGTGCTGGTACTTCTGCAGGCGACTCGCGCTGCAGTCGCCCTTTCCCTCTAGGACGCATGTGCGGAGCGCGAGGCAGTGGAAGTCGCGGGCGTCGAGGTAGCCGTTGTTGTCGATATCTGAAAATGGGAAATTGTAGTATGGTTAAGTATCATCATCATTATCAACCCATCACCGGCTCACTACAGAGCACGGGTCTCCTGACTCCTCTCAGCGTGAGAAGGGGTTTGGCCAGAGTCTACCACGCTGGCCATGTGCGGATTGGTAGACTTCACACACCTTTGACAACATTATGGAGAACTCTCGGGCATGCAGGTTTCCTCACGATGTTTTCTTTCATTTTTACCACCATTGTCCCATAGAGCTGCATTTATTATGCTGACTAATATCCCCCTTTCCCCTCCAACTAAGCTTAAAGCTTGTACTAGGAGTAGGTACGACGCAGTGGCGTGCACAGACTTTTAAGCCAGGGTAGGCATTAGTTAGGTACCTGTTTACTGGCAGGTCATAATGAAAAATATGCATTGAGCTATTACAACTGGGGTACGCAGTACATTTATGCTTCTATGACCTGCACACCACTGGTACGACAATAGTGCAACGGGTGGGGTTTGAACCAGCGACTTTTCGGATTTCAGTCCGCTCCTTTAACCGTTGAGCTATCGAGGCTCTAATCGGATACATTACAATCGCAATTGTTGTGATTGGCTGAATTAATACTGTATTCTTGTTGCAATAAGTGAGTAGCCGTAGTATACGGCCACAGAAGTGATTGCGATCGTCACACTGTAGCTGTCATTTTACCGCAATCGAGCCTTTGGTACAAACGATTAGATTTACTTCCTCAGAAAATGTTTTTTTAAGATGTTCCTATGTGTCTTAAAATTAGTCATTAACTTTTAATGTCAGTTCGTTTATGTTGGAGAATACGTGGAATCGTCAGTCAATCAGAATCAAGATATTTTGGCAGCAACTTTGTTTATATACTGGGAAACCTTATTGCCTGTAATTTCTCCATAACGTCTGTCTTCATTACGATCACTGAAATAAATCACATTGAGTAAATAAATAAATACGAAATCTACTGCTAAAGATACCTGACTTGGTATAGGTAAGTAAGTACCTAGTAATCTTACTTTAAAAGTTGTAAAAACAAATTTTTTGTTCATGAACACTTTTTAAGTATTTTTTTTTTGTATGACACGGTTTCACGGTTCACAAATTCACGGTTTTCACATTTTTCCCCTCATGTCTGCTATAAGACCTGCCTACCTGCCTGATTCTAGGTCAACGGTAGGTTTCTTGACAGACACGACAGACAGACGGACAGAGAGACCACGAAGTTATCCAATAAGGGTTCCTTTTTTCCTTTTGAGGTACGGAACCCTAAAAACAGGTAAATGTTGTAAACCGTCGGGGCTCGCCTGACAGAAGCGAAGCTTCTACTCATTTTTCAATGAAAGTAGGTATGAGTGACCGCGTGAGAGGAGGAAGTTAAGGCGCAGGCTGTCCTGCATGAAATAAATAAATTCATTTAATTTCAAGGTAATCGTCCCCGTTTTCTCTTGGTTTTCTCTTCACGCACGATGCTGTAGAAGCTTCGCTTCAAAAATAAAAAAATGGCTCATAGACACGGAAGTAATATCTACCTATGTTATTAATTATTTTGGCTCACAAATCACAGACATCTCAATAATTTAGTCGAATTAATTAAAAAGTACACCCATTATAAAATGTCGCAACGGTCAAATTAGTGATCTAGACTTGAGACTTGGCTAGCGTGAGTAAACAATGGGTAGACCTTTGCCAAAAGCTGGCCCTTTCGCAACCAAACTATTAACGTATTTCGAATTTTCTTATGTCTATTTGTCATGGCATCACTATGTTGATTATGTGGACCGTATGATATTGTAGTTGACATAGGAACTGGTTCAAGAATGATTTATTTTGGCTGGGGCGAATGTCCTCGGATTTAAGACGGTCGGACGGACGGTCACAAAGTAGACCGTAGATAGTGTCTAAGTAAATACTAAGAATAGCACAAGACAGACAGTGAAGGTAGGATCTTTGTACACCTTTCAAAATTACTAAGTATTTTTCTTCGTTCTCTTCGTTCTATAATCTTGGGATCTGGTTTTAATTTAATCAATTCTAAAAATTGCGATTGTAGTAGTGATTTCGAAATTTATAAACATATTGGCATTAGATTTTTGATTAGTTAACACTTGTCAGTTAACACCCGTCGCTAATTACAAACTAATCTCTTGGCTCGCAATAATTAATTCGTCGATACAAAATAGACATTATATAGGGTGATGAATTGATGATATTGATGATTACAAATGGTGGAGGTTATATTAATATATTTATTAAGTAACTACCGTCGAAGTGGGTTGTGCCTAATTTTAAACAAAGATCCCTAATAAAATTATGCAGTTGATCATATAAAACCTGCCAAGTGCAAGTCGGACTCGCACACGAAGGGTTCCGTACCAAATCTATAAAAACGGCAAAAAAAACCATGTCTGTTGAATGGGAGCCCCCTTAAATTTCTTTTTCTGTTTTTTTAGTATTTGTTGTTATAGCGGCAACTGTACCTAGGTAATGGTGGATTTAGGCGGCGCAAGATCTTGTGCGTGGAAGCTGTCCTTGTCCAGAAGTGAATATCTATCGATTGATGATGATGATCATACCTAATTAGGTCTACAAGTCTGATTCGAGCCTACGACCTCGCTGTGGTTCTACAATAGAAAAGTTTCATTTATTCTTTACCAGGAAGTCATAAACAGTTGACGATTTATTTTGATTTGTTCCAATGAAATGTTTATTAGCTATCGTAGTCAAGGTAGCGTCAATAGAATAGAAATACATTGAAAGTGGCACTGACGGGTGATTGATCACCTGCTCTGAGGAAGTGCTTCCCGGGAATGGTGCCCAATCGATTAATAAGTATAGTCCGCGACAGGTCGAGATGGCAATCGAGAAGGGAACTCCCCGCATACCCGCACAGCCCCGCGCTAACCCTGTGCGGGCGAGCGGTAACGTGCGGGTGTGTGGGGCGTCCCCTCGCCTCATACCCCGATTCCCATCTCGACCTGTCGCGTACTATAGGTATGATTTGAGTTTCTGGTCGCTACGTCTGTCTCTATGAGGGTAGGTGGTCTTTATGACCTCCCTGGTGCAGTGGTGAGTGCTCTGGTCTTATAAATAGGAGATCCCAGGATCGATTCCCGGCAGTGGCATTTTGGAAATTTATGATTTCTAAATTATCGCTGGTCTGGTAACTCTCCAGAAAAAATCCGTTGTCCCGTTGCCACGTGAGTGAAGGACAAACCAACTAAACAATCAAACAAACACACTGTCGTGATAGGTTATGTGATAATTAAGAAGCCTATTTGTTTCTTTAACTAACTTTAATTAATTAGGTACCTATACCTACTTAATCATGGATTTTTTTTTTAATTTATAGACTAGCGCTTGGCTGCAATCAGACCTGGGTGGCAAGTGATAATCCAATTAGCATCAAAACTTTTTACTATTCAAAAAGTATCGCTCAATTAACTGACTCATTGGTCGTGTACACTGCTCACGAAGATAGGATCATATTATTGTACTAGCTGCCCCGGCGAACTTTGTATCGCCTAACAGTCAATTCTAACTTTTATAATTTTTCTCTCCGTAAGAACCATCCTCGTACTTCAAGGAATATTTTAAAAAAAGAATTAGCGAAATCGATTCAGCGGTTCTCGAGATTTGCGATGACCAACACATTTGGCGATTCATTTTTATATTATAGGCTAGCTGATCCGCCGCGGCTTCGCTCGGGTGGAGTTTAGAAAATTGAGGGGGAGGTTGAATTAAATATTTCTCTCCAAATTAATAAGAACCATCCCCGTACTTCAAGGAATATTATAAAAAAAGAAGCACCTAGCGAAATCGGTTCAGCTGTCCTCGAGATTTGCGATCAGCAACACATTTTGCGATTCATTTTTATAATATGTAGATGAAGCATGTTTCTGTTACCTATTGTCAGATGTGGGTGTGTGATGTGTCATTTTCTACTATTGGAATGATAACATCGTTGCTGGATGATTTAACTCTGAAACTATGCTCTGAAATCTTAAGGAAAGTACCTATTAGTTATGAACTATAGAACTGTGAAATATGATTTTCATCATTCGAGTTTTCTTTTTTTATTTACCGACTGCCCAGATTTGGGTGTACGTTAGAATCATTTAGGCTACAATTTTATTGAAAAAATCAATATGGCGGCTGTATGCCGTTGTTATTAACCGACTTCCGAAAAGGAGGTGCTTCTTAATTCGGTTTGTTTTTTTAAATGTATATAAGTCCCGATTTCTCCGGGATTTTGAACCGTAATTTTTAGTTAGTTTTTGGCAAGGCAATCATGTTTTTTAATTTTAGATATTGTGACTGATTGCTGCTGTGACAGCCTATCAATCCGCACATGGCCAGCGTGGTAGACTATGGCCACAACCTTACTCACTCTGAGAGGAGACCCGTCCTCTGTAGTGAACCGGCGATGATCGTGATGATGATGAAGTAATTGCTATAGATTTCAAACGAAACGAAAGCTCAAGTGAAATGGAATTGATTTACTTACAGAAAACACTGTCCTTACCTACCCACCTAGTTATTTGGTTTGTATTAATTTGATGCATTTTAAAAACAAAGTTTAAATCGAAGATTTGAAACAATAAGGAAATAATTAATTTACTCACCGTAAAGGTATCGCACCACAAAAGCGACTCTATTATCCCATGTGTACGCCATAATTACTGCACCCTATTTCACTGTCCGTTACTTTGTTTTCAACTTTTCAGTCAACTCGCACGAGTAAACTTTCCGAATTACTAACCGGCCGAGTAGCGCGGTGCCCGACTGTGGATAGTCACCGACTGGCGCGCGCTATATTATGACTTGGTCAAGACAATACAGATGCGATGCGGCACGTCACGATTACCGATATATACGTCTACTGCCTAAATATATCTACGCTATAGTAATTCGTGAGTATAGGATTTGGTTTGAGCTTGGCAACGTATGATTGGGGTGACTATGACGCTAAATATAGTCCGGACAAAAAGACTCCTCACGCGCGATTTTAACTCTATGGGTCAATTGTCATGTCAAAAGTACGGTTCACCGCAGGTTAACCTTTAAAATATGGACTAAAATCGTAGTTTTGACATGAAATTTTACACATAAAATTAAAATGGCGAGGGAGTAGTTAAATTTTACGCGTTATACAGGATTCAGAGGCATTATATTGTAACTGTTCGACTTATTACACACGGTCGACCAGCTAGGTGATTCGCTAACTCAGTGTCTAACACAGAATGATAGCCACCGAGGTTGGTTGGTTCTACATTGCTGCTTCACTGGGTGGTAGTAAAATATTTTTTCGTAGAAAACCTTCAACGGATTAAAAAATGAGCTCTGTGGCTATCGTTCAGTGTTAGAGTTGTGAATGTGTGTGAAATGTAGAGTGAGTTAGAGAATCCCCCCACAGTTGCCCATCGACGGCGACCGTTAAAATCTGTAAATGGATATAAATGGAAGACGTCGTGCGTATGTGCATTGCGCACGCAGTAGCGGCGACGTACGCATGCACACGACTGTCTAGGCCCTAGGGCAAAAGGGCATTCCACACCTTATCGGTTCGTATCAGAAACGTTGAGTAAAAACATTTCGTATGAGAAGATTGGATGTTCGGCTTTGTAGAGTGTTGTCTCTGTCACTCATATCTATGTGACGTTTTGTCGGTCTCAACGACAGAGCCAACGCTCTTCGAAACCGTTATCTCTATCTAAAGATCGATGTACAATATTTCCTGCCGGGTACTCTACATCATCAGAGGCAACCATCTTTATAAAGGTCTAGCTGATGCCCACGACTTCGTACGCGTGGAATTAGGTTTTAAAAATCCCGTGGAAACTCTTTGATATGTCACTCTCCAGGTCTTAAACTTTACCCATGCAAAAAACACGTCGATCCGTTGCTCCGTTGCGACGTGATTGAATGACAAACCAACAAACAAACACACTTTCACATTTATTAGTGCCTTAGAATGATTTATTTCTAGCAAATCTTTTCAACAAACGATTGCTTAAGGGATAGGGATTCTTTATGACAGGTAGTATCATAAAGAATAATATTATAAATGTCCAGCCTAAAGAAGACAATCATGGTCATCCTGGAAGTGACACCGGCTAATCGGTAGCAGTGCAAGGTCGAGATCGACTGTAATTAATGTTATATCGACGCCCAATCGCCCACGACACGGTAATATTGCCCACGACATGTGTGACGCCTTCTATTATACTTACTTATCCGATAGTTTTTTGAAATTGAAAAAACAATATTTTAACGGATAGGTAGGGTAGGGTAGGTAGGTACATCAATTTACATTAAACCAAGAGTCTATTCCAATTTGATCGGGAAAATCCTATGAAAAACGATTTATTACCTATACCTATTTAAGTGGTTTTTGTTAGTCAGTCCCGTCCGCTATTGTTGCATCCTCTCTAGCTTTAGTTATAACTACGTAATTATTTATATTATCTTATAAATTAACAATTTTGACCATCAGTACCTACTACCTACCTATAAGCGTAGGTAACATGTTACCTATTCTGAATAAATAATTTGACTTTTTGGCTTTCTATTTTCTATTCACACCTCGTTTATTGTGTAAACTGTGTTTTGAATCAAGTTCAAAAGTTAGTTAACTATATTTAGTAATACGAATACTTTAATAAATTACATTAAACTAAAATGTAAGAGTCCATGTCCAACAAAAAAATAGATCGCAGTTCTATGGTTACACGACTGTCAGTGTCAACTGTCAACCATCAAAAATATTGTCTATGGTCCAGACTAAAAATCAAAAATGTTGTTTTCGAATTTCGCAAGTGGAATTCTGAATTTGTAATTAATTAATTATTTAATGTTAAAGACGAAACGATCTTTCTTGTTTAACTAAAAACTCGTAAAATGCGCTTCCACATCAGGAGCTATGCTTCGTTTCTAGTCATACTGCTTATATGTAAGTAAAAACATTGAAATTGTAAACACCTTGAGTCCGTCGTTTTCATAATAATTTACAATTTAAAATAGGGATTTTAATGTAAATTTCTGGCGTACCAATAAATTTAACGTTATTAAGTTGCTATTTAACTGACAATTTAAGTAATTAATTAACTTTGTAATAAGAACTGGTCATGCAAGATTATTTGAATCAATAAATAGTTCGTAATTCTTATTTCAGGCCTTCCTATAGCTTCACAGTTCGATATAGATGAAGAAGCAGACGCTTTAAAGGAAGACAATGACTTTTCTACCGTCGACGAATCTGAATCTCTTCTCTCCAACGTAGTCTCAGATGTGAACAAAACCCTAACTAATCTATACAATCAAGTTACATTCGCCAATGTCACTGTGGATACAAATAAAACTAATGCAAATGAAACAAGAAAACTAGTTAAATGTAAGGAAATAATTTATGAAACTGATACAGATCCGTCAGTTGAAATTGTTAATGGTACAGCTCTTGCGAAGTTGCTCCAAGTGAAACCGGACATTCAGAGCCGTGATGTTGAAGCTGATTGTGTACTTGTCCTATTTTTTGCAAGACCTTGCCCGTTCAGTGCTCACGCTGCACCACATTTTAATGCACTAGCCAGATCATACCCAAATATTAAAATGGTTGCACTGGATGCTCTGAAATATCATGGAATAAATGCGCAGTATGGGATAGTAGGTGTACCAACATTAAAAATGTTTCACAATGGAAGACCAGTCGGTAAATTCAATGGTACAGAGTACAATATCCATTTATTCAGCAAATTTGTTCATGTTATAACAGGACAGAATCCTCAAGTGTTACTAGTCACTTCAAAAGACTTTCAAGGACCAGTGTCGAGTGTTGTAGAAAAAGAAACAGATTATTTCCTCATTCTGTCGTGGCTGTTCATTGTAATCTGTTCAATTTATTACTTCATGGAATCAAAATGGTGGAAAATGATTGTGGAAATGATCCAGAACAATTGGAGGGAATCTGAGGCACAACATGAGCATAATGATTAAATGATAGCTTTATTTGAGATGTGTAAATATAATTTATTTCTGGAAACTATTTATTATTATTTATATGTCACAGCAACATCATAATATTTCACAACTTATCAACTAAATCACTAAATCTATTATCAAAATTGGTTTATCAAATTACTCATTTTTCATCACCATTTTAAGACACATCCAATGTTATTAATATACCTAATACCTATGTGTTGGAATAAACTTAAATCATAAAAGATGATGCCCGTGACTTTGCCCACATAGAATTGCGTTTTTTTTTGTTAAACACTTTAATTTTCTGGCATAAAGCTTATGTCCATCTCTAGAATGCAAGCTATCTCTGTACCAACTTTCATCAAAATCGGTAAAGCAGATGGGGTATGAAACACACACTCACATTTAATAATATTAGTATGGATAATTATATAATAAATTCTAAAATTATTTATATTAATCATTCCTTAATATTAAGTACAATATCAGAAAAATAAATAATCTTTAAAGTTAGAAATATTTTAATTCTGCTGGCATTTCTGTACCATTCAAAGCAGCAAGTATATTTGAGGCAGTTAGCTCGCTCATGGTATTCCTTGTACCGATTGTCGCACTGCCAATGTGAGGTAGAACAACACAATTCTTCAGCTTGAATAGTGGACTATCCAGAGGCAATGGTTCCGGAGTTGTCACATCCAAACCAGCACCCCAAATGATATTATTTTCAAGAGCATAAATCAAAGCATCTTGATCAACCAATGCACCACGACTTGTATTTACAAAGACAGCACTGCGTTTCATCTTCTCAAATGCACTTTTGTTAAACAACTCTTTTGTCTCTGGTACTAATGGAGCACAGACTATGACAAAGTCACTTTCTCTAAGCAATTCCTCAAAGTTAACTTTGATAGCTCCAACTTCTTTTGCCTCTACTCTTTCGCTGCGGCTGAAATAAAGTATTTTGGCAGTGTTAAAAGACTTGACGCGCCTCGCGACAGCCTGACCTATTCTTCCGAAGCCGACCATGCCAACAGTGGCGCCGTTAAGTCCTGGTCCTGTCATATATTGGGGGGCCCAGGAGACCCATCCACCGGTTTTAGCATCATGCTGCGCTTCTGGTAGTCTTCTTGATGTTGCAAGTAACAAGGCCATCTGAAAACATAAGTTATTTGCTTATTTTAAACCCATAGTTGACAGATTACATTGCAATTAATGTTAAATCTCATTATTATATTGAGGCTGATGTACATTACTTTTTTGTAAGTAATAAGTATTTTTCTGAAATTACATTTAGTACATTTTTTTCCAATATATAATTTAGTATATTTGATTGAGATATTTTCATATTCAAATGAAGATAGTTGTTACCTTCCACAGCTAATTTGAAAACAATTAATTTGAATTATTAATTTAGATTTTAGGTAGAAATAAGTTTAGGTTTTGATATTCAAATCTGGATTAAAATAATGTTATAGTTACCGTAAGTTCAGCTGTGGCATCAGTCAAAACATCAGGTGTATACCCAATTCTGATGCCCCTTTTTCTGCACTCTTTCAAGTCTATGTGATCATAGCCAACAGATATGGTGCCGATAACTTTTAGCTGAGATCCAGCAGCATCGAGCACTTCATGATCTATCTTCTCATTGAGAGAGCAGTATATCGCATCTACACCGGTGACACCTTTAAGAAATTCTTCTCTTGGGACTGGCGAGGCATCTTTCCATGTTTTGACTTCACATCTGGAATGTGAGATTATGATTTAAACTAGTTTATGCTCGTGACTACGTCCGCATGGACTACACAAATTTCAAACCCCTATTTCACCCCCTTAAGGGTTGAATTTTCAAAAAATCCTTAGCGGATGCCTATTATAAAGGAAAATGTAAATAAAATTGAATATATGAAACAGATTTATCTCTACAAATCTGCCTTGTTTTAACTCTGCACTGTCTTAAGTATGAGCAAAGTCAAAGTGTGCTCTATAGATCTAAGCCTTAAAGCTCTAGGAAGTTAGTTGGGCTACGTTTTATTTGATTAGCAAAAGCACATACTAGCTAGAGATTTTTGAAACAAACAAAAAAACAAGTTCAAACCAGGGTTTAAGAAAATCATAGCTAGGCTTAATCTATGTATTTGTTAGGGTTATAAAATAATTTTATTACTTAGTAAAATAATTGGTTACTTATATCAAATGATGTTAACTCACTGTTTTTTCAGCAATTCTATGCCACATTCTGGCATATCCGATCTTGTGACGTAAACTAGAAATCTTCCAGAGCTCATGTTTCTTGAAAAGTTGTTTACCAGACCTTTACGGACTAAACTAGCGACAGAAACGACGAGCGTTTTATAAATCATGAATTAGTACGATTTAGTGCGGTTTTCGAGCATAAAATTAATTTCCGGGTTCTAAAAGGTCACGGAGATCTCAAGGCAGATACTTCGGCGCTGCTTCGGAAACTTTATTCTCCTTTTCGCCCTTGAAAAACGATGGTTTCGCGACGTAGATAGCCAGATGTAGCGCCACTACGGTCGCCAATATCACTTTGCCTTTTGTAGATTTAATAAAAGATAGGCCTGACATAGTAGTACTTAGGGTTTATCTAATTACACGAAACCTAATTTACTATCATCATATGTGTTATAAAAAGGCATATTAGGATTATTAGGCAAAATAAAAACTAACCTTAACAATTAACAACACTGTTATCACAATTATGATAACAAATGTCAGAATGACATTGACGTAAACGTTTGACTGTAATTTTTAATCGTTGTTGCAGCTGTAAGTTCTAGGCTATTGCCAAGTTTACTGTACTCTATGGTGCACTGATAATTTGATTCGTTTGGACTTCGATGGAAGTACGCATAGATTAATATGTATGAAGTACGCGACAGGTTGAAATGGTAATCGGGGAGCGAACGCCCCGCACACCCACACCTAACCCGTGCGGGCGAGCGCGGGTGACGTATGACGGTTGTTAACTAGGTTTCTTCAAAATATTATTTGAAGAAACCTAGTTATAATTACGCTATGTAACGTCATAATAGCTACTCATACTTAATAAACAAAATATATTATATCAAGATGTCTCATCTCATCGCATTTATCAGAGAAACTGTAGAATGGTAACTAGGTATAGGTAGGTACCTACCTAATGATTATTAAGTATTAAAAACAAAGCTTACGATGAATTGAGAACCTCCTTCTTTTTTGAAGAAAAGAAGGAAAGAGAACTAATTGTTAATTATTAACAATTAGTTTAAGACACCCGTTGCGATTGGCTACAACCTCATCAACAGACAAATACTAAGTTGATTCGATTTCTCTCGGCCGCAGACTAGACGCTGAATTCCTTTGCCGAAACGTGTTAAATTAAAAAGTTACGTGCGTTTCATTCAGTATTAGGCATCTAGCACATGAAGATAATATGTACCAGCTAGCTACCTATTTTTTTGCATAAGTAAAAATCATCATCATAAATAATCGTCCACCGCTGGACATAGGTCTCTTGTAAGGACTTCCACACGCCACAGTCTTGCGCCGCCTGAATCCAGCGGCTCCCTGCGACTCGTCTGATGTCGTCCGTCCACCTAGTGCGGGGTCTTCCAACACTGCGTCTTCCGGTGCGAGGTAGCCATTTCAGCACCTTGGGACCCCAACGTCTATCGGTTTTACGAACTAACTATGTGCCTTGCCCATTGCCACTTCAGTTTCGCAACCCTTTGAGCTATTTCGGTTACTCTAGTTCTCCTACGAATCTCCTCATTTCTGATTTGATTACGTAGAGGAACTCCAAGCAAAGCTATCTCCATCGCCCGCCAAGTAAAAATATTTATGTAAAAATAGGGTAGTCGGACCAATAGATGAACGAATAAGCGGAATTTAACTTGTTATAATTTTTCTCAACTCTCATATGAACTGAATTGTTAATGTTTTAATTTACTATTATGTGGATAGGTAATTGATTAATTAGTATATTTTATTTTTTTCTAAATTAACGCTAACTAGGCTAAAATAGCAAAAATTTTGAAAAAGTGTCTCCGCCCTGATTGTGACCGAAATCCGCCCTATTTATGAAATATCAAAATCAATCTTTTTATTGCTTCAACAAGATTTCTCTTTTTGTAAGTACTTAAGTAAAATAATTAAAATTGCCTTTAATCTTATGAAGACCAGACAAAAAATCTCTTTGAGCACTACAAGCATGATTTAACGTTTCAAAATAGTGGTTCCGTATATCCGTATCCATACTAGTGTTATAAATGCGAAAGTGTCTGTCTGTGTGTCTGTCTGTCTGCTAGCTTTTCTCCGGCCCAACAGTTTAACCGATTAAAAAATTTACACGCATGTTAAGACTAAATATATTATTCCTATATAGATGATGAACTTTTCCGTGATAAAAAGTTGCCTATGTCACTCTCCTCTTTAACGACAACCATGCAAAAAATCACGCCGAACCGTTTCTCCGTTGCGATGTGATTGAAGGACAAACCAACAAACAAACACACTTTCGCATTTATAATATTAAGTATGATGTATTAGAAGCCTTATTTGTTCACTAATCCACATTAATCTCGAATTTCCCGCGGCTTGTCGCGTCTCTAAATATCTTCACTGCTCTCGTGTATGAATTCACTAATTGCTCCAGCTCGATAGAAAGTCGCCATTTTTTGCAAGCCGAAATGCATCTATCTATACAGATAAACAAAATTGAAGTGTCCGTTTGTAATGTCAAAATATCTGCTTTTTACTAAAATACATAATAATATGAAAGTTGGTATATCTACGGTACTTAGGTACTAAATCCAGCGGCTCCCTGCGACTCGTCTGATGTCGCTGGGAGGTCTTCCAACGCTGCGTCTTCTGGTGCGAGGTCGCCATTCCAGCATCTTGAGACCCCAACGTCTATCGGTTTTACGAACTATGTGCCCTGCCCATTGCCACTTCAGCTTCGCAATTCGTTGAGCTATGTAGGCGTAGTCTATTCTATTGCACCTACCCAATTCTCACGTCACCATAACCCGATACACTTGGGTGGGAGTGTGTACTAGGTAACGGTGTTCATGTGGGTGAACACTAGATAGTACTTGTAACCATAACGATTGTCAGCTTGCACGTCATACGAATTGTAACTTCGAGCCCGCATTGCCTTTTCTCTATAGTTTTGAGGAGGGTTATCAAGACAACAGAAATATATATTAGATAGGTACCTACAAGGTTATTCCATATTTTTTGATAGCATCGCTTGGAAGAAAACCTCCCTGGCGCAATGGTGAACGCTGTGGTCCTATTAGTGGGAGGTCCCGGGTTCGATTCACGGCAGGGGTTATTTGGGATTTTAAAATTTCTAAATTTTCTCTGATCTGATGTCGTGTAGAACCAAAGGGGATGGGTGTAATAAAAACTGCCATATATATCACTTCCGTTAGCCCACTTCCGACATTTCAACCACTAGGCTATCACTGTTTTGCCTCTAAACCTAGCTTATTGCAATTGATTTTCTGGAATTCAATAACACATACCATTATTCAAGAGCCTTGGTAGAGACCTTCCATTCGAGGGAACTACGCGCTGATGCGTTCAGCACGCAATGACAAAATACATATCTATAGGTAGGTACTTTATGATAATACAAACCAACAAACCCTGTATTAAAATCGAGTAGGTTTCATTTTTCTTTGGAATGGGTTCATTATTAAGTATTCCTTTATTTAGCAGGTTCTAGAGATCGCTTAGGTGCAAATGTAGAATGTATTTCTAACTTGCTGCCCTGGCGAACTTTAGTTCCGCCTAATAGTCG
Source organism: Maniola hyperantus (assembly GCF_902806685.2). NCBI lineage: Eukaryota > Metazoa > Arthropoda > Insecta > Lepidoptera > Nymphalidae > Maniola > Maniola hyperantus. The sequence continues at coordinate 11,317,972 of NC_048554.1, forward strand.
ATTCAAATTTTTAAATTTTTCTCTCCGTAAGAACCATCCTCGTAGGTACTTCAAGGAATATTATAAAAAAAGAATTAGCGAAATCGGTTCAGCTGTTCTCGAGATTTGCGATCAGCAACACATTTTGATTCATTTTTATATTATAGAACATTGACTAAATACCTACCTATGTCTAAGTTGTTCCTACCTACCTACTTACTTATAAATATGCCTACTAACAGGGCCTCAAGTAGTAATTCGTTAGCAAAATATGAGGAACTACGGTTTGACATCTGTGTTGCATTCTCTGCCGCGTACTGTACATCGGCTTTTAGATTGACATTTCGGCTTTGTAGAGCGTTGTCCTGTCACTCATACCTATCGATCTCAACGACAGAGACAATGCTCTAAAATCTCTTTCTAAAGGTCGATGTGTAACATTACATTCTGCCGCGTACTGTAAGTAAATAAAATAAATAAATAAATAAAAATAAATAAAAAAACATTTATTCTCGTGTTCCTTAGTTAGTTACATAGTAGATAAGTTTTGTTAGTTAGTACATTTTCCTTATTTTCCTAGATTAGTATGGTTAGTAAGTGAACGCTAATTTTTGTATTAATTTATGGAACATGAGCCCCATTGCGGGTAAAGGCCTCCTCCAACCTCTTCCACTTCTCCCTGTCCTTGCCCAGATACAACCAGTTTTTCCCTGCAGTTTGTATTATCTCATCAGCCCACCGTTTGAATAACTGTATTGTAAGCAATGACTTATATGTATACTACATATAAGTCATTGATTGTAAGTAGTGGTAAGTAATAACAAGAATGACGAGCTGCCGGAAGCGGCGTTGTATGCGGGATTTTGGAGCGAAACGGTGATATAACAAGTTCAGTATCACATTCTGCATAATTTGGAGCACAGGGCTGTCACTTTCATGCACATTAAAAAAAAAATCATTCAGGTAGATTAATAGTAGGTATGTCCTCCAGACCGAATTTCGGCCACGGCGGCGGTTAATCTCCATAGAGATTAACCAAGGGAGAAATAATATTATTATAGCGCACAAGTGTGTTTTATTTATTTATTCTGATACAAGTTAGCCCTTGACTGCAATCTCACCTGGTGGTAAGTGATGATGCAGTCTAAGATGAAAGCGGGCTAACCTGGAAGGAGTATGGCAGTTTTTTTTTATTAAACCCACACCTCTTTGGTTTCTACACGGCATCGTACCCGAACGCTAAATCGCTTGGCAGCACGGCTCTGCGGGTTGTATCTCGTAAACCTAGGACAACCCTCCACCTCCCATGGCCCCACCAACCTTTCGCTTATATGGGCCGAATCGCGGACGGGCGCCCGTTCGGTACTTGCTCTAGGCATTTTCTTGTATCTCGTGAACCGTAATAGGTGCAGAGTTGAAATTTTATTTCTATTGCCGCTATAACAACAACTAATAACAATTTCGAAATGGCAGCCATGAAAATTTAAGAAAATTAAAACGTGTTATTTCTTGTGCGATTGTACGGAACCCTTCGTGTGCGAGTCCGGCTCGCACTTGACTGATTTTTTGTATATTTTTAGGGTTCCGTACCTTAAAAGGAAAAACGGAACCCTTATAGGATCACTTTGTTGTCTGTCTGTCTGTCAAGAAACCTACAGGGTACTTCCCGTTGACCTAGAATCATCAAATTTGGCAGGTAGGTAGATCTTATAGCTGACATTTGGGGAAAAATCTGAAAACCGTGAATTTAGGGTTAGATCACACAAAAAAAATGAAATTGTGGTCATGAACTAATAATTAGTATTTTCAACTTTCGAAGTGAGATAACTATATCAAATGGGGTATCATATTATGAAAGGTCTTTATCTGTACATTCTAAAACAGATATTTATTTATTTTTATGCATCATAGTTTTTGAATTATCGTGCAAAATGTCGAAAAAATACGAATGTAGTACGGAACCCTCATTGCGCGAGCCTGACTCGCACTTGGCCGGTTTTTTACATTGAGGAAGCGCAACCCTAACGAGATCAGTGCGAAGCGCAGTGAGGCATACATCCATTCTAATTGCGGCGGCCATTTGTACAAGTGTTATTCACTTGCTATATTATTTTGACTGCGCCGCCATTTATGCCCGTCATTTCTAAACCTATGGTTATTATCTTGTCGTTATGAGTACAGTGCGACAAGGTTCTCTTGGCACTTAATTGACATTGACAGGGGGGCGCTGTTGAAGAACAAAGGCTTACAATTAGAATATTCAACCAAGAAAAGAAGAAGAAACTTGACACTTGACGGCAACGTTAGTTCCGATTTTCGCCACGCGCCAAAAGAGCCTTGTCGCACTGTATTTGTCATACTGTCATGTTGACTTGTCATTTAAAAATAAACATGATTTATAGCTCGTCTAGCTTATGCTCGCGACTTAGTGCGCTTGGACTACATCAACCCCCTATTTTAATCCCTTAGGTGTTGAATTTTCAAAAATCATCAGTTTTCCTCTCCAATATGGGTAGGTACCTTCAAGTCGAGAGTGAAGAGGCATCTTCTATATAGGCAAGGGCGCTTTATCTTCGGCTGCATCATCACTTGCCACCAGGTCTGATTGCAGCCAAGCGCTAGTCTATAAATTAAAAAAAAAAAGCTTATAAGATTGGTTTTCTACTTCAGCATAATATTTTTTAGTATAAAGGCATTGCAAGATACCAAGGTCGAGCCAATGGGCATGGATTGTTTTGCTTCGTCGTTTCTAAAAGCCTAGGTCCATGTTTCCTGTCACTTACAATTTCGGTCAAGGCAAGGAATGATAATATGACAACTGCAAGGGCATTTGTAACTTAAGGTGAATACACACTGCCGCAAGAGGCACTTAAAATGCGCTCAGAATGCCAGAAGTACCTCTACAAGGGCATTTGTAACTTAAGGTGAATACACACTGCCGCAAGAGGCACTTAAAATGCGCTCAGAATGCCAGAAGTACCTCTACAAGGGCATTTGTAACTTAAGGTGAATACACACTGCCGCAAGAGGCACTTAAAATGCGCTCAGAATGCCAGAAGTACCTCTACAAGGGCATTTGTAACTTAAGGTGAATACACACTGCCGCAAGAGGCACTTAAAATGCGCTCAGAATGCCAGAAGTACCTCTACAAGGACATTTGTAACTTAAGGTGAATACACACTGCCGCAAGAGGCACTTAAAATGCGCTCAGAATGCCAGAAGTACCTCTACAAGGGCATTTGTAACTTAAGGTGAATACACACTGCCGCAAGAGGCACTTAAAAGTTGCCCAGAAGGCCAGAAGTACCTACTGTACATTATCTTAGCTTCTGATGACTGAACAACGTCTTGAGTTGATCGCATCGAAAAACTTTCGTAAAATTAAAAAACTTTCAGGCTTCGCTCGCGTTTATATTAAATCTTTATAATAGGTTCTTATTATTATATGCTGATTTCATATTTGCTTTCTTTACCTTACTGATAATACAATAAAACATCGTTTCTGTAAAACAAATAAACTACAAACGGATTATTTACTTGCTCAAAAATTTGTTCGGTTTGAAATTTATAGATATGAAAGTTAAAGTATCTAGACAGTAAATAATATAAAAATAAAGTTAAACGCTCCGTTGCCTCCACATAGGCATATCTCATGTAAATAAAACCATTCCATTAAAATTTCAAACGCGTGCGCGCGACAATTCATCATTTCCTTTTGTCTGTGGTATAATCTTCACTAGCCATCACCAATGCATTTTAAACCTTACCGTTTTAGATATGAGGTAAATTTTTAATGAATTAGTGTTAAATTTTAAGTCATTTCAGTTATTCACAGACTAAATGGCGGGAAGTGGTGTGGTGTGGTGGAATAATAGACTTTTATTAATTGCCTAATTAAAATCAGAAATGCTATCTTGGAGTAAATTTTCTTTGTGTGACGCCGTATGTCATTTTGATCAGATTTCTTGGTCGGAAAAAACGTCTACGTTTTTTAAACGTCGTCGTTAGGAAATAACTTATTATATTGGAGTTTTCACTGGAGTTATTTTCTTTTTCTTGGAAATTATTAGGCGTTTTTTAAATGGTGATTAATATTCCCCTTTCCACTTCAACTAAGCGTGAAGTTTTTGTTGAACGTGGTTATGATTTATGATTTTAATTCCCCGCCATTTGTATCGCATCATCAAAGAATGTCAAATTATTGAACTGGAGTTCTGATAGCCACTGACTGCTATTTGTAAAACCCAAAAATTAAAACCCCAGGCTACAGGCAGAGCTCGTACAGTACGACAAGGCACTTTTAGCACGTGAATGACATTGACAGGGGGGCGTAGTTGTAGAACAAAGGCTGCCAGCAAATAAAATCTCCTCAATTATACGGAATATATGGAAAATGTCGATGTCGAAAATCGAGTAGGTAAGTTTTGTCTAATTTTTACTGAACGAGAAATTGGGAAAACCATCCCTGTTCCCAAATCGAGCAAGAATAATAAAAACCATTTTTATAGGCCATGGACTTGCATGGACTAAAATCTATTATATTTGTGTATCAGGCATGACCAGAAACCAGCGGGGGAGGGTTTTTGGGGGTTCAAACTATTAGGTACATATGGAGATATTTGTTTTATTAAACCCCTCGAAATGCATTCCTGGGTAGGTATGGCCTTGGTATTCGTTCCTGGAAAGAAGTGAAACTTCAGGCTTTTTTATAAAATATAGTAACTATAGGCTTAGTATAGGTACCTACTTAGTACTTAGTACTTACCCAGGGAGGCACAGGTTCGAATCCTGCCGGCTCCGCAATTTTTGCTACCTAAGTATGTAATGAAAATTATATAGTTGAGATGGCAATCTGGGTATGAGGTGGGGGGACGCTCCGCACATCCGCACGTCGTCGTCCGCACTCACCCGCACCGGGTTAGTGCAGGGGCTGTGCAGTGTGCAGGTGTGCGGGGCGTTCCCTCCCCGATGGTCATCTCAACCTGTCGCATACTGTAGGTACCTACCTACCTATACACTATAGTTACTGTTCGAGAATATCGCAAATACAAATTGAACTGACTCGTCACCTCTGGTTCTTGCAACAAGGCAATTTGGTTAATGTATCATGTGTCATAAAATCATTGGACGATTCCATCACGCTCGTCCCGTGACTTCAATTTGCGTAGGTACTAGGCATATTATATAGGTTGGTATGAGGCGTGGGGACGCTCCGCACATCCGCACGTCACCCAAGCTCGCCCGCACCGGGTTAGCGCGGGGGCTGTGCGTGTGTGCGGGGGGGCGTTCCCTCCGCCATTGCCACCTGTCGCGGACTGTAGGTACCTACAATCAGTGTCCATACAATCCGTGAACTCGCTTACATAGGTATTCCGCTACCTATATATATATATTATACCTATATATATATATAGATTTATATATAATATATAAATCTTTATTTTCAGATAAAAATCCAGTTATACAATATAATAAAATAACGTTTAGATGAAATTAAATTAAAATAAAATAAATAGCCAAAAGTAATTTTTTGCAAATTAATTAGGTATATAAAGTAAAATAAAATAAGATTATTTAAGTCAAAATTGCACACTAAAGGTGTACACTAAAGGTGTGCTGAGCTATTTTCTATTCGCATTTCGATGTGTCCAATGTGCTACCATTGGACTACGTAGGTCCTGGCCCACCACTCGGAGGATGCTGTTATCAGAGCTACGCAATCTTTCCCAAAAGGAAGATATACGCGCCCTAATAACAGCAAAGAAGTCGGGCATTCCCGCCTCGGCGAACATGCTCGATGCGCTGCAGTATCTGGGAAACTTCATAAGGATGCGGTATGCATCATTATATTGCACCCTTATGGTGCTGAAGGACGCCCTCTTGTACCGGTACCATAGCTGACACGTATAGAAACACTGACAGTAAGCCCTGAAGAGGGTGTCCTTGACTTCCTTACTGCATTTAGCAAATCTACGCGCGAGCATGTTGCACCGAACCGACAATGCCCGCCTTTCCCGCTCCATGTCAAGGTCGTCCTTGCGATCGTCAGTGACGATGTGACCAAGGTATTTGAACTGCCTAACAATCCGAACCGCTGTTCCATCCAAAAACACTTCGGGAACTCTCTCCGGACCCTTTCCCGCTTTAAAAATCAGCATTTCGGTCTTCAGGACATTGTACTTCAGTCCATGAGAGTTGGCATAACTCTCACAGACTGACAGTAACTTTCTAAGACCTTTGACTGACGGGCTAAGGAGCACCATGTCGTCCGCATAGCTCAGGTTGTTAAAGCAAACACCATCGATATGGCAGCCGACTCCAGTGCCCCTCAGCTCGCCAATCAGCCCATTGACGTACGCGTTAAAAAGGTCCGGAGAGGTCAGTCCGCCCTGACGAACCCCGCACTCTGACCTGTAGGCATCAGAGGTCGTGTCACCCCACCTTACATGATTCGTTTGTCCCCCGTACCAGTATCTCAACACCTCTACTACTGATTCCGGGACACCTGAGCCGCGCAGTTTGCTCCAGAGGATTTCATAATTCACTAGATCAAAAGCGCGGCTCAGATCCAGGAAGCAAGCATAGACTGACGTGTTACGGCTGACATAATAGTCAACCGTGTACTTGAGGCTGACGATGGCAGAGTCTGTTGAGACACCGGGACGGAATCCAAACTGTGCATCATCTATACACACCTTTTGCAGCAGTTCGGGCTGCAGCAGTCTCTCAAACACCTTGCCCACTACGGTGCCCAGAGAAATAGGCCTATAGTTATTAGACGAGCTCAAGTCTCCTGTTTTGCACTTGACGATGGGCACAACGATTGTTTTCATGAGAGGATCAGGAAGGTATGCATGCTTCACACATAAATTGTAAAGCACACATAGCTTGGAAAACAGGACCTCACCCGCATATAAAATGTGCTCTATACTAAGACCGTCATGGCCAGGAGACTTGCCCCGCTCCATTCCACGAACTGCCTTGGCTACATCATCGACTGTGAACTGTACCACTGGTTGCGCAGCAACAACAGGACGAGTCACCGTCTTCGGGCTTCGAGCTGGCCTCGAGTGCACTTTAAACTTCGAGGCAAACTTTATTTTTAAATACCTTTCTGCTGCCCACCATCGTATCATATATGTCGCCCGTGGATGGCCTGCCAGTCACTAACCAGCATTCATAAGCAAGGCGAGCCTCTTGATGACTCTCCTTAACCTATGTATTTCAATTGGTACCTACTTACTATCCACGGAAAGAAACTAGTATAGCGCTCTCTCTGTTACGTAGTCCCATACAAATGACAGAGACGAAAATCACTGACTAACCTACATAAAACAAACCGCACCATCAGATGCTGGTCTCGATAAAAGATATAATTGTACTTATCTAGAGTCTGGCTAACGAAAGATGAGACTGTAAATTAAAAAAATAACAGTATGGCAGCTCTGAAATTAGTATGACAAACCTGGAATAACCTAATTTGATGGAACAGAAATAAAAATAAGTAGGTAATTCTAAAGTATCAAATTAGGTTATTCCAGGTCGGTTATACCTACTAATTTTGGGGCTGCCATACTGGTCCCGGTTTTCCAGTCTCATCTTTCGTTAGCCAGACTCTAAGACTCTACCCTATTATGTACCCTATGGCTTTATAGGTATCAGGGGAAATTTTAGTGGACGCAGTTCCCATATTCTTTCTATAATATAAAAATGAATCGCTGAATCGGTTGCAAATCTCGAGAACGTCTGAACCGATTTCGCTACTTCTTTTTTCATAATATTCCTTGAAGTACGAGGATGGTTCTTACGGAGAGAATTTTTTTTAAAAATTGCCTAAAAAAGAATCGACTGTTGGGCGATACGAAGTTCGCCAGGGCAGTCTGCAATAAAAAGCACTATCCAGAAAAGTCTTGCGTAATACTTCACCTAGCCAAATAACATGTTTCAATATACGCCTTTGATATCTATAGCAAAAGTTGCTGCATAATGTTATAGTCAAAATTGTATAGTAGGTAAATAAGTAATGATGTATCTAAGTACCTAAACGTGCGTTGACCTCGTCTGTCATCGTATCGCAGTTTTCAGTCCTCGAAATCAGCGGTAAACGGACTATATTTTTTTAGCCTCTCGTTTCGTAATGGCTTCGTACTCGTATTCGTATTTGCATTATTAGGGCGTTTGTGCACTTATTTGTTTTTTTTTTGAGAACTACCTCCCTTTTGGAAGTCGGTTGAAAAGTAACAGATTCAGTGTAGTGGAAAAAGCCCAACTTATGGTATTACGAACTTTTACTGTTTACGAAAGATCAAGAAACACCTAGGTACAGTACGCGGCAGAAAATAATGTAATGTGTAATATTGGCCTTTAGAATGACATTTCGGCTTTGTAGAGCGTTGTCTATGCCACTCATACCTTAATGACGTTTTGTCGGTTTCAACGACAGAGACAATGCTCTTCAAATCCGCTATCTCCTTCTAAAGGGCGATGTATAATATTTTCTGTCGCGTACTACGGATAGTTTTATGAATATACAGGGTAAATACTATCTGTCCCGGCTTACTCACGTGTGTAGTCGACGTTAGCCCGACTAGTTTCGAACCCATCCGGGGTCCTTTTTCCGCGCCGCAGTTTTGAGTCAAAACCGCGGCGCGTGCGCGGACGGACTCCCTTGAAAAAGGACCCCGGATGGGTTCGAAACTAGTCGGGCTAACGTCGACTACACACGTGAGTAAGCCGGGACAGACAGTATTTATAATGGAAATCACTCACGGTAGTTTAAACGCTAAAATATACAGGGTGTAACCAGAACACTAGCAAAACTTACTGTTATTGTTATACTACCTAAACACAATCCAATACCAATAATCATTTGCCTCGTTTTGTACTTTTAGTGATTTAGAATTTTTCAAACCCGTAATGTATAGCGTGCCAAACTCTGGTCAATGTCCTGCCTACGGCCTACTTGTTACGGAACGTTCGTTGACCTCTAGTGTCAGTCACATGTTTTGTTTGCAATTATTTATCGTAAACTTTTACAAAATTACTTAATAGGATTTTTTTCAATATTTTTTTTCACGTTTCTTTTTTTGTGATATCATATCAGTAATCATCATCAGTACTATCACCTGTCTTCGTTTTTGCCAGCACGGCGTTCTAGTTACACCTTGTAGATGAAGAAATTGAACACAAGTGGCTACAATACCGTAGTTTGTGGACCTCCCTACATGAGATCTATGTCCAGCAGTGGACATTCGTTTGTGAAACGACGATGGCGACGAAGATTACCTACCCCGCTTATTTCCTGGCCTAACGCGTTGAATAGAATTTATGAGTTAGGTTGAAGAGGTTTTACTTTTAACTTTTGATTTCAAAAGCTAACAACATTTTACATTTTAGATCCGTATTGACAAATCTATCAGTGAAAGTATACTTAAGTAGGTGTAAATTGAGTAAGTAGCTACTTACACAATGATCTAGGTAGGTATCTATAATAAATTGATGGAAAGTGAATGATAAAATAACTAAGTATATAACTACTGCCAAAAGTAACTTAAATAGATTTAAGTGAACTAAGTCAACGGAATGTGCATAAATTCACTTCCCATGAAAACCAACTTGCGAAAATAGGCATCAGCGCTATTCATATTGATCATAATTCCTCGTTAAATAATAATTAATGTAGAAAAATTATTAAAAAATCCGACTTCCGAAAGTAAAAAATAATTTTTGTTTCTACACGTGTATGTATTTTAAGCGAAATCGAAGCGGGAAGCTTTACAGTCAGTTTTTAAATTTTTATTTTTTTTAACTTTTTAGTGTAAGTAATCATGTCATTGCTTCGTACCTAAAATATCAAGTAACCAGCAAAACTTTCTAAATCCACACGGTTAAGGAGTTCAGTAACTTGCAGCATTAGTATTGAAGAGTTGTGACTTGGAATTCAATAACAAAGTCTAAAGTGCGAAAAGCCTCTCTTGGAACTTGAAAGACATTGACAGGGGGGCGCTGTCGCAGAACAAATTAGAATATTCAAACAAGAACAAAGGGGACACTTGACGGCAAAGTTAGTTCCGATTTTCGCCTCGCGCCAAGATAGCCTTGTCGCACTGTATGCTCGGCATTCACGATATTATTTGAATCCAACGGCCCCTGCGACTCGCCTGATGCCGTCCGTCCACCTAGTCTTCCAACGCTGCGCATTTCGGTGCGAGGTCGTCATTTCAGCACCAAGGGACACCAACTTTTATCGGTTTTTAGATATATGAGAGTAGTCTAATTAAAGATAATAGAATTCAACGAAAAGTATAGATGGCAAGGTAATAGCGCCAGTGTTTTGGGCACAATGCCCATAAATGACCATTTGGACGGCGTATATTTTTTGTAAAAATGTAACATGTACTTTTAAATATTATGTTTTAGTCATTGATAGTTTTTTACCCGGACATTAGCTAGTTCTGATAGCAAGGTGCTGTAAATTCTATCTGTAACTTTCACTCGCAAACTACGAACACACTTCTTGCACTAATTGTAATTACCTAACTATTTCTTACGCGCTCTGATTTGAGATTGTTATTACGAGCAATTAAAAAGAAAATTAAGTAAGAACATACGATTTCTAAGTTAATATGTAATTTTATAGATAGGTAATTTACGTGAACACATTTTTTAATCTAAAATTATTTTTTAATTTAAATAATATATAGAAGTTGTATAATATTTTTGCCAGTACGTTATAATATCGCTGGGAATAATGTTTGTGTTTACACTTTACAAGATATCTTAATATATTAATTATTAGATTAGCAACATTTCCATGATTCATTCATTTATTTTTATACTTTTATCTTTAATATAAACCAACGAAAATAGCGATAAATAAAAATTAATCTAAATAGGTACGCAAAAGTAAGTACGAGACCGTCATATTAAAAATAAATGGCTCAGATGGATATAATATGAGATATGCGAGCATCCATAATCCATATAGGATTAAAGTTGATCGCACATCTACTCGCCGTACCGCACGCGCTGCATTCAACCAGTCGTCGTTAGTGATCGTCGTCGTCAACTGATAGACATCCCACAGCTGGACATAAATCTTTTCCAAACGGCAAGGTTTTATGCCGTCTGGATGCAGCGTGTCCCTGCGACTTGTTTGATGTTGTATCATGTCCATGTAGTTCGTGGGGGTTCCCCCAATGATACGCTTTCCGGTCTAAGGTCGCCATTTCAGCACCTTGGGACTCCAGCTCTGTCGATTCCACCGACCAGTAGGCAGTAGGTAAAATATAATACATATTTTTTCTTAGATGATTTAAATAGTAAACAAGCCACCGCATTGGTCAACTGTTCATGGGCGGCGGTAATTACTTAACATCAGATGACCCACCTCCACGCTATTTTACGTACCGGACGTAGTAGCGGACTAACATGGAAGGGGTATGGCAGTTTTTATTAAACCCCTTTGGTTTCTACACGGTACCGGAACACTAAATCGCTTGGCGGCACGGCTTTGCCGGTAGGGTGGTAACTAGCCACGGCCGAAGCCTCCCACCAGACCAGACCAGAAATTAAGAAATTATTAAATTCCGAATCCCTGCCAGGAATCGAACCCGGGACCTCCCACTAATAAGACCACAGTGCTTACCGCTGCGCCAGGGAGGTCGTCAAAAATTTGCGGGACTTATACTACGCATGCTGCTAGAACTAGATGTGCGATCAGTTGAGAATTCGCATTTTAAATTCTGATTTCTGTAATCTGTAGGCACCAGCGCAGCGTAACGCGCAATGTACATTCAGTTGATGGAGAGCGCGCGGCCGCGTATCACGCGTTGTGCGCGCTTGTAAACTTTATCTTTTTCGAACTCACGCAAATATTTTTTCTTTTATCTTTAAAAAAAGAAAATAGGTTTACCGTTTACGAACTGGCAAAACGTGTGGTAGTGTTGTGATTCTTGTGGGCCTTTGTGAATTTGGAATCTTTTTTCATCTCATCTCGAGCCAAAGTAACGTAAGTAAAGAAATGCTAATTTTTGAAATCTGATACAATGTTATTGCAGTTATACTTTTGAAATTAACTGACAAACTGCGATGATTAAATCATGCATCCTTTTCCGGTCAGAAAATTGTAGAAAAGTAAACACAGATAATAAATTGAAATATATATAAGTTTTGAAATTTGAATGCCACTGGGTACATTAGCAACAATTAAATAAAAATGTTAACTCTCTCTTTGTTTCGTTTTCCACATAACACATTGCTGAGGGTTGGGTTGTGAGTTTGTGACCCCTTTCCATTAAATCACAATGGTAGAGATTTTTCTGGGCAATTACGGTAGTTATAATATATATATAATAGTAATGTTACGCTTACATTGCTATTACGATTTATCACAGGTTTTTTCATTAGATTTGTGGATTAGTTCCAGTCCAGTTTTAGTCTTTTCAAGCTAAATCAAGCGTAGGCACCTACCTACCTTCCAAAGCAGTTTTGTGTGCTGCATCTAACATAAACTTTCTTCCGCTATAGAAATTCACATAATATTTTTCCTGGGTCTATAAGACGTTATTGGCCACGATTGTAATTATACAGTTGTCTAACCTCGGGCAATAGTAATTTATAGGCCATTTTGTTACAAGTTATCGAAAGATCATCTAACTAAATGCTTTCTCCTTTTTTGTTATTGAGGTTTGTTTCATTATTTTACGAAAGATTAACATTTTCAGTGTTCACTTTCTTCAATTATGCAATATGACTTTCAAACGAAATAAAAAGTTTCTAAAATTAAATAATTAGGCATCTATGTTCTGTGAAGTTTGACTTATATGATTTAGTGGTGCGACGTTCTGAAACAAATTTTTTCAATCTGATTTAAACCAATTTACATAATATTATAGTCCGCACAAAATGACTCCTCAGCCTCACGCGCCATTTTAACTCTATTGGTCAACTGTCATGTCAAAAGTATGGTTCACCTTTAAAATAAGGACTAAAATCGAACTTTTGACATGACATTTGACACAAAAAGTTAAAAGATTCAGGACAAATTTTCTGCGTATAAGACAAGATACACGTCTTCTTCCACGTGCTTTTCGCCTGCCGGATTTTCTTCTACCTACTTCTTGCGATGCTATCAGAAGTTATGTATAATATTGTTTAGTTTTAATAAATAGTGTAGTAGATACTACACGTTAAGAATTAATTTAATCTAATAAAATGAGATCGAAAGTATTCAAATTTCAAAGAGCGTTAAGTGATTTACATGTATATTATTTTCATATTTTGGTTGTATTATTCTAATTTGTTCTGCAACACAGTCGTGAGCAGGCCTTGGACTGGCAAAAGTTTTGCGCTCTGATTTTTTTGTCGTTAGATTACACAGTTATAAATGCAACACGATAAAAAAGTTGGTAAACGGTTGTCGTTTTAGGTAATGGTAAATTTAACTTTGACGATTCGAATTGCTATATTTGAATGCGGGTGTTTATTAAAATTCCTATAGCTAATTGGCAATTTTAAAACCTTATTGCTCTATTAGGGCTACTTATTTAATTCCCGCATGATTTGGTATCGGAGTTAAATTACTTAACAACAATGCGGGCTCAGTATTTTACCCAAGTATTTTACGGAAGGATATTTTTTCGAAATAATGCAGTTTAGCGTTTAAATAATCACATGCAGGCACCAAATATGGATAAACGAAGGGGAACACCTTTATGGTGAAACTACAGTTGCAGACATAGACATACAACGGGTCTGAGCCGCTGGATTTAAACGGTAGGTACAAGACCGTGATATGTGGAAGTCCCTACAAGAGACCTATGTCCAGCAGTGGGTCTAACGGTTGATGATGGTGATAATATTATGATGACAGTCATAGAAGAGAGATCTAAAATAAGTACATTATCATCATCATCAACCAATAGACGTCCACTGCTGGACATAGGTCTCTTGTAGGGACTTCCATACGCCACGATCTTGCGCCGCCTGGATCCAGCGGCTCCCTGCGACTCGTCTTATGTTGTCAGCCTAGTGGGGGGTCTTCCAACGCTGCGTCTTCCGAGCTAGAACATACCATACACCAAAATATAGGAGTCCTAATGATTACATGCCGTATGTATCAATCAAACATACAGAATTGAAAGTGTTTATGCAAATACCCATGGAAACTAAAAAAAAGAAAAAGATTTTACCGATGTGCAGCTAGCTCCCTACAAAGAATATGTATTTACATTAGACTACAGTTATTCTACTTTAAATGAAAGAGGCTTATGGGCTATCGAAAGTTATTGTAATTACTAAAAAAGTAAAAGTAAGCTCAAAGTGGCATTAAGTATGTAAGTATAAGTGTTACACATCTATCAGGAATTCTGGTATGTAAACCGTGAACACAATACTGGTATTGTGTGGCTTGTTTGACGATTGTCGTTGACAGATGACTCACGAAATAACGGCTTTTCGAAGCTTGTGCCGTGCATTATCAATAGGCTCGCAAGTGGATTTGCTTTAGGAATCATTTACAATCCTAAAGCGCTCATCTCGACCCCAATACAAAACTTTCGACATATATCTCTACAATGCATTGTTTGAGAACTATTTGCCATGCTGTTTATTGAGGTTTCTCTTTTTCCTGACTTCCTTCTTCGAGACCGATATTTTTTCCAAACTGATTCTGGCTCTCATGTTTTGTTTTTCTTTACATAAGGACTCTTTGTACTGTTTATAATATTTGCTAGACATAATATTGCTTGTTGATCATCATTGATCTGAAGCACTAATGATATAAATTTTCATTCTTCTTCATTAGATACCTTAAATTCTTTTTGATAAAGAATTCGTAAAAAGTTCTTATATTGTAGATTTATACGATTATTATATGTGATTGATGTATACGATCACTGCAATCAAAGTTATTTGCAATATTTATGGTAGGTACTAGGTAGGCACACTTGCTAAAATTTGTCGTATCGACGTTATCATTATTGGTTTATATTTAAGTTTTTATCACATCTTTTTATAACATGAGCAGCAGCTGTTGATTGGTAATTTGATTACTTCTGCGATTAACATTTTACAACGATGATAGGTAGTCATCGACTGTCAAATTAAGATTCATAGTAGGTATAATATGATTACATTTATAAGATTTGTTAACTAGATACGGTTTTAAGCAAGTTTATAACTTGTTCTTTGACTGGTCAGGTAAGTTTGACAAACAAGAATTTAACATGTCTACTGGTTGGCTAGCTCTCATCAATTTATCAGTCATCATCAATGTCAGAACAAGATCATGTTCTGCTTTGTAACATTTGTAATATTATTCTGAGATTGTAGTTTCATGGTACTCTTTGTCTTGAAAATAATTGCATTAAATATTGTAATCTGTGTTTCATATTGGTCTAACGAATTAATATTATAGTCCTGAAAAATAAATACCGTGATCTCTATTCTCTGCTGTACTATTTATAAAAAGACTAACTGGAAAAAATAGTTTTTGAGTTATCACTAAAATAATGCTACGTAAGAATAAGGTTTTTATTAGTTTATAGTTTGGTCGTACGTAGCATTATTTTTAATAGTAGGTAAGTTAAAAAATACTTCTTTAGAAATAGAACGGCAAATTAATATAATACATGTTGAAGCTTTTTGCTTCGATGTCATACAGCACAGATAGGTTATTGCATAAAATGATTCATACGAAGACTGTACGAAGATTATACTACAGGCAGAACAGGTAACACAAGATACTCAACTCAATATTGAAAATGCCAAGGTGAAGACTCTTCATTTAAATAGATTTTGACTGGTAGGTGACGTTTTAAATTAATGGTATGATCTGAAATATTATATTTTAAATTTTAATTAAGACATCACTATATTTAAGTGAATTGTAAGACGAAAGAAGCAACAGATAACGAAACTTTCTCAAAATATATGTTCCAAATACAGAGGCATAAAGAGAAGTTTTTAATTTTATTACCCATTTTTATAATACTAAAAAGATAACAAGTACAATTAAAAACTAAAAAGTATAACTTTTTATATTTGAAAATGTTTAGTGCCACATTGAATTTATTTTCGAAAAAATGGCCTGTGTCACTCGATACGATAACATACAATAATTCCAACGTACCCCATATTATATCTAAATCTGTTCGAGCATTTAGAAGTTATAGTCGAATAAAGAAACTCACATGCATACAAAGAGTGTAATGTTTCATGAACCATGAAAACATTACACTCTTTTTTGGACAGTAGTGTAAAAATGGCAAGTAACCATTCGTTTTTCTCAAGGTTGAGATTATATGTTTGCTAATTATTAGTTAATGATTTTATGTAATGATGCACAAATAGCAGCAAAAACAAGTTTACTAACAATAATTTCGTTAATGACCTGATTAGCTTAACCGATATTTAACTTAAAATTAGTTTAACCGTTTTGATGATAAATGCCTAGGCTCTGCGAAAACACGATTTAGTGCGACCGAATAATTCGTATGTCACTTTTATCAAAGACATGTGAACCGATTAGATACCCGTGTTTATTCAGTACAATGACAATAAGAGATAAGATCTAAGTTTGCTTTCTGAATTTCAAGAGTAGGTACCTTTGAAGGTTAATAAAACAACCGAAATGGGTTAAATACACCTGGTCACAAACCATAAGCAATTATAAAGAGTTCATAAAGTAATACCAACTTGGTAACAATCGGTATAAGAAGTTTAATTTATTGATGTATGGTTTATACAGAAATCACTTTCGAATATATAGACATCATGACCCGCTAAGTAGTGGTTTGGGTTTCTTCCATCTTTTCCATAATAAACAGGATATGAAAAGGATACCATTTTTTTAACGCTGGGAAATGCGTTTGTGCATCCCCCCTCCAGCCAGCCCAACCCAACCAGCCAGCCAACTAGAGGGAAGGCATGTGGGACTCGCCGGCCGAGAGGCGACCGGAATACCCACTAAAACCCAGCGGCGCTCCTGCGCGTCGCCTGACGACTGGGTCACGGGAACACCGAAGCAATCAACCGCGACCCAGCCAGCGACGTCCGTCGAAATTATTAGCCATGTTACCAGGGTGCACCGCCCCGAATACTGCTCTTCCCCTCGGATGCATCCAAAAGGGATCAACAGCACCCACGCACACTGAGAGGTTACCTGGCTGGCACCCCAGTCCTGTAGTAATCTTAGTTAACCTGAGTGTAACTTTGTTAACACTAAAATAGACATCATTTATTTTAGTTTAAACGAAGTTTGATCATTTGTTTTACGAAAACCCTTAAACAATTTGAAAAGCCTTAGCTTAAAAATTTAATTTTGTTCCAGTATTTTTGTACAATTGATTTGGCGCCAATAACACCATGAAATAAAAAACAAAAGAAAAACTGACAACGGAAATAGTAAACCACAGTGTTAAAGTTATATCTTGATTTATTTGCAAACTGTTTCACGCTGAACTGAACGCATTAGTAAGTGATCTATTAATAGATAAGCTTGTTACAGTAGTTGCAGGGTTACAGTGTACTATTGACGACAGAATAAATCGAATTAGCATTAGAAAAAGAATCGTGCAAAATGTTTCAAAAAAAAATGATGTAAGTCTTAAAAAATGAAGAATATAATAATAATAAAAAATAATAA
This sequence comes from Maniola hyperantus, assembly GCF_902806685.2. Classification (NCBI taxonomy): domain Eukaryota; kingdom Metazoa; phylum Arthropoda; class Insecta; order Lepidoptera; family Nymphalidae; genus Maniola; species Maniola hyperantus. The sequence goes on from NC_048554.1 coordinate 11,335,599, forward strand.
TTTAGATGGCCATTATTGTAATACCGAATTACTTAGGCACTTTAAAGTCCAAAAAAAAATATTAAAGGGTTAAAGAAAAACAAAATTAATAGTTGTTGCGTAAACTAAACTATAACAACGAAGGTTTTATACTTGAAATTGCGTTAAAATTTTAAAATATTTTTTCGTACTTTTTGCTTTATCTGTTTTTATTAAGGGCGTTGGTTTTGTAAGTCATCTGGCATCATCGATTGAGGTGATTCCGCTTCACAAGGTCACTAATATTAAGACTCTCTAACTAAAAGGTCCCAATTAACTTTTAAAACAAAACATTCCTTTGTCATGGATTCAAGGCCCACTCCTTCTTGCAAGCGTTGCTTTGTTCGTATCTAAACCGGCATGGTATTTTATACCTTATAACTGGACCGGAAAGTTGGGAATGAAACGAAAGGAAAACCTTGAGTTAAGTTATTTATTAGATACATGCTACATATTACTAGACTTATATTGAAAACTAACTTCAGACAGCGTTCTGGGCATCCTGCCTCGTTGCGGTGGTTTAGATGATATTTTCGATCTGTAATTTTTATGTTCTAGAATAAGTTTGGTATTTTTGTTTATAGTAAACTTCAGACGCAGAATTAAATTTTATTCAGACATAGATTGGGTAGGTACCTAATTTATATACATAATTATAAACAGCCATTTCATTTCACTTCTAAATATAAAAGGAAAAGTTGATTGACAGACTGATCTATCAATGCACAGCTCAAACTACTGGACGGATCGGGTTGAACGAACTTTTATCACGTCACCACATTCGTTGATATCTCCATGATAGCTATTTTGGCGTAGACATTCGCTGAGAAAGGATTTTTGAAAAATTCAGAACAGATAAAAATTTACAAAAAATATGGGTATCTGTTTTTGGCTTTACGAGTGTATCAATGATAATGCTTCCTCCGATTCAAAATATCATTGTATAGAAATCGTCCAGTGACAGTTTTATCATAAGTAGGTGTATTTGATGTTTTACCTAATCATCATTAATGATTTATGGCTGAAGTTTAATTTACGTTGTAGCCAAGTGTTCAAATTTGATTTATCGTTGCTGGTAGTAAAAATGAAATGAGATCGATAAGAAAAACTGTATTATAGGTTATCAGAATTGTAAACAATAGCGCTTCATCACATTTACCTACTTCCTTTAAAAAAGTGGTTATCAAACAATAACTTTTTATCATTAGCCTGAATAACATACGCTATTAATTAATTATGTTATTGCTTATCACATGTAAATAAACAAGACTAAAAAACCTTTTCGGGGATTTTTTCTGTTTTCGAAACATTATAAGTACCTACTTAGGTACTTTTTTTTTATGAAATCGAATTTTCAACGAGTTTAAAGTATCTAAGTAACAAAAAACTTTTAATACTTATTATTTTCTCAGAGTTTATTAGTTTCAACAAATAATAAAGGTACAAAAGTTCACTTTATTTAAATACAGATGATGTCCACGGCTTCGCCCACGTGGATTTAGGTTTCTAAAAAACTCGAAGGAATTCTGATTTTCTGGAATAAAAAGTAGCCTAAGTCCGTTCCCGGGATGCAAGCTATCTTTATACCAATTAATGTCCTCAAATCGGTTAAATGGATAGTGGATGAAAACAGACAGACACACTTTCGCATTTATAATATTGTATCATAATATGACAAGTAGTATGGATTTCTGATAGAAAAAATATTCTTTTTTGGGTTAGGCCAGTTTAGTTCACATTCCACTGCAACAAGTTGATTAATTATGTCGGTCTATGAAAGTATGTATTAGGTTTAGTGTATACTTTATGCCTGTATACGGTTTTGTGAGCCCTTGGTCTAATTTGGTCTCTAGAATCAACTGCTGGGCTGATCGGAATTTGTAATTTTTTCCAACTTATAAATAGCCATAAGCCCAGCCCATTGAATTGCAAATGTCGTATTTCCTGTTCCACATGGATATAAAATGGCTAAACTCAATGCTTTCCGAGTAGGCACCTGAATTCTTTAAGTAGGTAACTAAGTAAATAGTTACTTGTGTTGAATAAAACATGAACACTTGCCTCCAAAATCTTGGTGTGCGTTTAAACTTTACTTATAAAATAAAATAAAAATAAAAAAGCCTTTTATTCCTTACATTTTTAGAATAGTTTAAATTATCTATGTTTTGTTAGTTGGTTAGTTGAACTTATAATTTAGTTGTTAGTATTGTTAGGATTATTATTACTATTCATGCAAGGACCCCAGGTTGGGTTAAGGTCTCCTCCAAAGATGTCCATTTATCTCGTTCCTGCGCTATACGATCCCATTTCGGGCCAGCTGTTCTTAAGATCTCATCTTCCCATCTTGTCAGTGGTTTCCCCCTGCTCCTTTTGCCACGAGGGCCTCTCCACAGAGTTACTTTTGTTGTCCACCTCTGGTCTTTAAGTCTAGCCACGTGGTTGCCCATTTCCACTTAAGTTTTAGTGCATAATTTAAGGCGTCAGTGGCTTTTGTTATTGATCTTATTCTCGTGTGTCTTAAACTTTACTTATTATATACGAATCGATTTAAAACTTTGAACTAAATGAACTTTGCTTGGAGTTTCACTAAGTGATCAAATCAGTACGCTTATTATAAATGCGAAAGTGTGTTTGATTGTTGGTTTGTTGGTTTATTGGTTTGCTAGGTGCTGGTTTGTCCTTCAATCACGTCGCAACGGTGCAAGGGATTGTCGTGATTTTTTGCATGGGTAATGGGTAGGTAAAGATAAAGACCTGCAGAGTGACATAGGCTACTTTTTATCCCGGAAAATCAAAGGATTCCTACGGGATTTTTAAAAAACCTAATTCCACGCGGATGAATTCGCGGGCATCAGCTAGTCAGAAATAAAAAGATCCGTAGGAGAACCAGAGTTACCGACGTAACTCAACGGGTTGCTAAGCAGAGGTGGCAATGGGCAGGGCACATCGTTCGAAAAACCGATAGACGTTGGGGTCTCAAGGTGCTAGAATGGCGTCTTCGCACCGGAAAGCGCAGCGTTGGAAGACCCCTCACTAGATCGACGGACGACATGAAACGAGCAGCAGGGAGTCGCTGGATTCAGGCTGCGCAAGATCGTGGCTTGGAGAAGTCCTTACAAGAGACCTATGCTCAACAGTGGAAATCTATCAGTAGGGAATTCGACTGCATTTTCTTCTGAATTTTTTGTATCATGCCTTTTAGTACTTAGGTGGCAAACCAGAACAATTCACTTCGCCAGAAGTGTACTGGTTGGAACAAGCACAGGCAAACACAAAGGACTGTAGTAGGTAAGTATTTCATAAACAAAAGTTAAAGAGCGTGCATAATATCGGTACAAAGCGTAGTTAAGGCCATAGCAGACGCGATACTTTTAGCGTCAGCGATCGGCGATTTAGTTGCTTTTCGGAAGCACGATGTCGCGATTCCGCACCACTCCGCACATACAGGGTGTAACCAGAACGCTATCAAAAACGAAGACAGCTAGTACTGATAATTGCTGATGTGATACGACAAAAATAAAACGCGATTTAAAAAAAAAATCTATATTTTGCAAAAGTCCACGATATATTGCAAATAAAACATTTGAATGACGCTAGACGTCAACGAACTTTGCGTAAGTAGGCCACTCGGAGTCAATGCCGTGTCGTGAGTGGGGCATTGACCCGAGTTTTACATTGCGGGTTTGAAAAATACTAAATCTCTAAAACTACAAAATGAGGCAAATGGTTATTGGTATTGGGTGCGATTTCAATACAGTGATCGAACGCAGAAAGTCGTCGAGACGCGAAGCGATATGGAAACAATCGCTAAAACCTGTGAAGCTTCTGCGAAGTCAATACAGCGATCGCACGCAGAAAGTTGTCAAAACGCGATGCAGCATCGACGCAGTCGCAAAATCGTCGATCGCTGCTAAAAGCATGATGTCTGCTAAGACCCACAGCCACTCAATTCAACACCGCACCTACTCGTGTGACCGCACAGTGCTTGCATTGGTTTTCCATGAGCGTTTGCGTTGCTGTCATGCCACGCGTTCTCGGGATTGTCTTGCATAACGTTTGGGCTGTGAAAAGCTAGCAGACAGAAAGACAGACTGCCACACTTTTGCATTTATAATATTAGTATGGATAGTATGGATTTGAAAGTCACCAAAACGCGACGCAGGATATAAACAATTGCTAAAACACGCGATTACAATACAGCGATCGCACGCAGAAAGTTGTCAAACTCAAAACGCGATACAGCATTGACGCAGTGGCAAAATCGTCGGTCGCAGCTAAAAGCATGATGTCTGCTAAGACCCACAGCCACTCAATTCAGCACTGTACCGTGCGTGCATTGGTTTTCCATGAGCGTTTGCGTTACTGTCACGCCACGCTTTCTCGGGAATTGTCTTGCATAACGCCGGCTCACTATCGAGATCGGGAAGTCGCCGGCTTGAATGCCAATGCTCCGTTTAATATTTAAACTTAGTGTTCATCATCATCATGATCAACCCATTACCACTACAGAGCACGGGTCTCTCAGAGTGAGAAGGGTTTTGGCCATAGTCTACCACGCTGGCCAAGAGCGGATTGGTAGACTTCACACACCTTTGAGAACATTATGGAGAACTCTCAGGCATGCAGGTTTCCTCACGATGTTTTCCTTCACCGTTAAAGCAATTACGCTGTGGTAGCCTAGTGGTTAGGTTGGAAGGCGGCCGCCTTCCAACCGGAGGTCGGGGGTTCGATCCCGGGCACGCACCTCTAACTTTTCGGAGTTATGTGTGTTTTTAAGTAATTAAAATAACTTAGTGTTGCCATATGATAATTAGTAAAAACAGGACGTACAACGTAACTTAGACTAAAAAGCCGCATTATTCATAACTAGGTACATAGATAATACCCTAGACTTCGTCCGCGTGAATTTAGGTTTTTTAAAAATCCCGTGAGAACTCTTTGTCCTTCCAAAATAGCTTCGCTGAGTGACTCCTTGCTGTTGTATAGAAGCAGGCGTTACTTTGCGGAAGTCCATGATATACAATGAACCAAAAGCTTAATTTGCTGTAATCCGCTGAAACAGGTCGAATCTGTATGATGCAACATGCAGCATGCGAAATGCACCGCCCGCCCTCCCACTGCTAACCATGCAGGACAAGCAGCCACTCGGCAAGCAATACGCACCACCACCACGCAGCACCACACAAATCCCAAAACACGAAATATGTACCTACCCAACTGTGCACCCGTCCGTACGTAGTCGAAATTCCACGGAGACCTAGGTATTATTATTATTATCTCGATATATCTACTCTCACACCCGTGTACAAGATAAATATATATAACAGCCAAAAGAAATATAATATACTTACATACATAAAAATAAATAAACCTACATAAACATTACATACATACATATTTGTACCGGGCGGAGGATTACACCCCGGCAGGGGAGACCAAACGGCCGGGGGTCAGGGCGACAGGTGAAGAAATCGGCGGACTATCCTAGCCGAGTCCAGCAAGACCGCTTTTTGCATCCTGGCTGCGAGCGAACTGCCACGGAAACCCAGTCGCCTCAGATGTTGAGCGAGGCTGACTGGGATCAACCCATTCGCAGATATGACGATTGGGATGATTTCAGTGGACTCCACATGCCACATGTCGGAAACCTCGTGAGCCAGATCGAGATACTTGCGCTTTTTCTCCGTCTCAGCTCTCACGAGGTTCTCGTCATACGGAATGGTGATGTCCACCAATTATTTATTATTTATGCGGATGCCTACGTCATAATAGCTATCTGCATGCCAAATTTCAGCCCGATCCGTCCAGTAGTTTAAGCTGTGTGTTGATAGATCAGTCAGTCAGTCATTCAGTCAGTCAGTCAGTCAGTCACCTTTTCCTTTTATATATATAGAGATTAGAACGGCCATAAAGCCAATTACACTAATTAAACTACGAGTACAAACATACTTACAAAAATTGTTAAAATTATAAATTTTAAAAAGCAAAATTATAAATTTTCACAAAAGTGCAAGATCTGACCCATGAGGACCGCTCATTTGTCAGCAAATATGTCACAGCGAGGGGACTCCTTCAGCAGCGCGTTGAGCGCAGCCAAAGTGCGCGGTATGGGTGACCTGGAGCGCGCTAACGTGCGACTAAACGGACTTACGAAAAATTTGGAGCGGTGGCGGAGATAGCTGTAATGAAGCGATTTGCCTCCTTGTATCTAATTCGAACCGCTAGGATATGGAATATAGTGAAGTTTTTTCTACGTACGAACACTAAAAAGAAAAAAATATTAAGTAATAGTTTAGTAAACTAGTATCCATACCTACGAATGTTATAACTTATAATTGAGTGGAGACCCTATTTTATTACGTCAGTTCTAAGCTCTGTAATAATCCGAATTTCGAAATCGGCGAGACGTGAGTTGTGCCTTTGCGGCCTGGTTCGTTTAATAATTATTATTGTTTCCCGTCATTTAATGGTTGAGAAATTTTAACATTATGGAGATCTCTCAGGCATGCAGGTTTCCTCACGATGTTTTCCTTCACCGTTAAAGCAAGTGATATTTAATTAATTAAAACCATATTAAAACGCACATAACTCTGAAAAGTTAGAGGTGCGTGCCCGGGTCGAACCCCCGACCTCCGATTAGAAGGCGGACGTCCTAACCACTACGCTATTACAGCTCACAACAAACTTAGTTACTCAACACTTATACCTACTACTTAATTGCCCATTCAGCATAGTTCAGCTTTCTCTCGTATTAGGCAGTTTTTACTAGAACAAACCTGCCATTGCTGTACAAAAACTTGAATGAATTAAAATATCTGGAGAGTTACTTAAGCTATTTTTTATCCTGGAAAATCAAAGAGTTCCCGTAGTGTTAGTGTCGTAAAACACGAGCACAACAAAAGGCAGTGCATACTTGTTCCATATAATATACCGTGGCCCTACCGCGGTTGTTTGACAGCTACAATGTCACGATCGTAATCATCTCTGATTGGTTAATGCTCGCTCACTATTGGCCACAATGCATTGTTGCAACAAGAATCGCACAAATTCAGCTAATCAGAACAATTGAGATTGTAATAATGATTGATGCAGGTTTTAGGCAATCGCCCTACTGTGGCTCTACCGCGGTTGTTTGACAGCTACAATGTCACGATCGCAATCATCTCTGAATGGTTAATGCTCTCTCACTATTGGCCACAATGCATTGTTGCAACAAGAATCGCACAAATTCAGCCAATCAGAACAATTGAGATTATAATAATGATTGATGCAGGTTTTAGACAATCGCCCTACTGGTTTCGCTGACGTCCGTCGTCCGCCGATAAGCGGCTATTTTTCTGCGTATGTGGCGCATAACGCAAATGATCCGCAACACGTCGCCCGTGTGATTACGACGTCGCCTGTCGTGTCGGGGTCAAGCGATGTACGTAACATACTTCATTATTTATTGTTCTTTTATCACTACCCATATTATAAATGCGAAAGTGTGATTTGTTGTTTGTCCCTTCAATCACGTCCCAATGGAGGAACGAATCGGTGTGCACGGGTTTAGTTAAAAACCTGCAGAGTCACTTAAGCTATTTATTATTCCAGAAAATCACAGAGTTTCCATGCTTCCCAAGTGTAGCCAGGGCGGGTCTGCTCATAGATTAATATATGTTGGGTGGGTCTGCTACTACGTGTGTCGTAAAACGTATAGCACAATAAAAGGCAGTGCTTCCATACTTGTTCCACACCGGTTTCGGTGACGTCTGTCGTCCGCCGATAAGCGGCTATTGTTGTGCGTATGTGGAGCATAACGTAAATGATCCGCAACACGTCGGCCGTGTGATTACGACGTCGCCTGTCGTGTCGGGGTCAAGCGATGTGACATGCTTTAGTTGTTCTCATATTAGGTATGTTACGGACAGAACTCTTATCCGCTTAAAATGGAACGTTTGACTGCAAAAAAGCTGTGATAGCCGCCGACGTCCGCAATCTGAGGTCGGGGGTCCGATCCCGGGCACGCACCTCTAACTTTTTGCAGTTATGTGCGTTTTAATTAACTAAATATCACTTGCTTTAACGGTGAAGGAAAACATCGTGAGGAAACCATGCAGTTTTCTGTCAACTGTCATAATAAATCACCACCAAGAAACCATCATTCATACGAACCAGAACGTAAAATGAAGAGGGTAAAAGAAAAGTACACGATTTTTAATTTTTAAAACGTTAAAACACAATAGGTCTGTTCTCGGTCTAAATTAACTTATTTTTCTCTGACATCAAGACTTTTAAAATTAGAAACTAAGCTTATACATTGAACTTGTCCGCCCGTGCTACACGCGGGCCCCTATCATGCATACTAATTAATTAATTAAAGTACCTGTCTAAGTAATTACTATCACACTTCCGAAAGTAAAAAAGTATTGGCTTAGCAGGCTTAAACATTTTAAACAAACTAACGATTCCCGGTTACATAATCGCGACTCGCGAGTCGAACCGGTCGACTCCGCGATCTTACATAAATGTTATCATATTTTTGCAGTTCGCACGCGGTGCCTGAATAACGGTGCAGGTTGTATTCAAACAGGCTTTAGAAAACATATTTTTTGTGCACATGAAACGTATTTTTCATGCTTGCGTGGGTATGAGAATTTAAAATAAATTACCTATTAACTCAAAGACATTTAAATGATACCCGCGACTTCGTCCACGTGGTCTTTTAATTGAGAAATCAGATTTTTTTTGTCAAAAATTAGCAGTATGGCCGTCTCCGGGCGGGAGGGATGCAAGCTATAGGTAAGTATCCCTGTATCAAACAAGCGTTTACGTTATAGACTCAATAATATTATAGAGAGAACCTATGCGAACCTAATGAAAAAATTTCTACCATAAAATGGACAACTTCTAAGCGTGGAAAGCGTGCCACTAAATTTGTAGGACTATGTGGCTATTTCATTGTACAAATATTAACTAAGCTGCATATAAAAAATCAGCTGGTTATTCATAATTTTTATGACTTCGTTATTTGGACATTTTCGGAGTGGAGGACACTCTAGTCATACCTTACCATCTATTTTGTAGGAGAATTGTTTTTCCGAGTTTATCCAATTATCTCAATATTTAAAAAAAATACTTACTGTTATTCAGACAATTTCGACACCCCACCAAATCGACAAGTGTTATACCTGCGCAGTAAAATAGCTACCTACCCTATCGAGAATTTTCACAGAACAAAGCTTGGGCGTCTCGTCAAACAGAACCTATGCACGAAAATTCAGCTTCATAAAAAACACTTGGTGGCTGCTGGACTAGTACTATAGATTTATGTAGGTGTGTCAAGTGTTCTATCAATATTACATTAATTTTGCAACTGTCAACTATACTTAGGCCATTAATTTCAACAACGTCTAGACTGTGATATCAGTCCTTAACAATACAATTTATAGCTACGAATACTTCCGTATGTTCGGTGTGATAAATTGTCAGTTTCAACTGGTAGACATATTGATGATAAAAGCTTTTAGGCACTTAAGTACCACGGTATACCACAGTTCACGACAGTTAGGGAACTTCTAACTAAACGTTGAGGCTTCGACGTCACTGGCCGGCGTCAAATGTTAGTACATTAATTGACGCTAGGTAGTCCTAAGATAGCCCTATTTTTCTTTGATTTCACGTCACCATAGGGTTATAGCCTTATATTTTACATATCGATTCAGCTTCAAACCGAGAGTTCACTAGTTCACTCTGACGGTACCACTGACCTCTGTAGGTACAGCTTATTAATTGTTGTCAGTTGTTGAATTTAACAATTACATTAACGAACTTAATGGTGATAATTAATTATGTAAACTTAAAACTAAAGTAGACTAGAAAAGAAAAACTAACCACGAGGATTTACGAACGCGGCGTCTGAGAAGAAGTCTACACACAAGAAGTCCTAAATGTAACTAATTACATAATATTATTAATTGCATGTGCACAAGTCTAATTAAATCGTTATAAATTGCACTTTAGTAAAAGATAATCCGCACTTTCGATGTTATCACACGCGAAAGTAAATTACGAATCCAAAACAATTGACGTGGGAAGTCAATATTATACCATTGTTATTTAATCGCGCTCTTGAAACAGGAGGCATAAAATCGCGATTCTGCTGTATTTTTACCTGACTTTTTTATATTTTTTTTATTGATACAAGTTAGCCCTTGACTGCAATCTCACCTGGTGGTAAGTGACGATGCTGTCTAAGATGAAAGCGGGCTAACCTGGAAGGGGTATGGCAGTTTTTAATAAAATCATGCCCCTTTGGTTTCTACACGGCATCGTACCGGAACGCTAAATCGCTTGGGGGCACGGAGTTACTGATTTTTTTGCTATCGTATTGAGTGGGAATAATGGCATGTCAAATAAATGAGGAAATAAGTCTGAGTTAGCGTTATGAGAATAATTCGTCAGCTATGCAAAGGTTGGAACTGACAGATTGACCGACACACTTAATTATTTATAATGTTAGTATGGATTAATAATATTATATTCGTTTTTTTTACGTTCCATTGTAATTTTTAATTTCTGAATAAACATAATTATATTAGTAGGTGTGGATTATTTAATTTGACATGTTAGAGATTATAAGGTGTTCATAGGCGAAGTGAAATAAGTGAAAAAGTGAAAATTGCGCTAAAACATTTTCACTAAACCACTCGCGAGTGAAAGCGAATGAGTACAGTGTCAGATATTGTCACCCGCCATATTGCTTTCTTGACACATCGCTTTATAGCGGTTTCAAACGCACTTTCGTATGAACATAAATTAATTAGCAAGAGTTAAGTTCATAATTATTAAAGCTGTGATAGCCTAGTGGTTAGGACGTCCGCCTTCTAATCGGAGATCGGGGGTTCGATCCCGGGCACGCACCTCTGACTTTTCGGAGTTATGTGCGTTTTTAGGGTTCCGTATCTCAAAAGGAAAAACTGAACCCTTATAGGATCACTTTGTTGTCTGTCTGTCTGTCTGTCTGTCTGTCGAGAAACCTACAGGGTACTTCCCGTTGACCTAGAATCATGAAATTTGGCAGGTAGGTAGATATTATAGCTGACATTTGGGGAAAAATCTGAAAACCGTGAATTTAGGGTTAGATCACACACAAAAAATTAAATTGTGGTCATGAACTAATAATTAGTATTTTCAACTTTCAAAGTGAGTGACTATATTATATCAAGTGGGGTATCAAATGAAAGGTCTTCACCTGTACATTCTAAAACAGATTTTAATTTATTTTTATGCATCATAGTTTTTGAATTATCGTGCAAAATGTCAAAAAAATACGACTGTAGTACGGAACCCTCATTGCGCGAGTCTGACTCACACTTGGCCGGTTTAATTAATTAAATATCACTTGCTTTAACGGTGAAGGAAAACATCGTGAGGAAACTTGCATGCCTGAGAGTTCTTCATAATGTTCTCGAAGGTGTGTGAAGTCTACCAATCCGCACATGGCCAGCGTGGTAGACTATGGCCAAAACCCCTCACGCTGAGAGGAGACCCGTGCTCTGTAGTGAGCCGGCGATGTGTTGATCATGATGATGATGATGAAATTCATAGTATAATTAGTACTTACAAAATATAATGGCTGATGAGGTACTGCTGGCTGCATATTCGGCAAATGACCTCCCTGGCGTAGTGGTGAGTGCTGTGGTCTTATTAGTGAGAGGTCCCGGGTTCGATTCCTGGCAGGGAAAATTTGAGATTTTATAATTTATACTATACATAATCACTATGTATAGTATATGTATAGTAGGTACCAAAGATAGCAAGACCCAAAAGCTGGCGTTTATTTACTTAAATATTTTTTGTATGCCTACTATAATTTTGTGTTAGACTTTTTTGTAAAATTGCAAAAGCAAAGTTGAGTTTCGTGTAATCAAGAAATTTTTAAGTATCACTAGGTAGAGGTACCCATATTACAAATGCGAAAGCGCTTTTGTTTGTTAGTTTATTGGTTTATCCTTCAATCATTTCCCACTCGCAACGGAGCAACGGATTGACGTGATTTTTTATGGGTAGATACTGGTAGAATATATATAGGTATAGGTATAGACGAGAGTGACATAGGCTACTTTTCACCCCGGAAAATGAAAGATTCCTATGAGATTTCTAAAAATATACTTAATAGTAGAAAAAAATATCTACTTATTTCAAAGTAGCTAAAAATGACAATAGCTTTTAGAAAACTTTGCGTTATGAAAATTCGGAGACACGCTCCGTTGACTGCCACAGAGCAGAATAGGCAGTATTTTAACGTAACAATGAGTTTTATCTCTTTTTTATTAGTCATGGACAGCTGATGATAACTTTCGATCGTTTTTTGCGTATAATTTATACTAAAATATGCATCGTATGCGACGATTTTCAGGCTTACGCTTAGAGATTGCAACTTAATCATCATCATCATCAATTGATAGACGTCAACCGCTGGACATAGGTCTCTTTGTAGCGACTTCCACACGCCACGGTCTTGCGCCTCCTGAATCCAGCGGCTCCCTGCTACTCTTTTGATGTCATCTGTCCTCCTAGTGGGGCGTCTTCCAACGCCACGCTTTCTGGTGCAAGGTCGTCATTCTAGCACCTTGGGGATTCCTCAATGCTTGAAGACCAAAGTATTCGAACAGTGCGTGTTGCCGGTGATGACATAATAATATGGATCCGAAACATCCCTCTTCATGAGACTCCATGATGACCTCCTGTCCTTGATGACTTCATGAGACAAAATCTCGTAAGATTTCTTTGATTTTCCGGGATAAAATGTAACCTATGCCACTCTCCAGATCTTTAACTATAATAACCCTGCAAAAAATTACGTCCGCGTCGATCCGTTGAGACGTGATTGAAAGAAAAACCAATAAACCAAAAAACAAATACACATTCGCATTTATAATATGGGTAGCGATGTATCGCAGATGAAATCTCGGGCAAAACCTAGTACAATACTATACTAAAGTAAGATTAATGACGACCGGACGTGCCTATTCTGATAATAATAATTTATTTATTTTGGTATAGTAATATTAAATTTATCTATCTAGGTTTGACGCCACTGCTGTCGATATTCAGTGATGGACAGACAACAGACAAGTGCGTAAATTATTATTATGGTCAGTCATAACTCATAACTTATTATAAGCACTTTCACTTGAGGAATAATAAATAAAATTATTTTCCACACCACTCGCTCTACAATGCCTTATTATAGACCTGTTAGCTAAGGGTAAAGTACGTCATAACATTCACTATGACTTAGCCGGGTTGTAATGTTGTACTGAAATCCATTACGCCTTAAGGGATGTAATGTTGTACTGAAATCCATTACGTCTTAAGGGATGTAATGTTGTACTGAAATCCATTACACCTTAAGGGATGTAATGTTGTACTGAAATCCATTACGCCTTAAGGGATGTAATGTTGTACTGAAATCCATTACGTCTTAAAGGTTATAATGTAATTTGAATTTAGAACATCCCGCAACCGAAGCAAATTATGTTCCTTACAAATAGTTTTTATTTCAAGCTGCTACTACTGTCTTGCTTCAACGTATGATGGCACCCCTTTCACTCACCATGGCCTCATAGATTATTGAAAACTAGGGAGTTCTCAATAATCTATTAGGCTTTGGTGAGTGAGACCAATCTCCGAAACTATTATTTGTGGAAATAAGTAAATTTCTACATAGTATAAAATAAAGTCGCTTCCCGCTGTCTGTATGTATGAAGGCGTAGATCTTTTAAAGTACGCAACGGATTTTAATGCGGTTTTCACTAATAGATAGAGTAATTCAAGGGGAATTTTTACAGCTATGGTGTAGTTCTCAAAAAATTAGAGATCTCTAGAGAAATTGAAATAATGTGAATTAGGTCGGAAAAAATCCTCTCATAGTAATAAAATAAATAATTCTATTCACGGAATCCACTGCGGATTGATTTCACGTCATTTTTTCCGCCATTGCTACGAAATGGAAAACAAGAAACGACAAGACACAATAATGTATTCACGATTCTTTCCGCATAGTCGGAATGTGTGCCTGTCGGGCACAAAAACTACGGTAGTTGTGGAATCTCCTTAATGGTACATCTCATTTGTGCCTTTTTAGATGCAACCTCGACGTAACTGAGTAATTATTAGATCTAGATTACATTGATAAATGTAGCGGCAAATAACTTAAATTCACTGTCTAAGGTTTGACTGACGTACTTCTCCGTACAAACGTATTACGTATACTATCTGCTCTACATGATCTGATCTGATTGATAGATCAGTCAGTCAGTCAGTCACCCTTTCCTTTTATATATTTAGATAAAGTAGCTTCCCGCTGTCTGTAAATATGAACGCGTAGATCTTATAAATAGGATTAGTTTTAATTTTAGTAGAATTAGTTGTTAAGTTAAGTTTAAGCTAGTAATAAGTAGGTACTAACATAGGTTAAGGAATTGTTTCTGTACTAACACACAATTATGGGTGTACTTATGCCTGAAATAAAAGTTTATTTATTTATTTATTTTTATTTTAAACTACGCAACGGATTTTAATGCGGTTTCACGTGATTCAAGAGGAAGGTTTATAGATATAGTTTAATACTGGTTTGTGTTATTTTGTTGAAATATGGCGATATTTTAATAAAATGCCGGAAGAAATCAAGCTTCCATCGAAAATTAACAAATATTACGCGCAACAAAACGAGACGAAGGCGGCTGTGGTCGCATTTATTAGTATATGGAAGTGACACTACATATATCTACACTGCCACCCATGCAAAGCCGGGGCGGGTCGCTACTCGCTAGTAAATATATAAAACGAAAAGGTTACTGACTTCTCTATCAACGCACAGTTCAAACTACTCGACGTATCGGGCTGAAATTTGGCATGCAGATAGCTATTATGACGTAGACATCCGCTAAGAAAGGATTTGTGAAAATGCATCCCCTAAGGGGTTAAAATAGGGGTTTGAAATTTGTGTAGTCCATGCGGACGAAGTCGCGGGAATATTCTAGTTCTATATATTGTTCGTTATAGGCAACTATTCTAGGCAAGCGCGCTCCATCTTAGCCTGCATCATTACCTGCCACCAGGTCTGATTGCAGCCACGCGCTAGTCTATAACTATAAATTTAAAAAACCCCCATACCTACCCCTATACTAATATTATAAATGCAAAAGTGTGACTGCATGTCTGTCTGTCACGTTTCCACGGCCCATCCGTTAAACCGATTTTAACATAATATAGCTGTGGTTAAGTGAAGTGTTGCATAGTTATTCTAACCGGGCGTGTATTTAATCAACTCGAACGCAACGCTAGCGCGATCTAGAATGTTAATTCAACCACATTTGCGCTCGTCTGACCGAGTCGTGTGATTAATTGCAATTAACGTGACAACAGCATCGGCCTGTTTACCGTAATTATAGTAATCATCGGTTCTATTAGCTATGCCTATAAAATTATTGACTGAACTAGGTAAAGCGTCCGCGTAGGTATACGATTATTATAGTTTTTTTCATTATTACATTATAGGCAAGCGCTTGACCCTTATCCTAGACTAGTAATTATACCTACTAGTCTCAGGGAGTTATTGGATTTAAGCGCCGCAAGACCATGGCGTGTGGAAGTCGCTATAAGAGATCCAGCAGTGTATCGGTTGACGAGGATGATGAAAATAATGATGTTATACTATATACACAACCGCTTCCATCAGATGGCATCATCACTTTCCACCAGGTGAGATTGCAGTCATGGGCTAACTTGTATCTGAATAATAAAAATAATAATAATAAAATAATAAAGAGCAAAGTTGGGAGCAAAACGTTCGCAGTAAAAATTAAATTCGCAGTTATCTTCTTGAAACTTGAAAAACAAGTGTTATTCAACTGCTTCAAACGCACATAACTCCGAATGTTTAGAGGCGCGTGCTAAAAATTTAATTAAAATTAATTATAAAAAAGTTGTGCCTAAACGATTGCTAGCTCTGTGTAAACATAATTTTAATTACGCAAGACTATTATTATTCTTACGAAATATGATATAAAAGAGTAATAAAAAGTTCTATTTACGGAAAACGATTGTTTATTAAATTACGAAAACTAAAAAAAACTAAAATGTCGGTGCATTCTCTAATTAAAAACAATAATTAGCGAGATTTAATTATAGATTTCAGCCTCCCCTGACTGCCGCCGCAAAGGGTCGATGACCGTTAGAGTGTTGTAATTGTGCGAATTTCGTAAGAAAGCGGCGAATTTTGGCCGTAATTACTGTCTTAGATAATTAATTAGTCGGTTTTTAGTGCCTGCAATCTTGTTCAGGCTTTACAAAGTTGCTTCAACTGATTTCGTCATCATCATGTTCCTTGAAGAGCAGAAAAAAGCTTTTCTATCTAGTGCTGCTTCTATAGTTATGTCTTCACATATATTTTGAAATCAAACAATCTGCACTGGCCTGAAATCAATGATTTGTTTTGCAATCTCTTCCAAGAATAATTTTTAAAACGAGATTTTAACAACAAGTGTCCAAAGTAATCATATTTTCTTCATCTAGTATTGAGCTAAATGTGGTGCTATACAGATTACTGAAAGCTGAACACGCTACGTGCAACAATTTATCAAAAAGCTCAAAGGAATAAACCATAATATTATTATAAAACAAACCACGAATGTTGCAATTTTACTCCACAATTTACATATTTATTCATAACAAAATGATATAGGTTTATGTTAGCATAGAAGATTGACAAGCGTATATAACCTCTTTTGTGTACGTAACCTACTTTCACGTTCGCTTTGTTTCCCGCCATTTTAGTGCAATTTGACACCTGTCATTGTGGCAGTACGTTCTTTGTTCGAATTTGCTACAGGCAATTTGAACGTTCCACATTCAAATTTCACTGTTCTTTTTCACAAGGATGTTTTTTTCATTAATGTAGGTCAAGGCATTGAAATCAAGGTCGCATCAAACACGTTTTCAAAGTGGTAATTTTATTTTTAAAAGATGTTCGAATTTCAAACTAAAGATACTAAATATTGAAAGTGTTCTTTATAACGATAGAACGAATATTATATGGTAACGTCGAAGGTTACGTAAAAAAGATATAGAATTTATGATTATTACAGATATTACTGTAGTAATTATTTGCTTAAAATATAATACCTACGTTGGTTTTTAAATTAAATCTCGGGTAAACAGCCGTTGTGTCAGATTTTTTTACTGTTACCATAATACACATAAATATTTTATTAAACTTATAGGTACCTATCTTTGGTATCTTTATGCTTGAACTCGATTATTTGAGTGCGAGTGCAGTCGAGTGGGATGCAGCTACTAATCCCTTCTGTCTGTAAGATACTTTGTACGGCGATTCGTGAACGAAAGATTTCCTTTCCTTCCTAAAGGAAATATGGGGAGGTCGAGCCATCAGTCTGATCTTGATTCTTATTGCTATACGAAATACAAGTACCTACTTATAGTTTCAAGTCTCAGTGTATTACCAATATATTTGTATAGGTACAATAGTTACTAAGTAGAAACTAGAAATACAATATTAAATATTACATAAATGAGAACTTATAATTAAAAAAATATTCTTGTTGTAAAAATGTATCAAGAAAAATTATCGATATTAATTTTATTGATGTAAGTAAGCAAATAATTAAAAAACAAACAAAAGTGAAATGTATTTTAACGTTATAAAATGTCAATATAATAAACTCTTCGACGAAATGCGTCTATTTAACTTTTTAAAAGGTGAACCGTGCTTTTGACATAACAGTTGACCCATAGAGTTAAAATGGCGCTTGAGGAGTCATTTTTTACGGATTATAGGTACGCTAAGGTTCCTTCTACATTTTTCTATTAGTCTATGGTCTGACTTAGCAAGTACCTACTGTAGGTTACCTAACCACGGTGCCGTGCCCAGCCACGGTATAACTAACTAGCTGATCCCCGCGGCTTCGCCCGCTCAGATTTAGGTTTTTAAAGATCCCGTATAGCCTATGTCACTCAGGAATAATGTAGCTTTCTACTGGTGAAAGAATTTTTAAAATCGGTTTAGTAGTTCCAAAGATTACCCCTTACAAACAAACTTAACGACATTACCTCTTTATATAATAGTATAGATAACTATTATTAGAAAAACCGCTCATAACAAGTAAATGATTAAGTAGTTACAATTATACATTCGTTGCTTCATTATTCATATATGATTTTATACACTGTAGTTTCCCTATTTACTTGGTAACCTCGCACAATTTTAAAGATTTATTTTAAAACAATTCAAAACGTATTTCCGGCGTACTCGCCCCCACTACGACGCCTCGGCTTTAGCTCATTCCTTTTTTGTGCGCGGTAACTATCGCACGCGCCTTCCGAGCACCATGCCGAAAAGAAGTGCGCAGTCTCAAATTGAGAAATACGCAAGAAAAATAAGAAGAAACGAATAAGGTTAGTAAAGTGTTTCTTTAAAGTGCCTTTTAGTGAAGTGAAAGTGAACATAAGTTTTGGAATGCACTGGGATTGACTGCGAGTCAATAACTTTGACATATCCCAAAACAAGATACCCACTTATTATAAAACGAGTACGACCAATGAGGCATCGGGGTTGACTGCGAGTCTCCAACGATGACCTAAGCAGACATAAGTTTTGGAATGCACTGGGATTGACTGCGAGTCAATAACTTTGACATATCCCAAAACAAGATACCCACTTATTATAAAACGGGTAAGGCATCGGGGTTGACTGCGAGTCTCCAACGATGACCTAAGCAGAACATACGTACAATCTAAAATAGATGTAACGTTCCTCTGCGATCAGGAAAAGTCTTTTTCAAAGTATTTTCCGTTTTTCGATCTACCCTCAAGTTTTTATTTTCATAAATAAAATTACAAAATTGTAATCTTAGATAACAGAGATCATGGACACAACTGTGACACGATCCCGAGTCAGCAGTAGCTGCTCCAGAAATCACACTAGAGGCGGGGCCGGTATCTAACGATAGCGCCGACTAAAATGAGGGCGTGGCTGGGCCTGACCTTCACTAGTGATTTGCCAAATTTGGGCGCAGAAATACTGGAAGCCCTCGGGGAGTCTAAGTCCGACTCACCAGACTACAGAGAAAAATTCACGATAATTTATCAAAATTGTGGCTTCCTTTACTACGGAAAGGTATGCCTAATCCCAGACAACTATAGGCTCCTGCAGGCGCCTAAACTAAACGCAGAGCCGCGTTACTGGACATGGTCCGGAACGCAGCAACAGCTGAGTGCAGGAATCACTGCCTTCAACAGGGGTATTGATTTGCTCTTAAAGAGCGACAACAAAACATCTCAGCAGATGCAGGTTGCTAATTGATTCACATCATTTAGCAACTCAAAGTAGAATAAGACTGATAAGTTCCAGTTTAGATAAATCGTTTTTATACAATATAATAAGCGAATCCAAGCGAGATGATTAACTTTTGGCTCAACTTTATCTGAGAAGATAAGGGCTGCAAAAGCTATCGAGAAGCAGGGTCTTTTCATCAAAAGACCTGCTAAACCAAAAAAAAAAAAAAAAAAAACACAGCCGTCCAGCTCTCGAGCAACTTCCTACCGGGGAAACTATGCGCCGCCTCAGTACCCGGCGAGCAGGGGGGGGAGGGGCGCGGAGACCACCGCAGGAGGCCAACGACCTTAGGTGTTCGCCGCCCTTACACAGCGTCAGCGCAGCAGCCGCAGCGAGCTGCGACTCAGTGGAAGCCCCCTGCCCCAACGCAGAATCATCACTAGCACATGTACATACAGGTCGTCTTACCCATTTTTATGATTGTTGGTTAAAAATAACTAATAATAGTGTTGTACTAGATTGGGTTAAACATGGCTATACTATACCATTTAGAACTGTAGAAAACCAGTCTATAATAGGTACCTACCTCAAAATAGTTCTTCACATTCGGAAAACTTACAAAATGCTTGAAACAATTAATAAATTAATTGCACTAGGAGCTATATCGGAGTGCAAAAGGACAAAAGATCAATTCATATCCAAGATAGGTACCTACCTATTTCTTACTCCAAAACCTAACGGTAACAAACGTTTAGTAACGAGCATTTCAAAATGGAGGATTACCGAACTGCATGCAAATTAATTCCACGTGATGGGTACCTAGCTACCATCTATCTTAAAGATGCATATTCTTTCTTCGTACCTACCTGTCCGGCCTTCTGACCGCAAGTACTTACTTAAAATTTTGTTTTCAGCCTCATATTATTCATCCAAAATATTTACGTACGGCTTTAATGGCCTTCCGTTTGGCTTATCAGTGGCCCCACGTAGGTTTACTAAGATCATGAGGGAAGTGTTGGCATATCTAAGAAATCCGGGCTTTCAGTCGGTATGTTACTTAGATGACATTCTGTGTATCAGCGAAACATGTAAGCAGTGCTTAGATAATGTTAACGAAACGTTAAAGATATTGCATTGTCTGTAATTATTGAACTCCGCGACAATCCTTCAAGTTCCTAGGATTCGTATAGGACACTAAATGTCTTATAAGCATGTATCTTTCCGCCGATAAGCGTTGTAAAATTGCCGAGTTGGTCACAAGTTTACTAAACTGACAGCCAAGAGTTCTATTCGTGAATTTACCCGTCTTATCGAGTTTTAGTTGCAGCTTGTCCAGTAGCTAAGTATACATGGATGTATACTAAGATCTTAGAGCGTATCAAAAATACCTAGCCCTGCTTAAATATGGTAATTACGAGGCAAAAATCAACCTGTCGAACGTTATATTAGATGATCTAAATTGGTAGATTTTAAATATTGATACTACATCCAACTTTATATGACAACCTAACTTCAAACTCGAGACCTATTCCGACGCGTCTAGAATAGGCTAGGGGCTGTATGTGAAAAGAACCAAGTTAGTGGCAGATGGGAAGCCACAGAAACAGCGAACCATATTAATTATTTGGATCTAATGGCCGCTCTTCTAGGCTTGAGGTCGTTTGCTAGCAATGTAACCGACTGTGCATTATTACTACGCATAGATAACTATATGAACCGTATGGGGGGCATACAATATCCCCACCTACACGATTTAGCTAGAGTACTTACTTTGAAAATGGGGTGAACAATGCGGACTTTGGATATTCGCATCGTAAATATGTGAACATCAAAGAAAACCGCGACGACCACGCCGCTTCCAGAGTAATCAATCCAGATTATCCATGATAGATTTTCCATGATATCAACAATATTTTGGCCAACCAGAGATAGACTTATTCGCATCACCTGACGATGCGAAGTGTTCCAGAGGTATTCCATGAAAAACAAATCCTGACTAACTTTTCGCTAATACTTAAATGCCTTAGAAAAATCATTGATGATAAAGCAAGGGAGTATAAAGCAGTATACTGGTATATCCCCACTGGCCTTCGCAGCCGTGGTTATAGCTACTGCAAAACTTAATAGTTTCAGATGTGTATTATCTAAATCCCAAAAACACCTCTTGCAATCTCGTTTCAGAGATCATCATCCCCTGTACAAGCGTCTTACCCGGGCTGTCGCGAGGCTCTGCGGCAACCTTTATCCGAAAAGGCGTTTGTCCAGCATCATCTACGCTAATGATAGCTTCGCTCTCTGACAGTACTGTGAAGTCGCTTAAGCTGTGGTGGCAATATTGCATCGAGAACAACATTGACGTATTCGAGCCCTCGAAAAAATCATACTTACATTCCTAATAGTAGTTGTGCGTATGGCAGTCTAAATCCTCACCGTTCTGCTTTGTCAGCATTTATATTTATAACATCGGCTGAGACGAGTGTGTGAAGCGCCCTCTTAAAGGTGCATACAAATCGAGGCCTATAAAATCCAATTACTCGAGCACTTGGGATCCACAAGTAGTTTTAAACTTTATTTCAACATGGTTCCCTAATACCGAGCTTATCCTCGAAAAGGCCACGAATTAACTTGTAGTCTCCTTAGCACTCGGTACCTGCCTCTTATCAAGCTCGACAATATCAAGTTTTCCGAGACCGGTGCCAAAATAATGATAACAGACATCATAGAAACGTCTGCACCTGGTAGAGATCGACCAGTTTTGTGCCTGCCATACTTAAGACAAAATAAGTATTTGCCCAGCTAGTGTCCTTTCAGATTTTTTAGTATTTAAATTTACAGGTCAATAGAACAAAAAAAAAAAAAAAAAGAACTGTATATAGTATATACATACAGAAAAACTTATCACTAAAAAATTTATTAGTGATAAGTTCAGATTACATTTCTATAACTAGAAATATAAGACCTGAGAGAACAAATACGCTCCTGTTAACACAGAAGCGATCATAATATAAAGCTGCGATAACGCAGTCCATCGGTAGATGGATGAAACAAGTCCGGTCAGAGAGCGGTGTACACATCGCCGTAGGTATTCGGCCGCGAGCTCTGCTGACGTCATTATCAGAACTATTCGCAAGACCACAGGCTGGACTAGCTCCTCTGACTCTTTTGCCCAATTCTACAACAAAATTATCCTGGACTAAGGGGAATTCACCCGATCAGTAATCAAGTATCAATAAATTAAGATAAGACTTGATCAATATCATTGATTAGGACAGTGAACTAGTTACTTAGATTAATAAGAACTAGGTACATATAATTATTAAAATACATAAGCCGATTTGTGTATTAATCATAAAATCTAAAATCATAATAATAACAAATTATGCTTTTAATTCCAAAACTTTCTTCTCTTAACATCTACAGTGTATAAAATCATATATGAATAATGAAGCAACGAATGTATAATAAATGATCAAACGAACTTCCAAGTGAAGTTCGATCATTATTATATGAGTTGCTTCATTAGAATATATGATCTCCCTCCCTCCCCGATGCATGGCTTATCCCAAATAATAGAAAGTTTTGTACAAGTTACACTACATACTCTAAAATAATGAGCTAAAGCCGAGGCGTCGTAGTGGGGGCGAGTACGCCGGAAATACGTTTTGAATTGTTTTAAAATAAATCTTTAAAATTGTGCGAGGTTACCAAGTAAATAGGGAAACTACAGTGTATAAAATCATATATTCTAATGAAGCAACTCATATAATAATGATCGAACTTCACTTGGAAGTTCGTTTGATCATTTATTTTAAACCAGAAGTTGACGAGATTTGTTCCGCACACCCGCACGTCACCCGCGCTTGAAGCACAAAAAGTCAAAAACCCAATTATTATGAGCATAAAGCATAAACTCTACAGATCGCATCTGCCGGGGTTAATCGCACGGTCTTTGTTCTATTTCTCTTATTTTTATTCCGCAAACTACTAACTGTACACGTTTTCTGGGTTAATAACATCAAAGTAATTTTAAAGTAAAAAAAAAAACAAATTTTCCGCTAAATATTTCGTGATTGTAGGGTAATGTATTTTTTGCGCGGATGGAAACTGTACCGTGTTTTGTTAGGTTTTTACTTTTTAGCGCACGTTCTAAATATTCATGGCGTTACGAATGTTTTTGTTATGTTTGAAAATAAAAATAAGACATCGAAAAATATCTTATTTAGATTCTAGCTTTTTTTTTCTAATGGAACTGTTCGTATTTTGTTTAGGTTTTACTTTTTAGCACGCGTTACAAATATTCATAGAATGAAAACCATTATGATTATATACTTTTAACATACTTTTAATCACTGTTTCTTATTTAATTAATTTACAAGTCGGTACAATGAACTAATCATATCCCAAGCGTCCCATCGAGTCTAGAGTCTATGTCAAACCATAGACTCTCGGAGAAATGTCTGAGGGTGCTAGGCAGTGTGCAGACTATCAACATTATTCCTTTAACACACTATAAACAATCCGCCTAACACTAGATACTAACTAGCCTGTACCTACTTCGTTCGGGTAGATTTAGGTTGTCCAATCAATTCAAGTTATCCAATCACACGTCTATTTGTGAGCGTTGATTTTGAATGACGGTGGCTGTATCGATGAAATCAAGCGAATCATGGCTATATCACAGGCTATATCTAGGTCTGCTATGGATGATCATTAATCATCATCATCAGACTAGATCGCTTGTGTTCCCCATAGTCCTCTACGCTTCGGAGATGTGGATTCTGCGAGAACGG
This sequence comes from Maniola hyperantus, assembly GCF_902806685.2. Classification (NCBI taxonomy): domain Eukaryota; kingdom Metazoa; phylum Arthropoda; class Insecta; order Lepidoptera; family Nymphalidae; genus Maniola; species Maniola hyperantus. The sequence goes on from NC_048554.1 coordinate 11,359,749, forward strand.
GAGAACAAAAGGATAGACACTCTCGAAATGGCGATTGAGAGTATCTTGGACCGAATTCCAGACCAGCAAGTCTCAAACTCGCTAAGTAAAGATTTTTCTTTGTTATAGCTAAAGTGCGTTTCATTCAATACGATAGATATGGCTGAAAATTAGCCCAGCCAAAGAAACATCGGTCAAGTGCGAGTCGGACTCACTCACGAAGGGTTCCGTACCATCATACAAGAATTAACACTTTTAAATTTTTATGGCAGACATTTTGAATTTTTATTTATTTATCGTTATAGTGGCAATAGAAATTCACATTATGTGAAAATTTCAACTCTCTAACTATTAGGTACGGTTCACGAGATACAGTCCGCTGACAGACAGACGGTCGGTCGCGTTGGCATCCTTCGGGTACGGAACCCTAACACCGAATTGCAGTAAAAATTGTAATTTATTCAACCTTCATAATTATATTAGATGAAAGTTGTTACGTTTGAATAGCTAATAGATACAAGTTTGTGGTCCCAATTCTCATACATAATAAGGCGCACCTTGGTCGAGATTAACTTGGCCTTGACTCCCGGATCGGTCACGCCTTCGTTCAAGTGTTTGACATCTCAGGGATTAAGGCCAGTCACATATTATCAGAAATGATATGAGCCTCAATAGCTCAACCGGTAAAGGAGTGGACTGAAAACCGAAAGGTCGACGGTTCAAACCCTGCCCGTTGCACTATTGTCGTACCTACTCCTAGCACAAGCCTGACGCTTAGTTGGAGAGGAAAGGGGAATATTAGTCATTTAACATGGCTAATACATGAAGTAGTACTTAAAAATTCTTTGGGCTAATAATCTTAAAAAAAAAAAATTGTCAGCAAAAATTCTGACGCGATCGAACGTCCATTTCTGATTTGGTTTTGATAGGATGCTCATTCCTTATATTATATTCAATGTCCTGCGTTGGTTCTTACTTCTTAGTATGAAAATTGTGTTTGCCACATTGCTAAAAATTGCAATTTGTTGTGATTGGTTAGAATAATGGTATTCTATTACCTATATTACGTGATGTCTTATTCATTATTAATTAACTAGCTGACGCCCACAACTTCGTCCGCGTGGAATTAGGTTTTTAAAATAAAAATCCGGGATAAAAAGTAGTACTTAGCCTATGTCACTCTCCAGGTCTTTATCTATACCCATGCAACAAATCACGCCAATCCGTTGCACCATTGCGACGTGATTGAAGGACAAACCAACAAACCAACAAACAAACACACTTTCGCATTTATAATAAGGGTATTGATAATAAAGTTACTGATCATTTAATTTTAGAGTAAAATGTGCATATGGTTTTTAGGATCTATGTGGTGTTGCGTGGTGCTGGCAAAATGTCTTTGGGTGCTGGTGGATTTTGCCAGTACGTAAAACGGACGCGGTATAATGCTTATTATTGCACCATACAGATTTTTCTATTTCTTACGATTTACAGCGCACTGACTAGACCGACCGTAAAAACTTTTTTTTTGCGAATCAAGTGTTGTAAATTGCGTCATATTATATTTGAATAAAATCTACAATTTGATATAATAAACTGTACGCATTATGCTTTGTTGTGTTTTGCAATGTGGTACGCGCGGGACTCGCTCGCCCTTGAGTCTATGACCGGTCACGCCTATGCTCTATAGTCTGCGGCGAGCTTTCATAGATTATGTTACCGTCAATCTGTATAGTCTGGTATTGTATAGAATACCTAAAACATTCAGGCAATGTATAAAACACTTCTTACTAGCTGATGCCCGCGACTTCGTTCGCGTGGAATTGTTCGCCCTTGACTCTATGATCGGTCACGCCTACGTCTACTTCAAGCACAGCAACGATGTGACTTCGAGCTTTCTTATGCAACAACACTTTCTTAATAACACACTATGCTTGTACGTGTACAATGTACAACCAAAATGGTTCTAACTGAACTAAAAAAATTAAATCCTTACTTATTCGAATTATGCTCAAAACTGTTTTTCTTTTTCTATGTAAGTAGGTAAGTATACCAATAAAATATATATAAATGTTGAGATTTTAAGAATAATTTATTATGTAAATTAATAATAATGAAATAGTTACTTTACTTTACGTCTTGTTTTATAGTATTTAGTATAATTCTACGCAGGTTATTTTGTTTTTTTTTTAAATTGATTTTTTATTGTTTGTGTAAAAAATACTTACTTAGGATCTTTCCTTTCATGAATTTTAAGTGTGCCCTAAAGTTTTTTTATTTTTAAATTTTAATAATGTTTTGCTTTTGTGATTTAAAATGTTGGATACATTATAAAAGAAGTAAGAACAGGTGGCATGGCTCGCTCGCTATGAAAAAATAAAAACAACTTTTTTACACCTCATTCTTTACAATTAATTCTTGAATCATTGATCTTGACCCACCCTACATATTTAGCGTTCCAGTTTTTATTGTTTACAACCAACGCACCGATACAATTTAATATTTTTTGTTATAAATAATATGCAGTGCCTCAAGGTTTAAAATTAAATGCTTTGTGTTTATTCTTTTTTCCGGGAAACTGCAAGGTTTCTGGGCAAAATAAATCATGTTGGGGTCAGGTTAGATGTTCACTAGGAGTGCACGAACGAGGAGCTGCACGAGGCTAGCAACCGAGCTATCGCGGTTGCGGATTTTTGGGCTGCCCGAATTTTGGGTTACCGTCGATTTGACAAGAAGAAGATAAATCAACTTTTTTTTTCAATTGGTTACGTGGAACAGCTAAGTAATAAATAATTACTTTAAGCGAACCTACATTCAAAGCAAAATTATTGAAGTTTTTAGTGGAAAAAAAATATTAAGTCAACGATTACTACCTAACAGACAAGATATAGAAAATGACTCGGATAAAAATGATATTTCAAGGCATCTGTAAATAAAAATTTAATGTGTATGTATTTTTAATCTAATTTAATGTAATTTTATTTGTATTGTTGTATCATTCCATGCCGCAAGGTAGAATTTGGAGGTACACTAATAATATCGTTAAGACCTGTAAACTAACCCAAATCAGTACCTTTATTATAAATCTGAAAGTGTGTTTGTTTATTGGTTTGTTGGTTTGTCCTTCAATCACGTCGCAACGGTGCAATGGATTGACTTGATTTTTTACATGGATATAGTCGATATAGATAAAGACCTGTGCCCTGTTTATCAAACGTTACAAGTCTTGTATTACAAGCGTTTCTCTTGTAAATTTGTGCATTTTTACAAGAATGCGTTTATCAAAACTACACTTGTAAACTACAAGCTACGAGTAATATCACTTGTAATACAAGTGTTTTTCACACTTGTATTTGTGGTTTTGTTCATCAAAAATGCCTTTGTAGCTTGTAGCTTGTAACTTGTAACGAAAAAGTTGGAGAGCCTCTGTTGACTCTTAATTTATTTTACAAGTTGTATGCAAGTATGATATTGTATAAAAGAATAATTAAATTATCTAGTACCTAGTAGTAAATAGGTAAAATAACTATAAAATAATTCAAAGGTGTAATTTTATTAAACTTATCAATGTTGCTCTTCTTAAATTTGACCAAAACGTGTCTCATGTACATACGAGTATGCTGGCATAATCTTTTTCGGCAGATACAAGTCCAAGCGATTGACATAGCAATAGTATCTCTTTCCACTCTGCTATTTTTTGGTCTTTAGATAATTTATCAGTAAATGCGCCAAATAAAATATCTTTTTTTGTCACGAATTACTTAATTGAAGAATAATTGTAACTTTCGCATCAGATTTTGCCATTTTTTGCGATGTAAGTAATTCGAATAGCGAAAATTTTTAAAGTCTATCTATTTTTCCAAATTTTAAGTCTAACCTTAATTCATGAAAAATAATGTATAGTATAGGTACTTCCTGTTGGTGTAGGTACCGAAATAGAATAAATAAAAGTAGGTAGGTAAATAAAATAAGAAGCAATAGGTTTTACAAATAGGTTATTTAACACAAAATTAAATAATTTGAAAAAAAGTTTTATTTTTAACAATAACTTGACTAGTTATGGTACCGTAATTTCTATTTTATCGACATTTATTACGGTTGAAAAATTATTTTGCAATTTAGCAAAAATAAAGTGTATAAATTAAAAATACAAGTTCTACAAGTCTTGTAAAATCCTACAAGTCTTATGAAATTATTTGATAAACATAATTTACAAGAGTTTGTAAAAAGTTCTTGTAACTTGTAACTTGTGAGCTTGTAGACTTGTAATGTTTGATAAACAGGGCACTAGAGAGTGACATGATAGGCTACTTTTTATCCGCGAAAATCAAAGAGTTCCCACGGGATTTTTGAAAAACCTAATTCCACGCGGAAGAAGTTGCGGGTACTTATCAGCTAGTAAATAATAAATTAAGCGATCTAATGATACGTAAAATCTAAGATAACCTTACATACCTTCTAGAAACACTATTTTATATGGAAATACGGGTGCCATTAAGTTAGTATTTTGTCCTTACGTAATTAACAATCCAAGAAAAGCGCAATTTGCTTCCTCATTTCTACATACACAGTGCATCGAAAGAAGTGGAACTTCGTGGAATCGTCTTCCGGCATCCGTTTTCCCCACCATCCATAACGTAATCTCAACATACCTGCCTATACGCGACAGGTTGAGATGGCAATCGGGGTAGAGACGCCTCGCATACCCGCACATCCCCCACGCGAACCCGGTGCGGACGAGCACAGGTGACGTGCGAGTGTGCGGGGCGTCCCCCGGCCTCATACCCCGATTGCCATCTCGACCTGTCGCGAACTGTCTTCAAGACAGGCTATATCTGTCTGTCTGTACCTTTAGACCTATAACAAATTGAATTGCATCTTTCTGAATATATAAATTACCGTCATCATCTCAACGCACGCACGGGACCCTTCTCAGAACATGTTCTGAGAAGACAGAATGAGGATTTAGGCTAGGTCCACCACGCTGGCCAAGTGCGGATTGGTAAACTTAACACACCTTTGAGAACATTATGGGAAACTCTTAGGCATGCAGGTTTTTGTATATTTATTTTTTGCCATTATGGTCTAAACCAGTGTTTCCCATTTGCCGGGTTGCGACCCGGTACCGGACCATCAAACTTTTAACTTTTAACTTGATTACAACATGGGGTTATTCAAGGGGCGGACTAACAAATTCCTATAAGGCCGGCAACGCATCGGCGGTTCCTCTGGTGCTGCAAAAGTTCATGGGCGGCGGTAATCACTTAACATCAGGTGACCCGCCCGCTCGTTTGCTCGCTATATCTATTAAAAAACCCCCCGGGTCACAACATTCCCGCATTGTTTTAAAAATATTACCAACTATCTATATAAACTAAACCCGTCTCAATCCTGAGGGAACATAATATTTTTTTTTTTTAATAAAGAATATTAGCCATGTTAAATGACTAATATTCCCCTTTCCTCTCCAACTAAGCGTCAAGCTTGTGCTAGGAGTAGGTACGACAATAGTGCAACGGGCAGGGTTTGAACCGTCGACCTTTCGGTTTTCAGTCCACTCCTTTACCGGTTGAGCTATTGAGGCTATAGGTATTATGTGCTCAGTATTGTGCTAACGACGGGTTGAGACTTGAAATAATGATGACGATTTTGTTTTTCAAGATTATACAACATTATTTAATTTTAATACTACTTAAATACAAAAGATCTTTCTTTTCTAACGAATCAAAAATAACTATTTGATGTGATTAAGTAGGTACTTGATATAACTATGGTAGAAACCTTGACTCTTGCTTACAACATTAATTGTTACAAGTTTTTTTTTATTCAGATACAAGTTAGCCCTTGACTGCAATCTCACCTGGTGGTAAGTGATGATGCAGTCTAAGATGGCAGCGGGCTAGCCTGGAAGCGGTATGGCAGTTTTAATTAAACCCATACCCCTTTGGTTTCTACACGGCATCGTACCGGAACGCTAAATCGCTTGGCGGCACGGCTCTGCCGGTAGGGTGGTAACTAGACAGCCGAAGCCTCCCACCAGACTAGACCAGAAATTTAGAAATTATAAAATTTCAAACCCCCTGCGGGAATCGAACCCGGGACCTCCCACTAATAAGACCACAGCGCTTACCACTGCGCCAGGGAGGAAGTACGCATCAGCATGTTCAAGCTGCATCAGCACTTTCCATTGGATTTGATTTCAATCTGGGACAATTTAATTAAGCAATAAATTATGTTGATTAATCTAATCTTGCATATCATGTGCCGCATCGCAATAATTCATACAACAATAAAACAAAGCTTGAAGCGGCATACCTACCTAGTATAGGGCTGCCATAAATGCTGAAAGAACGGCCGGGAGTCCCATCCATTCATATGCATACTGTAGGGCGATTGTCTAAAAGCTGCATCAATCATTATTACACTCTCAATTGTTCTAATTGGCTGAATTTGTGCGATTCTTGTTGCAACAATGCATTGTAGCCAATAGTGAACGAGCGTTAACCAATCAGAGATGATTGCGATCGTGACATTGTAGCTGTCATTCTCCCGCAATCGCGCAACCGATACTGTAAATTCGACAGTGTCAGTCTATCTGTCTGTCTTTTGCTCGACTGATATGTGTGCTACACTGCTACCTATAAAATAAAAATAAAATAAAATAAAAATCTTTTTTATTCGAATAAACTTTTACAAGTACTTTCGAATAGTCGGATGCATCTACCACTGGTTCGGAATGCCTTTCCTACCGAGAAGATCCAGCAAGAAACTCGACGGTTGCTCTTTTCAAATATTTGATATAGGTACAAGATTATGCCATGTATAAAATAGTATTTGCAGTCTTGTGCGTTGCTGGAACGAGCTGCAGGTCAAATCCACGCTCTTTTATCATTTAGATAATCTTCAATTGTATAATATGCTTTTTTCAGGAGCATATTTTTAATAGATTTTTTAAACTTGTGCAAAGGTAAGTCCAAAATAGTTTGCGGGATTTTATTATAAGAGGTAATACCCATACCCACAAATGACTTTTGGACTTTCCTGAGGCGGAAGGCAGGAGCTGCAAGCTTATTTCTGTCAGTCTATAAGCAGCCATCCCTACAAAAACCGCCTACCACGAACAACAGAACGATCAAAGGATCAAACTGAACCGCTGAGTTCGATCGCGGTGGACACACGTCATTCCTAACTCCGTCCAAAATAATCTTTTTTTTTTTTTTTTTTTTTAATAGATATAGCGAGCAAACGAGCAGGCGGGTCACCTGATGTTAAGTGATTACCGCCGCCCATGAACATTTGCAGCACCAGAGGAGCCGCCGATGCGTTGCCGGCCTTTTAGGAATTTGTTGGTCCGCCCCTTGAATAACCCCATGTTATAATCTAGTGGGAACACCGCCGATAGGAGTTGGTTCCACAGTTTGCACGTGCGTGGAAAGAAGGATCTGGCTCTAATATAATCTCGTTTTTCGTTGACGTTGCGTTGACGGCGGCGGTGGACAAATCCTTTAACTGCCAAACTGGGACAACCATAACTAACTCACTGACCAGAACACAAGGTTTTAGACCCGGCGGGGTGATTACGTATCTCGCGACAGGTTTGCGACAGATGTAAATCTCGCGATCATTGCTGTCAAACGTCACACGTAACAGCGGCTAGAGAGAGACAGCAATAGCCACAAAGCAAAATAAGAAGAAGAACGGACAGCAAATGAACTGTCGCATTGCTTCTGCTGTCGCGTTGCTGTCGCTACTGCAACGTTTTACGTAATCACCCCGCAGGACTTGTCCCAGTGTACCGGGACGTATGGCAGCCCTAACCTAGATGCCTACTTACAATGTGCATGGTAGGCGTTCTAATTAAAATATTTCTGTGTTGAGAAAGTTGCTTCGAGCACGTGGGCGTGCCTGTTAAGTAAGTCAAGGATAAGACCATTTTTAGAGTTCCGTACCTCAAAAGGAAAAACGGAACCCTTATAGGATCACTTTGTTGTCTGTCTGTCTGTCCGTCTGTCTGTCAAGGAACCTACAGGGTACTTCCTGTTGACCTAGAAACATGAAATTTATCAGATAGGTAGGTCTTATAGTAGACATTCGGGGAAAAATCTAAAAACCGTGAATTTGTGGTTACATCACACAAAAAAAATTTAATTGTGATCATGAACTAATAATTAGTATTTTCAATTTTCGAAGTAAGATCGAAAATTGAAAATAAATTGAAATTGATATCAAGTGGGGTATCATATGAAAGAACTTCACTTGTGTATTCTAAAACAGATTTTTATTTATTTTTATGTATCATAGTTTTTGAATTATCGTGCAAAATGTCGAAAAAATACGACTGAGTACGGAACCCTCGTTGCGCGAGCCTGACTCGCACTTGGCCGGTTTTTTAGGGTTCCGTAGAAATGAAAACACACATTACAAATCTACATCTACACTTCTACACTAATATTATAAAGAGGAAAACTTTGTTTGTTTGTTTGTTTGTTTGTTTGTTTGTTTGTTTGTTTGTTTGTACTGAATAGGCTCAAAAACTACTGGACCGATTTTAAAAATTCTTTCACCATTCGAAAGCTACATTATCCACGAGTAACATAGGCTATATTTTATTTTGGAAAAAAATAGGGTTCCGTAAGATATTTGGGTTTTTCGGACACACGGTGTAAAAAATCAACCAGAAAAGTTACTTATTTTGCGTACGCTGCCTAAACTATAAAAGATAGAACCATAAAATGTTCTAATTAATTGTAGATCTTATAAATATCTACAAAAAAGTCCGCGACACACTATACCCATCTATGTCGAGTGAGGCACAGCAACCATTTTTTTATTTATCTACACTAATATTATAAAGAGGAAAACTTTGTTTGTTTGTTTGTTTGTTTGTTTGTTTGTTTGTTTGTACTGAATAGGCTCAAAAACTACTGGACCGATTTTAAAAATTCTTTCACCATTCGAAAGCTACATTATCCACGAGTAACATAGGCTATATTTTATTTTGGAAAAAATAGGGTTCCGTAAGATATTTGGGTTTTTCGGACACACGGTGTAAAAAATCAACCAAAAAAGTTACTTATTTTGCGTACGCTGCCTAAACTATAAAAGATAGAACCATAAAATGTTCTAATTAATTGTAGATCTTATAAATATCTACAACTAGCTGATCCCCGCGGCTTCGCCCGCGTAGATTTAGGTTTTTAAAGATCCCGTATAGCCTATGTCACTCAGGAATAATGTAGCTTTCTACTGGTGAAAGAATTTTTAAAATCGGTTCAGTAGTTCTAAAGATTACCCCCTACAAACAAACTTAACGACATTACCTCTTTATATAATATAGCTGATCCCCGCGGCTTCGCCCGCGTAGATTTAGGTTTTTAAAGATCCCGTATAGCCTATGTCACTCAGGAATAATGTAGCTTTCTACTGGTGAAAGAATTTTTAAAATCGGTTCAGTAGTTCTAAAGATTACCCCCTACAAACAAACTTAACGACATTACCTCTTTATATAATACAACGGGCCGTGCAGCAGAAATCGTAATATTTTAATTTCGCCATAACTTCAAAACCAAACGTCCAATTTTAATCATTCAAAGACCAAATATTATCTCCATAAACTGTTCTTAGTGATGAAATCATTTATTTTGATAAGGATTAATAGCATGAGTAAAATAAACGCGTTTAAATGTAGTCCAAAAAAAATTCAAGATTTTTAAATAAAAAAATGGTTGCTGTGCCTCACTCGACATAGATGGGTATAGTGTGTCGCGGACTTTTTTGTAGATATTTATAAGATCTACAATTAATTAGAACATTTTATGGTTCTATCTTTTATAGTTTAGGCAGCGTACGCAAAATAAGTAACTTTTCTGGTTGATTTTTTACACCTTGTGTCCGAAAAACCCAAATATCTTACGGAACCCTATTTTTTTCCAAAATAAAATATAGCCTATGTTACTCGTGGATAATGTAGCTTTCGAATGGTGAAAGAATTTTTAAAATCGGTCCAGTAGTTTTTGAGCCTATTCAGTACAAACAAACAAACAAACAAACAAACAAACAAACAAACAAACAAAGTTTTCCTCTTTATAATATTAGTGTAGAAAAAGTCCGCGACACACTATACCCATCTATGTCGAGTGAGGCACAGCAACCATTTTTTTATTTAAAAATCTTGAATTTTTTTTGGACTACATTTAAACGCGTTTATTTTACTCATGCTATTAATCCTTATCAAAATAAATGATTCCATCACTAAGAACAGTTTATGGAGATAATATTTGGTCTTTGAATGATTAAAATTGGACGTTTGGTTTTGAAGTTATGGCGAAATTAAAATATTACGATTTCTGCTGCACGGCCCGTTGTTATTATATAAAGAGGTAATGTCGTTAAGTTTGTTTGTAGGGGGTAATCTTCAGAACTACTGAACCGATTTTAAAAATTCTTTCACCAGTAGAAAGCTACATTATTCCTGAGTGACATAGGCTATACGGGATCTTTAAAAACCTAAATCTACGCGGGCGAAGCCGCGGGGATCAGCTAGTCTAAATATATAATAGGAAAAGGTGACTGATTGACTGACTGACTAATCTATCAACACACAGCTCAAACCCCTACCCCTATTTCACCCCCTTAGGAGTTGAATTTTCAAAAATCCTTTCTTAGCGCATGTCTATTGTCTACGTCATAATAGCTATCTGCATGCCAAATTACAGCCCGATCCATCGAGTAGTTTGAGCTATGCGTTGACAGATCAGTTAGTCAGTCACCTTTTTTTTTTATATGTATATTTAGGTACAGAAGTAAAATTCAATTAAAAAAAACACAATTTATTAACACAAAACCAAATACTTTTACAATTATCAAACTTTTAATGATTGGAACAAAATTTAACACGAAAGACACAAAAAGTAAAAGTCAGTAATAAAGAAAAACATAATTCAAACCAGACCACGATGAATACAGCACAAAAATCAGTAGCGAAATGAGCCTCGTACTTGGGCGCACCTCGCTTTTATAGGCGACTACCGCCTACAATCTAAGACGGCCTCTCCTGACTATGCGGCGTCCTCGTCCGCCGTCATAGCCAGAAAAGGTCGTGAGATCTTCTCTGCGGAGACTTGCAGCTGGTGCCGCAACGCTGTCGGCGTGCGGTGCGCGAGGGGAGACCGGTGAGGAGCTCGCCGAATGGAGCGATGCCTCTGCCTCTACCGCTGGAGGTGCCGGGGCAGACTCAGGTGCGAAAGGGGGGACCAGCACCTGGGCCTACTACTTCATAGTCATCACCTGAAATTAGTTTCGATATAGCACAACTCCATAGCTACAAATGTTAACACAATGGGTAAGCAATTCGAAATGCGACTTAGCATTAGCTGGACATGTAGATAAATCATTTTGTTTTATGGGGTGTCCCTATCACCCAGAGGAGGTGACACCTATCAACCTATGAGACGTCTCAAACCTAGCGCGCGCTTCTTCTCGTCATCTTCAGACCGCCAGACTCGGGGAACGGTCTCAGACCGCCAGACTCGGGCAACGGTCTATGGAGCAGGAACTTGAGATGACCTTCATCAGACCACCAGACTCGGGCAACGGTCTCAGACCACCAGACTCGGGCAACGGTCTATGGAGCAGGAACTTGAGATGAACTTCATCAGACCACCAGACTCGGGCAACGGTCTCAGACCACCAGACTCGGGCAACGGTCTATGGAGCAGGAACTTGAGATGACCATCATCAGACCACCGGGCTCGGGCAACAGTCTATGAAAGTGCATCTCAACCAGCCATCGTTGAACTTCCCTTGAGGAGTAAAGCATTACCGTGATTTGTTTAGTCATAGCACAAAAATAGATGTCGTGGATCAGTCCGTCAGTAGATAAGTACGTAAGGGAGCAAGCAAGGCCTTTTTAGTAAGGAGGGTGAGAGTTTTGGGGCTATGATTAACAAATCACGACTTTCATCTTCACCACCACAAAGTAGTCAACAAGCTGAACTTACATTCGAAGAAGGCACCACACGCATCCGGGCACCACTCTCCTTGCCAGGGCACCATGCCCTCCGCCGCCACCTGAGCGGTCTTGCCATACGACCCACTCAGCAGCTCCAGCTCGTGGCGGCCGATTCAGGACCTTGCATGGACCTCACATGCCAGAGTCAAACTTCCCCGTTGACTGGGAATACTTGATCACCAACACCATGCCTCCAGCCTTCAACACGCGAGGTGGACGACGATTCTGGTTAGCATAGGCATCCTGCCGGGACTGATTTCACCTCAGCAGCTTACTTGCCCTGGAGCGTCACATTTCACGCCATGCCACTCGATCAAGCCGTACAGTTTCAGCAACCACATTGTGTGCTGGTGAGGAACTCTGGAGACCTGCTTGTTTGATATACAAACCAGGCAGTAAACCACACGCTTGACTACGAACTCACGTAGCCCAAGAAACCAGAAGTACTTCAGGGTCAGGTCCAGAGTCTTTTCGACGAAGACTTGCAGCAGACTAAGACGGTATCACGAAAACCACGCTTCCGCTCCTACTGGTGAGTAGCGGTAATAGAGCGTAACACTTTAGTACACATACCGATGAGAGTCTAGCTGTCCCACTTACAGATACTCGACGAGCTTGTCCTGATCTGCGACCTGCACCATCTGAGCCCAGTTGCTCGGCTTGGTGATGCTGTTGACTTAAAGGGTTGCATCTAAAATAGTCGCCATAACACATCATCGTGCGCTTTTGGTACTCAAAGTCGAAGATGAAGTCATGGAAATAAATCCACATACGAGTAACGCGCGGCAGTGCGGCCTTCTTACGCTCGGTGGCTGTGAAAGCGTTGTAGTTGGTCACACCCATAAACTGAAGACAAACCAAATGGTGGCGCAAGTGTTGACTGCCAACGCTCCCAGCACGTAGGAGTACTACCTACTCACTGCACCGTGGGTAAATTAGCAAAGATTGCTACCTTGGACTCAGTGGTGAGTCGCTCAGTGATGTTCTGACGTATCTTTTCCTGTTCAGGGCCTCAATGAAAAGGAACCTCTTTTTTTCGTCAAACGTGCAAGGCAGGCTGTCTGAATAGCATACTCCTCAACGTAGCGCCGAAAGTACCCAGCTAGATCTTAGATTGCCAGATTTGTTTAATGTACTCAAGGGGTAAGGACTTTTACCTACGTTATGGCCTTGTCCTAAAGACTCGGCCTCGCCTGACCCTAACAAATGAATCTCATAAAAATGGTAAACTCGGAAACAATCGGTAACGGGAATTATCAGATTTTCTAAAAGAGTTGAATCTACCCACGTTACATTATTTACGAACACACTACAGTGCGTCGCTGGCTAGCATGTCATACGAAACACCTTCAAGTCCAAGACGGTATGCGTAGGTCACGTGCTTTAATACAACACGTGCCTATCGAAATCATGGACACTAACTTTAAAAAAAGAACATTCTCACCAATCAGCTCGTACAAGGGCTTGGCAGCGCTTGTGTTGCCCCACGATGCGCATGGCATCGTGCCACAATACCAGTGAGCTGAAACGTTCACGAAGGGCGCCGAAGCTTGGAGCAGCATGCGCGGTTTGGTGCCGCGACACCAGTGAGCCCCATGCTCGCGAGAGGCACCATAGCCCGCAGCGGCGCACGCAGCGCAGTACCACCAGCGCGCCGTCTCGTTCGCCAAGAGCGCAGAAAAGCGCGGCAGCGGCGCGGCACGTCGCAGCAACGCCAGCGCAGCGTCACGCTCGTACAGAGCGCAGAAAGGCGCGGCGGCGGCGCGGCACGGCGCAGCAACGCCAGCGCACCGTCACGCTCGTGCAGAGCGCAGAAAGGCGCGGCGGCGGCGCGGCACGGCGCAGCAACGCCAGCGCACCGTCACGCTCGTGCAGAGCGCAGAAAGGCGCGGCGGCGGCGCGGCACGGCGCAGCAACGCCAGCGCAGCGTCACGCACGTGCAGAGCGCAGAAAGGCGCGGCAGCGGCGTGGCACGGCGCAGCAACGCCAGCGCACCGTCACGCTCGTGCAGAGCGCAGAAAGGCGCGGCGGCGGCGCGGCACGGCGCAGCAACGCCAGCGCAGCGTCACGCTCCTGCAGAGCGCAGAAAGGCGCGGCAGCGGCGCGGCACGGCGCAGCAACGCCAGCGCACCGTCACGCTCGTGCAGAGCGCAGAAAGGCGCGGCGGCGGCGCGGCACGGCGCAGCAACGCCAGCGCAGCGTCAGGCCAGAGCATAGCCAGCCTCGCTCTCATGCAGAATTCCAAAGCCCGCAGCCAAGCGTGCAGCATTGCGTCGGAACATTCGAGAAAAGAAAGATAAATGTGAGCACTATGTTCGACTATGTTCGAATCGTGTTCGAATATAAGTATTTCCCAGTTGGTTTAGTACAGTCCTTATTACGACAGATCCACCTATTCATACAACGATCTAACACCACATGAAGACTGATTTCTAATCTTGTGGAAACTCAATTTGTTATCTCGTGGCAAAAATAATTGTTTAGCAAAAACTCATCTACCTACATTACGGTTACTCTTTTTACAAAAAGAACACTGAACTGCATCAAAACCGATGTTTTTGGTTTTCGATAACTTTTAACTTTTCGCACAGTAGGTACACTCTGTGATCCTAATTTTCACTCAGAAAACCGCGTGATTGGAAAGTACTATGACTAAGACTACGCTTTCTAGTCTTAAACTGCGAGTTTAAATTGCGGGTATCTTGGTGAGATACTTCATGAAGTGACTAATGGACCGACATAGATGTTCTTAATCTCAATGTCTACCTCTCGTGGGCACAGTGGAATAAATTCCGTTTTAAAATTGATCTAAGACTGATCATAACAAAAACCTTTTGTACAAGTTCCACTTTACGAAACTACCTCCCGGCTATGCCATCGGTTGAGGTTACGAACATGATCAACTTTTTTACACCATGCATCAACATCATTAAAAATCGAGACCAAAAATAAAGACATCTACGTTCCACTAATTGTACGACACCGACTAGCACGCCTTTGTTCATTATTCAATTTACGTGAATTACTTTTATACTTAAATCGATTAGTAGATTTAGACGACGGCATTATTAATTCACAAAAACACGTAGGGTAGACGTGAAAACTTTTAAACAAAAATTCAATTTGGATAAACACACTTGAACTAGATACGTTCACGTGGCCAATACGTGCTTAGCCATAAAGCCAAAGGTATAGGTACTTGATTTTAAAGATTTAATTTCAGTGACTTCATCTTGTGCGGAACAAGGTGCGGAAACGGGAGTGTTGCATTCTGTTTGAACGGTCATAGTGTTACAGAGACGTTTAATATTACACTCGCGTGTAGTTACTACCGAGGTTAAACTATTTTCGACAAGTCTCGACGTGTTTTTCCTATCGCGGAGTATTGATTCATTATTGAGTGTAACGTTTGGATAAAAACACGACTAGGTGCGTGATCTCGCGACCTATATCTAGGCCCTGCTGGTTCACATCAACGTGGTCTGCTTCGAGAACTTCGAGTTTGATCACGGCACATCACGGCTACGATCGCGGTTACGATACCCGCGATCCGACATTGTACAAGAAAAACAACAAAAATTTAAAGGTTAGAATTTTGTTCCAATTTAAGCAAACTGATTGTCAGTGACTAGATTTTAACTATAGTGGGCTATTGAATAGGAATCCCAGTTCTGAATTTAGGTACAGAAGTAAAATTCAATTAAAAAAACACAATTTATTAACACAAAACCAAATACTTTTACAATTATCAAACTTTTAATGATTGGAACAAAATTTAACACGAAAGACACAAAAAGTAAAAGTCAGTAATAAAGAAAAACATAATTCAAACCAGACCACGATGAATACAGCACAAAAATCAGTAGCGAAATGAGCCTCGTACTTGGGCGCACCTCGCTTTTATAGGCGACTACCGCCAGTGGCGGATTTGCCCTTAGGCACAATAGGCCCGTGCCTAGAGCGGCCACATATTAGGGGCGGCCGCTCTGCAATGCATCGTATTAATACTTATAACTAACTTGAACTTATATAAATAATCAATAAGTTCAAGAGAAATCAGGAATAGAAAGTGCGTAAGCAACCAATAAAAGGACAATAGATCATTGTTTTTACGTGAACGAAACAATAGGTCAAGGATCGAGAAAGGCAAAAGCGTAAACACTTACAACCCATATTCACAAATGTTACTATGAGGTCTCATGTTGCGTTCGAACGCACATGGTACAGAAAACCTATTCATAAACAACAGGAGGGACGGACGACACCACCAAAACGAGACCATAAAACTTTACGCGATACATTTTGGCAAAACAATACAGATAGGGTATAGGGTAGGGTACAGGGTGTATGCCCGAGTGTTTGTGTGATTTAAATAATTTCTGTTTGAAAAATCGCGATTAATAAAGTAAATCCTTGAGAAAACATATAAAGAGCGATCACTACAAAACTTATACCTACGTGATATAAAAAAAACGATTATTACGGCGCCGATGAATTTTAAAGATGCTAATGGATGCTATAGATTTTTTAGGGTTCCGTAGCCAAATAGAAAAAAACGGAACCCTTATAAATGTATAATGTCATGTCTGTCTGTCTGTCTGTCTGTATGTCCGTCCGTATGTCACACTTTTTTCCGAAACTATAAGAGCTATACTTTTGAAACTTGGTAAGTAGATGTATTCTGTGAACCGCATTAAGATTTTCACACAAAAATAGAAAAAAAAACAATAAATTTTGGGGGTCCCCTACTTAGAACTGAAACTCAAAAAATATTTTTTTTCATCAAACCTATAGGTACGTGTGGAGTATCTATGGATAGGTCTTCAAAAATGATATTGAGGTTTCTAATGTAATTTTTTTTTAAACTGAATAGTTTGCGCGAGAGACACTTCCAAAGTGGTAAAATGTGTGTCTGCCTCCTATTTTATTAGTTACTAGTGACTTTAAAATTTTATTCATTGGGGAGTTGAAAAAACATTAAAAACATTAAGAAAAAATATTAATTATTCAGTACATAATATTATTATGTGATTTGAAAAATATACGACTATTTAGTTGAATTCCGAATTTCCGAATGTTCATCTATTGGTCCGGGTACCCTAATGACAATCTTAGTTTTGGGTTTTAAACGATGTTCTGCCATCTGGACACCATATGGTAGTCACTCGAGTATTCACTCTCGCGTATCCAAACTAAGTTGACCAATCCCTTAGCAGAGTCCTTTAAGTGGAGACGAGTTTTGTAACACACTATCTGATCTGCCCGGGCTTCACTCGGGTGGGATTTAGAATATCAGCGTGGGGGTGAAAATATAGTGCTAGTGCAATTCAAAGAACACACGAACAAAGTGAAAGCATAGTGCTAGTGCAATTTAAAGAACACAAGAACAAAGTGTCTACCAATAAAGACTCAATAGACCGATTCTTAGGTGTAGTAAGTACGTTTATAAGTTTAGGTTAATATAATAATACTTATAAGCCTCTCTCATAGGCTAGATTGTAATGATAGTAAAGTATTGTTGTCAGTACTTTACGATACTAAAAAAAAGCATGGGGGTGGAATTTTCAAAAATCCTGAAACACGTTTTTTTTATTTACCTACATACTTACCAATTCTCATGGAAATAACTTGAAAAACAACGGACATTCATACAAACTTACACCCCCTATTTAACCCCCTTGGAAGTAAAATTTTCAAAAATCATGAAATACTTTACATAATATTTTTATTTTTAACCGAAAGCCACATACATACATACATTGAGATTGACTTGATATGGACAGGGCTTTTGAACAAACAAAATGGCATTGACTCAGTGGTGCTTTAGCACCAATGCAACCTCAGTGACGTCTGGATTTCAAACGACTCGTTCATTAGTACCTTAGATCAGGTGGCGCTGATTTATCTGGTTCCAAAACCGTGAAAAATTTTGTTAGCTTGACCATATCTTGTCATTTATATCGATGCTTGTATAACAATTTTTATTGATGTAACTTTAAAAATAAATGACTTTCATAGAAACTTCCATATCCTATTTAACCCCCTTAGGGGTTGAACTTTCAAAAATCCTTTCTTAGTGGGTGCCTACGTTAGAAAAGGAACTTACTGTCAAAATTTCATGTTTCTAAACCCAGCAGTTTAGGCTGTGCGTTGATAGATCAGTTTGTCAGTCAGAACAAGTCTTTTTATAAATATTTAAACTAGCTTATGCTCGCGACTTCATCTGCGTGGACTACACCCCCATTTCATCTTCTTAGGGGTTAAATTTTCAAAAATCCTGTCTTAGCGGATGCCTACGTCATAATAGATATCTGCATGCCAAATCTCAGCCCGATCCGTCCGTAAGTTTGAACTGTATGTTGATAGATCAGTCTGTCAGGACTTTTTTATATATACAGATAACCGTTTTAAATGTTTTATTTAAATGTGCAATTATCTCTGAAAGGTCGAAAAATATTGCAAACTAGGTAGGTACCAGCTATGTTAACTAAATTTCTGAATCGATTTCGATGAAAATTGACAATAAAGTAAATTCATTAAGTACTGTGTAGTCTAAATATATAAAAGGAAAAGGTGACTGACTGACTGACTGATCTATCAACGCACAGCTCAAACTACTGGAAGGATCGGGCTGAAATTTGGAATGCAAATAGCCATTATTACGTAGGCATCCGCTAAGAAAGGATTTTTCAAAATTTTACCCCTAAGGGGGTGAAATAGGGGTTTGAAATTCGTGTGGTCCACGCGGATGAAGTCGCGAGCATAAGTTAGTCTTTAATATGATGAGAGCTGGGAAAGGGGCGGCTCTGGCCTGGGGCCTAGAGCGGCCAAGACTGCAAATCCGCCTCTGACTACCGCCTACAATCTAAGAGTATATAGATTCAACCCCCTAAGGGGGTGAAATAGGGGTTAGAAATTTGTGTAGTCCAAGCGGACGAAGTCGCGAGCATTAGCTAGTCAGTCTATGTGACAAGATCGCCTCGAATAGTACTTTTTACAAACAAATGGTACAAGTCAAATCTCCAGTTTTTAAGTACTAGTAGATTAGACAGGTAAACTAGATTTTTATTACAGAAATTATGATAGAGCACTAAAATCACGATTATGCAAATCTAGGTAATATTACTTAGGTAAGTAGGTTACTTAATATTACTAGGTAATATATTACACTTACTATGCCATTTCAAATCGATGCTTATTGGTTTAATGACTTGCTGCGATTTTAATTGCACAATTAAAATTGTACTCATATGTCATACAATGCCAATTATCTTGCACGTGAATAGGCTCTGATGATAATTACGTGTACTTACAAGCTTCAGTGGTTTCAGTTATAGCTTGAATTATATTATTAAACTTTAGGTTCTAATTGATAACCTGATGGTTACCGTAAGGTATTTTTCAACACACTTGCTCATAAAGTGGCTCTAATTTCACCGCAATTAGGCACATAATGACACCTATAATCAAACTGTGACTTTTTCATTGCTATTATTCACAAGTGAGTTATAGAATTTTTAATTTTATTTTAGGTATTGGTTGAGTTGCTTTGTTCCTAAAACAGTTTCGATACAAAAAAGATCGTGTTCAATAGTACCTACCTATTGCTTGCTCATTTCATGCAACTTCGTATTTAAATAGATAATTTCAACTTGTACGTGTTTAATAAATAAAACTTTCACTCAAATGTAACTTTTTTTTTCTGTAATAAAGAAAACTTGAAATTCCCCATTTTGTACGTGGCTAAAACGTTATCCGCGAAATGCCAAAAAAAAACAAACCTCATTCTTTTAGTCTATGGCTGATCGGCATTGTAAGATGCGCGCGCATAGGAAAACTGATTAATTGTTCCCCCATTTCGAAAAAACTATTACAACTCGTTTTCACTTTTGAAATTACAGTTATTTATTAATTAAAATGTCTACAAGTACTAATTATGAAGAAAATTATTTTTTAGTATTATTTGTGTTCGTAAACGTATGATACACGTGTGCGTTGATGATTACCGTCCTCGGCTATCTTAAAAGTTAAGACCATCACCTAACGGCTCGGGTCTCAATGGCGCCTCAGCGGTAATCACCAACATTACACACTTGTACCATAATGTACTATTGAAAACATCACACATCATTAGAAAAAGGATGTAAATATTCATGGCCTTCTTTAAGAAAACATATGGTATTAACAGTGTATTAGCCGTACCGTTAAAGCAAACCAGAGCGTGAAGTTTGTACCGATATTTCTCATACGGTTGCCAGATGACAGATTACCGACAGAAACTTTACTTTTTTATTATTTACGGTTAAGTTTCAACTTTCAAGCAAATAGCTGTCTGTGCTTTTAGGAATTAACTAGCTGATGCCCGCGACTTCGTATGCGTGGATTTAGGTTATTAAATATCCCGTGGGAATTCTGAATACTAATGAAACCCGT
This sequence comes from Maniola hyperantus, assembly GCF_902806685.2. Classification (NCBI taxonomy): domain Eukaryota; kingdom Metazoa; phylum Arthropoda; class Insecta; order Lepidoptera; family Nymphalidae; genus Maniola; species Maniola hyperantus. The sequence goes on from NC_048554.1 coordinate 11,380,171, forward strand.
ACAATTGATTACACTAAGACATTTAGGTGCGTACCAATTTTTTTACTGGAATCAACGTGTTACTAAGTAATAGGGAAGCAATGAAAATAGATTGTATGCTATTTGCTATGTATTATGGTTAAGAATCTACTTTTTACGAAGCTATTACACTGATCGCGATCGATTTGCTGTTACCCGTTGAGGAGTTCCGTCCTCTATTTACGAAACTGTTCGCCAAATCTGCACCAAATTTACATGGCACTAACATGATAGTATAACCTTTGTATAAAAACAAGAATTGTGAAAATCAGTTAAAATTTGACGGAGTTTTGGAGTAAGATCGATAAAAAAATTGATCCCGTATCCCGAAGAATCCCTAATTGTTTTTCGGGATAAAAACTACCCTATATCTTAACCTGGACTATACAAAACTGCTACCACTGTACAAAATTTCATCAAAATCTGTTGTGTTTTGCATGATAGCAGGCACAGACCGACAGACAGACAGACAAAAACTCCAAAAAAAATAGTTTTGGGGTTTATATCGATAATAATGTTTCCCCCGATTAAAATTAAAAAAAAATGTTATTTAAGAAAAATATTACAAATGTACAGAAATTGTCCAGCTATAGTATTATTATAAGTAGATATAGATATTATAGATTTCCATATTGCTTGCAGTTATATAATTGCAAGCAATATGGAAATCAGTTACGCTGATAACAGCGTACAGTAACTGATTTTGCATTAGGCTAAAAACACATTTTTTTAATTTGTTTGATTCCGAGTAAAAAATTAAAAAATATATTGAAAAGAAAACAAAATTCAACCGAATTCCAAGTCGTAAACAGTTAATTTTATTACTAACAAAATCTGAAATAAAGATGATTATTATTATTATTATTAATTCAAACCGCAAAACTTCAAGTTTATTAGACCCAGCGCCAGTCTAGTACATGTAGGATTTTTAGGGTTCCGTACCCGATGGGTGCCAACGATACCTACCTACCTACTACATATATAACCGTTTGGGGTCCCAAGTTGCTGGAATGGCAACCTCGTACCGGAAGGCGCAGCATTGGAAGACCCTCCACTAGGTGAACATACGACATCAGACGATTCGCAGGGAGCCACTGGATTCAGGCGGCGCAAGGCGTGGCGTGTGGCAGTCCCTAAAAGAGACCTATATCCAGCAGTGGACGTCTATCGGTTAATGCAGTCCGAAAAAAAATCAAAAGCCCAACATCACGCGGTGTTTCCAGCCGGTCACCCATCCAAGTACTGACCACGCCCGATGTTGCTTAGCTTCTGTGATCGGACGAGAACTAGTGCTAGGTATAATTCCCCATAGTGCAGCGTTGACAAAGGCATGCGCATGATCTCGACGGAACCGGTTGTGTAGCATTGGCTTCTAATAGCCTGACATTCTGAACGGGCGACATTTCGCACTCACCTTCACTTGTAGGATGTGAGTGCGCGATCGATTGACATGCGATAAAAACGAATACCTACTTCGAAAAGTTAGAAGTGCGGGCACGCACCTCCAACTTTTCGGAGTTATTATTTTATTTTTATTTTTATTTATTTATTTTATATCTAATTAGAACGGCAGTGCCACTTACACACAGTACAAGAAAAAAGACATAAAATACAAAACGATAAAAGATCAAAGAATTTTGAATATGTACGCTGAGAACATTGAATGACATATTAATGTGCGTTTTAAGTAATTACTTAAAATATCACTTGCTTTAACGATGAAGGAAAATATCGTGAGGAAACCTGCATGCCTGAGAGTTCTCCATAATGTGTGTGAAGTCTACCAATCCACACATGGCCAGCGTGGTGGTGGCTAAAACCCTTCTCACTCTGAGATGAGACCCGTGCTCTATAGTGAGCCGGCAATGGGTTGATCATGATGATGACGATGACTCACCCCACACTGGTCCGTCTCGCCACTCAACTATGGTCTGTAATCTGTATATATGTCTGTGTAGTGTGTACATTGTACAATCCATTCAAAGCAGCACCGACATACAAGCGCCATATGAATTATGTAGGTATACCATAACCAAGTCGTCGCGCGTCGGCCGTCTAATTGATATTCGAGTGCGCTCCTACTTGTATGTCTGTTTCTGGGAAACCATCAACGGGCAACCACAAACCGGTCCTAATATCCTGCTGGTGACGAACTTCCAGAATGTTCCACATACTAATAATATGTAGTATATTAGTTTTTTAGTTTTTAAGTTCGCGTAAAAAATATCACCACTAAAGAATATCATCTTACAAATGCAACAACCGACTATCAAGAAGTGTAATTTATTACCAATTTTGAATAAACCATTTGATTTGATTTGATACCTATGTCAAGGGCTATCGTAAAAATAATAATGTTATTATTTTTATTTTATTTTATTTTAGATCTTATTAGAACGGCAGTGCCACTTACACTAACTAGATGATTAACAATAAATTTAAATACAAATAAAGGTAAAGGAAACAAGACACAAAATACAGAACGATAAAAGATTAACGGATTTTGAATATGTACGCTGAGAAACTCCCGAACCAGTACCCGAACCCGAACAAACAAACAAACAAACAAACAAACAAACAAACAAACAAACAAACAAACAAACAAACAAACAAACAAACAAACAAACAAACAAACAAACAAACAAACAAACAAAACAAACAAACAAACAAACAAACAAACAAACAAACAAACAACAAACAAACAAACAAACAAACAACAACACAACACAAACAAACAAAGCAAACAAAAACAAACAAACAACAAACAAAACAAACAAACACAAACAAACAAACAACAACAAACAAACAAACAACAAACAAACAAACAAACAAACAAACAAACAAACAAACAAACAACAAACAAACAACATCAATCAATCAATCAATCAATCAATCAATCAATCAATCATCATCAATCAATCAATCAATCAATCAATCAATCAATCAATCAATCAATCAATCAATCAATCAAATCAATCAATCAATCAATCAATCAATCATCAATCAATCAATCAATCAATCAATCAATCAATCAATCAATCAATCAATCAATCAATCAATCAATCAATCAATCAATCAATCAATCAATCAATCAATCAATCAATCAATCAATCAATCAATCAATCAATCATGTAAAATCATCAATAATGGTAATTATTTTGATTAAATAAATATGTTAAATTAAAAAAAAACGAATTTTTACATACAAATACAAATCGGCAATTTCATACTTTAACCCCTAATATTATGCATACATATGTAGAAGTGCAACATTTTGTTACTAAACTAAGTTAGGATTTTGGAAGTAGGGTATTTCCACCTTTATTCTTCAGGCTATTTTGATAAATGTTTAGGTACTTATTATCTTTTGATATCTCGGATCAAACCTCTCTGTCAAGGATATATGATCCAATGATATATTATGAGATAAGAGATCACAGAAGAGCGATTTATCTGTTGTCATGTAGATAGTATTTGTTTGTGAAAAATAGTGGGGTTCGAAAAATCCGTTGAAAATCACTATATAACATTAGATACCTATATTATAAATGCGAAAAGTGTGTTTGTTTTAGTTAGTTTATTGGTCTGTTGGATTGTCCTCCAATCACGTCGCAACGGAGCAGCGGATCGACGTGACTTAGTTCATTGGTATGGTTGAAGACCTGTACAGTGACATAGGCTACTTTTATACCGGAAAATCAAAGAGTTCCGACTGGATTTTAAAAAGCTAAATCCACGCGGATAAAGCCGCGGGCATCAGCTATTAGAAATTATAATTTGGTGCTAAATGCTATTCAGGTGTACATAAGTCTTCAAACTAAATTGACAGCTGTAAAAGTCGGAGCAGAAGTAACGCCTGCGTTATCACTGATGAGTTTAATTTCTTTCGCAGGGCACCACGATGCTGCAACAGATCCTGCGAGACATGTGGGTGGACCCGGAGATCCTCGCCGAGCTTGACGAGACTCAGAAACAGACGCTCTTCTGCAAGATGCGTGAGGAACAGGTACTAGGATAGACAGAAATTATTTCTGTTATAAACCAGCGCATGACAGAATTTTTGTGATGACGAAATAGTGCTTGACTGCAATATGATTAAGTAATGATGCTGCATTCTAAAGGCGGGTTACCAGTTACCACACATACTCAAATGTCAGTTCCTCCTACATCAATTCGATCTGCCTAATTTTAGCGACTCGTCAGATAAATCTATGAGGTATCATACTGGAGGTTCTGAAGGACTAAGTAGGTATATGTTACGGGCCAGTGCTATAACTAACTGGTGAAAAAGTTATGAATTTTATTCTAGAATCCTGTAGCCTTTCCGTTACTGCGCAAGTAAAGCAAGCGAGCAAGATGCACCACCATCACGCAACACTACACATGACACACAACACACTACGCACGTTTACAAACAACCTAGCATTTATTAATACGGACATGAGCATAACCTTTTAATAATAATTACAATTAGCTTCGGCAGTCTCCTAAAACTTGATGACTGGGCAATTATAATCCTACATAATTTTACGGTTTTTCGTCTAAGATGGAGTTTAGAACAACTTCGGTGTATCAATAGGATTCCCAAATATCATTATACAAACAAATAAATAAACTAATGACACCTATCATATATAATTAATAGGTACAGTGTAGGTGTAGGACCAACGTTTTTGGCTGTGCCGGACTGTTTTTAGGGTTTCGTACCTCAAAAGGAAAAACAGAACCCTTATAGGATCACTTTGTTGTCTGTCGGTCTGTCAAGAAACCTACAGGGTTCCCGTTGACCTAGAAAGGTCGAGAAAGGTATGAAATTTGGCAGGTAGGTAGATCTTATAGCAGAAATTGTGGGGAAAATCTGAAAACTGTGATTTTGTGGTTACATCACACAAAAACAAATTAAATTGTGGTCATCTATATATTATATTAAATTCAAAGTCCTGACTGACTGACTGACATAAATAATATATCAACGCACAGCCTAAACCGCTGGTCCTAAAGACATGAAATTTGGAGGGTCTATTCTTTGTAAAGAGTAGGTATCCACTAAGAAAGGATTTTTTCGAAATTCACCCCTAAGTGGGCTAAATGGGGGATTGAAGTTTGTATGAAAGTCGGTTATTTTTCAAGTTATTTGCATGAAAATTGGTATTTGGGTTGAGAAGCTAGTACCATATAAATGCGAAAGTGTGATTTATATATCTTTGGAATGGGTAACAAATCACCCATATAAATATAAAAAATAAAAATAAATGAACTACCTAATAATTAGTATGTTCAATTTTCGAAGTAAGATAACTTCTTATCTTAGGATAAAAGGTCTTTACCTGTGGATTCTAAAACTGATTTTTATTTATTTTTATGCATCTAAGTTTTTGAATTATCGTGCAAAATGTCGAAAAATTACGACTAGTACGGAACCCTCGTTGCGCGAACCTGACTCGCACTTGGCCGGTTTTTTCGCGACTCTATCGCTAAATTTAATAAAATGGCACAGTGATAACCACAAAGGTAGCTTGCATCCTAAAGCACGAGCAAAAAAGATTTTCTTTTCATGCTCTAAAATCAAAATTCAAAAGTATCTTCCTAAAACCGAATCATATGGTAGTCGTAGCAGTTAGGATATGGCCTCAAGGTTGTGATTAGACAATCGATTAGGTATTGCTGTATTGACCACCGCTCACTTGTGTGCGGAGGCCATTCGAGATCATGGGGATTGGGTAACCAGTAACCACTAAGTGCTATGTGCCAATTATGATCTACTACCTATAGAAATAATAGATCAGTGACATCGTTCAACTTTACAATGTTGTACGGGTTTGGTTTGATTATTCTGGCAGCTCTGGTTTATTTTATATCGAACTAGTATTAGGTATATTCAATTTCAATTTATTTAATTGTTTACAAAAATGACTTTTTCTAAATAGTAGTAGCTTTAACATTGACATTGCGTGTTATTATAAACTGCGCCATAGAACTCCTTCCTAACCTTGTCCGTACGATAAGTTAAACGATAATAGTTAAACACAGGCGCGGCCGTGTGACTAAATCATTACTCATGCGTGGCGAGCATGTCATTGTGATCACAGATATACCTATTTGCTAAAGATATATTCCTATATCATCATCATAATTATTATGATCTGCTTAGATCAAATACATTCTACAATACTGAAGCCTGTCAGCTACCCAACCAGCCAGCCAACTGGAGGGAAGGCATGTGGGACTCGCCGGCCGAGAGGCGACCGGTCACCGGAATACCCATTAAAACCCAGCGGCGCTCCTGAGCGTCGCCTGGCGACTGGGTCACGGGAACACCGAAGCCCGGTGTTCCCGTCAACCGCGACCCAGCCAGCGACGTCCGCCGAGGCGGACCCTCCACCGGGGACCCACTCACGAGGTCCCCCACTCTATCAACATTTTTTTATTTACTTGTTACTCAGTTTGTCTCGGTCGTGCCTCGAGGCGCGTTCCAACCTAGCCGGGCCACGAGGCCGTTAAAACCCCCGTCAAGCTGCCGCGTTTATTGTGGAACCTGCTAATAACTTAAGCTATATTTATATTATCCTACAAGCAATATTTCAGAGACAGAGGTACTAAAACTAATGAATACTTATCATTAATTTCCATCGATGTAGGTATATTAATTTCCTAATAATAATTTACTTGCAAATGCTTACAAATTACTATTTAATTTAATGCCAAAGCAGTTAAAGAAAATGTCAATGTCGAATCGTTAATGAACTGTTATTTTTAACAATCTACTCAACCAAAACATCCACCAAAGGAATATTACAAGTATGTAACACGAAAACGTTCGATTAAAATAACCCCTGCGGCCAAAACCTTCCTTCAGAGCGTGAGGTAATTTAAAAATTCATTAAAAATTCATTCAGAAAATCATCCAATCGGAAATCGAATCATTCGGACCATCCAGATATTATAACCACACAGCGCAGACCACTGCGTCTATAAGGTCATTGTAATATAACTAGCTTATGCTCGCGACTTCGTCCGCGTGGACTACACAAACTTCAAACCCCTATTTCACCCCCTTAGGGGTTGAATTTTCAAAAATCCTTTCTTAATGGATGCTTACGTCATAATAGCTATCTGCATGCCCAATTCAGCCCAATTCGTCCAGTAGTTTTAGCTGTGAGTTGATAGATCAGTCATTCAGTCAATCAGTGAGTCAGTAAGTCTGTCAGTCAGTCACCTTTTCGTGTTATATATTTAGATGACATGATTTGGGTGGAACCCAAACCAAACCATGATTTGAGTGGTTTGGTTGGTGTACCTGTCCTTATAATTAGCATCCAATTGAAATTCAACCATCTCTTGTTCTTCCAGGTGCGTCGATGGCAAGCGTGGGATCAAAAGGTCAGCAAAGAGGAGACTGACCGGCCGAAGTTTCACTCCAACGCCAAGAAGCAGGTGCAGTTCCTCAAGGGAGAAGATGGTGAACCTTGGGTAAGCATTGTTCTTTATTTCTGTTCTCCCAGAATGAATTTTAATTTTTTTGATGATCCCTTTTTTAAAATTACTACACAATTTTTTTTAATACGCTCGATAATGTGTTGAATTAATTTTACGATTCAGAAATTTTTAAGTAAGTAGTTTTGTTTTATTGGCACAGCTCGAAAACCCGAATAATTCCTCATCATTGCAACACAGAGGTGCAAATCCTCAGACACAAACAAACAAACAAATTATTATAATATGGGTACCTTCAAGTCAAGAGTGAATATGCATTTTCTAGGCAAGCGCGCTCCATCTTAGGCATCATCACTTGTCACCAGGTCTGATTGCAGCCAAGCGCTAGTCTATAAATAAAAAAAAACCAAGAACAAAGCAGTAAAAGCGTAGCAAAATCTCATGCCGAGTAATAATTTACGAAAAGATCTCAGAATATTCTACAGAAACCAATGTTACTTTAAAAGCTGCTGGCCTGGGTCTTGAAACCCTAGTTCTGGAATTGGGTGTGTAAACCAAGATCCTAAATCTTTTTCTAAACCATTGCGACACGCTAGAATCAAACGCCAAAAAAGTAATACAAATGTTGAACATTTTGTCGTCCAGGTATGGGTGATGGGTGAGCACTCAGAAGACCAGTCCATCGAGACCATACTAACAGAGGAAACTCGTGAACGCGCACTTGCGCAGGCGCGTGAGGAAGCACACCAGCTGCGCAAGTCAGTCGAGAAGGAGCTCACACATCTGATCGACTACAAACCTATGGATAGCTTAGAACAGGTTAGTAGAATGAAAATGCCCTTCAGTCTTCCGTTTTCTCCGCCAATTATAATATTGTAGGGACTTCGTCACGCCACGGTCTTGCGCCGCCTGAATCTAGCAGCTCTTTGCGACTCGTTTAATGGTGATGTTCATACAAGTACTAACTTAGTTGCTAGTTCGCTCCACAAATAAACAAAAAAATTTATTGGACAGTAAACGAATTTTCAATGTTTCTAAATCTCTCCATGGGCCTACTTGTTTCGATATTTAATCATAACAACCGGGTGGGTTCGCCCAATTCACCAATCTTATCGTTCCCGAAATATCTCCAAAAATTACTTAAGATTCAAACAAGCAAAGTACCAATTTTTCAATCTGGAGAGTAAAAATCGTTTTTTGGAGAGCAAAAACATTCCGAAAACTTAGAGATAGCTAAAGAGAGAGACGCTATCCAAGATTTTCAGGGTTAGAACCCGAAACTCATCATCATCATCATCTAGTTCACATTGCAGGACATTCGCCAACACACAAAATATGATCTTTAAGTTTTCTAAATTATAGATCTCCCTGATTCCACCCTTACTTTGCAGAAGTTCGACCTATCACCAAAAACTGTGGATTCCCTGGACCTGGAAGACACTCTGGATCTCTACTGCACCGTGGACGAGCTCCGGCAAAGGATCGCGGCACTGGAACCTGAGGTGAAGGAGAAAAGTGACAGTGAGGCGGACAAAGAGTACAAAGACTACTGCGATGATAATCTCAAACTTAACCTTAAGAAGAATACGTTGCAGTTTAATTTTATAGAAGGCAAAAGAGACGTTATTCAGGTGAGAAATCTAAATAAATATAAAAGGAAAAAGTGACTCACTACTGACTATCTATCAACGCACAGCTTAAACTCCTGGACGGATCGGGCTGAAATTTTGCAAGCAGATAGTTATTATGGCGTAGACATCCGCTAATAAAAGAATATTGAAAAGGGGTTAGAAATTTGTGTAGTTTGCATGGACAAAGTCGCGGATAGGTTACTTATAAATTAATTGGTGAATTGACTGCGTGATTTCAATTGAATTTTTTTCCTTCCTTTTTTGGTAGTAGAGTTTTGAGGTGTCAGAAGTCATATCTAAAAGGAGTTCCTTTTTCCTCTGAAGTGGTCATTGGAGACTATTCTAAGTCGTTACTATGAATGGTTTTATAATAGCGTATTACCAGAGTGGTATTACCGCCTTTCAGGATTCAGGGCTACCCCGCAACGGTGACGGAGTGAGTTTGCGCGTAGCGGCGTGGGAGCGACGCGTGGCGGCGGCGAGGGCGGGTGACATCTTACGAGGTCTGAGGGCTAGACGTGCGAGGACCTTGAGAGATGCGCAACTGCAAGCTCATGATGAGGATGCTGTGTGGAGAGAACAAGGTAATTGTCTTACAACTGACGAATGATAAGGCACATCCATAATCAGATTCAGGTTTTCACTATCATCATCGCATGCCTTAACTTCGAAACGAAGATTAGTGGTCATCATACGAATAGCTTCTCTATCTAAAAACTAAGCCCTGTCCACCCCTTATATTATCGTCTAACCATTTGCGTCTCTGGCGAGCTGGGGCCCTTTTGAGATTGAGCTCCGTTCATGTGCAAAGAAAGCCAGTTTCCTTCGCATAATGGTGGACATGAGTTCTCTATCTTTGTGGACCAAATCCTGTAATTTAGAGTTCGGTGTAGAGCTCTTCCAAGTTATCTTGAGCATTTTTCTGTAGATCCACTAAAGATGGTTAGTCGCTTCTTTTTGAGAACCCAGGTTTCACAACCTAACAAGAGATTTACAAGGCGGCCTCTCAGGTCAAGCTGTAATTTGGTTTCGGAGATTGGATTATTGAGTTTCTCACATTATATATTTTCAGAGCGCAAAGCTAAAGAAGCAGAGGCGGCGATGCGAGAGATTGCACGCGCGGCTCGCGAGGCGCACCGGCGCAGCGTGGACTTCACTCCACCTTGTCACGTTCCAGGTAATGAAAATTATTAACTTTATAATCTAATAACTTATTGCGTCAGCTCAAGTTCCCAAAAGGAGAAAGGCTTGTCTCTTAGAAACTTGTCAAGGCTACTCAAGCGGTGTGCGACCATTACTAAAACATACGCCTACCTTGCTCCTGATGAAATGGATCTGAAACATTGAGCAAAAACGTGTCGTGCGACTTAGATTGCCAACTTATGTGAAGTTACGTTCATGTTATCGTAAAATAATAAAGAATGAGGAGCTATTTTCAATTAAATGAGGAAGTAAAATTACTTGCAACATCATTTTGCTCATCATTTACGCATTTCATCTACTATGTAATTATTGTTCTAGCCGGTAAACCACCAAACAGAGAGGCTGTGCTGGAGTGGTTCAGAAACCAAGAACTCAAACGAGCAGTAGGCCTGGATGAGAACAACAAACCTGTTAACTGGTTCCATGGTAAGTCCATAGAAAGAACGAAGAAAGATTGGGTGCTAAGCGATTGATTTTAAATTCTTCGAGTTCAGCGCACTGCCCTGAATTATTTGCATAGATCATGTACAAGATTAGGTGCTTAAAATTTTTCTTTTGGCTTTTCCAATTGCCATGACCAATTGAAAGGGATTAGGGCAAAGAACTTTAAATCCATTTTGGTTAGACCTTTTTCTGATGACTTATATTTGTCACCACAGGTTTGATCACACGGTCAGAAGCGGAACAGACGCTGTCACAACAGCCAGAAGGGAGTTTCTTAGTACGTCTGTCGGAGCGAGTGTGGGGGTACGCCATCTCGTATCGCGCCGCGCGCTGCAAGCACTACCTGGTGGACGCCAGCGATGGGTACAGGCTGCTTGGCGCTGGTCAGATCGCGCATGAGACTCTCGGTATGTTTTTTACACCGGTATCGAAGAAGCTACCGGTTTTAAACAAATTGGGTATTTCGAGATTTTTTGGGGTGCCGATTACGGAAATAACATCCATTTTAAAATCAAAGATGGCCGACTTTATTTTAAAGAAATCCTATGGATACCATTTTCAAAGTTTCCCGGGATGCTGATTCTGAAAATGCTGTCCATTTTGAATTTCAGGATAGTTGTCGTATTTTTCTTTCCAACAAATCCATATTATGGTTAATTTTCGTGGGTTTTCGAGGTGCTGATTTCGAAAATACGATCACTACAGTATAATATGTATATATTGTACTAGATCATGCCAGCGACTTCGTCCGCGTGGATTTAGGTTTTTAAAAAATCTGATTTTCCGGAATAAAAAGTTGCCTATGTCAATTTCCGGGATGCAAGCTACCCGTGTACTCTGTTTCATATAAATTCTGTTTAACAGATTAATGCCTCTAAGAATCCTGTGGGAACTCTTTGATTTTTCGGGATAAAAAGTAGCCTATGTCCTTTCCCGGGATGCAAGCTAACTCTGTACCAAATTTCATCAAAATCGATTGGACTGTTTGACCGTGAAAAGCTAGCAAACAGACAGACAGGCACACTTTCGCATTTATAATATTAGTATGGGTTACAATATTGTCTCTTTTCACAGCCGACCTCATCAACTACCACCGGAAGGTGCCCATCACCGAAAGCGGCGGGGAGCTGCTGTCAGCGCCGTGCGCGCCCAAGCACGTGCCCGTCATATAACCGCCATTTTGTCGCGTTCCTAATACCGTTAGCATTTATTGAGATAAGCGCACGCGCAATCGCGTAGTTAGTTTATATGTTAAGTTGGACGCACACTATCGCAACGAAGTACGGCTTGTACTTGTTTGTTACAGTCCGTTCGCGTTAAGAAAATAGTGAGTCGCTGTACTCCGATCTAGCCACGCCTCCCGACCAATCAGATAGCCAAGTTCGCAATTGGGTATTTGACTACATCAAAAATAAATTATTTCTCAGTGATTATAAAATAGAGGGTTTTCCAAAATGCGTAAAATCCACGTCCTTTGTTAGTTTTGAGTGTAATATCCATTTTTAATTATCGATTAAACTTTAAAAGTACGTCATTATGATGTAACGTCACATTCCAGTATTTCATAGAATATCGCATACTAAGTGCGCGGTTTGATGTTTCATAAAAAGTTACTGATTTGACTAGTTGTCAAATACCGTTGGCCCCAATATTGAATAGACGAATCTGCCAAAAAGTAATGCATTGAAATTCTCTTATTACTGCTATACCATTGCAAACTTAACCTTTACCCTGCAGTTGCACTGATGATTCACTATTTTCTTAACGCGAACGGACTACTAGTATACATCTTGTAGTGTGCGACCAGCTTAAGGGGAGTCTACACTGTATGCATATTGATATTTAAATGTAACATTAGTTTTAAAATGTTACATAGGTAATTATACAATATTGTAATATTAATACGTGAATAATATGTGTGTATTGTAACAATATTGAGTTAACTATTAGTATAAATGTTTTGTTTGTAAATGTAACATTCGCAAAATATTTGCATTTCAATGTTGAGAAATGTGTTATATTTTATAATGTTATATAATTAGACATGTTATATAGAAAAGTTAAATAACGCGTTACAACGTCAGGACACCTGATTTCTAGGTATTCGTATAGTGACGCCAATTCTATAGAACATAGAAGTAAGTAAGGGCGTCATCCTTTTCACAATATTCTTGGTGGAAAAGGGAAAGCCTTCACACCATTCTTGGCGGAAAAGGAAGAGCCTTATTTCCAGTTTTGTTATTTTAGTTTGATTTGAATTGATACGATTGTGTGCATTATTTGACGTGTTATATAAGGGACCATTTAAATAAGCAGTCAATATATTATTTAGTCACTAAGTCGTAGTTTATATTGTAATATTATGATTGAGATTATGACATTAATCACTTAGGATAATAATTAGTATCTTCTGTAGAAGTATATTATGTTAACTTGTAACACCGCTTCGAGACAGAAATGCGATTTTCATAGTTTCTATGAGCTTCCTTGTAAATTTGTACAGAAATATCAACGAGTAGGTACCTACTTACAATATTTATCTTTAATGGTGCTAATTAAATAGGTATCATATTTTACTCCATTTAAAATCTAATCTTTATCGATTAGCAATAACTTTTGCATAAAATTATAATGTGTTTTTTATTAAAACCTATCTGCTTGAGAAAAACTAGTAGATACGTTTATTTTGTTTATCATTATAAAGATGATAATAAGGTTCTCTTGCACCAATCCGCTAAATGTGTTAGTTTTTGTAGTTATCTATCTTTTTCTTATCAACCTTGGAATAAATTTATCGAAAAATGACTACAATAAAATTGGTGCAAGTGTAAACATAAAAAAGTTTGGATGAGCTTTGCATATACCTACCCGAATATTAAAATTGTGTTAAAATTTACATAAATGGAATGCTCATGATGATTATATATATTTGTAATGTTATACTGTAGTAATACGTCTTTATTTATAAGTCATAAAATAGGCCAACCGTTTGACTGAGATATTACCTGCAGGGCGTTTATGCACTCATCTGTATACCATTCGTATTCATGATTCTTCAAAGTAGCCGTCATACAAATACGTACATTCGGTTTGTATTTTTTTGACGGATCAGTGAAATCACGTATGTGTGCACAAACGCCCGTAGGGTTAGTATAAGATTTTACATCTCACCATCGTTGATAGAAGGTGGTCAAGTAAAGAAACACATCAGCGTTAACGTGAAATGGATTTTAACTGCCTTGTTTTAAAGCTCAAATTCGTCCATATATTTTTTTTAAAAAGAATACTAGCCATGTTAAATGACTAATATTCCCCTTTCCTCTCCAATTAAGCGTCAGGCTTGTGCTAGGAGTAGGTACGACAATAGTGCAACGGGCGAGGTTTGAACCGTCGACCTTTCGGTTTTCAGTCCACTTCTATACCGGTTGAGCTATTGAGGCTCTAAATATCTACCAGCCAGCGCTCCAAGTGGAAAAGTTGCGCAATTAAAATCAGTGGTGCTGAATTTTTAACTTTAAATCAAGTCCTTTAAGTCCATTGTACTCTGACGTTTAGTGTTTCAACTTTGAATTTTATAAACGTTGGTGAGATGTAAAATTTTATACTAACCATACAAAGATAGCTGCGGGTTGCGGAGGAACGGCGGTGACGTAACAGTTAAGCCGTCAATACCCCTCCTGCAATACTGCCTTAGGGACCGTCTCAGACGCTGAACCTGTAATGATTATATCGATAGAGTCTCATTATTGACATAATACTCCCAGAGTGTGGGTGAATTGAAAACTATGCCAAAGTTTCGCAATTGGTATCGCAACAGTGCAACCAACGTTGTTTCTTCGACACATTACGCTTAGTGTACGCTTCTGTTGTCTGCTATTTTTTATATTATACGGATTAGCCAAAATTTTAAAACTTTTCAATAAAAATACTTGAAAAATCACTGCTGTGTTCATGTTGATTTTTCAAATACTTTTTAATAACCTAGGCTACCTAAATCCATTACTAAGTAATTTAATATCAGTGGCTCGACACCTTTTAACCGAGAAAAATATAGGCATCAGCATGATGATAGATGACTAAACTATTATCATCTAGCACTAGTTTCATTGGAGCTCCGTCGACTAGCAGTCGTCATCATGAACGACCCATCGCTGGCTCACTACAGAGAACAAGTCTCCTCTCAGAATGAGAAGGGTTTTGACCATAGTCACTTTTGGACGCTGACCAAGTATGGATTAGTGACTAGCAAGGATGCAAGAGTAATTAAGTCAGTAAGCGTAAAGTTATGAAGGAACAATGGACGGTGACACTTGTGATTTGACTATTATAACATTATGCCATCTAACATATGCGTAGAATATTGACGATTGATCTTGTGTTTTTTGTTTAGTCATTAACTGCCAATTAGTTTATATATTAATAATTTAAAATTATATAAAAATAAAAATAAATGTATTCGTTTTATTTGATAACCCGCTTGTTTAATTAAATTCTATCTTCTTCTTGTACCTATTCTACTCCCTTTAAAACCTCTCGCACTGCCAAGGGTCACTGGTAGAGATATAGAGATAAGTGCTTCCCTGTCCACTTTTGCTTTCTTTTTCTCTTTACTGTAAATGTTTTTGATACAAATAAAAAAATAAATAAATAAATAAATCCTAACACTGATTCTACTAATAGAAGTTCGGTTACGAACTTACGAACTACGAACGCCTGTCCAGTCCATAACTTCTTTAAATAGGTTTAAACTAAGTACAGTACGCGGCAGAAAATAATGTACATCGACCTTTAGAAGGAGATAGTGGATTTGTAGAGCATTGTCTCTGTCGTTGAGACCGACAAAACGTCATATAGATATGAGTGACAGAGACAACGCTCACAAAGCCGAAATGTCATTCTAAAGGCCGATGTACATTATTTTCTGCCGCGTGCTGTATAACAAAATATGTTAAAATCACAAGATTACTGAACTGTACATATCAAACAAAATGTTATATAATGTTATATAACGAAAATAGTATGTAATGTTATAAAAACCTCAATGTAGACACTGCTTTAGATGTAAATTATACTGATAATAAAAATCGTTATATTCGTAAAAAGTTTTAATATTGCGTGTAGTTTTACAATGTACATATTTACAAATAACTTCAATATCATAATAGAAATATCTACTACCAAAAATTCATCTAAATTCGTTATTATAAGGACTAATTTATTTATCTATTCATTTCACATAATCTAAACCAAACACGTTTTTTTTTATTTTAATGTTTCGAAATCAATGTGAAATTATTAATAAGT
Organism: Maniola hyperantus; assembly: GCF_902806685.2. NCBI lineage: Eukaryota > Metazoa > Arthropoda > Insecta > Lepidoptera > Nymphalidae > Maniola > Maniola hyperantus. Next base: position 11,396,205 of record NC_048554.1, read on the forward strand.
AATACAAATAATAAGATGACATTTTTGAAAATTATACAAGTATCTAATAAATATGTTGACTAAACACAATAAACAATTATTCTAAGTATTTTATTATACTTTCACAGCACACGCAATACATTACATTTCTAACAAGTAGGTATTTTATTCTTTAAATAATTATTAAATTAACAGAAAATATATTAAATTACTACATATTAACCATCAAAATTTCAGTATCAATCTCTCATTATTAATTATTTAATTATCTAATAATTATAATCGAGAACATTACAGAAGAGACAAAAACGCAAGCGGACGGTAATCTCGTCTGTTTTCGTTTTGGAAGCGATTTTTATATCCGAGACATGTTTTTTGCGTTCGATAAACAAAAACAAGATTGCCCTCAGACTCATGTCCGTCGAAAATTTCGAGAAAGCTTTCGATTCTTGACATCGAGACGTTTTGTCAACAACTCTCGGATTTCTTGGCGTGAATCTATACCCTATCCGCGGAATGAAGTTACTATAGCGCTTCCTCTACCTAATCCCATACAAAAACAGAGAGAGCGCTATACTAACTTCATTCGACGGATAAGCTAGTATAGCGCTCTCTCTGTTAGATACCCATTGAGATGATAGAGCCAATCAGAGAGCGGCATATTAACTTCATTCCGCGGATATCGTATACACTATACAGCCGGTTTTATTTTAGAATTTTTATTCCTTGAAGATCGCTGTTTTAAATTAAATTCCTCCAAACCAGAAGGTGGAGTTTTTTGAGACGTTTTATGAAAATACCGACAATTTTTTTTTTTCAATTTTGGCTTCTCCACAAGCCATGGCCGTACAGTCACATGTAGGGCAGGTTTGTTGGTGTTCTAGAGCTCGGTGTTATCTGCAAAAAAATGTACCATAGATAGACTCAACTGAAACAAGTGTAAATTAAAAAAAATTAATCAAGTGCGAGTTGGACTCGCATACGAAGGGTTCCGTGACCTATGACGCGGCATTGATCCCGGGTGGCCTACTTACGCAACGTTCGTTGACCTCTAGCGTCAGTCAGGTGTTTTATTTGCATCGTGAACTTTAACAAAATATAGGATTTTTTTATTTTTTCGCGTTTTTTTAAGGTACCTATCATACCAGTAATCATCAGCACTATCACCTGTCTTTGTTTTTGCTAGCGTTCTGGTTACCCTGTATGTGAGTAATTAATATTAAAGGAGAAAAGTAGAAAACACTTCCTGATATAATATTATTATTATCAATTAGATTATGCCCACCACTTTTTCCGCGTGGACTACACTTTCAAACCCCTATTTCACCCCCTTAGGGATTGAATTTTCAAAAATCTTTCCTTAGCGGATGCCATAATAGCTATCTGCATGCCAAATTTAGGCCTGATCCGTCCAGTAGTTGAGCTGTGTGTTGATAGATCAGTCAGTCAGTCCGTCACCTTTTCCTTTTATAGATATAGATCTAGATTTATCAACGTACCACTCAAACCGACGCGAATCGCGCGACAGGTGTTGAACGTTGGCCTCACAGTTTGATAAGTTCAAGAACTGGTAAACTTACATTGCTATCCCAGCCGTCGTACGATTTGCTCCCCGCGTTGGACATCTGGGGTTTTTTCGCTTTCTTCATTGGACTGTTGCTGGCTGAAACAGAATAAGGGTTGAATGAATACATATATATCTACTTTAAAAGTGCTTAGTCTGAAAACTTGTACCTACAGTTGGTTGGCCGATTGTCCAATTCGAAAAAGGCCGACAGTCAGCAAAAAGAATGCTTAAGAGCGGTTACGCACTGCGTCCGATCTGAGTCCGTGAAAATACGTTACTTTTTGTTTTGTATGGTAGCTTATGAGTTATGACATATGTCGTTGATAATAGCTGGTATTCTCACGGATGACGGTCGACGGATAGAACTCGAATGACGGAAGTGCAGTGCGTAATCGCCGTAAGTAGGTACTCACTTTCAGGGTTTTGTGGCGCTTCGATAGTTTTCACCTTCTACTAGGTGGTGGGCGCGTAATCGCCGTAAGTAGGTACTCACTTTCAGGGTTTTGTGGCGCTTCGATAGTTTTCACCTTCTACTAGGTGGTGGGCGCGTAATCGCCGTAAGTAGGTACTCACTTTCAGGGTTTTGTGGCGCTTCGATAGTTTTCACCTTCTACTAGGTGGTGGGCGCGTAATCGCCGTAAGTAGGAACTCACTTTCAGGGTTTTGTGGCGCTTCGATAGTTTTCACCTTCTACTAGGTGGTGGGCGCGTAATCGCCGTAAGTAGGAACTCACTTTCAGGGTTTTGTGGCGCTTCGATAGTTTTCACCTTCTACTAGGTGGTGGGCGCGTAATCGCCGTAAGTAGGAACTCACTTTCAGGGTTTTGTGGCGCTTCGATAGTTTTCACCTTCTACTAGGTGGTGCCCACGACTTCATTTTTAAAATCCTAAATCCATGTGACTTGTCATGGGGACTGTTCATTTTCGAGGACAAAAATAGCCGTATGAATGAATAAATGAATGCACCCTGGGATCAGTGGCGTGCAGATCATAGAGGCATAAATGCACTGCTTACCCCAGTTGTAATAGCTCAATGCAAATTTTACATTATGACCTGCCAGTAAACAGGATCCCCTAACTAATGCCTACCCTGGCTTCAAACCCTGTGCACGCCACTGCCTGGGATGCAAGCTCTTTTTTTACACAGACAGACACTTTCGCATTTATGGTATCAGACTAAGGTATATATTATGGATTTTAACAATAAAGAAATTTTAGAAAATTTAATAACATTATGGTAGGTATTTACCTCCAGGCACGTAAGGCAAAGAGAAGTCAGGTGGTGTTTTCTTGGTGGCTTTTTTGGCAGCCGCTCGACCACGCAGGAGTTCTTCATCCATTACCAGTTTACTGTTCACCCTGTACAACACTAACTTATGTTAGTATCTGATAAATCAATCAATGCTATTGAAAATATTATGCGCCAAAGAAACATTGCTATAAATTAATATACCTAGTTAAAGGGTTTTGGTTTGTGGACAATCACACAGAAGCTTGCCATAAAAACAGCAGGCCAAGATTTTTGTAAAAAACTTTTTTTTTTGCACAGTAGTAACCTTGTTTTTTCTTAATAAAGATGATAACGCTTGCTGTCCATCATGAATCACCATGGGAACCTATGTACCTAGCTTTCCAAATACCCAATCCAATCCTGAAAATTCTTTCACTGATGATAGTTACAATAATCCCTAGTGCTATAGGCTATAAATAAGATGAACGAAGTTGCGGGAAAAGCTAGTTTTTTAAAACAAAAATAGCGAGCAAACGAGGAGGCGGATCACCTGATATTTAGTGATTACTGTCGCCTATGAACATTTCAAATCAAATCAAATCATAAATTTTATTGCCTTTAAGTTGCTGAGTGCTGCCATAAATTATATAAGGAACACAGAAAAATATTAATAATACAGATAAAGAATAATTTGCAGCACCAGAAGAACTATCAATGCGTGCCAGCCTTTCAGCCTTTCGATAAATTGTTGACCCGCCCCTTGAATAACCCCAAGTTGTAATCTAGTAAGAACACCACCGAAGGGAATTGGTTCCACAGTTTGCATATGCGTGGAAAAAATCTGGAACTACGTAAACTAACTTACTTCTTTATATACGGCGTTCGTGGATAAGTATTCACAGGCACTGGAAATGTATTGAAGGTTTGTTCGATGGCGCGCGCGAAAGAACGAGGCAACGACGGCTTTACTCCAACGCTCGCCACCGGTCCTCCAAAACTCGTTACGGGTGCACCCAGACTCGTTACTGGTGCACCCATACTCGTTACTGGTACACCCAGACTCGTTACTGGTGCACCCATACTCGTTACTGGTGCACCCAGACTCGTTACTGGTGCACCCAGACTCATTACTGGTGCAGGTACGGCCGAGGGTGCACTAGCTGTGATAGAACTGCACATTTCGTTTGGGGCTATTGTACTTGATCCGATAGTTATAGGGACCTGTCAAGAGAAATATTTTTTTTCAGTTGGTTGGTGTGTTTAAAATGGTTAACCCACTGAGATTTTTGTCTCTATCATTTGTATGGGATTACGTAACAAAGAGAGAGCGTTATATCTACTAACTTCTTTCCGTGGATAGAGTATAACTTAAGTCTGAACTAACTATTAAGTTTTATTACATAGGTAGGTACTACTGAAGAAAAAAATACCAATAGAACTAAAGCATCATAAGTACCTATGTAAAGTCTGTTCGCTGACTTAGTGTCGCTACACCCGCAGGCACACTTAATATTTTGCTTTTATTATGTTAAATTTCACTGCGTTTGATAAATAGATTTTGTAAGAATAAAATAGAATACTATATTATTCTTATGGTTATTGTAATAAAATAAGAATATAAATAATAAACACAAGTTGGGTAGCGACACTGTCAGCGAACTGACTTTAGATAGAAGCCGCTTCCAATAGCAACTTATCTCTGTATTTTGATGTATTTTGATTCTGTATTTTGCTTCTGTATTTGATATTATGTAATGAATTTTGTAAATAATAATCAATTAGAACTTGCCACATCGCCTTGCTGCGTTGTAGTTGGTTGCAAAGATTTCTTTTCCCCAGAAGTCGTTTCCATTTGTGTTTCAGCACCTAGCAATATATAAGTAGGTAATTATTGTAATTTTCTAGATTTCAATTTTGCCTTAGGAGTTAAGGTCGATGCACACCCGCAGAAGTGAAGAAGAGCCGAGTCTTTTCAATACTTAACAACTTCGTCCGCCGTCAACAAGTTCGCTTTACAGCTTTTTATTCATCATCATCATGATCAACCCATCGCCGGCTCACTACAGCAGAGCACGGGTCTCCTCTCAGAGTAAGAAGGGTTTTGCCCATAGTCTACCACGCTGGCCATGTGCGGATTGGTAGACTTCACACACCTTTGAGAACATTATGGTGAACTCTCTGGCATGCAGGTTTCCTCACGATGTTTTCTTCACCGTTAAAGCAAGTGACATTTAATTAATTAAAACGCACATACCTCCGAAAAGTTAGAGGTGCGTGCCCGGGATCGAACCCTCGGCGTCCGATTAAAAGGCGGTCGTCCTAACCCCTAGGCTATCACAGTTTTTTATTGGTATAACGAAAACAATACTGCGCCTCGGCTCCATTCCACTCTGCCAATGTGGGTTTGCCCTTAGTCAATACTCAACAGTAAAGAAGAGTCAACTTACCAGGAGTGTAGTTATAGTCAATCAAAGATTCTCCCGCCGTGCTACTTGTACGAGATCTACTGTTCTCCTGTGAAACAAAAAAAAGTAATTAATATTTCGAACCATGAAATCATTATAGCGCGCAACTAAGGTAGTCACAAAAAACTACAAATATATAGATAATTTTAAATTACCGAAACAATATTCAACGTCCATTGCTGCCGTGGTTTGCCGGCGATTCTAGGCGCTCCTTGAGGTGGTGGTGACTATAGTACATAAAAATATAGATTATTCGAAAATCCAAAACCTATCTCGTGAAAAGATTATATCAGATTTGAGATTCCTTTGGGTGATTGCGATAAAACAAAAAATAACGTTGGCCATCTTTGATTTGAGAATTTATATTTTCATAAAATAAACAGTGCGGTCAGCTAGTGCTTTATAAAATTTTAACATTAATTAACAGGCACTAAAATATCTAAAACTAAAACAGCAAAAAGATGACGATTTGAGAATGGACGTCCATTCTCAACTCGTCATCTTCTCAAATCAAAGATGGCCAAGACTTTTTAAATTTATTACTGGTATCGGGATCTTAGAGTGCTGATTACAAAAACTATACTCATTTTAAAACCCAAGATGACGAACCTGAAAGATTTTTCTTTATTAATAAATTTCAACCTATACTTACTAATATTATAAAGAGGTAAAGTTTGTAAGTTCATTTGTAGGAACTAGATACTAAAACGAATTTAAAAATCTTTTACCAGTAGAAAGCTACATTATTCCTGAGTGACATAGGCTACATTTTATTTTCAAAACAAATAGAGATCCCTGTGAAAATTTTAATAACCTACCCGTGCGAAGTCGGGGCAGGTTAAACGTACTAAATATTACTCAATGACTTTTTACGTACTTCTATTTCCTTGCCTAATTTCTTTCGGAGTTCAGCATTAAAATTCTCGGTAAAGGCATCTGTGATGAAGTATCTGAAAAAAAAACTGTGAGGTAGGTATTTATAAGTTAGCCTAACTACTAGCCTAATAACTAGCTAACTAAGTTAGCCTGAGAGTTCTCCATAATGGTGTGTCACAAGTCAATCAATTCGTACTTGGCCAGTCTGGTTGACTGTGGCCAAATCCTTCACGTTCTGAGAGGAAACTAGTGCTCAGTAGTGAGCCGGCGATGGGTTCATGAGAAAGTCTCTATTATTATGAATTTTACAGGGAAAATCGTATTATTCAGAAGTTATAACTTACTAGGTGATGTCCGTGACTTCGTACGCGTGGATTTTGGTTTTTAAAAATCCCGTGGGAACTCTTTGATTTTCCGGTCTCTCCATGTCACTCTCCAGCCCCCCAATTGTGTAAGAATAACCATTTCATGGCTATCGCAATCGTCAAGAATTCTGCCCTTTGATTGGCTGTGAAAAAATGTAAACAGCGAATCAACCAATCAAAGGGCAGAATTTCTTGACGATTGCGATAGCCATGAAATGGTTATTCTTACACAATTGGGGGGCCGGTCTTTATCTACACCCATGCAAAAAATCACGTCAATCCGTTGCACCGTTGCGACGTGATTGAAGGACAAACCAACAAACTAACACACTTTTGCATTTATAATATGGGTAGTGATAAATTATAGCACTTACAGATTTGTTTGAATAAATCAAAAAAGTCCCGAAACACGTGGGTGGGTTTGAGCCGCAAACCCGTACATAAACCACAAAAATTTATTGGAAACAATTATGAACCATTTAAATTATAAATATTTACTGTAGAGGAATCACCTTTATCTCAAACGCAGGGAGTTCCCTCTAGACTTAACCGTTATCAAAGCTCAACAAACAAGTTTATTATTACACCTATTTTAGTGCCACTACATATTACATGACTCATATTCCCATAACTTTAATGTCCATAATTGTGCAAAACAATTTTCGCAACCGCAAAATTCAGTTTGTTGCTTTTGTTTAGTATATAAAGTGTATGTTTCGGGATAATATGCATCAAATCATCTCAAGACTTGCAAGAGCTTGTAGTTAAATAACATTAAATTAATAGCAATTAATTACAAATAAACTAATAATAATGAATTTCGCAAAGATTTTCTTGTTCGCGTTCGCTTGCATCGTGGCGTTGACAACAGTTTCAGGAGCTCCAAGCCCTAAATGGAAGTTGTTCAAGAGAATTGTAAGTATTTTCACCTTTTTTCTAATTTTGTATCAATGTGTTCTATGTATTACTTCTTGCTAAGTAATTCTTTAAAGATTGTTCAATATTCTTTTCTTTCTTTTCTTTACACCAATATAATTCATTAGTTTAAAGTATATTATTAATATAGGTATTGGGGGGGGATCAACAAAGTTTTTCAGAGCCTACGCAGACGAGAGATTGCTGTCAAAAGTAACTCATCTTTTTCTATAGCATTTCGCCGTAGGTACTATTACTTAGTACTATTCATCTTGTGCGTTATGCAATGCAGTTCTTATTCACCCATTTTTGTCCTACGGGGACAATAGTTCCTCGTCTGCGCAGGCCAGGCCATTTTTCAAATTTGGTATTTTAGAAACTGGTTTTTTAATGGAGCAAGTGATGATTCATTCCAATGAATGTGCCTTTACAATCTAAATAAAATTTTAACAATATTTCTCGTTATTTACAGGAAAAGGTCGGCAGAAACATTCGCGATGGACTCATCAAAGCTGGACCAGCGATACAAGTTGTTGGTGATGCCGCCACTATCTACAAAGGCTAAACTAATCTTCACTTCTCTCCTACATACGTCCGAAAATACACGACCGAAATATCGTCCGGTAATATCGCCGGTAATACCGATATTAACATCTCGGAAATCGAAATACTTACCTACACTTCAATATTTTGTAAAAAATTTGTGACGCCATGTGATCGTAAAAACAGGTCAAACACATAACCCACCTTTGGACTTCGCCACAGTCGGGTAAACAATAAATAAGACAAGATATCGCATGTAGTCACTACCCATATTATAAATGCGAAAGTGTGTTTTTGTATGTGTTTGTTTGTTGGTTTATTGGTTTGTCCTTTAATCTCACTGCAACGGAGCAATGGATTGGCCTGATTTTTTACAAGGACACCTATAGTTTGAAGACCTATAGGCTACTTTTTATTCCGTAAAATAAAGAGGATCCAACGGGATTTTTGAAAATCTAAATCCACGCGGACGAATTCGTGGAAGTCAGCTAGTATCTAATAAATGCCTACCAAACAAATACCAAACGTATAAAGGAGAGATTCTATTCTTAATAATTAAGTCTGTACAAAGAACTTTTAAAATTTACATTTATTAAGTCGAAATCTACTGCCAAAATGAAATAAGATCTAATTTTAAGAATACTCATATTGTATTAATAAGTCGAATATGTACATAGTATTATATAAACAATTATTTATTACTAAAATAAAGTTTAAATTATTTAATAATAACTATTTTATTCATTAAAATTTTCTCAAAACCCTATCTGTGCTACAATTTAGTGTACTGTGATCAAGACAGATGGACTGCATTAATTATGGCCTGCAAAATTGTAAGTCGTATTCTGCCACCCGATGGGCAGTCGCTGTATCAGTCCCGCAAATTGCTAATGCGCGTGGCGGCCTTTTTAGTGAGGTCAGCACTAGACTGAAGTTTCCAGCTGATGGTATATTTTTATTTCGGCTGACGTCAAAATGACGTCATTTCGATGTTAATGAGACATGGTTCCAGCGCAATAGCAATTATACAAACTAATAATTAATAGGACTTATACAGTTCATTCTGTGTGTCTGCATCAATTTTGCAGTTCCCAATCAATGAAATCAATTCAAATAAAATTCAGTCCAATGGGGTCCTGTCTAGCCCACAGACGTTTATCCAGGTCTAGCCCCATAGAGAGAACGAACCTACTTATGAATATAATTACTACGTATTGTTACTCCGAAGTCCGATTTACCATCAGTCGTTTTACGACGCACCAGCATGAAGCATCACCGCAAAGTGGTTTGAATTTACCGTGACGCATGCGTCTCGAGCTCTCCTGAATTCGCATCATTACCTATGGCAGCCATTGCGTCTGGCGTCTCCATTGGATCTTGAGTTAATGACTTATGCTGCAGTAAGTAGATGTCTAACATCTAGCTATAGCTGTGATAGCCTAGTGGTTAGGACGTTCGACTTCTAATCGGAGGTTGGGGGTTCAATACCGGGCACGCACCTCTAACTTTTCGGAGTTATGTGCGTTTTAATTAATTAAATATCACTTGCGGTGAAGGAAAACATCGTGAGGAAACCTGCATTTTTTTTTTTTTTTTTTTTAATAGATATAGCGAGCAAGCGAGCAGGCGGGTCACCTGATGTTAAGTGATTACCGCCGCCCATGAACATTTGCAGCACCAGAGGAGCCGCCGATGCGTTGCCGGCCTTTTAGGAATTTGTTGGTCCGCCCCTTGAATAACCCCATGTTATAATCTAGTGGGAACACCGCCGATGGGAGTTGGTTCCACAGTTTGCACGTGCGTGGAAAGAAGGATCTGGCGCAGCGGACGGTCGAAGTGCACCAGACACTCAGATGGTGAGGGTGAAATTCCTTACGGTGGCGCGCGGTGCGGTTGTAGAAAAAAGAGGGTGGAATGAGGTCAAAAAGCTCTTCAGAGCACTCCCCATTATACAGGCGATAGAACACGCATAGAGAGCTAACGTCTCTGCGGTGCTCCAGGCTTTCCAACGAGCCGGTTAGTTTGGGATCGTCCACAAGTCGAACAGCTCGCCTTTGGATCCGATCAAATGGAAGGAGTTGGTACTGGGGTGCTCCAGCCCAAAGGTGGGAGCAGTACTCCATGTGAGGGCGGACTTGCGCCTTATAGAGTAGGAGCCTATGCTCGGGCGCGAAGTACCGCTTTGCTCTGTTGAGCACCCCAAGCTTTTTGGAGGCTAATTTGGCCTTGCTTTCCAAATGATCGCGGAATTGAACCTCGCTCGAAATGTGGACTCCAAGGATCCCAATGCTGTTGGAAGGTGTGAGGGGAGTGCTCTGAAAGAGAAGAGGCAGTGTAAAAGGGGACTTCTTGGCGGAAAACGCGCAAACCTGTGTTTTAGTTGGGTTAAATTGCACTAGGTTTTGTGCGCCCCATTCTGACACTTTACCTAGGCAGGTTTCTATGTCAGACACAAGTTTGGCTCTACACTCCTCCAGCACTGCGCGAGAAAGCAGTGTATGTCCTTTGTACAGGGCATCACCCGTACTGTCATCCGCATAGCAATGGATGTTGTTGTGATGCAACATGTCATTGATATGCAGGATGAACAGTGTGGGCGATAGCACCGAGCCCTGAGGGACGCCAGCATTGATGGGTTTGAGTTCCGAGCAAAAACCGTCGACAGCGACCTTGATGCTGCGACCGTCAAGGAAACTGGCGACCCAATTACACAGCTGCACTGGTAGTCCGTAAGATGGTAGTTTCGATAGAAGTGCCCCATGCCAAACCCTATCATGCACCCTGCATGCCTGAGAGTTCCCCATAATGTTCTCAAAGGTGTGTGAAGTCCATTCCGCACATGGCCAGCGTGGTAGACTATGGCCAAACCCCTTCTCACTCTGAGATGAGACCCGTTCTTTGTAGTGAGCCGGCGATGGGTAATCATGATGATGAAGTAGATATCTGTGTGTTTAGAGAGCTAGCATAGGGCAGCCGGTGTTCTGCATGTTTGTGCTGCGGTTGGTTCACCTACTTGTGCCGCAGCAGAGTCGATGCAGAGGGCCGTGCTCGCGGCTCGGTGCGCAAGCACGCGGCGAGCAAGTCTCGTGCATGCGCCGCGCCGGGCAAAGCACCGCGAGGGCCACTGCTGCCCGCTGCCAGGGCAGCGCCACCCGCCAGCCGCGACACCACTTGCTGGTGACGAGGTGCCAGTTTCCCTGCGAATGACATCATAAGTATCTTTTGAAAATCTTGAACCCCCTTCCCACCCTATGTCAATAACGTGCTAACAACATATTGCACTTTAAAGAAAGTCAAGGAACCAAACTCATAAGACTACAGAAATATCATACTTACTAGAAAATCCTCGCAATCCAAGCCCAAATCAATTCTTGGTATGGACCAAGAGTTAAAAGTAAGATGGTATTGCAGTTATGGCAACTCAAACCCCAAAACTGTAGGACAGTACAGTAAAAGCGTGATTTTTTTATATAGCGAGAAAACGAGCAGGCGGGTCAGGTGATGTTAAGTGATTACCGCCATTTGCAGCACCAGAGAAACCGCCAATGCATTGCCGGCTTTTCAGGAATTCGTTGACCCAGCTTTTGGAAAACTCCATGTTGAAATCTAGTGGGAACATCGCATAAAGGAGTTGGTTCCACAGTTTGTATATGCGTGAGAAAAAAAAACTGGTACAATGGGTGGTCGAAGTGCACCAGGCACCCAGGTAGGGAAGGTGAAATTACAGGTGCAGAGAGGAAAGCTGCAAGATAAGGCTAAGAAATATATTATCATTAAATGACAAGATCTGAGTAAGGGCTCCATTGGACGAATGTTGCATGCTTGTAGTCCGTCTAATAGGATTATTTGTGGATTAAGGATCCACGATTAACCCCCATAAAATTGTTGTAGAGTTAAGACAAATTCTAAAATATTAACAAAATACTGACCTACAGTCTTGATAATAAGCGCAAGTTGATCGATGTCAGAATCACCAGGAAACAGCGGGTCTCCTGTCAGCATCTCTGCAAATAGACAGCCTATCGCCCAGATGTCCACCTCTGGACCATACCTGTCAAAACCATACCAAACAAAATTTGGTTTGATTCTTTGATGCGCGAAAAGGCACCTTCAAATTCTTCTTCAAGACATCTTTAAAATGAAGGGGGCTTAAGTTTTATTCGATTGGTACTTACCTATAAGGATTTTATGCGGTAATGACAAAAAGAGGGACTAAATAATTAACAAGCTCTTAAAATCTAGGATATGTTTCAGTAGTCTACCGTGAGACTCCTCAAATCATGAACTGTCCATGAAACTTATCCAAGACAGGGGCGGCAGGTTAGAAAAACAACTTGCCCTTGTCTTATAGCTAGACTATTTTCAGAGAAACTTTGAGAATTAAAGTTTTTATAAAAGAGGTTTTTAAATAGAAAAGCTTTTCGCATGATGACTTCGTTTTGAAAAAGGCATGCGATGATGATGATAAAATACTTTTTCGAAAAAGAAAATCTTATTCTTCCTGGCTCGCAGCTATACTATTTCGGCTTTCCTGAGTTTTAATCAATGTGGCGATAAAATTAGCTTTACTTTATGAAATTCTTTGTCGAAAATTTTCTGAAGATTGTGTACAAACCTATGCTCGGCTACCAGTAACTCCGGAGCTCTGTACCACCTTGTGGCCACATACTCCGTGTATGGTTCTCCGGGTGCGGCCAGAGCTCTTGCGAAGCCGAGGTCACATAACTTGACAATTCCATTGTTAGAGACTAACACGTTTTCTGGTTTCACGTCACGATGAATGATCTGAAATGAGAAATTCAAAACGAATTTTAATTTTTGGCACATTGGTCTCATTTCATACCATAAGACACTAAAACGGCATCAGTGACCTAAGGTGCAGAACATAAACTAGAGAAAACTAAAAATACTCCTACAGAGTGGATTGGATCCGTAGCCTTACTCCACTCCCTAGGTATGCGTTGTCCTGAACCTGGAAATGATCTTTTCCTCCCCACAATACTAGGATCCAAGCAAAAAACAAACTTCCATGTACTTTAAGCTCACAAAAACTATGCAATAACGTCTTGAGATCCAAATAATTACCGAATTCTCAACAAATACTAGGATCCAAGCAAAAAACAAACTTCTATGTAAGCTCATAATCTATGCAACAACAATGTTTTGAGAGTGAAATATTTACCGAATTCTGATGGCAATACTCAATGCCCTTCAACAGCTGGTAGAGGTGTTTCTTCGCGGTATCTTCGCCTAAACCACCGGGAGATGACTCCAGTTCATCAAGCAGCGTATGATCCAAGTACTCGAACACTAAGTAGAACCGACGCTTTCGACGGAACACCTCTATCATGTTCACTAGATGGTCATGGCGTAGTTTCTGGAAACAAATGATAAAATGTTACATCTAGGGTGTTCAAGGTGGAACGACTGGTACTAGCAAATAACATAATTTTCTAGCTCTGCTGGTCAGTATACCAACACGAGTCCATTGTCAAGATAGGGGCTTCTTTAGAGGACGATTCAAAAGACATGTGTCATATTCAACCTTTATGCAATGCATTAAGGTCGTGTAAAACACATGTCATCTGAATCGTCGTCGCCCCTATCTTAACTATAAATTCCGGTGTTAATCCCCTCCCCGTCTCATCCCTTCGATCCCGCAGGTTTGCTGTCTCAACGTCTCTATCAACCAACTGTATGAAGCCCCTCTTTAGGCTGTGATAACATTATGACCTCGGTCCTAACCTTCAGTATCAAACTCTCTGATCCTGAAGACGATGCAGCCATCAAGAAGATGGCGGCATCGTCTTCTGTCTCCAATAACTTCTTGATGGCAACAAAATGTAATACCCAAAAAAGAACTCTGACACAAATCGGAGGATTTCCGATGATTTTAATTAAAAAAAAAAAAAAAAAAAACTTCTTGATGGCGACCAGCTGCTTAGTGTCTCGACATCTGCATTTCATATAGACTCAACTTATCTGTGTACAAACCTTCAGCATCCTAATCTCTCTGAGCGCCATCTTCTTGACGGCGGCATCGTCTTCTGTCTCCAGGAACTTCTTGATGGCGACCAGCTGTCCCGTATCGCGGCGCCTGCATTTCAGCACCACGCCGTACGAACCCTCGCCTACCTGGAAAAGGTAAACCTATTACTTATATGCAATTGCTGGCAATAGCAAATAATTTCATACCTTTTGTTAATTTCAGAGCAAAGAAGCTTGCATCTTTTAATTTTTGGAAAAAATGGTCATCTGTATCTCAAATAGTAAGGTGGTTGGTGGCTGTACCAGTCTAAATCCAGGATAAAACCAGAATCTGTAGTACTTAAATCGTCGACGACTGAGGAGATCGGTAGTCTGCAGACTGCAGACTATCCGGGTTCCCAACACGATGCGATGTCAAGTTTACCAAAGTATTATTGCAGGCTCATGAGTCATGACCACGGATTAGAGAAAGTAACTCATCTGTGGTCATGATCAAGTAAAAAAAAATGAACTCACAACAGCCAACTGCTCGTATTTATTCATGGCTTGACTCCTAGGGGTGGAGGGGGTGAGAGAGCGTCGGTCCATCATCGTGCCTGCGGTGGTGAGGCATCTTCAACACCTGATGACTCTGTGGAAAGCATGCACTTTATTCTTCAAGAACTTCCTAATCTAGCGCTACACAGGCAGCAGTGATAGCCTAGTGGTTAAGACATCGGCCTCCTAGCCGGGACTCGTGATATCGGGGGTACGATTCCGGGCACGCGCCTGTAACTTTTCGGAGTTATGTGCGTTTTAAGCCATTAGGCCCTTTTCTCTTGCTTTAACGATGAAAGAAAGCTATTGTGAGGAAACCTGCATGCCTGAGAGTTCTCCATAATGTTCTCAAAGTTGTGTGAAGCCTGCCAATCCGTACTGGGCCAGCGTGGCGGACTAGGGCCTACCGTCTCATTCTGAGAGGAGAGCGGTGCTCTCATGCATCTCGTGCACAATGACGATGATGCCAGGTACCTACGTAAGATAGAAGCAATGGTGTGTAACGAAGATTCTATAAAATATACCATCAGTACACAATGGCCTAGTGCATTTGGTAAGTGTTAGCCAATCTGTAAACGCTGACTGCGAATTGCGCCAAGATCCTTTGATGTTAGTATGAAACCCCGCGCAAGCCAGCGGATGACCGCACGCGGCAAATGTCAGTTGTATTGTTTTGCACGTTCGCCGATTGCGTTAGGCCAATGTGTACTAGGCGTTTAAGTTATGAACTTAATAGATAGTAAGCATAGTAAGGTTGTTAATTTATTAATAACCTTCGAATTATTGAAATATGTTGCAAAATAATTGGTTCAAACAACTAACTTCACAAATACCTACATTTAATCAAATAGTTACGCTCTATAAGAAATTTACATGAATAATAAGTATAAAATTACGAAAACCCCAAAAATATTGAAACACCACCTTTGAAAATTATCTGAACTTTAGACAAGTTACTTCAAAAACGCTTCAAAATGGATTTTTAGAATTTGCTGTCAACGTGTAGACAAAAGTTTGGATTGAAATATCAAAAAAATCGAATCTCGCACCAACTACTTATTTCGGTTTTTTTTTATGAGAAGGAAGTAGTTACTTACATTGATTTTGAAAAATTAACTTTTAAATTCAAATTTTTACATTTTATTGTATAAAAAACTGATAGTTTTCAGACAAAGGCCGTTCTACAAATAACATTAATTCCTAGTTTGGTTGTCACCATAGATTTTGTCGGTGTGAATATTTAATTTTTGACCAATGGTATAATTAACAGGCGTCAAGAAGTACATGTACCATTTTGCACAGTGTGCACTATGGACGAGAATCTAAGCTAAAACAAGCTTCCAAAGTCAGGAAAAATCTTGCAATAGGTATACTCTGTCCGCGGAAAGAGGTTAGTGGGCGCTACCATTTTGAGTCACCAACCAATTACAAACAAAACTGTTTTCTAATTGAATTTTTTTGAAAACATGTTTGTGATTGGTTGGCACCTCAAAATAGTTAGCGCCCACTGAGATTTTTTATCTCTATCACTCACGTTTGGGATTACGTAATCTGTTACGTATTCCCAAACGTAAAATATGATTTATGAGATGAGAGCGCTACACTAACTTCTTTCCACAGATATAGGTAGAGTATAGATTAGAATGGCCAAAAACCTTCTCACTCTGAGAGGAGACCCGTTCTCTGTAGTGAGCCAGCGATGGGTTGATCATGATGATGATGATAGATTAAGACCTATCAATTTAGTTTAGTTGAAAGATTGTGTGGAACAACTAACAAAATTAGGCACATTATAACGCTGCCAGCAAAAATTAAATAACTTAGCAAATATGACTGTTACAACTGTATGACTGTAGACAAATATGACAAAAATGGAATAACTTAGCAAATATATTTATGATCAGGAGGTGGATCGCTCAATAAACTCAATCTTCGTAAATACATAAAATATAATTTATTATTTTAACAGAAAGACATTACTTTTTCCAACGATAACGACAACTCACAAGTGACAGAGTTACAAATATAGAACGCTATTTTATTCTTTCTTTACTTTAGATGTAATGAGTTTACATACAAGTACATCACGTTCTAATACGCGCCCTTAAACCATTACATCGCAAACAACATAGTGTGCCCGTAACTTATTACAGTGTAATATAAACACGCCCTTACATCGCGCCCTTAACCTATTACATTGTAATATAAACACGCCTTTACAATTTTCTATCAATCAATAAGATTAAATAAAACTCTCGAAAATATTTGATTATAAAAATAAAATAACTATAAACTAGTTCTACGGCAAACACACAATATTCCTATTAGGTATATTATGCCCTATGCCCCCTTAATCAAATATCTTCTTCAGACATAATTCTGATAAAAATGTTTCATTTTAGGACCATGTAAACTTTTTGTTAAAATATCTGCAATGGCATGACATATACAATTATTTACATCTGGTTGCTTACGTGATCTAAGGTTATAACGTGGTTCAACCCTTTCCACAACGTTTTTGGTCTCGTCTTGAATATCAAACATTTCTTCATTGTTTTCAGTATCATTGTTATTATCAACTGTCTTAACAATGGTATCAACTTTATCGTCTTTATTATCATCCTCTTTAGGATTCTCTCTTGGCACAGACTCTTTTTGTCCCTCATCCAGATATATAGGAACAACTGTGTCCTTTGTTACTATATTATTGTTATCACCAGGAAAAGTATTCTCTAAAAATTTAACATCTCTATATACATGAACGGTTCTCGTCTTTGGATCCATCAACCGATAACCTTTAGTGTTATAAGGATATCCAACAAAAATCGTAGGTACTGTTTTACTGTCCAATTTTTGTCTCTTTTGTTTCGGTATCAATCCGTAAGCTAAACAACCGAACACCTTAAGATGACTTAGATCAACTTTCTTTCCTGTCCATAACTCCTCCGGAACACTATCTGTTACAGCCTTAGTAGGACTTCTATTTTTTAAATATACAACAGTATTTACAGCTTCCGCCCAATACTTCTTATTTAAATTAGCTTCGCATAATAATGCTCTTGCCTTTTCTATAATCGACCTATTTGCCCTCTCAGCAACACCATTTTGCTCAGGTGTATACGGGACCGTCGTCTGGTGCTTAATACCTTCAGACTTTAAAAATTTATCAAATAATCGATTACAGTACTCAGACCCATTGTCAGTCCTCAAACATTTAATTGATTTGTTCATCTCTTTCTCTACTTCCGCCTTATATTCGCGAAATTTCTCAAAAGTTTGACTTTTATTCTGCAGAAAATATACATGTGTTTTCCGAGTAAAGTCATCGATAAACAGTAACATGTATCTCGAACCACTGAACGACGGCTCTTCCATCGGACCGCAAATATCGCTATGCACTATTTCCAAGATATCCCGTGCTCTAGTACCTTTGTTCTTAAAAGGACTCTTACACGTCTTACCTTCAATGCATGGGATACATGGTTCTATCAAATCATTTTGTTTAAATTCAATTCCATTCACTAGGTTTTTTAACTTATCCATATATTTTTTACTCAAATGTGCTAACCTTCTATGCCAAAGATTCGATAAATTTTGACTTGACAATGTCACGTTCAATGATAAGTTTTGATTTTCGTTTAATTCGAAAATTCCACCAACATCCTGACATTTGACAATTTGTTTATCCTCTTTCGTTATGATACAACCTTTTTTGTTAAAATTCACAACGTAATCTTTTTCAGCTAGCTTGCTCACAGAGATTAAATTCATGGACAATTCGGGAACATGCAAAACATTATCCAATGCAAGTTCTGTATTTGCATTAATCTTTACATTAGCACTCCCTTTACCTTGGATTGATAATTCTTCCCCATTTGCCACTCTTATTTTCTTATCCGCCTGCTTTTGATAATTGGATAAATTATGTACATCGTGGGTCATATGGTGTGAACATCCACTGTCAATGTACCAACTCTTCGTCTTAAATGGCTTCTTGTCTACTGTAGTCATGCAAATCGACGCAAAATTATTTACAGTTCTAATTTGCTTCTTTTCATTGCATTCTGATGCTTTATGGCCTGGTTCATGACACTTAAAACATTTAAAAACTTTCGACTTATTTACCTTCGAACATCTATTCGATTTCGATTTTTGGGAAATCGTGCCCGATTTGTTTGCCATCATAACATTCGACGATGTATTTCCACTTGACTCATCTCGTTGTCTATTTGCCTCTTGTATCAATTTAGTTTTAATTTGCTCAAGAGTCAGTTTTTGTCCACTGTTGTCTACAGCCATTATAAGGGGATTATATACTTCACTCAACCCGCTCAGCATAATAGACACTATCCAGTCATCATCAATTGGAGCATCGATATCATACAACTGATTAGACAAAAACATTATTTCCGAGATGTACTTCTCCATAGACTCGAAGTTCTCAAGTTTACATTGCCAGAGTTTCCGTTGTAACGTAATACGTCTTCCCCATCCCTTGTCTTCATAAGCTTTACATAGGCAATCCCAGACCTCTTTTGCAGTCCTTGCTCTATAAACATGCGTGAAGCAATCGGGTTCAAGTAAAAGACAAAGTGTTGCTCTTACTTTTGTGTCCACTTCTTTCGTTTGTGTACTCGCTTGACCTTCATTCGCTACGACCCACCACCAGCCTTTCAATTCAAGATAGTTCTTTACCTTAAATTTCCAATAGGCAAAGTTTTCTGAGCCTCGCAACTTTTCTATGTGGCCGCACAAACCTGAATTAGACTCATATCTTTCTACCATGATTGAATTTTCAGAGCTTCTAGTTTTAGATGTGAAGGCCCATAACCTATTTATGATTAGGAGGTGGATCACTCAATAAACTCAATCTTCGTAAATACATAAAATATAATTTATTATTTTAACAGAAAGACATTACTTTTTCCAACGATAACGACAACTCACAAGTGACAGAGTTACAAATATAGAACGCTATTTTATTCTTTCTTTACTTTAGATGTAATGAGTTTACATACAAGTACATCACGTTCTAATAAAATATGACTGTGCTGTATTTGTGTCATGAGTCACGGAATCAAAAACGCTTTCCGCTCATGGTTTGGGACGGTAGATAATTGACCAAATGCACCTTACATTTCCCATGGCTTTTATAATTAGAGCTTATAACTAACTATTAGTTAGTGGTTTTTCACTAAGGGCCAATTGCCTGACAGACGGTAGTGTTTTATGTATATAAAAATAGCACACATCAATCCTTTCAAGGGTTGGTAACCAAAAAAAGAGCAACGTGGGTTGCACAAATCATGTATTACTTAATACATTCATCCAGCATCCTGACTTGTGCAATCGTTTGTAGGTACTTTTATTGACGGTCAAAGTTTAGTTGTAACCGTAACATAACTTTAACCATCTGTCATGAAACTGGACTAAGTAATACTTATATTTATTACTAGCAGATGCCCGCGACTTCGTCCGCGTACTGGTTTTACATGAGATCTGAAATTTTCCCGCTACAAAAGGCCTCACTTACCTACTCACTCAGTCTCACCTTAAGACACGGAACCCAGAATACCTAAATGCGATTTTTCATATCTCTTAAATGCGAATTTTCATATCTCTAACTTCAAAAACGTAGGATTTTCATAAATAACCCTTCCACCCCCATTTTAATTTAGTTAGATCCTTTCTTATCCCCTACCTTGTAGGGGGTAGGGTGATACCTACCCCCTAGAAATAGCCTACATTTCAAATTTCAATTAAAAATAACAATTGTTAAAACTTTTCTATAAAAACATTGCCCCCTATTTAACAACCCTTAAGGGGGGAATTTCCCAAATTGAATTATACAGATTTTTATTATTTAATTTTCACGTCTCTAACTCTAAAAACATAGGACTTTCATACAACCTTCGACCCCCCATTTCACCCCCTTAGGGAGGGATGTTCTCAAAACCGTTTCTTAGCTGACACCTACGTCCTAGAAAGAACCTACCTTCCAAATTTCAAGTTTGTAGGCTTTGTAGTTTCTGAGATTTCGTGATTAGTCAGTCAGTCAGTCAGTCAGTGAGTGAGTGGTATTTCTCTTTTATATATTTAGATATTAATATGTTCACTACTGGGCACAATAGTAGGTACAACATGATATTATAATAAATATTTTTAAATATCACTATCAGCACTAAATCTGGTAGGTACCTAGGTAAATAGACTTGCTTTCAGGGTGGGCCCTGAAAAGTTAGCAGACAGACAGACAAAAATTAAAAAAAAAATTCAATATTATTCAAAATAGATAATAAATTACGCCTTTTGATGGTTGTTTGTTAGATTTGTAAGATATAATGGTCATAATTATTACGCGAACTTAGAATTAAAGTGACACTTGTCACAAGTGTAAGTAGATAATTTATTAAGTTTTCTTTATTTGCATGATTAACCCATCGCCGGCTCACTGCAGAGCACAGCTCCTCTCAGAGTGAGAAGGGTTTGGCCATAGTCTACCACGCTGGTCATGTGCGGATTGGTAGACTTCACACACCTTTGAGAACATTATGGAGAACTCTCAGGCACGTAGGTTTCCTCACAATGTTTTCCTTCACCGTTAAAGCAAGTGATATTTTATTACTTAAAACGCACATAACTCCGAAAAGTTAGAGGTATTCTATGTTAGATTAGACAAAATATAATAACGTAAAAGTTAATCTAAAATTAGCGATGACAATGGCGGTAATCTTTTTGCGATGGCTTGTTATTTATAGAACGGCGGGTAGGTACCTAATAGCTTGCTATTATTTTACGATTTGCAAAATGTCAGGGACACTACTGCAGAATAATTAATAACGCTGCAAATAATATTTGAACAATTTGTGTGAAGTGTGTTTGTGGTGTGTGAAGTCTACCAATCCGCACATGGCCAGCGTGGTAGACTATGGCCAAAACCCTTCTCTGAGAGGAGACCCGCGCTCTGTAGTGAGCCGGTGATGGGTTGATCATGATGATGATGATGATAACAAAGTTCAATGTCAGAAAATGTTTGCTATGCTAACAAAATAAACGTTTCTAACTTAGTTAATAGTACCAACCTGTAGTCGGCGACAGGTTGAGATGGCAATCGGGGTATGAGGCGGGGGGACGCCCCGTACACGCGCACGTCACCCGCGCTTGCCCGCACCGGGTTAGCGCGGGGGCTGCGCGGGTGTGCATGGCGTTCCCTCTCCGATTGCCATGTCAACCTGTCAAATAATTTGGTGGTTTGGTGGTTAGAGACAGGGCGGTCATGGTCAAATTGACACAAGTGGGGACCATTACAAATACATTAGGTAACTTTTCATAAACGTAATAAATGGCTTATCTACATTCTACATACGACACTAAATATATAAATAAAAGGAAAAGGTGACTGACTGACTGACTGACTGATCTATCAACGCACAGCTCAAACTACTGGACGAATCGGGCTGAAAAGCATGCAGATAGCTATTATGATGTAGGCATCCGCTAAGGGTTTATGAAAATTCAAACCCTAAGGGGGTGAAATAGGGGTTTGAAAGTTGTGTAGTCCACGCGGACGAAGTCGCGAGCATAAGCTAATTTTATTTACACCAATGTAGTTGGATGCAATAAAATATACCTATTTAAGTGAGAGTCGGAATCGCACATGAATAGTTCCGTAAGAAATACCAACACGTTTTTTATTTATTTATTCAGATACAAGTTAGCCCTTGACTGCAATCTCACCTGATGGTAAGTGATGATGCCGTCTAAGATGATAGCGGGCTAACCTGGAAGGGGTATGGCAGTTTTTATTAAACCCATACCCTTTGGTTTCTACACGGCATCGTACCGGAACGCTAAATCGCTTGGCGGCACGGCTTTGCCGGTAGGGTGGTAACTAGCCACGGCCGAAGCCTCCCACCAGACCAAAATTACTACGTTTTATTAAATTCAATTACAAGCTAGCTCTTGACCGCGACCTCACCTGATAGTAGGTGATAATGCAGTCTAAACTCTAAGGTGGTAGCGAGCTAACTTGGAAATTGGAATCACCATCATCATTATGATGATGATGATGGTGATGATAGTCATGGTATATTATGGGAAAATTTCAACTCTCTACCTATTACGGTTTATGAGATACAGCCTGCTGACAGACAGACACACAGACGGACGAACTGCGGAGGCTTAGGACTCTATCGAGTCCTGTTGACAAATTTCGGGAACGGAACCGTAAAAATGAAAAGTCTAATTTTGAAAGTTCTGTGGCCCTAAATAAGATCAACATTTATGGACTTTCCAAGGCTACCATCATTGTCATCATCAACCAATAGACGTCCACTGCTGGACATAGGTCTCTTGTAGGGACTTCCACACGCCACGGTCTTGCGCCCCCTGAATCCAGCGGCTCCCTGCGACTCGTCTGATGTCGTCCGTCCACCTAGTGGGGGTCTTCCAACGCTGCGTCTTTTGTTGCGAGGTCGCCATTCCAGCACCTTGGGACCCCAACGTCTATCGGTTGTACGAACTATGTGCCCTACCCATTGCCACTTCAGCTTCGCAACCCGTTGAGCTATGTCGGTTACTCTAGTTCTCATACCAGGGCTTATAAATAACTTAAAATACGAACCTTCAAGTAGGCACATAATGTCGACATTGTACATACGAGGAGGCAGAACAGCAAACGTCATAAAAAATGAACCAACCACACACAAACATGTCATGTCACATGGGTCGGCGCGTTCGTGCGCGTAATGGCCGCTCCACACGAGTCAATGTCAACCCCCCTTAATAACTTTATAGCTTTTAAATTGACGCACGAATCTTGTGCCTACACTTTTTAAACTGGGGTCTGATTATTATTATAAACTGAATGAGGAGGTTTCCAGGCAACGTTCGAGAAAATTTTCATAGATGGCGCTGAATTCTACAACCACTAAAGATGAAAAATAATACCTATATCTATATGATTTATGCTTTAATGTTTAGGTCGTGTCAATCAATGACATAGATGAAGAGTAACAACTAGCGTGCACAAGGGCGGATCCAAGGGGGGGTCACGGGTTTCATGACCCCCCCCTGGGCTGCGTCCAGGACCTAGGTGGACCACTAATTAAAATTGTTAAACATAATGTTTTTTATATTTTTATATACCTAAATTTTATGTAAGTTCCTTCAATACTTAATCAATTTAATATAATATTTTGTATGATGGCAAAAACATTATGTTCTTGCGAACAAACGCATCCAAAATTTGAATTTTACCGCGCCACCGCTACCTTTCATCGAGATGTCACATTTCGTGTGTCGTTCTTCAATTATTGAAGAACATCACACGGCACTTGCCCAGGGCCCACGATCGATTAGGGCCCAGTAGTCCCTGCCAGATCACCAAACTATAACAGACCAACCGATATTTTAATACCCAAAAACATATTTATTTCGATAAAATCAACGGTCAAAAAAGCCATCTCAAACAAAGGACCGTAGAGATTGTTAAATAGTCTTATATCCGATCTTTATTGCCTTTACGCAAATGATAGAATATTTCATTCTTTTTCACACTTTTTAAAAAAATCCCGACAGTAAAAACCTCTAAAAGTAAAAAATAATATATATTATATACCTATAATGTATTGGTCGGATTGGTCCTTTACGTTTATTATTTATAGTAAAGTTTTTATTATCCAAGCGCTCGTTGCATCTGGGGACCCCTAAAGATAATAGAACTATTCTTTATACAACAGATGACTTTATAGTTTTTAGTACAAAATTTTTGGCATTTATCTATATCGTAATACAATATTTCTGACATTTATCTTTTCTTTGTTTGTAAATAATGTCATAAATTTTGCGCTCGCTTCGCTCGCACGTACGGTCCACTACGATTAAAAATCCCTTCCGAGATGCAAGCTATCACTGAGTAGTACCTACCTACCTACATTTGGCCATGAAAAAGTACCTAACAAGATGATAGGCAGACAGAAAATTTCGCGCTCGCTTCGCTCGCGCTTTTGCTCTGTATTAGTTGTTGCCCGCCCGCAACCTTGTCCGCATTGATTTAGGTTTTCAAAAAACCGTAGGAACTCTTTGATTTTCCGCATAAAAAGTGTATGCAGGTTTCCGGGATGAAAGCTTTATCTGTGTAGTACCTGGTCAAAAAGATAGACCGTCAAATGGTAACAGATAAGTAGATAGACACGCTTTCGCATTTATAATATTAGTAGCTACCTTATGATTTTATCGTAAATATATGAAAAATTTCGCGCTCGCTTCGCTCGCGCTTTTACTTTATATTGGTTGATGCCCGCAACTTCGTCCACATAGATTTAGTTTTTTAAAATTTCCGTGAGAACCCTTTAATTTTCCGGGATAAAAAGCCGTTTCCGAGTGTAAACTATCTCTGAATAGTACCAAATTTTGATTTAGAATATGGACTTTGAAAAGGTAACAGATAGATAGAAACATTCGCATTTATAATACGTCTTGAACGTGACTTATCTGCTTTCTTTGCCTATTCCAAGAAAATAGTACCTACTCTGTCAAGATCATAGGGGCCCCGTTATTCTAATGTGCCCAGGGCCTCCAATAGGTTAAAGACGGCCCTGCGTGCGGTGTGCGGGGCGTCCCCCCCAACCCCCGCTCGTCATACCCCGATTACCAACTCGACCTGTCGCAAGAGGTCGAGATGTTGTGACTTGACCACGACTATGTGACCCCCCCCTGGCACCAAAGCTGGATCCGCCCTTGAGCGTGCACTGCAATTTTCCTTACGTTTCTTCCCCACAAAATCTGTGAACTATAATAGAAGTAATTAATTAATTTTGCATCGGGGAAGAAACGTTAGGATTGACTTGACCTAAAGCATAGATCATATACATACCTATAGGTATTATTTTTCGTTTTTAGTGGTGTTAGTATATTTTAAGCCCCATCTATGAAAATTTTATCGAACGTTGCCCTGAAACTTCCTCATTGACGCACGAATCTTGTGCCTACACTTTTAAAACTAAACTGGGGTCTGATCATTACTATAAACTGAATTATGACTATGCAAATACGATCACTTATATAGGGTAGGCTAGGAATATAGGGTAGGGTAATTCTTCAAACTGTGTACTAAAGAGAGCTTTTATATTTTTTATGATAGTATTTTACTTCAAGGAAATCAGTACCCTTATTATAAATGCGAAAGTGTGTTTGTTTGTTGGTTTGTTGGTTTATTAGTTTGTTGGTTTGTCCTTCAATCACGTCGCAACGGTGCAACGGATTGACGTGATTTTTTGCATGGGTATAGATAAAGACCTGCAGAGTGACATAGGCTACTTTTTATTCCGCAAAATAAAAGAGTTCCCACGGGATTTTTAAAAAACCTAATTCCACGCAGACGAAGTCGCGGGCATCAGCTAGTTTTTAAATAATTTTAAATGGGTAGGTACGTAGGTATATATAAAAAATTGTAAACGGGAGGATCCCATCCTGCGCGGCCCGTGCCGAAATTTCAGATTGAGATACCTAATTGTTTTTATGTTGTTTTTATTCAGTACTTACAGCCACTACAGCATACGGCATTTGTGCAGCTGGTATTAGTGTATTATTATATATCTATGCTGACGACTGACGATGACTGTTAAAATCCAAAGCGTGCCAGTTTCACAATTCTTAAAATTACCGAAATTACTTTTAATAATACCTACCGAAGTATATTACGCTACCGAAAAAAAAAACTAA
Organism: Maniola hyperantus; assembly: GCF_902806685.2. Classification (NCBI taxonomy): domain Eukaryota; kingdom Metazoa; phylum Arthropoda; class Insecta; order Lepidoptera; family Nymphalidae; genus Maniola; species Maniola hyperantus. Next base: position 11,422,394 of record NC_048554.1, read on the forward strand.
GTAGGTATTTATAATTTTATAGTAGGTAATGTGTTTCAACAAAAAATCCAAGAATTTAAAACTAAGCAGCTTTTTTCTAAACAGCCTAGCAACCTGTTTTATGACCTATTGTACAAAAAAATTATAATTGTATGTATTAATTTATAATATGTGCTTGCGAAAAAAACATGTACCTACTTATTTATAGTAGGCACGATGTAGTAGGCTACGCTACACATTGTGAATGAAGTGGTTTCAAACTTTCCAATAAAAAAGGCAAAACAAATATTTTGAAGGGAGTAAGCTCGCGTGTCGCTGCCTGTATAAATCGTATACATTCCGATAACGGCTCCAACTTCGCCCGTCGGTAGGACGGTAAGTAATCGCTGTCGGCAGTGGCGGATTTGCCCTAAGACCCAGTAGGCCCGGGCATAGGGCAGCCACTAGGAGCGGCCAATCGTGACTAAAAATTCACTGAACATTATCACCACTACCACATCATCTTACAAATGCAAACTTTGAATAAACGTTTTGACTTTGACTTTGACTGATGTTATGATAAAAGTTGGCAATAAAAAAATCGTTAAGTATGTAGTCTATTATCATAAGTGCTGAGAAAGGGGCGGCTGGTACCTGTTTACTACATGGCCTGGGGCCTAGGGCAGCCAAGACTGCAAATCCGCCACTGGCTGTCGGGTTACAATACTTACCGTTAACTGAACGACAGAAATTGCTTTCGGTAAACCACGGGATAGCAGTGAGTAAACCTTAAAGAGACTAGTTCACATTGGCCCAACGGCAACGCGCCCGGCCATTGCACTTAGCGAAAGAGGGGAGAAGTACACCGGCTGAGCCTTCCACGGAAAGAAGTTAGTATATGCACTCTCTCTGTCACGTAATCCCATACAAATGATAGAGACAAACATCTCAGTGGGCGCTAACCATTTTGAGTCACCAACCAATCAGAAAAGTCAAAATGGCGCGTGAGAACTTACAATTTATACATTATAGTTGCATATTTCGTACTGTCACAGTTCACGACAGTTAGGGAACTTCTAACAAAACGTCGAGGCCTCGACGTCACTGGTAGGCGTCAAATTTGGCGCATTTTTCTATGATATCACGTCACCATAGCCTAATATTTGACATATCGTCGATTCAGGATCAAACCGAGAGTTCCCTCACTCTAGTTCACTCGCTCAGAGTCGCTTAATCATTACTAGAGGCATGAATTAGTATGGATAAGGAATGCCTTAATTAACGATTAAGCGGCTCTGAGTGCGGCTATTAGTACTTAAAATTCGAATGACGTAGGCAGCACGCGCCAATGGAATGCGATGCGTAAGCCGCGTGGAGATTGATGTGCGATTGTAATTTTCAAAAAAAAAAACTTCCCCTCCTGCATTAGGAAAGGTTCGAAGCAACCAATCAACAAAAGGCATGCATCTATTACGATATGACGATTTATTAACGAGGGGCGCATGAAAATCATTTAAATTATAATCTTTTCCTTCCCAAAACGTCTGGGAATTTGGGGTATCAGCACCGTTCCATCACAGCTTAGCAATCATACAGTTTTCTCTGCAATGTGCTACGAAGCGCAAAAGCTTCGCAGGGCCTTTTCTGCGTTATAATTTGTCTACATAAGCGAGCGAGTGACTGATACCATCCATATTAAAAAAGTTTGTTGAAATTAATGATCGGTAATATTAAAACAATATATTCCATACGATTACTTTTTACAATGCATCGTCATCTTCAAATCAGTGGATTGTAAGATTGTTTTGTGAACTAGTAAACTCATAAATACTAACTGCTTCTCGATTCCGGACAAACTATGTCAATCATTTTTGCAATCTCAATTATTATGATTGACTGAATTTTTGAGTAAATACGTAGATTTCATTTATGTTCCGAGAAATTTTTCTACACAAATATTAATGAATTTCGCGCACGCTTCGCTCGCGCTTCTGTGCTGGTGATTATGTCTTTTAATGATATAGGTATGGGAGAAAATAAAGATTCTTATAATATGAAGACTTAAACAAAATAACGTGAAATAATTGCAAAGTCGGTTTGGACTCGGAAAGTTCGGACTTGAACTAGGCCGATTGTCGGGTGGCGGTGCCCACAATCTCTTTTGAGGGCTTAATCCGCGCCTAGATCTATTGCTGTTACCAAACTGTATGGATAGCTAAACTTAAGTTCCAGGTAAAAATGATCGGCGTACAGAAAGATCGCGTGCCGCGCGCGATTTGTTTTGTGATGCCATCACAAAATACTAATCAATAAAAATGTTGAGCTGCTATATTTGGGCTTCCGAGCTCCGTAGATGTCACATAACATTGCCTGTTTGTTTTTTTCCTACTATCTTTTCTGTTTATGCCAATACTTTACCTACTTATGGCAAATTTACATTTGATCTTTCAGTTTCAACCGCATTCAAATGCCTGAAGTCTCGAATCGGTAATTTGTTGTGGACTACTTCTTTGCGCGTTTGGAAACCTTGTACCTAGCTGTGGTTTTAAATTAACAGAATTATGTAGTTATTCACCATCATTTTAATTATGTTAATATTATAATAATTGGTTAGTTTATTTAGTTATTTGTATTAAAGGCTATATTATAAATATACTATTTTTCTTCCTAACGTTAAGGTGGTCTGGAAGAGATCGCTATTTAGCGATAACACCGCCTGATTGTAGGATTGCCTTTTCCATTTTATTGTACCATGTACTTTTGTGGTGTGCAACAAAGAATATAGGTACAGGCAAAGATTTATCTAACTACCTGTCTGCAATATTATTGATTACTAAAAAGTATACTATTAAAATTAAAAAGAAGGTATAAACAAAGCATTTTAAGCATATTATAACAAAGCATATAAGCAATCGAAGATTATGTAAATTGTACATGATAAAAGAGCGTGGATTTGACCTGCAGCTCGCTCCAGCAAAGCGCGGGACAATTATTTTTAGATATCCATATACATGGCATAATACCTATTGTACATATCAAATCTTTGAAAAAAGCTGTTTCATGCTGGTTTTTCTCGGTAGGAAAGGCATTCCGAACCAGTGGTAGATGCATTTGACGATTTAAAAGTACTTGTAAAAGTTTAATTGAATAAAAATATTTTATTAATTTACTAACAAAGTTTAATTGATTTACATCCACAATATGAGGCAAACTGGAGGCTCTTCAATCATACTCCCTGAGGCTGGAGACGACCACCGTCTTTCCGTTTGTGCGTTTGAGCTAATTGAATTAAAATATGACTTGCGCAAAAGTCCATGCTGATTCCTCAGACTGATATAGGTGTAGTCATAAAAATCATATAGAATAGAAAGATAATAGAAAAGACAAAAATCTGAATTCATATTTTAGAATCAGATATTTTAGAACGAGACTTCAACGATCGAGAATTCAAAGCACGGAAGAAAACCAACCAAATCAATGTATATAGGTACTGATAGATAACAACTTCAAGTCTTTTTGACAACCTCCATGCCAGAGTACAGTAATGTGCGCTATGTAGTCTTATATAGCTGGAAGGTTGGACGTTCGATTTTCGGTAGAGTCGAAATCAAAATAAGTAGCATCCTTTCTTTACCTTTTTTATAGTAGTACTATTAAGTATATTATATTCTGTGCCTAGGTATCGTTTCATAGTTCCCACGGGATTTTAAAAACCTAATATCACGCTGATGAAGTCCTGGATATCATCTAGACAAAAATTATCGACAATCACAAATCAGGTTAACAAATAAATAACAACCAAGCTGTAAACCGTTGCCGTACAAGATCGTAAAAAACAATATGGGACAAGCAAGTCAACTCACCTCATTTTAATACAAATACATACTTCCAATTTCACAGATACAAAAACAACTAAGTAGTTAAAACCTTATTGAGTAAAACCTTTTTGGTTTCATGCACCTGCAGGTTGTATTTCAATAATTAAAAAGTTAACTTATATTGTAGCACGTGTTTCGTAGTAGCGCTACGGCGTAGAACAACGGGCGTCTACGAAGGCGGATCAAGGCAGACTGACGCAAAATTTTGGTTTGGCATAAGGTATAGATTCCAATGTACTGCGAGAAAGATTTTGTATTTCATTTAATTCGTTTATTTATCGTAGTATTTCATTTAATTAAAATAAAGATTTATTCGCATCTGGTGGAGAATAGAATAGAAATATTTTTTATATAAATAAATTTTTACAAGTACTTTAGAATCGTCAAATTGGTTTGGAATGAGAAGAATTAATGATTAAAATCATGACTCTCATAAATTTTCAAAAATTCCACAGGGACTGATTGACTGATCTATCAACGCACAGCTCAAACTACAGGACCGATAGCATGCAGATAGCTATCATAAGTTATAACATAGATATCCGCTAAGAAAGGATTCTTGAACATTCAACCCGTAAAGTCTAAAATAATGGGTTGAAATTTGTATAGTCTACGCGGACAAAGTCGTGGGCATAAGTTAAGTAGTTATTTTTAATCTATTTTGATATTCTTACCCTTCCTATCTAGACACCACCGCCTATTACCGTGTAATAAAACAAAAAAACAAGTTAATCGTAAACAAGTAAAAGTAATTAGAACGTCGCATTAAAATTAATAAGCCAGTTGTGTTTTTCGATGACTAGGTGTGTTTTCTGTCCTGGTTCTCGGAGTAATACTTATTAATAGATACAGTACGCCGTCAAAAGTGATGAACATCGGCTTTTAGAATGACATTTCATTTTTGTAGATGTTGTCTCTGTCACTCATACCCTACCCATATAACGGTTTGTCGGTTTCAACGACCGAGACAGTGCTCTACATTTGCTGTCTCCTTATAAAGATCGAAGTTCATCACTTTTGACCGCGTACTTTAGGCATAGTAAGTACTAGCTTATGCTCGCGACTTCGTCCGCGTGGACTACACAAATTTCAAACCCCTATTTCACCCCCTTAGGAGTTGGATTTTCAAAAATCCTTTCTTAGCGGATGCCTACGTCATAATAGCTATCTGCATGTCAAATTTCAGCCCGATCCGTCTAGTAGTTTGGGCTGTGCGTTGATAGATCAGTCAGTCAGTCAGTCAGTCAGTCACCTTTGCCTTTTATAAATTTAGACTTAGATAAAAAAGTAAGTAGGTATCTAGTTATATTTCAAAGACAAATATTAGTCCTGTTGACTGTGTCTTATTAACCTATGGCCGCGTATTCATAATAATATCTAAGTATATCTATACTAATAAATAAAATTGAAGTGTCCATCTGTATACTTACGTACAGCTCTATTATATATTCTGTACTTGTACATATAATTATTGTTACTCGTATAAGCTAACTCCCTGTTCAGAAACAAGTTTAAAAAAAGCAATTTGCAAATAATAGTTATTATTAAAATTACGTGCCTCGTGCTCGATTTGCAACGTAATTTAATAATTATTACGTTCCTAGGTCGATCATTACGTTTACCTCAAATGCCTATTCTTTAAGGTAGTGCCAAATCTTTGCCAAATCTTTGGCAAAATCATGTTTCCATTGAATAAAAGTGACGCAGTATTTTTTTCAGCGGCAGACAAGCAAGGGGTGTGTATAAACTGTGTTTCCGCTAGATTTCAAAATGGGGTTATTCAAGAGGCGGATCAACAAATTCTTGAAAAGCCGGCATTGCATTGGTGGTTCCTCTGGTGCTACCAATGTTTGTGGACGGTAATGTTTATGGGCGGTCACTTAACATCAGGTGACCCGTCTTCTAAAAATACCGGCCAAGTGCGAGTCAGGCTCACGCACCGAGGGTTCCGTACTACAGTCGTATTTTAGATATTTTAGACATTTTCAGATTATTCAAAAACTATGATGCATAAAAATAAATAAAAATCTGTTTTAGAGTGCACAGGTGAAGCCCTTTCATATGATACCCCACTTGATCCTAGTTATCTTACTTTGAAAATTGAAAATACTAATTATATTAGTTCAGACCACAATTTAGTTTTTTTTGTGTGATGTAACCCTAAATTTAAGGTTTTCAGATTGTTTCCCTTATGTAGACTATAAGATCTACCTGCCAAATTTTATGATTCTAAGTCAACGGGAAGTACCCTGTAGGTTTCTTGACAGACCGACAGCCAGACAGACAGACGTACAACAAAGTGATCCTACAAGGGTTCCGTTTTTCCTTTTGAGGTACGGAAACCTAAAAAATAAGAAGTCGCAAGTGTAACTCCAGCATAACAATTTTCAGACATGGTCACGTGGCCGCCGCGACAGTTCACCGAACCCTCGCGTGACCCCGCGGTCAAGGGGTGGCCGAAACGAAAAAAACATATTTCATGCGCCTTACGAGCCTCTGGGGTGCACTATCTAATCTATTGATCTTCGGAAAACTGTTTGTTATTCCTAATCCATATTTTTTGTTAGCTAATCTTCTAAATATATAAAAGGAAAAGGTGACTGACTGACTGATCTATCAACGCATAGCTCAAACTACTGGGCGGAACGGGCTGAAATTTGGCATGCAGATAACTATAAACTATTATGACGAAGGCATCCGCTAAGAAAGGATTTTTGGAAATTTAACCCGTAAGGGGGTGAAATAGGGGTTTGAAATTTGTGTAGTCCACGCGGACGAAGTCGCGAGCGTAAGCTAGTAAAAAATATAATAAAAGGAAAAGGTGACTGAGACTGACAAACTAATCTATCAACGCACAACTCAAACTACTGGACGGATCGGGCTGAAGTTTGGCATGCAGACAGCTGTTATGACGTAGGTATTCGCTAAGAAAGGATTTTTGAAAATTCAACCCCTAAGGGGGTGAAATAGGGGTTTGAAATTTGTGTGATCCACGCGAACGAAGTCGCGAGCATAAGCTAGTTATCAAATAAGAAAGAAAAAAGCGAGTAGAAAGCGATGATGGCCGTCCATCCCGTCCCCCCCCGTCTCCCGCATAGAATGACAGCTACAATGTCACGATCGCAATCATCTCTGATTGGTTGACGCTCGCTCACTATTGGCCACAATGCATTGTTGCAACAAGAATCGCACAAATTCAGCCAATCAGAACAATTGAGATTGTAATAATGATTGATGCAGGTTTTAGACAATCGCCCTACAGGTATCCACAGATGAGTGAATCTCTAATCTGTGCTTGTATCTGATTAAAAAAAAGGCCATCACCGCTTCAATTTTGATATCTAAATACCTAATCGTGTACTTGATATTTAACGAAATGGCAAAGTAATGGCATTATTTTGCTCGTTATTACGCGATTAATGTTATCGGTGTAGCGATAAGCCACAACTTTCTACGTACTAAATAATAAGAGCTGCAATTTAAAGCTAATTTCAGAATAGTAGAAGCACTGTATTAGCCTAGTTTTTTGATTTATTTGCTTCGTCTCTAACTCCCCTACTAGTACTACCTATAAATAAATAAGTTATTTAAAGGCCCTCATCATCATCATCAAGATCAGGCCACTTGCTAGACCAATAGGTACTGAGAGAATCTTCTCAGGATTGTGAAGGGCTTAGGCCGCAGCCTGCCACGCTGGCAAGTTGCGGATTGACAGATTTCACACACCTTTGAAAAACATAGATGTTTGAAAACTATGAGCACACGAGTAGATATATCTATGTGCCTACATTGTATAATTTTTATGATAGTGTTTTTACCTACACTTCAAGGAAGTTTCTAAATAATTTAAATAGGTAGGTACCTAATATTCTTTCAAAAAAAAATAGACCGGAAAAGTGAACCATTATAGTTTCCGGGTTTGTTTACCCAAAGTATAACTATCTGGAGCACATATCAATCACTTTTAAAGGATTTTTGGGATTTTTCCCTTTTGACATACTTTCAGTCATGATTAGTGTTACACTTCCGTAGGGCCTTACGGCTTTTTAATATCAATTTGTTAGCAAGAAAAAAGTTATGTAGGTACATTGTGGTAGTTTTAAAAAAAAGAATATTAGCCAAGTTTATTATGCTGACTTATATTCCCTTTTCCCCTCCAACTAAGCGTAAAGCTTGTACTAGGAGTAGGTACGACGATAGTGCAACTGGTGGGGTTTGAATTGGTTTGTGGGTTTGGCGGGTCACCTCTCAGAGTGAGAAGGGTTTTGGCCATAGTCTACCACGCTGGCCATGTGCGGATTGGTAGACTTCACACACCTTTGAGAACATTATGGAGAACTCTCAGGCATGCAAGTTTCCTCACGATGTTTTCCTTCACTGTAAAAGCAAATGATATTTAATTAATTAAAACGCACATAATTCCGAAAAACAGTGATAGCCTAGTGGTTAGGACGTCCGCCTTCTAATCGGAGGTCAGGGGTTCGATCCCGGGCACGCACCTCTAACTTTTCTATGTATATACGGAACCCTAAAAACGAGAAATGAAATAAATTGCAAAAAAAAAATATTTTCTAAACATTTCGAGCACCGAGCATGTCGAAGTCTTCAACACTTTGAAGCCATTTAACAAATGTTCCTCATATTAATAAGTGCCTAACACAATAAATTTAAATTTTCTAAGAAATTTCTAGACGCATAAGTGCCCATAAAGGAATGTTGTTCAAGGATCAATAAATAACGTCAAGTGGTCCCGTATACCTGCTCGTAGACTCGCTAGCACAAAATTGCACTTCACACCATGCATGATACTTATGCATATGGTAATATTTCGATTTATGGGAGTGCAACGAACCGACCACGAAATGTAGGTACCAGTTTATTTGTAGGTAATACATAATAATAAATAAGTACACAGTACAAAACACAGCAAAAACATACAGAAAAAATCGGCCAAGTGCGAGTCAGGCTCACGCAACGAGGGTTCCGTACTACAGTCGTATTTTTTAGACATTTTGCACGATAATTCAAAAACTATGATGCATAAAAATAAATGAAAATCTGTTTTAGAATGCACAGGTGAAGCCCTTTCATATGGTTATCCCACTTGGTATAGTTATCTTACTTCAAAAATTGAAAATACTAAATATTAGTTTTTTTTTTTTTTTTTTGTCTGATGTAACCACAAATTCACGGTTTTCAGACCTACCTACCTGCCAAATTTCATGATTCTAGGTCACCGGGAAGTACCTACCCTCTAGGTTTCTTGATAGACAGACAGACAGACAACAAAGTGGTCCTACAAGGGTTCCGTTTTTCCTTTTAAGGTACGGAACCCTAAAACTAAACGTAACTACAGCAAAGGTAATAAAACCAACAATCTAGGAAGCCGTTTTAGCTGAAACCCTCGCATCCGGCGCCGGGTCAGTGTGTCAGCTGGTATAGAATGGACACAAAGACATACAATATCATTGACTTATATATTATTACTTCGTATCATCATCATCATCATCATCATCATCATCAACCAATAGACGTCCACTGCTGGACATAGGTCTCTTGTAGGGACTTCCATACGCCACGGTCTTCCGCCTGGATCCAGCGACTCCCTGCGGCTCGTCTGATGTCGTCCGTCCACCTAGTGGGGGGTCTTCCAACGCTGCGTCTTCTAGTGCGAGGTCGCCATTCCAGCACCTTGAGACCCCAACATCTATCGGTTGTACGAACTATGTGCCCTACCCATTGCCACTTCAGCTTCGCAAACCGTTGAGCTATGTCGGTTACTCTAGTTCTCATACCAGGGCTTATAAATAAAGGGCTTAGAAAAACTCAAAGCATAGCTCTCTCCATCGCCCGCTGAGTGACTCTGAGCTTTCTTATGATTTATTTGGTTTCTAAACCGTGAAAAATTTTGTTCGCTTGATCATATCTTGTCATTTATATCGATGTACAATAATATAGTACAGTACACATCAGTACATGACAGCTCGTGAAGGCAATCGGGGAAGGCCCGATGCGGACGAGCGCGGGTGACGTGAAGCTACTAGGCTTGACATTAGTAAGGTGTGACGTCAAAATGCTATATCGCTCTGTCTAATCAGAAATATTTAAATGCTTATAACTTTTTTGTTATTTGATCGATTTAATTAGTTTTTTCAGTTTACGTCATTATTTTTATCCTAGTTAATAATAAAGTAATAAAAAAAATTGGAGTCAAATACCCAATTGAACAAGGAGATACATTCGACACTGCACAAAAATCGAGGCAGCGCAATCACGTTTTAGGTAGGTAGGTCTGTGCCGGGTAAGTACGTGAAATAGAATACAATTTAACCATTTCTCAGTAATCAAATGCCATAGTGTACATATCATAAATAGTCGATAGTGTTACACAGAAGCTGTATCAGCTACGAGCTTAGCTGGCGTTATTCAAGCTCTCATGGCCAATCCGTGGAACTGATAAAATACTTATATATAATGCAGAGTATACACAATGAAGTGTCAGCAACTGTGTCGAGTAGACGAAACACTTGCAACTATTTTATGTTCTCTTGGTACTCTCGGCTACAAAACTTTTTACTTTTCTAACCTTTTTAATTTTTTTTTACCAGTCGGCGGCGAATCCCAATAGAAGGGAAATGTTTTTGACCTGTATGTACCTATGTATGTCCGTTCCTGTCCACTCGTAACTCTCAACGGCTCAACCAATTTTGATAAATGACACGTCATACTCATTAGATTCTTAAGTAATCAAAATGGCGGATTCTATGGACTTTAATGTATGGGCTGGGCTGTACCGCAGTCGCACCGCAGCACACTGCACCGCACCTATGTTTTCCTGCACCGTTAAAGCAAGTTACCTATAGACTATATTTAATTTAGAGCCTCAATTGGGGCCGATTTTCTTGTACATAATCTCTAAACTAAACTAAATTAACAGGTCTAAATCTAGTGCTATTCTTTTCCGCAAGCAACATTATGAGAGGGATAGCATTAGATTTAGACGTGCCATTTTAGTTTAGTTTAGAGATTGTGTACAACGGAATTAGCCACAGCTCAACGGGTAAAGGAGTGGACTGAAAACCGAAAAGTCGACGGTTCAAACCCCGCCCGTTGCACTATTGTCGTACCTACTTAGCACAAGCTTGACGCTTAGTTGGAGAAGAAAGGGGAATATTAGTCATTTACCATGGCTAATATTCTTTAAAAAAACTTAAAGCGCACATAACTCCGAAAATTTTGAAGTGCGTGCCCGGAATAAAACACCCGACCTCCGAACAGGAGGTAGACGTCCTAACGACTAGGCTATCACAGCTTTGTTTTAGAAAGTTGATGATTCTGATATTTTATCGTTTTTGACAAACTTTTGTGGGCGTCTGTACTTCAAGTAGAGCACATTTTTATCTCGATTCCAGTTCGTAGAAATTAACAATCGTTCTAATGTTTCAAGTCAATGTTTTTATAACAACTAAGTTGCATGTACCTATCAGCTCAACAATTTGATACTTAAGGGTCGAGAGGACACCCACCATGTCGTAGGTAATGTCCTAGGTTTTGGTGGAGGCCTATCTGGAAGTCGCTCAACCGCCTCAGAGCAGGGGTGGAGAAGTCTAGGGTTAACTTAGCAAGGTGGGGCTTCATCTCCGGACATGATACGGAGTGAATCTGCGGTCATCCGAAACAGACCATTGCGCACATGACGGGGTGCCCTGCGTGCCCGACAACCTGCACGAACGAGGAGCTACACGACGCTACCGACCGAGCTATCGCGGTTTGCGGCTTTTTGGGCTGCCCGTATTTGAGGTGACTCGAAAAGAAGAAGAAGAAGATTAGTATTTATATTTATTACATAAGGGCCACAACATTTTTGTTAAGTTTTTAAATAAAGTAGGGTTATGTAAGTTTTAGTCAGTTAGTTGTAAATAGTAAAAAGTATGTAATAGGTAATAAGTAGATATAAATAATTTAAGTTTACTTAGCTATCGCATTAGGTTAGCCTGTAAGGATAGTTTTAAGTTGTGAATAAATAAATTAAAAAAAAAAAAAAAAAAAAAAGTTAAATTACTTTAAACAAAAAACTAAATTTCTATGCCTGAGGAAGTCCACAGTATAAACCACTGCGCCCGGGAGGTCATGAACAAAAGTCAAAAATGTAAATAAATTTCTCACAATAGATAAAACTCTTTTTGGTGGGTCAGGTTGCATAAAGTATTGAAGCCTCGTATTTAGCCTCGATAGCTCAACAGTTAAGGGAGCGGACTGAAAACCGAAAGGTCGTCGGTTCAAATCCCACTGCACTTGCACTATTCAAAGTGAAAAGAGTCCAGGAAAAAAATGCTAAAAGCTAAAAAAATGGTAATACCTCGCAATTTTTTCGTCCAGCACCGATTTGTATAAAAATTTGGGATTGGGCTTATTTCGCCCTCTAGTTCATTTTCTATATTGTGCCGTCGTTGTACGCTTTTTGTTTTTTAGGGGTGAAAACTACCCCTTATTGTCAAAAATTATAAAATAACATTAAAAACCTAAATATGGGTAAAAATAATGATTCTTTCATGCTTTAGGCAATTTCATATTGGCTAGTATTCTTTAAAAAAAACCACAGAAACACAAAAACAGTATTGAAGAATCAAACAATGGTAAAACACCATGTTGCTAATATAATGAAAAGAAAGGATTTCTTTCAATCTTTTTTAGGCTCAGTTGAAGACCCAACACATGTTTGCATTTTATTTGAAGCAAGAAAGTATCCTAACCTTTTTTACACATGTTAGGTACATTCCTCCGACACCAATGGTCGGTACAGTCCTTATAGTTGCGTCATTGGAGTTTAAAAAACTGGCCAAGTGCCAGTCAGACTCCCGCACCGAGGGTTCCGTAATACAGTCGTATATTTTCGACATTTTACACGATAAATCAAAAACTATTTCGTATATAAAATAAATAAAAATCTGTTTTTGAATGTACAGGTAAAGCCCTTTCATATGATACCCCACTTGGTATAGTAAACTAACTTTTAAAAAAATGGGGGAAACTCACTTTAGTTGTATGGGTGTATAAAATAAAACAAATATTTTCTGTTCATCTGAAACTCAGTTACTTGTTTATAAACTGTTTCATCACGCCAATAGAGTCAATTGATGCGCTGACGCTCTTTAATTGGCCGCAATGAGAGCGAGCCGAGCCGGCAAACAAATATATGTATACCCATACACACCCATACACACCCATACACACCCATACACCTATATTTTGTGACATTGTTCTTCAGTATGAAGTTTCTCGTCTTTACGATTTATCTAATCAAATCCAATATATCGACTATCAGTCTGCACGCGTCCACTTGTGGATATAGGCATCTTTGAAACGGTCTTCCGCCTTCATCCACCCGTTTCCCATCACCTTCGTGAATCGTAAGGTCATCGGTCCAGCGGGCTGGAGGTCGTCCTACACTGCGCTTGCTGGTAGGTACGTGAATCTGCACTTCACGGAAACGGATCTTGGAAATAAAGGCCCCGGGAAAAAAGCTTGGGAAAAAAAGCTTAAGGAAATAAAATCTCGAGAAAAAATACTAATTCACTAAGATTATTTATTTCAATCTTTTTTAAAATCTCTTAATTGGAGCTTTTTTCTTGGAGGCTTTATTTCTGGCTACCTTCAAGAACACTTCCGCTTCATTGGTCTTCGGTTCGTTTCATTTCATGATAGGTGTCCGCTACGCAACGCAGCTCGTTTACTCATTGAGCTATAGGTAGGTACGTTTACTACGATATTAATTATAGGTTTTGTGGGTGTAGAGAAAGACTGTAAATATTCAAGCAGAAGCTCACGAAATTAGATCATAGTCTTTTAAACTTCAATAAGAACTTATTCATTTTATTGGCTCAAAATTTTCAGTTAAAGAATGTAAAACCTAAGATTAAGTACCTAAATAAGCTGTGATAGCCTAGTAGTTAGGACGTCCGCCTTCTGATCGGAGGTCGGGGGTTCACAATCACAACGGGCACGCAACTTTAACTTTTCGGAGTTATGTGCGTTTTAATTAATTAAATATCAAAGGATAACATCGTGAAACAACAAACAACCTGCATGCCTGAGAGTTCTCCATAATGTTCTTAAAAGGTGTAGACTAAGGCCAAAACCCTTCTCACTCTGAGGAGACCCGCCGTGCTCTGTAGTAAGCCGGCGATAGGTTGATGATGAAGTACCTAAAAACTACCCTGATAGTACCTTCTTTTTGTCATTTACTTACTATTTAGTAGTACCGGCGACAAGCGTGCTACGGTTCCTACGAAGCATCATTTATTATAGGTCGATCACCCCAAATGCATGGATTAAACGAATTGTAACGAATTAAGTCACGAAAGCCGTATTCAAGCCATTTGCATACCCAATGTAGGTAAATAGATCGTCATTTTGTGCAATTTATGTTAAGCACTGCGTTTAGCCGTGACAGCCTGGTGGTTAAGACGTCCCCCTACTATTTGAGAGGTCGGGGCTCGACCCCGGGCACGCACGCTATCTTTGTGGGGATACATAATACTATAGGCGTTTTAATCAATTAGACTGATAGTATATTGGTCGTTGATGATGATGATGAAGCAATTACCTAAATATATCACTTGCTTGAACGGTGAAGGAAAACCTGCATGCCTGACAGTTCCCATAATGTGTAAAGTCTGCCAATCCGCACTTAGTCAGCGTGGTAGACTATGGCCAAACCCTCAGTCAGGGAGGAGACAAGTGCTCAGTAGTGAGCCGGCAATGGGTTGTTGATGATGATGGTATACCCAATTTAGGTGAAAGTTTATTATTATGATTGACTCAACCGAATTTGGTGTCTCAAATATGGTCGCTTTTTTGAATTCAGATACAAGTTAGCCCTTGACTGCAATCTCACCTGGTGGTAAGTGATGAAGCAATCTAAGATGGATGCGGGCTGACCTGGAAGGGGTATAGCAGTTTTTATTAAACCCATACCTCTTTGAATTTGAGGTCCGGGCGAGCGCGGGTAACGTGCAGGAATAGAATAGAATAGAATGTTTTTTTATTCATGTAAACTTTTTAAAAGTGCTTATGAATAGTCAGGTAGTTTTAATTTACCACTGGTTCGGAATGCCGTTCCTACCGAGAAGAACCAGCAAGAAACTCGGCGGTTGCTCTTTTTAATTTTTCAATTTACAATGTTATTATACCGTACTATACAATGTTATTATACCATACTATACTATACAAGCAGGTGTGCGGGGCATCCCCCCCGCCTCATACCCCGATTGGCATCTCGACCTGTCGCGTACTATCCTTAATATTTGTGGGTTACCACTTTTCATACGTAATGCGTGAATATTTTCGTTCCAATCGTTCAGCAATCAAGACAATACCAGGCATTCCGAACCAGTGGTAGATGCATCCGACTATTCGTAAGCACTTGTAAAAGTTTATACGAATAAAAAAGATTTTCATTTCATTTTCATTTCATTTCATTTCAATAGTTCTGGCATACCGTAGCGTGGTACCGGTGCATTCTGGCAAGTTCTAAAAACAGTTTAATTACATTGGAGCGGGTACTCGCCGATTGCGCCGCGCTCCCGAATCGGGATCGAGCTGTGTCGTTAACCTTATTTGTTTGCATATTAGTTTATAAAATAGAGTAGTCTTATATAAAAGGAAAAGGTGACTGACTAACTGACTGACTGACTGACTGACTGACTGACTGATCTATCAACGCACAGGTCAAACTATACTGAACGGATCGGAGTGAAATTTGGCATGCAGAATTGCAGATAGCTATTAATGACGTAGGCATCCGCTAAGAAAGGATTTTTGAAAATTTAACCCCTAAGGGGGTGAAATAGGGGTTTGAAAGTTGTGTAGTCCACGCGGACGAAGTCGCGAGCATAAGCTAGTATTTTATATAAGTATCTATCCATATCCATCCATTATAATTGCGAAAGTGTGTCTGTCTGCTAGCCTTTTACAGCCCATCTGCCCATCATTTTGACGAAACTTTGTACAGAGATAGCTTGCATACCGGGGAAGGACATAGGCTACTTTTTATCCCGGAAAATCAAAGAGTTCCCATGGGATTTAAAAAACCTTAATCCACGCGGACGAAGTCGCGGGCATCATCTAGTCTTTAATAGTTTCTAAATTTCTTTGTATTTCTGTTCCCGGTTTAACAACAAATAATAAGATTTTCAAAACGACCGCCATGAAAATTAAAAAAAGAATTATTTCTTGTACGATGGTACGGAACCCTTATTATTTTTTTGACACTGGTCACTAAACAATCCACGTGGCGGTAATCTCAATAATAGGTAGGTAGGTATACTGTAAACTATTGAACTTTAAATTTATTATTGTTACGAAATATCCTAAGAAAGGGGTCTTTATCTCAATGTGTGAAACAGTACTTCCTTGTTCTGGTTATTATACCGATGACGACTTGGGCAACAAAAATTGTTCCCAATGAAATATTATCACGGTTTTGTATAGGCCGAGAGATGAGCGTCAACATAATCTTAATATATAAAAGGAAAAGGTGACTGACTGACTGACTGACTGACTGATCTATCAACGCACAGCTCAAACTACTGGACGGATCAGGCTGAAATTCTGCATGTAGATAGCTATTATGACGTAGGCATCCGCTAAGAAAGGATTTTTGAAAATTCAACTCCTAAGGGGGTGAAATAGGGTTTTGAAATTTTGTAGTCCACGCGGACGAAGTCGCGAGCATAAGCTAGTAATATATAAAAGGAAAAGGTGACTGACTGACTGACTGACTGACTGACTGATCTATCAACGCACAGCTCAAACTACTGGATGGATCGGGGTGAAATTTGGCACACAGATAGCTATTATGACGTAGGCATCCGCTAAGAAATGATTTTTGAAAACTCAACCCCTAAGGGGGTGAAATAGGGGTTTGAAATTTGTGTAGTCCACGCGGACGAAGTCGCGAGCATAAGCTAGTATATCCTAAGGAGGTATCTACAGTACGCAGCAGAAAGTAATGTACATCAAGATAGCAGATTTGTAGAGCGTTGTCTCTGTTGAGACCGACAAAACGTCATATAGGTATGAGTGACAGAGACAACGCTCTACAAAGCCTAAATGTCATTCTAAAGGCCGATGTACATTACTTTCTGCCGCGTACTGTACATATACATGCCTAAATCAGCCATGGCATATAGAGAATTATTATAGACTAGCTAGTAGCTTATTCTCGCAACTTAGTCCGCGTGGACTATACAAATCAAATCCCTATTTTACCCCCTTAAGGGTTGAATTTTCAAAAATCCTTTCTTAGCGGATGACTACGTTATAAAAGCTATCTGCATGCCAAATTTCAACCCGATCCGTCCAGTAGTTTGAGCAGTGCGTTGATAGATCAGTCAGTCAATCAGTCAACTTTTCCTTTTATATATTTAGACTAGCTTATGCTCGCGACTTCGTCCGCGTGGACTACACAAAATTCGAACCCCTATTTCACCCCCTTAGGGGTCGAATTTTCAAAACCCTTTCTTAGCGGATGCCTACGTCATAAAAGCTATCTGCATGCCAAATTTCAGCCCGATCCGTCCAGTAGTTTCAGCTGTGCGTTGATAGATCAGTCAGTCAGTCAGTCAGTCAGTCAGTCAGTCAGTCAATCACCTTTTCCTTTTATATATTTAGATAAGAGAATAGTGGACAGTTATGTAGTTATATTTTACATCCATGCCACAGCATAAGTCAAAAAAAGAAATGTGAATTATAGATAGATAGATAGATAGAAATACTTTATTACACACAAAAAATATTACATACACGAAAAAAAACCAAAGAAACTAAAACTAAGAATTATCTATATAAATAAAATTCAAAGTCCTGACTGACTGGCTGACATATATATCAACGCAAAGCCTAAACCACTGGTCCTAGAGACATGAAATTTTGAGGGTGTGTTCTTTGTAAAGAGTAGGTATCCAATAAGAAAGGATTTTTCGAAATTCCACCCCTAAGTGGGTTAAATAGGGGGTGAAAGTTTGTATGAAAGTCTGTCATTTTTCAAGTTATTTGCATGAAAATTGGTATTTGGGTTTTCGGTCACTAATGAAGAAATACGTGTTCCAGGATTTTTGGAAATTCATCCCCCACCTCGATTTTCTATATTCCACCCGAGCGAAGCCGGGGCGGGTCTGCTAGTATTTGTATACAATCCACAACAAATATTACGGTCGTCTCCTGACTCCTACACTATCATTTGTACGCCAACAGAAAACCTACACCGCTCAAGTCAACAGCAACCACTAATAACAAATCAGCAGCAACTAATAAAGTATATAGTTTTATTTGTTCATGAATTATGAGAATTCCAGACAAAAAGGTAAAATGTTGGCCACTCGACTCTGTCAGTACCTGCTATCGATAAATCTCTTACCGTGCATTTACATAATGTGACTCAGAGCTTACTCTGAACTTACTAGAAAATTACCTTACTAAGTAAATAAAAAGTAAGTAAAAAAAGTAGTACCTAAGTAAAAAAAAAGTAGCTAGGTCCTTATCTACACTAATATTATAAAGAGGAAAACTTTGTTTGTTTGTTTGTTTGTTTGTTTGTTTGTTTGTTTGTTTGTACTGAATAGGCTCAAAAACTACTGGACCGATTTTAAAAATTCTTTCACCATTCGAAAGCTACATTATCCACGAGTAACATAGGCTATATTTTATTTTGGAAAAAAATAGGGTTCCGTAAGATATTTGGGTTTTTTATTATAAAGAGGAAAACTTTGTTTGTTTGTTTGTTTGTTTGTTTGTTTGTTTGTACTGAATAGGCTCAAAAACTACTGGACCGATTTTAAAAATTCTTTCACCATTCGAAAGCTACATTATCCACGAGTAACATAGGCTATATTTTATTTTGGAAAAAAATAGGGTTCCGTAAGATATTTGGGTTTTTCGGACACAAGGTGTAAAAAATCAACCAGAAAAGTTACTTATTTCGCGTACGCTGCCTAAACTATAAAAGATAGAACCATAAAATGTTCTAATTAATTGTAGATCTTATAAATATCTACAAAAAAGTCCGCGACACACTATACCCATCTATGTCGAGTGAGGCACAGCAACCATTTTTTTATTTAAAAATCTTGAATTTTTTTTGGACTACATTTAAACGCGTTTATCTTACTCATGCTATTAATCCTTATCAAAATAAATGATTAAAATTGGACGTTTGGTTTTGAAGTTATGGCGAAATTAAAATATTACGATTTCTGCTGCACGGCCCGTTGTATTATATAAAGAGGTAATGTCGTTAATATTATATAAAGAGGTAATGTCGTTAAGTTTGTTTGTAGGGGGTAATCTTTAGAACTACTGAACCGATTTTAAAAATTCTTTCACCAGTAGAAAGCTACATTATTCCTGAGTGACATAGGCTATACGGGATCTTTAAAAACCTAAATCTACGCGGGCGAAGCCGCGGGGATCAGCTAGTATTATTTAAACGTGATCTTTTCAATCTTGCAATCAACCTTTAGTAAATGGAACGTCCCAATGATCAATGAGTTATATCGCGCATCTGTTTACCAACTACTAAGATGCTGAACGATAGATAAACGATAGGTATTCGACAGTTGAATCGGAACTGTCTTGGTAGGGGGGCTGAACGAAAATATTGCTGCATGGACTCTGCGGGTGCGCCCACATGTTCTATAGTGATGTGCGATGTACGATTTATCGATGTTTTTCATCGGCTAGAGCAACTTTTCATTAGTGTAAATATTCCGTTTAGATTATTAATTATGTTTATGGAAAAATTCGAACTTTTTAAATCCTTTATCCGAATCAGCCTCACGGCACTATGACACTGCATTAGAAAGCTAAACTGCTTGCTAGCCCAGCTGAAGTCTTCCATTAGACTGGATACTGATTCGCTAAGTCAGTTTCTAACAATTAATGATAGCCATCGAGCTCATTTGACACTCATTTTTAATCTTTTGAAGCTTTTCTACGAAAAAATATTTTATAAGTACCTATCACTTAATAAAGCAGCAATGTTCAACCAATCAATGTCAAATGAATTCGGTGGCTATCATTCAGTGTTAGACACTGAGTTAGCGAATCACCCCGCAGAAATTATTTAGTTATTACAAATTGGTCATGCAGGTAATCAAACTTTAGATATTCCAGTTACGAAGTTTTGTTATTATATTGTTTTTAATACCCATAACCTAATCGTTGATGTCTTGTTTGTATAGATAGAAATAAAATGCGTCCAGATCCAGATACTAGACGCTCTTTTGCTCGTATGACCGCACACTGTGCACACCGCACTCAGGCCTTAGGATTAAAAGTATCACCGATTAATATGATGAATCACGACTTTCTATGAACTGATGGCCGTTTATCGACATTTAGACAGCTGGAAAGTGTGGAGTGAGCACCCGTTTATCGATATCGATTATCATTAAAACAAACGCTACTCGTCTCCCTATTCCCTGCATCTCCCGTCTCAAGGAGCGGCCGCTAGTCACATAGTAGCCGGCGCGCGCGCTTCCCGAACGGAGCGCGATCCAAAAATACTTTCAGTACCGCCACTACGCCGCGCCGCCGGGCCGCGGGCTACAGCATAGCCCAGTTACACGCGTCACCGACCAATTTCATAAACCAATAGTTTAAACCGCTTTTAACAATTAGACGTTTAAAAAACTCTTAAAAGTATTGAATTGGCCCTTGTTGACATCGATAAATATCAATTCATGTATGTAGCGAAAGTGTGGATTTAGCTTCCGTTTATCGACTTAAATTTGGACGTCTGAAAATTCATTTCGCAAGTGCTGAATTAGTGTTAGTGTATCGATAAATAGACTGTAAAATTAAATCAACTCTCTTAAAATATCAATACTAAAAATTCGAAATTCAAACGGTTTGATAGAGAGGTGAACGTCACCTCTTGTTTATCGATAAATTCGCATGTGCAGTGCAGTTTTGAGTGGCTCACGTCATACGGATGTGGCGATGGCACCTACTGCTATCGGCGAGCTGCCGCAGTGGTGCGGCAAGGCAGAGAGCTGTCCGCAGGCCTTGCTAGGCTGGCTCTACCTCACCCACGATCAGAACGATCAGGTATGGACATCACTATTGCTCTACTTTTCGATATGTTCGCATGTGTAGTGTTCTGAATTAATTATCCCAACAAAAGATGAGAATTTTCTAAAACTGATGTTTCAATAATAATGCTTCGTAGAATAAAGATTTTTAGTTCGGTCCTTATATAGCAAAATTTCTTAGAAACATTAGTTTTATAAATTCCCAATTTTTTCGGCGATCTCTTAAACTATTTATTATGAACGGCTTTTTAGATATGTGGACCAGGCCCAGGGTCGATAATGTTTAAGGCAAAAAAATCTTAATAGCATACGAATGTTCAGAAAATGTAGTAAATGGTGAAAATTCAACCCGACACTGAGTAAAAGTCCCGGAAGGGGGGTGGGGAGCGTGTTTAAGGGCGGATAATCGTGTTTGCGATTTACGGCTTACTCCTATCGAAAAAAATCAAATGTGAAGTTGTAGATAATAAAAAAAATCTAAAACTTTCTAACTGACCATTATCGACCATAACCTCTAAATTATCAAGAAAAATGCAAAAAGCGTCTTTTTGTTTTTTAATTTATAACCATCGTAAACAGTTTTATACTTTCTCACATACCCGAACCAAACTCTAACCTACTCCATTTCCATTGTAATGTAATGAAAGTTTGCCATGCCCACCTCAGCTGCTGGTATGTAGATATTATAATCCTTCCCCATAAACCCACAAGAGTGCTATCGTCTTCGTTGTTTGAAATGTTTCTTCTTACTATACTTACTAGTGCGCCACCACACACGATCATCCACCCACTTCCCGCTACCTTATTAAGGTCGTCAGTCCAGAGGGTTGGAGGTCGTCCCACACTGCGCTTGCCGATACGCGGTCTCCACTCCAGAACACGTCTGCCCCAGCGGTCATCGGTTCTGCGGCAGACGTGGCCTACCCACTGCCTCTTCAGCTCTTAGATGCTCTATCATTGTAGATATAATATAGGTACTTAATAGGTAAACAAGGTCGTTCAGAAAAGGGGTAGGTAGGTATATTACAAACCTGCAACAGACTATCAAGTCTGATATAGGTACTATTCTGATCACTGAATAGTTTTTTGAATTGCGTGTGTCGACTCATACAAATTAAAGCCAATTAAAACCCAGCTGTTGTACTGACCTTTGTTTACGAACTTTACTGGCCTTGGTATGATGGACATTAAAATGCCCATCCTTTACGAAGTGGTTACTAATTAGGTGGGTAGGGACAATCTACTTTTTTGTACCTACTATTTAAGATTTCTTTTTGTAACCTGTCATTTGTGTTTTTGTGGTGCAATAAAGTATATACATACACACATACATACATACATACATCTCTCCACCTCCCACAGCCCCACCAACCTCTCTGTTATATGGGCTGAATCGCGGGAGGGCGCCCGTTCGGTAACTTGCTCTTGGCGTTTTCCCGGGACGCCTTCTTGACTCCCTACTAATTATTTTATGTCTCCTTCTTGTCCCTTATGTTCACTCTCCCCTCTTGAGGGGCTAGACGTCACTAGCACAGCTGAGATCCCGCGTGAGATCCTCCGTGGTGCCGGCATGACACCTGTACGCTCCGAGCTCCTTCGCCTCTTATGCCAATGGTGCGCGAATTCCCGTAGCCGGTTGTAGTTCCCCTCCGATGAGACGAGGTCCATGTAGAAGACCGGCCCCACTTCCCCGCGTATCTACGGTCCCATCTAACATCGTAGGTGTAAGTCTAGTATCCCATAAGTATCCCATAGCGGTGGGTAACCCACCACCTCCCATGGCCCCACCAACCTCGCGGTTATATGGGCCGAAACGCGGGAGGGCGCCCGTTCGGTACTTGCTCATAGCGGTGGGTAGTTCGATTCGCGATTAACTCCCACAGAGCTCTGCGAATTGCTGAGGGTCGTGGCCCTAGTTTTTAGGTTTGCGTACCTGAAGGGTGCCAACGGGACCATTCATGCCATTATCATCATAAAAGTATTGTTTTGATGCACAAGCACGTGATGTTAACCATACAGGTAGTAGACTAAAATTAGATCTGTGGCGTAGGGTGTCCAATCATACCATAAGACAGATTAATTTAATACATGGTGGGTTATTTGTGTGGAAAACAGGAGTACCTACCACCTGAAGTTTCATTTTATTCTAAATCCCAGTCGACTTAGCTAATGACTAATAGGCGATAACCTTATGTCAAAAGTACGGTTCATCTTTAAAATAAGGATTAAGGAATAAAATTCTACATTGTACATGACTGTTGACACAAAGTTAAAATGGCGAGTGAGATCTCATTTTGTACGCATTATATCAGGTTGTTGGATGACAGATGTTATCGTGTCAAAGATAAACTTTAGATTTTGCATGTATAGTACGCAACAGGTCGAGATGGCACTTGGGGTGGGGTCGCCCCGCAAAAACCCATGCAGCCCCCGCGCCAACCCGGCGCGGGATAGCGTGGGTGACGTGTGGGTGTGCGGGGCATCCCCAACCCGATTGCCAGCTCGACCCGTCGCGTACTATATTTTAAAACTGCCATACCCCTTCCAGGTTAGCCCGCTTTCATCTTAGACTGTATCATCACCACCACCAGGTTATCACATCACATCACACATCACACGCATCACATTATCACCATCAGGTGAGATTGCAGTCAAGGGCTAACTTGTATAGTTCTTGTATTTCACGAAGGCCACTGACTCATGCTTGTGTTTAAGTCGTATCGGTATACGTAAGGTACACTTTTGTGCGTTTGACAGCGCTTGCTTGCGACTGATTCAGTCCGACATGCACGCACACTTACGCAATGACAATGACAACGACGTTACCACAAGTAAAATTGTGAATTCGTGAATTGCAAGAACAGGACGGCATAGATCTGTCAATATATTTTAGTTTAAAGAGTGTACATTAAAACTAGCCCCATTATGTCCGCAAAATGTTTAAGTGATGTAAGCCCTACTTTAGAGTAACTTCCCGATGTGAAACACGTGGCCGACTGTACGCATTTCTGTTGGTTTTGAACACATTCACAACTCCCGCTGGTTTTATTATACCGCCTATCGCTATTTTGTTTCCTTTATGGTGGGAATGCTACTCAGATGGTGCTGATTTTATTTTATTTTTATATGTCTTACAAAGAATCTTACGCTGTCGGAGCGCAGGAAACTATAACGGCGGCGGTAAGGCACTCATCCGATCCGAGTCCGTGAAAATACGTTCCTTTTTGATTTGTATGGAAGCTTATGAGATCATCATTATCATTATGATCAACCCATCGCCGGCTCACTACAGAGCACGGGTCTCCTCCCAGAATGAGAAGGGTTTTGGCCATAGTCTACCGCGCTGGCCATGGCGGATTGGTAGACTTCACACACCTTTGAGAACATTATGGAGACTCTCAGACATGCAGGTTTCCTCACGATGTTTTCCTTCACCGTTAAAGCAAGTTATATTTAATTAATTACAACGCGCATAACTCCGAAAAGTTAGAGGTGCGTACCCGGGATCGAACCCCCGACCTCCGATTAGAAGGCGTACGTCCTAACCACTAGGCTATCACAGGCTAGCTTATGACATACGAGCACAGATACGAGTATGTCGTAGTCTCGTAGATAATCGCTGGTATTCTCACGGATGACGGATAGAACTCGGATGACGGATGACTATTGTGTTGACTACAGACCCCTGAAAATTGTTAAACCGAGAATCGAACACGAATCCTCAGTGCCAAAAAGGTTCTCATGAAGCTGTTAAGTACTTTACTTATATTACTTTATTCTTTGTTTATTGTACTTTTTCTCTTTTTGTTACCGCTACAAACAGATGACTAAAATACTATAAACAAATGCGTTTCCTTTCTCATCTTCACAGAACCGCTAAAATGTAAACAGTCCAAATTAGGACTCAAGATAATAGGCCAAGAAATGGTGGACAAACTGTGATACTTAATTAATCTAAATATATAAAAGGAAAAGGTGACCGACAGTTATATTCAGAGTTTATTTTAGAATTTAAATAAATATTTTTCATGAGATTTTCAAAAATCAATAACTATTATGCGTAAAAATGAATAAAAATCTGATAATAAATCTCTTTCATAAATGAAAACCCACTTGATATAATTAGTTATCTTACTTTGAAACACATTTTTTTTGTGATGTAACCACAAATTCAGTTTTCGGATTTTTTTCTTTTACTTCCGCTATAAGACCTACCTACCTACCAAATCTCATGATTCTAGGTCAACTGTAAGTACCCTATAGGTTTTCTAGACAGATGCGACAGACAGACAGATGTCGAAGTGATCCTATAAGGGTTCCTTTTTTCCTTTCGAGGTACGGAAAAAAAAGATAAAAACAGACTTATAAAAAAAACTTAATACCTACTTGCAACAGCATAATATCAACATCTCTTAGACTATAAATATATGACAAATTATATAGGTAACAGTCTGGTCCACTCTACGGTGTCGGGATTCAAAGGCGGCTTATAAGAAGTCGCGGTGTAATGACTACTCATTACCTACTCGATAGAAGATGAGAAGATACTCGAGTTCCTACATTGGACACCAAACCTTGGCTCTTGACCTACCTACTTGGATATTGCGTCAAAGTTTACTAATCCGCACATGGCCAGCGTGGTAGACTAAGGCCAAACCAATCTCACTCTGAGAGGAGACCCGTGCTATGTAGTGAGCCGGTGATGGGTTGATCATGAAAGTTTTTAATACCGATATTACGGAAGAAGGAAGGTAGCCCTTCCTTCTTACTGACTTGGTGTCCAAAACTGGGTGACTCAGTGCGTCAACGCACGCGGCTGAACTGGAACGAATTGCTCCGTAATTCGTTAAACACATGCGCGTGCACAACGCATGGCTAGGGTGACCACAATCGTCGAAAAATTAGGACAAGTTCAAATATAGAAAGTACTCAAAAACAAGTTGAACCATGCTTATTGATATCAGTGATGTCATTATGTATAGGCACAGCATTATATCAACTTCAACTCTATAACTAAACTGTGATCAAAGAGGCCTATCTATCTACCTATCTGTTACCATTTCACGGTCTATCTTTTTAAACAGAGAGAAAGCTTTCATCCCGGAAACCTGCATACACTTTTTATGCGGAAAATCAAAGAGTTCCTACGGCTTTTTGAAAACCTTAATCAATGCGGTCAAGGTTGTGGGCGGGCAACAACTAACACAGAGCAAAATCGCGAGCGAAGCGAGTGCGAAATTTTCGATATATTTACGAAAAATCTGTAAGTTCATAGAGAGAGAGATAAAGATATCAGTGATGTCGTCATTATGTATAGACACAGCATTATATCAACTTCAGCTCTACAACTAAACTGTGATCAAAGAGGCCAACGAGCTCGGCTCGGAATTAGAACGATTTGCTTCGTAATTAGTTAAACACATGCGCGTGCACAGCGCACTGGTCGGGTGGCCATGGGCGTTGAGAAATTAGGACAGTCCTCGAAAATAAACTTGGTAGTCAAAAAGATCAACCGGTGCATCGAGGTAACTATAAGCATCTTGATATTATTATATTATTAGGATATTATTAGCACCGGGCTCGGAACTTTCAAGAATATTTTTTATTTTGATGCACAATCGTTATTTACAAAATATTTCTCACCTGTCAGAGGTGGGCCAGTTTGTTGGCGAGTTGGCACTGACTGGCATGACTAACTTATCCTTAACTATAGTCCGCGTCAGGTCGAGATGGCAATCGGGGTATGACTTATGAAGCGGGGGGCGCACATCTTTAAGTTGTGAAGTTTTAATTTCAAAAAGCAAATCAATAATCTCGAATTCAAACCAGGACATGTCCGAACATTGTCGGCACAGCTGGTACCCCTAGCCCGGGAATGGAAATGCTGGCTTCTTATTGCCTGCGATTTCATTTGTCTAATCGACCCCCGTCGAAATGTTGATTGGAATCACGCACAGTTGTCAGCGTCTGTACCTTCCTATGTAACATACCATTTTAAATAAATAAATAAATAAATAATTTTATTCATAAGAATGCAGGTGACATAACATAGTTATAAAATTAGTTGGCGAGCCTTATGCATTCTACCTTAGAATATTGGTGTATGAATATTTAAATATTACATTACAGTTAAATTTTTAGAAACATATAAGTAGGTATGTACATATAAATTACAAAATGTTTAAAATTATATAATATTCAAAAAGTAGATTAATTAAGTCATACAAAACCAAGAGAAAAAATAGAAATAAAAACAGTCATTTAAATTTTACATTTTTAATTTTTTTTATGAAAATAATATTACAATAAAACTTAAAGCTAGCCTTAATTTTTTTTTACATTTTAAATTTATCACCGAACCGCAAGACGTCGGACGAGTTTCCATCCTTATGTCGTCGACATTCCATCTACACGCACGAAACGTTTTGCGTCATCATTCCTCATACATATGGCTAAGGTTTGGAATACTCTTCCGCGATATGTGTTTCCTTTCCTACCAATTACAACCCGGGTATCTTTAAGACAAGAGTGAATAGGCATCTTCTAGGTAAACGCATCCCATCTTAGGCCACATCATCACTTTCCATCACGTGTGATTGTGGTCAAGCGTTTGCCTATAATGAATTAAAAAAAACCGCGATACATTGGTGAATTAGTAATTTTAGCTTTTTGGTGCGTAGCAGCAAAAAATCACGTCAATCCGTTGCACCGTTGCGACGTGATTGAAGGACAAACCAATAAACCAACAAACGAACAAACAAACACACTTTCGCATTTATAATAAGGGTACTGATAATAAAGCTTTGGTCTACCTCAGGCAAGTCTCTGCTAGGCAAATTGCAGCATCAGATTTTTCTCCAGTTTCTGGTTTTCTGGTTCAGTTTTCTGGTTTCTGACCTTTAGAGTTCAGAATGAAGTCGGCTTTGTAAAGCGTTGTCTCTATCACTCATACCTATATGACGTTTTGTCGGTCTCAACGACACGCGACAGAGAAAATGCTCTACAAATCTGCTATCTCCTTCTAAATGTCGATGTTTTACATTACTTTCTGCCGCGTACCTACTGTGTAGATCTTCTGTTCTGTTAAAAGTTTAAAAAAAATTAATTATTTTCTAGAAGGCAGAATGTTTTAAATGTCATAGAAGTAGAGCATATTGTTAAATACCTACTGGAACATGTTATGTGCTAATTAAAGTGGTTACTAATAGATACCTATTAGATTGGAAATAAGTGCAGTTGTTTATGTCTGTCAATGGCAGCATACAGACTTAGTACTTTATAAATTACTGTGCGTAGCCAAGTCTCATATCAAACTTCGCTTTGATTTCGTTAGTGGCTTGCGACTACGAGCAAATTTTAATCACATAATTAATTAAAAGTTCAATAAATATAATGTCTTTAAAGTTAAAGTAACAAAATACTTATGGCCATTATGATTCAGGATTATCCATAATATTTTTGGAGTAAAACTTCTTAAGCGGGACTTAACAGTACCTACTTAACCAGAGGCGTCTCTACCTCTAGCCCTTGTGGCGCCCGTGTGCAACCAGTACCCTGGCGCCCTCTAGTCTAGTAGGAGCAGGGTCAAAATGGAATACCAACAGTTATATTTTCAAACGGAAATTCGGATGCAAATGGTGCAATTTTAAATGTTGACGGCGTCGGCCATAACACGAGCGCAGGGTCTTTGAGAGCGCCGGCATCGACGCATCTTCGGAGGGGTCGCATTAGAGGGCGCTCGGCGCCCCCTTAGACCCGGCGCCCGTGTGCGCCGCACACCCTGCACCATAGATAAAGACGCCTCTGTACTTAACTCAGATCTTTAAGATAGAAACCAGACGGAAGTAGGACGGTCATTACTTCCGTCCGTATTTAAAATGGCAACCAAAACAGCTGTTTGCAGCGACCATCTTTTATCGAGGTCTTTGAAAATACCAAGTACCTACCACGCTACCTACTAGTTTCAAGTACCTAGTGGTACTTGGCATAAAATCTTGGCACTAACTATAGTGCAAAGATTATATGCTCAATTTTTCTAAAACTCTTCTTCTGCTTATTCGTTCACTCTTTGCAGAGAGGTCGTGGCTATAGGTTACGATCTATAACCATGTAATGCGGGGAAAGAACTTTCTAAAATCGATTTTCTCAATTTTCAGTGGGTGCCAGGCTCAGTATGGGGACCTCTACCAACTGCGGCAACCGGCTCCACGCAACAGGCCGACGACACCAGCTCACTGGCAGACCAACTGGCAGCTCTATCTCTACGCCGGCCGACGCGGCACCCGCCCTCAGCGTACATGTGCCACTTGTGCTTTAAGAAAGGACACTACATTGGCGATTGTCCACAGGTATACCACTATAAAGACGCTCACTGGTGTTATGAATATACATAGTCTGTGTCAATCTTGATACAAGAGGTCCGTGTCATTAGTCTTGGTTAAAAAAGGTCATCTTGTGATTTGTGATTATTATAAATTATATATTTTATATACACTTGATTCAGGCTATTTTATTGTTACATTATTTATACTAAAGTATTATAAATTATACATATGGTGTCAGAAGTGTCGTGGAAAAAACCATGCCGGACACAAAAGTTGAGAGACAGCACGAAGGACAAACAAATGTCACCGAGGTCACATCAAAAAGGCTCAACATAGTAGGAAACGTTAAGCCTATGAGAGCGTTGTCTCTACGCTGGCCGGCGTGACACCCTCCCGCGGCGTACATATTATGCCACTTGTGCTTCAATAAAGGAGACTACATTGACACTATCTCACAGTACAGACACTAGCTCACTGGCAGCCTTCGCTCAACTCCACTCATCCACATTTGGTGTGATTGAATGGTGTCTTGTTGTTTAAAGTATTTGAATATGCAATAAACTAAACTTAGCTATTAACTAACTGCGAGATATCCCTAAGAATGATTGAAAATTCGCCAAATTTTCGCTAGGTAAGTAGGTATATCATTGTCAGGATAGGACTAGCCTAAAGCCTACAGGCAATGAGTAAAGGTGTTCTGTGTTTTGTAAATCCTACAAGCTTTTCCCTCACCAAAATGTCTTCAATTAGCGGTCAAATCAGCAACGTCTCTGTAATGTGGCTATTTCCGCCATAAGTCGCTCTGGCATTGTGCCAGAACGTACAGAGAAATATTTTTATATTTTTCTCTATAAAAGAAATATTAGATTCTTGACTCGGAACCCATATGTCATCGTCGGATTACTGTGTATTCTGGGACGTACTTACCTTGTAGTGGTTACAATACAAGTAGGTAGCTAGCCCACGATATCGTGCGCGTGGATTTACGGTTTTAAAAATCCCGTAAGAACAATTTGATTTTCCGGAATAAAAAGTACTTATCCTTTATCTACCTCTGAGATGCAAGATTATAGTCTGTAAGTACCAAATAGATGAAACCTGTGAATTCGTCCACTTAGGTTTAAAATTTTAGATTCTTTGAAATCCCGTGGCAACTTTGATTTTCCGGGACAAAAAGTAGATCATTATGATTTATGACCCGGTTACCGGAAAATCAAAAGAGTTACCGCGGGATTTAAAAGAATCTAAATCCACTCGGATGAAATCGCGAGCATCATCCAGTTTATTAACAATGAAGTTGGTTACATACATGCAAATAAAAAAATTATGATACTTATTAATTATAGGCTACTATCGTAATCTTTTAGTTTCATTCGTCAACCTTTCCTGACCGGACAGCGATCTTGTTAACCTATTTCATGCCATACAAAGAATCCTTTATTTTGGAATAGATAACACAGCGCTCGAACTAAGATGGATCTTATGTTTTAAAGGAAGCATTGATTGCATGTCCTATTTCTAACACAATATTTCATATTATATAGATCTCCAAAATATAGAATAAGCCATGCCCTTATAGATCGTCGATTGCTTTGGTTCATTTAACGCAAATAGGTCTACTTCTTTGTAATTTCTTATTAATCTGTATTTCTTTTTAACCTTAATCAAAATGTAAGTGGCGTCCTAAATCGCAGACAACTTCATATTATCATTTAACTATATTAATACCTTTTAATAAGACGTTACCACAAAAAACGCGATTTTTTTAAACTTGTACTTTTGCAATGTCCGCAATGTACCTAAATGTATAAAATGAAAAGGTGACTGACTGACTGATCTATCAACGCACAGCTCAAACTACTGGACGGATCGAGCTGAAATTTGGCATGCAGATAGCTATTATGACGTAGGCATCCGCTAAGAAAGGATTTTTGAAAATTCAACCCCTAAGGGGGTGAAATAGGCGTTTGAAATTTGTGTAGTCCACGCGGACGAAGTCGCGAGCATACGCTAGTTGCAAATAAAACATCTGACTGACGTTAGAGGCACCTAGAGGTCAACGAATGTTGTGTAGATAGGTGCCACGGGGTCAATGCCACTCGAAGGTGGGGCGTTGACCCTGAGTTTTGCACGCTATTTGCATTGGGGGTTTAAAAAATACTTACTCTAAAATTACAAGTGTAAGGCAAATTGTTATTAGTATTGTATTGTGTTTAGCTAGTATAATTACAACTTCTATACAGAGGTCGCTACAGTAAATGAAGAAATTTCAACCTATTCTAAAATTTAAGTAAGTAATTTAAATTTTAACTTGTTTAAAATATCGTGGTTTCAGGCCCGCCCGAAAGGCGAAGGTTTGACTCCATACCAAGGCAAGAAGCGTTGCTTCGGCGAGTACAAGTGCCCGAAGTGCAAGCGCAAGTGGATGAGCGGCAACTCGTGGGCGAACAACGGACAGGAGTGCATCAAGTGTAGGATCAACGTCTTCCCGCATAAGCAGGTAAAACCCGCAGTAATGTAAGGGGTCATTAAATAAGACAAGAAGCGTTGCTTCGGCGAGTAAAGGTGACAGAAGTGTCATCACAAATGGATTAGCTGGAATTCGTGACGAACGAACAAGGTCAACGACTCTCAATAAGTGCGTAACTTGCTACCTAAATCCGCAGTAATGTCATGGATCATCAAATAAGGCAAGAAGTGCTGCTTCGGCAAGTAGGTTCTAGTGCCTGAAGTGCAATTAGTGCATAGATATTGTGCGATAACTCTTGGGCGAACAACGGCCAGGAATGCATGAAGTGTAGAGTCAACCTCTTTCCGCATAAGCAGGTAACTTGCTTCCTAAATCCACAATAATATCCCAGTAAAACTGTGGTAATATAAAAGGTAATAGGTAGGTGAAGAATAACGCAAGAAGCATTGCTTCGATGAGTAAAAGTGCCTGAATTAAATGAGCAGCAACTCGTGGGTAAACAATCGCCTGGTTACTTTGTTTTCGCATTTTAAGGGAAGGGACCAGTGAGACTAAATTTCCGGTATTTTTTGTAACGTTACCAATTTACCGATAAGTTAAAAATAACGATACCCATACGTTATCTTGTTACCATTATTAATAGCGGTAAAAGCAACAATTCTTATGCCAGTTAGTAACTTATCTATTTAAACAAGAACTTTATTCGAGAAAGACGTGTCCACAGTTTTGGTTATTTTAATGTTATTATAAAGAGATTCCCAAATAATGGGTTTTTCCATATTAATTGTACAAAATACAAAGTATTTCTTCTTATTCCAATCCATTAAACCGATAAATTAAATAAAAACCAAAAATATTTGACGAGATGTGTCTCTGGCGAGCACAAAAGCGTAATGAATTATAATGTCGCGACACCACAAAGCCACAGTAATAATACGCAAAAGTAGTACAGATGACTTGTAATTTCAAGAAGATGTCTCTCAATTTCAGAGACCCCTGGAGAAACCTGACGGCCTCGATGTGAGCGACCAGTCCAAGATTCATCCCCAACATCTCTGCCAGAAATGCCGTAATCTGGGCTACTATTGCCGACGTGAATATTAAGGATTTCTTTGCAAATATCCAAAATTGAGTCATCTAAAATTCTTCAACATTTTCAAAGATCTTCAAAATTTAAAAACTAGGTACAGTGTCTTTAATTAGTGTCAAAAATAGTATTCGTTTTTGTTGATTATTTGGATGTGTATTGTAAGTACCTACTATGAAAGAGTTTTAATTTATTCTTACCAAGGGCTTCTTTATGGTATTACACGACAAAATATGGGGCCCTAATTTTTTTTAGTTGTTTAATGTTCAAGTCATTTTAACACTAAACTCTTTTACGAACAACTTTTCAAAGCAATTCTGAAAATTCAGAACACGATTAAGTTGTGTACTTAAGTTTGTATTTTTGACAATTTTTTTTATTTTAGTTTTGTATCAATGCACTATTTTCTTTTTCTTTTAGTTTCATATTAGTTATGTACTTAGCTGGAGAAGTAGGTGGTACATTGATTACACATGAACTGTTTAGCCAAAAACGAATTTCCAAAGTTTATGTTATAATTTTTTGTTAATATTTTTTATAATGATGTCCGATTTCAATATACAATCTAATACAGATATATTAAATATTGAAACCCAATATTATTTAGTGTTCGAAATATTCGAACCTAACTTACATAACACGCGTAGGTACCAATAAAGAAACGAATCAAAATGACCATTGATTAAAATCGCTCTGATCGATTAATTTCTTTATTGGTACGCGTTATAAGTATAACGGTATTTAGGTCCATGGTACAAACCATTATTATTACATATTTCATTTGCCGTTTTTAAAACTGTTTATCTTATTATATTTTTCTTATATCTCTAGATTTTATATTTATCTTTGTTCTTTGATTAATATATAAGTAAGTGTCTAAAGTTAAAATATGAAATGTATATTTCGAAAAATTTAAGTATAAAATCAAAATATAACATAGCAGGTATGTAATATTTTAATAGGTAGGTATTAAGTTTTATTATACTCCAAATGGCATTAAAGTTACTTATGAAATTTATATGTATATAAGATATATAAATTTATGATTATTGTTAACTTTTTAAATATTAAAATCGTACTATGTGCTATACCTACTTATATGACTAACAAATTACTGTTAAAACTTAATTTAAAGAGATTATAACAACTAACAAGCCTTAATATTTTTACGTTATCAAAAAATAACGTTATTCTGTTATGTGTTATTTCAGTAACTATTTAACGTTTAATTAATAACGTTAACAGAATCGTTAAAAAACTAACATCCAAAGATCCAGTGAATTCTCATTGTGCCAAAAATACATAGTTAAGTTTTAATATTATAAAGTCAAGTGCCATGACATTGAGATTTTATACGATTATTTTTACTATGATATAGGTACTTACTAAGTTATTAGGTACAAGTGTACTTAGAAGTTCGAAATTTAAAATAGGTACCTTCATTAGATCTAAGCTTAAACTCCTGCTATTAAATAGGCATATAATTTAAGAATTTAATGATACCCTTAAGAGAAGTAGCCCCCTAGCGCGCTTTCCACACAAACGTAGTTTTAAAGAAACTACACATTTTTACGAAAATCTGATAGATTACAGACACAGTATTTGTTTCTAGAACGTGTCTACATAATTATATCTATTCAAATGAGAACTAAACTACGTTTGTATGGAGAGCTTGGGGAGCGCGTGTTACTTCTCTTAACATGTCTCAGGTTCATGACCTAGATACGCACTAGACCGGTGAGTCAGTCATTCTAACAAATTTTTTGCTGACTGCAACTCGCTTTTGCTCTTCTTTTGCATATACAGAATGTAACCAGAATGCTAGAAAAAACTTAGCGTAATTTTTATACTACCTAAACAAAATCCAATAATACCAATAACCATTTGCCTTATTTTGCAGTTTTAGTGACTTAGTATTTTTCAAACCCGCAATGTATAGCGTGCAAAACTCGGGTCAACGCCCCACCTACGACGTGGCATTGACTCAGAGTCACCTCCTACCTTGACCTACTTTCGCAACGTTCGTTGATCTCTAGTGTATCAGTTTGCAATATATCGTGAACTTATACAAAATATAGGACTTTTTCAAATATTTTTTCGCGTTTTTTTTGTGCGTATCATATCAGTATTCAGTAATCACCAATTCTTTCACCTGTCTTCGTTTTTGCCAGCGTTCTGGTTACACCCTGTATAACTTGATGGTCAAATTGGAAAAAAATTATAATTTTGACAGCTTCATAGAACACGATAGAACGAAGATCCATCTTACATCCATCTATGTCGTAGGTAGTATACCTAGGTGCAGTACGCGGCAGAAAATAAGGTACATCGGTACTTAGAATGACATTTCGGCTTTGTAGAGCGTTGTCTCTATCACTCATACCTCTATGTTGTCGGTCTCAACGACGGAGACCTCTACAAATCCGCAATCTCCGTCTAAAGATCAATCGGCATTAGGAGGTTACTATAGATACATAATGTGGCTAATTCCGTTGTACACAATCTCTAAACTAAACTAAAATGTCACGTCTAAATCTATTGCTGTCCCTTTCATACTGTTGCTTTCGGAAAAGGATGGCACTAGATTTAGACCTGTTAATTTAGTTTAGTTAAGAGGTTGTGTACAAGAGAATCGGCCCCACTGATCGCATTAAAACCATTATGTTTAAATTATAAGTTCTCCTCAATATGAAGCCGAAAATTTGGCGAATTCAACCTCCAAAGTTTTAGGTACCTAACGAAGTGTTTTGTGGCCTTACATATAGTAAGATACTTAATTAAAAGTGCCTACTTACCTATAAGAAATAATATTATAATGTTATTAAATATATGTCACTTTATTTAAGTTTAATTTCCATCAATTTGTTTGAAAACAATAACTTTAAGATTAATTTTAATAAATAATTTGCTGAATCAACGGTGCTTTAGAACGTTAGAAAAT
Source organism: Maniola hyperantus (assembly GCF_902806685.2). NCBI lineage: Eukaryota > Metazoa > Arthropoda > Insecta > Lepidoptera > Nymphalidae > Maniola > Maniola hyperantus. The sequence continues at coordinate 11,458,145 of NC_048554.1, forward strand.
ATTCAATTTTAAACAGATTACTTCCTTAATTAATACTTAGTGTCAATATTTTATGTTTGAAAAACACAATACTTTTGAGTTGCTGTTTAAACAAACCTTAACAAAAATTTAAGGCTCACGCACATTTTTTAGACAAGCATGATTTTCATCCGTAGGTTCTTCAGTTCTGCATCGAAAATGATTTTATTATTGAATTGTTTTTTTCGTAAATCACCTATTTTCACTTTGACATAATGTAGTATAGAAAACAAATACGATATGTTGGTGAATGTAGGACATGACAAAAAAAAGGAATAGAAAATCTCTGGAATATTTTTTTCATTTATACTTTTTTTTTATTCAGATAGGTGCAAGTTAGCCCTTGACTGCAATCTCACCTGGTGGTAAGTGATGATGCAATATAAGATGAAAGCGGGCTAATCTGGAAGGGGTCTGGCAGTTTCTATTATTACTTACGTATTGCATTATACTTTAATATGTACTTAGCTAATCAGAGGTTACCTTATTATTGTTATTACAAGCTTATCTCTGACCTAACGAATAAAAGTTCAACGCTACCTGTCTGAGCTATGGCCATTGATATGGTTTTTACTATTTTACCATAAAAAAAACTTTTTTCACAAATTAACGCAGATTGTTGAAATTATTTCAATTTTATGTTTTAATGTACCTAGGCTAAGAAAAATAATTCATTAATATTAGAAGGTTGGTCTTCCCCTAGATAACAGAAGATCTATGGTCTTTCCTCGTGTAAGGGATACGAAAGCGATGTATTGTATTGGGACATACTGCCGCACTCATAGTCGCTTAATCGTTACTTAAGTTTAGTTAAAATGAGACAGAGCTATCTCTCAAGTCTCACATAAATCTGTCTCGTTTTAACTAAATCTTAAGTAACTGCGGCTGTTAAAGTTACTTTATGGGTAGGGTATCTTTTCCTTTTGTCTATTATTATTGCTGAAAATATTATTATTGTAATTTGTTATGTACTTAGTTTTATCAAATGTATGAGATTTTAAATTTTATAAATAAAATCACTTTTAAATTTTAACTTTAATTTTATTTTGTGTCACCATTCATACGGTCTCTGTGAAAAGATAGAAATGAAAATAAGTCTTATTTTTTATTATTTTCTATTTACTTACAAAAAATATAAATATTTAGTTAGTTACATACAAAAATTGGTAAAGAATAGACACGTTAAAACGATAAAAAATGACGTATGCTAAGTTAACGAAAAGTCCTATACACGTCCAAAATATTACTTGTTAAGTTACGGTAGGTACCTGCCAGTGGCGTGCAGGTCATAAAGGCATAAATGCACTGCTTACCCCAGTTGTAATAGCTCAATGCCTACTTTTCATTATGACCTGCATGTAAACAGCCTACCTAACCAATGCCTACCCTGGCTTCGAACACTGTGCACGCCACTGGTACCTACTTACCTACACTATTATTAACTGAGAATATTTAAGTAATACCTAGGTACTTAATTAACTTACAGCGTACCTAAATAATAATCGAACTCACTATCAATTTAAAGACACTATTTTACCACTACTACTTATCGGTACAATAGTCTCCTTTTCTGATTTATCAGTGAAGGAAACCAGTCACCACTCGTATTCTATGGGGTCCCTCAAAAGCATTTTCAAATCTTGCCGGAAATACCACGTCACCATCTTCACTCAGGGATCGCTTTTCAAAATGGCGGCTTATTTCCTTCTCTTGGAATAAATTTTCTTCGAAAGCCTCAAAACTTTCCTGAAGGCTAGATTCTTCAATCGGTTTCGAGAGCACAGCCAGAACACAATACAGCAGAATTGTTGCCGTTATTTTGGATATTAGTTCCATTTTAGTTCTTATTTTTTGTACTTTTATATTGTAGGTACCTTTATCCCCTTTTTTATTATGGTTTTCAGTTGTTTATACGTAGTACAAATAAATTATTTAGAAAATCAGTTCTTCTTTTTTCTTCAGCTTCGATAACGATACCACTCAATATAAAATAGAACTAGAGAAGCAGAATTTGATTTCAAAAATCACAGATTAGTTGGTATAAAGATTGCAAGCACTTATATTTTTGGTATGACTTCAGTAAGACTTATTTATTTCAAAGCAGTATATACTTTTTATGTTAATAATAATTTGCTATTTTAAAGTTTAGTTCTGAAGCAATACCAAGCTTATGACTGTCCCGCTTGTATCGTACGTCCCGTTTTATATTAAGCTTCATATTTATTATTTAAATTATCGTTACAATTCTAACAATTCAGTCTCGAGCATTATCCGTCATTTAGCACCTGATTAAAGGAATATAATGCGCGTCTTCTTTACAATATTTGGTTTGAGTGCTCTATTTCGATTTATAATACAGATTTTATTTACTCACTGTTCAATTCTGGTAAATGTTTACTTTTATTTGCGTCAATGCATATCGTGTGACGCGAGTTATTTTAAGAGGAATAAAGTTTCTTAGTATACGTCTATTTCTATTTATTATGTAATTTATTGCAAAGATAAGGGGTAATAGGCTGGCATGGTATGGGCATATAATGCAGAGTGAAGAAAACCATGTCACTAGGAGAATGTTAAGTATGAATGTGGAAGGAAAAAAGAGATGACAACCAAAGAAAAGGTGGATGGATTTCGTGAAAGAGGATATGCGTGAAAAAGGGGTGGATAATACGTTGACGAATGACAGAAGTGAGTGGAAGAAGAAGACATATTGTGCCGACCCCACGTAGCGTGGGATAAGGTAGGTAATTAATTGCATAACAGCTACATTGGACAAAGAATTCCATCCAAAGGGTCAATACTGCCAGCATCTTGGGTGCAATGCCTCGCTGCAGTGGTCTCAAATAAAAACATTTATCAAATAAAAAACTTTGTATTAAAAATATAGGTAAAGTACAGAAAAAACTCAATAAAAAATAACAGTTGTAAAAAAATTAATGTCTGATTTACAATTTGTTAAGTAACAAGTTCAGAGAAGTGTAAAGTGATAAGTAGGTAAGATCAGCATGTACCTAGTAAAACCCATTACACACGGTTAACTAGTCGCCCGGCAACTCAGTAGAGAATCTGTAATTTGTATGTCGCCGTGTGTATGCGCACGAAGTCGCCGCAAGTTCAACATGTTCTCAAAGGTATATGAAGTCTGCCAATTCATACCTAGCCAGCATGGCAGACTATGGCCTAAACCCTTCTCATTCCGAGAAGAGACCCGTGCTCACTAGTGGGCAGACGATGGGTGGATCATAATACTCATGAAATCTCTTGTCACTTGCACCCACACTTCACAAAATGTAAATCAGGCTTTATCCAAAGAATTCTGACCAGTTCAGAATTCACTCTTAGGCGCCTTATCAGAGAAGGCTTTAACTTTGGGGATAGCATACACGGTCTGCTCTAACTGCTTGAACCTTGGGTACTTCTCATCGAGGTCTGGCATGTGAAGAATCTTCTTTATACATTCGTACATGCCCGCGAATAGGAAGTCCGCCCAGGTTAACTGAAATAAAGAAAAAATGCCTTTAGGCTTTATGTAGATACCCTTTTTAGAGTCTATACAGATGGCCGGGTAGTTCTTCTAGTTGCAGTCCTATCTAAAGAAGCTCTAAAAGTCCTAATAGAGACGTTTCGCTATTCAGTTATTCAGATAGAGAATCAGGACCCTACCCCATATTAGGTAGTAGAGATATTTAGAAAGAGATATCTACGTATATTATAACAGAAGACCCTAATGTTGAAACTTGAATTGGTCTTGTAGGTATTCATAACAGGAGTATTTCAGACATCGGCATCCGCATCAATTAATGCGGACCTTTTACGGATGCGGATTCATATTTGCAACAAGTAACGACCTGCAAAGAAAGTGGCCGGGTCCAGAGTGACGCGTGCCTCGCGCGGTTTTGCTAGATATCTTCGTTCACTAACTGACAAATCAAAAAGTGTACATTGGTACCCAACAGGGGTCTTACGGATACTTGCATCCGCATCCGCAAATGCGGAACATGCGGACATCTGCATCCGTATCCGCGGATATCAAAATTCCCTGAAAATCCGCAACATTCACTGATTCATACCTTGCCAAGAGCCATATATCCGTTATTCTTGGCGATGATGTCATCCAGCTTCTTCAGTGCGGCTGGGTAGTAGTTCTTCTCCAGATCCACTTGCATCCGCTCTGCCACCCTCTCATCTTGCTCGTGGAATACTGCTGCTCCTTCTACAAGCAACACAGCAACAAGAGGGTGTGTAAGAGAATATGCATCATTATTATACAGATCGTAAAGGTCAGTAATTCATAGCACTGGAGATATCAGTATTGCCAATACAAATTGTATAAAACTTTATCATCATCATCGTCAACCGGTAGACGTCCACAGCTGGAGATAGGTCTCTTATAGGGAATTCATGTGCTATACGGTCTTGCGCCGTCGCGTGGATCCAGTGGTTCCCTGCAACTCGTTTAGTGTCGTGTAGTGTCTGTCCACCTAGTCCTAGTGGGCGTCTGCCAACGCTACTTTCCAATACGAGGTTGTCATTTTGGAAACCCAACGTCTATCGGTTTTCCCTCGACCCTTAGAGTTCCTCGCTACGCTCAGGATTCTATTTTTGAACCTATTTTCAACCTTCACGGAATTCTATACAAACTCTCGCGACAAAATAACAACTTTGCAACCTTGCATAACAAATAACTATTACTTGAGCGGATATCGTTCCAGAACTCGACGTTTTGGTCGATCTCGAAGTCCTCTTCAATGTTGCCGCCGCTAAGTCCGTGCTTGCGGCCGAGGTAGCGCACGATGGGAATACTCTGAGCGTACTTCTTGCCGTCCACCTCCATCACGGGCATCTGACCGAACGGCATCGCTGCGAACATTAAGCATTATTGTTATACATCAATCGTTTCAATCAGCCGTTAGCGTCTATTGCCAAATATTAACTTGCAGTGTTACAAGTGTTATAATTATCTAGTATAAGTGGGAGTCCGACTCGCATTTTAAAAAAATTAAATTAGGGAATTAACGGTAAAGGCTACATATTATTATTCATCCAACAGTCGGACGACTAGGCAATCTTTTAATTTGGCGACCCCTTTCCATAGATCACATGGGGGGTTTTTAGGATAATAATGCGGTATAAGTACCGCAAATTGCTATTGCGCTGGAACCATGTCTCATTAACATCGAAATGACGTCATTTTGATTTCAGCCGAAATAAAAATATACCTACCATCAGCTCGAAACTTCAGTCTAGTGCTGACCTCACTAAAATGGCGGCCACGCCTATTAGCAATTTGCAGGACTTATAGGGTCCAGATCTTTCATAAATAAATTATTAAAACTGTGTAATACAAATAGCAAGGTTAAAAAAATGATATTATATAAAATTAAAATAAGAATCTGAATATTACTTTTTATACTTACTAGGTTTGACACTTGGCCATTCTTCCTGGGTAACTCTTCTGTCTTCAAACTCCTCGCCGCCGTACGCCAATAGGAGACGGATGGGTTCACCAACTGCCTTCAGAGGAAAGTAGTAGACTGTGACTTTTGGCATTTTTCTGCAAAGAATGAAAACATTTTAACCAACTTCAAAAAAAGGAGGGTCTCAATTCACGTGTAATTTTTATGTCGACGAAAAGAGGAGATTACTCATAGGTAGGTACTTAAATTTTGACAGAATACTTGTAGGCAGATATATTTTTTTAAGTATTATTAGCTGATGCCTACAACTTCTTCCACGTGGATTTAGGTTTTGAAATCCTGTGGAACTTTTATAAAGTAGCCAATGTTACTCTCTCCAGGTCCCAACTAAAATTGTCTGGATATCTAAATGCAATTTTTTGAATGAAAAAACCCCCAAACAGGGCTGACTGATCGTATTAAACATTAAAATCGGTAAGCGGTCCCGCGGGAACTCTTTGATTTTCCGGGACTAAATTCATCCCCAGATCTCTCTGTACCAATATTTGTCAAAAACGGATGGACCGTGATAAACTAGCAGACAGACAGACAGACAGACAATTTCACATAATTTATAATAATTAGTATAAATTTACGTATCTTTAGGTTGCAGGTTGCCTGCGATTAAATAAAAATAAACTACAATAGATAACAATAACTCCACAACAAGATGCTATTAGTTTCGATATCCGGCCGGCTTTTACAGTGAATCGAGGCAGGATACATAAGTACTTAATACAATTTTATTTTATTGGTAGGTACTTACAGTAAATTAGAAGAGGAAAATACATCAAAATATACGTTGATAGGTACCTACTATAAGTAAATACATAAAAACTTACCTTTTAAAAGAAAATCGAGTTATATTTGCAAGTAGTGAACAGACGTGGCCTCTGCTTGGAGAATTACAATTTACTAGACACAATTCACAAATAAGCAATTGGTTACTGGGCAGTATAAAACCGTACACACATCTGCGCCCAAGCCGCTGTTGGCCTTCAATAAATAGAATAATCTTGTTGATGAAAATACAGTGTAAACTCTTTATTGGAACTCTGGTATGGAGTATTGCTGTCACCTTTGGCCCTACCAAGTACCAGAGATCGCCATATTTGAAGAATAATTGACGATCAATCATTTACGCAGGTGAAAATTGCTTACAGTAGCGGCGCAAAGTCGCCTGCTTATCAGTCTTTAAATCCGATATACTTTGAAGAGCATGCTAGCAGGAAGTTCATGATCTTTTTCCTCCTTCATTTTTCTACCACAGAACAGAAAGATCCCGGGCACGTACCTCTATCTTGTCGGAGCTAATGTGGGTTTTAAGCAATTAAATATCACATGCTTTATTGGTGAAGGAAAATATCGTGGGGAAACCTGCATGCCTGAGAGTTCTCCATAATGTTCTCAAAGGTGTGTGAAGTCTGCCAATCTGCAATTAGCCAATGTGGCCACCACTTCCTTATTCTGAGAGGAGATCAGTGGTCAGTAGGTACAGCAGTAAGCCGGCGATCGGTTGATCATGATTACTTCCTCATTTTATTTAATTATACCTACCTACCTAAATTTTGTTGGACACACGCCCAACAAAACTTAGGTAGGTAGAATCGTCACAACGATTAATAAAAAACATTTATTTTATTAAACAAAAATAGTTGTATTAAAAATATTAAAAATATAGGTACAGTAGCCGACAAGAATTGTACATGACCCTTAGAATGAGATTTCGGCTTAGTATAGCGCGTTTTCTCAGTCATTCATATCTATGTGACGTTTTGTCGGTCTCAACGACAGAGACAATGCTCTACGAAACTGTTATATTTTCCTAAATCTGTAGTATTATTTTCTGCCGGTACTATACCTAGTTATAAAGCAAGATAATATTTTCAAAATAATCCTAATAATATTTAGTAGTCCCACTTCGGCGCCTTTTCAGCATACGCCTTAACTTTGGGGATAGCATACACCGTCTGCTCTAACTGCTTGAATCTTGGATACTTCTGATCGAGGTCTGGCATGTGAAGGAGCGTCTTCAGACGTTCGTACATGCCCGCGAATAAGAAATCTGCCCAGGTTAACTGAAATTAAGAAAAAATGCCTTTCCTACTTAGATAACCTTTTTGGAGTCTATACTGATATAGGTGGGTTGATTCGGAGAAGGGTAATAGTTTCTCTAGTTCTAGTCTTATCTAAAGGAGCTCCATAGACCTTTTATTTGTCGTTTATTTGACAAATAAAAGGTCTATGAGAAGCTTTTAGATCCTAATAGAGACGTTTCAGTATTCAGGCGATAGAGAATCAGGATTGTTCGGTTGTGGGTTTTTCAAAGAACAAAACGAAACCGCTATGTGGTTTCAGATAACGCTATGAAAACTACTTAAGTATCTACTTTTCAAAATTATCTATTTTTCAACGGTGAAACTTGAATTTGTCTATATAATAATATGGTTCATACCTTGCCAAGAGCCATATATCCATTGTTCTTGGCGATGATGTCATCCAGCTTCTTCAGCGTGACGGGGTAGAAGTTCTTCTCCAGCTCCGCCTGCTTCCGCGCTGCCACCTTCTCATCTTTCTCGTGAAATACTGCTGCTCCTTCTTCATAAATGAACCAGGGTGTACAAGAGAATTGGCATCATTATTAGAGTAAAACTAATTTTGTTTAGGCGTGACTTGAAAGTACTTAGATCTTTTTTCGGACGGAAAAGACGTTCGCGGTAAGTACTCCTATTATTCTGTATTTAAAAGCCGCCAAACAGAATAGCTGTTATGTGACTGCCATCTTTGAACGAAGTAGTACCAACTATTGTGCGCCAATTTTGATGTTGAACAATGACCGGTGTGAGGTCCCTATTTTAGTACTTTAGGCACAGCTTTAGGTCCCCAAAGTACTTACTACCTACGTATGAAACTTATGATTCACCGAATCATCATCATCATCATCATCAACCAATAGACGTCCACTGCTGGACATAGGTCTCTTGTAGGGACTTCCACGTGCCACGGTCTTGCGCCGCCTGGATCCAGCGGCTCCCTGCGACTCGTCTGATGTCGTCCGTCCACCTAGTGGGGGGTCTTCCAACGCTGCGAGGTCGCCATTCCAGCACCTTGGGACCCCAACGTCTATCGGTTGTACGAACTATGTGCCCTGCCCATTGCCACTTCAGCTTCGCGACCCGTTGAGCTATGTCGGTTACTCTAGTTCTCCTACGGATCTCCGCATTTCTGATTTGATCACGTAGAGAAACTCCAAGCATAGCTCTCTCCATCGCCCGCTGAGTGACTCTGAGCTTTCTTATGAGGCCCATAGTTAGCGACCATGTCTCGGATCCATATGTCATCACTGGCAACACGCACTGTTCGAAGACTTTGATCTTCACCGAATAATATTATTAGGTATATTTACTTGAGCGAATATCGTTCCAGAACTCTACGTTCTGGTCGATCTCGAAGTCCTCCTCAATGTTGCCGCCGCCGAGTCCGTGCTTGCGGCCGAGGTAGCGCACGATGGGAATACTCTGAGCGTACTTCTTGCCATCCACCTCCATCACGGGCATCTGACCGAACGGCATCGCTACGAACATCAAGCATTTTTGTTAAGCATCAATCAATCAAGGTATCTGCCCGTTTGCGAATATGGGCTTCCCGTCTACACACACGCTCTTTAATTTTTAATTTTTATTTTATTTATGAGATAATCAAAGACTGTTCATCCGACAGTCGTATGACTAAGTTTATAAAATTGATACCATCGATACATTAGGTACCTACTCCTTCAACCGTCGGACTAGCTAACGTTAGTGTCTATCTTATCACTTACTTACCTAACTATACCCTAACCTTATACCCTACCTACTAACGGGGTCTTATGACTATCATTACATGCTTCGGAGTTTTTTATTTTATACTTACTAGGTTTGACACTTGGCCATTCTTCCAGTGTAAATCTTCTGTCTTCGAACTCCTCGCCGCCATACGCCAGCAGGAGATGGATTGGTTCACCAACTGCCTTCAGGGGAAAGTAGTACACTATTACCTTCGGCATTTTTCTGCAAAGAGTGAAAACATTTTAACCGACTTAAAAGTAAAGGAGGTTTTCAATTCATGCGTAATTTTTTTGATTCGGTTTTTCGGACTACTTTTGTAAGTAATGAGATTATATATTTGACAGAGTATTTACCTATATATGTTTCAAATAGATATTTATGACTAGCTAATGCCCACGACTTCTTCCACATAGATTTAGGTTTTGAAAATACCGTAGGATATAAAAGCAGCCTATGTCAATCTCCAGTCTTTAACTAAACCACCGTGGGTATCTATGCAATTTTCGAAATATACATACCTACTGTAAGTAAAAACAAAGAAAACTTACCTTTCTACAGGAATCGAGCTATTATCGCGAGGCGTAGTGAACAGACGTGGCCTCTGCGTTGCGAATCGCAATTTAATAGTCAAAATTCATAAATAAGCAGCTGGTTATCTATATATATATAAATAAAAGCTAACTGACTGACTGATCTATCAATGCACAGTTCAAACTACTGAACGGATCGGCCTGAAATTTGACATGTACATAGGCTATTATGACGTAGACATCCATTATGAAGAGATTTTTGAAAACTAAATTCCTAAAGGGGTAAAATAGAGGTTTGAAATGTGTGTAGTCCACGTGCACAAAGTCACGGGCATAAGCTAGTGCAGTATAAAACCGTAAGTAAACACATCTGCGCCTACGCTGGCGGTGACCTTCAATAAATACAATAATCTCGTTGATAAAAATTCAGTGTAAACTCTTTATCGGAACTCTGGCATGGAGTACTGTTATCAGATATCACCTTTGGGATGACTCTGCCAAGTACTGACTCAATGCATTAGACTCAATAGATCGCTATTGGCGATCAATCATTTACGCAGATGAAACTGCTCAACTTACTTTTTCGGATAGGTATACATTACATGCCCACTTTGGACAGTGTGCTCAGTAACCACGGTTACGCACTTATCCAATCCGAGTCCGTGAAAATACGTTCCTTTTTGTTTTGTATGGGAGCTTATGACATATGTCTTAGATAATCGCTGGTATTCTCACAGATGACGGATAGAACTCAGATGACGGAAGTCCAATGCGATTAAAGGAAATCATTTAACTACCTATCTTAATTCATTCATTACATTTCTTCACGCATTATATTAAACTTCCACATTTTATTTAATTGCTAACGCACATAACTCTGAACTCTGAAGAGATAGAGATACGTGCCCAACAGACCTTACCTACTACATATTAAATAAAAAACATTTATTAAACAAAAATAGTTGTATTAAAAACATAGTTAGGTAGGTATAAAGCAAAATAATATTTTCAAAAGAATCTAATGTTTAGTAGTCACACTTCGGCGCCTTGTCAGCATATGCCTTCACTTTGGGGATAGTATATACGGTCTGTTCTAACTTCTTGAATCTCGGGTACTTCTCATCAAGATCGGGAATTTGAAGGAGCTTCTTCAGGCAGTCGTACATACCCGCGAATAGGAAGTCTGCCCAGGTTAACTGGAATTACAAAATGTAGTGTATTATTAGAACGCCGATATCATAGCCAATATTAACTTGACGATTAGAAAGCACTTTGTATAAGTTTAGTTGAATAAAATAACTTTTCATTATCTTCGTCACCATCATCATAATGAACCCATATTATACTAAACAGCTAAATGTAGGTCTCTTGTAGGGACTTCCCCCCTGAATCCAGCTCAAAACAACACTTATTCTATTCTAATCTAAAGGCTGAATTAGTCTTGAATTATTCATATAATACCTTGCCAAGGGCCATGTGTCCGTTGTTCTTGGCGATGATGTCATCCAGCTTCTTCAGTGCGACTGGGTAGAAGTTCTTCTCCAAATCCGCCTGCTTCGTCGCTTTTACTTTCTCGTCCTGCTCGTGGAATACCGACGCTGCTTCTACAAATTGTATAGATTTTTTAAGAAACCTTAGGTAGGTACACTAAAATAAATCAAACCAAAACTAACAAGTTTTTAAAATAATATAACTGGTATCAGAAGTTTTAAAACACGCATATAAGGTAGAGTTTCCGGTTCAGTAGTCCTGCTAGTTGCTAATTTAATTCATTACCTATTTCGTAAACGGTATTTTTTTTCTAAAACTGTCTAAGAAACCTCATAATGAATAATGATATTAAAATACCTACTGCAGAAAGGTATTTATTCTGAGCCGCTCCCTCTGTCCAGTGTTGACAACTTTGTCAACTCCCATATAGGCGATATTTCTTCCAGAGGCTATCTAGATTGCAAACAGAACTGAACTGAGCAGAATTGCGTAGCCGCGGCAGCCTAGTGCCGTCACTCTAGACGCTACCTTGCCATCCCAGTGTTTTGTGCCTTAGGTTAAAGGTGAAAAAGTTTATATTTACTGGTGCGAATATCGTTCCAGAACTCGATGTTTTGGTCGATTTCGAAGTCCTCCTCAATATTCTTGCCACCGAGCCCGTGCTTGCGGCCGAGGTAGCGCACGATAGCAAGACTCTGGGCGTACTTCTTGCCGTCTACCTCCAGGACTGGCATCTGACCAAACGGCATCGCTGCGAATATTAAGCGTTTTTATTATACATCAATCAATCTATCTACCCGTTTGCGTCTATTGCAGGTGATTGCAGGATATGTAAGTATATTGGCTTCCCATCGCCGTCACACAGTCTTTCATTTTATTTTTATTAATTATTTGGGAATCAATGATAAACAAAGACTATTATTATTATTCGTCCGACGGTCGTATTACTAAGCAATTTTTACGTTGTTGCTAGTCATCAGAAACTATTGATGAATTATAAATTTAGTAATATTCCCATCAATCACATAATGAGGGAAGGGTTTTATCATTTTAGCACCTTCGGACCCCAACGTCTATCGGTTCGAACAGTAGTGCGACAAGGCTATCTTGACGCGTGGCTAAAATCGGAACTAACGTTGTCGTCAAGTGTCCCCTTTCTTGTTAGAATAGTCCAAGCCTTTGTTCTCCAACAGCGCCCCCTGTCAATGTCATTCAATTGCCAAGAGAGCCTTGTCGCATTGTATGTGACTTTATTCCTCCGCGGACAATAGTTCCTCGTCTGTGGAGGCCCTTAATGTAACTTTTCAATCATTAAATAATAATGTCTATCTGTTCTAAAAACAAAGATAAAGTCCAAAGAAAAATGTTATTTGATAGTATTTCTACTTACTAGGCTTTACTTCAGGCCATTCCTCCTTGGTAACTCTTCGGTCTTCGAACTCCTCTCCGCCGTACGCCAGCAGGAGACGGATGCCTTCACCGAGAGCTTTCAGGGGGAAGTAGTAGACTGTGACTTTCGGCATTTTTCTGCAAACAGAGTGGAAACATTTTTAACCAACTAAAACCCGACTACTACCCGAGAACTGCCGATAGATGGCCCTAGTTGTATTGTTTCTATTACTCTGTGACCGGTGTATTAGTGCGTTAGTACTATTACATATTCTGTGGTATTAGTAGTACCGGTAGTACCTAACTAATTAGTACGCGACAGGTCGAGATGGCAATCGAGATATGAGGCGGGTGGACGCCACGCACACCCACGCTGTCGAGCATCAGGTTAGCGTAGGAGTGTGCTTACCTACCTAGTACCTACCTCTTGTTAAGAAATTAATACCTACCTATTTGTTAATTTATGCTTATTCTATAATTAGTATATCTACTATATTAATTACTTATTCATTTTATACCGGTAAATACCGAAGTAAACAAAACGCTATTTTACAATTTGTAATCTTCCGGTTGGTTGGTGCAATTATAATAGTTAATCACCACAGTGAAATTCTGTAAAATCTATAGGCACACGAGTACCTAGATATCTATAGGTAAGTAGGTACCTACATTTTAGGTTACACTAACCGGCCGGCTCTTACAATTAATCGAGATAGAATAACGATACCGTATTATACTTATTTTACAAAAAAATATAATTGAAATACATTGGAATATACATACCTACTCGTAAGTAAATATATAAAAAAACTTACCTTTTTAAAGGAAAATCGAGTTAATTTATCCCAAAGACGCGAGCGTAGCGAACAGACGTGGCGTCTGCGTTGAGAATAACAGATTACTAGTTTACAATTCAATCAGGCAACCGGTTACCGGTGCTCGATTATGGTAAAGTGATAGCTACAGTGTAATAATCGCGATCACTCACACTCGCTCACTATTGGCTACAATGCATTGTTGCAACAAGGATACCATAGATTCAGCCAATAACAACAATTATTGTCGTTGTAATGATTGATGCAAGTTTTCTGGAATCGACCAGCAAAGTATAGCCAGTCAAACCGTACCACATAATAAATAGTCGTACCACAGTCGTACCACGTCGTACTGCGCGCGCGCCGGATGCCCTTGAATAAAATGCAATGATTACGTTGATATAAAAATTCCAAAGATAGTTACAATACAAGGTTCGACTTCCATATAAGGTTACAAGTTATAGCTTCACAGAGATCCTTAGATTTTTTCTAAATCACGTTCTCTTAATATTATAAATGCGAAAGTGTGTCTGTCCATCCGTTCGTCTATCTCTCTGTTACCTTTCCATCGTCCACCCATTAAACCGATTTTGACGAAATTTTATATAGTAGCACTAGACACTAGTAGTTCAGCAGATATGAAGAATCAAAAAAGTTACAAGCAAACAGACAAACAAACATCCTACTTAGGATGATTTTCATTTTAAAAAAACGGCCAAGTGCGAATCAGACTCGCGCACTTAAAATCTTAATGCGGTTCACAGAATACATCTACTTACCAAGTTTCAACAGTATAGCTCTTATAGTTTCGGAAAAAAGTGGCTGTGACATACGGACGGACAGACAGACAGACATGACGAATCTATAAGGGTTTCGTTTTTTGCCATTCGGCTACGGAACCCTAAAAACGCATATCGCACCTCTAGATCAATTTTTTTCTACTCAAAACCTTTTGATATAACCTCAGTTTCTGCTTCCTAACTCGATTATTTATCTGTATGGAAAAACTGTATTAAGTACCTAACTATGCTTTATTTATTGTACAATAATTCCTTTTTAAATATATATAATTCCTTTTTTTAAATAGTTTTAATATCCATATAGATTGTCCATCGCCATTCAGAATGGCAATGGTGCCAGCCCATCAGGGCACCTTTGGCCCAGGCCAACCAGGGGCGGACTGTTTGACGATGTGGTTAGTTAGTAAAGTTTATTTAGTTATGTACATAACTAATATGTATTAGATGATTATTAGAAAATTTTCGTGATAATAAATAACCAAAACTGTTTTAATATCTTTTTTAGATTATAATAAATAACTTTTCGGGTACCTACCATAATAAAATTTATATCAATGGTTGACCACAACACAGACATCTAGCGTCAGGATGTTATTCCATAGGTATTAATTATGTGAACGATATATATATATAGTATTATTTACCAGTCACGATAGTCTAGCTGAATTTTATTAAAAAACTTGATAAAAAACATGATTAGGTACTTAATCACACCACAGAAGCGAAGGGAAACAGACCGGATAGTTAAGTAATTCTACTTGACTGAGTTACCTACCAATGATGTATAAAAATAGATTATTTTTATACTTTTATAATATTGACTTACACTATTTAACAAGTTACAGCCCAAGGCCACCTATTCGTATGCGCGATCGATATCAGCGTCGGAAAAATTCAAAACTTGAAGATACCTACCTAGTACAAAAATACTATAAATGCTATAAGTAAGGAAAACTCGACGTTGCGTTGTAAAGTGTTTTGTTTTCCACAAAACATGAAGTGCAGGTTTCATGTTTACTATCACTTATCATCAGAGGCGGATTTGCAGTCTTAGCCGCTCTAGGCCCCAGGCCAGAGCCGCCCCTTTCCCAGCTCTCATCATATTAAAGACTAACTTATGCTCGCGACTTCATCCGCGTGGACCACACGAATTTCATACCCCTATTTCATCCTCTTAGAGGTTAAATTTTCAAAAATCCTGTCTTAGCGGATGCCTACGTCATAATAGATATCTGCATGCCAAATCTCAGCCCGATCCGTTCCGGGTTCGAAATTTGTGTAGTCCACGCGGATGAAGTCGCGAGCATAAGCTAGTTTAAATATATATAAAAAGACTTGTTCTGACTGACAAACTGATCTATCAACGCACAGCCTAAACTGCTGGGTTTAGAAACATGAAATATTGACAGTAAGTTCCTTTTCTAACGTAGGCACCCACTAAGAAAGGATTTTTGAAAGTTCAACCCCTAAGGGGGTTAAATAGGATATGGAAGTTTGTATGAAAGTCATTTATTTTTAAAGTTACATCGATAAAAATTGTTATTTAAGCATCGATATAAATGACAAGATATTATGGTCAAGCAAACAAAATTTTTCACGGTTTTGGAACCAGATAAATCAGCGCCACCTCTTAGATAGGTACTAATGAACGACTCGTTTGAAATCCAGACGTCACTGAGGTTGCATTGGTGCTAAAGCACCACTGAGTCAGTGCCATTTTGATTTTTCAAAAGCCCTGTCCATACGAAGTAATATCAAATAGTATGTATGTGGCTTTCGGTTAAAAATAAAAATATTATGTAAGTATTTCATGATTTTCGAAAATTTTACTTCCAAGGGGGTAAAATAGGGGGTGTAAGTTTGTATGAATGTCCGTTGTTTTTCAAGTTATTTCCATGAGAATTGGTAAGTATGTAGGTAAATGAAAAAATACGTGTTTCAGGTTTTTTGAAAATTCCACCCCCATGCTTTTTTTTACTATCGTAAAGTGCTGACAACAATACTTTACTATCATTACAATCTAGCCTATGAGAGAGGCTAATAAGTAATATTATATTAACCTAAACTTATAAACGTACTTACTATACCTAAGAATCGGTCTATTGAGTCTTTATTGGTAGACACATTGTTCTTGTGTTCTTTAAATTGCACTAGCACTATGCTTTCACTTTGTTCGTGTGTTCTTTGAATTGCACTAGGACTATATTTTCACCCCCACGCTGATATTCTAAATCCCACCCGAGTGAAGCCCGGGCAGATCAGATAGTGTGTTACAAAACTCGTCTGCACTTAAAGGACTCTGCTAAGGGATTGGTCAACTTAGTTTGGATACGCGAGAGTGAAGACTCGAGTGACTACCAGATGGTGTCCAGATGGCATCATACATCGTTTAAAACCCAAAACTAAGATTGTCATTAGGGTACCCGGACCAATAGATGAACATTCGGAAATTCGGAATTCAACTAAATAGTCGTATATTTTTCAAATCACATAATAATATGTACTGAATAATTAATATTTTTTCTTAATGTTTTTAATGTTTTTTCAACTCCCCAATGAATAAAATTTTAAAGTCACTAGTAACTAATAAAATAGGAGGCACTGGATGTCCTCTACTGGTAACTGTCAAAAGATCTGCATTTATTAATGACAAAAGTAGATTCATAACAATATCTTTAAAAAATCGGCCAAGTGCGAATCAGAATCGCGCACTGAGGGTTCCGTACTGCAATCGCATTTTATCGACATTTTGTACGATAAATCAGAAACTACTGACTAGATCTCGTTCAAACCAATTTTCGGTGGAAGTTTGCATGGTAATGTACATCATATATTTTTTTTAGTTTTATCATTCTCTTGTTTTAGAAGTTACAGGGGAGACACATTTTACCACTTTGGAAGTGTCTCTCGCGCAAACTATTCAGTTTAGAAAAAAATGACATTAGAAACCTCAATATCATTTTTGAAGATCTATCCATAGATACTCCACACGTATAGGTTTGATGAAAAAAAAAAATTTTTGAGTTTCAGTTCTAAGTAGGGGACCCCCAAAATTTATTGTTTTTTTTCTATTTTTGTGTGAAAATCTTAATGCGGTTCACAGAATACATCTACTTACCAAGTTTCAAAAGTATAGCTCTTATGGTTTCGAAAAAAGTGGCTGTGACATACGGACGGACATACAGACAGACATGATATTATACATTTATAAGGGTTCCGTTTTTTGCTATTTGGCTACGGAACCCTAAAAAATCTATAGCATCCATTAGCATCTTTAAAATTCATCGGCACCGTAATAATCGTTTTTTTTATATCACGTAGGTATAAGTTTTGTAGTGATCGCTCTTTATATGTTTTCTCAAGGATTTACTTTATTAATCGCGATTTTTCAAACAGAAATTATTTAAATCACACAAACACTCGGACATACACCCTATACCCTATCTGTATTGTTTTGCCAAAATGTATCGCGTAAAGTTTTATGGTCTCGTTTTGGTGGTGTCGTCCGTCCCTCCTGTTGTTTATGAATAGGTTTTCTGTACCATGTGCGTTCGAACGCAACATGAGACCTCATAGTAACATTTGTGAATATGGGTTGTAAGTGTTTACGCTTTTGCCTTTCTCGATCCTTGACCTATTGTTTCGTTCACGTAAAAACAATGATCTATTGTCCTTTTATTGGTTGCTTACGCACTTTCTATTCCTGATTTTTCTTGAACTTATTGATTATTTATATAAGTTCAAGTTAGTTATAAGTATTAATACGATGCATTGCAGAGCGGCCGCCCCTAATATGTGGCCGCTCTAGGCTCGGGCCTATTGTGCCTAAGGGCAAATCCGCCACTGCTTATCATTATCAGATAGTGTGAACAAACATTCACTAACACTTATTAGTACCTAAGTACCTATTATTACACTCATACACTCCTAGCTCCTAGCTAACTAGCTTTGAATTTCGAACTTAGATTATATTTACAAAGTACCGTAGCAAAGTACCTACTAGTTCTATATCTTCGAGATCTTTCTGACAGGTGTGTTGTCTTGCTCTAACATTAAGGCCTAGGGGGGACAGTTTTTCTTCATCTTCTATTTTTAAGTACACAGAGATCCTGGTGTTGAGTAGCGGAAACCTGTTATTTCAACTGAATAGTTCCGCTACTCGATATCAGGTACGGTACGGTATACGGTACGAACGGTATATTCTTCGGAATCTTTTTTTTTCTATTTTTTTAAATTACTAACAATTATCTAAATTTGATCTTTATCATGTCTGAATTTTTGGATAGGCAGGTAGGTAGGTACGTTGTAGCGCGCATACTCAATAACCGTACAGTACCCGGCAGAAAGTATTGTACATCGACCTTTAGAAACAGATAGCAGTTTTGTAGAGCGTTGTCTCTGTGGTTGAGACCGACAAATCGTCACATAGGTATGAGTGACAGAGACAATACTTTGTGAAGCCGAAATATTTGCTCTCGGCTACTGTAGGTACTTATCTATTTATATCTTAGTATTGTACCTATGTAATGCGATAGGACAATACCTAAAAACTAAAATAGAAGAAAAACACGAATGAGGAAGTGATATGAAAAACAAGTGATATGGATCAAATTCAAGTAAAAAATTAAGAAAAATATCAATTTCGTAATCAAGGCTATAAATTAACGCTATTTCTTCATAAAACATAGCCTGCAAGAGACCTAGATTTCCACAAAACACAATTTTACAAAAATGGATAACTATTACAATAAAACTTAAAGCTAGCCTTATCTAATTACTATACAAATCATGCCCGCGTGGAATGGTGCCAAGAATAGTGGCTGCATTTCCGCGCTGGACAGCCAGGCTGATCCGTTGCGCAAAAAATGAGCCAGCCCTTCTGTCACCAGATGAGGCTATTAATCGCGGTGAAATGTCTCGTAAATTTTTTTAAGCACTAAGACTCCATAGCCCCAGGGTCTCCACGGCAAACGGAACAAGAATGTACTTCTCTATAAGAGAGGCATATACCTACTTGCGCCGCTTGACGTTTTAAGCTGTTTCTGCTGCGGCTCCCGGTCTTAATGCTATCTCCCTGATATGACACGGGGCCAATGTGTCAACGCAAGTTGCGTCCCACATTAGCGCCCGTCCCCGTTCCCGGGGAACCAGCGTTTATTATTTAAGTAGATATGACTTCACTTACATTTACTTTATCAACACGACTGTAATAATAACATTATGTTTTATCAATTATTATTAACTCATATCTTTATTTGTAAAGTACCTACAAACAAACATATAAAAATAAAATTCAGATAAGATAGTAGGTAGTAGGTTACCGTACGAGAGTTTTTTATCATTAAGTTTTTTCATATGAATATATTATTACATAGCAACAACTAATAACGGCTTAGATAAAAATATTACTTACCCAAGTTTTATTTGATAACAAGTTAAGACGAGTGACTGCTATCTCACCTGGTGGTAAGTGACAATGCAGTCTAAGATGGAAAAGGATTAATCTAGAAAGGATATGACAATTTTATTAAACGATTTTCTATCGCTTTAGATTACCTATGTCGTTTATCCATCCCAGCACATCGATAGCTGGGTCAGGTTTTCACAGCCCATTTCTTCCCATGGGATTTCTAAAATACCGGTTATAGAAGAATATTTGTTTTCGTAGCGGCCATTTTGAATATTGTTATTTGTTGTTCTAACGGCATGGAAATTCACATTCTGGGAAAATTTCAACTCAAACTATTACGATTCATGAGATACAGCTCGCTGACGGACGGACAGAGGAGGCTTAGTTATAAGGTCCCGTTGGCACCCTTCGGGTACGGAACCCTAAAAATTGACCGTGCCGAGAGTGTATCTACTACCCGTGCGCAATAAGTTGAGACCCTGGGGGGCGGTGACGCCACAGACGCGTGGTTGTACTGTAGACAAAAATCAGCGCGTCGTCGTTGCGTGACGTAAGCAAGTACGGGACTAAGATGTTAAAAAAATGGCGTTGTCTACAGTACAACACGGGAGCTTGAGGGGAGGTTACAGGGGAAGCGGGCGCAGGGTTGCATTCCAGGCGAGTCTCAACTTATCGCGCACGGGTAGTAATCAAGAATCACTAATCATTTCTAATAATTAGTAAATCGCTTCACACAGCTATAGTTGTCATGTCCATGTACATACTCACATATTACTCATATACAAGAATATCCTTGTAACCATGATACAGCAGTTTTTCACAAGTGGTTTTTATTTCGTTTGATAATAATTTAGTAAAGTCGATAAAGTTGGTTATCATTCAAAAATAAGAAGCTTGAGGGGGTCTGAGGTCTCTAGTGAAAAACGGCGATAGCCTAGTGGTTAAGACGTCAGCCTCCTAGTTGGGGGTCTGGGGTTAGAATCCTCACTAATGCGAAAGTGTGTCTGTCTGTCTGTCTGCAAGCTTTTCACGGCGCAATCGTTCAAACCGATTTTGACGAAATTTAGTATAGAGATATGTAGGTTACATCCCGGGGAAGGACATAGGCTACTTTTTATCCCGGAAAATTTAAGAGTTCCCACAGGATTTTTAAAAACCTAAATCCACGCGGACGAAGTCGCAGGCATCAGCTAGTAATAATATTTGCATGATCAAAATAAAACTATCATGACGTAATAAAATAAAACTTTATTGTATTAAGTTATCTCTTAAGTTACAATCAGATAATTAATCTATGTGATCTTTTATTTTATTTTATTTTTATTTTATCTTATGTTCTTTTACTTTAATACCAGCTTACTTTACATAAGTATCGTACTTTGTTTGAGAATAGTAAAATAAGGTCTAGTTCACACCAAGCTAGTTACTTGACCGTAGAACTCACTTGTTAAAATCAAGAGAGGAGAGTAAACTTGAATATATCGCTTAACTGAGACGGATCGTAAGGGTGCGGGTAGCGGAAGGTGACAGCTACATAATACATAAATAATGGCCGTATTAGGATCACTAGTAACCTGACGTAAAGGTCCGCCTCGGTGGACGTCGCTGGCTGGGCGCGGTAGAAGTGTTTCCGTGTTCCCGTGACCCAGTCGCCAGGCGACGTGCAGGAGCGCCGCTGGGTTTTAGTGGGTATTCCGGTCGCCTCTCGGCCGGCGAGTCCTGGGATACCTTGCCCGTTCACGGGAGGGATGCGTAAATACAATTCCCAACGTTAAAAAAAAAGGTGACAGCTACATTGAATTCCTTGATTTTTACGTCAACTGCCCCCCTCCCGCAACCCGCAACGCTCACGACTACGAGCCGTCTCTGTAAAACGATATAACTATAATTTAAGTTTGGTCAAGTAGACTTGCTGAGTGTAAATTAGACTTCACAGTTTAAAAGTCTTATACTTAGCTATATAATACGAGTTAATCAGCAGCAGTTAATATAATACGAGTAATATAGGTCTATATATGAAATACTTTTAAGGCACTTATATAGGTCACGGAAATTATTATTATTGGCCAAAATCGTTAATATTCGAAAAAAATAAAAAATTGTGCGGGTAGTTTTAGAAAATAGTTTCAGGCCTTATCGACGTAGGCCTGCACTTTAAGGTTGGTCAGCACATTGTCAATAACCTGTTTGAAATGTGAAAGGTTCATGGGACCCACCGCATTGTTATCCCAAGAAAGCCTCTCCCATGCATTTGTAATGGTAGGGGGTTTTCTTGGGTTAATAATAATCACTCAGGAATGAGCAATATAACGTCGAGCGAGAGACCATTGGCCAAAAAAGATGTTAATATTGGACAAATCAATAATAATAATTAAAAGAAATTTTTGTGAGGGTAGTTTTAGAAAGTGGTTTCAGGCGCCTTGTCGACGTAGGCCTTGACTTTAGGGTTGGCCAGTACATTGTCGACGACCTGTTTGAAGCTCGGGTACTTCTGTTCGAGGTCGGGCATCTGCAGCATCGTCTTCAGATAGTCAAACATGCCCGCGAACACGAAATCTGCCCATGTGAGCTGGAATAGAAAATTAACCGGGAAAATCAAAATCAGGGATAACCTACATGTTAAATTCCAAGTTTTAGATCTACCAATTTAGACTGCGTTGTCCGACAGTCAGTCAAGGTACTGTTTCATACATAAAATTTTCAAATAAAAATTAAAAACCGACTTCAATAACCACAAACACTAAATAGTAAAAAATAATTTAATTTATTACCCAATATATTATGTATACAAGAGTTATTGTAGTTCTATATTACTATTTTTTGGAGCCGGTGCCAATAAGCCGCACGAACTGTCTATCTACTCTTCATATTGTTTTGTGACTCCACATTCGACCCCTTTTGAAATCCAGACATCACTGAGGTTGCATTGGTGCTAAATAAACATTTTAGGACAAATGAATCGGTGCCATTTTGCTTGTTCAATGGCCCTGTCCTTACGAAGTAATATATAAGTCAATGCCTATATGGTTTTTTCTTTACCTTTCCAAGAGCGAGGTGTCCCTTGTTCTTCTTGATGATCTCATCGAGCTTGGTCAGCAGCGCCGGGTACACGTTCGCGGAGAAGTCCTTGTGCTTCTTGGCCTTCAGTGCCTCGTCCGCTTCGTATTGCACCGTTGCCGCTTCTAAAAATGTTCATTTGTATGACCATTTGTAATATTATACAACCCTAGTACCAGGTTATAGCAATCTAGTACAGGGAGCAGAGAGAGAAGGGTGATCAAAATAGAAAGACAGCAAGAGATCAAACTCAAAGATGGAGAATGAATTCAGGAGCCCGATGTTTTGGTCGATGCTCGATTTCCACTAAGTCTTGTTGTCTTGTTATTTGCCAAGAAGGCAGTGCTTGCGGCTCAAGTAGCGTCAGATCGCCAAACTCTAAGCGTACATTTTCTTGCAACTACTTATCAACCTGTCCTCCTAGTAGGTACACCACTTATCTACTAGGAGGACAGGGGTTATTTACTAGCAATAAGAGCAGACATGTTCTAAAATCACGATAACCTAGAAGCTGGATTCTACTGCCTGCAGTTCAATGTAGTCCTAGTACATAAAACACCCAAACTAATGAACAAAAACAAAAAGGTGATAGAGTGACAGAGAGAAAGAGAGAGGAAAAAAAGAAGGGAGTGGTGGATAGAAAATAGTTCTAATCTCTTACTAGCTCTAATGTCGTTGAGGAACTCGGCGTTTTGGTCGATCTCGAAGTCTTCCTCGATGTCCTTGCCAACAAGCCCGTACTTGCGGCCCAGGTAACGTGCGATGGCCGAGCTCTGTGCGTACTTCTTACCGTCGATCTCGAGCACTGGCATTTGACCGAAGGGGGTCGCTAAAACAAAATAATGTTGGTAAAGAAGCAGCCGTTATTTTGCGGAAATCTAAATATATAAAAGGAAAAGGTGACTGACTGACCTATCAACGCACAGCTCTAACTACTGGACGGATCAGGCTGAAATTTGGCATGCAGATAGCTATTATGACGTAGGCATCCGCTAAGAAAGGATTTTTGAAAATTCAACCCCTAAGGGTGTGAAATAGGGGTTTGAAATTTGTGTAGTCCACGCGGACGAAGTCGCGAGCATAAGCTAGTCCATGATATATTGATTAGCTTAATTTGCTATAATCTGCTGAAACAGATCCACGATTGTCCACTGTCGCGACGAACGTCGCGAAATAGTTAATTGTACAAAATATAAATAGTAATCATCGTAAAATTAAATCATCCAATTATAATATCTAATTACAATAACGAGCAAAACGAGATTAGAAGGAGAGGAATCCAGAGCCGGACGCTTAAAATACTATGGTAAGTTGTCTGTGACTTTACTCTGTGGGTCTAATGGTCTATACTTGAAACGCGACGCCGACTGTCTGTGGTCGAAGCCTCGAACCACGGCGCCCACCATTTTGTTAACTGACTGGATCCGAGCACGGCAGCCTCGCCTCACAGCACGCCCACCGTCATCAGTTCGGTGCCTCGCATCCTGTATTATTACTCGTAAGTGGCTAACTATAAGTAACTATATTTAATTGCTATTAATTGTGTGCATAAGGAACGTTTCCATGTAGCCAACGTCGAGAGTCGTAAGGGCCCTTTATTGGCAGGCCTTAGTCGGAATAGTAAATCGTCAGCGTCGGGAGCCATTGGGACCCTTGTTGGCAGGACTTGGCTGGGAGAAAGTAATCCGTCAGTATCGAGAGTCGTAGGGGCCCTCGGGTGGCAGGCCTTAGCGTCGAACCGCTAACTCTCGATACAGATGACGAGACCAGCTAGCTCTCGACGTCAGTGACGACCCCGGCTAACTCTCGGCGTAAGTAGCAAGCAAAGGTGTGGCACTTTGAGCCGGCACGAATAGCCAGTTACCTGACCGAAACGCGGTAGGTCAATGGGACCCAATTATAATCCTAATGGCTAGGCTAATGATGGAACCGTTCCTCCTTTAATTTAGCGCTAGTCAGCACTGGTCTTCCCCGCTTAGCGGCGAGGAAGACAGTAGCCCCGGCAGATTTCGTCTAGGCGAAATCTGCCCGTCCCATATATGTATTACAGAGTGCGAGGCAGTGGATTCTGTCCTATGCGACGGGGAGGAAGGCCGCTTCCTCGCCCGTCGCCTCAGTGCCGCGGAGACGGCGCATTAACCTGGTGTCGCACGCGCAAGCAGACTGCGCATCGAGCAAGGGTGAGTGCATAATCAAACATTCACAAACTAGCCTTCGTGACGTCTCTGGTTTCAACCCTCAAACCCGGGCGGCAAGCCGAGTCTAACTAAGCATGAACAGGAGGCGTCACGACATGGTGGAGATGCTGAGGATCTGATAAATCAGTAAATGAGCTTTCAGCAAAAAATGCTAAAAGAAAGAGGGTTGTCAAATAAGTTGTGAATGTTGTTATGCACTGACCTAAATCAGACATGTCTCGACAAGTCTCGACACGTATAGAGCGGCAAAGACCATTAGACCTTAATAGGTTATTTTCATGTCTTGTTTTCTCGTAGCTATGTGATTTGTTCTGAATATGATTATTCTTAAGCGTGAATGACCTACCTACCTACACATGAAAATTATTTTTCCTACTATTGAGTTTTGATACCTACCTACAGGTGATGAATAATTCTACTTATAACTAACACTTTAAACTCTAATATCTACTTTAAATAAGCAAAGTTATGTTGCATTTCACTGATGATTTTAACGTTTTTTTAGACAGTTTTAATATAAATACCTACAATACATTGTAGTGAATAGTGACAAATGTTCAATGTTTAATTTAATAAAGGATAGGTACCTACCTAATGTGAAGAATAAAGGAGGATGCTGTGCGCATAGTCCTATAATAGAATAAAGGAAACCGAAAATTAAGAATAACCTCATTCTCTGTTAAAGTCTAATTGTAAAGATGCGACGGTATTACCAACGTTCTGAATTATTATATTCACAATAAAGTGACACTGTTATTGCAGTTTAGTGGAATAATTATTATAATTATGTTGATCCATGTGGGACTAAATCAATTAAAATAAAAGTTTGAGCTCGCATCAACATTCTGACAAATTAAGATTATTATAATATCATATTCAACTGAGACTTAAAGATGAGTCAATTTCAAAAGTATCCTAGTAAGAAAGAAAATCAATTCTAAAGGTTATCGTTTCTTGTATAACAGTTATAAATGTGAAAAAACCCTTGGTTTCGGTGCGCAAGAAATTCTTTTTTTTTTCACAAATTTTATGAATGAAACAGTGAAGTGATATGGACATTAACAATAAACGATAGGTACCTAGAGCAGTCACCTGCGATAGTACACTGACCTTTGCCGGTGCATTCACACTGGACTTGCTAGAACGGTTAAATAGTTACACACATACCTACCCGACTTGAGATTGCTATGATCATACAATTTTGATACGAAGGGGTCAATCATTGAATGCTTATGCTGAATGGTCACACAGTGTGTGTGCCCACGCATACCTAGTAACTGAAATGATTAAATACTAAAATTGAGACCCGGTTTAGCAATGCGAACCTTAGGCATGAAATAAAAGCCAGTAGAATGTACAGAGATTTAAGAATATTTGTAGAAGTTTATTGAATAGAGGTATAATGCTACTCTATTTTACTACATTCTATATCTTGTTGCAAGGGTAGGCATAACCCTTCTAGCATGTTAGTGGAATTGTGTACACATCTGTGGGCAGATGACTGACAATTATTGATAAGGTCGTTGTCACACTATGACGACAGGGCCGGACTATGAAATTGATTTATGATAAAGTCGGTTACTTACTTTATCCGCGATACTAATTAATTTCATTCTACAACAACAACGGTACAAAATTATTTCGTTATAACTAGTCGTTGAAATTTATTTGATAAATTATTTGATGAATATATGAGATTTATAGAACAAGGGTCACCATGAATATTCAAACCATAGGACATTGATGTAACACAACAACTAAATAGAAGTTTTAAATGAACTTTAAAGTGAAATAAATGAAAGATGAACGATCATTTGAAAAATAGATCTACGATACTGACACAGATAAATAAAATTAAAAAAAAAAAATTTTTTTTTTTGTTTTGGCCAATCCGCTTCCTTTCTTTTTCTCTCGCTTTTCTCCTAAGCGGTGCTATTTCATTTATAGAGAGACGAGCCACGAAGTTCCCGGTCACATTGAAGACATAAACTAATAATCTAAAAAACCATAAACAACTAACCCGTTTTAAGGAAACTTTTATCTACTAATATTTCGAACATACCGACAAGATGGATCAAAGTCTCTTGGCGATATTGCACTCAATGAAAACAAAATTACAAAATTTATCAACCAACGCATCTCAAATAATAGAAACTCTTGATGATCCAACCACTCAATCTCCAACGATTATACAAGAAGCAGAAATTATTTCTTCGAAATTACAAACTTTGTTAAATAGATTGAGCTCCGAATTGACCAACTACTTTCGATTAAGCAACGATCCTGCGCCTGATGACATATCCGAGATATCTACAGTACAATTAGAAGCCGAAGATATATTGTGTGAACTTAAAGTCAAAATTAAAGAAAAGATTAAAGTAATTGAACGAGAAAATCAAGTCAACAGGGATACGAATCCGAATCTAAACAGCCGGCTACCGAAACTGAGTTTACCGGAATTCGACGGCGATATCCTGCAATGGTCAACATTTTGGGATCAATTCAGCTCAAATATTGACAAACGAAACTTAACCGATGTCGACAAGCTATTGTATTTAAAAGCTTCATTGAAAGGTGAAGCGAAGAAGATCGTGGAAGGCTTAGAGACAACAAACAAGAATTACAGTATAGCACTAGTGACATTAAAAAATCGATATGGAAAGGAAAACCACATAATTGATGCACACTACTCAGCGCTGTATCGTGTCAAGGCTTCCACCGCAATGAATGTCACGGAGGTGAGACAAACACTGAACGAGATCGAACGACATCTTAGGGTGCTTAAATCGCTGGGCGAGGACATAAACCACAACCATCTACGTTTCCTAATCATGGAAAAATTCCCGCAAGAAATCATTTACGAAATGAAAATGAAAATAAACACCGAGTCCATCGAGGAGATAAGGAAATGCCTCGAAGTCATTATCACGGCTAGGGAAGACGCAGAGAGAGTTATCCAAGGAAAATCTGAAGACAATTACACTACCCAATCTCTACACGCGAATGCATCCGACGACAATAATATGAAATTAAAATCCAAAGGGCCAACAAGTAAAGAAATGTCCACAAAGAAACAAGATAAAAATCGGGGACTATTTCAAGGTCGTCAGGGAAGTTTTAGGAAACAATTCAAAAGAAAATGGGAAGAGCCAGTAGGAAACCAAGAAAGGCAACACGAAAAGAAAAGAAAACTTCACTGCATCTTCTGTCAGGAGAACCATTTTAACGATCAATGCAAAGCCTTTACAACGTTACGAGAAAGGAAAAATAAATTAATTAACCGATGCTACGCATGTCTTCGCATAGGACACACCGTAAAGACATGTGTGAGAAAACCAAAATGCGCACACTGCAACGAGATTGGATCACATAATCGGGCACTTTGTCCTAGAACTTTATCGAAGGAGATAGAACCGACTAACACTCTAATGCAGCTAAACGCCAAAGGTACTACTATACTTCAAACAGCAGTTGTGAACGCGAAATCTGAAAAGGAAGGACACGTGGAGACAAAATGCCGTATTCTATTAGACTCAGGAAGTCAGCGCACATATATAACACGAGAAGTCGCGAAACAATTGAATCTTCCAATTGAAGAAGAAAGCCGACTTTCTATATTTACCTTTGGGTCGAAAACACCTCAAATCATAGATAGTCCCATAGTAAAAATTAAACTCTTAACCAGAACCAATGAAACACTATTACTTTACGCTAACGTCGTTCCTTACATATCGCAATGCGTACCATATCCCGATACGGAATTAGGACATTGGGAAAATAAGACTGTTCTAGCCGATGACGGATCATTATCATCTAGGATTGACATCCTGATTGGAAACGATTATTACCATAATGTTATGAAAACCGGAAAGCTTAAAATTAGAGAAAACTTATACCTGGTAAATTCTAAACTTGGGTGGATACTATCTGGTGAGACAAATTTAAAACCAGTAGACGAATTATCTGTAATTACTTACTTTCTGTCTTGCGGAGAAACGAAACTGAATAAACCAGATTTACCTTTAAACAACGTTGACATAAAATCATTATGGGATCTAGAATCAATAGGAATTACCGACTCACCTAAGATCAGTGCCGATGAAGAAGCAGTTAAAACCTTCAATGAAAGTACCGAAGTTATCGATAATAGGTATACCGTATCTTGGCCATGGACAGAATATCCTCCATCTCTATCAACCAATTTCGGGCTATCATTCGGTCGATTAGTTTCATTACTAAAGCGCCTCGATTCAAACACATTATTGGAATATGATAACATCTTAAAGGAACAAATTAGCAAAGGCGTAATAGAATTAGTATCGAAACACACCAACCAGGAAAAACACCCTGTTCATTATTTGCCGCATCATTGTGTTCGCCAGAAGGAGAAACCTATTAGAATTGTATACGACGCTTCAGCTAAAACAAAGGATAGCAACAGTCTGAACGAATGCTTATATTGTGGCCCAATGATGTTAGAAGATTTGACTGGATTATTGGTAAAATTTAGATATCATCAAATCGCATTATCAGCTGACGTAGAAAAGGCTTTTTTACAAATTGCACTTCATGAGAGAGACCGAGATGTGACTCGATTCTTGTGGATCAAAGATCTTAACAAACCACCAACCGAAGATAACATTATTTACATGAGATTCTGTCGCGTGCCATTCGGAATTATCAGCAGTCCGTTTCTGTTGAATGCCACGATAAAGCTCCATCTGTCAAACGATGACAAACCGAAGGTTAGAGACCTAGCCAACGATATATATGTAGATAACCTAGTCACTGGTAGTTCATCCGTTGCGGAAGCTTTAGAATTGTATAACGACTCCAGAGAAGCATTTAAACAAATGTCTATGAACTTAAGGGAGTGGAGTTCTAATTCTTACGAATTTACGGAACAAATCCCAGACTCGTCAAAGGAAATCCGTGTTAAGATATTAGGACTTGATTGGGATTTAAAGGAAGATCTACTTCAATTGAGATACAAGATCGACTCTAATGCGAACAATAAACGGGAAGTATTGAGAGTGATCGCTTCAATCTACGATCCTTGCGGATTTGTTGCACCACATAATATCCTACCTGCTAAATTATTTAAGAAGTCGTCTTATAAAATTTATTCGGAACTTTCTTTCTGCAAAAGTAACACATAAATTTCTTTGGACCGATAGCCAAATTGTAATCGGATGGTGCAAGTCTTCTAAACTTTTTCCACCATTCGTAGCAAGGAGAATCCAAGAAATTAAATGAAACAAAGAATTGATCATAAGATATGTTCCCTCAGAGCTAAATCCAGCAGATGTAGCAACAAAACCTTACAGCGCTTGTCAAGATAAAGCGAAATAATTAGCTGGATCTCAATATTTGTTACAAGCATCTGATACATTGCCACAAAGGGCAACGAATAGTGATCCCTTTTTGTTTCGGGAGGCTCTTCCGAATGATAGTGAAGATGAGGAAGTTGAAATTAATGAAACTATTTCTGTAATATAGAATAAACGAAAAGGAACAAGAACATTATAAAAACACTGTCTTAAGGATCACGAACTATCTACAGTAATGAAGGAAATTGAAGCCGTGGTAAATACACGTCCACTCACCCATATAGATGCCGAGCTGGATCATATATTGAAACCAGCTGATTTCTTGGCTGTAGGAAAATGTATAACAGTAGAGACTACCCGGAAGGAACCTTTAGCAGAAGGAACCGTTACAAAAAGGGAACTAGTTAAAGGTTGGAAAAGAGCTCTTAAAATCCAGGAAGAATTTAGAGAAATGTTTTCTAATCGTTACCTTCTCAGCCTTCGAGAAAGATACCAGCATTCACATAGGGATCCAAGAGTCACTTCGAAATTAGAACCTCAAGAAGGACAAATAGTCCAGATAAAGGGGGAACATCCCAATCGGGAAAGCTGGCGAGTTGGGAAAATAACAAAACTTATGAAGGGGAAGGATGGATTTAGCAGAACAGCGAAAGTAAAAGTAGATAATAGCGAATATATTAGATCCATTTCACACTTATATCCACTGGAAATGGACGAACAAGAAGCTCACGCTCTAGCTGACAAACCTAGACCAAGTTACAACTATATACCTTCCGAACGCATAACAAGAGAAGTGCACGAAGAAACCACTGGAGAAACCAGTGAGATACGTAGTGGTGAAATCGATGCACCTGAAAAGGAAAATGATCACACCATACAAGACCATAATGAGACGATGTTAGAGGATCAACTTCTGCCAGAGGAGATTACTAACGAAAACGAAGTAGACCTTTCTTCCGAGGAGCCAAGACCCAAGAGAGAAGCGGCTGTCAGGGCCCTCGAGAAGATTAAGGAATGGACGCAGAATCTTATCGTCTTATTGTAACTTCCGTTGTTGGGGAGTGTCGCGACGAACGTCGCGAAATAGTTAATTGTACAAAATATAAATAGTAATCATCGTAAAATTAAATCATCCAATTATAATATCTAATTACAATAACGAGCAAAACGAGATTAGAAGGAGAGGAATCCAGAGCCGGACGCTTAAAATACTATGGTAAGTTGTCTGTGACTTTACTCTGTGGGTCTAATGGTCTATACTTGAAACGCGACGCCGACTGTCTGTGGTCGAAGCCTCGAACCACGGCGCCCACCATTTTGTTAACTGACTGGATCCGAGCACGGCAGCCTCGCCTCACAGCACGCCCACCGTCATCAGTTCGGTGCCTCGCATCCTGTATTATTACTCGTAAGTGGCTAACTATAAGTAACTATATTTAATTGCTATTAATTGTGTGCATAAGGAACGTTTCCATGTAGCCAACGTCGAGAGTCGTAAGGGCCCTTTATTGGCAGGCCTTAGTCGGAATAGTAAATCGTCAGCGTCGGGAGCCATTGGGACCCTTGTTGGCAGGACTTGGCTGGGAGAAAGTAATCCGTCAGTATCGAGAGTCGTAGGGGCCCTCGGGTGGCAGGCCTTAGCGTCGAACCGCTAACTCTCGATACAGATGACGAGACCAGCTAGCTCTCGACGTCAGTGACGACCCCGGCTAACTCTCGGCGTAAGTAGCAAGCAAAGGTGTGGCACTTTGAGCCGGCACGAATAGCCAGTTACCTGACCGAAACGCGGTAGGTCAATGGGACCCAATTATAATCCTAATGGCTAGGCTAATGATGGAACCGTTCCTCCTTTAATTTAGCGCTAGTCAGCACTGGTCTTCCCCGCTTAGCGGCGAGGAAGACAGTAGCCCCGGCAGATTTCGTCTAGGCGAAATCTGCCCGTCCCATATATGTATTACAGAGTGCGAGGCAGTGGATTCTGTCCTATGCGACGGGGAGGAAGGCCGCTTCCTCGCCCGTCGCCTCAGTGCCGCGGAGACGGCGCATTAACCTGGTGTCGCACGCGCAAGCAGACTGCGCATCGAGCAAGGGTGAGTGCATAATCAAACATTCACAAACTAGCCTTCGTGACGTCTCTGGTTTCAACCCTCAAACCCGGGCGGCAAGCCGAGTCTAACTAAGCATGAACAGGAGGCGTCACGACATCCACAACAGGTAGTCATCATCATGATCAACCCATCACCGGCTCACTACAGAGAACAGGTCTCCTATCAGAGTGAAAAGGGTTTTGGCCATAGTTTACCTACCACGCTGGCCATGTGCGGATTGGTAGACTTCACACACCTTTGAGAACTCTCAGGCATGCAGGTTTCCTCACGATGTTTTCCTTCACCGTTAAAACAAGTGATATTTAATTAATTAAAACGCACATAACTCCGAAAAGTTAGAGGTGCGTGCCCGGGATCGAACCCCCGACCTCCGAATGGAAGGTGGACGTCCTAACCACTAGGCTATGACAGCGTCAACAGGACATTATTTTTCGGTTTTATTTCGCTTTTTTTAAAGGATTTTAGCCATGCTAAATCAGGACTAATATTCCCCTTTCCCCTCCATCTAAGCGTAAAGCTTGTGGTAGGAGTAGAAACGACAATAGTGCAACGGATGGGGTTAGAAATTGTTTATTGTTACTACATTGTTACTAATCCTTAGATGTGATCATGCAGTTGCATCCTAGCAAGCCTGCCTTTACTAAATGTCTATTCAATCTTCTCTTGTACGCTCTAAAATCCACCTGGGTGCCTGGTGCACTTCAAACGTCCGTTGTGCCAGATCCTTCTTTCCACGCACATACAAACTGTGGAATCAACTCCCATCGGCGGCGTTCTCACTAGATTATTACATGGGGTTATTCAAGGGGCGCGCCCGGGCGGACCAACAAATTCATGAAAGGCTGGCAACGCATGGGAAATATTCATGTTGCAAATATTCATGGGCGGCGGTAATCACATAACATCAAGTGACCCGCCTGCTCGTTTGCTCGCTATCTATATATGAAAAAAAAAATCCTAAAGCCAGCTCATAAATACGACAAACAACTATATGATCGTGTATAGACGACTTTTGCTCACTAATATAGCTGTAAATAAATAAAACCTACATGTATAGCTCTGATATTGTCCACATGTGTCAATATTTGTTTATCACTTACCATCACAAAGTTTGTGTCTGGTTACCATGCTACGCTATGAGGCCTTGAGTCATGACTCGATGTTTTATGTAGGTCATTACTATACAACCTTCATATAAGTATTACTTTTTTTTTTATTCATATACAAGTTAGCCCTTGACTGCAATCTCACCTGGTGGTAAGTGACGATGCAGTCTAAGATGGTAGCGGGCTAACCTGGAATGGGTATGGCAGTTTTTAATAAGCCCATGCCCCTTTGGTTTCTACACGGCATCGTACCGGAACGCTAAATCGCTTGGCGGTTCGGTACGGTTTGCCGGTAGGGTGGTAACTAGCCACGGCCGAAGCCTCCCACCAGACCAGAAATTTAGAAATCATTAAATTCCAAATCCCTGCCAGGAATCGGGACCCGGGACCTCCCACTAATAAGACCACAGCGCTTACCACTGCGCCAGGGAGGTCGTCATATAACTTATAACTGATGGTCAAAATTGTTAATTTGTAAGATGATAATATAGTAAGTAGTAATAATTAATTACGTACTTAAAACAAAAGCTACGAAGGTTCCAAACGCGCCAAAGTCTGAGAAGAGCCCACACTCAACAAACTCAGCCGGGTATTATTTTTATTATCATCAATTCATCACTTTACAAAATCACTTAAACCTATTAGAACTATCACAAAGCTGTTAAGCAACTCATTCCCAAGCTTTCTTATCGTTTAAATAATCCTTTACATAGTAATAGGATTTTTCAATAAGTTTAGGTTTTATGAAAACTTTGAACTTGTTGAGAGACATCTCCAATATGTCTTCTGGAAGCTTATTAATCTTATTATAAAAACCTTATTATAAAAACGTATAGAATTACGAACAAATGAATTGCTAACATTACTATCGTCGTACCTACTCCTAGCACAAGCTTTACGCTTAGTTGGAGGGGAAAAAGGAATATTAATCAGCATGATAAATTTGGCTAATATTCTCTTTTTTAAAATCTAATGATCTTTACTCCCTATATTTTTTATGTTTACGTTAGGTACCTATAGCAATTAGCATATCATAGTGTTTACGTGTTTAGTAGAATTTTTACCATTGCGTAATGATTAATGATATCTATTTATTTTTATTATCTTCATTACAAACTGATAACGAACGATACTAATTTTTTTATTGTAAGACTAGCGACCCGCCCCTGCTTCGCATAGGTGCAATGTAGATACTAATGTGGTGTCAGTGAGGAGTGATTCTTCCGACATTTTGTTCAAATATCGTCATATTTCAACAAATTAACACAAACCAATATTAAACTATACCTATAAACCTTCCTCTTGGATCACTCTATCTATTGGTGAAAACCGCATTAAAATCCGTTGCGTAGTTTAAAAGAACTACGCGTTCATACATACAGACAGCGGAAAGCAACTTTATTGTATACTATGTAGAGATTATAGATAACTTTGAGTAAATGAACTTATTTTTTAGAAGATAATGCCCAAAACTGCTTCCGCGTGAATTTGATTTTTTTAAACCCGTGAAAACTCTTTAATTTTCAGTGATGAAAGGTAGCCTAGAGGTAATTCTCGTGTTTAACCTATATCAATGCAAAAAGTCACGACAATTCTTTGCTCCGTTGCGGCGTGACTGAAGGACAAACCAACAAACACTTTCACATTTATAACTTGGGTAGTGATACAGAGGTTGATTTTTTGTTAATTTTAAATAAACCTATTCTGAACGAGTTACTGCAATGACTGCAAGCTGTGATAGCCTAGTGGTTAGGACGTCCACCTTCTAATCGGAGGTCGGGGGTTCGATCCCAGGCACGCACCTCTAACTTTTCACTTGTTTTAACAGTGGATGAGGAAGGTGGAGCACTGTGTGTGGTGTTGCACTCTTGGGAAGGTCTATGTCCAGCAGTGGATGCAAAGAGGCTGATTGATTGATGATGAGTACTTACTAGGTTTGATCTCAGGCCACTGTTCCATAGGTACCCGACGATCATCGAACTCCTGGCCGCCATACGCGAGCAGCATGCGGCCTGCCTCGCCCAGAGCCTTCACGGGGAAGTAATAGAAGACTACGTTCGGCATCTTGCTGGAAATATACTACAAATTAGAATAGACTATAGCTGCTTTAAATCTATCTTTAAAAAAAGATATATATAGATAAAAAAGATATATCATAGAGATAAGTGCTTCCCTGTCCACTTTTGCTCTCTTTATCTGTTTACTGTAAATGTTTATGGTACAAATAAATATAAATACTTATATCAGATTTTTTAAAGCTTTATTTAGTAAGTAGTTTTTTTTGTTAGTTTCAGTGTTTTTTACACAAGCTGTAGTTGTTTCAAGTAGGTTTCAATCGCATTATTTTATGTTATATATTATTTACTTATCAAATTTTAAGTTTACAGATTGTAATCAGTTGACTGACAGAATGACCCCAATAAATAAAGAACTTTATCTTTTGCGCACTTGCTTTGTCCCTACCGCAGTGATTAATGCAGTTTCTTGTGAATTTAAAAATTCATAGCTAATTTTTTAATTAGGTCTGGTCTGGTTGGAGACTTTCAGCCATGACTAGTTTAGTTATTACCCTGCCAACAAAGCTGTGGCTCAAACGATCTCACTTTATACAAAGCCATATAGAAACACTAATTATGGCTATGGGTTTCATGAAAATTGCTATGCTGAGTTTAAGATGGAAGGCTTAAACTAGGTATAGGAAGCGTCTAGCAGACCGACCGGCGGAAGACTTGTTTTCTAAACTAAGTGTAAGTAACAGATTTCCTGGCAAGCAATGATTTAAATATAAACCTGTGTGTAAGTACCTACCTAGTTCTACAAAATTTCTAAGTTCTAAGTAGTTAACCAAAAATTATAAAAAATACAACCTACTCATACCTACTAAATCAAATCTATGGCAACTCGTTACCCGTGCGAAGCCGTGGCGTGTCCTTAACTTTAATTTATAAATAAAGATTTGTAGGTAATCACTACCTATTCAGTATTCAAGTATTTAACAAGCCCAAATCACACTCCCATGACGGATGACGGGAAACCGGCCGGCAGTTTCGCAATTTGCATATAAAAATTATATTCATTAGCTAGGTACTTATGACCATTACTAAGAAGCTAAGAAACGTTAATGTCACAGCAATAAAGTATTGAAAATTCTGTTTGCATAACTTTAAAACTCAATTATATTAAGCTTGGAATTATAGTGAATAATTAAACTTACTTTTGAATTTACGAGCAAATACAGACGTGCAACAACTACTAGCTCCGTTGACGAACAGACAGGAACAAAGAGAATATAATCACTGAGGAACAGAATATTATTTTTATTTATTACTAAAGAACAGACAACAGCATAGAGTAAAGTAATATAGACTGACAACAGTCAACACCGGTCAACAGTCAACAACGACCTTTTTTTTTGGCTGAGCTAGGTCAGGGTCTGTGGCCAGTCGGTGAATCATGAATGTAACCAACTGTCAATGTCAAATTTGCTGTGCTTCCACTTACGATTTTGGTTTACCCTTTGTATGAATTCTCCCTTTTCCCTAATTTTTTTTAGTGAGTACTAAAAAAAATTAGGGAACAGGGATCATTTAGGGCATTAACAATTTTATTATTTCACGTTAATTATATTAATTATTATGTTATTATTCCGTAATACAGAAGGAAAATTTTCTTTCTTCTATTACCAACCTTTTCTTGCCCTTTTGTTCATAAATGTAAAATATTACGAAATTTAGATTGGGTTACCCAAAGTTTGCCCCATATTATCCTAAATCCCTGACAACATAAAAAAAGAAGTAAGCCGTAACCAATATAAGTCGTTTCGTCTTAAAATAGGGCGAAATTCCTAAGAGTGGAAACACTGCAACTGTCAACTGGAAAAAAGCATAGAGTAAAGACAAGACCATAGTGTAATAATCTATGAATGTTATTTTCTAAGTTGGCAATACATTTGATTTATTTTGACATTTTGATTTTTGGTCAAATAATTTTGAATTTGTTTTGTCGTGGTATTTGGTGGTATTTTAAAATCAAAAGTTTCAAAACCTGTGCTACTATTTTATAAATAATTTGTGTTAGATAGTCTAATATTTCTGCGTGTTTCATGCACTGCTGCAGTGCCGACTCGTATTGTGTAGTGAAGTGTAGTTGACACATACTTTACAACAAACCAAAGTAATACAAATTGTTGGTGAAAAAGTGTAAAGTACCTGCTAAAAATAAGACGTATTAACACAAATATATACTATTTGATTTGATTATAAAACAATGAGTCAACGCAGGACCATAAACAGATCTCAGTCGGAAAACACCTGTCCCGCAGAAGCTGTGAACGAATGTGTGAAGTTCCTGGTTTGCCGCGAGGGTAGCAAGAAGCCGATAAGGCAGGCAGATATTGAGAAGCATCTCACCGACGTTTTACAGACGCCAGTGAACAAAAAACTTGTTATTGAGAATGCTAACAAAGTTTTGAAAAGTGTAAGTTTACCTTTTTATTCAACACTGTAAAGATGCCCGCTATAAGTCTTTGCTCTCGCGGGATAAAAAGTTCCCTTTTTTTAATCAGAAACAGGGAATTCACTTTTTTCTTTGGGACCTGTACAGTCCCAAAAAAAAAGTGAATTCCCTGTTTCTGATACATTGTGATCACTGCCAATTTTAGAGTTCCGCTCCAACTCAGGTCTTCAGGCACAGCAGCACTTTCCTGATTGGAATTAAAGTAATTTCCTTGGTGTGCATGATGTGTTTCCCTCATCACTGAGGCAGATATTGCCCTGCTCAGGGCTATATCTGCCTCAGTGTCTGCCTGCCTGTGTGTTAATTTGGGGTATAAGCTATCTACATTCCAAATTTCAGGCAAATCAGTTCAGTCATTATGATGTGAAGGAGTAAGAAACAGCTTTTCCTTATATAGATTTGGATAACGATTAGGACTAGCTCATGCCTGGCACGCCTTGCAGTAGGACTTGTGTGTCATCCATTGTACTATGTCAAAAACCACCCTACAAGTCCCTACTTTTACTGTACAAAGCTGCAACTCCATCCAATTATTATTTATCATGATCTTATTTAAATTTCAGGTCTACGGCTACAAACTAGTCCAGCTGAAGGGCAAAGGCATACAGTACATAATGGTGCTAAGTGAAACATTGCCAAGCACCTGTGAACACCTACCGTCCACATACCCGGAGCCAAGTCATCGCAAGCTCTTGATAGCTGCCCTGACTCATATATTCATGTCTGGTGGGACCATCAAAGATAGTGAGTTTTGTTAACAGATTATAAAACCATAATTTATGGAAACTGTAAGGACACAGACACTACCAAAACTTATTAATGAACTCTAATGTACTGATTATATTATTACTTAGAGCTCAAGAATATTCAAAAGTTATTTGTAGGAATGATAGTTGATGAGGTTGATTGATGACCTTTCATAACAAAATTACACAATTGATTTTAGACTCCTTTACATTTAAAAATATCTATTAAAAGTATGCTCCTACTACACCATATTACACAATCAAAGATTGTTTTAATGATAAAAGAGTGTTGATTTGACTTGCAGATAGCTCCAGCAATGTGCTGAGCAGCAATTTTATACATACATTCTAAAAATATTCAAACCCGTAAACTGTAAACAGAACAAATCAAGTAAACTTTGTTTTTTTTCCCAGCCGATATGTGGAACTTCCTAGACAAGACAAAGTTATTGCAGGAACATGATATGGAGGGCAGAAAAATCCTTACACACACATTCCCAAAACAGCTCTACTTGGAATATAATAAAGTATGTTGTAAAAGCTATCTAATATCCTGTAAAAGTACTTGGAATGTTTAAAAAATATATTAGCCATGTTAATCATGACTAATTCATTCTCTTTTCCTCTCCAACTAAAGCTTATGCTAGAATAACAATACCTTGTTAGAGCAAGTTAGGTGTATAGAAAAGTTCTGAAGAGTGATAAAGACAAAAACACAGTTTTTTTGGTCTTTGTCGTAGTTTAGCTTGTTGGGCACAGTTACCATCTGTGCCCAACAAACCTCTGTGATAATAATTTATGCGAATATTACGAGTTTTTATTTAGTTTTCTGTTTTAAATTTAGTATCGATAGTGTGTAGAATCCATTTATGGTGCATTGCTGTGTAATCGACTGTAAAAGTTGTAGTGAACGCAAATTATGAAACAACCTTTCATACGTAAGTATGAATTCTTTTGTTGTTTTGTCCCTTTGGGGTATACTCGTCTGACAAGTCTCCTTGATTCTTAGTCTGTGTGGGTAGGACAATGGGGATCCACACTACCAATTTATCTCAACAGGTGGCGCATAAGCGAACTGGCCATGGAAGTAGTATCATCTGTGGAACTGGCTATACTGAGCTGTTAAACGCCATAATTAAAAAAAATTACATGTAAACTTACGAAACCTTCATATTCGAAATTATGAAGATGACAGCTTGCATTGACCGGACCTCTTGTGGCGCCCTTGAGATTATTTTCGCCTGTGGATCCCCATAGTGCAATTATTGTTTTAGAAACATTAGTTTTTGGAAATTCCAAAGTTTCTTGGTGATAACTCAAAAAATATTTTTTACACCTCACAGTTTTTGAGTTAAAAGATGGCTGAATATTATCATTACAGGTTGGCACCAATGAGCATCCTAGATTCGAGTTCAGCTGGGGACAGAGAGCAGATGAGGAGTTACCAAAAGAATTTATTTTAAATAAAATGGCTCAAGTAAGACTTTCATTTATTTATTACTTACTTATACCCTATCCGCCGAATGAAGTTAATATAGCTCTATCTCTACCTAAACCCATACAAAAACAGAGAGTGCTATACAACTTCATTCCGCAGATAAGTTAGTATACAATGAACCAAAAGCTTAATTTGCTATAATCCGCTGAAACAGGTTGAATCTGTATGCTGCATGTTGCACCTTACAATCGACAATTGCTACATCTCCTGAGGATG
The DNA here is from genome assembly GCF_902806685.2 of Maniola hyperantus. Taxonomy (NCBI): domain Eukaryota; kingdom Metazoa; phylum Arthropoda; class Insecta; order Lepidoptera; family Nymphalidae; genus Maniola; species Maniola hyperantus. The sequence continues at coordinate 11,498,655 of NC_048554.1, forward strand.
CTCCAGTGTCGGGGCGAAACGTGCGTCGTGTTTTGGGATTTGTGTGGTGCTGTGTGGTGGTATTGCTTGCCTGGTTTTTTCCTGCATGTTTAGCAGTGGGAGGGCGGGCGGTGCATTTCGCATGCTGCATGTTGCACCATACAGATTCGACCTGTTTCAGCAGATTATAGCAAATTAAGCTTTTGGTTCATTGTATATCATGGACTTCTGCAAAGTAAAGCCTGCTTCTATACAAGATAAGATAGTATAGTGCTCTCCCTGTTATGTATTCAAAGAAATGATAGAGCCAGACAGAGAGAGCACTGTATTAAATTCATTAAGCGGATAGGGTACATAGATTATGCTCGCAACTTTGTAAATTAATTTTAAAAACTAAGGTTTTATTTTCTGAAAATAAAAACGATCAATAGCTAAAAAACGGGCGAAAAGTTAGTCGGTTTCTTTCGCCCAAAAGAAAAGTTTCAACTAACTGACGGATTCACTTATCAACGCCTAGCCCTTTTTAGGGTTCCGTACCTCAAAAGGAAAAACGGAACCCTTATAGGATCACTTTGTTGTCTGTCCGTCTGTCTGTCAAGAAACCTACAGGGTACTTCCCGTTGACCTAGAATCATGAAATTTGGCAGGTAGGTAGATCTTATAGCTGACATTTGGGAAAAAATCTGAAAACCGTGAATTTGTGGTTACATCACACAATAAAAAAATAAAGCTGACTTCCTTTCATTATATTCAGCGATTGCAACCACGGACTGGACTCCGATGTATGAGTTAGACTTGGATAATAGTTTAAGTTATTTTTATCATACTATTAATTCTATTATCGATGACTGCGTTCCAAAAAAAAAAGCGAAGTCCGGCTACCCCGAGGTACGTTTATCCCGAGTGGTACACGGTTGAAATAATTCGCAACATAAAATTAAAAGCTGACCTTCACCGACGATATAAGGCGAGCAAATCGTCCAACGATTACGAAGCGTTCGCTCAGTGTAGGGCAAATGTAAAACGCATGATAGCTCGTGCGCAAGAAGACTATGAGCAGCGGGCTCAAAATGAGCTCTCTAGGGACCCATTGTCGTTCTGGAATTACACTAAGTCGAAAAGAGGTTCTAGAGGTCCGCAAAAAATTTTAAAAGATGGGGTCTTGTTAAGTGCTGAGCAATGCGCTTTCGAGTTTGCGAACTATTTTCAGTCAGTCTATAGGACAGAGCGAGCCGATCTGAATGTGAGCGCGGCGATAGCGGCAGCGGGGGGAGAGAATGGAGCGGCGCGTGTCCACCTGGACCGTCTGTCTATTGATGAAGTGAGACAGGCGCTTAAACAACTTAAGCCCAAGAAGTCTGCGGGGCCGGATGGTATACCTCCTTACATTCTTAGAGATTGCCGGTCAGTGCTAGCGGAACCGTTACTGTATATATATAACCAGTGTCTGAATGCAGCCGTGTTTCCCGACACTTGGAAGATAACTCGGGTTGTTCCAGTACCGAAAGGAGGATCTGGGACACAGTTGGACGGATACAGGCCAGTCGCCGTGTTGTCGACTCCTGCAAAAGTTTTGGAGTCGGCTATTCACAAGAGCATATACAAGCAGGTAAGCGCGCAGCTCTCGGACGCTCAGCATGGGTTCCGCCCGGCAAGAAGCACGACTAGCAATCTCCTTAGCTACATGTCCAGTGTTGTGCCAGCGGTTGACAGGGGGAGCCAGACTGATGCTGCTTACTTCGATTTTCGAAAAGCCTTCGATCTAGTCGATAATGATGTCTTGCTTAAAAAGTTAGCAGGCGTCGGGTTCACCCCACATTTATTATATTTTTTTGCCAGTTACATGAGGGACAGGCAACAATATGTCGAATACAGAGGGCATAAGTCCCAACCGTATTGCACAAGATCCGGGGTAAGTCAGGGCAGCAACTTGGGACCTTTGCAGTTTATCATAATGATAAATGATCTGCCGAGAGTAGTCAGGGAAGCAAAATGCTTGCTATTTGCGGACGACCTCAAGCTCTCTGTAGGAGTGACCGAAAAGGCTGACTGTGCAAGGCTGCAGAGGGATATCGACAGAGTGGTAAGATGGAGCGAGGATAACCTCTTGCAGTTCAATATCTCAAAGTGTGCAGTCATCAGTTTTTCTCGTTCACATGCTCCAATCCTAAATCAATATAAAATCAACGGGATGCCAATGTCGAGGGTTGTAGAGGTAAGGGACTTGGGGGTTAGTCTGAACACTGAGCTAACGTTTCGTTCTCATATAATTAAATGTTGTAAAAAAGCATATCGAAATTTAGGCTTTATACTTCGCACGGTTCGCGGTTTTAGTAATATGAAGGCTGTCGTTGCCTTATACAATGCGCTTGTAAGAAGCCAATTAGAAGGTAATGCAGTCATCTGGGCTCCTCATGAAACCAAATATTGTATGATGTTGGAGAGGGTACAGAACAAGTTTGTCAGGTACTTGTATATGAGGCTGTATGGGGTATATCCATATTATCCTCTAATGTACCCAACATTGTTTGTTCTAGGGATGGTAGGATATAACGAGCTGAGGGTAAGGAGGGAACTTGCGCTCGTTACATATATCTTCAAGATATTGAGAGGGAAGGTTTGCGATGCAGACATATTGGCGCAGGTTAGTCTGTGTGCCCCGGAGAGGTACGTGGAGCGGAGACGCCGGCCGCCGCTGCTGGCCGTGCCGTACGGGCGTACCAACTTGCTCAGGCAGGCGCCGCTGACGCGCGCACTCCGCACCCTTAACTTAATAGCCGAAATAATAGATATTTTTTGTTGCTCTCTGACTGAGCTCACAAGGATAGCAATGTGGATTATAAGTTATTCATAAGATAGCCGTTAAGTAGTAGATTAATAATTTTATTATCGTTGTAAATAATTTATTTTTTAATTTTAAGTATAATTGTTAATAGGTATAAGATAGATTAGAGTGCACTGTCGCATTAGGACTACCCTGTAAGGACAGTGCACATTATGGTATAATAATAAATAATAATAATAATAATAATAAAATTGAATTGTGGTCATGAACTAATAATTAGTATTTTCAATTTTCTAAGTAAGATAACTATATCAAGTGGGGTATCATATGAAAGGTCATCACCTGTGCATTCTAAAACAGATTTTTATTTATTTTTATGTATCATAGTTTTTGAATTATCCTGCAAAATGTCGAAAAAATACGACTGTAGTACGGAACCCTCATTGCGCGAGCCTGACTCGCACTTTGCCGCTTTTATTTTTCTAGGAGGAGGAAAAATCCCTAACGGACTGCTGTCTGTCGACAGGGTGTGTCCGACTTGCACGGACTAAAAGAACCTCCCCTCTGCGAGATCAGCACGGAACCGTATTACATTCATTCGTGCTGACCCTCTGGTTGCTCTCTCTCCTTCTTTTCTTGCTTTTCTCTGTCCTCCCTTCTCATCATTGTGGCCCTTAGCATCTGACCGTATACCCTATACCCTAGAACTTAGAAAGCTCAAATTTCCACAGACGTTCCCTCTATAATCTAGACAAGGAGTAAGGGCGGTTTCAGACTAGCGTTTTATACGCGCGTATGAGCTCGTTTTTGGAAGCGCATGTAGGCGCGTATAGGCGCGCCTTTTGGCACACGCTCAACTCGTACGAGCGTTGACGCACTTCTAAGCTCGTATAAGCGCGAGCCGCGAGAGACACCATCCATCTTCTTCATTCTGGGCTGGTTTCCGCACTTAAACGTTTCCGTCTTTTGTGCATCCATGTTGATACTGACAACACCACCGATTCGAGCGAACACGCCGAAATATGCCCGTATACGCGAGTCCGGTTTTTTGAAGCGCGTATGCTGAATCGACCGTATACGCGCAAAAAAATACACTAGTCTGAAACCGCCCTAAGATCGGAGTTTCCGAAATTTCCACGGGATCATTATCCCCGGGATAGATCTATCTATCCCGGGTGTACTCACGTGTCTAGTCGACGTTAGCCCGACTAGTTTCGAACCCATCCGGGGGCCTTTTTCAAAGGATTTATATTTTCGTCGAGCAAAGCCACGGGCGAGTCCTGTACATTGTCTTTGCTGATGATACTGAGTATATTTTGTTTTCAGGCATTTGATAAGGAGCCAAGTTACTGGAGGGAACAGTTCAAAAGTACACAAGAAAACGACATTGAACTCCAGTAAATGTTATTAGTCATAGTAATGTTTTATATGTAGATTGTTGTTATTTTTGTATTAAAAATTTAAATAAAGCAGAGATGAATATTTTCGTTTATTATTAACTAGGTGATGCCCGCGACTTCGCGTGGATAAAGGTTTTTAAAAATCCCGAGGTAATTCGCGAAAAGGGAATTGATGCATAGAATATTATGTTTTTCTTCTCGAGTCGACGGTCACCTCGAACACGGGCAGCCCAAGAATCCGCATCCGCTATATTTCGGTCGGTAGCCTCGTGCAGCTCCTCGTTCCTTAAACAGCTTATAAGAAAAAACGACTTCCAAAATCACTACTAAGTAAAAAATAACTTGTTTCTAGTTTCAACACGTGTAGGTAACTGTATGTATGAAGTCGGGCGAGCATAAAAGAAACTAGAAATCAAAGCGTGTAGCTCGCCCGACTTCAACATACACACCTACACGTGTAGAAACTAGAAACAAAAGTTAATTTTTACTTTGTAGTGGTTTTGGAAGTCGGTTTTTCTAATATTTTTTTTTATATTTGCCGGCTCTTAGAACGTAGTGGTTACATACTCTTCGGTTCCGATTCTCTCACCATCATATTATGTCCAGATATGCAACTAGCGTGGCCCCCTCAGTCCCTCTCGCTCAAGCAGAGGTACTTACTTGTGAAATGTTATTCCGTCTATTTTACGTTCGCTTCGGCTATTGTACTGCAACCCACCATTGCACAATAACTTCAAACCAAAAAACAACAAAACGAATCAATTTTTTATTTACAATACTTGAGTCAACATAAGCTCACTTCACGTTGTTTGCCAAATACTCACGTACAAATACATTTTGGCAAACAAAAAAAAGTGGGCACGGTGATAAGGACAAAACATAATCATTTTGTCACGTTCTAATAAGAGCTTAAATGCATTTAGCTATCTCGCTCTAACAGGAAGTGTCACAATAGGGCTACTTCTTTAGGCTACCTGTATCTGTGATAACAATTTATACTTGGAATTTATATGTACCTACCTATGCCGCCAAGTTTCTGGTTCAGCCGCCAAGCCACTGACGAGACGGACCATAGAGTAGAATTATATTTTTTTTCTGGTCGTTGATTATATTCATAGAGCCTTTTATTTCTGGTCGGTGTTCATAGAGTGGGATGATTATAATATTAGCGATAAAACGTAGGTACCTAGGTACCTAGTGATTATCTTTTATTTCTGGTCGGTGGTGATTATATTCTCTTTGACGGTGTCTTTGATTAGCGCAAATGTACTCTGTGGATTAGCGACGACGACCACCAAAAGTAGGTACTTTCTTATTTATTTACGTTACTTTTGTTTTCTTTATATTGTCTTTATGCAAAGAAATTCACTTTCAGCCTTTTATTTCTGGTCGGTGCTTTCAGCCGCGTAACGTACCCTCCGGTAGGAGAAAATAGTGTTCTGTGAACGTACCTGTGGAACGTACCAGGTAAGCAGTACCTATACTTGCATGTAAATGAATGTAAGTCTTCTTTTGGTCTATTAGAGAATTATGTATTTTAATTTAACTTTTGCATTTTAGGATACTTATAAAAAGTTATTAAGAATGTTTACACTCTCTAATTTTCGAGACTCCCACTTGAAGGCCCAATATGAAGATAAAATTTTTGATGCCCTGGCTGAAGACGACATGTCGGAGGCCGTGATGACACTATTGCGTATTATGAAGAAAGACAATGACTACAACACGCTTTTCTTTCATACTGGATTCTCAAATCGTAAAACCAAAGAGAATTCCACATCAAAACGTAACGAGGGCAATGATGCTTACAGAAATGGCTTCTACCAAAGAGCATTGGCATTATACAATGAAGCCCTATTATTCGCCCCGAACGGCTCTAAAGAAATGGTACTAGCATATAGCAACAGATCTGCTCTGTTCCACAAGCTGGAAGCGTGGTCTGCTTGCCACAATGACATCAACAGAGTTTTTTTAATGGGCTGCCCGAGTGAGATCAAAGAAAAGTTAACTAAAAGACAGAATGATGCATTGCCACACCTTGGTAGGGAAGGTTTTTTGAAAGACATAATGTGTCATTCTGCTGAAAGATGTATTGATCGCAACACCATGAGATGTAACACTCAAATACCGTGTGCAAGTTCTGATATTAAAGTTGTTACTTCGACAGCGATGCCCAAAGTGGTCGCCGCCACAAACATAAAAGTCGGGGCTGTTTTAGCATCAGAACGAGCCTATGTGAGCTACACTGAGGATTTAAATGCGCCATTCTCGTGTCATTTTTGTCAAAAGAAGCATCTGAATCTAATACCGTGTGATGGTTGCTGCTATGCGCTGTTCTGTGATGAAGAATGCAAAAATAAATGCATGAAGGAATACCATGAATATGAATGCAAAATCATGGGAATCTTGTGGGAATTTGATGAAATTCCAAATTTAACGATTAAAGCATGTTTGAAACTACAAAAGTCATGCAAATCATGGGATGAATTTATCACTGCATCTCACAATATGGGCAGCGGTAGGATCAAGTCTGGTTCCATCTCAGAAATATACGACACCAATAATAAGTACTCAGTTTTGTGTTGCAAAGATGATAAGACGTTTGTTTATGGAGTTCTTTATAATATGAGTATTGTTGCTGCTATATTTTTACATAGCCTTGAAGATCAAATCCCTTCATTTTTTCCAAAAGGTGCTGATAAAAGACAAGAAGCCATGCGAGCTATGGCCAGAATTATGATGTTCATATCTGTATACCAAACACCTCGTCACATAATTCAGGGTCAGAAAAACTTAAGAGTGGATCACAGTAGCTACAGTACAGAAAATTTTGGATTGTTCTCTTTTATTTCTAAGCTGAAGAAATCCTGCAATCCAAATTCAGTTATAGCTAATAATAACAACACATTAGTGCTGATAGCTATCCGTCCTATTAGAAACGGGGAGGAATTGACTGTTCCATTTTTGTAAGTACTCGTGACTATTAACAATCCATACTAGTAATCGATATTAATTTTGTTAGCTTATTGAACTTCATTTGGTGAATTGGACCGATATCGCGCGATCTGTGGCGGGGCAGCCATCTTGAATTGATTTGTATAAATACGGTTGGAAGGTTTTTAGGTATTACCTAGCTGATGCCCACGACATTTGCTTGGATTTAGGTTATTAAAAGTCAAGTTTAGCGTGCATCATGCACTATATATGAGGTTGCCTGGTAGAGATCGCTAATTAGCGATAAGGCCGCCTTTTGTGTCTTCCTTCTGTCTGTGTTTTTTATTCTTTAATGTAATCCTTCTTGTGGTTGTGCAAATAAAGTGTATTTATTATTATTATTATATACAGTGTATGGCTATCAGCGATATAGTCAAGTTTACTGTAGGCCTATTCCGGAAAACCTGCATCAATCATATCAGTTGCTACTGTTGTGATTGGCTGAATTTAAGGCATTCTTGTTGCAAGAATGCATTGTAGCCAATAGTGAGAGAGTGTCGGCCAATCAGGTGATGGCGATCATTACACTGTAGCTGTCATTCCATGAAATTTGGCGGGTAGGTAGGTCTTGTAGCACAAGTAAAGGAAAACCATTTTGTGGTTACATCATAAAAAAATTAAAATGTGTTCATGAACAATTAATTAGTATTTTTGAATGAATGAAAATGAATGAATGAAAGTACCTACCTGTACATTCTAAAACAAGTTTTAATTTATTTTTATGCTTAATAGTTTTTGATATATCGTTATTTATTTACATCACAAAAAATATATTAAAAACTTAATTTTTGTACGATAGTATGGAACCATTCGTGTGTGAGTCGGACTTGCACCTGACCGATTTTTTTTATTATCATGAGTATAATTTGTTACAGATGGCACAGATATGATGATGATTCACCAGACTCCCACCTGAGAAACCTCAAAACATTTATGTATCTCGGAACAGTTTGCGGGTGCCGCAGATGCAATTCTGATTCTCAAGTGAAAAACCACGGAGAACATTTATCAAAGTTCCAAAAGAAGTTTTTCTCCAAACTGGACTTGAAAGCATTGGAATCAAGACTGGGCCATGTGGAAGTAACCAAAATTTACCAAATGTTGTTGAAAGCTTTAACGATTCTGTATGATGTGCCAAATTCAGAGGAATACATTGCAGTATACAAACTTTGGCGTAAATGTGTTTCCTTCTTTGAAATTGTGTGTAGTGATAACAATATTCTTGACATTGTCTAGAATTTGTTTTGATGGTATAAACTACAGTGCGACAAGGCTATCTTGGCGCGTGGCGAAAATCGAAACTAACGTTGCCGTCAAGTGTCCCCTTTGTTCTTGTTTGAATATTCTTAATCTTTGTTCTCCAACAGCGCCCCCCTGTCAATGTCATTCAAGTGCCAAGAGAGCCTTGTCGCACTGTAAATCCAGTGAAATATTAGTCATGTAAGAAGGAGATTCCGCGTCGTCGACGGTTCGGGATTCGGACGATGTGATTGAAAGACAATGTTGTGTGAAGACACTATAGTAAGCGGCAGAAAATAATGTACATCGGCCTTTAGAATGACATTTCGGCTTTGTAGAGTGTTGTCTCTGTCACTCATACCTATATGACCTTTTTACAGAGACAAATCCGCTATCTCCTTCCAAAGGTCGATGTACATTATTTTCTGCCGCTTGCTGTACGTTTAGTGATAAGAGAGTTGTGGTGTCTCTCTTAATGCGATCTGTGATTTGCCAACCTACAGTTAGCGCCATCTAGTTTTCACTTAGCAAGTTTGTTCAATTATTTTCTTTGTAGTGTTACAGTTTATAATATAATATCGAAGGCTTCATGACAAAAAGGTGTATATGCCATAACAAAAATGCCGTTTGTCATAGAACAAAACAAGCTCGATAATAATTTGGTTTAGGTCTAATGTTTACCTAGCTCCAAATATCAGCCTTATATTAGCTAGTTTTGATTACATTCACATTTTTTGTCCCTTCTGTAGAACTGCAGTTGTCTATGCTTAAACTTTTTTGTTATAAAACTCTCGATAATTCACTGACAAAAAGTCACATGTTAATATAGTTCGGGACAGGTCGACATGGCAATCGGAGTTGGGACGCCCCGCACAGCGCCTGCGCTAATCCAATGCGGGACAGCTAGGTGACGTGCGAGGTGTCCCCCCCACCTGTAACCCGATTTGCCATCTCGACCTGTCGCGTACTATACCTTCATTGCATTTGGGGTGTTTTTGATTTTTTATTATTCTGTTGTTTAGCTAAAAAGTCCATACATTTATAATTTGTATTAACCAAGCACGAAGCAGTGCGTAAACTTCGCCTGTTGCCTCACGCTTGCCCCAAATTCGAACTATTATAATAGGACATACATATTTTAGCGATTAAACATACATACTTACGCAAAATACATAACGCATACGCAATCTACAAAACTTTTTGAAATACATACGCAATCTACAAAACTTTTTGAAATACATACGCAATCTACAAAACTTTTTGAATCGTCATAAACGGTATGTTTTAATTTTTCCACATAAAACTTACTGAAACAATACAGAAGGAAGATAATATTTTAAGAGACGTGTTAAATCAAACAATAGTTTTGTTATTTTACTTAATCTTTAATTTATCTTCAATTTTCGTAAAACTAAGTTCGTGCGGTTTGGATCTGTTTTGCATTATGTATTTCCATTATAATTATTTTTACTATTTTGTAAGTTTAATTATATTATTTTATAAGTTTAATGGTAAAAAAGGCTGTGATAATAATTGATCTGTTGTAAACTGATATTAAGTGCCTTTGATATTTTGGATAATAATTACATTTAACTACATTAGGTACATTTAAAACAACTTAAGTTTGTAGTTTTTTCATAATTATTTCTCTTGATCTCTGCATCGCCATAATTCTCATTGCTGATGGTCGTCACCAGGGGTGTTACGGATATTCGCATCCGCAAATGCGGAACATTAGCATTAATTCAGACATCGCATCAATTATTGCGGAGATTTTACGGATGCGGATTCATATTTGCAACAAGCTAACAACCTGTAAAGAACATTGGCGGGACCAGTGGCGCGTGCCTCGCGCGTCTTTGCTAGTTGATATCTTCATTCGCTAACCGACCAATCAAAAAGTGTGCAATGGTACCCAACATGGGTGTAAGGATATTCGCATCCGCATTCGCCAATTCGGAACATTCGCATTAATTCAGAAATCCGCATCCGCGGATGTAAACTTCTAATAATCCGCATCCGCGGATGTTAAAATATTGGCATCCGCAACAAGCCTGGTGGTCACCTCTTTTTTCTATTAATCGCTAGTTAAGAAAGGTGTTATTTGCATAATAAGCTGGTGTTCCCAAATCCTGATTTTCTTTTAAAAAAAGGTTTTAGTTTAAGGGGAAAGGAACTGTCAAATCGCGAAAATGCTGTAAATTTGAAGAAAAAGATTTTCTTTCCTAAAGCATTAATAGCTATTAAATACATGTAATAAAAAACTTCAATTTGTGAAGATCATAATGACCTATATCACATTTATTCAAATTATCCCGTTTTTTGAAGAATTGATGTTGAAAACATTGCTATGATCAACTTGTTTTGTTGTTTTTTTCTTTAACGGCTAAACGTGTTAAATTCAAACCATCACAAAACAATATGTTTAGGTTATCTTATCATTTTAAATTATTGGTTTTAAACTAAATGTTTTTCATTTCTTAAATAATCTAAAACGAACGGAAATTATTCATTTTCTTGCAGGCGCTAAATCCTGTCAGTAGCCTTTTGGCTTTCATGGCGGGCGGAGCTGCGCGCATCCATTTCTTCGTAAAATTACGCTATAAACTTATTATTTTTGAATGAAAGTTGTGTTTATATGTACTGGTAATGGTTGAATAATAAAATAGGGATTTATTTATCTCAAAATGTAGCCTGCTCACTACTCAAATTTATTTTAAAATTATCGTAGTATTACGTAATAGTTGTGAGGTTGTCATAGATTATGTTGACAGACAGTAATATTTTCTAAGTAAGTATTATACCTATGTGTCAGATCCATATTTGAGTTTCATTTCATTTAATTTCATTTCATTTCAAGTGGCAATGAGCGCTCGTAATTCGAAAAGCCAATATATATTTACAAAATACGATCCCAATTCCCAAGGTTCTGGAATGGCGACCTCGCACCTGAAAGCGCAGCGTTAGAAGACCCCCTCTAGGTGGACAGACGAATCAAACGAGTCACAGGGAGCCGCTCGATTCAGGCGGTGAAAGACTGTGCCATGAGGAAGACCTTATTAGAGACCTATGTCCAACAGTGGACGTCTGTCGGTTGATGATGATGATGATGATGATGATTATGCGTTTCTTCTTCTTCTTCAATTTTGAAAAAAAAAATTTGAAAGCATCTGGCATAACCTGTTAACTTGAAGCCTTAATAATAATTATTAAGGCTATTTCAAATTAAATTGATATTTAAAACTAGATGATGCCCGCGACTTCGTCCGCGTGGATTTGGGTTTTTTAAAATCCCCTGGGAACTCTTGCGAGATAAAAAGTAGCCTAAGTAGCCTTCTCTGGGATATAAGCTGACTCTGTACTAAATTTCATCAAAATCGGTTAAACTGTTGGGCCGTGAAAAGCTAGCAGACAGACAGACAGACACACTTTCGCATTTATACTATTAGTATGGATTATAAGAAAAAGATTTATTGCCTCTCAGCCCTCTGAGAGACGTTAGGTTAAGTGAACACGAATTATGACAGTTCTGTGTTCTAGCGTAAGCTTTAGGTCTTCTGATAGCGTCAACAGTGACATTTCGGCTGCCTAAAATCCAAACCCTGTAAACGACATCAGACGAGATCGCAGGGAGATAATTTAATTTATTTTATTTTAAGACTAAGTATTTTCAGTAGATTTTCTAGTAGTTAGACTTTGTTAAATAATGCAGAAAAAACATTATTGTATGCAAAGTATTTTCCTTGCAAACATTTAACATGTACCTATAGTACGTGACAGGTCGAGATGGCAATCGGGGTGGGGACGTCACCCGCGCTATCACGCACCGGGTTAGCGTGGGGGCTGTGCGGGTGTGCGGGCCTTATACCCCGATTTCCATCTGTCATTTTCTCATCATTCATCTCGCGTACTATAGAGCTTATTGCCTTTCCTATTCTTACTTTTAATGCATTATTAAACGTCTTTACTGTTTTGATTTGGATTTTAGATCATGGGTTATGTTTTTAAAATGGTCACAGCGACTTACTAGGCTTTGAATTGGTTTTCTCATTGTATAAGGTGCACTTACTATATATAGCCTGCGACAGGTTGAGAGGGTAATCGGGATATGGCAAGGGGACGCGCCGTACACCCGCACGTCATAAGGCGCACGACTGCACCGGGTTAGCGCAGGAGCTGTGCGGGTATACGAGGCGTTCCCTCCCCGATTACCATTTTTTCAACCTGTCGCGTACTGTAGGTTTAGACTTTAGAGGTATCAAAATTTCTGTTATATGGAAAACCAGAGGATGCCCGCGACTTCGTCTGCGTGGATTTAGGTTTTTAAAATCCTGTGGGAACTCTTTGATTTTCCGAGATAAAAAGTAGCCTATGTCCTTCCCCGGGATGCAAGCTATCGCTGTACCAAATTTCGTCAAAATTGGTTGAACGGATGGGCCGTGAAAGGCTAGCAGACAGACAGACAGACAGACAGACGGACGGACAGACAGACACACTTTCGCATTTATAATATTAAGTAGGTATGGAGTATAGATAATTATGGATGTGGAAGTATAGATTTTAATGCTGTTTTCCTTACAATAATGGGAGATACTATTGAAGTAAGAATTATGACATAAGATATCGATTTTTCAAAAAATGTCATTTACTGGGTTTCGATATGGGGCGGTCGGTTTAATCAGGTTCTAGGGTAAAAGACTCAAGTGAATAAACAAATCACAGGTTTTTACCATAAATAAAAACTACCAGGAATTAAACCAGCTGATACAAATTTTTATGAATAAGAGTTTTTAAGGGTTTCCGTACCATAATCGTAAAAACCAGCCAAGTGCGAATCAGACTCGCGCACTAAGGGTTCCGTACTTCAATCGTATTTTATCGACATTTTGCACGATAAATCAAAAACTACTTACTCTATCTCGTTCAAACCAATTTTCGGTGAAAGCAAACTTTCATGGTAATATCATCATATTTTTTTTTTGTTTTATCATTCTAGTATTTTAGAAGTAACAGGGACACACACACACACACACATTTTACCACTTTGGAAGTGTCGCGCAAACTATTCAGTTTGGAAAAAAATTATATTAGAAACTTCAATTTCATTTTTAAAGACCTATCCATAGATACCCCACACGTATGGGTTTGATGAAAAAAAATTATTCAGTTTCAGTTCTAAGCATGGGGAACCCCCAAAATTTACTGTTTTTTTCTATTTTTGTGTGAAAATCTTAGTGCGGTTCACAGCATACGTCTACTTACCAAGTTTCAACAGTATAGCTCCTATAGTTTCGTAAAAAAGTGGCTGTGACATACGGACGGATAGACAGACAGACATGACGAATCTATAAGGGTTCCGTTTTTTGCCATTTGGCTACGGAACCCTAAAAATAGAACCCTTATGGTTCGATTTGCTCCGTCCTTCCGTCTGTTTGTCTATCACAGTCGATTATTTCCGTAAGAGTCGGTTCCCACTTGTCGGTTGTCGGACCCGGATTTTAATCGGATGTTCCAGTGGCAGAACATTTTATATGATGCACGCTTGACTAAAACCGATTTTGTGTTGGCGCCGACAAGAAATGTCGGGTGTTTTGCCAGCCCTCTACGTTCGGAATAAAATCGTGTCGGATTTTGCTCGCCTATGAGTAAGTATGACGCTGTTTACAAAGGTCCTAAGTCCTAAGTGACTTATAAACTACTAGGTGATGCCTGCGACTTCGTCCGCGTAGAATTAGGTTTTTTAAAAATCAATCGTCAACTGTAGGTGTTACAATTGACGGTATACGACAAACATTTACTACTTTTGCCTCTATTCTCTCTCTCCCTCAGTCGAGTTTTTTTTTTGTTTTTTGATCTTTAATATATAGAAGGAAAACGTGACTGACTGACTGACTGACTGACTGACTGACTGATCTATCAATGCACAGCTCAAACTAATGGACGGATCGGGCTGAAATTTGGCATGCTGATAGCTATTACGACTACGACGACGATAGGTATATACCTATCGTCGTCGTAGTCGAGTAATATATATATATATATATATATATATATATATATATATATATATATTACTAATATGGATTGTATATATATTGATATTTATAATAGATATGTATATGTATGATAGTTATGTATGTATTACTGAAATAGTTAGGTACTTATTAATTAATTATATTATATTGTTTTATACTACTTCATTTTTCTGTATTGCGTGTAAGTACTATCCAACACACCTAGTTTCTCCTTTCACCAAAGGTTGCCTGGTAGATTGCTGTGAGCAATAAGGCCGCCTTTGCATACAATTTTTTTTTCGTTTTAGTTGCTTTGTCATGTTATGTAATATTTTTTGTGTGCAATAAAGTATTTCTATCTATCTACGACGTAGGCATCCGCTAAGAAAGGATTTTTTGAAAATTCAACTCCTAAGGGGGTGAAATAGGTGTTTGAAATTTATGTAGTCTACGCGGACGTAGTCGCGAGCATAAGCTAGTAGCTAGTATAAATTCTATTTGTGAAACTTGTCATCAGCTTCAATTTTCTTCTGTTCTTATCAATTTACTTTTCCAATTAGCTGTAAGTTTTCCTGTTAAATAAAAAAATATAAGTATAACAATAATTAATACCGCGCATTATTTTTGCTCTTTTTGATTATTAAATAATTTATGACTATAATATAGATACACAAAATAATAAAAAAATACTAAATGATGCCCGCGATTTCGTGGGCGTGGATTTAGGCTTTTTGAAAATCCCGTGGGAACTCTCTAATTTTACGGGTTAAAAATTAGCCTTAGCAGACAGACAGATACACTTTCGCATTTAGTAACCAACTTCCAAAAAGGAGATGGTTCTCAATTCGGCCCGTTTTTTTAAATGTATGTACACCGATTTTTTCGAGGTTTCGTATTCGTTCATTTCCTGGAGTCCTTTACCCTAGTACGTTAAAGTACTAAAAGTGCGTGTTAGTAATTAGTATCAGCTGATCAAATGTCAATAAATTGCGCCAAAACCAAACGCCAAAACAAAAATTGCTAGTTTCAAGGTGAAACGGCAACTGTCATTAGCGAATCCAATTCCCTTAAGTAGGGATTCCATTTAGGTCTATCTACCTATTTAAGAATTTAGTACAGTACTACCACTTTTAATAGTTGCGCCGATGTACCTGCGCAGAAATCTAATTTTTGAATGGCGCGAGAATATCTCTGCCAATCATAGCGCGCGTCCGTCCGCTATTGGTTGTTGCCTACGCCACAGAATATGTAGTAAGTTCTACTTACGTTTTTTTTTTTTTTTTTTTTTAATAGATATAGCGAGCAAGCGAGCAGGCGGGTCACCTGATGTTAAGTGATTACCGCCGCCCATGAACATTTGCAGCACCAGAGGAGCCGCCGATGCGTTGCCGGCCTTTTAGGAATTTGTTGGTCCGCCCCTTGAATAACCCCATGTTATAATCTAGTGGGAACACCGCCGATGGGAGTTGGTTCCACAGTTCTATACATTTGCGAATTGCGTGCGCTTGCTCGTGACGATAGAAACAGATTGGTCCGACACGCATAGGTACAGTACGCGGCCGAAAGTAATGTACATCGACCTTTGGAAGGAGATAGCAAATTTGTATAGCACTGTCATACAGGTATGAGTGACAGAGACAACGCTCTACAAAGCCGAAATGTCGTTCTAAAGGGCGATTTACATTACTTTCGGCTGCGTACTGTTCATCGCAATGTGCATGTATACGACGCGACGTAACCACAATTATAGTAGCCGGCAGAAAATATTGTACCTTTGAGGATTTCAGCTTAGTAGAGCGTTGCCTCTGTCACTCCTACCTTTGTGACGTTTTGTCGGTCTCAACTCTTAACGACAGAGACAACGCTCTACGAAACCGCTATCTCTTTCTCAAGGTTGATGTGCAATGTTTCCTGTCGGGTACTGTGGTAAAGTTATTGCTACCTAGTACCTAACTATTTGAAGAAATTGTATGTTTTAACGGTTGTTCTACTTCGAATAAACATGTGAAGTGATTGCTAATATTCAGAGTTATTTAACATTTCCTTATTATCATCATTGTCACTGCAGTGTGTAAACCAAGCCTGTATCTGTCCTACGACTCCTTTTTTAGCGTTCCGTACCTCAAAAGGAAAAAAGGAACGCTTATAGGATCACTTCATTGTTTGCCTGTCAAGAAACCTGTAGGGTACTTCCCGACATTGATGTAGAATCATGAAATTTGGCACGTGCTCTTATAGCATATGTAAGAGGTATATCCGAAAACCATGAATTTGTGGTCACAATACAAAAAAATTAAAATGTGTTCATAAAAACAAATACAATTATAGTATTTTCAAAGTAAGATTAATATACGAAATGCGGCATCATAATATGAAAGGGCTTTACCTGTAGGTACATTCTAAAACAGATTTTTATGCATAAAAAAACTACGACTAATATGGAACCCTCGGTGCAAGAGTCTGACTCGTACTTGGCCAGTTTTTTTATGGCCTTACCAATGATCCTGAAATTGGACTTATGTGGACTCCAAGAATCCTAATGCTGGAATGGTTGGAAGGAGTGAGGGAAGTGCTCTGAAAGAGAAGAGGTAAGGTAAACGAGGTCCTCTTGACGATAAACGCGCAAACTTGTGTTTTTGTTGTGCACCCCTTTCTGACACTTTACCTAAGCCTCAGACCTAAGCAGTTGGTTGAGTTCGTAAAACCTGCATCAATCAATATTACAATCTCAATTGTTGTGATTGGCTGAATTGGTGTGATTCTTATTGCAACAATACATTGTAGCCAATAGTGACCGAGCGTCAACCAATAACGCCCCTTTCACACGGCAGTCCAGTTTTTTGCAGGATCCCGTTTGATGGCGAATGTGTTTGTATGCTAGAGTTCACACGAGCATCCCGCATGCTGGATGTTTGCTAGCATATAAACATATTCGCCATCAAAAACTGGACGCCTAGAAAAAACTGGACGCCGCCGTGTGAAAGGGCTGTAAGATGTGATTGCGATCGTGACATTGTAGCTGTCATTCTACCGCAATCGAGGTGCTGCTGCGTGATTGCATGCAGGGCAGGTTTCCTCACGATGTTTTCCTTCACCGCTACAGCAAGTAACATTTAATTATAAAACGCACATACATAACTCTGAAAAGTTGTGTGCCCGGGATCGAAACCACCGACCTCGAATTAGGAGGCGGAAGTCCTAGCCGCTAGGCTATCACAGCTTATCTCTCACAGATCCATAGTAGTACATGGAAGTTGTTTGCACGATCAGCAACAGACACAACAGAACAGATGTATCACTATTCACTATAGATGAGAAAATATAATAATTATGCAAATAAAAATTCTAAACCACCAATGTTACCCATTTCAACTCTTCTGTCATACAACTTTTTCAGATTATGTCAGGTCAGTTTTGTTTTGTTGTCTGAGCTAGTGCTGAGCTCATCTAAGGCTGAGCTATAATGGCACTGTTTGATCATAGATTATCTACTATATATATGATGTTATTAATGTGTTATTAGGCCTTAAAGGACTGTTATCCAGGGCCGTAAAATAAAAAAATGATGTTATTGGTGATGTCTCTGATTATCTTTGGACGGGGACTTCGACAATGGGATTTGGGTACCTCTATCTATACCATAGATTATCTACTAATACATCCTACTCTATGGTACCAACTTTTATCCTTTTATTTCTGGTCGGTGCTTTTATCAATCTTTCTCACATAATGTTTAATTAATTAGGTTTTAAATTAAGTATTAATTATTAAACCCCCACTTTCTTACTTTTGTTTTATATTTATTACAAAGAAACAAAGAGTAGGTAAGAAATTCAGTTTAAGAATTTAGTCGCGTAACATACCAGGTAAGTCTTTTTTGATCTATCTTCGAATCGAATCATTATTTTGAAATTTGATTTAACTTTTGCATTTTAGCATATAAAAACGGACGAATGAAAAATGATTAACGCACTCTCTACTTTTCGAGACTATCTCTCGAAGATCCACTATCATGACGAAATTTATGATGCCCTAGCTGAAGACGATATGTCGGAGGTCGTGATGAGAGCATTGCGTATTCTGAGGAAAGATAATTTCTTCCACACTCCTTCCTTTCATTATGCACTCAAAAATCATCGCAAGACCAAAGAGAATTCCACATCAAAACGTAACGAAGGTAATGAGGCGTTCAGAAATGGCCTGCATCAAAGAGCATTAGCATTATATAATGTAGCTCTATTATTAGCCCCAAAGGGTTCTAAAGAAATGATACTAGCATATAGCAACAGATCTGCTCTGTTCCACAAGCTAGAAGCGTGGACTGCTTGCCACAATGATATCAACAGAGTTTTTTTAATGGGCTGCCCAAGTGAGATCAAAGAAAAGTTAACTAAAAGACAGAATGATGTATTACCACACCTTGGTATGGAGGCTTTAGTGAAAGAGACAATGTGTCAATGTGCTGAAAAATTTATTGATCGCAACACCATGAGATGTAACACTCAAATACCGTGTGCAAGTTCTGATATTAGAATTGTTACTTCGGCAGCGATGCCCAAAGTGGTCGCCGCCACAAACATAAAAGTCGGGGCTGTTTTAGCATCAGAACGAGCCTATGTGAGCTACGCTCAGCAAATAAATGCGCCATTCTCGTGTCATTTTTGCCAAAAGAAGCATCTGAATCTAATACCGTGTGATGGTTGCTGTTATGCGCTGTTCTGTGATGAAGAATGCAAGAATAAATGCATGAAGGAATATCATGAATATG
Source organism: Maniola hyperantus (assembly GCF_902806685.2). Taxonomy (NCBI): domain Eukaryota; kingdom Metazoa; phylum Arthropoda; class Insecta; order Lepidoptera; family Nymphalidae; genus Maniola; species Maniola hyperantus. The sequence continues at coordinate 11,517,834 of NC_048554.1, forward strand.
AATGCAAAATCATGGGCGTCTTTTGGGAATTGGATGAAATAACAAATTTAATGATTAAAGCATGTTTGAAATTACAAAAGTCATGCAAATCATGGGATGAATTTATCACTGCATCTCACAATATGGGCAGCGGTAGGATCAAGTCTGGTTCCATCCCAGAAATATATGATGCCAACAACAAGTACTCAGTTTTGAGTTGCAAAGATGATAATACGTTCATTTATGGAGTTCTTTATAATATGAGTATTGTTGCTGCTACATTTTTACATAGCCTTGAAGATCAAATCCCTTCATTTCTACCAAAAGGTGCTGATAAAAGACAACAAGCCATGCGAGCTATGGCCAGAATTATGATGTTCATATCTGTATATCAAACACCTCTTCACATAATTCAGGGTCAGAACAACGTAAGATTGCCTGAAAGTAGCTACGGAATAAAAAATTTTGGATTGTACTCTTTTATTGCAAAGCTGAAGAAATCCTGCAATCCAAACTCAATTATAGCTAATAATAACAATACATTATTACTGATAGCTGTTCGTCCTATTAAGAGTGGGGAGGAGTTAACTGTTCCATTTTTGTAAGTACTCTCAACTATTATATTATATTTATATTTTATTATAATATGTATTTGTACTGCTTGTTTATTGTACATTTATTATCCATACTAATCAATATCAATATTTATAATGCGAAAGTGTGCCTGTCTGTCTGCTATGTTTTCACGGTTTTTCAAAAATTCTGTTGAAACTCTGATTTTCCAGGGAAAAAAGCATCATGTCTATTTTCGGGATACAAGCTATCTATGTACCTATTTTCGTCAAAATCAGTTAAACGGATAGATAGAAAGAAGACAAAACAGTTTTTTGTACACCAAGGGAGAAAATTGTATATAAACAAGATAGTTTTAGCAATAAGCAATCGAAAAATGTTGATTTCAGTTTATAACATTATGTAATAAATTTTATATGTAATTCATTTTAAAGATTTCACTTTTTTTATCTGTTCTAAAAATATCCAAAATGCATGAAACTAGCCGCCATGTTAATTCCTACTGTGACTTCACATGGATTTGTTGTAATGTATTTCACTTTGAAAACACTGTTGCTTTCAAACTCAAACCTAAAAATATGGCAGCAAAATTTAAAATGTGAAATTTAAATGCATTTCTATTGCACTTATGCAAATTTACTCGATGAGAGATCCTTAAAAATAAAAATAAAACAAATAATGACATTTCTAATTATTACTATATTTTAAGATGAAGTAATAAATATTAACTAATGCATGCACAAGTAAATTAATTTATATAACTGTGAATTTTAATTATTTTTCTAAATTTTATTTTATTATAACCAAACTGACTCGATACTAAGTTTCTATAGTGTCTTAAAATAATAAAAATGCATGTATAAAACTTGTAAATTTGTCAACCAATTGTTTTTTTAATAATTTATTAAGGATGAATAAAAAGGCTTTTTTTTATTTTATTTTATTAGGATCAAATTAAGACACTTTTCAAAAAAGGGTAGAATACCCTATTTAGACATGTAGCTAATTCTGTTGTACACAATCATATTGATATTAAAGCTGTTTTTATTATGATTAAAGGGATGGATATTATTATGATGAGACACTAGACTCCCACCTGAGAAATCTCCAAATATTTATGTATCATGGAACAGTTTGCGGGTGCGGCAGATGCAGTTCTGATTCTCTAATGAAAAACGACGGAGAACAACTATCAAAGTTCCAAAAGAAATTTTTCTCCAAACTGGACTTCAAAGCAATGGAATCAAGACTGGGCCAATTGGAAATGATCACAGTTTACCAAACGTTGTTGAAAGCTTTAACGATTCTGTGTGATGTGCCAAATTCAGAGGAATTCATTGCAGTATACAAACTTTGGCGTAAATGTGTCTTCTACTTTGAAATTATGTGTAGTAATAACATTATTCTTGACAAAATTATCTAGAATTGTTTTGGTGGTAGGTATAAACCACAGACCAACGAAACGCAGTGAAATATTAGTTTATTGGGGGCTTCTTAACAAAAGGGTGTATATTATTCAAAACCCTAGAAAGAGATAAGTTCCAAATATCAGCCTGATAAAGCTGCACTTTTGTCTATATAGTCCGTACAAAATGACTCTGGATCAACTGTCATGTTAAAAGTACGGTGGCCCTACCGCGGTTGTTTGACAGCTACAATGTCACGATCGCAATCATCTCTGATTCATTAATGCTCGCTCACTATTGGCCACAATGCATTGTTTCAACAAGAATCGCACAAATTCAGCCAATCTGCAGGGCTATTGTCTAAAACCTGCATCAATCATTATTACAATCTCAATTGTTCTGATTGGCTGAATTTGTGCGATTCTTGTTGCAACAATGCATTGTGGCCAATAGTGAGCGAGCATTAACCAATCAGAGATGATTGCGATCGTGACATTGTAGCTGTCAAACAACCGCGGTAGGGCCACAGAACAATTGAGATTGTAATAATGATTGATGCAGGTTTTAGACAATCGCCCTACGGGTTCACCTTTAAAATAAGGACAGAAACCGCACTTTTCACATGAAAATTGACACAAAAAGTTAAAATGGCGCGTGAGGAGGTAAATTTTACGCGTTATACTTTCCGTTTGAACTAGAATTGCCAGGTAGGTAGGTCTTATAGCACACGTAAAGAAAAAAAACCGAAAACTGAATTTGTGGTTGCATCACAAAAAAAAATTAAAATGTTTTCATGAGCAAATAATTAGTATTAGGTAAATAGTTAGTAATTAACGAAAAATTAAGTTAAAATACTGTATTATTGACTGGATTCGCGATTGACCTTACGCTATGACTTATGGCAATGTATGGCAATCGGAGTGGGAACGTCCCACACACCTGCACAGCCCCCGCGCTAACCCGCTGCGGGTGACGAGCGGGTGTGAAAGGCATCCCCCGCCTCATTATCCGATTGATCTCAATCTCCGCGCTCTTCCCGCTGTCTTAGAATTTTTACATATTTTATAATAAAATAATTAAGACAAATATGATTTGAGGCAAAGGAAGCGAGATATATTTCCAAAAAAACTGTTTTCGTGACCTTTGACCTTGAATATCCCATGTCCTCCCATTCATGTAACCAAAACGCTAGCAAAAACAAAGACAGGTGATAGTACTAGTAGACCAGATGATTACTGATATACCTACCACAAAAAAAACCGCGAAAAAAGTTAAAACATCTATATTTGATCTGACTGACGCTAGAGGTCAACGAACGTTGCGTTAGTAGGCCATTCGTAGTCAATGCCACGCCGTAGATGGGGCATTGACCCCAGTTTTGAACGCTATACATTGCGGGGTTGAAAATACTAAATCACTAAAGCTGCAAAATGAGGCAAATTGTGGTATTGGATTGTGTTTAAATAATATAACAATAACGCTAAGTTTTTGCTAGCGTTCTGGTTACACCTGTATCTATTGGTCGATCAACCGTATGCGTCTTGAGACACCATCTATAAAAGTTTGTATTTAAACAAACAATGGGGCCGATTCTCTTGTACACGATTTACAGAGATTGTGTACAAGAGAATCGGCCCCATTGTGGCCAATTCCGCTGTACACAATCTTTCAACTAAACTAAAAAGACACGTCTAAATCTATTGCTATCCCTTTCATAATATTGCTTGGGGAAAAGGATAGCACTAGATTTAGAACTGTTAATTTAGTTTAGTTTAGAGATTGTGTACAAGAGAATTAGCCCCATTGTGGCTAATTCCTTTGTACACAATCTCTAAACTAAACTAAAATATCACGTCTAAATCTATTGCTATCCCTTTCATAATGTTGCTTGCGGAAAAGGAAAGCACTAGATTTAGACCTGTTAATTTAGTTTAGTTTAGAAATTGTGTACAAGAGAATCGGCCTCATTATTTGTTCCGTTTCATAAGTTTGGAGTGGACTATGGATTTGCGAATTGCAAGCGCTTGCTCGCTAAGACCGGATAACATTATAATAATAAAAGTATTCTTAGGCAGATTTATTAAACATTTCCTCATTATCATCATTGGCACCGATTCCGTTGTCTTTCTCTAAACTAAATTTAGAGTATCTGCATCCTTTTCTTTTTAACAATGCTAAAAAGGGGACAGAACATGAACTACATTTAAAGACGCAATTTTAATGCACGTTACAAGTTTAAACAGTAGCCTCGCGACTGTGCGCTAAAATCACGGGTTTTACCATCTAAAAATTAAATTTCAAACTGTCAAACTGCGTCTGTCCTTTTCATATTACATTAGTAAGAAGAGGATGCGAATACTCTAAAATTAGGTTTTGCTCAGAATCAGTATGTCACTGTAAAAAAAGTAGAGCAGTGTAAAAAGGTGTGCGTTAATATGTCCATGCGACATAATCTCAAATACTACTGAAGAGATTTTCATTTGGTTTTTAGGGTTCCGTACCTCGAACCCTTATAGCCTCACTTTGTTCTGTCTAAGAAATATTAATCTATAGGGTATTTCTTGTTGACCTAGAATCATGAAATTTGGTAGGTAGGTAGGTCTTATAGCACAAGAAAAGGAATAAATCCGAAAACCGTGAATATGTGGATAATCAAAAAAAAATTAAATTATGTTCATGAACAAATAATTAGTATTTTCAAAGTAAAGTAACTATACCAAGTGGGGTATCGTAAGAAAGGGCTTCAGCTGTACCTTCTAAAACTGGTTTTATATTTATTTTTATGTATAATAGTTTTTGTTGTACCTATCGTGCAAAATGTTGAAAAAATAAGACTGTAGTACGGAACCCTTGGTGCGCGAGTCTGACTCGTACTTGGCCGGTTTTTTATCAATAGATAGACTATCTCGAGGAAGGTTAGTCTTAGATGGTAGGTAGGTAAGGTCAATAAATTGTTGCAATGTTGTCCATGTCTGCCTCGTTAATCTAGCTGGTGGTTAGCATTTCGACTATGGATGTCGAGGTCCTGGGTCGGTCTGTCGAGGTTCAAAAATAGGTATAGGGTTTTTCTGTTAAGAAATTCTCAGTACTTACTAGCCCGGAGTTAGGAAATTGGCAGTGTTTCACCCCCCGTGCCGAGTCAGAGCACGTAAAGCCGTCGGTCTTGCACCTGATCTCTGGATATATGCAATGTTACCCACCTCAACTATTCTTAGAATTTCAGAACGATTTTACCTTGATTTTACATAATCGTCGCACGAATTGACACCTATCAGCAAAATGTGTCAATGTCAATTGTCAACTCGATTTTTAAACTCAACTCGATTTTATTTTTCAATTTTTAATTTGAATTTTTAATGGTAAAAGTTTGTGTAGTGCTAGATTTCTTTATAAAAGTATTATTGCTTTGGAATAGTGATAAGTAATACTGTGGCAAAGCAAAGATGGCTCAACAGGTAGCGGTGCCGCCTAAGGAACGATACATCCCCAATGGGCTCAAGTTTGCCTTCGGTGGACTTGCCGGGTATTTATTCACCTTGTTTTTTTACGATCAATGTCATTGCCGAATGCCGTGTTACCGCAGGTTTTTGCAATCTGGGTAACAATTCCGTTCCAGTTTAAAAATGTACCAGAACTAAATTTTTTCTTGTGACATGAATTCAAGCAATTTTGCTGTTTTTATTAGCATTGAAATGTCTAGCGAATTAGGAACTATGTAGTAATTGTTATGACCTCGAACATATTATTATCTAGTTGTTATTCATAATAATTATTATAGAGATTATGTAACAAGACTGTTGTGACTATTACAAATGGGAACATTCCCAAAATTTTTAATGCAAGGAAACATATCCAAAATAAACTCTGCGTTCATTAAAATAAATTATTTATTGCAATATGGTATTTTAGCAACCTTTGCATATTTTTTTTTGAATTCTCATGAGAACTCCTTCATTTTCCAGGGTATAGTGTCTCATGCCTGTACCCTTGCAAGCAGTTGGCAAGCTATCTGTGCCAAATTTCATCAAAATCGGTTTACTAGTTGAGATGTGAAAAGCTAACAGACACTTTGGTATTTATTTAAATAATCAAAGAAATAGTTTGTTTATAGAAGCGAGATATTATGTATTGTAAACTTATGTATCCATACTAATATTACTAATATAATATTATAAATGTGAATGTGTATCTGTCACTTTTTCCATAGCCCATCTGTTTAACCAATTTTGATGAAATTGTTCATCACTGGACATAAGCTACTTTTTATTTTATCCCTTATCTTGAATTATCCCAGAAAATAAAAAGAGTTTGCATAGGATTTAAAAAAACTCAAATCCACATCCACCAAAAGTCATTGGTATCGCAGTCCATACTTAATATTATAAATGCGAAACGAAAGTGTATCTATTCTGTCTGCTAGCTTTTCACAGACCAACAGTTTAACCGATTTTGATGAAATTTGGTACACAGTTAGCTTACGTCCCTGGGAAGAACATAGGCTACTTATTATCCCAGAAAATCAGAGTTCCCATAGGATTTTTCAAAACCTAAATCACGGATGAAGTCATGGGCATCCTCTAGAAAAAAATAAATGATTTTCAGAATGGCAGCCACATGTGTAGTCCAGCCATTGGATTTAATAAAAACTCGGATGCAGTTGAGTGGTGGTGGCCGCACATCCTTCGCAGTGGCCGGGGAGATCATTGCCAGGGAGGGGTTCTTCTCTTTGTACACAGGGCTTTCCGCAGGGCTGCTCAGACAGGCTACATACACTACCACACGACTTGGGATCTATAATCTACTGTTTGATGCATATAAAGAGTGAGTATGCATTTTCCTTTGCAGCATCGTTTTGGATGAGTGTCAATGATAGTAAGCAATTTCACCCTCACCAGTCACCACCTGGGTTATAAAAAAAGATTCCGACGAATTGAGAGCCTCCTCCTTTTTTGAAGTCGGGTAATAAAAGAGTACCTGCCTATTTATCTATTACCAAGTAATAGGCAAATACTACATATTATTATTACACAATCACAAGATAAATTAAGAATCGACGTGACATGGATTGATAAAAATATTGTTACGATCTCCAGTTACAAAGAATAAGTAGGTACCTAGTTACGTAAATAATACAAAGGCAAATATACTATTCAAATAAGAATACAATCGATTATCACTCAGTAACTCGCGTATCAGTCATACTTGCTACAGGGTTCCAATATTGACATTGTAAAAATAATCGTTAATAATAATTGAATCTTTAGTACGCGACAGGTCGTGATTTATTGATTTATTAAACAACTAGATGATGCCCGCGACTTCGTCCGCGTGGATTTAGGTTTTTGAAATCCCGTGGGAACTCTTCAACTTTCCGGGATAAAAAGTAGCCTATGTCCTTCCCCAGAATATAAGCTAACTCTGTACCAAATTTCATCAAAATAGGTTGAACGGTTGGGCCGTGAAAAGCTAGCAGACAGACAGACACACTTTCGCATTTATAATATTAGTATGGATTGGGATTTGAGGCGGGGGCACGCCGCGCACGCCCGCACGTCACCCGCGCTATCCCGCATCGGGTTAGCGCGGGGACTGTGTGGGTGTGCGGGGCGTCCCCACCCCGATTGTCATCTCAAGCTGTCGTGTACTATATGTATATCGTCGCTAGTTTTGTAAGAAAGGCAAATAAGCCATTTTTCTATATAAATTTTCTAATATCTATATTTGTATATTCGCTCTTTCTACAAACCAGCGAATTTTGTAATATTGGAATGCATTGAATAAATTACTAAATGACTAAATAACTTATACTCAAATTCTGCATCTTAATATCATTTTTTAAACTATTTTTATATTATTTTTACCCGACTACGGCAAAGCCCAAAAGCCAAAGCCAAAGCCCAGATCCGTTTAAAAAAAGTGAAAAAAAGTAACAGTATGAAAGGGCTAGCAATAGATTTAGACGTGCCATTTTAGTTTAGTTTAGAGATTGTGTACAACGGAATTAGCCTGATTATATCTATTGTTTTCTTATTTGAAAGTTGAGGAAATACATATAGCAAATGAATTTAAACAATCACTATTACAATTTAGAATGGTTGGCCACTGTGAAATTAAAGGTGACGAACTAACCAAGCAAGGTTAACAAATTGACAAGGTTTAAATTTTTTTTGAGGTTGCAATAGCGTTGCAACTTGCAGACTGTTTAGTTGGTTTTCAGGGTTCCGTATCCAAAGGGTGCCAACGGAACCCTATTACTAAGCCCCCACTCTCCTTTCGTCTGTCCGTTCGTACGTCTGTATGTCAGCGGGCTGCATCGCGTGAACCGTTATAGGTAGAGAGTTGAAATTTTCACTGAGTGTATTTCTATTGAAATCTCGTGAATAGGCATCTTCTAGGCAAGTGCGCTCCATGTTAGGCTGCATCATCACTTGCCACCAGGTCTGATTGCAGCCAAGCGCTAGTCTATTAATTAAAAAAAAAAATAACAACAAGTAATAAAAATTACTGAATGGCCACCATGAAAAAAAAGTGTTATTTCTTGTACAATGGTACAAAACCCTTCATGTTCGAGCCCGACTTGCAACTGGTCGATTTTTTCAAACTCAAACTCAAATTATTTATTCAGAATAGGTAAAATGTTACGTTTACTGATGGTCAAAATTGTTCATTTGTAACAACTATATATTACACAAATAATATATTAATATTTGTTGTTATAGCAGCAACAAAAATACACAATCTGTGTATTTTGCACAACAATGCTCTGCCTATTAGGTATGGTTCATGAGATACAGTTCATGACAGACAGACATACGGATGGATAGCAGAGGCTTAGGGTTCCCGTTGGCACCCTTTGGTACGACACCCTAAAAAGCCGTTTTAGGGATGAAGGTTAAAAAATAATGGTTTTTTCCAGACGCAATGAGGGCGCTGCACCAGGATTTGCCGTCAAAATGTTCTTGGGTGTCGCAGCCGGTTCCGTAGGTGCCTTCGTGGGCACACCTGCGGAGGTAACTATGAATAATTTATTGACTGTTCTATTGAGGGTCACAACCCCTTTTGATAATCACATAACGGTAGGAATTTTCTTGGGGTACTTCATAATGGCTTCCCAGGTTCTTCTGCATACAACTTAACCAGAATACTATTTCAGCTCTTCATTATCATCGCTGGTCCACTACTGAGCACGAGTCTCGTCTCAGAATGTGAAGGCATTAGGTTACCACGCTGGCCAAGTGCAGATTCGCAGACTTCACACACCTTTGACAACATTATAGAGAACTCTTAGGCATACAAGTTTACTCACGAAGTTTTTCATCGTTGAAGCGTTTAAAATGCGGATATCTTAAAAGTTAGAGGTGCGTGCCTGCCTGGGCCCCCCAAATAAAAGGCTGAAGCCACCTATCTATCACTGCTTTTAAATTATATATATTATGTAAAATACTGACTGTTTTTAGGTTGCGTTAATCCGAATGACAGCCGACGGTAGACTACCAAAGGAACAACGTAGAAACTACAAAAACGTTATGGACGCACTGGTCAGGTATGCTTTACTTTCCTTCAATCAATCAATCAGCCTGTTTGCGTCCACTGCTGGACAAAGGTCTTCCTAAGAGCGCACCACCATACACGATCCTCTGCCTTCCTCATCCACCCACTTACCTTCTTAAGGTCGTCAGTCCAGCGGGTTGTAGTGTAGGTTGTCCTACACTGCGCTTGCTGATACGCGGTCTCCACTCCAGAACACGTCTGCCCCAGCGGCCATCGGTTCTGCGGCAGACGTTGCCTGCCCGCTGCTACTTTAGCTAGCTTATCTGTTTTCCTTAGCAGACTAAGATCTCAGAAATGTTTTCGGAAAAACGCTTAAGCGATTTTCCCGGAGCACTTTTATTAATCTAAATATATAAAATGAAAAGGTGACTGACTGACTGACTGACTGACTGACTGACTGACTGACTGACTGACTGACTGACTGACTGATCTATCAACGCACAGCTCAAACTACTGGACGGATCGGGTTGAAATTTGGCATGCAGATAGCTATTATGACGTAGGCATCCACTAAGAAAGGATTTTTGAAAATTCAACCCCTAAGGGGGTAAAATAGGGTTTTGAAATTTGTGTAGTCCACGCGGACGAAGTCGCGAGCATAAGCTAGTCTAAATATATAAAAGGAAAAGGTGACTGACTGACTGACTGACTGAATGACTGACTGACTGACTGACTGATCTATCAACGCACAGCTCAAACTACTGGACGGATCGTGCTGAAATTTAGCATGCAGATAGCTATTATGACGTAGGCATCCGCTAAGAAAGGATTTTTTAAAATTCAACTCTTGAGGGGGTGAAATAGGGGTTCGAAATTTTGTGTAGTCCACGCAAACGAAGTCGCGAGCATAAGCTAGTTAATAAAATGAATTCAAATAATGCATTATCCAAAAGTAGGTAATAAGGTTTCGATTCAACTTGAGTTTGTTGTGGGCTCTTCTCACACCTTAGCGCGTTTGGAACCCTCGTAGCTTTAGTTTTAAGCTTTACGTAATTAATTATCACCTCTATAACATCTTACAAATCCAACAACCGTCAAAAAGTATTTTCAATACTCAATCTTTTATTTGACCTTGACTTTACCCAAGTAGACTTAGAAGTCAGAGATTTCTCTTACCTCGATTAATAATAACGTTGTTATAGGATAGTACGCGAGGAAGGTGTGTTAAAGTTATGGCGTGGGGCCATGCCCACTGTTGGGCGCGCGATGGTGGTTAACGCGGCACAGCTGAGCACATACTCACAGGTAATTACACTGAAATATTCAAAACTAGCTGATGCCCGCGACTTCGTCCGCGTGGAATTAGGTTTTTTATAAATCCCGATGGAACTCTTTGATTTTCCGGGATAAAAAGTAGCCTATGTCACTCTCCAGGTCTTTATTTATATCCATGCAAAAAATCACGTCAATCCGTTTCACCGTTGCGACGTGATTGAAGGACAAACCAACAAACAAACACACTTTCGCATTTATAATAAGGGTACTGATGAAATAACCTTTACAAATTCTTCGTAATCTAAATGCATAAAAGTAAAAGGTGACTGACTGACTGGCTGACTGACTGATCTATCAACGCACAGCTCAAACTACTGGACGGGTCGGGCTGAAATTTGGCATGCAGATAGCTATTATGACGTAGGCTTCTTCTTCTTCTTATCGCTAAGAAAGGATTTTTGAAAATTAAACCCCTAACGGGGTGAAATACGGGGTTTGAAATGTGTGTACTCCACGCGGACGAAGTCGCGCTAGTCTATGTTATGGTAGATATGATTAGACATGTGTCCGCTATAGCTTAACGTAACTGAAAACCGGTGCCGTGCCTATAGCGTACCGTAACGTTATTGTCGTAGCTAGCAAAGGTTATCAGCTATCATCTATGACGAACCACCTGACAACGCAACGCTGCCAACCGGCAACTGACAGCCTTGTTTGGTTTTTTGGTAGCTAAAAACGCAATAATTTTGCCTTCTCTTTCTTTCTTTCACTGAAAGCTGAGAAGGAGCGGTTATTGGCTACCGGCTTAGTAACTAAGAACTTGATAAACCAAAGCCGACCTTATCTCTATTACGCTAAGGCTTAACTGTACAAGTACTTGTCCATTACACTTTGATCTATCAATTTTATTACAGTTAGCCTTAGAGTAATAGAGATAAGGTCTTCTTTGGTTTATCAATCGCCGTGAAATGTTTTTGGTTAACTGGACTGTGGCAAACTATCCGTGCAGGCGTCCACTATAGTTTGACCTATGTCAATGATCATTATAATTAAACTTTGCTGTTATGAACTTAAGGTTGTGATTACTTCACGCTATTCATGAAAGTAAAATTGGTTTTATTTCAGTGAAATATGCGCGCGCTAGCTATACAGACGGTATTGATACGGCAGCTAGCTTAGTTACTACAACGGAAACCTCTGATACCAATATTCGGCAACGGTTATCAATATCGGTATTGAAACTAAATAACTGTTGGATAACCGTAGCCAGAAATAGCCAATAACTCCCATCTCTAGATATGATTATAGTAGTTGTCGTTTCGCGCAGGCTAGGGAAATGTTCGTGGGATACGTGCCCGACGGCATCACGCTGCACTTCTGTGCGTCCATGGTGTCTGGCCTCGTCACCACCATCGCCTCCATGCCTGTAGACATCATCAAGACACGGTGAGTGGCTTACACTTTACAGGCATAACTAAAGGTTGGTACAGTACGCACCAGACAGTAATGTACATCGACATTTAGAAGGAGATAGCAGATTTGTAGAGCGTGGTCCCTGTCAAAATCTTTTAAAAATATGCTCCTGAAAAAAGCATATTATCCAATTGAAGATTATCTAAATGATAAAAGAGCGTGGATTTGACCTGCAGCTCGTTCCAGCAACGCACAAGACTGCAAATACTATTTTATACATGGCATAATCTTGTACCTATATCAAATATTTGAAAAGAGCAACCGCCGAGTTTCTTGCTGGTTCTTCTCGGCAGGAAAGGCATTCCGAACCAGTGGTAGATGCATCCGACTATTCGTAAGCACTTGTAAAAGTTTATACGAATAAAAAAGATTTTCATTTTCATTTTCATTTTCATTGAGACTGACAAATAGGTATAAGTGACAGAGACAACGCTCTACAAAGCCGAAATGTCATTCTAAAGGCCGATGAACATTACTTTCTGCCGCGTACTGTACATATTCTGCAACATTTTAAGTTTTTAGTCTAATTTACTAGTACACAGTCTAAACTATATTTCGCGATAGGTCGAGATGGCAATCGAAAAAGAAAAGACGTTTATTTTCCAATCGGGGTATGAGGCGGGGGACGTTATCCTTCACCGGGTTAGCGCGGGAGCTATGCGGGTGTATGGGGGTGTGTCCCCGCCCAATCGCCATCTCGACCTGTCGCGTACTATAGACTTTAAACTACTGGCCCCGATTCTCTAGTCTCTCTCTAAACTAAATTTAGAGTATCTGCATCCTTTTCTTTTTACTAATGCTAAAAAAGGAACGGAACATGACTTTCACATTTAAAGACTCTAAATTTTAGTGCACAATACAATTTTAAACAGTAGGTTCGCGAGTGCGTGCTAAAATCACGGGGTTTACCATCTAAAAATTAAATTTAGAAATGTCAAACTGTTTCTGTCCTTTTCATATTACAATAGTAAGAAGAGGGTGCGAATACTCTAAAATTAGGTTGTGCTTAGAATCGGTGCCACACACCACACACGGTGGTGTGGTGGATTGTCACATCTGAAAATAACCCTGTCTTTTTCAAGACAGATTTTATGCAAATGAATTACTTAGTATTATATTGATAACCAATATTTTCAAATAAAACAATACTAGGTATGGTTTAGAAATCTTGGCCGCTTACCATTTTGAGTTACCAACCAGTCACGAAACTATGTTTTCTAATTTAATTTCGAATATTTTTTGAAACATTTTCGAATTCAAATTCTTGGTTAGTTCTAAAAGTTGGTGGCGAAAAATGGTTAACGCCTCTTGAGATTTTTGCCTCCATCATTCGTATGGGATTACACAACAGAGAAAGCGCCATACTAACTTCTTTCTGCGGATAGGGTATAGCTGGAGTCAAATATCTCTGTTATTTATGTAATCTATTTTTTTTTTTTTTTAGAATCCAAAACGCAGCTAAGGGTCAATCTCAACTGACGGTAGTGACCAGCCTCCTCAAGAATGAGGGCGTGTTCTCTCTATGGAAAGGGTTCTTGCCGTACTACGCGCGCCTCGGGCCCCACACTGTGCTCACGTTCATCTTCCTCGAGCAGATGAACTCCGCGTACTTCAAGTACACGTAGATCGAGGTAACCTACCCCTTGTATAGCCTACCCACACCCCGAAGACATACTTTATAATAATAACTAGCTTATTCCTTAGATTTCGTTCGCGTGGCCTACACAAATTTCAAACCTCTATTTTACCTTCTTAGGGGTTGAATTTCAAAAATCCTTTCTTAGCGGATGTCTGCGTCATAATAACTAAGATGCATGCCAAATTTCAGCCAGATCCGTCCAGTAGTTTGAGCTGTGCGTTGATAGATCAGTTAGTCAGTCAGTCAGTCACCTTTTCCTTTTATATATTTAGACTAGATTGTGCTCGCGACTTCGTCCGCGTAGACTACACAAAGTTCAAACCTCTATTTTACCTTCTTAGGGGTTGAATTTCAAAAATCCTTTCTTAGCGGATGTCTGCGTCATAATAACTAAGATGCATGCCAAATTTCAGCCAGATCCGTCCAGTAGTTTGAGCTGTGCGTTGATAGATCAGTTAGTCAGTCAGTCAGTCACCTTTTCCTTTTATATATTTAGATTTTCCATAATGATCGATTTTCAAAGTGTACAAACGCATCGTATAGTAAGGTTTTGCCACTTGATAAATGGTTTTAAATATATGTATCATACATAAGTATTAAAAACCTAAAAATTTGGAACAAATATCATATCATTTTTCACAATAAGAATATGCTGGGGATTTTTGGGCCAAATCTCGGCATTCCCCTTTTTCGGGGCACTGGCGGAAATTATTTTTATGTTGGAATCCAAGATGGCCGTCGTATTTTTTATTATTTTTTACAACATCCACGTTCTCGGTACGCTAATAGACAAACTCGGCGGAAGTATAAGTCCCGCAAATTGCTATTGCGCTGAAACCATGTGTCATTAACATCGAAATGACGTTATTTTGAAGTCAGCCGAAATAAAAATATACCATCAGCTCGAAACTTCAGTCTAGTGCTGACGTCACTAAAATGGCTGCCACGCGCATTAGCAATTTGCGGTACTTATAATATTCTGTTTAATTAACTAATTTCTTTTCCTAAACAGATGGGTGCACCCCGCTTCAAAGTTCAAACACTTAGACAAGACCTAGGCTAGGCTTACACTTAAAGATATACGACTAATATACAGGAACATATTTAAAAAAGCCTTTTGGCTTTATAGGCATTGGCGTGTTGGGCTTTTAGGCAGGCACAATGTAAAGAAAAAAAAGTGAAAAGACTAAAAAGTTATGGATGACTGATTCTAAAACAAAGGACTTATGGGTAACTGATTCGATTCTATAAAAAAAAAGTTATGAATATCTCATTCTTAAAGATAGCTATATGGATAGCTGATTTTTTTAAAGAGAGGAGTTATGATTAACTGATTTTAAAAGGGTAGTTTATCGAAAATAACAATACATATTTTAGAAATCCATTCGACTCTATTTTAAGCTCTCTCTCAGGTATTCACTTATTAAGACAACCGTCAATGCAAGTTTACGAATTTACATGAGCACAAAATTGTTACAGTTCTATATCAAATATTGAGAATGGCATGAAATTCACACGCCTCCTTATTTTGTAATGTACAAAATAGTCAGTAGAATAGATCCTATCACGGACGGATAGCTAGATGCCGCATGTTCATTAAATAGTATGAATGTCTTTCTGTCTGTCTGTCAGTGGGATATATCTCATGTACCGTAATAAGTGGACAGTTGAAATTTACTGATTATATATTTCTATTACCGCTATTACAACATGATAATTTCATAAATGGTCTGGTGGGAGGCCTCGGCCGTGGCTAGTTACCACCTTACCGGCAAAGCCGTGCCGCCAAGCGATTTAGCGTTCCGGTACGATGCCGTGTAGAAACCAAAGGGTTGAATAAAAACTGCCATACTCCTTCCAGGTTAGCCCGCTCCCACCTTAGACTGCATCGTCACTTACCATCAGGTGAGATTGCAGTCAAGGGCTAACTTGTATCTGAATAAAAAAAAATAAAAAAATAAAAATATGGCTGCCTATAATGTTAATTTAAAAAAATTAAAAAGGTCGAGATGGCAATCAGGGTGGACGTCCCGGACCAGGAATATAAAAAACTTGCTCTGGGGGCGCCACTAGTATATTGTTTATGTTCTACAAGTATATGATCTTGTATAAATTAGTTCCACGGATTTTCCGCAATATGGCGAGGTGTTTTATTTTTCTGTACGCTGTACGAGATTTTATGTCTCACTTATGTTGATAGTATTCGAGTGTAACCTTCCGCATTATATATAGTAAACTGGAACTTAACTGCCTTGTTTTAAAGCTCAAGTTTGTCTACACGTCTACAGCCAGCGCTCCAAGCGGAAACGTTGCGAAATTAAAATCAGTGGCATTGAATTTTTGACTTCAATTCAAGGCTCTTTAGGTCCATTTTACTTTGACGGTATTGTGTTTCGGCTCTCGAATTCTAGCAACGTTTGGTGAGACGTAAAATCTTATATTAAGCGTACTGGTCGGGCTTTAGATAGTAGCATGCGTGAGTGATGCAATAAAGCCCAGTTTTCGGTATTTTCCTTTGGCTCGGCACGCTTAGACGGATAGCTTGCGGTATGTAGCCATTCCAAGTCCGTGGTTCCTGCATTGTAGAAACTAATATTAAGGCGTGTCACCGAGGCTAAGCGTAAAAAACTGGTTTGCTAGATCAAATGTTTTAGGTATTTACTATTAAATAATGGCCTTGCTAAAAATATACAATATACCTAAAGACATTGTCTAAAGAATGTGCTACTTTGATACACAATAAGTACTTCACTCGATCAAATAAAATCTTGTAATAAGCCGAAATAAAAGTCTAAAACGAATTTACTACTAAACTATTTAATACTAAAATTTCTGACTTGGCAAATAATTTTTATATGGAAATATTTGTCTTTAAGTACTACAGAGAACCTGCTAAATTTTGGTTTTCAACAGGACTTCTATAATTTATTAAATTCAAATTTAACGTTTGAAACATAGAATTTGAACGTTGCCAAGCGGTTTGATTCAAAGCCGCGCTGCCCGCCTCGGTGACTCGCCTTAAATAGTTATCACGAAGTTCATCAAAGTTCAAAAAATTTAGTACCTTATGCGAGTAATTTTTATTTTAATAATATAATTATTGTTGATTAATAAGTTATTGTTTAAATTGATTCCAGTTGCATTGTTTTTCATTAAAATTATTTAAAGTTATTGTATAAAAGAAATTGAATTTCGTTAGGACAATTTATTCTTGCAAGACGAGTTTATGAATTATTTTCTTACCAAGTATGTTTTCATTTACTATTTTGATAGAGTTTATTCACAAAACAACGCACAATTATTTGCACGATAGTATATTACAATACATACATATATGAGCACTGGCTCAGTGATGTGAATCGTGAATGCTAAAAGCTTCTCTAAGTTCCGGGTTCTATTCCCGATGTTGGATTTTTCCACTGCCATACGTATTCCAGTAAACGTGTAATAACTTAAGTCTGGCGTACATGTATAGAGTGGAGTGGAGTAAAGAGTACAGTACATCGGCCTTTAGAATGACATTTCGGCATTGTAGAGCGTTGTCTCTGTCACTCGTGCCTATGTATATGACGTTTTGTCGGTCTCAACGACAGAGACAATGCTCTACAAATCTGCTATCTCCTTCTAAAGGTCGATGTACATTACTTTCGGCCGCGTACTGTACAGTGGAGTATGTGTGGACCGGTTTTGATGATTCTTGCACCAATAGATTTGTCTTAATCTTGCGAGAGTCGAAGATATCAAAATAAAACACGTTTTTATTTTTATTTTATTTTATTAGTTTGCCAACAGATAGTACACATATTATAAAATAACAATTACAATTCACAGAGAAACAATTTAGAGTGTACACCCAATTACTGGCAAACCGGCATGCATTTTCACAAAAAAAAAACAGTGCATGTTGCAGGGAAAACCACAGTCAGGTTGTTTAACTTTTTAGACTTCATATTTATTAACATTTCCACTTCACTCTACAGGTGTGTATTGAACTTAAGAACTTAGGCTGAGATCTATAGAGCGCACTTTGACTTTTCTCAGACTTAAGATTGAGTTAAAACGAGACAGATTTATGTGAGAGATATACATCTGTCTCGTTTTAACTCTAAGTCTTAGTAAAGTCAGAGTGCGCTCTATAGATCTCACCCTTAGATCTCTGATCAGCTGGCATTTGGTATTAGCATTATGTGCACTAATTATATTAATGTCTCGACTGTACAGAGTACAGACGGAATATATAATATGATTATATATATACATATAAAGCGAAGTGATTCGTGTGATAGTATAGTATAGTATACATATTATTTAATATATTGTGTGCTATAAATTCCATAAATAAATATATTTTTATAAAGAGCAGTTTTATGTGACTAACTTATGAATGAAAATATTGTTGCTATTAAAGTTTGTTATGAATTATATTATGTAGTTTTATTTTACAGACAAAGTGCCTATATTATACATATCTCACACCCGGCTTTACTCACGTGTTTAGTCGAATGTTAGCCCGACTGGTTTCGAACCCATCCGGGGTCCTTTTTTAAAAGAGTCAGTTCGCGCACGCGTCGCGGTTGAGACTGACAGTCTCAACCGCGACGCCTGCGCTATGTGAGATATATCTAACGCGTGAGATATGTTTAATATGGAAATCACTCACGATAGTTTAAACGGTAAAAGAGCCTATATTAGTGCCGCTTGACTTTAGTCGGTTCGTGGGTCTAGTGCGACGTTGAATTTCTTGATTTTTAGGGGTTCCGTACCCGAAGAATGCCAACGGGACCCTGTTACTAAGCCTCTGCTATCCATCCGTCTGTCCGTCTGTCTGTTAGCAGGTTGTATCTCATGATGCCCGGCCTCCTAATACGTAGGTCCAGAAAAAATATTAAAAATATAGAACACACTCAGACCGTTAATACTGTTAGCGTGATGCGTATTTCTAGCTCCATGATGCTCACAGATGATTGATGATGGTAGAGTCAAAAACTCTATGCTCTTATCAAAGCTCTTATACAAGTCTTATACAAAAAAGTCTTACAAGATCTTACAACAATTTCATTTTTGACAATTTACAATATTCTGTCATGAATGTTGCAATGAATGTCACCTCCTGGAGTAAATGTGTTCTGTGGTCACTTCTTAGAAATGTACTATCGTGGTTATTCGGAGCGTGTTCTGAGATCTTTACCCATAGAACATCAAAATTATTAAACAAAACATGGACATTACAAGAAAATAAATCTTATTAATAAAAATCACAAAATTTATATGTATCCGAACCCTTTTAGTGCTTTCACCAAGATTCCTAGGCACCATGGTTCACTGTAAAGAGAACATGATTAAGATATGCCGCTCTCTGTAAGAGATCCGCCTGTGAAGAGGAAGGTACCATGGCACGTTGCGATGGTGTTGGGAGGAATGGCTGGGTAAGTAGTTTTATGTTATTTTTCAAAATGAGGGTAGACACGAAATAAAATAGATAGATTGATTTTTCAGTATGGTAGCAATTAGCAACTCTGATCGGCAAGGGCGTGTACCGCCGCCAGCTTCCCAACTCTGGTCTGCTACTGAGAAATTAGAATATCTTGAGAAAAATTCAAATAACTTTTGGTACGGTTTGGGGTGATTTTTCAGTATGGTATGATTCAGAAGTCCCTGCTCACACTTCCATGCTCTCTACTGAGAGGGAAGGGAGTTTACCACCGCCAATATCCCGACTCTTTTATTAAAAAAAAAGAATATTAGCCATGTTAAATGCCTCTCCAACTAAGCGTCAGGCTTGTGCTAGGAGTAGGTACGACAATAGTGCAACGGGCGGGGTTTGAACCGTCGACCTTTCGGTTTTCAGTCCACTCCTTTACCGGTTGAGCTATTGAGGCTCTAAGGTCTGGTCTGCTACTAACATTATCTTGACAGAAAACCTAATAATTTTGAGTCCGATCCGGGATTTGATTTTAAGTAAGGCATTCATCCCCTGCTCACACGGCACGCCCCTGTCCTCTCCTCCGGCACCCTGCACCACCGTTACCTTCCCAATTTCCATCTGCTACTAAAAGTTTCAGATTTGACTTTTCAGTATGGTAGCAACAACAGTAGTCCATCCCCTGGACGTGATAAAAGTGCGGCTGCAGCTGTTCCCGCGGGAGTGCTCAACCCTGCAGATGGCGTCTGCGATCGTCAAGTGTCGCGGCGGCGCGGCGCTGTACGCTGGCCTGTCTGCGGGGCTGTTGCGGCAGACCACCTACACCACCACGCGCCTGGCCGTCTACCATGCGCTCATCGATGTCTTCCGAAGGAAAGTGTCTATATTCAGTTGTCACCTCACCCGTACGTCCACTGCTAGACTTACTGGACATTCCACGTTCTTGTGGCGCTGTGCCCAGTCGCTCCCTATAACACCTAGACCGCCACCCGCTGGCCGTCTACCATGCGCTGATCAATGTCATTCAAAGGCAAGTATTTACTGTCATATAGTCGTCTCACAGGATAGAAAAATTCAATTCAATTTTATTTTATGGCGCGCGGCTGCACCAAACGGGCGCAATTTACTTCGCCAATGTCGTGTGGAATTGAAGAGACACAGGATAGAAAAAGGAAACACCAAAAAAAAGGGCTCTACACGATAAAGATTGCTCACGAATCATTTCACGCAATATTCTTTTAATAAATAATACGTCCTCTATGTTTTTAATATCTTTTTGTGTTTTTATTTGTTTGACTACAGCAGTTTATCAGATCACATAACCTCCACAGGGAATACAACCAGGAGCCCATACTCTACCAGAAGCTGGTGATCGGTACCACAGCAGGTCTGTGCGGGGCGCTGGCAGGCACGCCGTCGGAAGTGGCCCTCGTGCGCATGATGGCTGATGGACCACTGGGGCCTGGCATAGGCTGCAGCTGCTCGCGTCTCTACCGGGGCACTTTTGACGCGCTATACAAGTAAGTGTATCATAATCTCCACAGGGAATACTACCAGGAGCCCATAATCTACCAGAAGCTGGTGATCGGTACCATCGATTCCCCATTTTTATGAGTTAGAGTGTGAGCTTAGATTTATAATGTTCACTTTGCTTCGACTAAAGACAGTTAAAACGAGACGAAATTATGTCAGTGTCACCATAACTCTGTCTTTACTTACAGCCGTACTCAGAGTCACTTAATCGTTACTTAAGTTTAGTTAAAACGAGACAGAGCTATATCTCTCACATCTGTCTCGTAGTAACTCAATCTTAAGTAACGATTAGCGACTCGGAGTACGGCTGTAAGTAAAGTTAGAGCAGTCTAAATAGTCTCTATAGATCTCAGCATAATTCCTTGTCTACATTATAAAGGAGGATAGAATCTCTGTGCAAAATTTCAGCTTTCTAGGTTCAGGGCTATAAGGTGTTCATGAGTCAGTCAGATTTTTGGTGAAATAAAATTATTATTTTTTTTCAACAGGATATGCACACAGGAAGGCGTGGGTGCCTTATGGCGAGGCGGGAGCCTTACCCTCGGCAGATCGGTCCTGGTCAGCATTTGCCAAGTGTGGAGTTATACTCAGGCAAGCATTAACTTCCAATCAACCCATCGCCGGTTCACTACTGAGGACGAGTCTCCACTCAGAATGAGAAAATATTGGCCACTAGCTTATTCCCGCGACTTCGTCCGCGTAGACTACACGCATTTCAAACCCCTATTTTATCCCCTTAGGGATTGAAATTTCAAAAATCCTTTCTTAGCGGATGTCTACGTCATAATATAGCTGTCTGCATGCCAAATTTCAGCCCGATCCGTCCAATAGTATGAGCTATTTGATAGATCAGTCAGTTAGTCAGCTTTTCCTTTTATTAGCCACTAGCTGATGCCCGCGACTTCGTACGCGTGGATTTAGGTTTTTATAAATCCCTTGGGAACTCCTTGATTTCCCGGGATAAAAAGTAGCCTGTGTCACTCTCCAGGTCTTAAACTATAATCATGCAAAAAATCACGTCGATCCATTGCTCTTTTGCGACGTGATTGAAGGACAAACCAACAGACCAATAAACCAACAATCAAACACACTTTCGCATTTGTGATATTACTAGCTAATGTTCGCGACTTCGTCCGCGTGAAATTAAGTTTTTAAAAATCCCATGGGAACTCTTTGATTTTCCGGGATAAAAAGTAGCCTATGTAATTCTCCAGGTCTTTATCTATATCCATGCAAAATCTAACGTTGCACCGTTGCGACGTGATTGAAGGACAAACCAACAGACCAATAAACCAACAATCAAACGCACTTTCGCATTGATGATGATATGACGATGATCTACGCACAACAGACGGAAACGTTTAAGTGCGGAAACCAGCCCAGAGTGAAGAAGAAGAAGCAGATGACGATATTTGAACCGCATATCACCTATCTTGTTGACTGCTATTGTCAGGTACGCGAAGAATTTCGCAAGCGGCAGCTAGCAAAGGGTTGTCACTGCACATCTATGCGTCGTTTATATCCAGCTTCCTTACCGCCTTCGTGTCTCTGCCTATAGACCTTGTGAAGACTAGGTGTGTTTGAATTGTTTTATTAACCCCTAAACATTACTATACCTTAGTTTTCCTTAGTTTGCTTATAAGTTAAATAAATCTTTCTAAACTTTCTCGAAGAAATTTGGCAGCTAGCAATGTCTTATAGCACGAGTAAGGGGGAAAAATCCTTAAACCGTGAAATTGAGGCTATTGATAAAAAAAAATGGCACCGACTCAGTGGTGCTTTAGCACCAATGCAACCTCAGTGACGTCTGGATTTCAAACGGGTCGTTCAATTGTATCTAAGAGGTGGCGCTGATTTATTTGATTCCAAAACCTTGAAAATTTTTGTTCGCTTGGGCATATCTTGTCATTTATATCACAAAAAAAAAAATGTTATTTCTTGTGTAATGGTACCCTTCATGTGCGAGTCCGACTCGCGCTTGACTAGTTATTATATCAAAATATCAATTATTTTAGGCTAGCTTTAAGTTACATTAGAAAATTTAATTCCAGATATCAAGTAAAGCATCGTGGGCTGACGCAGCGTGAAATATTCTCGGACATCGTCCACCGGAAGGGCGCGCTGTACTTCTGGAAGGGCTTCGTGCCCTACTACATCCGGATGGCGATACACACCATAATCTCGCTGCTTGTCTTCGAAGAGCTGCACCAGCTGTATGAATCTACCAAACGATGATAAATACAACTGATAAGGTGCGAACCAACTATACTCTATTCACGGAGAGAAGTTAATATAGGCCTCTCTGTTGCCCAATCCCATACAAATGACAAAGACAAAAAGTCAGAGCGAGTTGAAGGCCACAAAAATTTTGTTTGGAATCACCCGTCCAGTATTAGTATACCTACAGGGTGTAATTAAAACGCTAGCAAAAACTTTGTGCTATTATGATACTGCCTAAAGATAATCTAATACCAATAACTTATTTCTTAAGGAAGTCTTTTGTCGCGATAATATGTCGGAAAAATATTCTTATACTTGTACCAACGCTTTGGAACAATAAATGATAATGATAATGATTATAATGATTAACTATTTGCCTTATACTTGTAAGTTTAGTGATTTAGTATTTTTCAAACCTGCAATGTATAGCTTGCAAATTCGGGGTTAATGCCCCGCCTACGACGCGGCATTGACCCCACGGCACTTATCTACGTAACGGTCATTGACCTTAAGTGCCAGTCAGATGCTTTATTTGCAATACATTGCAAACTTTTCGAAAATACAGGATAATTTTATTAATTTTGCGCGTTTTTTGTGGAATCTTATCAGTAATCATCAGTACTATCACTTGTCTTCGATTTTGCTAGCGTTCTGGTTACACCTTGTATACAGGTCGTGGTTCTCAGGGCTTTGTGACCGCCGCTCTGCCTAATATGGATTCCGCTATTAGGGTGACTGTCCACTTAAGCGAGCGGTGCCGAGATATGATCAGTCGATCAATCGGATTTTTGAGACATGACGTGATAAAATATTACGTCATCAATACTTATAATAAAACTGTAACAGGTCAAATTCTGTACATTGAAGATATTTTGAAATTTTTTTTTCGAGGGCACTCTATAATCGATACTGAACACAAAACTGTAATTTTTTTCATTTTGTCTGTCTGTCTGTCTATCTGTCTGTCTGTCTGTCTGTCTGTCTGTCTGTCTGTCTGTCTGTCTGTATCACGGCCGCGCATCACGCTGAAACTACTGAATGGATTCCAATGAAACTTGGTACGATTTGAGGTCATACTATGAGGAAGAATATAGGATACTTTTTATCCCGAAATTCAGCATGGTTCCCGTAGGAGAGGGGATGAAAGTTAAAATGTATACTGAGTTGTAATTCATTAACGCGTAGTCCGATTTCATTCATTCTTTTTTTGTTAGAAAGGGGAAGCAACGACTTTATTCTCAGACTTCAAGTCTCAACTCCTCAACCCTGATGATGTAGGGTACAGCACTCCTAAACTATAATGTTTCAGGAACTGCGGATGATGCAAAATTATTTTAGGTACCAAGCATAGGCTACATCATTGAACTTCGGATCCTAACTCCTCAATCCTGATGCTGCAAAGTACTGAAGTCCTAAATCGTGAGGATTTAAAAAAAAAAATTTGAATCGACTGTTAGGCGGAACGAAGTTCGCAGGGTCAGCTAGTCTATCAATATGTACTTACTTATTTCGTGTAGGATAACTCGTGCCACTTATGATATAACTAGCTGATGCCCGCGACTTCGTCCGCGTGTATTTTGGTATTCAAAAATCCCGTGGGAACTCTTTGATTTTCCGGGATAAAAAGTAGCCGATGCCACTCTCCAAGTCTTTAACTATAACCATGCAAAAAATCACGTCGATCCTTTGCTCCGTGGTGACGTGATTGAAGGGCAAACCAACAAACTAATAAACCAAGAAACCAACAAACAAACACACTATCGCATTTATAATATGGGTAATGGGTATGGTGTCGAGACGAGTTTTTTCTGGTACTTCTCGGTAGGAATGGCATTCCGAACCAGTGGGAAGTTCTTTTGGCGAATTAAAAGCACTTGTAAAATATAGGTACCTACTTATATTTGAATAAAAAAAAATCTATTTTACAGTCTTAGAATTTAGGCAATGGCAAATTGGCGCTCTGCTTCAGTGGAGAGGCACCCTTATCCCGACAAAGTCGCCGGTATTAACTAGTCAATATCGCTTATAACAATGTCGTTCAACGAAAAACAGAGACAATATTATTATCGCGACATCATACATGACTGCGTACAAGATCATATGCCTCATAACGCGGATTAGGCATTCCTAGGTCTTCAATTAGTGGCCGCAGACTAGAGGGAAGAGGTAGGCGGAGCTCATGTAAACAAACGTGATTGATAAGGTGAAGCCTAGGGCGCTACCAGCCAGTTTGATAGCTACAGTGATGATGATTGATACGATTGATGATGGCAATCACCTTTGATTGTTTGATGCTCGCTCACTATTGGCTACAATGCATTGTTACAACAAGAAAAATTGTAAATTCAGCTAATCACAACAATAGCAGTTGTAATAATAATAATGTCTTGGACTGTAGTAATAAAATGATGTGATTTTTTGCATGGCGGTAGTTTATGGGGCTAGAATTCATTATTAAAGAGAATAATTTAAAAAAAGCGTCATTTTTACGACAATAGTGCAAAGGGCGGGGTTTGAACCGTCAACCTTTCGGTTTTTCAATCCACTCCTTTACCCGTTGAGCTATTGAGGCTATATGCATACAGTGCACATATCAGAAGAAATTTAAGGTGTGTGCCCCATACATTGTTATGTATACTGACGTAGTATGCACTGCTCTTATTTCAGTAAGATTTCACTAAGATAATATACTTCAAGGAGTTGGCTTCCCATAACCGGCTTCATTGACTGCTGGTCGTGTTCCATTTATCCTATCTCCTCTAGTCTGTCAGTTACATAGTATAGTATCTAGTCTAAACGCGAACGCAAGGGGGTTGAGCCGTTCTACTTAATATTTCGACCACTCTGATAAAATAACAAGTTATTTAAAATATTTCAAATCACCCCGACTGTTTTTCAGTTTACTTATAAATAAAACCCGCCATTTTGATTTTTAAAAATTGTATGTACCTGGCTAGGTATACTAGCGCTATAGGTGACACTAGCGCCTTCAAAACGAATCTAATGACGTATCATTTATCAAACTCTCTTGAGCTGTTGCGTAGTTACGAGCGGACATAGGAACATACATTCATACAGGTCAAACACGTAACCCTCCTTTGGGCTTCGCCGCAGTCGAGTAATAAAACCCGATTACAACCCACTAAACCGCTAATGCAATTATTCAAATTAGACATAATAGGTATCACTATACCCTCTTAGTTTTACGTGTCACTAAAGTTAGCGCGCATTAATAAATTATATTCACCTAATCCGAAAATCGCTCACCCGTTGCCTGTTTAGGAAAAAAAATGTTAGCGAACTTAGTTTGAGATTACACTTTCTTAATGGCAATACATATTTTTGTTTAACGGTGACGAAATATTATAATTTAATTTTGCGAGATTAAATTTATTTTGTCACCGCGACGGACGTGTTGCTCTGCTCGTCTATGTTTTTTATTTAATTAATTATTTTTTAGAAGTGTTTAAATTTTTTTTAGTTTTTTTTTAGTGTATTGTCGCTGGTGCTGTTTGAAAATGTAAAGAAATATGTAATTTATAAAAACGTATTTCAGACTTCACTATTTTATTTATTTAAATATGATGAAAAATGTGACAATCTAATAATTTTATAAAAAAAATTAAATACCATATTTATTTTAAAGAATAGTGTATTGAACTTAAGAACTTAGGCTGAGATCTATAGAGCGCACTTTGACTTTTCTCAGACTTAAGATTGAGTTAAAACGAGACAGATTTATGTGAGAGATATACATCTGTCTCGTTTTAACTCTAAGTCTTAGTAAAGTCAGAGTGCGCTCTATAGATCTCACCCTTAGATCTCTGATCAGCTGGCATTTGGTATTAGCATTATGTGCACTAATTATATTAATGTCTCGACTGTACAGAGTACAGACGGAATATATAATATGATTATATATATACATATAAAGCGAAGTGATTCGTGTGATAGTATAGTATAGTATACATATTATTTAATATATTGTGTGCTATAAATTCCATAAATAAATATATTTTTATAAAGAGCAGTTTTATGTGACTAACTTATGAATGAAAATATTGTTGCTATTAAAGTTTGTTATGAATTATATTATGTAGTTTTATTTTACAGACAAAGTGCCTATATTATACATATCTCACACCCGGCTTTACTCACGTGTTTAGTCGAATGTTAGCCCGACTGGTTTCGAACCCATCCGGGGTCCTTTTTTAAAAGAGTCAGTTCGCGCACGCGTCGCGGTTGAGACTGACAGTCTCAACCGCGACGCCTGCGCTATGTGAGATATATCTAACGCGTGAGATATGTTTAATATGGAAATCACTCACGATAGTTTAAACGGTAAAAGAGCCTATATTAGTGCCGCTTGACTTTAGTCGGTTCGTGGGTCTAGTGCGACGTTGAATTTCTTGATTTTTAGGGGTTCCGTACCCGAAGAATGCCAACGGGACCCTGTTACTAAGCCTCTGCTATCCATCCGTCTGTCCGTCTGTCTGTTAGCAGGTTGTATCTCATGATGCCCGGCCTCCTAATACGTAGGTCCAGAAAAAATATTAAAAATATAGAACACACTCAGACCGTTAATACTGTTAGCGTGATGCGTATTTCTAGCTCCATGATGCTCACAGATGATTGATGATGGTAGAGTCAAAAACTCTATGCTCTTATCAAAGCTCTTATACAAGTCTTATACAAAAAAGTCTTACAAGATCTTACAACAATTTCATTTTTGACAATTTACAATATTCTGTCATGAATGTTGCAATGAATGTCACCTCCTGGAGTAAATGTGTTCTGTGGTCACTTCTTAGAAATGTACTATCGTGGTTATTCGGAGCGTGTTCTGAGATCTTTACCCATAGAACATCAAAATTATTAAACAAAACATGGACATTACAAGAAAATAAATCTTATTAATAAAAATCACAAAATTTATATGTATCCGAACCCTTTTAGTGCTTTCACCAAGATTCCTAGGCACCATGGTTCACTGTAAAGAGAACATGATTAAGATATGCCGCTCTCTGTAAGAGATCCGCCTGTGAAGAGGAAGGTACCATGGCACGTTGCGATGGTGTTGGGAGGAATGGCTGGGTAAGTAGTTTTATGTTATTTTTCAAAATGAGGGTAGACACGAAATAAAATAGATAGATTGATTTTTCAGTATGGTAGCAATTAGCAACTCTGATCGGCAAGGGCGTGTACCGCCGCCAGCTTCCCAACTCTGGTCTGCTACTGAGAAATTAGAATATCTTGAGAAAAATTCAAATAACTTTTGGTACGGTTTGGGGTTGATTTTTCAGTATGGTATGATTCAGAAGTCCCTGCTCACACTTCCATGCTCTCTACTGAGAGGGAAGGGAGTTTACCACCGCCAATATCCCGACTCTTTTATTAAAAAAAAAAGAATATTAGCCATGTTAAATGCCTCTCCAACTAAGCGTCAGGCTTGTGCTAGGAGTAGGTACGACAATAGTGCAACGGGCGGGGTTTGAACCGTCGACCTTTCGGTTTTCAGTCCACTCCTTTACCGGTTGAGCTATTGAGGCTCTAAGGTCTGGTCTGCTACTAACATTATCTTGACAGAAAACCTAATAATTTTGAGTCCGATCCGGGATTTGATTTTAAGTAAGGCATTCATCCCCTGCTCACACGGCACGCCCCTGTCCTCTCCTCCGGCACCCTGCACCACCGTTACCTTCCCAATTTCCATCTGCTACTAAAGTTTCAGATTTGACTTTTCAGTATGGTAGCAACAACAGTAGTCCATCCCCTGGACGTGATAAAAGTGCGGCTGCAGCTGTTCCCGCGGGAGTGCTCAACCCTGCAGATGGCGTCTGCGATCGTCAAGTGTCGCGGCGGCGCGGCGCTGTACGCTGGCCTGTCTGCGGGGCTGTTGCGGCAGACCACCTACACCACCACGCGCCTGGCCGTCTACCATGCGCTCATCGATGTCTTCCGAAGGAAAGTGTCTATATTCAGTTGTCACCTCACCCGTACGTCCACTGCTAGACTTACTGGACATTCCACGTTCTTGTGGCGCTGTGCCCAGTCGCTCCCTATAACACCTAGACCGCCACCCGCTGGCCGTCTACCATGCGCTGATCAATGTCATTCAAAGGCAAGTATTTACTGTCATATAGTCGTCTCACAGGATAGAAAAATTCAATTCAATTTTATTTTATGGCGCGCGGCTGCACCAAACGGGCGCAATTTACTTCGCCAATGTCGTGTGGAATTGAAGAGACACAGGATAGAAAAAGGAAACACCAAAAAAAAGGGCTCTACACGATAAAGATTGCTCACGAATCATTTCACGCAATATTCTTTTAATAAATAATACGTCCTCTATGTTTTAATATCTTTTTGTGTTTTTATTTGTTTGACTACAGCAGTTTATCAGATCACATAACCTCCACAGGGAATACAACCAGGAGCCCATACTCTACCAGAAGCTGGTGATCGGTACCACAGCAGGTCTGTGCGGGGCGCTGGCAGGCACGCCGTCGGAAGTGGCCCTCGTGCGCATGATGGCTGATGGACCACTGGGGCCTGGCATAGGCTGCAGCTGCTCGCGTCTCTACCGGGGCACTTTTGACGCGCTATACAAGTAAGTGTATCATAATCTCCACAGGGAATACTACCAGGAGCCCATAATCTACCAGAAGCTGGTGATCGGTACCATCGATTCCCCATTTTTATGAGTTAGAGTGTGAGCTTAGATTTATAATGTTCACTTTGCTTCGACTAAAGACAGTTAAAACGAGACGAAATTATGTCAGTGTCACCATAACTCTGTCTTTACTTACAGCCGTACTCAGAGTCACTTAATCGTTACTTAAGTTTAGTTAAAACGAGACAGAGCTATATCTCTCACATCTGTCTCGTAGTAACTCAATCTTAAGTAACGATTAGCGACTCGGAGTACGGCTGTAAGTAAAGTTAGAGCAGTCTAAATAGTCTCTATAGATCTCAGCATAATTCCTTGTCTACATTATAAAGGAGGATAGAATCTCTGTGCAAAATTTCAGCTTTCTAGGTTCAGGGCTATAAGGTGTTCATGAGTCAGTCAGATTTTTGGTGAAATAAAATTATTATTTTTTTTCAACAGGATATGCACACAGGAAGGCGTGGGTGCCTTATGGCGAGGCGGGAGCCTTACCCTCGGCAGATCGGTCCTGGTCAGCATTTGCCAAGTGTGGAGTTATACTCAGGCAAGCATTAACTTCCAATCAACCCATCGCCGGTTCACTACTGAGGACGAGTCTCCACTCAGAATGAGAAAATATTGGCCACTAGCTTATTCCCGCGACTTCGTCCGCGTAGACTACACGCATTTCAATCCCTATTTTATCCCCTTAGGGATTGAAATTTCAAAAATCCTTTCTTAGCGGATGTCTACGTCATAATATAGCTGTCTGCATGCCAAATTTCAGCCCGATCCGTCCAATAGTATGAGCTATTTGATAGATCAGTCAGTTAGTCAGCTTTTCCTTTTATTAGCCACTAGCTGATGCCCGCGACTTCGTACGCGTGGATTTAGGTTTTTATAAATCCCTTGGGAACTCCTTGATTTCCCGGGATAAAAAGTAGCCTGTGTCACTCTCCAGGTCTTAAACTATAATCATGCAAAAATCACGTCGATCCATTGCTCTTTTGCGACGTGATTGAAGGACAAACCAACAGACCAATAAACCAACAATCAAACACACTTTCGCATTTGTGATATTACTAGCTAATGTTCGCGACTTCGTCCGCGTGAAATTAAGTTTTTAAAAATCCCATGGGAACTCTTTGATTTTCCGGGATAAAAAGTAGCCTATGTAATTCTCCAGGTCTTTATCTATATCCATGCAAAATCTAACGTTGCACCGTTGCGACGTGATTGAAGGACAAACCAACAGACCAATAAACCAACAATCAAACGCACTTTCGCATTGATGATGATATGACGATGATCTACGCACAACAGACGGAAACGTTTAAGTGCGGAAACCAGCCCAGAGTGAAGAAGAAGAAGCAGATGACGATATTTGAACCGCATATCACCTATCTTGTTGACTGCTATTGTCAGGTACGCGAAGAATTTCGCAAGCGGCAGCTAGCAAAGGGGTTGTCACTGCACATCTATGCGTCGTTTATATCCAGCTTCCTTACCGCCTTCGTGTCTCTGCCTATAGACCTTGTGAAGACTAGGTGTGTTTGAATTGTTTTATTAACCCCTAAACATTACTATACCTTAGTTTTCCTTAGTTTGCTTATAAGTTAAATAAATCTTTCTAAACTTTCTCGAAGAAATTTGGCAGCTAGCAATGTCTTATAGCACGAGTAAGGGGGAAAAATCCTTAAACCGTGAAATTGAGGCTATTGATAAAAAAAAATGGCACCGACTCAGTGGTGCTTTAGCACCAATGCAACCTCAGTGACGTCTGGATTTCAAACGGGTCGTTCAATTGTATCTAAGAGGTGGCGCTGATTTATTTGATTCCAAAACCTTGAAAATTTTTGTTCGCTTGGGCATATCTTGTCATTTATATCACAAAAAAAAAGTGTTATTTCTTGTGTAATGGTACCCTTCATGTGCGAGTCCGACTCGCGCTTGACTAGTTATTATATCAAAATATCAATTATTTTAGGCTAGCTTTAAGTTACATTAGAAAATTTAATTCCAGATATCAAGTAAAGCATCGTGGGCTGACGCAGCGTGAAATATTCTCGGACATCGTCCACCGGAAGGGCGCGCTGTACTTCTGGAAGGGCTTCGTGCCCTACTACATCCGGATGGCGATACACACCATAATCTCGCTGCTTGTCTTCGAAGAGCTGCACCAGCTGTATGAATCTACCAAACGATGATAAATACAACTGATAAGGTGCGAACCAACTATACTCTATTCACGGAGAGAAGTTAATATAGGCCTCTCTGTTGCCCAATCCCATACAAATGACAAAGACAAAAAGTCAGAGCGAGTTGAAGGCCACAAAAATTTTGTTTGGAATCACCCGTCCAGTATTAGTATACCTACAGGGTGTAATTAAAACGCTAGCAAAAACTTTGTGCTATTATGATACTGCCTAAAGATAATCTAATACCAATAACTTATTTCTTAAGGAAGTCTTTTGTCGCGATAATATGTCGGAAAAATATTCTTATACTTGTACCAACGCTTTGGAACAATAAATGATAATGATAATGATTATAATGATTAACTATTTGCCTTATACTTGTAAGTTTAGTGATTTAGTATTTTTCAAACCTGCAATGTATAGCTTGCAAAATTCGGGGTTAATGCCCCGCCTACGACGCGGCATTGACCCCACGGCACTTATCTACGTAACGGTCATTGACCTTAAGTGCCAGTCAGATGCTTTATTTGCAATACATTGCAAACTTTTCGAAAATACAGGATAATTTTATTAATTTTGCGCGTTTTTTGTGGAATCTTATCAGTAATCATCAGTACTATCACTTGTCTTCGATTTTGCTAGCGTTCTGGTTACACCTTGTATACAGGTCGTGGTTCTCAGGGCTTTGTGACCGCCGCTCTGCCTAATATGGATTCCGCTATTAGGGTGACTGTCCACTTAAGCGAGCGGTGCCGAGATATGATCAGTCGATCAATCGGATTTTTGAGACATGACGTGATAAAATATTACGTCATCAATACTTATAATAAAACTGTAACAGGTCAAATTCTGTACATTGAAGATATTTTGAAATTTTTTTTTCGAGGGCACTCTATAATCGATACTGAACACAAAACTGTAATTTTTTTCATTTTTGTCTGTCTGTCTGTCTATCTGTCTGTCTGTCTGTCTGTCTGTCTGTCTGTCTGTCTGTCTGTCTGTATCACGGCCGCGCATCACGCTGAAACTACTGAATGGATTCCAATGAAACTTGGTACGATTTGAGGTCATACTATGAGGAAGAATATAGGATACTTTTTATCCCGAAATTCAGCATGGTTCCCGTAGGAGAGGGGATGAAAGTTAAAATGTATACTGAGTTGTAATTCATTAACGCGTAGTCCGATTTCATTCATTCTTTTTTTGTTAGAAAGGGGAAGCAACGACTTTATTCTCAGACTTCAAGTCTCAACTCCTCAACCCTGATGATGTAGGGTACAGCACTCCTAAACTATAATGTTTCAGGAACTGCGGATGATGCAAAATTATTTTAGGTACCAAGCATAGGCTACATCATTGAACTTCGGATCCTAACTCCTCAATCCTGATGCTGCAAAGTACTGAAGTCCTAAATCGTGAGGATTTAAAAAAAAAAAATTTGAATCGACTGTTAGGCGGAACGAAGTTCGCAGGGTCAGCTAGTCTATCAATATGTACTTACTTATTTCGTGTAGGATAACTCGTGCCACTTATGATATAACTAGCTGATGCCCGCGACTTCGTCCGCGTGTATTTTGGTATTCAAAAATCCCGTGGGAACTCTTTGATTTTCCGGGATAAAAAGTAGCCGATGCCACTCTCCAAGTCTTTAACTATAACCATGCAAAAAATCACGTCGATCCTTTGCTCCGTGGTGACGTGATTGAAGGGCAAACCAACAAACTAATAAACCAAGAAACCAACAAACAAACACACTATCGCATTTATAATATGGGTAATGGGTATGGTGTCGAGACGAGTTTTTTTCTGGTACTTCTCGGTAGGAATGGCATTCCGAACCAGTGGGAAGTTCTTTTGGCGAATTAAAAGCACTTGTAAAATATAGGTACCTACTTATATTTGAATAAAAAAAAATCTATTTTACAGTCTTAGAATTTAGGCAATGGCAAATTGGCGCTCTGCTTCAGTGGAGAGGCACCCTTATCCCGACAAAGTCGCCGGTATTAACTAGTCAATATCGCTTATAACAATGTCGTTCAACGAAAAACAGAGACAATATTATTATCGCGACATCATACATGACTGCGTACAAGATCATATGCCTCATAACGCGGATTAGGCATTCCTAGGTCTTCAATTAGTGGCCGCAGACTAGAGGGAAGAGGTAGGCGGAGCTCATGTAAACAAACGTGATTGATAAGGTGAAGCCTAGGGCGCTACCAGCCAGTTTGATAGCTACAGTGATGATGATTGATACGATTGATGATGGCAATCACCTTTGATTGTTTGATGCTCGCTCACTATTGGCTACAATGCATTGTTACAACAAGAAAAATTGTAAATTCAGCTAATCACAACAATAGCAGTTGTAATAATAATAATGTCTTGGACTGTAGTAATAAAATGATGTGATTTTTTGCATGGCGGTAGTTTATGGGGCTAGAATTCATTATTAAAGAGAATAATTTAAAAAAAGCGTCATTTTTACGACAATAGTGCAAAGGGCGGGGTTTGAACCGTCAACCTTTCGGTTTTTCAATCCACTCCTTTACCCGTTGAGCTATTGAGGCTATATGCATACAGTGCACATATCAGAAGAAATTTAAGGTGTGTGCCCCATACATTGTTATGTATACTGACGTAGTATGCACTGCTCTTATTTCAGTAAGATTTCACTAAGATAATATACTTCAAGGAGTTGGCTTCCATAACCGGCTTCATTGACTGCTGGTCGTGTTCCATTTATCCTATCTCCTCTAGTCTGTCAGTTACATAGTATAGTATCTAGTCTAAACGCGAACGCAAGGGGGTTGAGCCGTTCTACTTAATATTTCGACCACTCTGATAAAATAACAAGTTATTTAAAATATTTCAAATCACCCCGACTGTTTTTCAGTTTACTTATAAATAAAACCCGCCATTTTGATTTTTAAAAATTGTATGTACCTGGCTAGGTATACTAGCGCTATAGGTGACACTAGCGCCTTCAAAACGAATCTAATGACGTATCATTTATCAAACTCTCTTGAGCTGTTGCGTAGTTACGAGCGGACATAGGAACATACATTCATACAGGTCAAACACGTAACCCTCCTTTGGGCTTCGCCGCAGTCGAGTAATAAAACCCGATTACAACCCACTAAACCGCTAATGCAATTATTCAAATTAGACATAATAGGTATCACTATACCCTCTTAGTTTTACGTGTCACTAAAGTTAGCGCGCATTAATAAATTATATTCACCTAATCCGAAAATCGCTCACCCGTTGCCTGTTTAGGAAAAAAAATGTTAGCGAACTTAGTTTGAGATTACACTTTCTTAATGGCAATACATATTTTTGTTTAACGGTGACGAAATATTATAATTTAATTTTGCGAGATTAAATTTATTTTGTCACCGCGACGGACGTGTTGCTCTGCTCGTCTATGTTTTTTATTTAATTAATTATTTTTTAGAAGTGTTTAAATTTTTTTTAGTTTTTTTTTAGTGTATTGTCGCTGGTGCTGTTTGAAAATGTAAAGAAATATGTAATTTATAAAAACGTATTTCAGACTTCACTATTTTATTTATTTAAATATGATGAAAAATGTGACAATCTAATAATTTTATAAAAAAAATTAAATACCATATTTATTTTAAAGAAAATATAATTTTGTATCTATAAAAAAAGAAACAACTCTTTATTTTTTAAATAGTGTAGATTTTTTTTATTTTTTTTTATTTCATACTTATAACTGAGTTACGACTCAGGATTCTAGCTATTTTGAACCAAATTAAAAATTAAAAACATATTCAATACGAAAGCGTAGATGCGTATAAAGTTGAAGGATTGTAGAGAGTTTTTGTGTAGGATATCGTTCAAGATGTTCAACTTGTACCAACATATAAAATCTGTTGACAATAAGGAACAGAAGGAGCCGGAGACAACAGGCCATGACAGGTTAGTCACCAGAATACTTATTTGTTATGCAAGGCTGCAAACTTGTTATTTTGTCGCGAGAAATTGTATTGGATTCCGAGCCAGCGAAGGGTTGAAAGATAGAATCTAGAAATCAAAGGCTCGAGCGCAAATAAATTTGCACCCGTGCGAAACACAACTTTTCATCTCACTACAGCGAGGAAAACACTAGATGGCAAGTAACAAGAGGTGCCAGTACCGTGAAGGTTTCAATAAGAAGTTTCGATATTAATAGGCCACAAGTCAGGCAGTGGTTCTAATTCAAGAAGATTCTATAAATGACAATCTCTTACAACAAAAAAAAAAACATTTTCATAATTCAATGAACTTCATTATATTGTTAACTCAATAAAGCTGAAACAGATTATGTTTAATTTATTAACCTAAATAAAAATAGAAATGAATTATTTAATTTAATAAAAATAAGAGTTCCTACGGGTCACTTAACAATTTAGTAAATAATAATAAACTCGCTCGCGACTTCGTCCACGTGGACTACACAAATTTCAAACCCCTATTTTACCCCCTTAGGGGTTTAATTTTCAAGAATCCTTTCTTAGCGGATGTCAACGTCATAATAGCTACCTGCGTGTCAAATTTCAGCCCGATCCGTCCAGTAGTTTGAGCTGTGCGTTGATAGATCAGTCAGTCCTTTTCCTTTTATATATTTAGAAAAAGATGATGGTGTTTATAACCGATTGTTCTATCCAGGTTCTACCAGGAGCGTTCCAGGTCGAGCTACAGGAAGAAGAAGCGACGCGGCGCGTGCCGCAGGGCGCAGTCGGCCGCCGAGCTGGACCCGGAGTCGGTGGCGGCGGCCAACAAGAGAGCCGCCTTCCGCATGCGATCTGTTTCCACGGATAAGGAGGAGAGCGAAGGTAGTGTGAAGCAAACCTTCTTTGACGCGTTTCAGGTCGAGCTACAGGAAGAAGAAGCGACGCGGCGCGTGCCGCAGGGCGCAGTCGGCCGCCGAGCTGGACCCGGAGTCGGTGGCGGCGGCCAACAAGAGAGCCGCCTTCCGCATGCGATCTGTTTCCACGGATAAGGAGGAGAGCGAAGGTAGTGTGAAGCAAACCTTCTTTGACGCGTTTCAGGTCGAGCTACAGGAAGAAGAAGCGACGCGGCGCGTGCCGCAGGGCGCAGTCGGCCGCCGAGCTGGACCCGGAGTCGGTGGCGGCGGCCAACAAGAGAGCCGCCTTCCGCATGCGATCTGTTTCCACGGATAAGGAGGAGAGCGAAGGTAGTGTGAGCAAACCTTCTTTAGCGCGTTCCAGGTCGAGCTACAGGAAGAAGAAGCGACGCGATGGTACGGAACCCTTCGTGTGCGAGTCTGACTCGCACTTGACTTGACTTTTTATTAAAAACATGATTACAATAGTTTTAACATATCGATATATCACCCACTGCGCAAGTTCAAGGTTTGAGGGAGACCTTTTGTCGTGTCGCCAACTGTAGCTTATATGAATAAAGTACCAGGAAAACATAGTAGCACAAGAGACTCACAGCTGTTGAGCCTAGGCACAGGCACTAGCCATACAACACCAAGTTATGCACTAAGCATAAAAAATAGGTTTAGTCCGCTTACACCCAGCAGAAGAACTTTAAGACCATAAAAAGGGAAAAGAAAATCTGTATTTTTGACTTCAGTACTATAGTATATCTCATTTTCAACATGTCTCCTACTGTTATCAGTACCTAACCTTAACAATATTTTAATGGAAACATTTATATCAATCGGTCTATTTTGGAATGTAATTAGTTTTTATTGTTCAGTCCATTTTCGATAATGACTCACAAAACATCACTATAATATGACTTTATCATGCATTTTTCATCATTTCCCGTCAAGTGAATTCGGTGTTGTCATTTTTGTTTCATCTCCCGTAAAGTTGGTGTAGAAATTGTCTGTTATTTTACTAATAGCGTGAGTAGTGTAGCCTAGTTAAAACGTAGACTGAACTGAGTTTGTTGTGGGCTCTTCTCAGACCTGCACGTTTGGGACCCTCGTAGCTTTAGTTTTAAGTTTGCGTAATAATTATTACCACTATATCTTACAAATCCAACAACTGACAATCGAAAAGAGTAATTTATTACCTATTTTGAATAAATCATTTGACTTTGACGTATTCTGGACACACACACACAGACACACGTCCAACTTTTCAGAGTTTTAAGTAATCATTGCCTTTATGGTGAAGATAAACATCATGAGGAAACCTGTATGTTTGAGAGTTCTCCATAAGTTTTCAAAGATGTGTGAAGTTTGCCCATCCAGACTTGACCACCGTTACCCTAAACTGTTGAATTTAAATA
This sequence comes from Maniola hyperantus, assembly GCF_902806685.2. Lineage (NCBI taxonomy): Eukaryota > Metazoa > Arthropoda > Insecta > Lepidoptera > Nymphalidae > Maniola > Maniola hyperantus. The sequence continues at coordinate 11,555,965 of NC_048554.1, forward strand.
TTGCGAGTAGATTCTTGAATCTGGATTAATTTTAATAAAGCAACTGGCTTAAAACTTGGCTTCTATACCTAATACCTACATAAGTAATTGAATTAAAATGATAAGCCTTATTATAAAATTTGTTATTCATATAAGACTTACGTATAATAACTAATTATTATCCAACCTATTTATGAGAAGCTAATTTTTTCCCTTGGTTTCTCTAGCTTAAGATTCGGTCAAATTGTATTTCCGGTTGTTAGTTCAAAGTCAAGTCAAAAGTCAAAAACCGTGCGAGTCAGGGTCGCGCAATGAGGGTTCCGTACTCCAGTCGTATTATTTCGACATTTTGCAGGATAATTCAAAAACTATATGATACATAAACATAAATAAAAATCTGTTTTAGAATGCACAGGTGAAGACCTGTCATATGATACCCCACTTGATATAGTTATCTTACTTAGAAAATTGAAAATACGAATTATTAGTTCAAGACCACAATTTAATTTTTTTTGTGTGATATAAGCCTAAATTCACGGTTTTCAGATTTTTCCCCAAATGTCAGCTATAAGATCTACCTACTTGCCAAATTTCATGATTCTAGGTCAACGGGAAGTACCCTGTAGGTTTCTTGACAGACAGACGGACAGACAGACAGACAGACAACAAAGTGATCCTATAAGGGTTCCGTTTTCCTTTTGAGGTACGGAACCGTAAAAAGTAAAGTTCAATCAAAGTCCACTGGACCAATTATTGATACCTACCCAATTTTCCCAAGTTCGACACCAAAGAATTCCGTATATAAATTGACGGCAATCTTATTGAATTGTCTGACATTCGTATAATTTCATGATAGTAGAAGCACATATACAGAGCGACAAGGCTATCTTGGCGCGTGGCGAAAAGCGGAAATAACGTTGGCGTCAAGTGTCCCCTTTGTTCTTGTTTGAATATTCTAAGCCTTTGTACTCCAACAGCGCAGTGCCCCCCTGTCAATGTCATTCAAGAGCCAAGAGCTCCTTGTCGCCCGTTAGATCGTAAAACTGTGGTAGAAGAGACCATAGTAGTAAGATGACACTTTTTGTTGTGTAGAGGAGAACACAGAGCGCACCCCGCTGGTGTCTGCGAAGATCGACTCGCTGGCGAAGCTGCTGTTCAGCAAGTCGCTGATGGGCTCCGGCTCCGGGAAGAGCTCACCCTCCGAGCCTGCCGCATCACCCAAGTGCGTATGCGTATTTAGTCGAATGTTAAGGGCTCTTTAAACTGTATAATTCCAACTTTTTTTTTACCAGCGTTCTTGCAAATAACTGACTATTTATTTATTTATGTATTTATGACAAGCTTTGAAATATTCCCACCCCCTTGTTCTAGGATTAAAAATAGAGATAAATGCAGTTGGCGTCAGGAAATAAGGGCCTTTTGTCCGCCTTAAAAATTGTATCTTAAGAATTGCATCTTTCCGTCCTAAGGGTGTTTGTGCACTCATCCGTGATTTTACGGATCCGTGAAAAACATACGAATCGAATGTACGTATTTGTATGACGGCCGCTTCGAAGAATCACGGTTACAAACCGAATACAGATGAGTGCACAAGCGTCCTAAGAATTGCATCGTATAACGCACATGATGGACAAATAGTACGTCTAAAAATCGTAGTAAAAGATGACGGACTTTTGTCGTCCGCGAGCACTAGTCCTTCGTCTATACAGGCCTTTAGACATCCCTTGTACGCAATAGGTGCCCCCAATACATGGAGAACCCCTAAACACGTTATTGCGGCCTTATCAGGTGCTTGAACATAGACTGAACAATTTCATGAGCTCATCTAGATTTGCTATAAGAAGTGGTTGCGAATTACAGACGAAACTTTTGATTTCCCAGTGTAAAAAATCTATGTCACTTTCGGTCTTTAAATATGTCCATGCTAAAAATCAGATCGAGATGTTGCTTCGTTGCGGCGTGATTGAAGGACAAACCAACAAACACACTTTCGCATTTATAACATGGATAGTGATATTTATATTTTCTGATTTAAAGGCAAGGGGAGCATTCTATGGAGAGCTCAGTAGCATTGGCAATCTGCAATGAATACTTAACACACACTTCGCGGTAAGTGGTCTAAGACATTAAATGTTTTTTTAGGGTTCCGTATATCCAGAGAAAAAAAAGAACCATAATAGGATCACTTCGTTCTCTCTCTATCTGTCTGTCTGTCAAGACCCGTCGAAGAAAAAAAAATCTTCTGGTTGACCTAGAATCCTGCAAACCGGTACCGATCGATTGCACCACATCACTATTAAAGAGCCGTTAAAAACAGGCAACATACGAAACGTTATTTTGGTCTACGGGTTTAAAAAATAGACTATAGATAAAATTTATCTGGAGGTTGTGAAACAGGCCCTAAATAAAATCATTTTGTATATGCAGGTACCACATGCTCGCGCCGCTGAATAAGATCGGCGCGCGCGGCAACAAGCAGTGGTTTTCGATACACGACAACTCTATCAAGGCGGACAGACTTCTTATCCTGGTGAATATTGCGGCGGTCTCCACAAACTGACACTGAATGTTACACATATAGAAGGGTCCCGTCACCTCCAATAGTCCCATCAACTTAAAAAAAAACCGGCCAAGTGCGAGTCAGGCTCGCGCAATGAGGGTTCCGTACTGCAGTCGTATTTTTTCGACATTTTGCACGATAATTCAAACAAAAACTATGATGCATAAAAATAAATAAAGATCAGTTTTAGAATGCACAGGTGAAGACCTTTCATATGATACCCCACTTGATATAGTCACTCACTTCGAAAGTTGAAAATACTAATTATTTGTTCATGACCACAATTTATTTATTTTTGTGTGATCTAACGCTAAATTCCCGGTTTTCAGATTTTTCCCCAAATGTCAGCTATAAGATCTACCTACCTGCCAAATTTCATGATTCTAGGTCAACGGGAAGTACCCTGTAGGTTTCTTGACAGACAGACAACAAAGTGATTCTATAAGGGTTCCGTTTTTCCTTTTGAGGTACGGAACCCTAAAAAGCTCGAAAAGCTTAGGTCAAGCTAAAAAAAACCATCAGTCAGTCACTTAGAAGCAGTTACGGATCATACCGGTATCCTAACAAAAGCTTAGGTCAAGCTAAAAAAAACCATCAGTCAGTCACTTAGAAGCAGTTACGGATCATACCGGTATCCTAACAGAAACCCAGGCACCATCGGAGGAGTTAGCATGTTCAACACACTACATGTGGAAAATCGCCGTCACAGCACGTTTCGGCACACAGCCAAGGTTTCCACTCGCTTCCGTCCGTAGGTCTGTTGCCAACTACCTGCAGTATGGTAGAGGGGACACCGGCATGAAACCTAGAAATTTAGTTAACATGCATAGTATTAAGTTAGCATTGATCCATACTAATCCATACTAATATTATAAATGCGAAAGTGTGTCTGTCTGTCTGTCTGTCTGCTAGCTTTTCACGGCTCAACCGTTCAACCGATTTTGGCGAAATTTGGTACAGAGATAGCTTGCATCCCGGGGAAGGACATAGGCTACATTTTATCCCGGAAAAACAAAGAGTTCCCACGGGATTTTTAAAAACTAAATCCACGCGGACGAAGTCGCGGGCATTCTCTAGTTTAGCATAATTAGTATACTGTAGCTTAGATAAGATAGTAAGAAGTAAAATTAGTTAGTAAAAGTCTTTGTTTCCCTTTGTCCACCCTAGAACGCCGCTACGTAATTAAGCTAAAAACAATCGGCTTCACTTGAAGCTAAAAAAAAATCAGTCATTTAGAAGCTAAAAACAATCCGATCAATATTTCTTAATTCGCCACTAGGGAGAGGCTATTACGGAATTAATATCGTATGGGTTCTCATTCGCTGCGTTTCCATTGCCCCAGATGCCCCTATCGAGTCAGTGCCCGATAGAACCAAATGAGACGTCCCGTGGACTGATAATGGAGCTGTTCCGAGCGTTACACCACCCCTACATCTACCCCGTGCTGGATGTAGACCTGTGCAGTGGACACGCGCTCGCCGTGCTGCCGTACAGCTCGCGGGGCAGCTTGAAGGACCTCATCTACAAGGTAACTGAAGAGGGACAATGGAGCTGTGCTAATCGTGCTAAGTATGCCTATGGCAGCGCATTCCTTGACGGCATTTATCTATCATCAGAGAGAGTATAGAGAGTATATAAGAGTTCACGCGATAGAAAGGGAAGTGTTTATTAAATTTTAGGCCGCAGTGCTGTGCGACCTGGATTTCACTTTATTGCGTCGTAACAAGAGTTGCTATTTATTTTGCGAAGTGAACTTTCTGTACCTAGAAGATATTGTGGCTGATTCCATTGTACACAATCTCTAAACTAAACTAAAATGGCACGTCTAAATCTATTTCTATCCCCTTCATAATGTTGCTCGCGGAAAAGGATAGCACTAGATTTAGACCTGTTAATTTAGTTTAGCTCAGAGACCGTGTACAAGAGAATCGGCCCCATTGTTAAAATATGCGGCTGAAAATAATGTACATCGGCCTTTAGAATGACAATTGTCTCTGTCACTCATACCTATATGACGTTTTTTCGGTCTCAACGACAGATACAATGCTCTACAAATCCGCTATCTCCTTCTAGAGGTACGATGTACATTACTTACTGCCGTGTACTGTAAGTATTTTGTGCTTATACATTTAATAATACTCGTAAAATCAATCTTTTAGCAAAATTTGAGCCTTTCTTCATTTAATTAGCACGAACTATTCATCAGCATTATTCTTATGGTGAAATCTATAGAGAGCACTCTGACTTCGCTTAGACTTAAGACAGAGTTAAAACGAGACAGGTGTATATCTATCACATAAATCTGTCACGTTTTAACTCAATCTTAAGTCTGAGTAAAGTCAAAATGCGCTCTATAGATCTCAGCCATAGTCTCTGAAGTATCGAAACCTGACATTCCAGAGCACCTGGAGTGAAGATTACAGCCGCAAATACAGTTGCATCGGCGCAGGCCTGCCGCCTACACAGGTGGCGCGCTTCGGCCGACAGATGTTAGAAGGTCTACTGTTTCTCAAGGACAAGGGGTTCCCGCCCTTCCGACATTTGCACACGGGGAATGTTATGGTGCAGAATGGCGTGGCAAGGTTAGTTATTTAAGTCTTGTTATCTTTTGTAAGGGAAAGGCTTCCGAGGCGGTCAAGACGCTTGACGTCAAGAACGTACAGTACGCGGCCAAAAGTAATGTACATCGGCCTTTATTATGACATTTTATCTTTGTAGAGCGTTGTCTCTGTCACTCATACTTAGTTATATGACGTTTTGTTGGTCTCAGCGACAGAGACAGTGCTTTACAAATTCTCTAAAGGTCCTCTAAAGGTTCTTCTCTAAAGGTTCTTCTTATGTTTTGCTTGATCAAGCTGCTTGACGGTTGCATCAAGCAGCTTGACGAAGCAACCGGCACTTTTTCTCATATCTTTGGAATTTTATAATTTCTAAATTTCTGGTCTGGTCTGGTGGGAGGCTTCGGCCGTGGCTAGTTACCACCCTACCGGCAAAGCCGTGCCGCCAAGCGATTTAGCGTTCCGGTACGATGCCGTGTAGAAACCAAAGGGGTATGGGTTTAATAAAAAACTGCCATACCCCTTCCAGGTTAGCCCGCTATCATCTTAGACTGCATCATCACTTACCACCAGGTGAGATTGCACTCAAGGGCTAACTTGTATCTGAATAAAAAAAAAAAAAATCTGGAACACTGTCCAGTGGAATAATCATCGTCAAGCACGTAAATGCTTGACTCAAGCATCAAACATTGTAAATGGTCAAATTGCTTGGCTCAAGCAAAAATCTACGAGTATGACGTCAAACCGCTTGATCGATTTTATTGAACCGAAGCTTCTAGGCGGAGTTCCGTATCCCTGAATAGTGGACCTTAGGCTAAAAATTTATGAGAAGACCAAATTTATGAGGTCGATTTCGTAAAACCTACATAATCATTATTACAATCTCAATTGTTGTGATTGGCTGAATTTGTGCTATTCTTGTTGCAATAATGCATTATAGCCAATAGTGATCGAGCGTTAACCAATTAGAGATGATTGCGATCGTGACATTGTAGCTGTCATTCTCCCGCAATCCAGCAGCTGGTTTATGGTAAACAGGTTGGCAAAACAGCAATCCATCAAATCTATTATTTCCCCTCAGGATCTGCGGTCTAGAGAACACCCTTATCGGCGCAACGCCGCGCTCAAACGCTCGCTCGTTGTCGGCGGAGCGCGCAGAATCGCTGCTGCTCGGACACGTGCTGTTCGAGATGTGCGCCGGCGCCGACACCGACCTCACGCTGCTGCCCGAGTTGTGTAACAACTACCCGCAGGTGAAAAGAAATAAGGAATATGCTTGTGGTTTAAATTTACTTGATTTTTTTTCTCCCCGAATCTTTATTGTCCTGACATTAAATCGCAACCATTATCGCTCTATTGTTTTATCATCACCATTATCATCATCATCATCATCTTTTTCTTTAATTCTTATACAAGTTAGCCCTTGACTGCAACCTCAGCTGGTGGTAAGTGATGAATGATGATGCAGTCTAAGATGGAAACTGGCTAACCTGGAAGGTGTATGGCAGTTTTTATTAAACCCACACTCCTTTGGTTTCTACACGGCATCGTACCGGAACGCTAAATTGGTTGGCAGCACGGTTATATCGGTAGGGTGGTAACCAGCCACGGCCGAAGCCTCCCACCAGACAGTATCAGAAATTTAGAAATTACAAAATTGCAAACCTCTGCCGGGAATCGAATCCGGGATATCCCACTAATAAGACTGCGCTTACCACTGCGTCAGGGAGGTCGTCGAGATCATGATCTATATCTCTCGTCATGATCATGATTAACCCATCGCCGGCATACTACTGAACACGGGTCTCCTCTCAGAATGAGATGGGTTCAGGGTCTCCACAGCACCGTTGGTTTCTGGTAAATTGTTTTCCATGTCCGTCAGGTGGTGGAAATAATCGAGCTGATCTTCAGCACGCGACCCCCTACACTACACGAGCTGGTGCTATGCGAGCTGTTCCGGAAGATCGACTTACGGGAGATGAAAGGTTCCTGCTTGCCAGTACGTGACTTATTTAATATTTTTACTTAATTATAATTTAACTAATCAAAGTCAAACTCACAGTCAAATTATTTATTATACTTCCAAGGTGGTCCCATATAAATTTGGTGAAGATCTGATGAACATCTTCGAAGATAGATAATGGAACTCCTCAACTTATAAGTGTAAATTGCTCGCGGTCAGTGTATAATTCTCAGTAAACAGTAGGTTTTTGACAAGGCATAGCATATTTTAATACATGGACCACTAAAAAATGTGAATTATTTTTTTTACAAAAAATAAAAACCGACTTCGATACCTAACCGTGCTTGTACACTAAAAATTAAAAATAATTTAATTTATTACCGAATATAATATTATGTATACAAGAGTTAATATAATTAAGTATAATACAATATTTTTATTATAAAAAAATTATATAATTTTTTTTGTTTGTAAAAAAAATTCTTTTTTAACGTTTTACACTACAGAACTTCAATCAACGCCTATCTGGTTCCTGTCTCTCTCTCCTCAACGAGGTGGCCCGAAGACAGTCGGGTGCGAGGGGCGACTGCACGCCGCCGCGCCGCGCGCCCCCCGACCCGCCCACCCCCAACACACCCCCCACGCGCAGGTGAGGGGTCTGTTTTCTATAGCGTTGGGAACTTGATATACTTGACTTGACGAGACGTGTAGCATTATGCTGGATAACAATTAACAACTAAGTATACAAAGCTGTGATAGACTAGTGGTTAGGACGTCCGCCTCCTAATCGGAGGTTGATCATGATGATAACCTGACGCCTGCCAGTGACGTCGAAGGTTCGACGTTTTGTTAGGTCATCATCAAAATCAGCATCCTGGAAAACCCTGAAAACGACATCCATGTCTAATATTTTGTAAAAGTTTATGTCCGCCATCTTGGATTTGAAAATAAATGACATCCCGGAAAAGTGCACATTCAGTTAACACTTTGTTACACACGCAATATTATGTAGGTGTGACATAATGGGACAACAATTCCGAAAAATTCCCTTTAAGTAACAGTGTGACTCAACGGGACAACAATTCCGAAAAATTCCCATTGAGCAACACTGTGACTCAATGAGACAACAATTCCGAAAAATTCCCATTGAGCAACAGTGTGACTCAACGAGACAACAATTCCAAAAAATCCCATTGAGTAATAGTGTTACTCACGGGGGTGTGACTCAACAGGAATAACTCTTCCCTAACTGTCGTGAACTGTGGTTCTGGTTAGATCCTCTATGTATGGATAACATCAGCCCCCCAATTGTGTAAGAATAACCATTTCATGGCTATCGCAATCGTCAACAAGTTCTGCCCTTTGATTGGTTGATTCGCTGTTTACATTTTTTCACAGCCAATCAAAGGGCAGAATTCTTGACGATTGCGATAGCCATGAAAAGGTTATTCTTACACAATTGGGGGGCTGGTTACTTATTTATTTTATATTATTTTACAGGCGATATGTACTGGAACAAGACTACACTGAAGAGTGGGCGTACCAGTGGTGACGACTCGGCCTCCACAGTACAAAGCAGTTTACATTTAGAACAGTACTTTGTATAGAACAGAACGTTAGGTATTTTATTTATAAAAAAATATTTTATGTTATAGACATAGACCATATTGAAATATAAAACATTTTATTTTAAACAGACATTTCTTTCAATTTATAGCCCAAAACGGTAATAGTGATTATCATGGTGTTTTACACACTGAAATGTACATAATATAATATCCACTGTGAACTGGCAACATGTCCTAACTCAAATTTTGCCTTCAGGCCCAAAAGGTTGAATTCTTTTAATGTTGAATTTGCAAAATGTTGACGATTACACTATAAAATGCTATTTCGTTTCGCGCTCGCCCAACCCACCGGTGACGCTGTCAACGGCCATAGGACTATCAGTAAGCATAAGCACAGTTTAACGAAATACTATTTCAAGGCTGTGGTATAAGACAATCCGAAAGATGAAAAGAACCAAAATGTCTTAGAACTCAGAAGACCAAGACACGACCAAGACAAGACTAAGGCGAGACCAAAACACACCAAGAAATGACCAAAACACGACCAAGATAACACCTACACGAATCACACGGACAAAGTCGCAGGTATAGTCCGTACAAAATGACTTTCAGGCGCCATTTTAACTCTATGGGTCAACTGTCATGTCAAAAGTACGGTGGGTTCATTGGTTCACCCACCTATAAAATAAGGACTAAATCCACTAAATCGTACTTTTGACATGAAATTTGACACAGAAAGTTAAAATGGCGCGTAAAAAGTCATTATTTAGGGTTCCGTACCTCAAAATGAAAAAAGGAACCTTTAGGATCACTTCGTTGTCGTGTCTGTCAAGAAAACCTATAACGTACTTCCCGTTGACCTAGAATCATGAAATTTGGCAGGGAGGTAGGTCTTATAGTACAAGTAAAGGAATAAATCCGAAAACCGTGAATTTATTGTAAAAAAAATTTAAATGTGTTTATGAACAAATAATTAGTATTTTCAATTTTCAAAGTAAGATACCTATACGAGTACCTACTAAGTGGTATGATAGGGTTTTACCTTCTAAAACAGATTTTTAATTATTTTTCGATAATAGTTTTTGATTTATCGTGCAAAATGTCGAAAAAAAATACCCGAGTACAGAACACTCGGTGCGCGACTATGACTCGCACTTGGCCGATTTTACGCATTTAACCTACATTTGTCATTCAAGTGTAATTGTCAATTTTCAAATTCACAAAAATATCACATCAAACAATCGTAAAAACACAAAAATGACTGTAAATGTTACCATAGCTGTCCAAGATTTTTCATGTTCTTCACAACAACCCTCTGCGTGTTCTCAATAGCAAATAGTTTTTTATCAATAAATACTTATTATGGGAGACAAAAAACCAACCCGACAGCCTATACCAAGATGGCTGAATTTTGTATTCGGAGGACTGAGTGGGTAAGGAAATTAAGTTAGGACACAGACACCGTTGGGAGCTTTAATCATCATCATCATCAACCGATAGACTTCCACTGCTGGACATAGGTCTCTTGTAGGCACTTCCACAATCCACACGCCACGGTCTTGCATCATCGCCTGTATCCAGCGGTTCCCTGCGACTCGCTTGGTGTTGTCCTAGTAGACCTAGCGAGTCTTGAAAGGGTAGTACCTAATAATTTACAGAATTACTACATGGCATCGTACTGGAACGCTAAGTTGCTTGGCGGTCACTTTTTATTGGACCTGAACCTATAATTTTCCAAATTGTCCCTGCCAGAAGTTGTATCCGTGACCTCCTACTCATAAGACCGCTGTAGTTCGCGCCGGAAAGGTCATCATAATCAATTTTTAACCGACTTCCAAAAAGGAGGTGGTTCTCAATTCGGCCCGTTTTTTTTTCGACTTTTTTTTGTGTTCGTCGACACAAAAATCCCACTGCTCCACGGGTTTCGTTTTAGAATGAAAAGGGTTTAGCCATGGTCCACTATATTTTAGGTACGTACTGGCCATGTGCGGATTCAAACAACTATGAGACTTTTATGGAGAACTTTCAGGAATACCGGGTTCACTCACGGTTTTTGCCTACGCCATTAAAGCAATTAGTGATATTTATAATTGCTTAAAACGCATATATAGCTCTGAAAAATTCGTTTGCGTGCCCGGGATCGAACCCTGAGTTCCCTGAAGAGGCTGACGTCTTAACTACTAGACTACCACCTCACCTTGCCTTACCACTGCCTCCACAACTTGCTAAATCTTTCAAAGATTCATCTAGGATTCACCTAGGATCTAGGTGCCTCTTTGGATGGCTAGTCTAGGTCTAGGAAGTGTTTCATGTCACGATATTTATATGTACAAATATGCATTAACAGCTTTTATTGAAATTTATTGTCTTTTGAGAACGATATTTATAGAAATAAATTTGCTTTCATTTATTTTCAACGAAACAACAAACCAATAGGTATAGGGATTCAATTTTATAGCTTTCAATTCGATATAATTAATGGTTAACAAATAAACTATTAATAAACTTAAATCTAAAAAAAAACAAATATTAAATTAAAACTAAAATAAATTAAATTAAATCTAAAACCTCGTCGAGACCACCGCAGCGAGGCATTTTTTTATATAACAGTTTTTTACCCTATATTTTATTAAATTTGTATAACGCGAACTCGCCATCGTCACATAAACTTCAACAGTTTCTAGAGGATGGCGAACTTGTATATTTTAACCGCACGCAACCGCCGAGTTTCTTGCTGGTTCTTCTCGGTAGGAACGGCATTTCGAACCAGTTGGTAAATTAAAACTACCTGACTATTCATAAGCACTTGTAAAAAGTTTACATAAATAAAACATATTCTATTCTATTCTATTAAATGTATTATTGAAATTTACGTGATCAATAAATAAATAAAAATTCACTCTCTACATTGTAGCATGATGGGCATAACCGTGGTCCAGCCAGCGGATTTGGTAAAGACGCGGATGCAACTCATGGGCCCGAAAGGAGATAAATCCGTGATGAGCACTGTGTCCGGCATCCTCAAGAACGAAGGCGTCTCCGGCTTCTACAAGGGCCTGTCCGCCGCTCTCTTCCGGCAAGCTACGTACACCACTGCTAGACTGGGTTGCTTCAACAGCTTGAATGATTACTATGCGAGGTTAGGTTCTATCATAAGATTGGTACTGATTCTGAGCACAACTAAATTTTAGAGTATTCGCATCCTTTTCTTATAATATAATATGAAAAGGACAGACATAGTTTGACAGTTTTAAATTTAATTTAGAGCCGTCAAACCTCGTGACTTTAGCTGCCAGTCGCGAGCGTATCGTTTAAAGTAGCGTGCACTAAAATTTAGAGAGTAGATAGAGAAAAGTAAAATTCATGTTCCGTCCTTTTTTAGCAATATTAAAAAGAAGAGATATTAAACAGAATCAGCGCGTAGAACTAAATAAAATAAAATCGGCTGCCAGATACAGATACCATAGAGTCTTCCCTCCAAAGAACCATAATTATCATAGTGCTAGGGAGCGAATAAATGCTTTCAAGTTTCAATGAGTCTGCATCATCGTGCGGTGGTGCTTCGGACTAAACAGTCGAGTTGAGAATTTACTTTGTTTAAGCTTGCTTAAGCTGAGGTGGAACCTACCGCCGCCCGTTAAGTGATTTAGTTCTCGAGTGTACCATGCGCAAGATAGCAAAGCTAACTTAACGCAGACGCATTTAAGTTTGAATCGTACTATACCTAGTTGAACTTTAGATAAACTTACTGATTGTAAAGAGTCTTTGCTCAGTGCGTACGGAGTGCCAAGTTTCCCCATGAAGCTGGTGATTGGGATGGTTGCGGGAGGGCTGGGCGCGTTCGTCGGCAACCCGGCAGAGGTCGCCCTCATCCGGATGACGGCTGACGGTAGACTACCGCCCGAAAAGCGACGGAATTATAAGAACGTCTTCAATGCTATGTCGAGGTAGGTATAGTACTTACGCGCAAGAAGTAGTCTAATCGGAACACGAGGCCAGGGGGTGGCAACTTTGTATGGGGCCGTTGCAGACTTTTTTATGGAATCATTTAGAATGAAACAAAGAAATTCTTTGTCTCATTCTAGACTTCAAAGTCAGAGACAAAGTTTCAAACTATAAACAACTGGCAACTATCTACTCTATGGTACGTTTGTTTTTAGGTTGTTGGTTTAAATATGAAAGTTTTCTTTCCCAACAGTTGTGATAAATTCGTATTTTTTTAGTTGTATTTCATGTGGTTTAGTGTTTTTGCTTCTATTTTTCTCTCCCTGTTAGCTTGAAGAAACTCGCAGCAGTGTGATTGAGACTAGAGAAAAATAAGAACAGTGACTTATTGTTTGGTGACTCTTTTCGTTTGTAAGATTAAATTTATCATGTCTGATAAATATAGAAAGCGTGTTAAGTGCTGTGCATCGGCTTTCGACCCAACACTTACTATCCACTCTTTACCAAGAGCCGGAAAGGCATCTAATTATGCAAGGTAAATATTGTCGTGTCCCTTAAGTACCAGCTGTTCTTTTTATCTACAAACCGGCTAAAGAAGTCAGAAACGCTGGTGTTTTTGATATTTTGGTTTATTATATAGTATTATTATAATGTTTCAGACTTCGAATTTGGGCAGAATATTGTTTTGCCAATGTAACTGAGTAGGTGTTGAAAAGCTTGCACACCAGCAGTGTGCCTGGCTCACCAGCAGAAACATTGCAACAACATTCAATTTCAGTGGTATGTACCTAGTAACTATTCATTTCTATTGCAATTTGTAAAAAAATCTCAGAAAAACATCAATTTTGTTCATTTTGCCTCATTTTAGAACCTGTCCTAATGTGCCTATCTTGTCTCTGCCAGCAGACACATCACAACAACATTTAATTCAGTTGGTACATAATATAAATTTCTATTGCAATATGTACCTACTTAACACATTCTCAGTAGATAAACCAATATATTGATTTTGTGTATTTTGCCTTATTCCAGGAACAGTCAGTGTGGCTTCCACAACCCACTAGGTACCAAATGTGCCTATCTTATCTCGGCCACCAGATACATCACAGTGGTATGTAATATAATGTTTCTATTGCAATTTTTTATAAATCATCAGTTAAAAAAATATAATAATTTTGTGTATTTTGCCTTATTTCAGGACCTGTCTGTGCTTCCACAAACCACTACTAAATATGCCTATATGCCTATATTGGTTCTGTTCATTATTCTATTTATGATATATTGAATAAGTAGTTCTTGCTATGTAACATTCCCTAGTTTGAAAAACATTTCAGTATTAGATCTTTAATAATAATTAATCTGTTTAAAAGATAATAATTCTATTAAGATTTATTACTGTAATCCAACTTTGGTTTAACTATAACCTGTTTTTGTAATTTCTTCATTATGTATGCTGTGGATTATGACGTATTTGTAATAAAACACTTTAAAAGTACATTTTTTTTACTTCATCTAATAGCTTAGAAAAAAAATGAGTAAAAACATAACTTAAATCTTTGTATGCTTTTCACAGTATAATATAAAAATTTATTTCTAAAAATTATAGCATTTTAAAAAGTTTTTACTTGTTTTATTCCAGTTTTGTTATGACCGCTTTTCAATCGCCATAAATAATAATCTTTAACTGTGGAATAAACTCCTCGGTTAAAGATTATTTGGCGATTGAAATGCGGGCCTAATATAGAAAAAAAAAAAAAACAATACGGGGTTCGTAATTTCGCGCCAAAAGTTTAATTCTATGGAATCACTAATAGATGGCGTGACGGTGCACAGTCTGCACTTTATTTGTATGTAGTTGGGCTTCTTCTCCTGGAGTAAATGTGTTCTGTGCACGAGGCTACAAAAACAGATCTCAACCGGGCTTGTGCATTTAATTCTTGCACAAACCGCCATGTTGGTGATTGGACAGTGGACTACTTGTTTTGCGCGTACTTACTATTTAATATGTCCTTGTTTGAGATTTATACGAGTAAGTATTAAATAAATAAGTATATTTTATTACTTAAGAATTTAAAGGAGCACCTAGGTACTTAAAGGTCTCCTTCAGATTGTACCAGGACTGTTTGGGCCTTTATATCCAGTTTGTTCCGCCAAATTGTTTAATTTCTGTTTTAAGTAAGTATGCAATTGTGCCTGACCATTCTGTTTTTGTCTTTGTCACTCTTTTATCTAAGTATCGGGTTACGTGGCCGTAAGTATATTCTACTTCAACTTCACAGAACTTTTGAAGTTGCCAAGACGTTGTAGACGCGCAACCAGCCTCTTTCTACAACATCTTCAGTCTTTATAACCGTCGGGGTCTTGCTGGAGGGCACCCCACACTACGCTTAGGTACTATACGCAGTCTCCACTCTAAAGGTATGATTCCGAACCACGCTGCACGCAGCAGCGCTGCCGCAACAGTGCTGTCACCAGCTGTCACAGTGCTGTCGCGGTACTACTGGTCCCCATACAATCTCTATAAGCTTATATGACATTACATTATTTACATTCCGAGCTAGGCAGCAATGTAGCGGAACATTGCAAGAACTTTTCGACTCCAACGGCTATCGCACAGTACGAAAAGCAGAACTTGCTCACTGCCAGCTCAACTTCTGGATGATGGTTTAGGCTGAAAAAAAATCATAAATTATCAAACTCTTGCAGAATCACGTCGGAAGAAGGTGCATCGATGCTGTTCCGCGGAGCCAGCGCGACAGTTTTCAGAGCCATGATAGTGAATGGAGCGCAACTCGGCAGTTATGCACAGGTTACAGAACATTTTAAGGAAAAACGGAACCCTTATAGGATCACTTTGTTGTCTGTCTGTCTGTCGGTCTGTCAAGAAACCTACAGGGTACTTCCCGTTGACCTAGAATCATGAAATTTGGCAGGTAGGTAGATTTTATAGCTGGCATTCGGGGAAAAATCTGAAAACCGTGAATTTGTGGTTACATCACACAAAAAATAATTAAATTGTGGTCATGAACTAATAATTAGTATTTTCAATTTTTGAAGTAAGATAACCATATCAAGTGGGGTATCATATGAAAGGTCTTTACCTGTGCTTTGTAAAACAGATTTTTATTTATTTTTATGCATCATGGTTTTTGAATTATCGTGCAAAATGTCGAAAAAATACGACTGTAGTACGGAACCCTGCCCGGCCGGTTTTTTCTGATGACTTTTCTATATTTATAACCGACTGAAAAACGATGTTCTCAGTTCGGTGCGTAGTTAAATAACTCTTGTGATCTGGCTCAGGCTCGACAGCAGCTGGTACCAGTTTTAGGCGAAGGGATCTTCCTGCATTTGATCGCATCCTTGATCTCCGGTCTGACTACCACGTTTGCCTCGCTACCCGTCGACATTATTAAGACACGGTGAGTATAGGTACCTACTTTTGAATCGTCAAATGCATCTAGATACCACTGGTTTGGAATGCCTTTCCTACCGGGAAATTCGATGTCACCCGTCAGCACGTAGCGGTGTTGACGAAAACGTAATAAAATGGAGAAGAGCGTGTCTTGTACTGTAGTGCCTACGTATTGCAAGTCGTTAACCGAAAAACCCGATGATGTAGGGCACGAAGCGTCAAAAACCACCCTTAGCTTTGTTGATTCACTCTTGAGATATGTTGTGGCCGTATGGTAATAATTAAATGCGGCAACAGTGGAAGATGTTTATTGAGAGCCGGCTTATGATCTACTCCAAACAACAAACTTATGAACAAAACCAATAAAGAAATCTTACATACTATTGTTTAAATCTTATTGCTTAACTACCTAACCTACATAATTTTGCATCACCTCTCTTTCAATCCGATGTGCAGGCAACCTACTTTGATAATATATTGAGTTGCATTTTTATGTTACAGCTAATATGAACATGCTACGTTTAAACTGACAATTCGTAAATATTACACTCTGTTGCTTAAAGACAGCAAGAATCTTGGCGGATACTCGTTTGAAAGATTTGACATACCTGCTACCTATAATATTATGCTGTGTTTGCAATCCCCGTAGGTCTCTTGTAGGAACTCCACACTGCACCGTGGTCTTGCGCTTCCTGAATCCAGCTGCTCCCAGCGACTATTTGATGTTGTCTGTCTATCTTGTGGGAGGCCAGTTTGGTTTTTCTACGGATCTCTTCATTTCAGAATTGATCACGCAAAGAAACTCCGAGCATAGCCCACTTCATCCGCTGAAATTTCTTAATTCCTCAGTGACTGAAGTCCTAAGTCGTCGAACAATGCGTGTTGCTAGAGATGACATACGGATCCGAGACATGGTCGCTTCCTACGGGCCTCATAAGAAAACTTGACACAAAACTGACTGTATTGAATTTTTCTAATTTTATTTTCAGAGTCCAAAATTCAGAAAAAGGCATCGGTCAGTTCCAAGTACTAAGCACTATAATCAAGGAGGAGGGTGTGTTCGCACTGTGGAGAGGCTTCATCCCGACTTACGCTAAGCTCGGTCCCCTGACTGTGCTTATATTCATATTCTTAGAACAATGGAACGCTTTGTACTATAGGCTCACGGAATAGGCAAAAAATATACAATAATTTACTTAGTGACTGGAAAATAACTTGAAAATGCAAAGTAGACAATTTTTACGTCTCTTAGGTGGATCGAAGGGAGTGCCAGCGGGATGATTCACTAATTCAGTGTGTAACACTAAATGATTAGCCACTGAGCTCATTTGACATATTGGTTCTACATTGCTGCTTCACTGAGTGATTATTAAATAATTTTTCGTAGAAAACCTTCAATGGATTAAAAATAAATGTCAAAGGAGCTCAGTGGCCATCATTCAGTGTTAGACACTGAGTTAGCGAATCAGTCGGTAACGCGTGAGTGACAGCGATTAGTTGATCAGTGCGCCCTTTTTGTATTGCGCTAACTTTTCCCCGCCAGGCTGCTTTTTATTTAAAATGTTGCAAGTCACTAACTACACTCCATAGAGCAGAAACAAAGAGGAGATGTTGTATTAAGATTTCCCTATGAAATATCGAGTGACATTTTGCGGGGTGAGGGGTTGTGGAACGCCGCCCACTTCTCAATTTTCCATCTGCGGGTTAGTAGCAAAACTACTCGCTTAGCGACCTAACATCGATATATTGATGTCACTACATAGTTCAGCTATCTCACACTAGATGTCAATAAGTGTAGAAATTACGTATAAAATTAGTTACAAATGAAATGTGATACCATTCATAGCATCAGAACGTCTGTCTGAATAACTTTGACACGATAAAACACAACATTTCATCCTTTTGTTCTTAAAAACGCGAAAACACACCGATAATACGAGTCTCAATATATGTGAACCTGACGAACGCAGACAGCATACTAACTAAGGCCCCGCCCACAGTGATGACGTCAGGACCTAGTTGAAAATCACAGTGCACAGTTGCTTAGGCCAACTCCTCTTTGTTTCTGCTCTATGCTACACTCAGTGAAGATGTCTATTTTCTAAGCAAAATAAGGTCAGATGATGTGTGGCGTCACTCTTGAGTTTGTTCGTCGATATAAACTTTAAAAGAAAAAAACACCGAATGCCTTATGTAGCTAGTAGAATACCTACTTAACGGGTTATTTTTTCATTTAAAGAAATATTTCCACGAGGAAATATAAAGGCATACCTACTCGCAATTAAATAAACGCGCGAAATAAAACACTACAATATAAAGTTGTTTAAAACTTGTACAGAAACGCGCGGAATAAATCCGCAGTGTTCACGCGGACTAAGTACACTACACAGTGTAGCTTGGACTAAAATACCTAATATTAAACAAGGGTTAACATTTGGAAGGTATTGATTAATCGATTAATTAATCAATTACTTATTTATTATGAGTACTTACCTAATTGAAACAGCTGTAATGTCTTGTTTATAATCGTCCGATGACCGTACGATTTTCAAGTTGTAAATTGTGATTTTCTACTAGGTATTTACTATTTATCATTTGTATATACCTAGGTACTTATTTAATATTTTGTAAATTGATGACTGATTAGTGATTACCATACGAATAAATATTTATTGATAAAGGGTTCTTTAAATTATCATCACCATATCAATTGACCGCCCCGGAGAAGGGCTTAGGATTTTTAGGGTTCCGTACCTCTAAATGAAAAACGGAACCCTCTGTCTGTCTGTCTGTCTGTCAAGAAACCTACAGGGTAGCATATATTTTAATAATTTTTAATAATATTGTAATGAAAAATAAACATGCAGTTATGAACCACCTTGTTCCTTAAATCATGCGCGATGCAATGCCCTACAACGCCATCTGTTGTCGATTTTATGAGTAAGAGAGGTCGCTCCCGGTCACCTCGCGGTGATTTTTGCAGCGTTTATTTTGGGGTTTATTGTCTGGTGGGAGGCTTCGGCCGTGGCTAGTTACCACTCTACCGGCCGTGCCGCCAAGCGATTTAAGAGTATCTATTGTATTTGTGATTGATCATAATCCTATTCGTTTCATTTAGTTTAGATTGATTTATTGTTATATTGATTTATTGTTATACTAGCTGAACCAGCAAACTTTTGACTACGGAACCCTACACTGCGCGTGGCCCGCCACGCACCTGGCCGGTTGATAATTTCCTTCCGTATATTTCATCTTTTCCTTTTATTTAATTAGATAAAAACTGTCGCGCTCCTTCAAGATAAGCCCGCTTCCATCTTAAGCGGCATCAACCTATTCAATCAATCACCATCTGATAAAGGATATTTTTAAAAATAAAACAAAAAGTATTACAAACTATATTTTATTTTATACACAGCCCCAAGTGGTTACATTATTGAGCACAGAACTAAGGATTTTGAAAGCTACTGGCACCGATTCTAAGCACAACCTAATTTTAGAGTATTCGCACACTCTTCTTACTATTGTAATATGAAAAGGACAGAAGCAGTTTGACATTTCTAAATTTAATTTTTAGATGGTAAAACCCGTGATTTTAGCACGCAGTCGCGAACCTACTGTTTAAATTTGTATTGTGCACTAAAAATTTACAGTCTTTAAATGTAAAAGTCATGTTCCGTTTCTTTGTTAGCATTGTTAAAAAGAAAAGGATGCAGATACTCTAAATTTAGTTTAGAGTAAGACAAAGGAATCAGTGCCATTGTACCATTCTTCAATATATCAAACTTAAAGCAAAAACAAATGAAAATCTTATATTTAAATTTTGCAAGGTTATTAATATTCAATACAAGGTCCAATTTACACTTCTGAAAGAACAATTTTTTAATTTAGACATCCAAAATGCAGTTCAAAACAAAATGCAGACGCGCAAAGTTACGCAAAACAAAACTAATAACCGTACCTTCAAAAACAAATACGGTGAGCGCACCAGTGCATACATGATCCCTCGTCTAATAAATACTTTAGATAACAAAATTAGAACCGAACTAACCAGATTTAATTTAAAATATAAGCTAAAATCCTATTATATTAACAAATTATAACGATCCCCATTTTTATATTAAATGTAATGTAACTTTTTGTTTCCGCACCAATATTTATGCAGTATGCAGTCTCTGTCGTATGTGTCACAAACACAAAACTATGAATTTGTCTTGAATTTTTAGGGTTCCGTACCTCAAAAGGAAAAAAGGAACCCTTTTAGGATCACTTTGTTGTCCGTCTGTCCGTCGCGTCGTCAAGAAAACCTATAGGGTAGGTACCTCCCGTTAACCTACAATCATGAAATTTAGTAGGTGGGTATTATAGCACAAGTAAAGATTAAATTCGAAAACCGTGAATTTGTGGTTACATCACGCAAAAAAATGCTCTCATATTATACTAAGCGAGTGTTTTGACGTTTAATAAAAAGTTGCTGATTTGACTAGTACCTATAGTCATCATCCCTACTATTGTATGAGCTTTGCCTATCTGAAAATTAATAACTTCATAATAACCTCGTAGCTTTCGTTTTTAAGTTCGTGTAAAAATTATCACCACTTACAAATGTAACAACCGACTATCAAAAAGTGTAATTACCTATTTTGAATAAACCACTTGATTTGATTTGATTGAAAAAAATACAGAAAAATTAACTACCGCTCCGATTAAAAATTGAACCTTGCGTTAAGGAACAAACAAAAGCTATAAGTCCCGCAAATTGCTAATGCACGTGGCCGCCATTTTAGTGACGTCAGCACTAGACTGAAGTTTCGAAGTGATGATATATTTTTGCTTAAATATACGTCAAATGACGTCAAAATGACATCATTTCGATGTTAATGGGACATAGCTCCAGCGCAATAGCAATTTGTGGGACTTATAATAAAAAACTTGTGGCCGTATAATGTTTGATATTAAACGACCGCTTGTGGCCATCTAGACATTTCCATGTATTTATAGTTTTCATAATAGGGGTGTCGTCTGTTGAAAAATAAATTATTTCACTATTTCATTCAAACTCGCATACTAAAGCGCGCGTATTGACGTTTGATAAATAGTTGCTGATTTGATTAGTTGGCAACATTCTTATTTCTAGCCTTTTTATTATGACGAAATAATATCACATAGTTCTCTATCTTTATATAGTTTTGTACGTTATAGTACGATCCGTCACCCGTAAGCCACTTCCTCCACGATGGTCTCCCAGGAGTCCGTGGACTCTGTCTCCCAGGAGTCGTCGTCATCGTCATCATACTCATCGTAGTAGGCCAGCTGGAAATAACCAAATATAATATATTTATGTTTTTAGTCCCGAAATTAATATTCAATCTATCAGTATATAACAATCGAATAACAATTAAACAATCGAAAAAAACGATTGTTCGATTGTTACAACTTGCATAGCGTGCGGGTCTGGGACGAATGAATTAAAAATCGAATACGCTCCGAAAGACAGTACGCTCCGATTAACTGAAGCGAACTTAGGTACTTAACTTTAGACTAAATCAAACAAATCAACAATCGATTGTTTGTTTGATTAATTCGATTGTTTTTTTTTTGCAATCGCTAAGTCTGGATCAAATGCGTTATTCTGATGAGTTTACAGTTTTATGCAATTTGAAATGAAGGCATATCTTACAAAGAAAATGATCAGGATTCTTCGAGTCCACATTACAGAAACTCCTCACCTCGTTCTCGTGCAAGCGATGCACGGTGTGCACTCTGATCTGGAACATCCAGGCCCGGCCCAGCAGCGCCACGGTGCCGCTCAGCAGCAGCGGCATGCTGAAGCGGCACTTCCACGCCAGGCTCATCAGGAAGATGAACAGGCTCTTTCGACCCCCCATCGTGGTATCATCTGGGGAATGAACTTTGATTGGTAACACGCAACACTTATCAAACGCTATCTTGTGCCTGAAGAGTCCACGCCCTGTAAGAAAGAAGCCAGCACATTGTGGCTAATTCTATTTGTTGCATAGTCTAAATATATAAAAGGAAAAGGTGACTGATTAATCTATCAACGCACAGCTTAAACTACTGGACGGATCGAGCTGAAATTTGGCATTCAGATAACTATTATGACGTAGGCATCCGCTAAGAAAGGATTTTTGAAAATTCAACCCCCAAAAGGGTGAAACAGGGATTTGCAATTTGTGTAGTCCACTCCGCCGCTCCGCGTTTATGGACAGATACAGTCCGCAACTCCGCTCCGCATCACTTTCTCGCTCCGCTCCGCATCAGTGGACAGGCAGCATTAGGTTAGTTTGTTAATTCCTTTCCTAAACAAATTTTGATTTAGTTTAAAAAAATCTGTTTCAAAATTCTTCACAAAATGTCCCAGGTTCGATTCTCGGGTAGAGTTTATGACAGAGTTAATTCATATTGTCATATCTTGATATCTTGTAGCGTTTACTATCATCATCAATATCATGATTAACTCATAGCCGGCTCACTACAGAGCACGGGTCTCCTCTCAGAGTGAGAAGGGTTTTGGCCATAGTCTACCACGCTGGCCAAGTGCGGATTGGCAGACTTCACACACCTTTGAGAACATTATGGAGAACTCTCAGGCATGCAGGTTTCCTTACGATGTTTTCCTTCACCGTTAAAGCAAATGATATTTTAATTACTTAAAAACGCACATAACTCCGAAAAGTTAAAGGTGCGTGCCCGGGATCGAACCCCCGACCTCCGATTGGGAGGCGGACGTCCTAACCACTAGGCTGCCACAGCTTCCAGGCATAGCATAGCATACATAGCCAGGCATAGCATATTTTTAACCAACTTCAAAAAAGCAGGAAAGGAGGTTCTCAATTGAAATGTCTGTTTTTTGTACGTTTGTTACGTCACGCGATTTCTCCGCCAAATATAAACTGATTTTGATGATTCTTTTCTTGTTTTTCAAGGAATTATGTAATTAATATTGGAATGCATTGAATAAATAAATGACTAAATGTATTGCCATTCGTCATACAAATTTTGACAGTTTCATATAACACGAGTTTCGTTCGGAATGACTCATCTAGTGTGTGGTAGAGAGGTCGTTGGTTTCAACAAAAATATTAATTCTTGATGTTAGCTATCCAAAATCACCACCCTCCATCTTATTCTAAAGCATTCTTCATATAAAAGAACCAAAAATAACTTATGAATGTAACTCATATGGAAAAATTTCAAAACCAAAAAGAAATAGGGTATAAAAACACAAGAGTTCAATTTCAAGCACTTTATTAATATGAATTGCATTCATAAAATATTTCGATACACGCATACAGTACAGAGATAAGTGGAATGTTATCTAGAAGTCTTTTGCTGATCGTTTATTGCAGCACGCGCCCAATTTTTTTAAAATTATTATTATCAGTAAACCCCCTGATATACATGCTGAAATTTTAGTGGCTGTCTTCCCGCGGCAGAAAGATTTGCTCTCAGTAGTACTTTCGAAACATCTAGTTAAAGTTAAACAATATAAAATGTTTTTGTTTTGAAATAATAATAATAAATCATAAACTCGAAAGTGTGAGAAACAATAGTAATTCACTAGACATCGTGAATAGTAGGCACATCCACTCGAACCAAGCTTCGAATAAAGTGAAAAAGTTTAGAGCAAAATAAGCTCTCGCGCGTAGTGATAAGGCATAAACTAGCCTGCACGCATGCGGTACTACTATTGGTTCAAGGTCTCATCATTCGAGTTTTGTTTTTCTCGATTGTAAATTTGCTATTTTTGACTCTAATATTTTTATTTATTTATAAATCGATTGTAATACCATGACAAACTCATTTCGCTTCGGGAAAACTACCATTACAATTTCAGCGTGTATTTAAGGGTCATTGAGTGTGGAAAAATTTAATTATTTACTAAATTTTCTTTTAACCTTTCAAAGTTTATTTATTTATTATTTAAAAAAATACATAGATTACTAAATAAATCTATTTATTTGTTCTCGGCACTGCCCAACGAACGTTGCGTAGATGCCGCGGAATTTTAAAAATCTACCTATAGGAGTTATTGTACAATTTAAAAGGGCTATAACCCAGACCCATAAAGCCGAAAAAAGCCGGGCTGAACGTATATTGACTGCTATCATTCGAGAATCTAGCGGGTCACAGTATTTAGCTTACTACAGATTATGACACCAAATATAAATACAGGACGCGGCAGAAAATAATGTAGGTACATCGACTTTTAGAAAGAGATAACGGTTTTGTAGAGCATTGTAGAGACAATGACGACAGAGGTCGTTGAGACCGACAAAACGTCACATAGGCATGAGTGACAGAGACAACGCTTTACAAAGCCGAAATCTCATTCTAAAGGTCGATGTACATTATTTTCTGCCGCGTACTGTAAATGCTGATTTCCGCTTTAAGGAGCTTATGACGTCATTGTATTCGGCACGTGCTATAATCTGCGACCAGTTTTTAAGTACAAATATATTAGAAACCTTCAACTTTATGTATTACTACTATACTATAAGTTATAACTATATTTTTATTATTTAACAACAACACAGTCGCTAGACAGAGGAACACACAAACGTTATTTGGAATGCAAGTTTGTCTTGAGCTTAACAACACCAATTTTTAGTAGGTATGTTGTTATAGTTGACGCATTTTAAACTGAGTCGTCGAGTTATCTGTTTCGCTCGCACTTACCTACGACCTGTAAGTGCGAGCGAAATAGACAGATAACTCGACGACTCAGTTTAAAATGCGTCGACTATAGGCTGCTTTTCCACCAGAGATGTGCTATGCACAGAGGCAGATTATCCCTTAGGGGCGCGAGGTGACAAAGGGGCGCGCGCAATCATGTAGAATTCCATTACATGGCCATAATTATGCCTACTAATATTATCTTGGAGTGACCGATACTGCCTGTTCTTTAATATACCAAAGTGTCATGACGTGATTTTCTTCACTCGTTCACATAAATAGTATAATCACCAACAACCAGCTATGCAATGAGACGATTCCTCGTTCTTTCGAAGTTAGTAAAAAATTTAATATGGCTTTTAGAGGGGCGCCTATGAGGTGCTTGCCTAGGGCGCTCTCGACATTTAATCCGCCTCTGGCTATGCAGCTATACTGTGAGGAGGTCAAAGCTAGGCTACGAAACTATGTGACCGTTTCCAGTTCCACTAATGCTAAGTGGTATAGCGGAGCGGGTAAGATGTGCTATGAAGATGCGCCGCCGCAGGGTAGCCGTGCGACGTAGATGCGCGACTCTAGCTAAGCGATGCATCGACAGTAAGAAGAACAGGCTACACCACTCGCTATCATCCATAGCATGCATCCCTTTATATAAAAAACATAGCTTCCTTGAACCAGTTTCCACCAATGCAAAGCTATGAGGGCAATGAAAATGACTGTTGGACATGGTGTAACCAGAACGCAGGCAAAACCGAAGACAGGGACCTATAATTTTGTAAAAGTTTACGATATATATTGCAAATAAAACATCTGACTGATGACGCCAGAAGTCAACGAACTTTTCTTCAGAAGCGAAGTTGCGGGTTTGAGAAATACTATATGACTAAAACTACAAAATAAAGCAAATGGTTATTGGTATTGGATTGTGTTTAGGTAGTATAACAATAACACCAAGTTTTTGCCAGCGTTCTGGTTACCCTGTATAATATATATCACACATATCCATAGCAAAGTAGCATAACACATCTCTGATGGTAAAGCAACCTTAAAATTTAGTTGAACTAAATTGACAGTATGTAATTTTATAATTTTACAGTAGCTATCTAGTAATATGATATGATTAAAATATTTAAGTTACCAAAACAAAAACGGATAAAACAACTGATATCACATATAAAAGTAAATTGTAGATATATAAAGTAAATAACGCCATTTAACATCACGATTTTGATGAAATTCTTATAACTTTTTTAGAAAGTATAATTGAAAATAACTACATATTATATCCTATAGCCTGTTTATACCTAAAATACACATAAAACAGCTGATATACTTAACATCCAAAATGAGTATAATATGCTCCATTAAAATATGGCTCAAAATTACTTAGTGCCATTCTTTCCTCACCATACTAGATAGAAAAAGAGAGCTAATATCAATTATTAGTCCTGCCCCCCAATTGTGTAAGAAAAACGTATTAATCGTTATCGTAATCGTCAACAAATTCTGCCCCTGGATTTTATTCATTTATTTATTTATTTATTTATTTATTGATTGGCTGTGAAAAAATGTAAACAGCGAATCAACCAATCAAAGGGCAGAATTTTTCGACGATTACGATAACGATGAATACGTTTTTCTTCCACAATCGGGAAACTGACTCCTGTCATTTCAGTTACGCTAAAAGATTTATACCATAATATTTTGAAATTTGTTATAGCATTTTTACCATAAATCGAACATCATAATTCATGTTAGATTCGTGAAGATAACCATGTTTAAGAGATTCCAAATTTCCAAAATTTTATTCAAGTTATTCATCATCGAAATAATCGACATGTTCCCCTGGCAAGAATTTGCCAGAAAGCAAGACTTTCATGCACTTTTTGGCTGTGACTTCCGGCTTTAGCAGCGTGCCCTGGTTTTTGAAAGACGTGAAGACATCTCTAAGATTGTCGTTTATGGCTTCCTCTAAAACGTTGTCGATCATAGCTGTCTCAACGGGCCCAGGGGAATAGTTGAGGACCTTGATATGTTTCTTTTCCTCGGCCAGCACTCTGAAATACATTTCTCTCGCAGCTTTACCGCTGCAGTAGTAAGCCATGCCTCCCATAGGCTTGATAGCGCATAGCGATGTTATATTGACAATGACAACCCTTTCTTCCACCTCTTCAAAGAGTTTGAGGAACTGAGTATTGAGAGAAATCACTTTAAAAACATTCAAGTCATAATATTTGCGGAGTTCTGGTACATTTTCCATACGTGCAGTTTCCACTGCCAAATTGCCAAGTGACCCGACATTATGGAAGATCAGCCCTGTTTCAAAGTCGGTGACTTTGCGTCCGGATAATGCTTGCTTCAAAATATCCATAATTTGTTCCTCTGAAGCTGTCGATAAGTCTACAGAGTTGTAAGTGACTTTAACTTTCTCGGACTCGCACAAACTTGCAGTGACTGCAAGTTCTTGTTTCTTCCGTGCCAAAAGTAGCATGATAGAGTTTGGTCCGAGACATTTTGCAACTTCCACTGCAATCGCCCGACCTATACCCTGAGAAGCGCCTGATACGACACAGAAAGATGGCCCGGAAAGGTCTATGTTAGATGATGAGGATGCCATGGTTACTTACAAGGGGTCACCGGGGTCCTAGAAAATCCTAGTCCTATTCTTGATCTTGAAGGAGTTTTTCCGATTCAGTGTCTCCGATGACAGGATCCAAGTCGCAACCCTCTCGCATCAACCGATCAATGCAGTCTGCTCTGTACGCTGACAAATTCTCCACAACTTTGTTCTTATTTTTCAACTTCTTCAATTTTCTTTCTGGAAAATTTATGTATTAAATTGAATATTTATATTCTACAACTATTCTTCATACAAGTCTTGGGGTGATTGAGTAATACTTGCACAAATAAATTTTGATTGTAATGACTTTAAGATAACCTTAGTTATCTATGTACCTAAATATTCATAGTAACAGATTTTTTAAGAGATAAGAACAGTACTATTGTTGCTGAGTAAGGGTGAGATCTATAGAGCGCACTCTGACTTTGCTTAGACTTAAGACAGAGTTAAAACGAGACAGTATATCCCTCACATAAATCTGTCTTGTTTTAACTCAATCTTAAGTCTGAGCAACGTCAGAGTGCGCTCTATAGATCTCAGCCTAAGAGCTAGTTTGGTGATGGTACATCCATAGTGATCTAAGTAACATTATTCTCAAAATAAAGATTTTTAATGCAGCCTGCAGGTGTTTAGAGAAAGTTTAGACTTAGAAAGAGATTTGAATTCAAATTTCAAAAAAAAATCAAAGAAAAAGTTGAATGGCTGAATACTGAAAATTATTTATTAGTTACTAGATCATGTCTGCCACTTTGTCAGCATGTATTTAGGTTTTTTTTTTAATCCTCTGGGAACTCTGCTTTTCCAGAATAAAAAGTTTCCTATGTCAATTTTCAGGACGCAAGCTACCAGAATCCTGTGGAAACTCTTTGATTTTCTGGATCAAAAGTAGCCATGTCTGTCCGCGGGATGTAGTTAACTCTGTACACATCAAAATTGGTTAAATATTTGGGCCGTGAAACTCTAGCAGACAGATCGACACACACATTTATAATATTAAGTATGGATTAGTATGGATTGATATGGAAATCTGTCATTGACTAGATGTACACAGATGAGCCAAGAACACATAAATTTAAACAAAGACTTCTTAACTTGTAAGATTCTTTTCTATAATCAATATTAATATTATAATTATGCAAAAGTGTGTGCCTCTATGTTTCTCTGCTCTTAATAATCATAGCCCTAAATTTTGACAAAATTTGGTACAGATAGCTTGCATCCCGGGGATAGATATAGCCTACTTTTTGTCCAAGAAAATTAGTTCCAAAAGGATTTTTGAAAATTTTAAATTCATGCAGATGCAGTCATAGGCATCATCTAACATTAAATATTATGTGGTGGGTATATATACTTAGTTGAAAATATTACAATAAAACTTAAAGCTAGCCTTATCTAATTACGATACAAATCACGCCCACGTGGAATGGTGCCAAGAATACTGGCTGCATTTCCGCGCTGAACAGCCAGGCTGATCCGTGGCGCAAAAAATTAACCAGCTCTTCTGCCACCAGATGAGGCTATTAATCGTTGTGAAATGTCTCATATATCATGACATATTGACATAATCATGTGATTTCAATAAATGCATAAAACTTTAATGAAATGCTGATGTAGGTAGGTGTTATAATGTCAAGTACAAGTTTTTCAAAAGGTTCAAAGTGCAACTACCAATGTGGGCCCTGCAGATATACTTACAAACATTCTTACCTAGAATAGCAAGAT
The DNA here is from genome assembly GCF_902806685.2 of Maniola hyperantus. Classification (NCBI taxonomy): domain Eukaryota; kingdom Metazoa; phylum Arthropoda; class Insecta; order Lepidoptera; family Nymphalidae; genus Maniola; species Maniola hyperantus. Next base: position 11,584,986 of record NC_048554.1, read on the forward strand.
ACTCAGCGGAATCGGCCAATTTATCACTCTTCTCTGGTTTGAAGTCGTCTTCAAATTCGGTTTCAGTCGACGTGCTTTTAATTTGACAACCCCAAGGATCCATCAAAACCTGCGCAATTACGGATTACTTTGTCACTCCACGGTAAATAATGTAAATATAACTTTTATTTACGCTTTAATTACAATCGTAGCAGATACTTTGAGCATGGGTAATAAAATGATAGTATGAGATGACTTTCTGTTTTACTTTACAGCACACGTTTCTCAAGGGAATTGCTTACTATGTATTATTATTATGTAGCTATACTTACATGAACTATGAAGGATCAGAAAGCCGAATCACGAATGGGCTATTATTATATTAATTGTGAAAGTGATTAGAAAAAACTTTGAGCTGTGCAAAATACGCAACCATTTAGAAACCATTTAATTCACCAGAATTTTTTTATACTCAACTTCAACTTGACAATGACAGTTCACAGTTACCACCAGTGTTTTCACTTACAATTATGGTTTTACCCAGTTTTACCCTAGTTTCTGTAGGAGTTCGCGATAAAATTACCCAAATTTTTTGTAATACCCTGATAGGGCGTATAAGACCCGCAAAATGCTAATGCGCGTGGCCGCCATTTTTGTGATGTCAGCACTAAAATGCTAATTGAAATGGGTATTCTTTTTTATCTTTAGTTGTGGAAGAATTCAGCGCCATCTATGAAAATTTTATTGAACGTTTCCCTGAAACTTCCTCATTATAATCTGACAACATCGTTACATAACGTTCTTAATATCATTTCACGATCCTAAATCTTGTGGTGCTTGTGACGAAGAAGGTGTTTAGTTATCATTTTCTTCTATTTTAAATTTACAGTATGTACCTACTTCTGGCTCTCAGTCTCATACGAATAATAATTAATAGCCAGGTAAATAGTTAATTACTAATAATTTATTATACCTATAAAATAGGTACCTACGCTATTGAAAACATGCCCTTTTCTAGCCCTTTTGAGCTTTTCCCCTTTGATAAATATCTAAAACAACAATGGCACCGATTCCGTTGTCTTTCTCTAAACTAAATTTAGAGTATCTGCATCCTTTTCTTTTTAACAATGCTAAAAAGGGACAGAACATGAACTTTACATTTAGAGACTCTAAATTTTAGTGCACACTACAAATTTAAACAGTAGGCTCGCGACTGTGCATTAAAATCACGGGTTTTGCCATCTAAAAATTAAATTTAAAACTGTCAAACTCGTTCTGCCCTTTTCATATTACGTTAGTAAGAATAGGATGCGAATACTCCAAAATTAGGTTGTGCTCAGAATCAATTATCAATATAAAATTTAAAATGTTAGGTTGATTTAAAAAATAAGATTACCCCAAATTATTGAACGTTTTAGCAAGTTTAATTGTATTCCCCAAATTGTCCTAAATGCCTGTCAATATAAAAAAATACCTAAAACGTTGAAAAATACCTGATATGAGTCGTTTTACCCTAAAATAGGGCGAAATCCGCAAAAGTAGAAACACTGGTTACTTAAAATTACTTTTTGACAGAAATACCACAGACTGCACACACAGATTTAAAAATAGTTTAAAATATTATGGTGGGTAACTTTGGATCTACAGCAGCGTCTAAAAAGCCCAATCTAGCCAAACATAACAATATTATATGGGTAGGGAAACGTGCACGTCCCATAACACTTTATACCAGGCACGTTGTGTCGATTTGGAAGTAGTATTTTCATTTAAAAGTAGCTGATGCCTGCGACTTCGAGTAGATTTGGGTTTGTAGAAATCCCTTGGGAATCCGTTCCTTTTTCTTACTGACATAGTAGACCACTTTATAAATCACCACGATTTAGGAATGCAATTCCTTTCAGCATCAGGGTTGAGGAGTTGGGTCATCGAGTTCAACGATATTTAAGTCTTTACTTGGTAGGTACGTACACACAATTCGAATTTAATTTACATCCGATCCCATCAGTTTTGGTGGTCAGATCCCCTGCAGCATCAGGATTGAGAAGTTGGAATCCAAATTTTTTGTGGGACAAAGTCGCAAAGTTTATCTATCGTTTAAAAAAAATTACGCAAATCGGTTCAGAAATTTTGGAGATTTCTGTGTACATAGGAAGAACCTCATTTTTTAAAAATCGTTTAAAAAAGTAGTTAGTTAGTCCTTTGTAAATCCTCTACTTGTCTGTGAAAGTCCCGTCAAAATAGGTTCGGTTGTTCCGAAGATTAGACCGTTCAAACGGACAGACAGACAGATAATTTTTTTAAAACATGTGATTCCACGCGGATGAAGTCGCGAGCATAAGCTAGAATGGAACTAAATTGAAATGGATTGTTTAGTATGTAATTGTATTCATAGATCGCAGTTTCTTATCCGGCTCGAAGGACCAAAAACATGGGCAGGTGTTGAGCAGTGAGTGTACGCCTTCATAGTAAGTATTAGGTAGGTATTACCCAGTATTACCTTAACAAAATGTGAAATGTTCTTTAATAAATATTTTTATTTTATTTCTAAAAGACAAGGCAAGAAGGCTTAGAGGAAGTATGAACTGCTCTGGTTCCAAATTAATACTATATTGTGACGCAACGAACTCTAGAAAAGTATCGCAGCAAAATACGGCGCGTAATGTATGGGTACTCAGAAGCATGATTATAAAATGCTTTGTTTATCAAACCTAGGAAAATTGAGTTGTATTGCGACGGAATAAAGTATAACTTGCAATGGCATATTTAATTCGTGCTAAAAGTCTATCACTTTGGTTAGATGGTGTGAAAAAATATTGTCTAACAAGCTAAAAATAGAGTTCTATTTGCAGTGTATGTTTGTTAAGTGATAAAAGCAGTTTTCACGGAGCTGCGAGCGGTCGCACTAGACGCAGCTGCCGCCCCGCCCCGCGCTCCGCACCTCCACCCGTCCCGCCGCACCCCGCGCATACCCCGCGCGTGTCGGGCTTTCACAGAGTAACCAGACAGATATGTAAATCTAATAAGTATATCAATGTCTAATTGGTTTTGTCTCTCAGATGCTGTAAGTAGGTATCGAAGAAATATTTTCTTTTACAATATGATTTTCTAGTTTTTAAGCGTTGACGTATACTTTAGAATATGTAGGTATTTTAATTGATATGAATGTAAGACCATCCAACTAGATTATTTTTAATGAAAATATTATACCTACTTCCCTGAAAAACCTATTAGAATCTTGTTTGTTTGGGTAATCGTTTTTGTAATTTCTTTTTGTATAAATTGAGCTTATTACATTAAATAGTGTTTAATTAAAATTATTTGTTTGTTTGCTTTATCTGAAGACTGGTTTTTTTCGCGACTTGTTCACGTGACATACCTACTTAATTTACAGTCGGGATAAAGTATCTAGATACCTAGACCGATCACTGAAAGAATTTTCATATTTAGATCCGGAGATTATCCTGTAAGGATAGGGTATCCTTATAGGGTTCCTTACATCCTAAGTTACAAATTTACCTGTACCTACCTACGTAAATGTATAATTATTTGCGTAAATATACTTACTCGTAATATTCACTTAACTTAATAAGTAATTGCTATTAATGATAATATTTTGTACCTAGTTGAAAATGAAAGTAAAACAAGCTGAAGGTATTTGTACATTTAGTCGCGTGTGCGTGTGGTAGTCTTTGACGCGGGCGGCCATTCTGGATATTTTGACGGGAAGGTCGGTCACGTGACGCGGCGGCGGCGCGCGGGGGACGGCGCGCGGGGGGCGCCGGCTAGACTCTCCAGTAGCCGCGCCGTCCGTCTGCTGCTTTGACTGCGCCGCGCGCCTCGCCCTCGCCCCGCGCCCGCACTACGTCGCCGACCGACGCGGACGCTCGACGTGTCACGAGCGTTACAGTGCCAGTGAACGCGGAGACGGAGAGATCGAGGACCTCGCTGGGACGGCGTGGATCGCGGCGGCGGGCATGGCCGCGCCGCGCTGAGGCGGGGCTCGCGCTCGCCCGCCATGGACGTGGTGGCGCCGCACATCAGCTCCGTGCTGCGCACGTACCAGGCCAGCGCGCCGCGCTCGCTGCAGGGCCCGGGCGGGGCGCTGCGCGCGCCGCCGCCGCCGCCGCCGCGCGCCGCGCCGCCCATCCCGCTGGGCCCGGCCGCCGACGCGCTGGGCGAGCGCGGCGAGACGGCGCTGGAGGGCGAGCCCGTGGCGTGCTTCAGCGTGGGCGGCGAGCGGCGCCTGTGCCTGCCGCAGATCCTCACCTCGGTGCTGACGGACTTCACGCTGGAGCAGATCAACCGCGTGTGCGACGTGCTGCAGATCTACTGCTCGCGCTGCACGCCCGAGCAGCTGCACGAGCTGAAGGCGGAGGGTGTGCTGCCGCGCTCGGCGCCGTCGTGCGGGCTCATCACGCAGACGGACGCCGAGCGCCTGTGCGCCGCGCTGCTGCACGCGCCGCGCGCCGCGCCGCGCAAGCTGGCCGGCTTCCGCGTGTACCACGAGTGCTTCGGCGGCGCGCGCGGCGTGTGCGCGGCGGCCGCGGGGCTGGTGCAGTGCGCCGAGTGCCGGGGCGTGTTCGCGCCGCGCCGCTTCGTGGCGCACTCGCACGCCACGGAGCACCGCACGTGCCACTGGGGCTTCGACTCGGCGCGCTGGCGCCGCTTCCTGCTGCTGGCGGACGACGAGCCGGAGCCCGACAAGTGCGCCGCGCTGCTGGACGAGCTGGCCGAGCGCGAGGCGAGCGAGCCGCCGCCGCCGCCGCCGCTCGTCAAGCAACAGCAGCTGCCAGTGCCGCTCAAACGGAAACAGGTCAGTCCCTTTGCTCTACACTTATACATTACTTAGTAGGTAGGTACCTAGTTAGATTAGTTTGTAGAAAATGCTTACTTCTTGATTTTGATAAGCAGGTCATCTGCTTCCTCTACACGTCTTGTACATCAGTATCTACAAATCTACAGTAGTCAAATTGATTTTTATGAAATGACTTTACTTCTTCAGTTTAATAAGCTGGTCATAAAAACCACCGGATTTCACCCTATAATCAACAACAACACCAGCTGAATTGAAACTTCAACAACCACCGCAAATCTATTGATTCTTCAACAACCACTACAAGTCCCCCAATTGAATCTTCAACAACCAACACGAGTCCCCCTATTGAATATTCAACAACCACCACCAGTCCCCCTATTGAATTTTCAACAACCACCACAAGTCCCTCTATTGAATCTTCAACAACCATTACAAGTCCCCCTATTGAATCTTCAACAACCACTACAAGTCCCCCCATTGAATCTTCAACAACCACCACAAGTCCCCCTATTGAATCTTCAACAACCACTACAAGTCCCCCCATTGAATCTTCAACAACCACCACAAGTCCCCCTATTGAATCTTCAACAACCACTACAAGTCCCCCCATTGAATCTACAACAACCACCACAAGTCCCCCTATTGAATCTTCAACAACCACTACAAGTCCCCCTATTGAATCTTCAACAACCACTACAAGTCCCCCTATTGAATCTTCAACAACCTCTACAAGTCGCCCTATTGAATTTTCAACAACCACCACAAGCCCCTCTATAGAATTTCCCACCAACACAATTTCCAAATCCAATAGGTCACAACATAAAATCTCTAAATCGATGTTCACTAATCCGTATCGCCAGAACTTTGGTAGGCATGCTCCCTTATCATGTCCAATCATTTTCGTAATTAACAAATTCCTTGCCAAAATCATTTCTAGGAATTGGCCTTCTCAAGCAAATCTCATTCTGCGTCTCATAAATTCAAATTAGAGTTAATGAAACTGGAAATTTCTATTTCCTTTATGTTCCCAAAGCAATGAAATGAGAATTCAACCTCGTTTTGGATTTGCCCATTGATTTGCCAAAAAAGTTTCAAAAAGATTGAACAAATTATCATCATGACCCTAGCCTATCTAAAAGCTATCCTTATTCTATCTCTTCCATGAATTTAGTTAGTATTGGTAGTGCTGTAGAAATGGGTAGACCCAGAAACATTAGTACATACCTAGGTACATTCTTTCTACCAGTAGTTTTAGTTTCTCTAAAAAGTCTTACGTAGAGAATTTACCGTAAAATGCGACGCAATTTTGTGTAATTTAGAGTTAACACTTGTACGTAATACAAACTTTATCTTTATTATTTAGAAATTAGTTTCAAGTTGTGAGTTCTTCACATATAAATAGACGCTTATTTTATAATCCTATACCATTGAGAAATACATGTAGCATTCTAATTAGAATCTCATTAATAAATTCTAGTGTTTTCCACTTTCATCAGACTCTTTTGAATTCCGCTCGCCGAGTTATGGCTGTATTATTCCCCATACCTATTATTCTATTAGTATAGTGCCATTGTAAGAGTAGAGAATAATAATCGGGGTTAGTGTACCTATAGACATTGACAGTCAAAGCTTTAAGCATCAGGTTTTCAAACACGTTTTGTGATGCGAATTCTTTTTCTTTTTGAATGAGAAAGAAGCGTCGCTTTAAACAAATACTGTGTGCAGGTGCTCGCTGTAAGTTTTTTTAAATAGAAACAGCGAGCAAACGAGCAGGCGGGCAACCTGATGTTAAGTGATGACCGCTGTCCATGAACATGCAGCACCAGAGGAACTGCCGAAGCGTTATTATAGTCCACCCCTTGAATTAAACCATGTTGTAATCTAGTGGTGTAGTGTAGTTTTGAGTAAACAAAACTTACTGGGGTAAGTGGTTATGTCAGTATGGCCGTTTACAGGCTTCAGCTGTGGCTAGTTACCACCGTGTCGGCAAAGCTGTACCTACCTACCGCCAAGCGATTTGGCGTTCTGGTAAGATTCCGCTTAGAAATCTAACTGACATACCCCTTCCAAGTTAGCCCGCTTCTAACTTAGACTGCATCATCAATTACAGTACGCGGCAGAAAGTAATGTAGGTACATCGACATTAAGAAGGAGATAGCAGATTTGTAGAGCACTGTCTCTATCGTTGAAACCGACAAAACGTCATAGGTATGAGTGACAGAGATAACGCTCTACAAAGCCGAATTGTCATTTTAAAGGCCGATGTACTAGACTTTCTGCCGCGTACTATACCACCAGATGAGATCGCAGTGAATGGCTAACTTGTAATTGAATAATAATAAAAACAAGGAGGGGTAAGTGGGTTTAGTAAAAGAAATTACCTTATCTCTTCCAAGTCAGTCTGCTACCATTTTCATATTGAAATCGAAGATATTGAAGGTCGCTTGCAGCTGAGCTTTGCAAGTGACACAACACCTCAATACGGAGATTAGGACAGCGCTCCGTTAACACCTTGGTAGCCTATGCTTGGAGTTTCTCTACGTGATCAAATCAGAAATGAGGAGATCCGTAGGAGAATAAGAGTAACCGACATAGCTCAACGGGTTGCGAAGCTTAAGTGGCAATGGGCAGGGCACATAGTTCGTACTACCGATAGACTTGGGGTCCCAAGGTGGCGACCTCGCACCGGAAGACGGTGTTGGAAGACCCCCACTAGGTGGACGGACGACATCAGACGAGTCGCAGGCAGCCGCTGGATTCAGGCGGCGCAAGACCGTGTTGTGTGGAAGTCCCCTGCAAGAGACCTATGTCCAGCAGTGGACGTCTTATCGGCTGATGATGATGATGATGATTTGAATTTAAAATATCCAGCCAGTTCGTCACGCGTGCGCGACGACGCAGGGATGCGTCGAGCGCAAACTCACGCAACAAATCGGCACACACGTGTTTACCGCGGCGTAATTACACGTCTGTGCCTGCGTCTACTTATCTACACGCTTTCATTGCGAGCCGATCGTCAGACACGCCACTCCTATTGAGGTCACTTTCTGAACATGCGTTATTGTGGTTATTATTTGTATGCTTGGGAGTTGCCGCCTATTTGGAGACTCCATAGCTCAACGGTTTAAAAGAAATGGATGAAAGAATTTCAATCGTTTCAACTTTCAGTTCTATCCGTTGCACTGTCGTACCAAATCCTAGCACAAGTAGTGAGAAAGGAGAATATTAGGTCGGCAGCATATCACAATAAGCCGTTAGTGGTATAGACGATTGTTCCCTATTCGAGAGATAGGGTGTTTGATCCCGGGTACCTCTAACTTTTCGGAGTTATGTGCGTTTTAAGCAATTAAATATCAGTAATTGCTTTAACATTGGTGAAGAAAAACATTGTCAGGAAACTTGCATGCCTTAGAGTTCTTCTAGTTCTCAAAGTTGTATGAAATCTGCCAATCCGCCTTGGCCAGCGTGATAGACTATGGCCTGAGAGTAGACCCAGCCCCCCGATTGTGTATGAAAAACGTATTCATTGTTATCGTAATCGTCAAAAACTTCTGCCCTCTGATTGGTTGATTCGCTGTTTACATTTTTTCACAGCCAATCAAAGGGCAGAATTTGTTGACGATTACGATAACGATGAATACGTTTTTCTTACACAATTGGGGGGCGTGCTCGGTAGTGAGCTGGCAATGGGCTGATCATGATAATGATGACATTCTATTATAATCATTTTGGTATTCAGAATACCACTACTGAACTAGAATGAGGGAACGCTTGGTTTGATCCTGAATAGCCGATTATGTCAAATTTAGGCTATAGTGTCGTGAAACCAAAGAAAAATAGGGCTACCTAGCGTTAAATGTACTAACATTTGACGCCTGTCAGTGACGTCGAAACCTTTTGAACGACGTTTTGATGGAAGTTCCCTAACTGCCGTGAACTGTGACATCACTGAAGCAAGTCGACGGCAACAGACTTCGCATTTTAAGCATCTTTCTTTCTTTACTCTGGGCTGGTTTTCGCACTCAAACGTTTCCGTCTGTCGTGCATTACCGCATCCCGCTGAAGTCTTCACTCTAGCCATCCAAGCTCGCTCCAGAAGCCGAGTAGACCGCCCAGTTTGCCGAGGGCTTCATGGAGTGAGGTTGGAAATCTCAAATGGCGTTCGCGTTGTTCTACCACGTCCGTGCACTCTAGGAGCACGTGCGTCGGTGTTTCATCGACCTCCATGCAGACCCTGCACAGAGGACTGTTGGTGACACCTATAACGAAAGGTTGTTGAGTGGACTATGCCCTGTGATGAGTCCCACCACCTTCCTAAGTTTACCTCTGTCCAGGCGGAGTAGTTTGTCTGTGTTTGGGAAAGCCTATTTGGCTTGTCTGCAGTCTGTTGTGTTTGCCCATAGTTGGGAATGCTCTTTAATTGTCAGTTCATGCAACCAGGTTTTATACTCACTGAAGGGTAAGTATATAAAATAAATAAAAGTCGTCTTTCGCGCGATAAGTTCGAGTATATAATAGTGAAATTGTACAAAAATGACCTCAATACAACCCGCTCCGTCCGCCGAGTGCCGACTCAGCGACGCCGGGTGCCAAGCAAACAAATTATATCTATTGCCATTGCAATTTAGAACGTTTGATAAACCTACTAGCTGATGCCCACGACTTCGTATGCGTGGATTTTGTTTTTTCAAAATCCCGTAAGAACTCTTTGATTTTCCGGGATAAAATGTAGCCTATGTCACTCTCCAGGTCTTTGCCAATCACGTCGATCCGTTGCTCCGTTACGACGTGATTGAAGGACAAACCAACAAACACACATTTTCGCATTTATAATATGGGTAGTGATAGCCTACCAAAATGTTCATACGCCATATTATCTACACATCATATCTACCACACGGATGTATACAGTCAAATACATTTTAAGTAGGTGTAAGTACACGGTTTTTTGGAGACACTGATAGCGAACACTGATGTCTGATAATAATACATTACAAGGCTTTATAAAAGCTATTGATAACAGAAATATTCACGAATAACAATTTGTCACTGATAAGAAGGTCACGTCGCTATCAGACATAGGGAACTACTAGTCAGTGGCGTGCACAGGGTTTGAAGCCAGGGTAGGCATTAGTTAGGTAGGAACCTGTTTACTGGCAGGTCATAATGAAAAATATGCATTGAGCTATACAACTGGGGTAAGCAGTGCATTTATGCCACTATGACGCCTGCACGCCACTGCTTCTAGTGCTATAAATGTCTGTAATAACTAAGCGCCACATAGCATTTTGCTTTTTTAGGGTTCTTTACCTCAAAAGGAAAAAGGAACCCTTATAGGATCACTTCGTTGTCTGTTTGTCTGTCCGTCTGTCATGTTTGTCATAAAAACCTATAGGGTACTTCCCTTTGATCTAGAATCATGAAGTTTGGCAGGTAGGTAGGTCTTATAGTACAAGTAAAGGAATAAATCCGAAAACCGTGAATTTGTGGTTACATCACAAAAAAAAAGTTCATGGGCAAATAATTAGTATTTTCAACTTCCAAAGTAAGACTACTATACCAAGTGGGGTATCATATGAAAGGGCTTTACCTGTACTTTCTAAAACGGATTTTTATTTATTTTTATGCCAAATGTCGAAAAAATATGATTGTAGTACGGAACCCTTGGTGCGCGAGTCTAACTCACACTTGGCCGGTTTTTTAAATAAAAATAGCGATCCAACGAGCAGGTGGGTCAACTGATGTTAAGTGATTACACCGCCCATGAACATTTGCAGCACCTGAGGAACCGCCAATGTGTTGCCGGTCCTACAAATATTAGCAAAACATGTCTCCAGAACAATCTATAAACCTAAATCCTAAACACTGAGAGAAACGTTATCTCCTTCCAAAAGGAAGAACTTTTCTTTTACCGATTTACTACCGAAACTGTAAAATTTCTTATTTTAAGCTTTTTAGTGTACGTAGTCATTGCTTGATACCTAAAATATCAATTCACCATCAGAAATTCCCAAATCCCCACGGCTTAGGAGTTCAGTACCTTGCAGCATCAGCATTGAGGAGTTGGGATCCGAAGTTCAATGGTGTAGTCTATGCTTGGCACCAAAAATTATATTGCTTCATCCGTAGTTCCTGAATCACTATATTAGGAGTGCTGTACCCTACATCATCAGGGTTGAGGAGTTGGGACTTGTAGTTCAAGCATAAAGTCGTTGCTTGGTACCTACAACATTAATTCACTATGAACATTTCCTGAATCTTGTAACTTAGGCGGCCCGTAACCCTGCAGAATCAGGATTGAGGAGTTGGATACAGAAATTTAAATGGGACCAACCACCTTAACATCCTCTGTTGATTAAAAAAAATTGCAAATCGGTCCAGAAATCTGGAAAAAATCGATGTACATACATAAAAAAAGTCGAAAAAAAAGCAGGCCGAATTGAGAACCACCTCCTTTTTGGAAGTCGGTATAAGAGCAAAGTAAAAACTTTATAAAGACATCAGATGCAGTTTAAATTAAAGGTTTATTTATTTGCATCCTCTTCCGAGTTCTGACCTCCTAATTACGTACTTAATTAAAATTGGATAACCGTAAAAGTACAAACAAGATCTGCGCCAAACACAAAAGAACTTCAAATAATTATAATACCTACATGATTCATCATTGCTATGACGTATCTAATAAATATTCATACTATTACATCGTTAATGCTTAAAAAACAAGTTGGAACACATAACGATAATATTATAAACATAAGCTTTTTTGTTACAAACAATAATAAAACCAGGCGTAAACTTCACTGCAATAGAGTCGCTAGAGTCCGAAATGTAGCTCTTATTTACATAGTTGTAAGGATTGAAATACAAGAGCACTTTGAAGACAAGTTCAAGCCCATGCATACGGTCATTAATATGCAATTACAATACGGTTGCATGTACGGAATGTATCACTGAGTGATCACAGGCTGGTGTGGCGAACACGTTTGTCTGTTACTGAGAAACTCATGAAAGAAGTAGAATATTTTACTGTCGAAAAGCTAAGCTGATTCCTAGTTCCATGATAGAAATACCTAGAAAGTAGAAACCCTTTATTTCAGAAAAGCTTCTATAAAGCTTTTTCGTTCTAAGAGTGTATTCAGATGTCAGAGCGCCTTACGTTCAAACATTTATATACAGCTCTCGTTAGAGAGTAGTATATTCCTTGATTATTATGTGTGGCTGTGGCTGTGTGTTTACAGATTTTCGTAAAAATACGTACTTCACTATTCTACTTTCAAATTCAAGTAACACGGGAGATTTGCATAAACCCGTGTATCTTTGAAACCTATTTGAAACCATTATAGTGTGTTAGTACTTACGGATATTATTATTCGTAGATTAGTACAGCTATTTCAAACAAAAATCGTGTTATATGAAGCTGCCATTTGTAATAGACACTATACATCAAGTTGTAATTATTCCTCCAAGGTTGTAACTTGTAACCAAAAACGAATTGCAATTTGCAGCCTTCAAAGATTTTTGTTTGGAATGTCCCTACACAAAATAATGTCGTTGTTCGAAATTTATATTTTTCAAAGAGATACCTTCAAATCTCCAATTTTAAATGCTCCATTTCTGTCTTGACTCCGTAGCGTACAGCAGAAGAAAAGTACTATTAAAATAAACCGAGAATTGAGTTTTTATCTGGCTGGCCATTTTAATTTTTTCCTACTCAGCATTTCGCAGGGTCTGTTTTTAATTCTTGACAAGCTGCCAGCTCTTTGCCACGGCTTGATTGCCGTTACTTCCGCATCCCGCTGAGAATTAAACCACTAGCACTTTATTATTTTACTCGGCATTCAGAATTAAATTGTATAGTTAACTTTGTGTCTCTGTGGCTATCTGATATGTAAGGAAGTGGTATGACTGAGCATTCATACAGTCTGAATATGATCATGTAGATCACTTAAACTCAGGACTCAGACCATAAGAGAGGATCTACAGAAGATTCCTTGATGTAATTTTCCAAAAAAGGTAACAACAATATGAGGGTTCTGCGATTCCTAAAGAATTTCCTAAATACAAACCGTCCATAAAAGGAATTTTCTGCCAGCAAATGATCTTGCGATTAAACCCTAACGATCATCTCACTCTCTTTATTATATAAATGGCGAATAAAGTGACAATCACCTGATGTTAAGTGATTAAAGTGATTATAACATTTGTAGCACCAGAGGAACCGCCCACTGTTGCTTGCTTTCAGGAATTTCTTGACCTGCCCCTGGAATAACCTCTAAGAGCATATGAGACAATTTGACTTAATTCTCCAGAAAATTCTCATTCTTTTCAAAAAAGATAATATTAGTGCTTACCTAGGTGCACTTGAAGTCACTTAAACTGTTAAAAAAGACAACGAAAACGACATCGGCGGTGAAGGGTAAACATGGTCTAAAACTAAACGGACTAAAGGCACTCCAAGGCCTCGATAGCCAGAGGGATGCAAGTTAAAAATCTGTCGGTTGCACAGTGTTTAAACTTTGAACTGAAAACAATATGCGAACCATCTGCGTGGCACCTCAAGATTAATATTCCCCCTACGTAGAAGAAGAAGATCAAGGTGACCTAAAGTGTGGCTGGCCGAGGAGCCAGTGGAGGAGGAGAGACACCTAGGAATAATGACTAACTCATTATTCTTTTGTCTTGTGTGTGACTAGACCATTCAGCATTATTTTCATACATATTAAAGTCAGCGGCATCGTGAGCCAGAAAGTTTTTGCGGCCTGTGAGGTCAACGGAACAATTTGCAACACTTAAAATAAATTTTTTTCAGCTTGTATTTCATTGTTCAGCTGGCAACGTTCTCCTCAATTTTGCCGGGCAGTGTTTGCACTTAGTTTCACGACACGCTGCTGGTTTTCGAAGTGGTGGAAATGTTTAATCGAGTGTATAATGTTATGGCTTCGTGATTTGGTCGGCGTATTCTTTGCCTAGTAACAAGATAGGTATGGTCGACCACTAAGTGGATACCTGTGCGTTGAATTAAAACCTTATTTATTAGGTGTTAGAATTCAAATTGCTATGTCTCCAGGTTGTTCTGCATAGTTGTTTATAGACGCGAGGGCGACAAGCCGGTCAAAGCGGTTTTAATTTAGTGCTATATTTATTATTTCGCAGGAATGTAATGTTGTTGTAAAGAATAAAAATATTTGCATAAAATAAATGCCAGACTATGACCATGCTTATTAATTAGAAAATCCAGTATCTACCTAAGTGCGAGTCGAACTCGCACACAAAGAACTTCCATACCATCGTACAAGATATATTACACTTTTATGTGCAACACTGCAAGTTAATTACGCCAATTATTATGTGATACCTATAGTAAACAAATTACTTGTTCAACACACTTTATTTATTTTTGTGACGTAACCACAAATTCACGGTTTTCGGATTTTTTCGTTTACTTCTGCTACCTACCTGCCTTTCATGATTCTATGTCAACGGGAGTACCACATATGGTTTGATTCCCTATTCTTGACAGATACGGCAAACAGACAACGAAGTGATAAAGGTTCCTTTTGAGGTAAGTAACCCTAAAAACGAGAACTACACTCCATCCGTTAATTATACGCATATCGGCTCTCTTGGTCACGTGAACCGAGTTTACGCTATGCCTCTCGAGAGAGAGAAGATCACGCTATAGAAAGAGAAGTGTTTATTAAATTTTAGGCCGCAGCGTTGTGTGAGCTGAACTGTACGTTATTGCGTCGTAACAAGAGACACTATGTATTACCACCAGGTAAGATTGCAGTCAAGGGCTAACTTGTGTCTGAATTTAAATAAAGTCTTTGCAGAGAGATCCTTCTGTCTTTGGAACTTGGAAGCTACTATTAATTACTATTCTGTGCTATACGTCCGAATCGCATCATATCGAGTTTCTTGCTGGTTCTTCTCGGTAGGAACGGCATTCCGAACCAGTGATAAATTAAATCTACCTCATACCTGACTATTCATAAGCACTTGTAAAAAGTTTACATCAATAAAAAACATATTCTATTCTCTATTCTATTAAGTACTGTTTCAAATAAAAGTGTAAAATGCACCGAATAAAAGAAAATTCCTGAAACCTGGGTAATTTGCTTAACTAATTGAATGCAGGTCATACACCTCGCAAGTTTACAAAGAACTGCTGAGTAATTAGTATTTACAATTCACCACGCCTGGATCGCTTGCTTTAGTGCCCTAGCTCACCAAGACACCAGTGGTGGCGCAACCAGGTCGCGCTGCCAACAAAATGTGTGTACTATACAGCTTTATGGAGGGTACCTCAACAGCGGAGTGATTCGCTAACTCAGCAATCATTATTAAATGAAAGCGATCAAAAACTCATTTGACATTGTTTGGTAAGTACTACATTGCTGCTTTATTGAGCGATATTTTAAGTTTAAAATGAGTCTGCTGGGAGACTTGGCTAGTAACTAGTTACCACCCTACCGGCAAAGCCGTACCGCCAAGCGATTTAGTGGTCCAGTACGATGCCGCGTAGAAACTGAAACCAAGCGGACACCAGATGAGGTACCCTCAATAGAGCTGTATACATTGTGTAGGTAGCGCGACATGCCCCACGGTTGTGTAAGAATAACGTATTCATCGTAATCGACAGCAAATATTGTGCCCCTTGATTGGTTGAATTTCGCTGTTCATCATTTTTTTTACAGCCAATCAAGGGGTAAAGTTTGCTAACGATTACGATTAATACGTTTTTCTCACACAATCGCGGGGGTTGGTTGCGTTGCGCCACTAGTGTCCTAGTGAGACAGTGCACTTAGTGAAGGAAAAACGTCGTGAGGAAATTTACATCGATGGGAAATCTACATTTAGCGGACGGATTCCGCTTCTTGGTGGAAAGTGATTATACGTCTGCTAATCTGATGCTAGGCACAAAACTGGAACTCCGCACGGATGTGTGCGTACAGTTTCGTTACAATGTTGAATAGAAAATGGTGTTAATTTGCGGTGATAGCCACCACAACAGAGTGAACTAGAGTGAGCGAACTCTCGGTGTGATCCTGAATCGACGATAAGTCAAATATTAGGCTATGGTGACGTGAAATCATAGAAAAAAACCGGCCAAATGCGAGTAAGACTCGCGCACCGAGATGGTTCCGTACTCGGGTATTTTTTTTTTCGACATTCTGCACGATAAGTCAAAAACTATAATGCATAAAAATAAATAAAAATCTGTTTTTGAATGCACAGGTGAAGCCCTTTCATATGATACCCCACTTGATATAGTTATCTTACTTACTAAAATACTAATTATTAGTTCATGAACACATTTTAATTTTTTGTGTGTGATGTAACCACAAATTCACGGTTTTAGATTTTTCTCCTTATGTCTGCTATAAGACCTACCTACCTGCCGAATTTCATGATTCTAGGTCAACGGGAAGTAAGTTTAAGTAAGTAAGTTTCTTGACAGACTAAAATAGGGCTACCTTCGTCAAATGTAGTAACATTTGACGCCTGCCAGTGACGTCGAAGCCTCAACGTTTTGTCAGAAGTTCTCTTTCGTGAACTGTGTCTACAAACCACAATAAATAACTACTCGGTTATATTTTAACCTCGGTCTCCTATTTGGTGGGGTTGAATCCCGAGCAAGCATCTCTTTTTTCTTTCTCTCTTTGCTATAAAGTCCTTTTCAGTCACATTTCCAATACGGCGATTCAATCAGCTTGAACGGATTCGTCATAGGAATTGTAAATATCCGAATCAATTTGGTTGTCATTTTGCAACAAAGTAACGCGCCAAACGCGCTGCGGGGTGCCCTGCCAACAACAAACGTATTTACAACTCACGATATTGTATCGATTTATCGGACGAGGATATAGGTAATCGACTAATCTTCTAATTATATAAAAAGAGAAGGTGACTAACAGACTGACTGATCTATCAGCGCATAGCTCAAACTACTGGATCGGGTTGAAATTTAGCATGCAGAGAGCTATTATGACGTAGGCATTCGCTAAGAAAGGATTTTTGAAAATTCAACGCCTAAGGGGGTGAAATAGGTGTTTGAAATTTGTGTAATCCACGCGGACGAAGTCGCGAGCATAAGCTAGTCTCATTCTAAAGGTCGATGTACAATATTGCTGGCTACTGTAGTCTGTACGTAAACTTAAAACGAAGGTTCCAAAGGTGGCCTTGTCTGAGAAGAAGCCCACAATAAACTCAGCAGAGTTGATGTCGTGTCGTAAGTCGTAACTCGTAAATATAAAAGACTCTCGGAAAATATTATGGCGCGCACTATACTACACCGACCGGTTTTAGAAAGGTCTGTCAAACGAACAGCGTTAAATTGGGTAAATACAGACTGCTCTAAAAACCTAGTGTAATGTTGTGATGATGAATAGATACAGATTCTAATTGACTTGTGGTCAAAATGAGGCCTAGGCTATCTGTGTCAAATGTCAGTGCTTCCGAAGCACAAACAAACAAGAATAATAGGAATTTTAGAGCGTACACCCGTATAGCAAGACCAGAATCTCATGGCAAATAGGCATTGGCAAATTTTCGGCATAATCACAATGTATTAAAAAAATAACTATGACTGAGTAACAATATTCACCAATACTAATACATAGGAGTACAGTAGGTACCTACTTTGGGGTTTAATTTCCGTATTTTTCATGAGATTCTGTTCCACCTATAACAGTATACTACGCAGCAGTTGCAATGCAGCTCCTTCAAGCGGGGCTTACTAACCTAAAACAAATTCCAACCAAAGTTTTGTATACGTGTTTGGCATTGCTAGATGTATTCATTGACAAAAACAAGTCTACCAAAACCTCAAATCGGATAGCCAGAGTCATCACCATCATCATCATCATCATCATCGTACTCTGCAGTACTCTGTGAGTATCCTGTGTACTATGTACATGGGGTGTTTGTGGAGTACAGTGTTGCTAAATTTGGAATTTCATTTTTTTTATTTTTTTTTTATTTAGATACAAGTTAGCCCATGACTGCAATCTCACCTGATGATGCCTCACCTCAGTCTAAGATGATAGCGGGCTAACCTGGAAGGGGTATGGCAGTTTTGAGATTTTATGTGATTCTGGTTTACCAGACAGGTTAAAATGGCAATCGGGGAGGGAACGCCCCGCACACCCGCACAGCCCCTGCACTAACCCGGTGCGGGCGAGCGCGGGTGGTGTGCGGGGTGTCCCCCGCCTCACACTCCAATTGCAATCAATAGCTCAACCGGTAAAGGAGTGGACTGAAAACCGAATGGTCGACGGTTCAAACCCCGCCCGTTGCACTATTGTCGTACCTACTCCTAGCACAAGCCAGACGCTTAGTTGGAGAGGAAAGGGGAATATTAGTCATTTAATATGGCTAATGTTCTTAAAAAAAAAAAAACTCAACCTGTCGCGGACTATACTTGTGTACAAACTTACACGTGACACGAGCACACGAGTAGATAATATAGACCGAGGGGAAGCTTCATACTAGCGGCTGGCTGTAGGTTCACTTAGCGCAGCTCACGCACACCACGACGTGTCACGGACGCTCCGTTTGCCGCCAAACTGGGCGCACGGAGCGTCCGTGGCACGTCGTGGTGTGCGTGAGCTAGTGTGAAGCTTCCCCTCTGGTCTATAATATCTACTCGTGTGACACGAGGCAATGCATATTAGGTATTTCGCTACAATGTAGATGATATGCGAAGCCATAGCTCATAGGCGATAGATCACACGTGTCGATTGATATCAAGTTCGTTGATCTAGGCTAAGCATAACTATGTTGTAGGCTATAGGCATTTAAGAGCGGTTACAGACTAGCGTTTTTTCTGCGTGTATTAGCGTGTATTAAATGCTAGTTATCGCGTACGCGCTTACACGCGCGCTGCATTTCCTACCTATCTGCCAAACATTATTAACCTAGTTAACGGGAAGTACCCTCCAGGGTTCTTTACAGACAGACAGACAACGAAGTAATCCTATAAGGGTTCCGGTTTTAGGGTTCCGTACCTCAAAAGGAAAAACGGAACCCTTATAGGATCACTTTGTTGTCTGTCTGTCAAGAAACCTACAGGGTACTTCCCGTTGACCTAGAATCATGAAATTTGGCATGTAGGTAGGTCTTACAGCAGACATTCGGGGAAAAATCTGAAACCCGTGAACTTGTGGTTACATCACAATAAAAAAAATTAATTGTGGTCATAAACTAATAATTAGTATTTTCAATTTTCGAAGTAAGATAACTATATCAAGTGGGGTATCATATTATGAAAGGTCTTCACTAGTGCATTCTAAAACAGATTTTTATTTATTTTTATGTATCATAGTTTTTGAATTATCGTGCAGAACCCTCGTTGCGCGAGCCTGACTCGCACTTGGCCGGTTTTTCCTTTTGAGGTACGGAACCCTAAAAATTCTACGGATTTACATGACATTCAGATGTCATTCTAGAGGTTATCACAGCATCGTAGTTGTGGAGCTTATGAAGCCACGCGTTTAAAGAAAATAGTTTTTTGCCTCTTTGATAACAGTCTGAATTTACAATTGGGAGTGGGATCTACTATCTATTCATATTTAAATGAAATGTTGTTTATTTTGGGACGGCCTATTTTTAGGGTTGCCTCCTTTTTAGGGTTCCGTACCTCAAAAGGAAAAACGGAACCCTTATAGGATCACTTTGTTGTCTGTCTGTCTGTCTGTCAACAAACCTACAGGGTACTTCCCGTTGACCTAGAATCATGGAATTTGGCAGGTAGGTAGATCTTATAGCTGACATTTGGGGAAAAATCTGAAAACCGTGAATTTAGGGTTAGATCACACAAAAAAAAATTAAATTGTGGTCATACTAATAATTAGTATTTTCAACTTTCGAAGTGAGTGACTATATCAAGTGGGGTATCATATGAAAGGTCTTCACCTGTACATTCTAAAACAGATTTTTATTTATTTTTATGCATCATAGTTTTTGAATTATCGTGCAAAGTGACGAAAAAATACGACTGTAGTACGGAACCCTCATTGCGCGAGCCTGACTCGCACTTGGCCGGTTTTTTTAAATTACTACCTACTAAGCGGTATCTTATCACTTGTCTGTTGTCGGTAAATATGTTATCGTCGGCAATTTGTGTAATCTTAACAAAATAATTTAAATTACGTACTTATTTACCCACTTACTTTTACGTAACCTCTTTAGTTTACTCAGTTTTACTCAAGGGTTGTACAGTACGCGTCCAAAAGTGATGAACATCGGCCTTTAGAATGACATTTCATATTTGTAGAGCGTTGTCTCTGTCACTCATACCCATATGACGCTTTATCTGCTGTGTCCTAAAAGATCGATGTTCCACTTTTAAATTGTAATGCAACAGGATGATGATTGATGAATACCTACTAAGTACTAAGTAACCCATACTTAAATATTATAAATGCGAAAGTGTGTCTGTCTGTCTCTCTGCTGGGCTTTCACGGCCCATTTGTTCAACCGATTTTGAAGTGGTACAGAGATAGCTTGCATCCCGAGAAAAGACATAGGCTACTTTTAATCAAACAGTTCCCACGGGATTTTTAAAAACCCAAATCCACACGGATGGGACGGAGTCGCGGGCCTCATCTAGTATTATTATAGATGCGTTAAATCGTAAAACTGTAATTTTAGTCTTTCCTTCAATCACGCCGAAACGAAGCAACGTGCAACGGGTCGAAGTCATTTTTTTGCATGGATATACATACATAGTTAAACACCTGGAATGTGACATAGGCTACTTATTGTGCCAAGCAATAAAAGAGTTCCCACAGAATTTTTAAAAATCGCCGCGTATAAAGTTGCTGCCACCATAGTCTAGAATTAATAAAATTTTGAGTTTAGATCATTCAAAACTTTGCACGGATGCTGCAGCGTTACCGTGCACTTGTCTGATAGATCTCTTAGAGCGGGAATTTGACAACTGGCTAATTTTAAATGTCGGAGTAGATATGCGCGCACGCATATAAATAAAACTCGACAGTCTTGATGAAAATGGACAATATTACAATCACTAACTATAACTACCCATAATATAATAAATGCGAAAGTGTATATTTTGTTGGTTTGTCCTTCAATCGTGTCGCAACGGAGCAAAAGGCAGATGTCATTTTTTGCATGGTCATAGTTGGAGGTCTGAAAAGTGACAGACTACGTTTTATCCCGGAAAATCACCAATTCTCATGGATTTTTGAACAACCTAAACTCACGCGGACGAAGTTACGGATTCTAGAATAATTACAATTTTAGATAAAAACTTTACATGGATGCCGCAGCGTTATCGCCTACTTGTCTGATAGATCTCTTAGAGCGGGAATTTGTCAACTGGCTAATTTTAAATGTCGGAGTAGATATGCGCGCACGCATTATAAATAAAACGCGACAGTCTTGATGAAAACGGACAATATTAATTATGTGTTTTATTCGCTTGACCGTTCTGCGCTGCGTGCGGTCTTGATCATTAACTTATGTAGACATTTAATTAACATAATAGATGTTTAAAATTGTAATGTTCTAGTAATAAAAGCAGTGATAGCCTAATGGTTGAGACTTTGGCTTCCTAGTCGGGAGTCCGGCGCGCGGGCTGATTATGTAAAATGTTGCAGTAGCGACAGCAACGCGACAGCAGTAGCAATGCGACAGTTCATACATTGTCCGATAGAGGGTGAACTAGAGCTCGATTGCTATCTCTCTCTTCTTCTTCTTATTTTGCTTTGTGGCTATTGCTGTCTCTCTGTAGCCGCTGTTACGTGTGACGTTTGACAGCAATGATCGCGAGCGCCTGTCGCGAGATTCGTAATCACCCCGCCGGGTTAAATCCGGAGTCCGGACACACTTTCGCATTTGTAATATTAGTATGGAATATATGGGTGTATGTTTCCCGATTACTCGAAGACGCCTGGACTAATTCTGAAAATTCTTTTTTGTTTGAAAGGGTATACTTCCAATGTGGTACCATATAAATTTGGTGAAGATCAGATGAACATCTTCGAAGATAGATAATGAAACTAATCAAAGGATAAGAGTAAAAAAATCTATTGTTTACTAAGATATAAGTAAGAAAGATCGCGAGCAACTCGCTCTGTGTACTTATATCTTAGTAAACAATAGATTTTTTGGACTATGTGCGATTGTAAGGTAGCATTTTTAAGATTAAAAGATAGCTTTTTTTTAGAACACCCTACACTGCGCGTGGCCCGCTACGCACTTGGCCGGTTTTTATAGTTTTGTCTCCCTATGCCCTGTCCTGTCGCATTCCTCGCTGCAATTGGATTGGCCTCATGATCGGGTCCCATATATGGACGGAGCTAGTCTATGCTTACCTTCAGTCTGTCAGCCCTGTCACAAATAATGTATTCCGTACTAAAATGCAATGGTTGCATCCAGTTTTCTTACGCATCAGCGGCTCTGACGTCACGTCTCGGCGGCCATGTCGTTGCGCCGTCTGCGCCCGCGCCGGCCCCTCCCCGCGCCCCGCTGTCTGAGAGAACGGTTGACCAGTGACCTTGTCGCTTCCTCTGTCGCACACCTTCGGAACGAGCGGGACGGAATGCGCCATAAGGACTGGTGTGGAAATAAGTTGTTTTTGAGCACGTTGATATACAAAATAATAAGATACTGTGCATCATTATCAAACGATAGATGTCCACTGCTGGACATAGGTATCTTGTAGGGACTTCGTTTTGCGCCGCCGGAAACCAGCGGCTTCCTCGACGACTCGTTTAATGTCCTAAGTAGGTGGTCCTCCAACGCAACGCTGAGCGATCCGATACGATGCCGTGTAGAAACCAAAGGGGCATGGGCATAATAAAAATTGTCATATATCCCTTCCAGGTTAGCCCGCTTCCATCTTACACCGTATCATCAGTCATCACTAATCACACCTCACCAGTGGCCCTACCGCGGTTGTTTGACAGCTACAATGTCACGATCGCAATCATCTCTGATTGGTTAATGCTCGCTCACTATTGGCCACAATGCATTGTTGCACCAAGAATCGCACAAATTCAGCCAATCAGAACAATTGAGATTGTAATAATGATTGATGCAGGTTTTAGACAATCGCCCTACAGGTGAGATTGCAGTCAAGGGCTAACATGTATCTGAATAAAAATATTTTTTCTTTCTTTAGCATGTCTTTGTTTCTTATATCATTGGGTGTTACACGAAAGGTTTTCTTGTGTTATTTATTTGAATGTTTTTCGCGGCGTAATATGGGCAGTCTGTGGTCTTTGTTGTGGTAGGGGGTAACGACCTTGACGGCCGCGTCGCCGCGTGGCAACCGCGCGATTCGTGCTCCGACTGTTTTACCACTTTACATCACAACAACACCGCCAAATTGAGACGATTGTACATTTTTTCTAATTTGAATGAAAATTATGGTGCTATCTAATACGGATGTGGATTGTGGACTAATTTAGTTGCATCGATATAAATGACAAGATATACCCAAGCGAAATTACTAATGAACGACCCGTTTGAAAACCAGACGTCACTGAGGTTGCATTGGTGCTAAATAAACATTTTAGGACCAATGAGTCGGTGCCATTTTGCTTGTTCAATGGCCCTGTCCTTACGAAGTAATATATATGTCAAAGGACGATTGTATGTAAGTATGTATGTATGTATGTATGTATATTGCATATACTTTATTGCACCACAGAAACACAAATGACAGGTTACAAAAAGAAATCTTAATAAGTAGGTACAAAAAGGCGGTCTTATCGCTAAATAGCGATCTCTTCCAGACAACCGATTGTAGATTTTTTCTAACTTGGATGGAAATGGTGCTATCTTATACGGATGTGGACTAATTTAGTTGTATAGTCTGTAAAAAAACCTGCCGAGTGCGAGTCAGACTCGCGCACTGAGGGTTCTGTACTCGGGTAGTTTTTTGACATTTTGCACGATAAATCAATAACTATGTAGGTATTATGCTTAAAAATAAATAAAATCTGTTTTAAAATATACAGGTAAAAAGCCCTTTCTTATGATACCCCACTTGGTATAAGTTATCTTACTTTGAAAATTGGAAATACCTACTAATTATTTATTCATGACCAATTTATGTTAATATGCGAGACATAGACCCCAAAAATGCGACATACATAACTTATTCCTTAAAAAAAATTATATTATTTTATAAATACTAGCTTTGCAGGATTGACTCATAACCCAACCATTGCTAGCCTAGGACTTAGCAAAGACACAGTGGAAGCTGATGCTAAATTCAATGAAATATATCAGAAAAATTGGCCAGAACATTTAGCAGTATTTACAGATGCTTCCAAATTATCTACTAATGGGTGTGTCGGTATAGCTTGTTGGATTCCAAAATATAAAATAACTTTACAATATAAATGCCCCCCAGAAACAACGGTATTCACTGGAGAGTCTATCGCCATTTTAGAAGCTATCCTTTTTATAGAATCCCATAACAATCATTAGTACTGACAGACTCCTTAAGTTGCCTCCAAGCACTTAAAGGAAACCCCTTTCGTAGTAGAGCACTTATCTCCACCATCTTTAAAATCAAAGAAACCCTATATTCCTGCCACCAAAAAGGTCTATCTGTCACATTGGCTTGGATACCAGGTCACACTGGTATAAAAGGTAATGAGAACGTGGATGCCTATGCAAAGCTTGCCACTGAGACAGGTTCCCTTTCTCACTATATGAACCATACTCAGGATTTGCGAGCTCTTGCTAAAATCGACCTTATCAACTCATGGACTGCATTGTGGATTGAATCAAAATTGGTCAAAGGCAAATATTATGCTTCGATGCAGCCTGAAATTCCTCGAAGGCCCTGGTTCTTTTTTCATCAAAATATGGTTCGATGGGTTGCTTCAACCATCACTCGATTGCGTATCGGGCACGCCTGCACTCCAGTCCATCTGGCCAAATTGCGAATTAGGGATAACTCTATATGTGAATGCGGTTTGGACGAAGGGTCAGCTTCTCACATACTATTCTCCTGCCCCACACTCCTCCATAAGTTATATGATGTCCTCCCTCCTAAGATCCCCCGTCCTATAAGTGTTGAATGTCTATTAATGTTTGTGTTTAGTCCTTATGTAAAATTCTTATGTAAATATATTAAGTGTAACAAGATAAAAGTGTAAATATCTATTTGATCAGTCTATAGATTAACAATATTATAGTATAATGTACATAATCTCTCCTCTTGTGTTGTTGTAGGTTAACAAATACTAACAATAATCTAACTATTGTACAGCGTGTTTGGAAAATTCAATAGTATAATTCTGAAACCGAGCAACCTCCTTCGTGTTTTCTTCAATCTACGCGATATTGGCGAAGTAAATTGTGCCGTGGTGGCACTACCCAAGAAACAACAACAACATTTTATAAATTTTTTTTTGTGATGTAACCACAAATTCATAGTTTTAGGCTTCACTTCGTAGGGCCTCAAATCTCAATCCTATCAAATAGAATATCCTGTTCACAAAATGACGTAAAAAGTGTGTTGAGTATATAGATTAGAAAAAGATAGCTAGATAGAAATACTTTATTGCATACAAAAAATTACATAACATCACAAAAACAAAGAAACTAAAACTGAAGAAAAATTATTGTATGCAAAGAAAAAGATGATTGTCTAGTCTATAACAAACAGAATTAGCCACAATAACCAAAAATAAAATACAACTGAAAATCAAATCTGTGAATACTTTTTAACCGACTTCAAAAAAAGGAGGAGGTTCTCAATTCGTCGGAATCTTTTTTTGTTGTTTGAAGCAGGGCCCAGGGGCGGCTCGCTAATGTAACGTGCAATCCGTTTACACAGAACCGCTACATATATAACTTGAAGAGATAGGATATCACATAATACGGGTTCATTGACCCCGAGGGCGCGCTCCGTCAGCTGTTTACAGGACGACAACCTCCGGGAGAGAGCCTTACCTAAAATATCGAGATTTTGACGCAAATTCATACAATACCATTCTACAAAATAGTGTCATTCGAGGGTTAGTTACATGGTCCCGTAATTGGGGTACGGAACTCTAAAAAGCTAAAGAAATCAGTTTCCAACAATATTTCAGACTATATAGGCGACAGATCGAGATGGCAATCGGGGAGGGAACGCTCCACACACCCGCACAGCTCCCGCACTAACCCTGTGCGGGCGAGCGTGGGTGACATGCGGGTGAGCGGAGCGTCCCCCTACCTCATACCGTAATTGCCATCTCGATCTGTCGCCTACTATACGATGCACATCTTTTCGTTGCATACGTTTTGAGTTAGGTATTGGTATATTCACTACCCAGTACCCATATTACATTGCCGTGATAGCCTATTGGTTAGGACGTCCGCCTTCAGGAGGTCGGGGGTTCGATCCCGGGCACGCACCTCTAACTTTTCAGAGTTGTGTGCGTTTTAAGTAATTAAATAGCACTTGCTTTAACGGTGAAGTAAAACATCGTAAGGAAACCTGCATGCCTGAGAGTTCTCCATAATGTTCTCAAAAGTGTGTGAAGTCTACCAATCCGCACATGGCCAGCAGTGGCGTGCACAGTGTTCGAAGCCAGGGTAGGCATTAGTTAGGTAGGAACCTGTTTACATGCAGGTCTTAATTAAAAATATGCATTGAGCTATTACAACTGGGGTAAGCAGTGCATTTATGCCTCTATGACCTGCACGCCCCATCGTGGTAGAGTATGACTAAAACCCTTCTCACTCTGAGAGGAGACCCGTGCTCTTTAGTGAGCTGGCTATGGGTTGATCATGATGATGATTATATTATTATCATCATTAAGGGTTAAAGAAAATTTAATATTAAAACCGAAATGGCTCGGTATTGCAAAATTTTAAAACTAACTTTTATGGAGCGTCAACCTCACGAATCTAATTTTAAAATCACTAGAAGAAGAAAATATAGGAATAGGATATAATATGATACGGGTTCGTTGACCCCGAGGGCGCCTCCGTCAGCTGTTCACAGGACGACAACCTGCGGGAGAGCCTTACATTTTACACTCCGAGACGCAAATGGTTGATAGACCGAGAGGGGGGGGGGGGGGGGGGGGGGTTGGTTGGTTGGTTCGGGGTTCCGCCTGAAAACCAGCGCTGTTTTGTGTATGTGCAAGGCATACAGCATTATACTGAGTTGGGGACCATTTTCAAGGTTCCGTATCTCAAAAGGAAAAACGGAACCCTTATAGGATCACTTTGTTCCGTACTACAGTCGTATTTTTTCGACATTTTGCACGATAATTCAAAAACTATGATGCATAAAAATAAATAAAAATCTGTTTTAGAATGCACAGGTAAAGACCTTTCATATGATACCCCACTTGATATAGTCACTCACTTCGAAAGTTGAAAATACTAATTATTAGTTCATGACCAATTTAATTTTTTTTGTATGATCTAACCCTAAATTCACGACAGACAGACAGACAGACATACAGACAACAAAGTGATCCTATAAGGGTTCCGTTTTTCCTTTTGAGGTACGGAACCCTAAAAAATTGTGGTCATGAACTAATAATTAATTAGTATTTTAAATTTTCGAAGTAAGATAACTATATCAAGGCCCTATCATATAAAAGGGCTTCACCTGTGCATCCTAAAACAGATTTTTATTTATTTTTATGCATCATAGTTATTGAATTAACGCGCATAATGTCGAAAAAATACGAATGTAGTACCCTCGTTGCGCGAGCCTGACTCGCACTTGGCCGGTTTTATTTCAAAATACAAAATACAAATTTCTTTATTGCGAATATGGGTAAACAGTTGAGATGTTACAAAAACAAAAAGGAACAGCCAAATTCTGCCTATTAGCATGCAATATGTTATATTATGCTAGCATCGTGTACATAGTTCTGATAATATTACTCTCGTACATATTTTAAAAATAAGGTAAAAATGTGTCTGGTAGTGAAATATTATGTCAAATCAGAATAAAATGTCAAATAGTCGGATAAGAACAATGTTGAGTTAAAATGAGGTTATTATTCAAAATTTTAAGTTAATGTAATGGGGTTCCCATGTATATTAAATAAAAGTAAATCGTGCATTAAGTAATCATTAAATTATGCTCGATTCATTAAGGGGGTCAGTTCCAAAAGGACCCCGGATGGATTCGAAACTAGTCGGGCTAACGTCGACTAGACTCGTGAGTACAGCCGGGTGAGAGATGTGTATAACGGAAATCACTCACGATAGTTTAAACTCTAAGATAGGTTATCATATAATACGGGTTCGTTGACCCCGAGGGCGCCTCCGTCAGCCGTTTACAGGACGACAACCTGCGGGAGAGCCTTACATTTTACACTCCGAGACGCAAATGGGGGAGCTCGAAGTGAATTTGCCGGCAATCACGGGCAGATACTACGAGATAGGATCTTAGGGTTCATTGTACCTACACTTGTTTCTTCAAGGATAATATAGGTATTTTTAACTTTATAGCTGTGAAATAAATTTTAATAGGTAACAACATAACCTGCATAAAAATTGTGCAGTATGCCTAATTTATGACATTGAATATCACAATACTACCTAGTGCAGTACGCGGCTGAAAATGATGAATATCGGCCTTTAGAATGACATTTAATATTTGTAGAGCGTTGTCTCTGTCACGCATACCCATATGACGCTTTGTCGGTCTTAACGACCGAGACAGTGCTCTACAAATCTGCCGTCATCTAAAGATCGATGTTCATCACTTTTGGCCGCGTACCTTCTGTAGGTACCTACTTACTACCTACGCATCATACAAACAACAAAAAAACTTTAATCACAATAGAGGTCACTGCTCCTTGCAATATTGCATGCCGGTATGTTATTGTCGGCGCTGCCTGTGTAAATAAATTAAAACGAACTTGACAACTGACCTTGCGAGTCGCCATTGTTTGATACATGGGTTAAATGCGAGCTGCAACTCGTAAGTTCTCTTTTTATTTTTTTTATTCAGATACAAGTTAGCCCTTGACTGAAATCCCACCTGATGGTAAGTGATTATGCAGTCTAAGATGATAGCAGGCTAACCTAGAAGGGGTATGGCAGTTTTTATTAAAGCCATACCCCTTTGGTTTCTACACGGCATCGTACCGGAACGCTAAATCGCTTGGCGGCACGGCTTTGAGGGTAGGGAACTAGCCACGGCCGAAGTCCCAGCAAACCAGACCAGAAATTTAGAAATTATAAAATTCCAAACCCCTGCCAGGAATCGAACCCGGGACCTTCCACTAATAAGACCACAGCGCTAACCACTGCGCTAGGGAGGTCGTCTATTTATTAATATAACCCTTATACTATACTGTACGCGGCTGAAAGTAATGTACATCGACATTTATGTCACCCGCGCTTGCCCTAACGGGATAGCGCGGGGGCGGTGCGGGGCGTCCCCTCCCCGATTGCCATCTCAACCTGTCTCGTACTGTATAAGTGCGACCCCGACCGCCTTTGCCTCTCTGATGCCGATGAGCTGCGCCGCACTAATTGCTTCCTACAGGCCAGGGTTGTCACGTGTCCGGATTTTATCGGACATCCTATTCTGACGACTTACAGTGCGACAAGCCTCTCTTGGCACTTGAATGACATTGACAGGGGGTCGCTGTTGGAAAACAAAGGCTTAGAATATTCAAACAAGAACAAAGGGGACACTTGACGGCAACGTTAGTTCCGATTTTCGCCACGCGCCAAAGATAGCCTTGTCGCACTGTACTTTTAAGCTATGAATCGTGAATTTTATAGCACACTGCTCCGTACGATAAAAATATTAGTTGTAGATTCGACAATTTCAGAATTGATCATTCTCAAAATTTACTACAATAATTAAAGACAGTAAAAACAACAGAACAAAATATGTGTGAAGAACGACAAAGAGTTGGGCAAAAAGCATTCTTGTGTTTAATTGGTGAAGCTTTACATCGAAATGCAGTTAAAACTTCAGTACCTAGGTACAGAAAGCATAGCGCTTTTTTTCTTTCCACTTCACCTTTTATTCAAATAATATCGAGTTTAATTTTTATTGCATCTACGGAATTGTAAATCAAGTTAAATACTTTCTGTATTAAGTATTTACTTAATATTTTTAAAAGCATTTACTTAATAATTTGTTTCTTATTTTCCAGTGCAGCGAATAAATAAAATCACGATTTCTTTCTGCTTCCCTCAGCAAGATAAAATCTTAGGTTAGGTACAAACAAGTAACTTACAAGTGTCTTAGGAAGAGGGGAAAGTACCCACTTCCATTGTAGGAGACGGTGTAAGTCTTAATCCCCACTGCAGTCCTTATAGTTGGCAGCCCTACATCCGAGTCGCTCCACACACCCCACGTTTGAAGCACTTAGGGACAACTTCTAGTTTCTACCCTCATTTCAAAAGGGTATGCCGTAACGCATAAAACACTAACTTTCATAGTAAAAACCCCTATTCAGAGGCAGCTTTCAAGTTGGAAAGCCCCTCCTCACTTTATATTATACTCTGTAATATTTACTCTTTCAGCGGCGCCGGTGTGCCCCCTATGCTTCTTAAAGTACATAGATAGATACATAGTACCACTGAAGTAACATAAACAAGGGACTCTCCGTCACTTGCTCCATAGAAACAGTTCGATTCGAGCATTTAATTATCCTGATCAACCGATCACCAACTGCAACAGTTCGATTCGAGCATTTAATTATCCTGATCAACCGATCACCAACTGCAACAGTTCGATTCGAGCATTTAATTATCCTGATCAACCGATCACCAACTGCAACAGTTCGATTCGAGCATTTAATTATCCTGATCAACCGATCACCAACTGCAATAGTTCGATTCCAGAATTTAATTATCCTGATCAACCGATCACCAACTGCAACAGTTCGATTCCAGAATTTAATTATTCTGATCAACCGATCACCAACTGCAACAGTTCGATTCGAGCATTTAATTATCCTGATCAACCGATCACCAACAGTTCGATTCGAGCATTTAATCATCATGATCAACCCATCACCGGCTCACTACAGAGCACGGGTCTCCTCTCAGAGTGAGAAGGGTTTTGGCCATAGTCTACCACGCTGGCCATGTGCGGATAGGTAGACTTCACACACCTTTGAGAACATTATGGAGAACTCTCAGGCATGCAGGTTTCCTCACGATGTTTTCCTTCACCGTTAAAGCAAGTGATATTTAATTAATTAAAACGCACATAACTCCGAAATGTTAGAGGTGCGTGCCCGGGATCGAACCCCCGACCTCCGATTAGAAGGCGGACGTCCTAACCACTAGGCTATCACAGCTTCAGCATTTAAAATTATACTCGATATAATTTTGTAGACGTACTAGAAATTATGATCTCATGTGGTTTGTCTAGGAGTATCTAATTTCTTTTAGTATGACCCTCATATGATCACAGTTCTGTTAATATATTCTGATAGATCAACTCGGTCAGCCTCTGTTTCGCTAAGAAGAGATTTTATTTTCGTATCATGTTTTCAACTATTATTTTGCAGTTCCACATAATCATCATGCTTATGATTAAAAGTCGGTTATCTTCTGTTTACGAACACATGCGTGGCGGAATCGAAATGACCTATTTCACTGTATTGCGCAACGTTTATATGAGATACGGCGCTAATAAATCCAGAATCGGTTGGCTTTCGAGAAAACAAATGCGAGTGACACGATTAACGCAGCTTTTGGTTCAAGAGATTGTGGGGGCTCTGAAAGGTCAATCCAGAATCGGTTGACTTTCGAGAAAACAAATGCGAGTGACACGATTAACGCAGCTTTTGGTTCAAGAGATTGTGGGGGCTCTGACATATCAATCCAGCATCGGTTGACTTTCGAGAAAACAAATGCGAGTGACATGATTAGCGCAGCTTTTGGTTCAAGAGATTGTGGGGGCTCTGACATATCAATACAGAATCGGTTGACTTTCGAGAAAACAAATGCGAGTGACACGATTAACGCAGCTTTTGGTTCAAGAGATTGTTGGGGCTCTGACATGTCAATCCAGAATCGGTTGACTTTCGAGAAAACAAATGCGAGTGACACGATTAATGCAGCTTTTGGTTCAAAAGATTGTGGGGCTCTGACATGTCAATCCAGAATCGGTTGATTTTCGAGAAAACAAATGCGAGTGACACGATTAACGCAGCTTTTGGTTCAAGCCGAAACATGACATACGTCATTGGCGTCACGTCCGTTCCGTTTCGCCACAGAGTATATTCACTCTAATTCTAACTTCTGATTTTTTTTTATAATGGAAGTACATCTTCAAAGTTTCCCACCATGTCTTCGCCTAAAATGCGAGTGGCACGATTAACCCGTAGCCATATTTCTTCATAACCGAGAAGCCAGTGATATTTCTGTGTTCCCGCTAAAAATAAGCCGCCATTATTTTCGACTCTCGTTTGACAGATCTGGTTCGCGCTCTTTGCCAAAGCAACACGGGCGCTTTGAGATTTTTCTTCACGTAATTTTTTTTTGTCGTCGTAGATAGATAGACATATAACGTTGTTTTACAAATTATCTTACGAGTTGGTTGCAAATAATGGATTAATTTAATTTATTCTACACTAGCTATACCCGTGACTTCGTTTATTTTTATGGATTGAATTTTCAAAAACCCTTTTTTGCTGATGTCGACGTCATAATATCCTTATTTTAAAGGTGAACCGTACTTTCGACATGACAGAGAAATGGCGAAGGAGTCATTTTTTACGGACTATATTTAAAAGCAAAAGCTGACTGACTGACGTCTGACACATCTGTCAACGCACAGTTCAAACTACTGGACGGATCAGCATACGCTAAGAAAAATTTTGTGTAATCCACGCGGGCGAAGTCGTGAGCATAAGCTAGTTTTAACATAAATATGTTAGCGTGAAAATAATCTAGTTCAAAAATAAGTCAAATTGATCCGGTGACATTGACGATTAATACACCTACGTATTATTCAATGATGAAACCACTGTACTAATGACTATCACCTGTTCAGAATAAAATATTTTAAAAGATTATTAAAATATAGTTTTTATTTAAAATATAACCTTTTTATTTACAAACATATTTAAAATATTTACAGTTTATATCTATGTGACTTATCTAATTACTATATAAATCATGACTGCGTGGAATGGTGCCAAGGTGCTGGACAGCCAGGCTGATCCGTTGCGCAAAAAATGAGCCAGCCCTTCTGTCACCAGATGAGGCTATTAATCGCGGTGAAATGTCTCTTAAAAACTTTTTAGCACTAAGACTCCATGGCCCCAGGGTCTCCACGGCAAACGGCACAAAAATGTAACTCTCTATAAGAGAGGCATACTTGCGCCGCTTGCCGTTTTCAGCTGTTTCTGCTGCGGCTAATATATATAGTTGCTAGTTGAAGTTGTTTTTGCCATTTTTCATAATTCCTACACAAAGTCAAAATAAATGTCTATCGCTGATACACATGAAGGACTCGTGAATAAAA
Source organism: Maniola hyperantus (assembly GCF_902806685.2). Lineage (NCBI taxonomy): Eukaryota > Metazoa > Arthropoda > Insecta > Lepidoptera > Nymphalidae > Maniola > Maniola hyperantus. Next base: position 11,618,234 of record NC_048554.1, read on the forward strand.
AGTGGTTATGACGTATGTACGTAGACCGAAGCGATCGTTCTATAGAATGGCATTGATCAAGTGATCAATTTAAAACAAATAGAAAGGTTTTTGTTAAAGCGCCTGCAACACTTTCACAGCAAATGCGCACTAATTCGTTGCATCGTAATTTCAATGTTTACTTAATTATTTAATGGTTTTTTCAAAGTCAAAGTCAAAGTCAAATGATTTATGCAAAATAGGTAATTAATAACTCTTTTTGATGGTCAGATGTTGGATCTCTAAGATATAGTGGTGATAATTATTACGCAAACTTAAAACTAAAGCTACGAGGGTTCCAAATGCGCCCAGGTCTGAGAAGAGCCCACATACTAGTATTTCTGTTCTGCATACTAGTATTTTTCTTATTGTATACAGATAGATTATTCACTTTTAGAACTCATATTAAATATATTATTAGAATCAAATATTAATAATCTAAAATCGCACATATTATCTTTCCAAAATATGTCAGTTCATGCGACATAGTTTTTGATCTTTTTGTATTTTGTATCTTTTTGTGTTTGCATAATTTATAATTAATCATCTAGTTAGTGTAAGTGGCACTGCCGTTGCAATTAGATTTAAAAATATATAAATAATAATAATAATAATTGTGTTGTTGCAACACATTATTTATCTGACCGAGTGCTAATGGGCCGTCGCGTCTTAGACGATTATAGAGCGTGCGATGGCGCTTCCGAGGTGGGTTGATCCACAATTTTGGTACTTAAATCGTCTGCATACCAAAATATATTAACTGTCTTAATTATAAATATACAGCTCAAAAAAAAATTCGAACGGTAGTTTTAAGTTTGATATTATTTTTGAAGCGAATCAGCCAATTTGTTGGGACCAGCAAACGTCTGTAATGTAAACGTAATAATATGTATCGCTCGGCTTCTTTAATTAGCGACTAAAAAAAACTTTTTTTTTGCAGGTAAATAATATCATTTTATGGTCTTCATGCTGCGGAACTGTAAGTTAGAATTATACATTATTTTGATAAGTTATTTATAGTACGCGACAGGTTGAAATGGCAATCGAGGAGGAAACGCCCCGCACAGCCCCCGCGGTACGGGCGTGCGCGGGTGACGTGCGGGCCGTCCCCCCGCCACATTCAGTACGACAAGGCTCTCTTGGCATTTGAATGACATTGACAGGGAGGCGCTGTTGGAGACAAAGGCTTAGAATATTCAAACAAGAACAAAGGGGACACTTGACGGCAACGCTAGTTCCGATTTTCGCCACGCGCCAAGATAGCCTTGTCGTACTGTACCCCGATTGTCATCTCAACCTGTCGCGGACTATAGTTTATTTAAGTCATATTTACTCAATAGTAAAAAGTTGGAGCTTTTAGAGTTCCGTATTTCACTTGACTTGACATCATTTTATTCATTAACGCTCGAATGTACCCTCGAACAAGGCTATCTTGGCGCGTGGTGAAAATCGGAACTAACGTTGCCGTCAAGTGTCCCCTTTGTTCTTGTTTAAATATTCGTAGCCTTTGTTCTCCAACAGCGCCCCCTGTCAATGTCATTAAAGTGCCATGAAAGCCTTGTCGCACTGTATATAATTACTAGTATTTTGCTCGCTGCTCGAGCTGCTAAAGCAGCTCTCGAGGTCTATAATCGTCATTTTGAATAATAAAAAATTTTGTATGAAAAAAAAAATTCCGCCATTTTGAATTTTTTTTCAATCCATCGAGTCGACCTTCGGATCCTGATTATCTCTTGCCAAGAAACCACTCTTCCATCTGTCATACCCTCCGAGATGGACGCCGATGAAATTTGTATGGCGGCCATCTTTTTTTCGGAATTTTAAATTTTTTTTCTAATTTTTGGCAATTGGATGAGGTTTCGAATGACATTTGGTCGAGCACCTCCCACCTATCTTCAATACCTTGAGCGTGCCCTTCACCCGCCTCCGAAATCCTCAATCATCAGCTCCCTCCATGTGTTCCCCTAAAGAAATCTTTGTCTTCTATATGAAACCGTAAGTGAAAAAAAAAGTTTCATACAAAATTTTACAGGAGGGAATTTTTTGAAAATCTCGGCCGCCATCTTGTTTTTCCAATTTTTTTCACTTTTTCTAAAAATCGTTTGATAACATCTAAAATAACTGCAAGTTTAAACAAAATCGGTTGGAAAACAAAAAAGTTACAAAAGTCAGGTCGGCCGCCATCTTGTTTTTCTGAAATGTCATAATTTTTCCCTACTCGAATCCCACTTCTGAACATATCTCCCATACATTATTATATCATTATTATATTATACTATATATAGCTCAATTACCACTCACTCACTGATTGACATAATTGTTCTCCTAGAAAGAGATAGAAAATGATATAATAATGTATGGGAGATATGTTCAGAAGTGGGATTCGAGTAGGGAAAAATTATGACATTTCAGAAAAACAAGATGGCGGCCGACCTGACTTTTGTAACTTTTTTGTTTTCCAACCGATTTTGTTACAACTTGCAACAATTGAAGATATTAGTAAACGGTTTTTAGAAAAAGTGAAAAAAATTGGAAAAACAAGATGGCGGCCGAGATTTTCAAAAAATTTCCTCCTGTAAAATTTTGTATGAAACTTTTTTTTTTCACTAATACTTTCGTATAGAAGGCAAAGATTCCTTTAGGGCAACATATGGAGGGAGCTGATGATTGAGGATTTCGGAGGCGGGTGAAGGGCACGCTCGAGGTATTGAAGATAGGTGGGAGGTGCTCGACCAAATGTCATTCGAAACCTCATCCAATTGCCAAAAATTTGAAAAAAAATTCAAAATTGTGAAAAAAAGATGGCCGCCATACAAATTTCATCGGCGTCCATCTCGGAGGGTATGACAGATGGAAGAGTGGTTTCTTGGCAAGAGATGATCAGGATCCGAAGGTCTACTCGATGACTTGAAAAAAAATTCAAAATGGCGGAATTTATTTTTTCATACAAAATATAAAACTTTTATTATTTATTCAAAATGGCGATTATAGACCTCGAGAGCTGCTTTAGCAGCTCGAGCAGCGAGCAAAATACTAGTTATACTATATATAGCTCAATTACCACTCACTCACTGATTGACATAATTGTTCTCCTAGAAAGAGATAGAAAATGATATAATAATGTATGGGAGATATGTTCAGAAGTGGGATTCGAGTAGGGAAAAATTATGACATTTCAGAAAAACAAGATGGCGGCCGACCTGACTTTTGTAACTTTTTTGTTTTCCAACCGATTTCGTTTAAACTTGCAACAATTGAAGATATTAGTAAACGATTTTTAGAAAAAGTAAAAAAAATTGGAAAAACAAGATGGCGGCCGAGATTTTCAAAAAATTTCCTCCTGTAAAATTTTGTATGAAACTTTTTTTTTTCACTTATGGTTTCATATAGAAGACAATGATTCCTTTAGGGCAACATATGGAGGGAGCTGATGATTGAGGATTTCGGAGACGGGTGAAGGGCACGCTTAGGGTATTGAAGATAGGTGGGAGGTGCTCGACCAAATGTCATTCGAAACCCGATCCAATTGCCAAAAATTTGAAAAAAAATTCAAAATTCCAAAAAAAAGATGGCCGCCATACAAATTTCATCGGCGTCCATCTCGGAGGGTATGACAGATGGAAGAGTGGTTTCTTGGCAAAAGATGATCAGGATCCAAAGGTCTATTCGATGATTTGAAAAAAAATTCAAAATGGCGGAATTTATTTTTTCATACAAAAATTTTTATTATTCAAAATGGCCATTATAGACCTCGAGAGCTGCTTTAGCAGCTCGAGCAGCGAGCAAAATACTAGTTATACTATATATAGCTCAATTACCACTCACTCACTGATTGACATAATTGTTCTCCTAGAAAGAGATAGAAAATGATATAATAATGTATGGGAGATATGTTCAGAAGTGGGATTCGACTAGGGAAAAATTATGACATTTCAGAAAAACAAGATGGCGGCCGACCTGACTTTTGTAACTTTTTTGTTTTCCAACCGATTTTGTTACAACTTGCAACAATTGAAGATATTAGTAAACGGTTTTTAGAAAAAGTGAAAAAAATTTGAAAAACAAGATGGCGGCCGAGATTTTCAAAAAATTCCCTCCTGTAAAATTTTGTATGAAACTTTTTTTTTTCACTTGTGGTTTCATATAGAAGACAAAGATTCCTTTAGGGCAACATATGGAGGGAGCTGATGATTGAGGATTTCGGAGACGGGTGAAGGGCACGCTTGAGGTATCGAAGATAGGTGGGAGGTGCTCGACCAAATGTCATTCGAAACCTCATCCAATTGCCAAAAATTTGGAAAAAAATTCAAAATTCCGAAAAAAAGATGGCCGCCATACAAATTTCATCCGCGTCAATCTCGGAGGGTATGAAAGATGGAAGAGTGGTTTCTTGGCAAGAGATGATCAGGATCCGAAGGTTTACTCGATGGATTGAAAAAAAATTCAAAATGGCGGAATTTTTTTTTTCATACAAAATTTATGACTTTTTTAAAATTTTTCAAAATGGCGATTATAGACCTCGAGAGCTGCTTTAGCAGCTCGAGCAGCGAGCAAAATACTAGTTATACTATATATAGCTCAATTACCACTCACTCACTGATTGACATAATTGTTCTCCTAGAAAGAGACAGAAAATGATATAATAATGTATGGGAGATATGTTCAGAAGTGGGATTCGAGTAGGGAAAAATTATGACATTTCAGAAAAACAAGATGGCGGCCGACCTGACTTTTGTAACTTTTTTGTTTTCCAACCGATTTTGTTACAACTTGCAGGTCTTGCAGATATTAGTAAACGGTTTTTAGAAAAAGTGAAAAAAATTTGAAAAACAAGATGGCGGCCGAGATTTTCAAAAAATTCCCTCCTGTAAAATTTTGTATGAAACTTTTTTTTTTCACTTACGGTTTCATATAGAAGACAAAGATTTCTTTAGGGGAACACATGGAGGGAGCTGATGATTGAGGATTTCGGAGGCGGGTGAAGGGCACGCTCGAGGTATTGAAGATAGGTGGGAGGTGCTCGACCAAATGTCATTCGAAACCTCATCCAATTGCCAAAAATTTTAAAAAAAATTTAAAATTCCGAAAAAAAGATGGCCGCCATACAAATTTCATCCGCGTCCATCTCGGAGGGTATGAAAGATGGAAGAGTGGTTTCTTGGCAAGAGATGATCAGGATCCGAAGGTCTACTCGATGGGTGGAAAAAAAATTCAAAATGGCGGAATTTATTTTTGTATGACTTTTTTTTAAATTGTTCAAAATGGCCATTATAGACCTCGAGAGCTGCTTTAGCAGCTCGAGCAGCGAGCAAAATACTAGTTTTCTATCTCTTTCTAGGAGAACAATTATGTCAATCAGTGAGTCAGTGAGTCAGTGAGTGGTAATTGAGCTATATATAGTATAAAATGAAATCTCTTTCGAACGTTTAGAAAATCATAAACTACTGAAACGAGTTTATAATTAAAAACATCTTTGAATACAAACATAATAGGGTACCTATATGGTACCTATACTGAGCGTATTGAGATTTGAGCCCTACGGGAGTGCAGGCGCCAGAGCAAAAAGTTGTAAATGAACATATCCGTCTAATGTAGGGTTTCCAACTCTGACGGAAAGAATAACTACATTACAAAAACCTGACTAAAAAGCTGTAAGTATGTATTCTATTCCACTGAAAGAGTTCGTTATGTAGGGATGTAGGAAATCAAGGAATTTAACGTCATACTAAAGTATCAATATCAGCTTTAGATGTACCCGCTTGACTGCGACGGCTCGTGGTGTAGGGTGCAGATTTACAGTGACGTTGAATTCCTTTATTTCCTACATCCCTACATTACGAACTCTTTCAGTGGAATAGAATACATACTTACAGCTTTTTAGTCATGTTTTTGTAATGTAGTTATAAAAGATAGCTTTACCTACGCTAAGCTAACCCTTAGAGCCCTCGCCCATGGCGACTTTTTGTAGCGATGCTGTCGCGCATTTACTAAACACGCCAGCATCACTACTAACGCGTGTTAGTCGGATTAGCAACGCGCTACTGCATCGCGACTGTATCGATGCAAACGCGCGACCGTGTTGGACGACATCGGGGAAAGAACGGAGGGAGGGTGGCGCATGAATGGAGAACCAAGCATCAGTGCAACATTTTTTTCTCGTTTGCATCGAGACAGAAGCGCGACAGTATCGCGTTTGCATCGCGACTGAATCTAAGACCGTGGGCGAGGGCACACAGCTAGCGACCGCTTCGCGACTGTATCGATGCGGAAGCGCGACAGCATCGCTACTGTATCGCTACAAAAAGTCGCCGTGGGCGAGGGCTCTAAGGTTGATAAAATACTATAAGGATTTATCTATAATCGTTATTGAAAACTCATGTACTTGTAAATACGTCAGCCCCTACAAATGGCGTGGATGTACTCTTGTTAAGCCGTATAACATGCTTTGATATGTCCTAATTAATATTCGTGACACCTTTTAAATAGGATTTTTCACATTCACACCTGCTAAGTGCTACGCTACGAATTTCTACGCTAGCAACAAAAGTAAAATAGTAGATATAAATAATAAGTATAAATATATATTATACCTACTAAATACCTAAAAACTAACAAATATTTGGCAAGATATTTCGTCTAGTCGCTGATTACTTGTACGTGATTACTCTAACAGTGATATCACCAGCTGATATGTTACTTATTTTAAACACTGTAAATTAAATGACAATATAAATGGATATTTCTTTCATCAATTTTTTTTAGCACAGCCTCTCTTCTTCTTGTTGAAGTGAAACTTCTTTATCCGCACAGGAAGGAATAGCCTTATAGCGCATGACGGTAATTACTAATTTTAATCATTGAAGAAAGTAAAGGCGGAAACAAATTATCGGACTCGGCTTGACGGACGTAGACGACCCAGTAGAATCTTCATTCTGAACCGGTATGTAGTAGAGTCGCAGACGTTGCATATCTTGTAGGTCTTCCATTTTTTTAAAAACGCCATTTTGAAAGTTGTTATTGTACCGAATTCTTTCAAAATCTAGGATTTCATGTGATCATTAAAAAGAAGTGAAGGAAGAGAAGGATTAAGAACGAGTGTCTGCCAATTCGCACTTGGCCAGCGTGGTAGACTGTAGCCCTAACTCTTCTCACTCTGAGAGGAGGCCTGTGCTCTGTAGTGAGCCGGCGATGGGTTGACCCTGATGATGATGATGATTAAAAAGAATCTTCTGTCAATATTTAAAAAATGTACGCTGAGTAATGAGCGTGTTACGAATATAAGTTTCACTTCTTTTGCATGTAAATTGCGTACAGTTTTTTTAAATAGCACTCTTGACATTCATCGTGTTGGATATTCCACATTATGAAATCACCAATTGACCTTACTCGATTATAGAACACCTTTTCGATCGTGTTTCTTTTTATTACTTGATTTGGCAGACGTCCTTTTTATATTTATTATTTGCATAAAAAACCTCTATGTGAAAATAGGAGGTAGGTAACTAAGAAGTTGTAGAGACCGGGTGAATATATTAATAAAAAAATAATTAAAAAACCGACTTCCAAAACCACTACAAAGTAAAAAATAACTTTTGTTTCTACACGTGTACGTACATACATATTAAATGTTGAAGTCGTGCGAGCTTTACGCTTTGATTTCTAGTTTCTGTTATTCTGAAAATTCTTTCACTGAGTAATATTATATACAGTACGCGGCAGAAAGTAATGTACATCGACCTTTAGAGATTATAGTATAGGAGATATCACATTTGTAGAGCGTCTCTGTCGTTGAAATCTACAAAACGTCATATCTATCCCGGCGAGTGATCAGGCCAAGTTATTATATAAGCTAGTTAAAAATTATTTTAAGATTATGGGGTAAGATTTTGGTGATTTTGTTTATTGTTTACCTTACGAAGCGACATAGTCACTAAGTGACTAAGCTTCAAAATAAAGAGAAAAAAAAACGTCATATAGGTTCAGTGGCGCGTGGCGAAATTCGGAACTAACGTTGCCGTCAAGTGTCCCCTTTGTTCTTGTTTGAATATTCTAAGCCTTTGTTCCCCAACAGCGCCCCCTGTCAATGCCATTCAAGTGCCAAGAGAGCCTTGTCGCACTGTAGGTATGAGTGACATAGGCAACGCTTTGCAAAGCCGAAATGTCATTCTAAAGGCCGATGTACATTGGCACCGACTCTAAGCACAACCTAATTTTAGAGTATTCGCACCCTCTTCTTACTATTGTAATATGAAAAGGACAGAAGCAGTTTGACATTTCTAAATTTAATTTTTAGATTGTAAAAGCCGTGATTTTAGCACGCACTCGCGAACCTACTGTTTAAATTTGTATTGTGCACTAAAATTTAGAGTCTTTAAATGTGAAAGTCATGTTCCGTTCCTTTTTTAGCATTAGTAAAAAGAAAAGGATGCAGATACTCTTAATTTAGTTTAGAGAGAGACTAGAGAATCGGGGCCAATCCGATTATAAATTATATCATTCGGACGGCGTCGTAGGAAAAATATAGGTACCTAGTCCTAAAAGAAAGTTATCCCTTGATAAATAAAATCATGGTGTCGATACTCCAGCCGCCAACGTAACAAAGTCGGCGGCGCCGTCGGACGTCGCGTGGGCGGCGCCGTCGGACGTCGCGTCGGCGGTTGCGTCACGGATCAATGGCGGTCCGATGGTCCGACACCAGTTGTAAAGTTGACCTTGCGAGCGACTGCCCCGCGATTTCGATCGCGATCAATATTTTTACTTTACATACGAAGACATAACCATAAGTCCCGCAAATTGCTATTGCGCTGGAACCATGTCTAATTAACATCGAAATGACGTCATTTTGACGTCAGCCGAAATAAAAATATACCATAAGCTCGACACTTCAGTCTAGTACTGAGTGCTGACGTCACTAAAATGGCGGCCACGCGCATTAGCAATTTATTACTAGCATTATTACTACTAGCTCCCTACACAAATTCCTAATCCCTATTTTATTCCCTACAACCTGGAAGGGGTAGGTAGGGGCAGTTTTTTTAATAAACCCAGGCCCCTTTGGTTTCTAAACGGCATCGTACCGGAACGCTAAATCACTTGGGGACACAGATTTGCCGGTAGGGTGGTAACTAGCCACGACCGAAGCCGAACCAGGCCAGCTCAGAAATTTAGAAAAAATAAAATTCAAACCCCTGCCGGGAATCGAACCCGGGACCTCCCAATAATAAGACCACAACACTTACCACTGCGCCAGGGAGTTTGTTAGAGCGCACTACGAATAAGCCCCTCTTAAAACTTGCCCGCAAAGTCAAAGGTCGAGGGCAAATCGTCACTTGACATGTGACACACATACCTACACTAGCACACTCATAATACTATTATGCACACACGTGTCCTAATAATTAATACACCTAATTGCTAGCGAGTAGTGTATTTGGTTAGTGGTTTGTTTTGCACGCAGCAGTGCTGCCGCAACAGTGCTGTCACCAGCTGTCACAGTCCTGTCGCGGCACTAGGTCCCCATACAATCTCTATAAGCTACTATACTATATGATATTACATTCCAAGCTAGGCAGCAATGTAGCGGAACATTTACGATTTAAAAAAAAACCGGCCAAGTGCGAGTCAGGCTCGCGCAATGTGGGTTCCGTACTACAGTCGTATTTTTTCGACATTTTGCACGATAATTCAAAAACTATGATGCATAAAAATAAATAAAAACCTGTTTTAGAATGTACAGGTGAAGATCTTTCATATGATACCCCACTTGATATAGTCACTCACTTCGAAAGTTGAAAATACTAATTATTAGTTCATGACCACAATTTAATTTTTTTTTTGTGTGATCTAACCCTAAATTCACGGTTTTCAGATTTTTCCCCAAATGTCAGCTATAAGATTTTCCTACCTGCCAAATTTCATGATTGTAGGTCAACGGGAAGTACCCTGTAGGTTTCTTGACAGACAGACGGACAGACAGACCGACAGACAGACAACAAAGTGATCCTATAAGGGTTCCGTTTTTCCTTTTGAAGTACGGAACCCTAAAAAGATACCTTAGCATAAACATTTCACCATAACGTCTCCTTTGATTTATTTAGCAAATACCCTCTGTATTATTTCCTTTGTTAGAGACATTAGTCGTCGCTGCACTTAGCAATAAATTAAGGTACCTATTCCGAGAGCACGACAATGTGTCGCCTCGCAGAGACTGTCGCCTTAAGTTGCGAGCCCACCGACTACAGGACGCGGCAGAAAGTAATGTACATCGGCCTTTAGAATGACATTTCGGCTTTCTAGAGCGTTGTCTTTGTCACTCACGGCATAATATTGTATATCAAATCTTTGAAAAGAGCAACCGCCGAGTTTCTTGCTGGTTCTTCTCGGTAGGATAGGCATTCCGAACCAGTGGTAGATGCAGCTGACGATTCAAATTACTTGTAAAAGTTTAATTACTTACTTAAATATATTTTTTTACTCATATATATCATGATGACGTTTTGTCGCTGTCGGTCTCAATGACAGGGAAAACTTTCTACAAATCTGCTATCTCCTTCTAAATGTCGATGTACATTACTTTCTGCCGCGTACTGTACGCAGGTTATGTTGTACTAGCGACCCGCCCCGGCTTCGCACGGGTAGCTTATTACAATTTTCGTATCTCTTCTTCTTCTTCTAGTGCCTCTCCATTACTGAAGGTCAGCAGTCAGATTTTTAAACTTCTCCCTGTCCATGGCTAGGCGGAATAGTTCTCCGACTGTTTTTATGCCAGTCCACTCCCTGATGCTACGTAGCCATGACTTCTTTCTTCTTCCCACCCCTCTTTTCCCAGCTATTTTACCCATCATGATTGTCTGCAGCAGGCGGTACCAATCGTGTCGCAAAATATGGCCCAGGTACGAGATCTTACGCTGCTTGATGGTTTTAACTTATTAAAATTTTCGTATGGATCTCTAATTAAAATAAAATATAGCCTACTAGATGACGCCCGCGACTTTGCCCTTATGGATTTAGATTTTGTAAATCCCATGGGAACTCTTTGCTTTTCCGGGATAAAAAGTTGCCTATGTTAATTTCCGGGACGCAAGCTACCTCTTTACCAAATTTCATACAAATCGGTTAAAAATGAATATGCCTTTGAGAATCCCGTGGGAACTCTTGAATTTTTCGGGATAGTAGCCTATGTCCTTCTTCAGGATGTAAGCTAACTCTGTACCAAATGTCATCAAAATCGCTTAAACTGTTGAGCCTTTAAAAGCTAGCAGACAGACAAACACACTTTCGCATTTATAATATTAGTATGGATTATGTTCGCGTGTAGACGTACCGTGGGCGTATAGCTTTACGAACTTTGCGAGAGATTAATTGATTCGTTCGAACGAAACATAGGAGGAAACTTTCTGAGAAGAAATATAATTAATAACCTAGCCGTGTGGAGGGAGAGAATTATATGCGAAATATGCCTACGATACTACGTAGAATTATTATTGTCGTTAGATGATAGTGGCGCTGATTCTGTTGTTTTTCGCTAAACTTTATTCAGAGTATCTGCATCCTTTTCTTTTTAATATTGCTAAAAAAGGACGGAATATGAATTTTACATTTAAAGACTAAATTTTAGAGCACGCTACAAATTTAAACGATACGCTCGCGACTGGCAGCTGAAGTCACGAGGTTTGACGGCTCTAAATTAAACTTAAAATTGTCAAACTATTTCTGTCCTTTTCATATTATATTAAGTTATGAGGTTTGACGGCTCTAAATTAAACTTAAAACTGTCAAACTATGTCTGTCCTTTTCATATTATATTAGTAAGAAGAGGATGCGAATGCTCTAAAATTTAGTTGTGCTCAGAATCAGTACCAGTATGATAGTTATTTTAAAAGGTACCTAATCTATTACACCTAAATTAGCTTATGCTTGCGACTTCGTCCGCGTGGACTACACAAATTTCAAACTCCCTTAGGGGTTGAATTTAAAAAAATCCTTTCTTAGCGGGTAGTTCGCTAATTGCGCTTGACAACTCAAACTTCATCTCTCGCAGCACTGTAGTGCCGTCGTAACCACGACCCGTGCAATTGGATTGAAATATCAACAAATAAAAACGCCAAATTAATCGTGGTATATGTACCCGTTATCTAAATTTAAATATGTTACTATGTGTACCTACTTTGTTTAAAAAAAATATAGTGATCGAATCTTAGTTGAATACAGCACAATTTGAAACGCAAAGGTTGTAAAAAGATACAATATATTCAAAACGGATGCCACGCGACCTCGGCTCCGATCGTAAACACGAAAAAAGTGCCCGATAACAATAAACGCGTCTGCGACCACTCCGACCCAGTCTGACGACACTGCTCGGAACTTAAAATGAAGGCCCTTCCATTGCCATACTTAGACGAATAGTATCCTACGCGAGTCTCGAAGATGAGTCGCTAAGGAGTATCTCGCATACATTTGTATGGTGATTCGCACACTTCGGTACCGGTATCCTCCCATCTACTACTAGTCTCACGAACACGAATCACGATACCCACCTTGTCGTCGCCCGCGCGTCGCGTCTCCTACGAATCTCGGCAAAGTTCAAGAAGAATTCTTTGTTTTTAGTAGCATACTGGGGCCGATTCTCTAGTACACAATCTCTAAACTAAACTAAATTAACAGGTCTAAATCTAGTGCTTTCCTTTTCCGCAAGCAACATTATGAAAGGGATAGCAATTGATTTAGACGTGATATTTTAGTTTAGTTTAGAGATTGTGTATAAAGGAATTAGCCACATTGGCACCGATTCCTTTGTCTTTCTCTAAACTAAATGTAGAGTACCTGCATCCTTTTCTTTTTAACAATGCTAAAAAAGGAACGGAACATGACTTTCACATTTAAAGACTCTAAATTTTAGTGCACAATACAAATTTAAACAGTAGGTTCGCGACTGCGCGCTAAAATCACGGGTTTACCATCTAAAAATTAAATTTAGAACTGTCAAACTGTGTCTGTCCTTTTCATATTACATTAGTAAGAAGACTTAAGTATTCTACTGGAATGCGATTGCGGTATCGTCTTTTGCGAGTAACCCAAAGAAGGGAGTAAGTGACACATTTTAACAAAATGTTGAAATTACACCCAGCTACACCCGTATCTTGAGTCAGAAGAATAGATGATGCCGGATAAAATGGCCTAAGTATCTCTGTGTCAAACTTCGTGAAAGTCTGTGCGCTCTCCATTTTCGGATGGCGGATCCATGTTCAATATATTACATGCAAATGTTGAATCGTTTTTTGATCGAATTTACAGTAAATAGCTGTAGGTATGTTTTTTGAACTGAGGCAAAATTCACTATTTTATATTCGTTGACCGCCCACGATCATCGAAACTCGACCGAGTTTATTTACAACTCAATCACATAAATGGAGTGCTCGTAAAAGCGAGCTTTGTTATACGGCTACGTATATTTTGATATAGCTGTGTTCATTCAGATAATAACCTAGTAAAAGGCATTTTCGTCGAAATTTGTCATTATTTGCTGAGGGCACCGAATGCTTGCAAGCTCGATTGAGTTTTTTTTCTAATTATAGGCCAGCGCTTGGCTGCAATCAGACCTGGGTGGCAAGTAATGATACAGCCTAAGATAGAGCGTGCTTGCCTAGAAGATGCCTATTCACTCTTGACTTATCTTTATTTACAACGGATTTCCCCATAAAGAGATTCGCAACGCGTATTTCGACTTAAACTTTACTTATACCTATATAACAGATTGCTGCAACATCTCTTAAAACCTACAAGATTTTTTTCGTTGACCGCCCACGATCATCGAAACTCGACCGAGTTTATTTACAACTCAATCACATAAATGGAGTGCTCGTAAAAGCGAGCTTCGCATTACCGGCCGCGTATCACGATTTGTAGAATAGAATAGTGAAAATTCAAACTTTATCTATGTTCAGCAACTATCTAGATCAAATACTGAAAATAGAGTCCAGACTCCAGATTCCTGGTCGCGTATCTCCACTTATAAAGTTACAATTTGCTGAAACATCTCTGCGAGCCTTGTAAAGAAAATCATAAATAGTAATATAAACAGATTTCTGTTATTTGGTTTATACACAACAAATGTATAAAACATTCATCTAATACTTAAAAACCTTTTAACTATTAAGAGATAAAATATATGGGAATGACAGTACTTGTATGTTTTTTTGAATTGCGGTAAAATTCGCTATGTTCGCCATTTTATATTCGTTGACCGCCCACGATCATCGAAACTCGACCGAGTTTATTTACAACTCAATCACATAAATGGAGTGCTCGTAAAAGCGAGCTTCCTAATCATTCGTAATACAGCCGCGTATCACGATTCACGACCTAGCTTAGGCTGTGTTTAGCAGATCAAAAGAAAATCTAGTGAGACAATTTTTTTTATTTGTACCAAAAACATTTACATTAAAGAGAAAAATCGGTCCAGGCGTCTTCGAGTAATCGGGGAACATACATAAAAAAAAAAAAAAAAGATTTCGACGAACTGAGAACCTCCTCCTTTTTTTGAAGTCGGTTAAAAAGAGAGTAAAAGTGGACAGGGAAGCACTTATCTCTATGAGAGATCTCTACCAGTGACCCTTTGGCAGTGCGAGAGATTGTAAAGGGAGTAGGTAGAATAGGTAGGTAGGTACAAAAAGAAAAACTGTTCATTCATATTCGGATTTTCTTAATTAATTTTATGTATTCGTTAACCGTATTTTAAGTACCCTAAGTAGGTACTTAATTTAATCTTTTTATAGCTGTATACTTATTAAATAAAAGCTACCGAACCTTAGCATAACTACATATATACAAATAATTCTATATACATTTTTTTTTAATATTTCTATTGTTTTGGTTTTGGTGTACAATAAAGCATATTTTACTTTACTTTAATACGTGACAGGTCGAGATAGCAATCGGGGTACGGCCTATGGGGCGGGGGGACGCCTCGCACACCCGCGCTATCCCGCAGCGGCTTAGCGCGGAAACTGTGCGGATTGCCATCTCCACCTGTCGCGTACTATACGTATATTTGCCTCACATCTGTGGATTATTTATGGATTAAAATTATTAATAAAAAATAAAAAATAAGTATAATTAGGCTAAGATTTTAAACATTAGAATTATCAATGCGCGTGCGCGAAACTGACTCCCTTGAAAAAGGACCCCGGTTGGGTTCGAAACTAGTCGGGCTAACGTCGACTAGACACGTGAGTACAGCCGGGATAGATATTATTTATAATGGAAATCACTCACGGTAGTTTAAACGCTAAAATTAGAATTATCATATTGTAATTGATTATTATCAAAGGGATTAGTTATTTAATGAAGGATTTATTCAATCTTGAGCAATTTTCGTATGTTTCAGATTAGTTATTTCCTGACAGCTAGTTACCTACTAAACACTCCTTTAAATAGAAGTAAAGGATAATAATGTACAAAATAGAAAACCTGGATTGCCGCCCGCCGCGTTGCGTCTCGCACAGATTTCAAAATGGCGACGCGCGATAGGGTTATCAAATCTAAATACATATATATAAAAGGAAAAGGTGACTGACTCACTGATGGTCTATCAACGCACAGCTCAAACTACTAGACGGGTCGGGCTGAAATTTGGCAGCAGATAGCTAATATGACGTAGGCATCCGCTAAGAAAGGGTTTTTGAAAATTCAACCCCTAAGGGAGTGAAATAGGGTTTTGAAATTTGTGTTAGTCCACGCGGACGAAGTCGCGAGCATAAACTAGTTGTATTTCTATTTACCATACAGACTTGTCTATTTCAGCGGATTATAGCATAAAGAAAATAAACGTGTTTTCATATTATAGAATAATCTGCCAACCCTAGTTCGCAGCACGTAGCGGATTTCATGCGTATACTATAATTTAGCGTAATTTATATTCGATGCGCCGGCGGCTAGATCGCGCTATTGAAGTGGCGGCGCGCTGCGTCCGGCTCCGACACGGAATATTGATCGCGCATCGCATATGCATGCATTATGCATCGCTTATCGTCATAACTCATAACTTGGCTACAATACAGAACCTACAATTATTCTACTCTACCCTATGAGCTTAATGGTTTTTGATAACCAGCCCGCAGCGAAAACTTTGTAAAAGAAAAATCAGTAAAACACCAAAGTTTTATGGAGACAATCATCATCATCATGATCAACCCATCGCCGGCTCACTACAGAGCACGGGTCACCTCTCAGAGTGAGAAGGGTTTTGACCATAGTCTACCACGCTGGCCATGTGCGGATCGGTAGACTTCACACACCTTTGAGAACATTTTGGAGAACTCTCAGGCATGCAGGTTTCCTCACGATGTTTTCCTTCACCGTTAAAGCAAGTGACATTTAATTACTTAAAACGCACATAACTCCGAAAAGTTAGAGGTGCGTGCCCCCGAACCCCCGACCTCCGATTAGAAAGGCTATCACAGCTTTTTTGGATAAAAAATTACAAGGTACACTAAGTAAATTATGGTAGTAACAAGCAAAGTTACTGAATCCTGGCCCCCAAACTAGAATTCCCTGTGCTATGGGAAGCCAGAGATATACCGCCATAACTAAATGCTAATGCCATGCATCCCCTTACTGTATAATCGCTACACTGTGACTTTGCGGGTTCATCGTATGATCATTAAAACTTCTGAGGGAGGGAGGCAAACTAAGAGCTACCTATGCCATCTTTTCATCCATAGGACATTGTGAAAAGCACCAAATAATTATTTATCTAAATATAGAAAAGGTAAAGGTGACTGACTGACTGACTGACTGATCTATCAACGCATAACTCAAACTACTGGTCACATCGGGCTGAAATTTGGCATACAGATAGCTATTATGACGTAGGCATCCGCTAAAAAAGGATTTTTGAAAATTCAACCCCTAAGGGGGTGAAATAGGGGTTTGAAATTTGTGTAGTCCACGCGAAGTCGCGAGCATAACCTAGTTATAATCTAAAGGTAAAAATGATTAATAGGTACAATTTTTTTTTTCAGTTCAGTTTAGAGATTTTGGACAACCGAATTAGCCACTATTGGTGCTATTTAATTTTTAAATTGTAAACAAAAGTTTAACCACATATTTTGCACGCCGTACGGCACGGCAAAATGTCAAAGAGACCATCCATATATTATGTATACCATCATTATTGTTGAGTTTAACTACAGTGGCTGATATTTTTAAAAAAATGCGAGTTTTTCATGAAACGATAGTCCAATGACCTTATGTAGAGATCTTCTTCAATATGTATTAAAGTGTTTGTCACAGTGTACATAATATGACACTTAACTGCGCGTTTTACTGCACTGGTCGAAGTAAAACCGAGCGTTTATCTGAAATTCATGCGCATTCTTAACGCATTCACACGTTTACGATCTTTACGCTCCGCTCTAGTAGTAAACATTGACCAACACGCCTAAAAGAGGACATCGGCCGAAGATCTTAGGCAAGAACTCTACGTACTACTTCTTCTTATTCTTAATTTGCTTTATGGCTTTCAGTAGTGCCACACCGAGGAATACGTACTACTTACCAATCGAAAACAAAAATGGTAACTAATAGCTACATATTTGATAGTCGTCACGGTTAAAGTATAAAGATAAATTCTACAACGATATAATTACTGTCAAATGACACATACAATGATCTATACAGTTACTGTCACATGACACATATTTTATTTATTAAGGACTAAGTATTTATTAAGAACTCTTTGATTTTTCCTGGATAAAAAAGTAGCCCATGTCCTTCCCCGGGATGTAAAGTATTTCTGTACCAAATTTCATCGATATTAGTATGGATTATTAGGTGATTAAAAAATCGCCTCTTAATCCTAACCATGAGAACTTTGAACTCTCAATTTTACACCGTTAGCTGTAGGATCATACACCTCGCATTGATATGCTGTTCAATTCAAAATGGGAAATTGAACAGCATAATATCAATGCTAGGTGTCTTGATCTCATGTATAGGTACTTCGGCTTATTTATTTATTTGACCCAGTGGTCCTGTAATTAAACAAAGGGTAACGTTGCTTATGGCGCCTCCCCATCGTGGGAATTAGTCGGGTTATTGCGTATTGGTTCTACACAGTAAACATGGTAACGGACGGACGGTAGAAAAACAACATTTCACATTGAATCCGATCGAACCGTAGATAATGGCATTCTAATGGTGCTATATAGAATTAAATGGACTCACCTACTAGAGACTCGTGTTGCACTAAATACATAACAATCATAAATTATGGATTTGTTTCCTTTATTGTATTTTATTGCATTAATATTTTGTAAGTTTTCTAAACCTTTCTAAATGAAAACTGTGTTTTTCCATAATACCTATATGGAACTAGATTATGGCTGCGACTTCGTCCGCGTGGACTATTCAAATTTCAAAGTCCTAGTTTACCCCCTTAGGAGTTGAATTTTCAAAAATCCTTTCTTAGCGGATGCCAACATCATAATAGCCAAATTTCAGCCCGATCCGTCCATTAGTTTGAGCTGTGCGTTGATGGATCAGTCAGTCAGTCAATCAATCACCTTTTCGTTTTATATATTTAGACTAGATTATGCCCGCGACTCTGTTCGCGAACATACATGTTTATGTCAGACATTTATTTTGTTTTATTTTAGATTAATTTTACTGTAATTCCATGCAATTCGGCTGGGAAACTCGCCGCCTCTATACACGTACAGTCGTACACTTTCTATAGGAGCTAAGTAAGTGCGGTGGTTTTCTCGGTTGAAATGCATGGAAAGCCGTACGTATTAGTTAAGTATTTGTGACCTTTTTGTCTTCATGCTTTGTTTTTTGTTGTTGTTTTGTTTATGTACGTTTGTCTGGTGTTGTTCTGTTTTGTACTGTGCGCTATGGTCCCAATTAAAAGGTTATTTATTTATTTATTTAACACGACGCTTACGACATAATTCATTATTTATTCTGTAAAATTTACATAAAAATCAGCAATCAGACTAACAAAAGTGAGCAATGTTTTTACGTATAGTTCCCGCCTGCAAGTATGAGTTAAAGGAGAATGACAGATCCTGACCCACCAATTTACATCTATCTATATATATAAAAGGAAAGGGTGACTGACTGACTGACTGACTGACTGACTGATCTATCAACGCACAGCTCAAACTACTGGACGGATCGGGCTGAAAGGAGATCGCCCGTGAACGGGCCCTCTTTTGTGGCGTCGTGTCAAAACTTAAATTAATTTTTTTAAATGTGTTATTTTTTTACGATTATGTTTTATAACGACTTTTTTTTCATTCTATTATTAAAAATATCCACAATTACAGTTAGAATCGTAAACATGCATTTATTTTGAAGAAGTATTAATTAAATATAACCTCAATATCAGCAATATAAAAAATAAGATTTCTTTATAACCAGGGTAAATAAATAAAAATCGTTTGCAGAATATAAAGAGTTAATTATTTGTCTACGAAATAAAATTAAAACCATGGTGACATTACAATTATATTAGGGGGGGCCCAAAGCTCCTAAGAAAATGGGCAATCTCTTTTGGCATGCAGATAGCTATTATGACGTAGGCATCCGCTAAGAAAGGATTTTTGAAAATTCAACTCCTAAGGGGGTGAAATAGGGTTTTGAAATTTTGTAGTCCACGCGGACGAAGTCGCGAGCATAAGCTAGTAAAATATAAATTAATGATAATTATCCTAGTATAAAATAACCACTTAAAAATTAAAAATTGTGATTTTAAACTCGCGGATGTTTTTATTAGTTTTTTTATTATTATTTATTCAGATACAAGTTAGCCCTTGTCTGCAATCTCACCTGATGGTAAGTGATGATGCAGTCTAAGATGATAGCGGGCTAACCTGGAAGGGGTATGGCAGTTTCCATTTAGTTTCACAATATTATAGGTAATAATGCATATAACCTAGAATCATTGTGACTTAAACTTAGATTTAATGAAAAACTAGCTTATGCCCGCGACTTCGTCTGCGTGGACTACAAAATTTCAAAACCCTATTTCACCCCCTTAGGAGTTGAATTTTCAAAAATCCTTTCTTAGCGGATGCCTACGTCATAATAGCTATCTGCATGCCAAATTTCAGCCCGATCCGTCCAGTAGTTTGAGCTGTGCATTGATAGATCAGTCAGTCAGTCAGTCAGTCACCTTTTCCTTTTATATATTTAAGAAAATGGGTCACGTTTCTATAGAAATTCTGTCATTATCCTTTCAATAGGATTTGTGAATGGATGGAAAATGGATGGAATGGAATGGATCGAATGGAATGGATCGGTTGTGTTGAACCATCGAAGCCTGGAAATCATATAGAAGGTATTACCTCCAGAGGGTCTTAAAATTAAATACATGCTAAGTACATATATACTTACTAAGTTATAAGTAGCATAATAAGATAATGAGGAAGCCTACTATATCTGTTAATAGACCTTACCTTGTACCTACTTGTACGCTTTATTCCATTTAGGTCGTTGTTCCTTACGCTCGCTTCGATGAGCCTCATGGATTTTTTAATTTGCTGTCTCTATAGTAACTTTATTTAGGTATATATATATATACCTATATAGTACGCGGCAGAAAGAATTCTACATCGATCTTTAGAAAGAGATAGTGGTTTCGTAGAGGGTTATCTCTGTCGTTGACGGCTGACCGACAAAACGTCACATAGGTATGAGTGACAGAGACAACGCTCTACAAAGTCTAAATCTCATTCTAAAGGTCGATCGATGTACTTACAATATTTCTTGTCGGCTACTGTACCTAACAACTTCGCCCGCGTGGATTTAGGTCCTTATAAACCCCCTAGGAACTCATTGATTTTCCGGGACAAAAAGTAGCCTAAGTCCGTTGACTTATATATTACTTTGTAAGGTCAGGGCCATTGAACAAGCAAAATGGCACCGACTAATTGGTCCTAAAATGTTTATTTAGCACCAATGCAACCTCAGTGACGTCTGGATTTTAAAGGGGGCGTTCATTAGTATCTAAGAGGTGGCGCTGATTTATTTGGTTCCAAAACCGTGAAAATTTTTGTTCGCTTGGGCATATCTTGTCATTTACATCGATGCCTAAGTCACTCTCCAGGTCTTCAACTATGTATGTCCATTGGAAAATCAGGGCAATCCGTTGCTCCGCTGCGGCATGATTGAAGGACAAACCAACAAACAAATACACTTTCGCATTTATAATATGGGTAGTGACGTAGACAATCAGATCAATCCGTTGCTCCGCTGCGGCGTGATTGAAGGACAAACCAACAAACAAATACACTTTCGCATTTATAATATGGGTAGTGACGTAGACAATCAGATCAATCCGTTGGTCCGTTGCGGCGTGATTGAAGGACAAACCAACAAAGGAACACACTTTCGCATTTATAATATGGGTTGTGAAATGTTGATTTTAATTAATTTAAATGAATGGTTAACAAAAACATCTACTAGTGGTTATATATCACTTTTTTTTTTTAAATTCAGATAAAAGTTAGTCCTTGACTGCAATCTCTTATATGTATATTGCATGTTGAAAGGCCACTGGGCAATGTAAGTACTAACTATTTATTAATTAATAATTTATTTAAATGATTATTAATTAATTCAATTAACTTATCTATTAGTTAGTGTGATTTGTGTTATGTTATTGCGAACTGCGATATGCACGGAGATAAAATGCAAATTATTGTACCTATATTTATATCTAACTGATATTTTACTAGAATATATTTGCCTAATAAGTTTCAATAATTTTGTAAAGTGGTGATAATAAAAAGAATACCCGGCTGAGTTTGTTGTGGGCTCTTCTCAGACCTGGGCGCGTTTGGAACCCTCGTAGCTTTAGTTTTAAGTTTGCGTTATAATTATCACCACTATATTATCTTACAAATCTAACACTATACCAGACAATCAATAAGAGTAATTTATTACCTATTTTGAATAAATCATTTGACTTTGACTTTATAGATTGTACTTTATATTCTTTATTAATTTAGTTGGTACTACTAATATAAGGATTGAAAAGTTTGAGAGGGTTCTGTCTGATCCATGCTCATTAGTGAGCCGGCGAGAGGTTGCTGTTGTTGAGCCGTAGCTTTAGTTTTAAGTTTGCGTAATAATTATCACCACTATATCTTACAAATCTAACACCATACCAGACCATCAATACGAGTAATTTATTACCTATTTTGAATAAATCATTTGACGTTGACTTTGATGATGATGATGATGATGATGACAGTTATATAGGTATTCATGAATGTACTAGGAAGAAGACGAAGGGTCAACGCACTTGCGAAGCATCGGGGGCGAGCGATATGACGTCCCAATAACACTGATAACACCAGTTATTGCTTATTGTATCATTACTAGTTTATGATCGCGACTTCGTCCGCGTCGACTATACTAATTTCAAACCCTATCTCACCTGATGGTAAGTGATGATGCAGTCTAAGATGATAGCGGGCTAACTTGGAAGGGGTATGGCAGTTTCCATTTAGTTTCACAATATTATAGGTAATAATGCATATAACCTAGAATCATTGTGACTTAAACTTAGATTTAATGAAAAACTAGCTTATGCTCGCTACTTCGTTCGCGTGGACTACAAAATTTCAAAACCCTATTTTACCCACTTAGGGGTTGAATTTTCAAAAATCCTTTCTTAGCGGATGCCTGCGTCATAATAGTTATCCGCATGCCAATTTTCAGCCCGATCTGTCCCGTAGTTAGAGTTGTGCGTTGATAGATCAGTCAGACAGTCACCTTTTCCTTTTATATATTTAGAAGATTGGCTAATATTAAACACAACTGATCATAATATTTTGTTTTCGTGGCCTAAAAATTAGAATTGCTTGATTTTCGTTTCCCTTTTTTATCGGTTTACATTCGCGGAATCTTTACGAGGCCTGGACCGCGGAATTTAGAATAAGTGTAGAAGTGGTAAAGCACGGTCGACCCGGCGGGCGACTAGTCGACCGTGCGTAGTGGGTCTTGGAGGACCCTGATGCGTATGATCGTAGCGCATACACGCAAATCACAAAATAAATGCAGAAATCTTTCTAGGACGTACCTATTAAATATAGTGTTTTGGGTTATTTTTTCTTTTCTTTTTTCTTGTTTAACCCTAGGTTCATCCATACTCAATTGCCACTGACTGGTAAGCATCTCCTGACTGGGCAGAGCTGGTAAGTTAATTGACTTTATTTAACAATCAATGAGGCCAGCCTAGTCAGGTGATCACTAGCAAGTCAAGCCTAGTCTTAGGCCTAGACCTAGGTCTACTTAATTATTTATTCTCTATGTTCTAAATTCTAATATAATTTATGTAAGCACTCAGCAACGTAAAGGCAAAAAAAAATATGATTTATAGGTTGTCTGGGGCGCAGAAATACACTGCCTTACTAAGCCTTACGTCATACTAACGCACGTTGCGACTTTACGCATTACGCACCAAGCAACGCCTATCTGAGCGTGAGTTTGTCTAATAAAAGAGACAGTGCGCGTTATTGTAATTACAGACATATTATATGTACGGAGTTAGGCTTTAATTTACGCTGCTTTGGATGTCAGGAGAGATTTAGTAGACGTAATTATCTGCGCTCTAGCTCTTTTGTAACTTCTATATTACTTATTCTCAATTCCACGGTTAGGCTATAAAAAAATCAAAGTACCGATTGCCGTTAGAAACTTTACGACCTAGGGACCTCACACTAGGGCAACCAAAAAGCTATAAAGTGCTCGAATTTGCATAGATATCTTCTATCTCGGAGTAATACGTGAGATGAATTTGAACGCATAATTTAATGCTCGTATCACGTTCCCAATACATAGTATACTGTATTATACTATGTGCTTCACCCCAAACTATGACCATCTCACTATACATGTCTCACACCCGGCTTTGCTCACGTGTTTAGTCGACGTAAGCCCGACAAAACACGTGAGTCAAGCCGGGGACTTTTAAATTATCGATTAAACTAAAAAAAGCACGTCAAATGTTTGTATCGTCACATAATAAGTAGCTCACATACTAAGCGCGCGTTTTGACGTTTGATAAAAAGTTACTGTAGGGCGATTGTCTAAAACCTGCATCAATCATTATTACAATCTCAATTGTTCTGATTGGCTGAATTTGTGCGATTCTTGTTGCAACAATGCATTGTGGCCAATAGTGAGCGAGCATTAACCAATCAGAGATGATTGCGATCGTGGGCCACTGATTTGACTATTTGTCAAATACCGAATTGCAAAGTCTCTTGCAAATTGCAATTGTGGATTTCCGCAAAGTACGCCTGCTTCTATAGTACAACAAGTTTATCATATTATACTTAATTCCTTACCGAAATTGACTAGTTGAAGTCACAAATTACTAAGGAGTCAATGTTCTTTTATCAGCTTTCCGTCAACTAAACTATCTATTAATAGGTATAAATATCCAGCAGACAACCTTGCAACTACGTTCAACACTATAAAGCATACCTATCTATCGTATTTTTAATTGAAGCACTTAATTAACATTCTCCGCCAGTGTTCCAGTATCTCGCACTAACATTACATTACACTAATTAAGCGATAAAACTCGGGAACTCATCATCGTTTCACATTGTTTTAGGTAAATGTCTTTTTGTCGATAGTTAGGGTTGTCACCTTTTACTAAAGTTTTCTCAAGTAAAACTTTATAATCGATTTCCTTCTTAAGTTCTTAAACATCTCTACACACCAGCACGCCTTTTTTTAAAATTAATTTTCATATTTCATCACAAGTAAAAGAAAAGTGAATATATTTACATGTAGGCAAAACTTATCACTAAAAATTTTATATTTACAAAAAATATACGCCGGCCGTCGAAATAGTCATTTATGGGCATCGTGCCCAATACACTTTTAAATAAGTACCTAGTTATAGAATTCTAAAAGTTAAATAATTTACTTAATTGAATCTACTTAAAGTTTTTTTTCGTTTATTAGGTTAACCAAACCAACAGATTATAACATCTACATCAATTATTACAAAAGTTTTTAAAATATAGCAAAAAAATTAAAAAAAATTCTAACATTTTTTCAGGTGGCAAGTTATAGGTTCTAATTTTCTGAACTAACATCTGTTCCAACACAATATATATATATATATATATATAATGTGAAATATTTGAAAATATATTTCATAGTCATGCTTTTTATAAAATATCACAATACGTAGTAAATTATTTGCAAACTTTTTTTTAATAAACTTTTATAGTGAGTCAGTTTTTTACAAAACTTGTACCAATAATACCTTTTAAAAAATACGCTTAGTATTGCTCTCTTAAAGCTGTGATAGCCTAGTGGTTAGGACGTCCACCTTCTAATCGGAGGTCGGAGGTTCGATCCCGGGCACGCATCTCTTAACTTTTCGGAGTTATGTGCGTTTTAAATTAATTAAATATCACTTGCTTTACCGGTGAACGAAAACATGGTGAGGAAACCTGCATGCCTGAGACTCCATAATGTTCTCAAAGGTGTGTGAAGTCTACCAATCCGCACATGGCCGGCGTGGTAGACTATGGCCAAAACCCTTCTCAGTCTGAGAGGAGACCCGTGCTCTGTAGTGAGCCGGCGATGGGTTGATCATGATGATGATGATGATTACTCTCTTTCTCTAGTTACCGCCCTACCGGCAAAACCGTGCCGCCAAGTTAGCGTTGCGGTACGATGCCGTGTAGAAACCAAAGGGGCATGGGTGTAATAAAACTGCCATACCCCTTTCCAGGTTAGCCCGCATCAATCTTAGATTGCATAATCACTTACCACCAGGTGAGATTGCAATTTGCTGTCAAGGGCTAACTTGTATCTGAATAAAATAAAAAAACCGGCCAAGTGCGAGTGAGGCTAGCGCACCGAGGGTTCCGTACTACAGTCGTATTTTTTCGGCATTTTGCGCGATAATTAAAAAACTATGATGTATAAAATAAATAAAAACTTGTTTTAGAATGCGCAGGTGAAGACCTTTCATATCGAAAATTGAAAATACTAATTATTAGTTCATGACCACAATTTAATTTTTATTGTTTGATGTAACCACAAATTCACGATTTTCAGATTTTTCTCCGAATGTCTGCTATAAGACCTTCGGGGACGGGATGTACCCTGTAAGTTTCTTGACAGACAGACAAGAAAGTGATCCTGTAAGGGTCCTGTTTTTCCTCTTGAGGTAGGTACGGAACCCTAATAAATTGATCCGAAATCAACACTATATTCTTATCGCTAAGCGAGTGACAACCCTATGGGTATAAACTAAAGATAGTCTATTTACATGCAAATTATATTTCATTTAGCATTTAGAATGTTAAGTAGTTTGGAACATGACTGAACTCTCCGCTCCGTGGTTCGCGAGCCTAGAACAGAAACAGGTTTGTCGCTGTTGCCAAGGTAACGTGGAAGAGATCTCGCTATCTGATGATGATACGCAAAAAAAGGCAAGAAAAAACGCGTTAAAAATATTTTCATATTATGTTATTTTTTGCGTGCAGTATCTACTTAAGTAGTACCCACTTTGTTAGTACACTTACTTAAATCTTCTCTATAATATAAAAATAAAAATGAATCACTAAATGTGTTGGTCATCGCAAATCTCGAGAACAGCTGAACCGATTTCGCTAATTCTTTTTTTTATAAGGATGGTTCTTACGGAGAGAAAAATTTAAAAAAATTGAATCGACTGTTAGGCGGAACGGAGTTCGCTAGGGTAGTTAGTTTTAGATAAAATCTTTGACTATCTCTACCTAGTATAAGACAGTCATTTCCTACCGTCGCGTCGGCGTCGTCTGTACCTGTGTACGCTAAAAGTTTCAAAAATCTAACCAAACGAATTCGGGGCAGATCAGATAGTTACTATCATCTTACTCGCAAGCATTCGTCCCGGCTTCGCACGCAATGTAGATACTAATGTGATTTCAATGTGGTTATCTTTATATATTTGACTAGCGACCCGCCTTGGCTTCACATAGGTGCAACGTAGATGCTAATGTGGTGTCATTGACGTGTCATTGCCTCAGAAACTCTCAAATGAGAGGATTTTTTCCGACCTAATTCACATTATATCAATTTCTCTAGGGATCTCAATTTTTTTGAGATTTAAACTATAGCTATAAACCTTCCTCTTGAATCTCTCTATCTATTGGTGAAAACCGCATTAAAATCCGTTGCGTAGTTAAAAAGATCTACGCGTTCATACATACATACAGACGCAGGAAGCGATTTTATTTTATACTATGTAGAGATTTTGAATCCGCAAATTGTCGTAATGATCGTTATAGAGGCTTAGAGCCACAGTATAACAAAGCCCGCTACACTGCGGTAGAGCTCTGTCCAGTTCGTCCACCCCTCGTGAGTCTAATTCCGTAACTACACTTGCTCTTATTGCTAACTATTCTCGTTGCGTTTAATCCCGTTTGACATTTCCCGCAGGAGCACTACGAGAGGCGACTGTCGGTTATTTCCATCGAGTTTCGCGTCTACGAGAAGATGTAGTAGTCTGCTGCTGAAATGGTCAATGAAGTGATGCTGAAATCTATAGAGCGTACTTTGACTTTGCGCAGACTTAAGATTGAGTTAAAACGAGACAGATTTATGTGAGAGAGGTAGCTCTGTCTCGTTTTAACTCTGTCTGCGCTCTCTCTGTGTCTGTCTCTGAGTGCGCTCTATAGATCTCACCCATAGTCTCAAAAGAAAACGTATTATACAACAACCTAGACAAGTTGTCAAAATTGTCTTCTTCTTTAACTTAACCTTTTCCCACCTAGGTGTGGGGTTCTGCTTTCCTACATTTTGCTAACACAATAACATAATTCCTGTCAATAAAAATAACGCGAACTTAAGAACTGGGTGAAAAAGTTAAATTTGTATACCTTCACAAAAACTAACGGTATTCAATAACCGAATACAGTGAGCGATACATTTCACACATACTTTGCTGCAAATTGCATATTATATTTTTGCCCACGTGGCCTAGTACTTTTGCAGTGGTGAAAGTTCCGTAAAGTACCTCCCCTACATAGGGCAAAAGCCCATTTCACTTTTCAGTTGTAGAGAAAGAGAGCCAGCGCGTGCCAGACCTTCGTTATTTTATAAAAGCTTACGACACTAAAGTGTCTGGTTATACATGACGTGATTTCTAATACTATTTCCATACGTTTCTATAATAACTCTCAACAAGTTCAAAGTTTTCATAAAACGTAAACTAATTGAAAAATCCTATTACAATGTAAAGGATTATTTAAATGATAAGCAAGCTTGGGAATGAGTTGCTTAACGACTTTGTGATAGTTCTAATAAGTTTCAATAATTTTGTAAAGTGGTGATAATAAAAAGAATACCCGGCTGAGTTTGTTGTGGGCTCTTCTCAGACCTGCAGGGCTATGCTGTATCTTTGAAAGTTTTCGTTAGACTTTGAGTCCAGTTGGAAATCCATGAAATTTAGGTCACGTGATTTTGTATTCCGTATCGCATGCGTGGATAACTAGTTACGAATATCTAACATTTGGCAGTTGGCCAACATTAACATACTAGCGTATTTTATCGACTTTATATGGCTAAATTAAATATCTCTGCCTGACAGGAAGCGTAGTAGAAATGTAAGACTTTTTAATTTGTACGACTTACACTAGTTTTCAATTATTATCTATGGACATTTGACATTGACATTACGAGTTACGACCTAATGTTTGTTTTGATAAACAGACTTATTTTAATTTTTAGCTGATGTTTTCTTAATTTGATCTACGGTTTTGTTTTGAAAAGTAAGTGAAAAACATATTAATGTAGAATAACTATGACTATACTGTAGAATACCGGTATTCGTGAGTGATTTTGTTGTGTACAGTAGCTTAATATTAGTTCTTCAGCATAGAACTTGAATGTGAGTCATGAATTGCCCATTTTAACTGACTTCTTGCCTTTATAGATGGCTACATACAACTAGAAGGGTGTCGGTCCGACAGTTCGAACTCTTAGTAGAGTTCGCAGACCCAACGGGACTTGTCCATACGTGCTTGAGGGCCTCTGGAGAACCACTGCTCGACAAACCGTTGCCCTCCAGCTAATCGCTGTTGGAGGTGTGTCCAAGGACAAAACTGCCGAACATTGGCAAAGAGTGAGTTATTTTTACCTATTAGTACCTATTTAAAAAACATGCTAGTCATTTCATAGGTAGGTTTCACATTATAATACTGGATGTCATACTTACATCGCATGCTGCAGTTTATGTTATGTCACCTTACCTATAACATTAGATCCAAAAATTAACCACAAGTAACCTGTCTATTGTGAAATATAAATTTTTTGAATATCAATATCAATGTACGGATGGTGTGTGATTTTGATGCACACATGCAGATAAGCATAAGCTACTTAATTAACCTTTGATATAAATATATGAAAAAAAAGCTGACTGACTGATCTATCAATGCTCAGCTTAAACTACTGGACGGATTGGGCTGAAATTTGGCATGCAGATGGCTAGTGTGATGTAGACATCCGCTAAGATGTTGGAAAATTCAATCCCTACGGGGGTGAACTAGGGGTTTATAATTTGTGTAGTCCACGCGGACGAAGTCGCAGGCATAAGCTAGTTAATTATAAAGACTAACTAGTTTTATTATTTTCAGGACGTACTTAATGCTCGAGACCAACAACAAGAAGTTTAAAAGACAAAGTAAGTATTTAATTTATCATCATACATCCCTTCATATAGATAGCACCTTCATTACTTCTGAGTAAGATTCTCAGTGTGAGATGACCTTGGCCAAGTGTTGATTGGCAGACTTCACACACCACAAAGAACATTATGGAGACATGGCATACAGGTTAAGTTTCCTTTAGTTAGTGAAAAAAAACAACTTTTACTTTTAATAAGTTTATAATATTAAGATTATTGTAATTTTTTTTTACTTTATTAAATCCTTACTTAATATAAACATAAAAGCGCCTGTCAGTCTGTCTGCTAGCTGTTCACTGCCCACCCGTTTAACTGATTTTAACGAAAATTTGTACAGAGGTAGTTTGTGGCTACTTTTGGCCTCGGAAAATAAGAGTCCCAACAGGATTTTAAAAGTCTAACTCCAAGTGGACAAAGTAGCAGGCTTCATCTAGTTGTCATATTATACTTACATTATCATTTTTTTTACTTTTGCGATTGCAAAATCTCATGTTACGTAAAGTTCACCATTTTCATTTCAGTTCAGCAGGATGTGAACCATGCCCAACTGAGCATACCAGTTGGAGACATGGCGGCTAGCCATCGAGGAGCGGCATGCGGCGGCTCTCAATAGAATTGCTAACTGCAAGCAAACTGCAGCTCTAGTCTAGAGCAGCAAACTGAAGCTGAACGAGTGGCTGATG
This sequence comes from Maniola hyperantus, assembly GCF_902806685.2. NCBI lineage: Eukaryota > Metazoa > Arthropoda > Insecta > Lepidoptera > Nymphalidae > Maniola > Maniola hyperantus. Next base: position 11,648,648 of record NC_048554.1, read on the forward strand.
GGGTACCTATCCCAAATCAAAGACAATGCGTGTAGACTTTAGATTTGGAATTCAATCGGCATTTGTTTAGAAATCAAACCTGGGACTTCAGTTAAAGCAATCAGCATTTGCTTAAGAATCGAACCTGGGGCTTAAGGTCACAATTTACTCCTTGTTTAACTGGTACGGGTGGTGCCTTCTATAATACCATAAGGTTATATATTACATTATCCTATTACATACTTATGACTTATTAAATACTGTTACCTATGTCAAAATTTATAACTATAAATTATCAAAGTTAGAATATTAATTATTGTTATGATTGTTACAAGATTTTTTAAATAATAAAATTTAATTGTTTATTTCTTGCTTTTTGAATAAAAAAACACTCCTTAATAATAGGGTTGTATTCAAGAAATGACAAATTTGTTTTTGTACAATAAAAATTTATTTTTAGGGTTCAGTACTCAAAAGATAAAAACGGAGCTCTATTGATGTCATTCTGCTATGTCTGTACGTCCGTTTGTCCGTCCGCATATTACAAACCTGAAATTTTGGTATTTGGTGTTGAACATTAACTAAATCGAATATTGAATTTGAAATTCAATTAAATTATTTACCAGGTTTACACATATGAAAAAGCGGCATGGAATTTTTCCATACCCTAGCATGTGTGGTATCGTTATCTAGAACTCACTGAGTAGACTACAAATATATTATAAAAATCCTGTGGGAACTCTGATTTTCCAGGGTATAATGTAGCCTATGTCCTTCCCAGGGATGTAAGCTATCTCTGTACCAAATTACGTCAAAATCGATTGAGCAGATAGGCCGTGAAAAGCTAGCAAACAGACAGACAGACAGGCACATTCGCATTAATAATGTTAATATGGATTAATTTTTTATCTTAAAAAATAAAGAAATGCAGCACCATCAAAGTTATCAGTTTAAGGATGAGATCTATAGAGCGCACGTTGACTTTGCTCAGACTAAAGACACTGTTAAAACGAGGCAGCGCTATATCACTAGCATATATTATCTGTCTAACTTGAGTCAACATAGTCAAAGTACACACTATAGATTTGAGCCTTAGAGCATTTTTATGGCAGCGTCTATCTCAAAAACCAAACAAAAGTTAGGAATGTGAAATTTCGGTATATTATATACTGAATTTAAACAGCAAAGATAGTAGACATCATGTACAGTTAAGAATTATTAATTTCTACTAGGCCTTCTATGGCAGAGTCTACTACGTTGGTTACTCTGCTTCTTCAAAAGATCTCCTTGATTCCGATTTGATCACATAGAGACACCGAGAGTGTCTCACAGAGAGTGGCATTACCACTTTTGCTTCACCATTTGCTAAACTATGTTGGTTACTCTGATCTTCATCCCTAAAATAATCAATATATTACATACCTGAAAAAAGCTTCCATGCTAATCTATATAATGACAATTTCTGTACATAGGGTGTGCCATAGGATAATGGATATTTTTATCAATAATAATAAACTTATACATATAAAAAGACTAAGTCCTAGGACACACTAAACCACTGGGTTAGGTTCCTTTTATGATGTAGGTACACAGATTTTTGGAAACTCCACCCCTCGCTGATTTTTAAAACTCGCGCGAAGCCGGGGTGGGTCAGCTAGTAGCTGCTATAGTAGGTGCATACTGGAAGTATGTGATAGCTTAGTGGTTAAGACGTCTGCCTCCTACTCAGGAGGTCGGGGATTCGATTCTGGGCACACACCTAAACCTTTCAGAGTTATGTGCTTTTTAAGCAATTAAATATCACTTGCTTTAACGGTGAAGAAAAACATCGTGAGGAAACCTGCAGGCCTGAGAGTTCTCCATATCCGCACATGGCCAGCGTGGTAGACTATGGGCTAACCCTTTTCACTCTGAGAAGAGACCCGTGCTCTGTAGTGAGCCGGCGATGGGTTGATCATGATGATGTAATAGAATAATGTGCCACAAGCTAAGGACACCTGTGACATACGTACAAACAAACTGACAGACAGACCGATAGCAGAATGACATTAATAAAGCTCCATTCTTAGCTGTAGCTTCCAGTAGCTTTAGCTGTGCGATGATACAGCTAAGCAGTTAGTCAGACAGCTTTTCTTTCTATATATAGAAGATAATATGCTAATTAGTTTCATGTTATTAACTTACTTTTGCATAACTATTTTCCTTTCCCTTTGGGATGCAGGAAACTAAGTACTTAGTGAGTACTTCCCAAGCATTGAGGTTTGAGTGCATCGGTTACCTCAGACTTCGGCTAAAGGTGGGTTGGGACATTTTATTTAAAATAGATGCCCCCATTGGGCGCTGGTATGTTCCCGTTGCATAAACATGCAGAGCTGCCAGGATCTACAACAAATATTAGTAAATTTTCATGTTAAATTATTAATTTTAATATTTTCCTAACTCCTCAATATACTAAATTGCAGAATTTTATGTTTATTTGTTACTAGATGGTGGATTTAGGTTTTTAACTAATCCCGTGGGAACTCTTTGATGTTCCGAGATAAAGAGTAGCCTATGTTCTTCCCCGGGATGTGCAAGCTAACTCTGTAGGTACCAAATTTCATCAAAATCAATCATCTAATCAATATTAGTATGGAAGTATGGATTTTGTACCCCAGAAAGTTGTAACAATAAAGAGAAAAAGACAGTAAAAGTGGACAGGGAAGCGCTTATTTCTATTAGAGATTTTGACCAGTGACTCTTGGCAGTGTGAGAGGTTGTAAACAGAGTAGAATAGGTACAACAAAAGTACCTATTCTAAGTAGGTAGGTAAAGGTAAGTAATTTTCTGTTTTGTTGGTTGTTATGAATGTGATAGGTACTTAATTGGAAGCAAAAGCTAATCATTGTCTTACAAAAGATCATAAGTAATTATATTAAATAAATACCTACTTAGTACTTACCTATTTATTAAGCTATGACATGGTTTTGACTAGGACTAGAGTTAAGTACCTAGTACATGAGACTTACTTTTAGTTCATTGCGAACAGCTGTCGAACGGCTTGGAGGTAAGGCTTGAGTTCTTCCAATAATTGCTCAGACAAAAGTTCACAATGAACTCTTCTCTGGCAGCTCCATTGTGTCATATCGCGCAGCCTGCGCCTGTGTATCTGTAGCGCGTTTTGTAATTTGCTGGCGCTGCTCCTCGTCTTGCCCCATCAAAACTTCACGGCCCATATTTTAATTAGATACCTAGGTATTATCTACAACATTAACATAACCACAAAATATAAATAATAATTGAACTCACAACACTGAATTATCATATTTATTACCTATTTACTACTAATAGGTACCTAAGTATTACTTTTTAATAGGTATTTACTAATATTTTTTATCAATTATTTATTAACAAAAAACGGGCTGAATTGAGTCGATGTTGTAATAATCCTTCGAAATTAAAACATCTCTACATTCGTTGAGATTGCTAAAAAATTATTACCTCTATAAAACGGACGGATTATAGTGGAGAGTTTCAAAACACTGGTCCCGACTAGTTGTTAAAACGATCGTTGCCACCTAATAAAGTTTCCAATTACAAACTGTCATTTTTGCTTAGTGAATAGAGTTTTAAAAACTATCGATACGAAAACATACGTGAAAAAGCTGTTTCCGGTTTCTATTACATCCCATTAATGGCTATGATCGAGAGTCATTGTCTATGACGTCATCTTCGTTAAAAACTGACGTTAGCGAATAGAAAATTTGAGTTTGACATTTAATTATTAGAAATTTTCACGAAATTAGTGTGCCACTGAGATACAGCATAACCCTGCTGGGCGCGTTTGGTCGTAGCTTTAGTTTTAAGTTTGCGTTATAATTATCACCACTATATCTTACAAATCTAACACTATACCAGACAATCAATAAGAGTAATTTATTACCTATTTTGAATAAATCATTTGACTTTTGACTTTTGACTTTATTCTGAAGAAAATATTTAAAAGAAACAGTTATTTAACCTTTATTACCTGTGTATCTCCCAAAGCCACCATGATTCGAACAAACGTTTCTTCGTGTTGGGGACAATACGCAGAGAAACTTTCAGATTTTATAAAATGACGAAGGTCTGGCGCGAGCTGGGTCTTAGTTCATTACTTCTGTTTAATGTTTGAAGTCTCAACTCTCAAGCAGTCTGGTTGCAAATGAAATATGAATTGCTGTCACTCGCGATAGTGACTAATTCATTATCTTGGGTACAGTATTGTTCAATAATGGTCGTTTTCTTCGTTGTAGGTGAAGCTGGAATTAAAATAGGCTTTAGTCATGCGTTGGCTTCAAATAGGGGTTTCAGATCTCCCACTCCCACAAGCTTGGTAGCCGCTGGACATAAATAATATAGTGGCAAGCATCGATATAAATGACAAAATATGGTCAAGCGAACAAAATTTTTCACGGTTTTGGAACCAAATAAATCAGCGCCACTTCTAAATGAACGACTCGTTTGAAATCCAGACGTCACTGAGGTTGCATTGGTGCTAAAGCATCAATGAGTCCCTGTCCATACGAAGTAATATATAAGTCAATGGTGGCAAGCATCCAAATTACTTTTCATTTGACTTCATTAAGTATGAGATAAAGTTCTTAGCTTGCAATTTTATTTTTCTCTGACAAATATTAAGTTTGTCTTTTGTTTTAAATGAAAAATTGGCTATGCTTGGTAGATAGGTAATAGGTATGCCATCATCAGCATCATCATGATCACCCAATCGCCGGCTCACTGCAGAGCACGGGTCTCCTCTCATAGTGGTAAGGTTTTAAATAAATAAATAAATAAATAATCTTTTATTTCAGACCAGTCTTAGTCCATATTTAAATTTACAACCATGTATTTATTTATATATTTACAATTATATATTTTGGCCATAGTCTACCACGCTGGCCAAGTGCGGATTGGCAGACTTCACACACCTTTGAGAACATTATGGAGAACTCTTCAGGCATGCAGGTTTCCTCACGATGTTTTCCTTCACCGTTAAATCAAGTGATATTTAACTATGTACCTGCTTAAAACGCACATAATTCCGAAAAATTAGAGGTGCGTGCCCGGAGTCGAACGCCCGACCTCCGATTAGGAGGCGGACGTCCTAACCACTGGGCTATCACAGCTTGTAGGGTATCTAAACCTATATGTAGTGTTTTTGTTTTCGTCCTCTGCGCTAGAGGTTGGCAGCCTGGTTTGGCGTGCTTCCAGCATCCATTGCGACTATAATTATTACGACTCTTCGTAACAATTGTAATACCAAACACACAACATGCAAACTGTGAAACCAACTCCCATCGGCGGTGTTCCCATTAGATTACAACATGGGGTTATTCAAGGGGCGGACCAACAAATTCCTAAAAGGCCGGCAACGCATCGGCGGATCCTCTGGTGCTGCAAATGTTCATCAGGTGTCCCGCCTGCTCGTTTGCTCACTATCTGTATTAAAAAAAAATTACCACCTGCTGGCAATTTCAAGCCCTTGGTCTTTTCTTTATTTTCTTCGAGAGAATTTTCTTCGAGAGAAGTACAAGAGTACCAGTTATAAATGCCATCAAATAAAGAGCTTAAATAAATAATACCACCGTCATAATCATAATTATCATCCACAATCCAGTGGCGTGCACGTCATAGAGGCATAAAAGCACTGCTTACCCCAGTTGTATTTAGCTCAATGCAAATTTTACATTATGACCTGCCAGTAAACAGGTTCCCCTAACTAATGCCTACCCTGGCTTCAAACCCTGTGCACGCCACTGCCACAATCGATAGACGTCCACTGCTGGACATAGGTCTCTTGTAGGGACTTCCACACGCCACGGACTTGCGCCGCCTGAATCCAACGGGGCCCCTACGGAACACTGTTTTTTAGAAATAAATGATTTTGATTGATTGATTATTATGAGCCAAGAATGTGTAGTCAGTTTTAACCAGATCAATACTGTTCTGTCGAGTGATTTGTGTTTGAAGAAACACTAATTATTTTTTCGAATAAAGAAGTATCTTAGTTGCTCAATTGGCAGGAATTTCTCTCTTTTTTGCGTTGTTTGTTGGCACACTCCGCTCTGACTCATGCTGCCACCTGAATGTTATCATCATTGGAAAATGGCGGCCGCTCTTTACGAGTGCTTTAATGATCCGTGACTAATTAGCGACCGATGAGCGATGGGCGATGGAGCCATGAAAAAAAAAACCTAGTGGTTTGGACGTCCTTTTCATGTTTTCATGATTATGTAGATTGATTTAATTGGTCTTAAGGTTTATTGTTTTTTTAATTTTTTATTTTTATTTGACTAACCAAAAACATTCACACACACAAGTGGCAACTGGTAAGTAACAATCAGAGTGAGAATGGTTATGCCTCAATAGCTCAACGGTTGAGGAGCGGACTGAATTCCGAAAGGTGGGCGGGTTAAACCCCGTTTTTTATCGCCGGAAATTGTGTTTACGCATCCAAGAGAAATTATTAGCCATGTTACCGGGGTGCACCGGCTCGAATACTGCTCTTCCCCTCGGACTCATCCAAAAGGGACCAGCAGCACCCAAGCACACTGGGAACCTGGCTGGCGTACCACTCCTAGCTTTACGCTTAGATGGAAGGGAAAGGAGAATATTAGTCACTAGCTTATGCCCGCGACTTCGTCCGCGTGGACTACACAAATTTTAAACCCCTATTTTACACCCTTAGGTTTGATCTTTAACTATGAGATTTTAACATGAGCTTAATAAAATATGTCATACTGCTAATTGCAAAAATATTAACTACAAAACTTCTTTATAGACACTTCAAAACTGACAGACTTTCATACAAACTTCAAACCCCTATTTTACCCCTTTAGGGGTTGCATTTTTAAGAATCCTTTCTTAGCGGACGCCTACGTTATAATAGCTATCTGCATGCCGAATTTCAGCGTGATCCGTCCAGTAGTTTGAGCTGTGCGTTGATAGATCAGTCAGTCAGTCACCTTTTCCTTATATATATATATATATATATATATATATATATATATATATATATATATATATGACTAACATGACTTATATTTTTCAAAAAATATATCATAGACCGCCTTACTGGCCAAGTGGATTGATACCTTTGAGAACATTATAGAGAATAGGAGGCGGATGTCTTACCTACTAGGATATCACAGCTCTAGTTAGTCTGTTTAGACCTTAGACTTAAGATGTATTAGATTCAAGCCAGAGTTTATCTATAACCTCGGATTCTGCGAAACGACTAAAAAAATAACTAAAAGTTTAATAATATCAAAAAATGAGATTAAATTGAACCTTTGACCCAAAAACTCAGACAAAACATTATCTGAAAATACGTCAATGTGGTCTCATTGACGTAGGTAACGCGTATCAATTATATTGTTATCAATACAATTTATGATTACATACATTATCATACCTACTTTCTGCGTCTACTGTCCTCGTTATAACAGAGTACTCTGATTGTTTACATCAAAACAAAGTAAAATTATTAAAGTAATGTTATGTAAATTTATCATACCAAAAGTAGGTAGGTACTTTAAGTACCTACTTTAATAGTCTGATACTTTAGTTTTTTTTCGTATGTTTCTTTATGTTTAAAATATAAACAAATCGTTTATTTTCGTTTTCATGATCTTTCATTTCGAGAGCTTAAACGGTTGTTGAAAATACCTACATGTTGTAAAGAAACCTAGATTACAACATGGGGTTATTCAAGGGGCGGACCAACAAATTCCTAAAAGGGCTGCAACGCATCGGCAGTTCCTCTGGTGCTGCAAATGTTCATGGGCGGCGGTAATCACTTAACATCAGGTGACCCGCCTGCTCGTTTGCTCGCTATCTCTATTTTAAAAAAATCCAGCCTTTAAAATAAACAGGAAAAACTAGAGATGTAGGATTTCAAAGCTGCGCCTAGTCAGACCCATTGGCCACGGTTGACTAGTCGCCGGCGGCGACTGTAAGAATCTAGACCCATTACGCACGGTTGGCAAGTCGCTCAGCAGCTCAGTCGACGGCGGCCGATAGAATCTCTAATTTATATGGAAGTCTTGGCCAAATTACCTTGGCCAAATAAGTATTCAATTAGGTAGAAGCAATTTCGACGTCCTGAAGGCAACAGAAGAATTCGGCTAGGTTGGGCAGCTTTTGGGAAATTGAGTCAAGTCTTCTCATCGTCAATTCCTCGGTGCCTGGTGACGAAAGTTTTTAACCAGTGTGTTCTTCCCGTCCTCACCTATGGTGCTGAAACGTGAACACTGACAAACGGCCTTGTTCACGAATTCAAAGTTGCTCAGCGAGCTATGGAGAGGGCTATGTTACTTTACCTAATGGATAATATTCGAAATGAGATCCGCAGGAGAAATAAGGTAACTGACATAGCCCAAACTATTAGCAAGCTGAAGTAGCAGTGGGCAGGTCATGCCTGTCGTAGAGGCGATGGTCGTTGGAGCCGGAAAGACCTTGACTGGAAACCGCGTTTAAGCAAGCGTAGTGTGGGAGGCCCTCCAGCACGATGGACCGACGATATAAAGAGGCTGGCGGGAAGTGGCTGGATGAGGAAGTGTGTGACCGGGTGTGGTGGCTCTCTTTAGGGAAGGCCTATGTCCAACAGTGGACGTCCTGCTGATGATGATGATGATAATTATGGAACGTGCCAACTTCCATATAAATTACGGATCTATCGGACTAGTCGCCGTCCACCGAGTTGGCGGGCGACTAGTCGACCGTGTGTTATGGGTTCTAAGTAACCGGTGGGTAATAAAAATGTAATATTATACCTACTCAGTCAATAGGTATTTTTTTAAAGACGATTAATAAACCGGCCACGTTTCGTACATTTTCCTCGATCAGCGTCTAGACGGAACGTGCTCGTGAGCTAATAGTCGCAGGTACACGACACATCAGCACGTCGTGTCACTGGGTCGTCGTTACGCAACGTCGCGCGTCGGCTGTAGCTACGTTACTTGATATTCAATAACATTATTGTTGTAGGCTAGTTACTACGATTGGTATCGTTGCACCCGGCATGTATACCTATCACCGGAGTCACTTCATCATCATCATCATCGCGTGCCTTCTTCAAAACGAAGTTTGGAGGTCATCATGCGAAAAGCTTCTCTATTTAAAGCCGCCTCTTTCAACTTTGGGTAACTAAGCCCTGTCCACCCCCTTATATCGTCCAACCATTTGCGCCTTTGGCGACCTGGAGCCCTTTTGCCCTCAATCCTTCCTTCCAAAACTAATCTCGGAAATGATAATTGGGCTCCTCTTTGTAAATGCCCAAAGAAAGCGATCTTCCTTCGCATGATAGACTAATGGGCATGAGTTCTCTGTCTTTGTGGACCATTTCCAGTACCTTCGTGTTAGGTGTAAAGCTGTTCCAGGTTATCTTTAGCATTTTCCTGTAGATCCACATCTCAAAAGCTTGCAGGCGGTTATTTGCTTCCTTTTTGAGAACCCAAGTTTCACAACCACACAAGAGGGTGGACCAGACATAGCTTGACAAGGCGGCATCTCAGCTCGAGTTGTAATTCACGGAGTCACTTGTTCACGTGAAACATATCTACGACAGTGCGTCCCTTCGACTGCACTCGTGTAACTACCTCCTGACGGAGAGAGAGCACATGGCTAAATTCCGGTATCTCCTAAGTCCGCGACAGGTCGAGATGGCAATCCGAGTATGAGGCGGGGGGAGCTGTGCGGATGTGCGGGGTGTTCCCTTCCCGAGTGCTATATGTGCCAACCTATTGCGTAGGTACTATACTTAAAATTTTCGTCTTTGTATAGAGATACAATATCAATCAATCAATCAGCCTGTTTGCATCCACTGCTGGACATAGGCCTTCGCAAGAGCGCGCCACCACACACGATCCTCTGCCTTCCTCATCCACCCACTTCCCGCTACCTTCTTAAGGTCGTCAGTCCAGCGGGTTGTAGTGTAGGTTGTCCCACACTGCGCTTGCCGATACGCGGTCTCCACTCCAGAACACGTCTGCCCCAGCGGCCATCGGTTCTGCGGCAGAAGTGGCCTGCCAATTTTGAAAGTATTTTTTATAATTTATAGATTCAATCAGTACCCTTATTATAAATGCGAAAGTGTGTTTGTTTGTTGGTTTGTTGGTTTGTCCTTCAATCACGTCCCAACGGTGTAACGTATTGACGTGATTTTTTGCATGGGTATAGATAAAGAACTGGAGAGTGACATAGGTTACTTTTTATCCCGGAAAATCAAAGAGTTCCCACGGGATTTTTAAAAACCTAATTCCACGCGAACGAAGTCGCGGGCATCAGCTTGTTAAAATATAAATCTCGAAAACAATAGGTGAAAATCTCTCCACAACCACGTTTGAATGTTTTCTCTGTAATCGTTAGTAGTTCTGCGTGTATCAGATCCATATCATGATATCAGATCGCCATGCAGGAATGTCACCAGTGCGAACGAACTGTCCAAGTGTCCATGGCACGCGGCCCGAAGCCAAATTCCGCGCGTATCTTTTCGAGCATTCATCATCCAAATTACCGAGAAGACTCTCATTTACACACAGTTTTGTAAATAAACGTCTTTTCTTTTCTTTCCTTCTTTCTTTAGTGGGTTCCCAGATCCTTCCGCATTGACACATTATTCAATGGGGTCAAAATTTGACTACGCATACAACTGTTTTATTATTGGCCAAACTGCACACATACAAACACAACATACTTGGCCAATCATCTCGTATATGTCACTGGTAATGATCGTTACTCATGAGAACAAAATTTGGCAACAGAATCTTGGCATATTTCATTGACAACACTGGAAGCTCATGGTGACCTGGTGGTTTGAGCACGTGGACAAAAGGTCAAGGGCTGGAATCAAGTATAATTATTGGAACTCATAAAAATAGTAGGTATTCTTCGTAGACGTAAGATCCAGTGCGGAAATGCAGCCAGTAGTCTAGGCACCATTCCACGCGGGCAGGATTTGTATAGTAATAAGGCCAGTGGCGTGCAGGTCATAGAGGCATAAATGCACTGCTTACCCCAGTTGTAATAGCTCAATGCATATTATTCATTATGACCTGCCAGTAAACAGGTTTCTACCTAACTAATGCCTACCCTGGCTTCAAACACTGTGCACGCCACTAAATAATGCTAGCTTCAAGTTTTATTGTAATAATGTTTTCTACCACCCTACCGGTAAAGCCGTGCCCCGCCAACTGATTTAGCGTTCCGGTACGCTTAAAATTAATTAATTAATAGAGAAAAAAAGATCCTGATGTTTTATCCCGTTTGGGTGGATTTAGTAAATGATTCTGCTTTCATCCCAATTACCAACCAATGAGGAGCTTTAGGTTCCACCTCGCTGGCCAAGTGCGGAACTTGTACACAGAAAATAATTGAAAACTATCTAGTATGTAAGTTAAGTCAGGGCTGGATTGGATCCCAGCACTTCCCCCCCCCCCCCCCTCCCCCCCACCCCCCCGGATAATAGACCGAACGTCTACTAGGATATCACCTACCTATCAATCTAACATAAATGGCGCTGATTTTCCCGACTGTACCACAATTCACAATAGTAGGGGTACCTAAGGGTGAGATCTATAGAGCGCACTCTGACTTTGCTTAGACTTGAGTTAAAACGAGACAGAGAGAGGTTAAGACGAGACTATCTCTCACATAAATCTGTCTCGTTTTAACTCAATCTTAAGTCTGAACAAAGTCAAAGTGCGCTCTATATCAGCCTATTTGGTATTATATTGAATACGGTATAGTAAGAGTATTCCTTGAAATACATTCCCGTTAAACTTAGTCAGAATAGGTATGTCATTTTATGAATTTGTGTATCTATTCTGGACAAGGTCATTTTTTGTAACGATCTTCGCTGAATGCCATCAAAGTTGTTTTGATGACAAAACGAATAATTTGGGGGCGCCGATCACTTGAATGAGCCGACAAAACAAATATCTCTCATATTGTTTCTTTGAAGAACCTGCCACGATGATTTCTTGGTAGCGGTTTTTTGAAGAAAAAAAACATACTAACCTAAACAGTAGCGAAATATTTTTTCAATTTTTGTTTTTGCTTGTAGTGACCTAGTTTCGGAATTTGCTGCTAAAAATCTGTTAGGTTTCCTTTTTATCGTTTGTGTTTTCTTTGGTTTTTATGAATAAGTTGTTTGTCTATTCGAAAAATAATAATCTGTTAATTTGTGTTTGTTTATCTTTTAGTAAAGTAGGTAGGTTTAAATTAATACGTAGTACAGTTTTATTATAAGTATAGATAAAGGTGCATGGATAGCGTAAATGAAAATATAGTAGTAAGTTATGTAGATATTAAGAGCGCCACCTCGCCAACAAACTGGCCCACCAGTTTGGCGAGTTAAAAATGTAAGACCTCTGTAAAATTAATAAGAATAAATAAATTAAAATTTACGAAAAAAAAATATGTAGTTGGTTAATGGTTTTTTTATTAAGGTATTTTTATTTGTTATTTTCCTGACTCAGCCACTTAATATTTTCCTCTTACTCAATTTCCAACAGTAGCCAAATATCCATAATCATATATCTTAACATCCGGTGTCAATACATCACTGTGTGAAACAAATCGGCCACATCAAACAATCCCATATTATTTGGACGGCTATTGGCGGGGGACCAAGATTTGAGTTGCGATAATATACCGGAAGTGGGAAAACTAAATATTTTCTCTCCACTACCAAGAATTCATGACATTATTTTTCGGTTACTCACGAACCGATCATGACCATGGGGAATTTTTAGAAAAACATTTTTTTAAAGGTTGCTAAGCCCTATAGCAGTTCGTAGAAGTTTAGATAGGACCTATATTGTGAACTGTGAGCGCCTCTCCTTCCTTGAACAAGGAAGTTCACAGTGCATCACAAAAAAAATTACATATTAGTATTTTCAAGTTTCGAACAAGGAAGTTCACAGTGCATCACAAAAAAATTACATATTAGTATTTTCAAGTTTCGAACAAGGAAGTTCGCAGTGCATCACAAAAAAAAATTACATATTAGTATTTTCAAGTTTCGAACAAGTAAGTTCACAGTGCATCACAAAAAAATTACATATTAGTATTTTCAAGTTTCGAACAAGGAAGTTCACAGTGCATCACAAAAAATTACATATTAGTATTTTCAAGTTTCTAAAAAAGATCTATACCAAGTCGGGTATCATATGAAAGGGATTTGCCTGTTCATTCCAAAATAGATTTCTATTTATTTTTAACTGACTTCAAAAAAAGGAGGAGGTTCTCAATTCGTCGGAATCTTTTTTTTTAAATGTTTTATGTATTCGAAGACGCCTGGACCGATTTTGAAAATTCTTTTTTTGTTTGAAAGGGTATACTTCAAAGTCGGTCCCATTTAAATTTGGTGAAGATCTGATGAACATCTTTCACAAGATAGATAATGGAACTCCTCAACGGATAAGAGTAAATTGCTCGCGATCAGTGTAATAGCTTAGTAAACAGTAGATTTTTAACCAGGCATAGCATATTTTAATACCACGGGGCCACTAAAAACTGTGAAATATTTTTTTTTACAAACAAAATAAAAACCGACTTCAATACCTAGCCACAAATACTAAAAAGTAAAAAATAATTTAATTTATTACCGAATTTATTATGTAACAAGAGTTAATATAGTTCCATGATAATATTTTTTGGGGTCGGTGCCAATGAGGTGCCATTGTGGAGTCTCATAAAAATATGAAGTCTAGACGATTCGCGCAGCTAAAGCCAATTGGCACCAGCACCAAAAAGTATTATCATGGAACTTTATTAATTTTGTTACATAATAAATTCGGTAATAATTTTTTTTTTTAATTTTAAGTGTTTGTGGCTAGGTATTGAAGTCGGTTTTTATTTTTTTGTAAAAATCTTTATGTATAATTATTTTTGATTTATCGTGCAAAATATCGAAAAAAATACCTGAATACGGAACCCTCTGCGTGCGAGTCTGACTCGCACTTGGCCGGTTTTTTATTTATATACAGATTTTATATTATATTGCTCCTTTCTTTAGAATGGTTTAGACTAGAAGTCATACCCGCTGCTCGCATGCGTGTAAACACTGCAATAAAAAGTAATGTGCCCGGAGGTTCAACCTACGTGCGCAGTCAAAACATCTCTATTAACATTCTACGGGACTCGCGGGCGAAATTATATTTAATGCAACTACCGTCAGAACAAAAATTAATTTAAAAAAATAATATTTTAGCTGGTTTGTGCACTGTGCAGGTCATAGATTAAGGATTAATTAAGTAAGCCCAGATGAGATATGTTAGTGTGTTTTGTACTTAAGTACAAAGCGCAGTCTTACGCCTCATGTCAAAAAATAGAAAAGAATTAGCGAAATCGGTTCAGCTGTTCTCGAGATTTGCGCTTAGCAACACATTCAGCGATTCATTTTTATATGTATATAGAGAAGATATACGCCCATAATATCTATGGCGACATAAATATTCCGTTATATACCTACACTTAAACATTTCCCAAGTTCTATATTTTTTGGTTGGTAAGTTTGATAAAAACTATGCAAATTAATGCTTATCTAAAACAAAATTACCGTCAAAAACTCTTTACTTTACTTTTCTCTATTATCGAAGTAGATAAATTAAGGGATCTTTACGCTGAGATTATATTTTTAGGGTTCCGTACCTCAAAAGGAAAAACGGAACCCTTGTCTGTCAAGAAACCTACAGGGTACTTCCCGTTGACCTAGAATCATGAAATTTGGCAGGTAGGTAGATCTTATAGTTACCTAGATCTTACATTTGGGGAAAAATCTAAAAACCGTGAATTTAGGGTTAGATCACACAAAAAAAATTAAATTGTGGTCATGAACTAATAATTAGTATTTTCAACTTTCAAAGTGAGTGACTATATCAAGTGGGGTATCATATGAAAGGTCTTCATCTGTGCATTCTAAAGCAGATTTTTATTTATTTTTATGTATCATAGTTTTCGAATTATCCTGCAAAATGTCGAAAAATACGACTGTAGTACGGAGCCCTCATTGCGTGAGCCTGACTCGCACTTGGCTGGTTTTTTTAAATTCCTCGTGAAAATATTCAAGCAAAGGTCAAAGTTCACTTGAAGGACAAACGCTCCACAAAACTGAAATTATTACTGAAAACTTTCAGTGAACAATTTTCGCTCCACGTTATGTAATTTAGTTTGGCTCGCTTTTAAAGTAATTGGATATTTTGTGCTGCTTTGAAAATATGTACTATAAAAATACGCCCTGTAATTTTTCTAAAAGTATTGTAATTAGTCTACCTACCCGTTTTTACTTGTACGAATGAATATGTAATTACTTATGTATACTCGTATTTTCATTTTATATATTACTCTCATTTTTTTTTACAAAAAAAGTTTAATTTCATGTAATTTTAATAATTAGTTTTTTTTTTTGCGTTACAAGCAAAATAAGGCTACGGAGCGGAGGCGGCGGCGATGACACTAGACACATCTTATAATTTCGTAAATTTTCATTAAATAATTTTCAAATTTTGTATATACATTCTTTATGTAAAATGTGTTTCGGTTTTTGCGTATACTAAAACTAACGTTGTAGAAAATGAAATATTAAAAATGTTTTGTTTTTTGTTACAGGTAAATATCGCCTTTACGGTCTACATTCTACTGCATTATTGTAAGTCATCATTATCATCAACCCATCGTCGCCGGCTCACTACTGAGCGCGGGTCTCCTTTCAGAATGGAAAGGGTTTCGGTCAAATTCCACTACGATAACCGAGTGTGGATTGGCAGACTTCATATAACTTCGAGAACATTATGGAGATCTCTCAGGCATGCAGGTTTCCCCACGATGTTTTCCTTCACCGTCAAAGCATGTAATACCTATTTAACTTCGGAAAGTTAGAGGTGCGTGCCTGGAATTTAACCCCCGACCCCCGAATAGGAGGCTGACGTAACCACTAGGCTATCACCGCTATAATTTTTTTTAAACAAAATCCAAGTTTATCATACCGTCTTATACTCTTCTTTCCCCTCCAATTAAGCGTAAAGCTTGTGCTAGGAGTAGGTACGACTATAGTGCCAAATAGTGGTGGGGTTTGAACCGGCGACCTTTCGGTTTCCAGTCCGCTCCTTTAACTGTTGAGCTATCGAAGTTCTTTTGTAATATGTAAGAGCTTTTTAAAATAGGTAAATATTTTTATATTTTATTTATGGAACTTAACGAAAAAATAAGTCTAAAATAGGTTTTGATTTTTTTACTGACCTTACTGGTAAAAGGGTATTACACGTGTATGAAATTATGTCGTGTCTACATGGACATTCAAGACATACCTACCTACTTCATTGTTCTACTGTAGTTAAGTACCTAACTAACGGTACCTACTGAATAGGTACAGTAGGTATCTACTGTTAGTTATAATATACTAGATGATGCCCGCGACTTCGTCCGCGTGGATTTCGGTTTTTAAAAATCCCGTAGGAACTCTTTGATTTTCCGGGATAAAAAAACCGGCCAAGAGCGAGTCAGACTCGCGCAATGAGGGTTCCGTACTACAGTCGTATTTTTTCGACATTTTGCACGATAATTCAAAAACTATGATGCATAAAAATAAAAGAAAATCTGTTTTAGAATGTACAGGTGAAGACCTTTCATATGATACCCCACTTGATATAGTCACTCACTTCGAAAGTTCTAAATACTAATTATTAGTTCATGACCACATTTTTTTTTTGTGAATTTAGGGTTAGATACCCTAAATTCACGGTTTTCAGATTTTTCCCCAAATGTCAGCTATAAGATCTACCTACCTGCCAAATTTCATGATTCTAGGTCAACGGGAAGTACCCTGTAGGTTTCTTGACAGACAGACGGACAGACAGACAGACAGACAGACAACAAAGTGATCCTATAAGGGTTCCGTTTTTCCTTTTGAGGTACGGAACCCTAAAATATGCTATGTATAATAGCTTATGTCCTTCCCTGGGATGCCAGCTATCTCTGTACCAAATTTCGTCAAAATCGGTTGAGCGGATGGGCCTTGAAAGGCTAGCAGACAGACAGACAGACACACTTTCGCATTTATAATATTAGTATGGAGTATGGATGGATGGATTCTTTGCTACACAGACTATGTAGGATAATAAAGAAACTCAGGTACATGAACCCTAAAAATAAATTACCTACACTCTTTTCTGGGCCATTTAAAAACGGACCGAATTGAGAACCACCTCCTTTTTGGAAGTCGATTAAAAACTGATAGATTTATTTAACTAGAGATAGCGAGCAAACTAGCAGGCGGGTCATCTGATGTTAAGTGATTACCGCCGCCTATGAAAATTTGCACCAGAGGAACCGCCGATGCGTTGCCGGCCTTTTAGGAATTTGTTGGTTCGCCCCTTGAATAACCCCATGTTGTAATCTAGTGGGAACACCGCCGATGGGAGTTGGTTCCACAGTTTGCATGTGCGTGGGAAGAAGGATCTGGCACAGCGAACGGTCGAAGTGCACCAGACACCCAGGTGATGGGAAGATGTTAGGATTCCAAGATGCTGGAACGGCGACGTCACATAGGAAAGCATAGGGTTCCGTCGCTGGTAGAAATTGGAACCCCCGCTAGGTGGACAGTGGACACACGCCATCTGGTCTACCTATACAATCATCATCATCATCAATCCGGCCCACTACTAAGCACGGGTTTTCTCTTACAGGAATTTTGCTAAGTTTCAAAGCTAGCGTGGCGTCTATCTTTACGTTACGACCTCCAGGGGTAAGCACTGTGGTCTTATTAGTGGAGGTCTCGGGTTCGATTCCCGGCAGGGTTTTGGAATTTTATAATTTCTATATATATATATATATATATAGGGGTTTTGGCATTTTATTTATGTGGTAAGCAGTAAGCACTGTGGTCTTATTAGTGGGAGGTCCCGGGTTCGATTCCAGGCAGGGTTTTGGAATTTTATAATTTATATATATATATATAGGGGTTTTGGCATTTTATTTATGTGGTAAGCAGTAAGCACTGTGGTCTTATTAGTGGGAGGTCCCGGGTTCGATTCCCGGCAGGGTTTTGGAATTTTATAATTTCTATAAATATAGGGGTTTTGGCATTTTATTTATGTGGTGAGCAGTAAGCACTGTGGTCTTATTAGTGGGAGGTCCCGGGTTCGATTCCAGGCAGGGTTTTGGAATTTTATAATTTCTATATATAATATAGGGGTTTTGGCATTTTATTTATGGGGCTAGAATGCATACCGATATGCAAAAAATCACATCATTTTATTATTACAGTCCCTATTCTATGTTGCTATCACTAATGTCTATGTAACCTAGATGGAGTCAGTCCAAGCTAGTTGTAGCTTAAGAGAAAGCAAACAATTTGATCTCATACCTACCTTCGTAACTACTAACTACCTACCATATTTGGTAACAAACTGTGGGCAGTTATAGTCCTTCATTAGATTCTTAACTTCTTAATCCTAGTAGAGAGAGAGACAGAGAGAGCCAGCGCGTGCCAGACCTTCCTTATTTTATAAAAGCTGAAAGTTTCTCGATAAAATACCGCGTACCGGCAAGCGCAGTGTGGGACCGAACCCGCTGGACCGATGGCCTGAAGAAGGTGGTGGGGAGCGGATGGATGAGTAAAGCGGAGGACCGTGTTTGGTGGCGCGCTCTTGGAAAGGCCTATGTCCAGCAGTGAACGCAAACAGGCTGATAGATTGGATTGAATGTTTCTCTGCGTTTTGTCCCCAACACTGGGAGGAACGTTTGTTTGGGTCATAGTGGCTTTGGGAGATTACAGGTAATAAATTGGTAGGATTGTTCAAAACACTATTATAAATGAAATGTGAAAGTCCTCATCGATCCAAAATCGAGACCTGGAAAAAAAATTACACGGGGTCAAAGGTCGCAAAAACGGGTTTTTCACAATTATCAGCAAAACGGTAAGTTTATCATAAAATTAGCTGAGACAAAAATTGTGGATCTACAAAAAAAGTCTACATACTTTTTTCCCTAAGAGCCACTGTTTTTGAGATATAACGATTCAATAAAGATGTAAAAAATCTTATGTCAAAGGATAGTCCAATTTTTTTATTAGACTATATTTTGACATAAGACTTTTTATACCTTTATTACATGTTATCTCCCAAAGCTACCATGATCCAAACAAACGTCCAAACAAACTTTCCTCCCAGTGTTGGGGACAATACGCAGAGAAACTTTCAGCTTATATAAAATAAGGAAGGTCTGGCACGCGTTGGCTCTTTTGCCGTAAGGATCAGTAGAGTTGACTAGCTATCATCCACTTACATGCAATGACCTAGCCAGGTTTTCCCTGCGAACTAAATGACTACATTTCTATGATCTTGGCGTTGATTGTGTGCTAGTCGGGTTCATACGCAAGCGAATTATTAAAAACATTTACATGATGAGTATGAGTACACAATGACATTGCAATATTAATGAAATTAGATAATTTATAAATAATTTTGCACGCCATGTTTGGCAGGATATGTAACTGATTACCTAACTTTTAAGACCCCATGTAAATAATATACATGTACCTACCATATCTGAGCAAAATAAATAAATGATTATGATTATGATTATGATTATGAAGAGCGAACCTGCTTCAAAGGTTGTATGTAGAGAATACTTTTTATTTTATTAACTTAAAACTATCATTACAGGCTAACCTATAAGTCGATAGCTAAGTTAACTTAAATTAACTAATACCTGTCTATCCATACTTAATATTATAAATGCGAAAGTGTGTCTGTCTGTCTACCTGTATGTCTGCTAGCCTTTCACGGCCCATCCGTTCAACCGATTTTGACGAAATTTGGTACAGCGATAGCTTGCGCGCGAACTGACTCCCTTGAAAAAGGACCCCGGATGGGTTCGAAACTAGTCGGGCTAACGTCGACTAAATACGTGAGTAAAGCCGGTGACAGATATTAGATATAATGGAAATCACTCACGATAGTTAAAACGTTAAAATATAATAAGGATACTGATTACGTCAGCCATCATATGGTTCTTAAGACCTTTACAAGCTAAAAGTCAAAGTCAAAGTCAAAGTCAATTATTTAAGATCGACCAAGCTTTAATAATAAGCCTCAAATTGCAGGTATCCGCAAAAGTTCGTGTAAAACATCGGGTCGCGCCGCCATTACAATATGCTAAACCTTATAATCATTGTAATTATTGCTTCGTTGCTTGCCAATCGCTGCTCTTGTGCTTCAAGCCACGCTCTTATCACAGAGTAGCAAGCATACAGTGTGGAAACCCTTACACGATAACTTATAAAAATTTATTTATTTCATATAGGACTAGCTGACCCGCCCCGGCTTCGCTAGGATGGAATTTAGAAAATCGAGGTGGGGGTTGAATTTCCAAAAATACTGAAATACATGTTTCTTCATTTGTTTCCGAAAACCTAAATACCAATTTTCATACAAACTTTCATCCCCTATTTAACCTCCTTGGTAGTAGAATTTCCAAAAATCGTGAAATATGTATTTTTTTATTTTTAGCTGAAAGCTTAAATACCAATTTTCATCGATGTAACTTCAAAAATGACGGACTTTCATACAAACTTCCATCCCCCATTTAACCTACTTAGGGGTAAAATTTCAAAAAATCCTTTCTTAATGGATACCTACTCTTTACAAAGAACACACCCTCCAAATTACATGTCTCTAGGACCAGCGGTTTAGGCGGGGCGTTGATATATATTTCAGTCAGTCAGTCAGTCAGGACTGTGAATTTTATATATGTATATAGATAACTAGTGTCTCTTATGCTACCTCTGTGAATGCAGTGGTATGGAATGAAGATTCTACTGAGAAGAGCTGGCAATAAACTAAGCAGTTTTCAAATCGTAAAAAGTTACTATATGTAACAATACAACTATACCATAACTGACATATTACGTAAAAATTCCATTGACTCGTTTAAAGCGATTCGCTCCCTCGTGTTTTCAGTTCAGCTTCAGTTTTTCCCACCAATTACAATATTGGGACTATTTGTATGGTAGCTTATGGTACATTTTTAGGTACATTTTTTATATCGCTCTTAGGCTGCAACATCACAACGGCTTGCTAAGACATTCTTATTTGAATCATCTTTAACACTTGCGGAAAACTGTTGTTCTCTAGCCCATCAGATTTCATGCGTGATGTTCTGCGCGAATACGCTCCTTTCTAAACCTACTGTACATTTGCTAAACTGTGGTGTCAAGCCAGGCGGCCACCGGAGATCGCTTCCAGTAAGTTATTACCATGCTCGGACCATCGCATTAGTAGTTCTCGGAAAACTTAATACGAACTTCGGAGATGTGTGGGAAATGTCTCCCGTTTCCAATAAAACAATAGCTTCCAGCCATTCCGTTGATATGAAAAACAAAGATCATCAACCGATAGACGACCATAGCTGGACATAGATATCTTGTAGGGACACACGCCACGGTCTTGCGCCGCCTGAAGAACTTTAGAAAGAGATAGCGATTTCGTAGAGCGCTGTCTCTGTCGTTGAGACCAACAAAACGTCACATAGGTATGAGTGACAGAGTCAACGCTCTGCGAAGCCGAAATCGCTTTCTGAAGGTCGATGTACTTACAATATTATGTCCTGCTGGCCTACTGTATTTCATCATCATCATCATCATCATCAACCAATAGACGTCCACTGCTGGAAATAGGTCTCTTGTAGGGACTTCCAAACGCCACGGTCTTGCGCCGCCTGGATCCAGCGGCTCCCTGCGACTCGTCTGATGTCGTCCGTCCACCTAGTGGGGGGTCTTCCAACGCTGCGTCTTCCGGTGCGGGGTCGCCATTCTAGCACCTTGGGACCCCAACGTCTATCGGTTGTACGAACTACTGTATTTAACCTCTAACTTTTCGGAGTTATGTGCGTTTTAAGTAATTGAATATTTGCTTTAACGGTGAAGGAAAACATCGTGAGGAAACCTACGTGACTGAGAGTTCTCCATAATGTTCTCAAAGGTGTGTTTCATCTACCAATCGTGATAGATGACGTGGTAGACTAGTGCCAAAACCATTCTCACTCTGAAAGGAGACCCGTGCTCTGTAGTGAGCCGGCGATGGGTTGATCATGATGATGACTGTATTTAACGGCTCACTACAGAGCACGGGTCTCCTCTCAGAGTGAGAAGGGTTTTGACCAAGACCACGCTGGCCATGTGCGGATTGGCAGACTTCACACACCTTTGAGAACATTATGGAGAACTCTCAGGCATGCAGGTTTCCTCGCGATGTTTTCCTTCACCGTTAAAGCAAGTGATATTTTAATTACTTAAAAACGCCCATAACTCCGACAAGTTACAGTTGCGTGCCCGGGATCGAACCCCCGACCTCCGATTGGAAGGCGGATGTCCTAACCACTAGGCTACCACAGCTTCCAGCTGCAGCAGCAGCTAGCAGAGATTTTTGAGTACGGAACACAAAAAATCCGCTGATCACATACTCTGTCGAGCACGGGCACGTCCGGGACAAGTTTAGAAGCAGCCAGACTAAGCCGTCAAATGAGCTATCTATACATAATTCATACAACCAATCTCATTGATTACACGAGCTTATACTACAACGGAATACTACGACTTTGCCTCCATACAAAGGAATTTAGACCACATTCATCTATGAATAGGTCACATCTTCCAATGGAATTTGGCAACGATCCTTGTCACTTGAATTTGAACTGTATCAATGGGGGTTGGAGTTGGTTTTTCAGTGGTTAAAAGTGTGGGTGGTAATGACCTTGGGCGTCAGAATGTGTTTAAGGGTGGGTGTCTTCCCCCCCGGGTACCAGGGCGGGATGCGTCGGCGGCTTGCGTAATAGCTATCTATATCGAACCGTACCCGGCTTACACGAGTTGGTTGATGGTTCTACCCACGTCTCACGAGGTATTTAAAATAAGGCACCGATTCCGTTGTCTTTCTCTAAACTAAATTTAGAGTATCTGCATCCTTTTCTTTTTACAATGCTAAAAAGGGACAGAACATGAACTTTACATTTAAAGACTCTAAATTTTAGTGCACGCTTAACAGTAGTCTCGCGACTGTGCGCTAGAATTAGGGTTCCGTACCTCAAAAGGAAAACCGCAACCCTTATAGGATCACTTTGTTTGTCTGTCTGTCTGTCGGTCTGTCAAGAAACCTACAGGGTACTTTCCGTTGACCTAGAATCATGAAATTTCGCAGGTAGGTAGGTCTTATAGCAGGCATTCGGGGAAAAATCTGAAAACCGAGAATTTGTGGTTACATCACACAAAAAAAAAATTGTCATCATGAACTAATAATTAGTATTTTCAATTTTCGAAATAAGATAACTATATTAAGTAGGGGTATCATATGAAAGGTCTTCACTTGTGCATTCTAAAACAGATTTTTATTTATTTTTATGTATCATAGTTTTTAAATTATCGTGCAAAATGACGAAAAAATACGACTGTAGTACGGAGCCCTCGTTGTGCGAGCCTGACTCGCACTTGGCCGGTTTTTTATAGATAATGGTACGGAACCCTTCGTACGCGAGTCCGACTTGTACTTGGCCGGTTTTTTAAATTAACTTCCGTCTAGTTTTGCGCCGTAATTTTATCTTTTTTGATAAAATTACGAGGACGACTGATAGATAAATGATAATTAACATGTACCAACTTAGTTAATACTAGCAGTCCACCCCTGGCTTCGCATGGGTAGCTTATTACAATTTTTGTAGGGATCTCTAATTTTTGTTCTAATAATAAATATTTCTATAAATATATTCGAATAATAATTTTCTCTAATCTCTAATGTCCATAGAGATGACACTCAGGAATAATGCAGCTTTGAAAGAATTTTCAAGATCGGTTCTGTAGTTGCAGAGATTACCTCCTACAAACAAACTTACATAATATTAGTTAATATACGAGTAATTATTATCAATTCACGGAAGTTGATATGATACCTAATCCATCCATAATCATTCTAAAATACCTAATCATCTAATATTGTAGAAAGAGGTAAAGTTTGTAAGTTTGTTTGTAGGAACTAGGAAGTAATGTAAAATCATCAAGAATAAATGTATATACCTACTTTGATAAAAATTTATAGGTATAATAATATAGTTAATATAGAAAAAAAAACTGTAAATAAATAATGTAAGAGGCTAACAAAATGTAATACCCAAAAAAGAACTCTGACACAAATCGGAGGATTTTCGATGATTTTAATAAAAAAAAAATTAAAAAAAAATGTAAAATCATAGAAAAATACGGCTACCGGCGTCAAATGTACTAACATTTGACGCCTGCCAGTGACGTCGAAGCCTCGACGTTTTTTAGAGGGGGAAACTGTCGTGAACTGTGCAAAAAGTCGAAAACTTCACATTTTTAGGATTCCGTACCTCAAAAGGAAAAACGGAACCGTTATAGGATCACTTTGTTGTCTGTCTGTCTGTCTGTCAAAAATCCTACAGGGTACGTCCCGTTGACCTAGAATCATGAAATTTGGCAGGTAGCTAGATCTTATAGCTGACATTTGGGGAAAAATCTGAAAACCGTGAATTTAGGGTTAGATCACAAAAAAAAAATTAAATTGTGGTCATGAACTAATAATTAGGATTTTCCACTTTCGAAGTGAGTGACTATATCAAGTGGGGTATCATATGAAAGGTCTTCACATGTACATTCTAAAACAGTTTTTTATTTATTTTTATGCATCATAGTTTTTGAATTATCGTGCAAAATGTCGAAAAAATACGACTGTAGTACGGAACCCTCATTGCGCGAGCCTGACTCGCACTTGGCCGGTTTTTTTTCGAATAATTCGCACAAGAACGCCCAAGGTGACAGTACTGACTTTGATAAACTGATAAGGCATACAAAACAACTGATAAGTTATCAAAGCTCTTATCGCCTTACAGACTAGCACGTAGACTGTTGTTTGTCTAAAGTCTAAAGTGCTTGCAAGGTATCCTTATTTACTCAAATACTTGCAAATACGGTTCTACTTGTTTTTTTGGGTTTCGTACCTCAAAAGGAAAAACAGGCTAAGTGCGAGACAGACTCGCGCACCGAGGGTTCCGTACCTACTACAGTCGTATCTTTTCGACTTTTGCACGATAAATTAAAAACTATAACGCATAAAAATAAAAATAAATCTGTTTTAGAATGTACGGGTGAAGCCCTTTCATATGATACTCCACTTGGTAGTTATATTAATTAATCTTACTTCGAAAGTTGAAAATACTAATTATTACGTGTTCATGAACACATTTAAATTTTTTTTGTATTGTCGGTTTTCAGATTTTTCCCCTTACCTATGTTATAAGACCTACCTTCTTGTCAAATTTCATGATTCTAGGTCAACGGGAAGTACCTACTCTATAGGTTTATTGAGGAAGTTTTCTAAAAGGATTCCGTTTTTCCTTTTGAGGTAGGTACGGAACCCTAAAAAGCGCTAAATGGTTGATTGAAAAATAATTTTAACTTGTTGAAAAACCAAATTCTCTATTTACTATGGACAGCATTGCATGGTTTTAAATACTACAAAACTCGTAGATTTCGTTCTTCACTCGCCTCCTGACTCCAGACGTGTTTACAGCAAGGCCAGGCAGAAATCTTCAATGAGTCTATCGTTTGTTTGAACTGGCGGCGCCACAACTGCTTTATCGCCCCATCCCGCGGCCAAATCGTACGGAACGGACTGGGGTTCATTAGGTGAATAAAACATAGATTAAGTGCTAACTCTGTTTGTCCCGCCATGTTGATTAACGGGAGAAAAATCCATCTTTAATCTGTCGATAAGTTACTTCTGGTCGAAATTATTAATCTGTCGATTGGTTTCTTAGCAACTCAGAACAAATACCTGTAGAAGTTGCCATATTGTCACTCTTACTGTTAGAGCAAGATAGGTAAATACATAGCTCCTATTAGAACGTGACGAAATGATCATTTTTTGTCGTGGTTTTGATAAAAATTTGTAGTAGTAGTAGTCCTTCCCCGGGACGTAAGCTAACTCTGTACCAAATTTCATCAAAATCGGTTTAGACTGTTGAGCCGTGAAAAGTTAGCAGACAGACAGACACACACACTTTCGCATTTATAACATTAAGTATGGAAGTATGGATATTAGCTTTGAACATTGAATTAATAATACTAGTGGCTTTGATTGAAGTAATATGTATTGAAGTAATGTCGTAAGCTCGTAACGAACGAAATGAACAAGCTTTTTATGAAGTAAAACTGCCAACTGGTGCTCGCAGGAAAATGGCGGCCGGCGCGGACTTCGCGCCATTTCGTGCGCTCAGCGCTGTCATAACAAACGCTCTCTTTGATGACAACCATAAAAGCCAACAATTGGAAATTGAATTGAATTGAACCATAGGGTTGCCAGACTACAAACAAAATTAATCTCTATTTTTTTTTTTTTTTTTTTTTTGTTTGGCTTTACACAGATTAGCCAATGTCAGGTTTGTTATTTATTAAAGTTAGGGAAACTATGGATAAAATTGAAAAATCGGGATTTGGAATTTGAAAGGAAAAGGATAAGGTTTTCACTAATCTAATAATAATATACCCACATATATACTATAACTTGATATCATTTTTTTCTAGGAACAAAGCTAGAACTTTATAAATATTTGAAGAATTAGTATATAATAAACAAACTATAGATGTAGGAAATGGTATATGCAATGATTCGAGATGAGCAAGAAAGGCAGACCGATCATACAAAGTGCATGCAAAGAAAATATGATTCAAGTCCCCATACTCCCCACAGGAACAGTAAGGATCGGGAACAATTTTCATCTTGTACAAATGGGCTGGTGTACAAACATGACCCAAGCGTATTCTACACAGACCAGAGGTGACAGTTTTGGAGAAAACTAATCGACTGAACCATGGTTTTCTCGGAATGGACGTCTGAATTTTTCTATAATGTTTACCTACTGAACTATCGTTATTCCATACCCCATCCCAGGTTTCATACAAATATACTTTGGATAAATTTATCAGGTCAGAACAATAATTGGTGTATGGGACAGTATCTCCAATGCGTATAGCCTCATTTGCCAATTGATCAGCTCTTTCATTTCCGAGAATGCCCACATGGCTTGGTACCCAAGCTAGGACAACATCGCAATTTCTCTGTGAACATTTAAATAAAAGATCTCTAATCCCAAAAACAATTGGAGACTGTTTATGGGATTTGAATGGAAATCTTTTAATAGCTTCTAAAACACTGCGGGAATCAGAAAATATTATGGTTTTCGGTATCTTTAAAATTAAAACATATTCTAAAGCTTTAAGTAAACCATAACATTCACCGGTGTAAACGGAAGTTTCAGGTGGAAGTTTAATTTGTTGTATACCTTTATATTGTGAATGATATACCCCAACCCCAACACAACTCCTATCCTCATGCTTAGAAGCATCTGTGAACACATAGTGCCTGTCGGGCCATTTATTATTGACGATGTTAGTAAATTCCTGTTTTGAATTAAGGTTATCTTTTAATTTTAATCCTATATCGAATTTAATTTGCGGGACAGCAATAAGGCTTTTGTAGTTATGCTGGTATAGAGGAAGAGTAATACTTCGATGGGTGGGAGCTCCCAAACTTTCATATTTTCTAAGACTTTTTACAAGACATGGAGAGTCTTTATGGGTCCAGTAATTGCAGGTATCAACCTGATATGCAAGTTGTCGTACTTTTGAAAATAACGGATGGGAACTTAGCTGTAATGTACGAAAAAAGTATTTATCACAGAGGAATTGTCTTCTCATATATAAGGGCGGATCACAACATTCTACCTGAAGACAATTTGTCGGAGCCGATTTCATCGCACCTGTAACTAACCTCAAAGCCTTCGACTGGATCATATCCAGCTTTTTAGCTGCAGTTGTATTACCAGGGTGTAATAAGAATGTTCCATAGTCTAAAACACTTCTTATTAAAGCATTATATAACAATCTCATTGTAAAAGGGTGTGCACCCCACCATACTCCTGTAAGGCACCTTAGAATATTCAAATTTCGCTCACACCTTAATGAAACATATTCAAAATGAGGAACTCCAGTAAGTTTAGAATCTAATATTACGCCTAAAAATTTTGCCTTATCTTTAACTGCTAGCGGAATACCATTGTAATTAATATGAAGAGATGGGAGATTTCGCTTTCGAGAAAATACTACAACAGAACTTTTAGATGGTGACAAATCTAGCCCATTATTATATAACCAACACTTTAAAGCATTTAACGCTAAAGTTAACAATTCACTAATATTATCCAAAGATGGCCCAGCAACATATAAAAGCAAATCATCTGCATATTGAAGCACATTTGCATATCTGTTAATAGAAATGTCCAAATCGTAAGTATAAATGTTATATAATATAGGGCTCAAAACAGAGCCTTGTGGCAAACCCTTCCACACAGTTCTATATATAATTTCATTTTCAGACGAATCTAACGAATACTTTATATATCTTTCGTACAACATATTTACAATAAAATTAATTAATAAATTAGGAATATTCAGGGCTAGCAATTTATTTTTTAAAATAGAGATATTTACATTATCATAGGCGGCATTTATGTCTAGGAAGGCAGCAACCAAAGACTCATTTTTAGAGAAACTTAGTCTTATGTCTGTGGTAAGAACGCTCAAGCTGTCAAGGGTACATTTACCTTTCCTAAAACCAAACTGGTTTCTTGATAATAATGTATTATGTTCTAAAAACCATTCCAGCCTGATTTTAATGAGGTGTTCAGCAGTTTTAGCTAATACCGACGATAATGCTATTGGCCTATACGATGTTGGATCTGAACTCGATTTATTCGGCTTCTGTAATAAGATCAAAGTTTGGGACCTCCAGGATTCGGGGACGATACCCACCATCATAACGTTGTTGATCAAAGAAAGGTAGTACCTGAGGATATTGTCGTCAAGATTCGATAAGAAGGAATAAGGAATCCCGTCTTCCCCTGGTGCAGAATCCTTAGTCGATGACAGTACGCCTTTCAATTCGTTAAGTGTAAATGGCGAATTCAAATCTACATTATTATAATTATCATTAGATACTATTAGGGGCGTTAAGGCCATGGGACATTCAGGTACATAAGGAGGACCCAAACGATCCATGATTTGCTCTGCTAGAGCTGGGGATATTTTATTCTGTTGTGAATCTTTAAATGCAGATCTAAACCTTCTTATATTTTGCCAAACAATTGAAGATGAAACATTAGGATTCAAGGATTTACAAAACCTGTGCCATCCTTCATATTTCTTTACCCTAAGTAGCTCCTTAGTGGTATTGGCAATTTTTAAGTAATTATCAAAATTTTCATCCGTCATATTTTGACAAAATTGTTTTTCTGCTTCTTTCCTTTCTTTAACAGCATTAGTGCACTCTACATCCCACCACGGTGGAGATGGAATAAATTCCATGCACTCACCCCTTTTTACTGGAAAAGTTTCATCTGCAGCTTCAATTAAAGCTGCAGATAAAGCTTGTGAGGATTCTAATATATTCAAATGACTAATTTCAGGTAAATTATTGATTTTCTTTTCAACGGCTGCACTATACAAACTCCATTTTGCATCTGTCAGTTTATGTTTTAAACGTGGCTGTCTTACATGTTTTAGAGGTTTTTCAAAAGGGAAAGTAATAATTAGAGGGTAGTGATCACTACCACCAGTAGATTCAGCGGTTGACCAGGTGAGAGATGAAGCTAGATCAGGAGTGCAAATGGACAAATCTGGAGCACTAGGTGTCCGTGCCAACCGTGTTGGAGACCCAGTATTAAGAATGCACAAGTTATGGGAGCTTATTAAATCTAACAACTTTTCTCCATAGAAGGTTGATGTGGAACATCCCCATAATTCGTGATGAGAGTTAAAATCCCCTAAACATAAAAATGGTTTTCGGTAAAAAATTAAAAATTTCATTTATTCATTAAATATTCATTATTAGGACGAGAGAAATATATAGATTACATAACATATACTATTTACAATAACTGCAATAACAGATAAGTTATCGCTATGTACAGGTAGAGTGATAGGTGTAAATGTCAGAGTATTTTGATGAGTATGGCCACTCACACCATACCCATCAGGTCTGTCTTCTCTGAGACAAACATACCCGGCATTTTGAACAAAATTCCCTTCTCAACCATGTCTCTTGGAGACAGATAAGAAAGGGATCATGTTTATTAATAAGATATATTAAGTCATGTTTTCTACTGTTGAGGCTCAGGCAATTCCACTGAATCACTCTGGCTCTGTGATCCATTATTATTAGAGATTTGATATAAGGCTTCAATTACTGTGGCAACGTGGGACGGTGTAACTATATTTGATTGTGATAATAATTGAATTAATATTTTAATAATGTCTGCCATGTTCATGTTATTTTCAGAACTATAATTATTAAAATTAAACTTTTGTTTAGGTAAAACAGGATCTCTTATTATTTCTGGAGTGGGCAGAGCGGTCATAGCCTTGCTATGCTTTGAGGGTGATCTTGGCTTTATAAAGACTGTTTTTTTATACGAATTCGGCATTGAATTTGAAGTAGATGGGAAGTTTAGATTTTTGGGGACCATGTATATCCTGTGGTGAATAGGATGGCACAGGCGTTGAAACTAAAGCTTCGGGCATATGACATGTTTGAACTGGTGGATGTATTTTAATTGCTTCCATATACGAAATACAACTTTTGCTCATGTTTCTTTTATTGCTCTCTGTCTGTTATGCTCTAAGCATTTTTATTTATGGCTTGATGGGAACCTTTGCATAGGCAACACCGGTAATACTCTTCCTCTACCTGACAAGTGTCGCCAGAATGCCCTTGGCTACATTTATAACACTTGGCACTGACCGGCACTGATTTTTGACATGTCCGAAACGGCAACACTGGTAGCATTGCACAGTGGGGTAAATGTATAATCTACAGGTAAAGCTGTGTAGCACATATATACCCGGGTAGGCAGTATTTGCCCATCGAAAGTAACTATTACCGTCCCCCGTGTTAATGAATGGGTTTACATCATTCACTACAATTTTCTTTTCATCCTCCTGATTTTAATGATTGGTCCGCAGCCAAGTGGAACACTCATGTTAAGTAAGACTTCCTCTTCGGACCAATCATTAGGGACACCTTTTACCACACCCATTCGAGTAACATTAAATGTGGGTATAAACGCCCTGTATTTTGCGGGTTCAAGTATTGGGTTTGTTAAAAAATTGTTCGCATCCAAGTAGGTAGAAAATGCCATACTGATGCGATTTCTACCCACACGTTTTACACTTCCGTTTACAACACCACTAAACTTGTTGTTTTTTTAAAAATCTACCAAAGTTATTGGGTGTAGAGTTGTTGAGCTATCACTTTTTTCAATTTCTTTTTGGACATGTATTACGTATGGGGCATTGTCGGATTGTTGATAATAAGCACGACCAATTGGCACACGCTTTGGCAGTGAAGATTGATTACTATTATCGGTGGGATTTGAGGATTCAGTTTGTGGATTTGGGTAAGGGGCATTCTGAACTTTATTATTGTCAGGTTCACACTTGCATTCACAACTGTACCTTTCTTTTCCATCTCGACCTTTTGTTTTCCTTTTTCTTTTGTTACAGGTCATAACAAATGCGTGAAAAATATTTTCTTTTCAACGGTTGGTCGGCATTGGACACAACGGACACGTCAGTGTCCATTGACGACTCGACCGCCGCAATTAATACGTCCATTTTTGATGTAATATTCAACGATCCCAGGGGATCCGACCCCCCGGGATCGGGAGGCCGAGTCTCCATAAGTTTGAAATGTAAACTATACTAAATTTAAAAAACTTACCTATATATACAGCTAACTACTATGAAAATGTCACTAAAACTACAATATTAACACTATAAAACAACACCAATCCTTTTCCAAATTGAATTTACAAATTAATAAAAACAAAGCACGAAGATTTCACGTCCGCCAAGTACGAAGTTTCCCGCCCTTCAATTAATCTCTAAGACCGTTCACTAGATAATTATTTGTCCCCTGCCGTCACGTTGGCACCATTGCTTTGTTTGCTATATTCCTTAGAACTTAGGGTTTTTTACTGTGTGATTTGCAATAGTGCCAACATAACGTCAGGGGACAAGTTGTGGTGAACGGTCTGTAGTTTATTATAGTCATCGGTCATCATGATCAACCCATCGCCGGCTCGCTACATAGCACGGGTCTCCTCTCAGAGTGAGAAGGGTTTTAGCCATAGTCTACCACGCTGGCCATGTGCGGATTGGTAGATTTCACAGTTCACACACCTTTGAGAACATTATGGAGAACTCTCAGGCATGCAGGTTTCTTCACGATGTCAGTATCGATTTTAGCCACGCGCCAAAAGAACCTTGTCGCACTGAATAAGCATGCTTTAAAAAATGGCGCCCCGTTAATCATTAATGATGTTTAAAAAAGTGTGTATTTTTAATATTTTTGTTGTTAAAGCGGCAACCCTGCGAAATGTTTTATAATCTGTCAGTTCGTTCGGTAATGGACGCCGAACTTGTATAATTGTCTATTCCTGCTGTAGGCATAATTTTACCGCCAAAAATTGGTAAATTAAAACTACCTGACGATTCGAAAGCGCTTGTAAAAAGTCTACTTGAATAAAACATATTCTATTCTATTCTATTTCTAAAAAATACACGCCAAAACGCTTCCAATACCTTTGTACTAATCAATACGTAACTACCTAAATATGAATGTTTTATTTAAATAGGTATTATTAAAACAAGAAAATCTAAAAACCTTTTCACGAATGTTTATTAACATCGATCACAGAATTTAAGTACTTATTGTTCCGAAAATAGGTATAATTTACGTGAGTTTCCGCGTTCGAAATTCGAATTAATCCAATAGGTAGGTACCTAATCTAATAATTATTAAAAATTGTTATTGGATTTTTCTTGGGATTTGAGAAATAGGCGGTGATGGGTAGCTTTTTATATGGTTCATGAGGTACAGCCCGCTGACAGACGGACGGACGGGCAGCGGAGTCTTAGGGTGAGATCTATAGAGCGCACTCTGACTTTGCTTAGACTTAAGACCGAGTTAAAACGAAACAGAGGTACATATATCTTAACTTAAACTTAAGTCTGAGCAAAGTCAAAGTGCGCTCTATAGATTTCAGCCTCGAAACCCTAAAACACGGTACGGACGTGTCCTGGCTCCCAAGTGTAAAATGTCGCGGTTTTAGCTATATCTACCTCGATAGGGTATATCTAAGGGGTTTGTTTCCAGCGTCGCGCGTCATCAGCAGGGCAGGGTGAGGTCGCGTCTGGGGGTCGTCTGCACCCCGCGCGACCTACATACTGAGCTCAGATAGCCCGACCCTCCCTCCACCCGAGCCTCACAATGACGCGTCTGCATCCCCTTCCCCACTCTACCCCCGGGTAGGAGGTAGGAACAGGCAGCCTACCTGCATTACGTAACGCGGGTGTGATTCTATGTTGTGTCGCTTTCGTATGGATAGATTTTAGAATTTCTATCGTGATAGGTATTTCTCCATCTAAAATCTAATATATATAAAAGGAAAAGGTGACTGACTGACTGACTGACTGATCTATCAACGCATAGCTCAAACTACTGGACGGATCGGGCTGAAATTTTGGGTTATTTAAATAATAACATTAACTATTTCTGGAAACACTGGCTACAACAATACATTAATCTAAATATATAAAAGGAAAAGGTGACTGACTAACTGACTGACTGCACTAATTTTAGATTAATCAGGAGACTAGCTTATGCTCGCGACTTCGTCCGCGTGGACTATACAAATTTGAAACCCCTATTTCACCCTTAAGGGTTGAATTTTCAAAAATCCTTTCTTAGCGGATGCCTACGTCATAATAGATCTGCATGCCAAATTTCAGCCGCAGCCATCCATTTTAGCGTTTATAGATCAGTCAGTCAGCTTTTCTTTTTAAATATATTATGTAGATTATGAAAAGAATGTCATTAATTTTAGACCAGTAAATTTAGAGAATTTATAAAACTGGCATCACTTACTCCATTCTAAATTTAAGTTTTCTAATTTTCTAATTTTAACTAAGTCTAAATTTAACTAGTGTTAATTTTTTAGGGTTCCGTACCTCAAAAGGAAAAACGGAACCCTTATAGGATCACTTTGTTGTCTGTCTGTCTGTCTGTCTGTCTGTCTGTCTGTCTGTCTGTCTGTCTGTCTGTCTGTCCGTCTGTCTGTCAAGAAACCTACAGGGTACTTCCCGTTGACCTAGAATCATGAAATTTGGCAGGTAGATAGATCTTATAGCTGACATTTGGGGAAAAATCTGAAAACCGTGAAGTTAGGGTTAGATCACACGAAAAAAAATTAAATTATGGTCATGAACTAATAATTAGTATTTTCAACTTTCGAAATGAGTGACTATATCAAATGGGGTATCATATGAAAGGTCTTCACCTGTACATTCTAAAACAGATTTTTATTTATTTTATGCATCATAGTTTTTGAATTATCGTGCAAAATGTCGAAAAAATACGACTGTAGTACGGAACCCTCATTGCGCGAGCCTGACTCGCACTTGGCCGGTTTTTTCTCAGTAGGTATTCTCTGTGCGAAAGTATTCTCTATGGGCACTATTTTCACACCTGTAAGGAAATAATATTTTCTGGATGAAAACTATTTCAACGAGTGAGATCGAATCACGGATGAACCGCACATTATCAATACTAAAAGTACGAGTGTAGTTTTTTCTAATGATTACAGCGTAACTTTGCGTACTGAATACATTCTACATATCTCAAAATCAAACTCAAATCATTTATTCAGAATTGGTAAAATTATACGCTTCCTGATTGTCATAAATTTTTATTTGTAAGATGATATGATATAGTGGTGATAATTAATACGTACTTAAAACTTAAGCTACGAGGGTTCCAAACGCGCCCAGGTCTGAGAAGAGCCCAAAACAAACAACTATTTACCTAAACTTATTAGAACTATAACATAGCCGTAATTAAGTAACTCATTCCCAAGCTTGCTTATCATTCAAATAATCCTTTACAATTTATCTAATACATATTATATTATTTCTGTTCTATTAGATTCTAGGTATGTAACTCTACAACAAAATAATATTGTTATTGAGTTATGGGCAGATTACACCTACCGAGTAGTGAAGCGAGACAGTAAAATGTCACTCGGCCGAGACAGTGCTCTGGCTGAGAAATTGCGGCGAAATTGCACTCGTCAAGTGTTTATACCAACCGAGTACTCGGCCGAGGACACTGACTCGCCTCTGTACTCGGTAGGTGTAATCTGCCCATTATCGACACTACTACACAGTAAATTCACGCTTATCAGTAGACTTTCTCCTTGTCTCGGCGTCACAGTTTACGATTGCAACCCCGTGCCTTGACGTAGATATTTTCCTTCGTTGTACGAAACAAATATGTAACATAATATCTCAGGAACAAATAAGTGGATTAATATTAAGCAAATAACAATCTACAATGTAACTAGAATATTATAAATTTGTAAACAAAGACTATACAACTTAAATACATAATTAACGCCGTACTTACCTTTTTACATTAATCAAATTTTAGTTCTCTAAAAGTTTAGTTTAGTGTTATTAAAACTAAAATAAGGGCTAACTAAAATAAACCTTTTCACATAACGAATGATGATCGAATAATAGTTTTCACTTTTCAGTTCAGTAAAACCATTTTGACCCCAAATCATCAAATGAAATGACAAAAATATAAACGAAACTATGCTAGATGCATATTTATACCCTCCCAAGAAGTACCAAAATGCTGCGAAACAAATATTCAATACCTTTTTTCACAATTTCAGGTTGTGGAGGCGGTGGTATGCAAGCCTGAGCCAGCAGAGTCCCCTCCGAAGAAAGCCAGGAGTGAAGACTATAGCTACGCGATATATCTCGACCCCTATGCGCATCTGCGATACAGAACAGTACCTGCCTTCAGGCCCTGGGGAAAGAGAGAACCAGAGTTACAGCATCCAGAAAGAGTTGTCCGCGTGGCAGATTGCACTAGGTTCGAGCAAGACTTCCAGCCAAACGTAGCTTTAAAACCACTAACGCCCCCTGTAGATGACGTTACATCGTCTACGTCCCCTCCGCCCTCGGATCCAGAACTAACAGCGCGGCTGCTAGATGCAGAAGCCAGGTTGTCGGAAAGAGAACGACAACTGAACGAAAGAGAAGAGGAATTAGCGCGGCGTGAAGCGAACCTCCAGGAAAGAGAAAGAGAGATAGATAGAAGAGAGCGAGCGTTAGAAGAGAGGATAGAAACGAAGCAAGAACCGTTCTCTTCTTCTCCAGCCGAGGATCCCGAACGCCCGCCGTGTTGACCAACGCGAGTGATCGTCAGGTTACGATTCAAGTGAAAGTGATGAACGCTAAGACATTGCGTCTTCAGAGTACAAAATGGTGAAAAAATTGAGGTTTAGTAACGTGCCGCCGCGCCGTGTAAATACGCCTACGTTTAAAAAACTTTTTCAAATCTTTGATATATTATTATTGTTAATCTGTGACAGCTCTTGCGATGCGATGCGGTTTTATGAAACTTTATTGTCTATGGTTTGATTAAATTGAATTTACAGACGATGATGTTAAAGAATGCTGCTGGATACAGAATACAGATAGAAAAGTTGTACATATTATGTAATCATTGAAGTACAGTTTATTGAATTTATAAGTTTTTTTTACATAATTTACAGATTGACCTTGTAGTCTTTTTTAATGTGTGCCATTCTGAAGGTACTGCTGTTACCTTTTTTTGTATAACCTCATCTCTGCTTTTCAATAATAACATAATACTCACGTAATATAAATAAATAAAATAGTTTTTAAATCCTACAACCATAAGCATAATTTATACAGGGTTATTTTTAAGTTTTAACGTACGATTAGGTATTGTGTTTGCCTACCCTATAGGCTATATTATTTTTCTCTCTTGTTACCATTTAGAATACAGACAGTCATAAATTGATTCAATAGTCCATAGTGAAAAAACATTTAATATGTATGAAATAACTCTGTATAATAACCTCAGTTATACCAAATAACATAAAATAATAGTTTTTTTTGTTATTCACTTATCTATTTGCATAAATTCTTAACCATATGGCTTACCTCTGATGGTTGACGGATATTGGAACAGAGTTCACGAATCGAGATACTCTTGTTTATGATCAAAGAAAATAATGAAAAAATTGAATTTTGTAACAAATATTTGGAATTCTCGATGAATTCTCCGACAATGATGAATTGCAAATACATAATTGTTACACGTTACGATGTATATAAGCTAAATTCATGGTTCAAAGCCCTAGACAATGTCTTCGTTAAAGTAAATGCAGGTCGGCCTAAGAAATGTTTGTAAGTAAGCCCTATACAAAATAAAGAGTAAAATCGCTTAGAATAATATGTTTATTACAAAGCTGTCATAATATTAATTAAGGGTTATAAGACTTATAGCCCGTGTTCTACCTCATTGTATATAAAATATTTGGCTAAAATAAGAAAACGTAAGCTTTTCAAGGTTTCAGTACCTAATTTCGAGTCTGGACTTCGGAGCAATAATAATTGAAAAAAAAGAAAAAACAGTGTGCATAATCACTGCCTGAATAAATCTATTAGGTAATGATTTTTCTGTCTATATTCTATTGTAATGTAAAATTTTTACTAATATATTTTGAGAAAAACTCGGTTGTAAATCTTCGGCATTATGACATTTAGCCATAGTTTAACATCACAATTTAAAATGTTTTAAGTAGGCCAAAATGGAGTTTTAGCATTTTCTATTCTACTTTGATGGTTTTATCCAACTAAATACTATGTAGTTTTTCATAACCTTTGCCAGTAAGAGTGCATTTTTTTTGCAATCACGCAACATTTTTACGTACCTAATACGTAACTTTCTCGTTGCAAAATGCAACTTGTGATTTTCTTAGCTGTTTTTAGACGCCTTAATTTTGACATAATGTGATCATGATCAATGTGATCGTTAGGTGTTAAATTGTCCCTATTATTCACAGCCGATTCAATCGACTTAATTTTTGGTTAGTTAAATAATGGTTATGAATAACGGGACTATAGAAATGTAGATTGAGTCGCAATCGGTGAAATTTATCGAATTAAATTTTCGATTTTTTTATTGTTCTAATCTAATATGGTGGCTTTCGCGCCATTTTGATTTACCCGGTAATGTCCCGGACATAGATTATAGAAATGTGAAATGAAATTTCACTGTTTGGAAGTGACTGTTTTATATTTTGGCAAAGCTCAAACGTGTACATAGACAGTTTTTTTCTTCGATATATATAAATTCATTTCAGTGTGCTGTTAAGTTGTAGATCGTTAGTCGTTATATGGTATTTCATTTCTAGATAAGATTGTATCTCTAGTCAAGAGACTTTTCGAAAAAAAATTACCATTCTACTTTTTAATATATATTATTCTAATAGGTACCACAAACAAGTGTAATTTGAGTAACTTATTTTAAACAATAGAATTAGATTTACATAGGTATTGTATGCCCGTATGTGTAACATATAAGACGACATTATTATATATGATATTTATGAAACTTTTCTGTCAGTACCGTTACTGAATCACGTATTTTGGTGCTATAATAATTTTTGGCTTGGCTAACCTAGTGGTTAATTGTAAATATTATAATATAATTTGTTTATTTATTGGCAACTATGTTGTTTATGTAGCGGTTTTCAAAGGACAGTTGTTTTAATATATCGTTTTTTTCTACTTTATGTATGTTTTAGTTTTTTGAAATGGCTTAGCCATTTTTTTAACAAAGACAAAATAAATAAATGCAAGACTACAAGTGTATGAAAAGTGTACCTATTCGAATTTTGGCTTGTGTTACCAGCAACGTATGTTAAATGTTTTTATATGTAATATATATGTATAAATTATGTTTATATATATTATATATAATATATGTATAAACATTTAATGGACCTTGATTTTTCATTGTATAAAAGTTAACACGAAATTAAGTTTTTTAATTTCAATCAAAATTTAGTCGAATTATAAACGTCGCCAGATATAAGTAAAAGCAAGTTTTCAGAAAAAAATACTAGATATTATTATGCTCTTAGTTTTCCAACTACAATATATTCTGTTTGATATGCCGAAAAAGTGCACAGAGTAATAATGAATAGAGGTAAAAATGAAAGTAGACATACCTACTCTTTTTTGGTTTTTCAGCTAAAAAGTATTTATTTTGATATCTTTTCACTATTAAAATAAATGATTAATCCATATGTAGGGTATAACATATTTTTTTCGATAGAAAAGTTTGAATGTCCTCTCACTGTCTTCAAAAATGGTGCTAAAAGCAATGTCTCAAAATCGACGGTAAATTAGGTATGCTGTTCACTTTTATGGCTCCACTACTACGTACAAACAAACAAACCAAAACTAAACTAATTTTAATTTAGTGCATCTCTTTCTTTCCATTTTAGGGAAAAAGGGACAGTGTTTTATTTCGGTCACAGTAGTTGATTACTGGCATTCGACAATAACAAGTCAGGTGTCGACTAATTTGTACTAAACGTAAATTTAGTTTAATGTGGGTTTCT
Source organism: Maniola hyperantus (assembly GCF_902806685.2). Taxonomy (NCBI): domain Eukaryota; kingdom Metazoa; phylum Arthropoda; class Insecta; order Lepidoptera; family Nymphalidae; genus Maniola; species Maniola hyperantus. The sequence continues at coordinate 11,688,284 of NC_048554.1, forward strand.
CTAAGTTTAGTTTGTCCGAATCGGAGCCAGTTTTAAATATAAATTTAAGGAGAGAAAATGTTATTTTATATTTATGCCAAGACTTGGTAGGTTGTATTAAAATCAAAATGACGTATTCTATTATTGATTTTAAAGGGTTAAGATTCGGGGAGCAGTGAAAGTGAAATCATTTATAAGGTGTGGAAAAATTTAGTTTCAAGTAAGCCAGCTAGGCGTCCTTTTTTAAAATTAAATAAATAAATACGGGTTATTATCCGATATAGGAATTCCTCTTTGATATGTAATTTAGAGGAAAGGTTTCTTTAGCACCTATTTTCTAACAAACTACCGCTGATAATTTTTTTTCGGGAATCTTTCCTAGTTCAGGATGAGAAGATTTTTAAACAACATTTTTTTTCGTTCGAATCGACGCCATATTTCCTTTTACTAAATTTATCTACATACCTTTCATAATGTCAGATTGATTTATTTTAGCTTTCCCGTTTAGATAAAAAATTAATTGTAGAGACAGTGAGAGTTCTATGTTTATGCTTACTTTATATAATATGGTACGACAACGTGAGCGAGTGTAAGGCTGTAATAACCATAAAAATAGATTAGGCGCCTAAAACCCCTGGCTAGAACCTTTTATCTACGTTTATAGGCAATCTACGATTTTTTACGAAAATGGTAGTAGGTTATTTCGTCACATAATCTCTACAACAATTATTTTATTGTTTTTTTCCCATGAATTATGAAAATACGTAAAAAATTGAGGACATCGTGTTTAACCTCTTTTTGAATTTGGTTACAAATGATGAAACTGAAATTATTTATTACTTATTTGAATTTTCCAAATATTTGTAGAAATAGAAATGAAATATTTTAAATTAAATTTTATTTTTTATTAATTAAGTATCATTGTAAATTAAATTTTAGTTAAATATTCTATATACTTTAATTCTACTATTTATTAATACTTTTTGAGTAATTGCAATCGAATAAATTAATAATAATTCTTTAAACGTTTCAGTTCACGTTACAAAATTAAAATTAAAAATATGCACCAAACTTAAATTTACTTATGTACTTCAGTTTGGATAAGACGTAAGAACTCTTTTAATTAAGGAGGTACTAGTTTTTGCCGCGACTTATTCCGCGTGGATTTAAGTTTTTTTTTAAGATTCTTGGATGATAGAGAAACCTACCTGCAAAATCTCAAGTTTTAAAGATACTTTTAGGATCCGTACCTCAAAAGGAAAAAAAGAACTCTTATAGGATCAGTCCGTTTTGTCTGTCTGTCTGTTTTCATTTAAAAGATAATTTTGTATTCTAATTTCAGTGTCAAACATACGATAAAGGATGTCTGCGTCGGGGTTTTAAGCGCATTCGGTGATTTGCCAGGGTATGACATACTCCTGTGATCTCAATGTGTGAATGATATTAACCTTTGTACGTTTTTGCTAAAGAAAACTGTGACAGTCGCAAAATATAGCCCTCTTTTTATTTTAGGTGCCGATTTAGATGGCATTTCTCTAAGCTAAATTTAGTTATTTTGCGTCTTTTCATTATAATGATTGTTAAAAATATGTTAGCCTATAAAATTACTCGTTCTAGAGAGTTCTTTTGAACTATTATTTTTGCCTTTTTAAAGGTACATTACATAATTTTCCAAACATTTATTTCTGGTCACTATTAACGGCGAATCACGAATATGTAAATGCACGGTCGGAAAAAGATGCAGCTTAAGGCTTGAGATCTACGAGTATAGAGCGTACCTACCTATTTTGACTTTGTTCAGACTTAGGACAGAGTTAAAAGAAGGCAGCTTTATGTAGCTCGTTTTAACTCGGTAAGATAGAGCCTAAGCAATGTCAGCACTTTCTTTAGATTAAGTTTAGAGAAAAACATCAAAATCAACGTCAAAGTCAACCTTCAAGGTTTATTTTAATGGAGACAAGAAAAATTACGCTGTTACTTAAAAAAAAATTATATGCCTGTAAATAGTTTGTATGCATAATAACACACAGACCGACACAGACTCAAAAAAGCGTTAAAGTTCTTAATTTTGAAAGGATATGGGATTGATTTATAAGTTTTAAGTTATTGATGGGTCTGATTAAAAAGAAAAATTACGGTTGCCTTTGAATCTATAAATTTATGATTAGGTACCTATATATTTTTTTACTTATTGTGGAATGTGAAAGTATTTGGGAGTATTTTTTTGGCAATACGGTGAATATAATATTATGTAAAACAATTTATTTAGCCTATCCCAGTGAAACTGGAAGGTACCTAATTCTTACTAAATCATGATTATTAATTGGAAATACGTTTTTCAGTGTCAGAGTTAAGTAAAAGTATTATATTTCGAATAATTTCTGTTATAAGTCCCGCAAATTGCGCGTGGCCTTTTTAGTGACGTCAGCACTAGACTGAAGTTTCGAGCTGATGGTATATTTTTATTTCGGCTGACGTCAAAATGACGCCATTTCGATTTTAATGAGACGTGGTTCCAGCGCAATAGCAATTTGCGGGACTTATAGTAGGTAAATGTTTACTTAATTTGTTTGTTTTGCATGCAAACAATTAATTTAAAAAAAATCCATAAGTTATTTAGTTTTAGGAATTATTAACAAAACTGAATGAGGTTAGTCTTGTGCCAATTGTTGATATTACTTTGAGATTGTGGTAATATGTAGCAATAAGTAAAAAATGCATAGGTACCTAATTCAATTTTTAACTTTTTCTTCATATATATAGCAATCAAAATTATTGTAAAACGTCATCTGTTTTAGTCTTTTACAGGCACGCGTAATTATAATTAATAATATTTATTATAATACAAGCTCAATAGCCCAGTAGGTACATCATGGAGATATTAGTTACTACCTATAACTATATATACCTATTATAAGTATTGGTTCTCAAAATAATAAATTCTTGCCACTGGTAGGTCTGCCACCTATCAATTTGCATTGTACACAAAAAATAACTAAATTATTATGATATGTTTATGTAAATGAACCAAGCACTAAAACTTTAAAACAAAATTTAGTTCAATATTTTTTCATCAAATACCTTTTTTTAATCTTGCCAGAATCAAGTCTGATGTTTTTTATGACTGTAAAAAAAAATGTTTTTGATTTTATACGCTGATAATTAAATCAGCAAAATAGTGCCTTGGCTCTGTCAACAGATGGCGTTACATATTTCGATTCCTCAATTTCACCGTAGGAACCCTACGTAGCTACGCTAAGTTTTGTTGTTTTAAAACTTCAATTTTCATTAGTTACTGGCTCTGAACTCCAGTGGGTTTAAATGTCATGAGTCAATGTAGTGCCATCCTTTTCACATGTTCTATATAGAATAGGATGGCCTGATTTTTAATCTTATTAAGAAAGTAGGAGGCTCTCTGCACGGTAGCTCCATGCTGTGCATGAGACCATTCAATTTCAATTCGCATTTCGCTTTTACGGGTGGGACTGTGAGACATACTCATGAGCGATCCCAATGCGCAAATGACGCAAAGCAACATTTGGGTAACGTTATTATTTTGCAAAACTATTTATTTATAAACATACCTACTAAAGACATTTAAAATTATTGTTGATTAAGGTATAATGCCTTCGAGTTCTTAGTTTTGTAATTTTGTAGTTTCTTTTTTATTTTACTTAACCACGAAGTTGCCTAAAAATGTGGCCTAATTTTTTTTAATTAACTTTATAACAAATAAACATTGGGGCCGATTCTCTTGAACACCATCTCTAAACTAAATTAACGGGTCTAAATCTAGTGCTATCCTTTACCGCAAGCAACATACCATTTTAGCATAGTACCATTTTAGCTTAGTTTAGAGAATGTGTACAGCGGAATTAGCTCTAATATCTGGCTTAGTTTTAGAACTAGAACGACAAAAAATAGAATTATCAGCGTAGTACGTTTGTATCCTTACCTTAATCCGTTGCATACAACAGAATTGGTACAAAGTACCAAAATTAAAAAAAATTGCGACTGTTTAATGTATGGTCTACATTAAAATGAAACTGTTTATGAACTGTGTGTGTTTATATCAGAATACCTACTTGCATTGCTTTTTCTTTGATTTTTGTTGGCGATATAGAAAGCATCCTACAAAGATGCCAACTGGCTGGCTGGTCTGAGTTTAAGTTTTAATATTATGTTTTAACGTCAATCAGCCGGTTATTTGTAATTTGTACGTAGTCTGAGATCTATAGAGCGTACAGTACGCGGCAGAAAATAATTTACATAATCCTTTAGAATGACATTTCGGCTTTGTAGAGCGTTGTCTCTGTCACTCATACCTACAGTGCGACAAGGCTCTCTTGGCATTTGAATGACATTGACAGGGGGGTGCTGTTGGAAAACAAAGGCTTAGAATATTCAAACAAGAACAAAGGGGACGCTTGACAGCAGCGTTAGTTCCAATTTTCGCCATGCGCCAAGATAGCCTTGTCGCACTGTATGTGACGTTTTGTCGGTCTCAAGGACAGAGACAATGCTCTACAAAACCGCTACCTCTTTCTAAAGGTCGATGTACATTACTTTCTGCCGCGTACTGTACCTACTCTGACTATGCTCAGACTTAAGTTTCAGTTAAAACGAGACAGATATGTTAGCGATATAACGCTGTCTCGTTTTAACAGTGTCTTATGTCTGTGCAAAGTCAAAGTTCGCTCTTTAGATCTCAGGCTGAAATCTATAGGGCGCACTTTGACAGTGCTCAGACTTAAGTTTGATTTAAAACGAGACCGATTTATGAGAGAGAGCTCTGTCTCGTTTGAACTCTGTATTAATATTATAAACGCGAAAGTGTGTCTGTCTCTCTGTCTGCTAGCCTTTCACGGCCCATCCGTTCAACCGATTTCGACGAAATTTGGTACACATATAGCTTGCATCCCGGGGAAGGACATAGGCTACTTTTTATCCCGGAAAATCAAAGAGTTTCCACGGGATTTTTGAAAACCTAATTCCACGCGGACGAAGTCGCGGGCATCAGCTAGTGACTAATAAGTCATGATGCAGTCAGTCTCAATAGCGTGGCAGATTTATCAAATCCATCACCATCGTCGATTGATAGACGTCCACTGTTGGACATGTCTCTTGTAGGGACTTCCAGTTTCATACGCCACGGTCTTACGCCGCAGTGGTTGGCGGGACTCGTTTGATGACATCTGTCCACTGTCCACCTAGTGGGGCCGTACGAGATGTTGTGGTAAGTACGATTTATAGATATGCATATCTAATACTTAGATTAATTTTATGTTCCGCTCATACCTAGTCATAGTCATAATACTTAATTATAGTATTGTTAAAACAATAGGATAGGTATCTACTTACGTACATTTCTCACCTTGAATTACTATTGTATAGTGGAACAAAAAATATGTTTGAGAAAAAGGATTTTATTTTTAAAATAATGTAGGTAGGTAGGTACCAGCCAGGTAACCTACCCGTGTGCCCGAGTGTTGCGGGTCCCTTTCGGGAAGAGCAAAGCTTGGGCCAGTGGACCCTGGTAACATGGTTAATAATTTTTCTTCATGGGATATTGTTAGCCATGGCTAATTGACCTGGCAGGGACGTGGTGTTTTCCGCGCGTCCCACTGAGTGTCCCGCGCAGAGGGCGCAGTAGATGCACCCATGGGGCATAGCCACAGGAGTTGGGGGTGTGGCTGTGATGAGTCATCACCCATTCAATCACTGGCTACCCCACCGGTTTCTCGCCTGTCTAGTTTGGTGACGGGCGAGGAAGATGTTAAGGATGGCGAACGTGGAGAGGGAATTGCCCTCCCCGCAAGCCCTAGCCCTCGGGAGGACCTGTGGATGATAAACACGGGGCGGCCCATCGCTCACAGTGTGGTCCTCGAGTTGGTTGGCGTGTTGTGGTTCCGGCATGCCTCTAACGGTGTTTGGGGACACGTAGTGCCCCAGTGGTGGGTCTGCTACAGCGGACATCCACTGGCGGAGTAACGAGGCGTTGTCGGTCCCTTGTGCTCCGTCGTTAGCGGTGGGATGGAACTTCGTGAGGTTTTTAGTCGGTAGGAGTCCGACATAACCATTGTGCCCGTGGCTGCTCGAGGCCAGTGGTATCCATGATGGATTTTCCTCACGAAAAAAGTAAGTCTGATATTTGTTTTGTACTTACCTATCAGCTAAAAATCAACCAAGTGCGAGTCTAGCTTTTACACGAAGGGCCAACCAAGCCTAACTAACGCTTTTTTTTTAATTTTCATGGCGCCATTTAGTAAATTTTTATTATTTGTTTGTTGTTATAGCGGCAATAGAAATACACATTCTATAAAAATTTCAACTCTACTTATGGTTCACGAGATACAATCCGCTACACACAGATGTACAGTAGGCCTGCCTAATGTAAATAAATTGGGCCAAAACGAATTTTTCATTAAAAAAAAATTGTGGAATTTGTTCATGAAACGATGACAGGTATCTAGATTCCGCGACAGGTTGAGATGGCAATCTGACTTAAAACCATAAATCATTTGATGATAAGATACCTAACTAATCTGATTGAGTTGAGACTTTGTACGTTGGAACTTGGGTACGTAACTTGGCAATCGGACACACACACACCGCCCAAACCGCGTTACAATTGTGTGTGCATAACAGAACATCTCGATTTATACAATAATTCATACCTTAACCCTCTAATTATCAGGTACATTACAATATACTTAAACGGTTTCACAAGTTACTGCTGATTAAAATTCAGTGGCAATCCAAAAAAAACATTTAAAATGACGATAAGCACCTAGGGCTAAAATCTATGAGCGTACTGTTAACTTTGCTCAGACTACTTAAAGTTACCTGAGTCAAAGTAGGTAAGTACGCTATAGATCTCACCCTGAGGGTGAGATCTATAGAGCGCACTCTGACTATGCTTAGACTTAAGTATGGATTACTTACGATTAGATGAGATCTGAGTAGGTACAATTTTTTTGTTCAGATACAAAGCCCTTTACTGCAATCGCACCTGGTGGTAAGTGATGCTGCAATCTAAGATGGATACGGGCTAACCTATGTTCTGCTGTTTTAGGAGATTGTAGAGCATTGTCTCTGTCGTTGAGACCGACAAAGCGTCATATGGGTATAAGTGACTAAGACAACGCTCTACAAAGCCGAAACGATGTATTTTAGGTATATTATTTTCTGGGGCATAGGTAGGTACTGCAGTTGGGATTTGGGTACCTATAGTACGCGACAAGTCAAGATGGCAATCGGGGAGGGAATGCCCCGCACAGCCCCCACGCTAACCCGGTGCCGGCGAGCGAGGGTGACGTGCGGGCGTCCCCCCGCCTCATACCCAAATTGCTATCTCGACCTGTCGCGGACGTTTGTCCACTGAGTTTTCATTAATAACATTTTTTAACGGTGAACCAAAGAATATAATAATAGTACCTACCTAATATGTTAAAGACTGAGTCACAAATTCGAAAGCTTGTAAAAGTTGCGCGACCAGTACCCGTAGTATAAGATTTGACGTCTCACCAAACGTTGCTAGAATTCGAGAGTCGAAACACAATAACATCAAAGTAAAATGGACCTAAAGAGCCTTGAATTGAAGTCAAATATTCAATGCCACTGATTTTAATTTCGCAATGTTTCCGCTTGGAGCGCTGGCTGTAGAAGTGTAGACAAACTTGAGCTTTAAAACAAGGCAATTAAGATCCAGTTTACTGTAACGCGGAAGTATTTCGACTCTCGAATTTGGTTTGGTTTAGTGAGACGTAAAATCTTGTACTACGGGTACAGACCAACTGCGAGTCGCCTTTCACAATTTTGCCTTTAACTGGGTTTTACATACCTAACACTTTATATTGCAGAAGCATAATATTATAAGTAATAGTGGTGGTATGAATCGGAGTTTAAATCCCTGGTAGGAGCCTACGGCAATCAGTGCGACGACACTTTCTCTAGTTTTTTTTTTAATTTAAATTAAACCACAAGTTGCATTTGACTGCAATTTTAACTGGTGGTAAGTGATGATGAAGTCAAAAGTTTGGAGCCTCAATAGCTCAACCGGTAAAGGAGTGGACTGAAAACCGAAAGGTCGACGGTTCAAATCCCGCCCGTTGCACTATTGTCGTACATACTCCTAGCACAAGCTTGACGCTTAATTGGAGAGGAAAGGGGAATATTAGTCATTTAATATGGCTAATATTCTTTAAAAAAAAAAAGTTTAAGATGGAAGCGGGCTAACCTGAAGGGGTAGGGATAGCAGTTTTTATTAAGCCCTTTGGTTTCTACACGACATCGTACCGAAACGTTAAATTGGTTGGCGACACGGCTTTGCCGTTAGGGTGGTAACAAGCCACAGCTGAAGAAACCAGACCAAACGAAAATCAAAATTTAAAAATTATGAAAATCCATATTTCCGTGCCGGAAATCGAACCCGGGTCCTCATAAGACCACATCGCTTACCACTGAGCCAGGGACGCGCCAGGGAGGTCGTCAAACATTTGCAACGCTTTATCGATGCTTGGCAACACAACATAATATTTAGATTGTCAGGTAGATGTGCTAAAGCTGTTATCATTGGTTAGGTAAGTAGGTATATATCTATTATCTAAATTGACATTCGGGAGTGATAAAAATTACTATCAAAATGGATAAAAGCTTAAAATTAAATAAGTACCTACATACTACTGCAGCTCTATCATTCTAATCATCAATGGTTTATCAAGATAAATAAGTACTTACTAGATATAATATCTAGGCACCTACCTAGGTACTTGTTTGTAAAAATAATAATGAAAAATAGATATTGTTAGGGTTCCGTAGCTCAAAAGGAAAAACGGAACCCTTATAGGATCACTTTGATGCCTGTCTGTCTGTCTGTCTCTCGGTCTGTCAAGAAACCTAGACCTTGACCTAGAATCATGAAATTTTTCAGGTAGGTAGAACTTATAGCTGACATTCGGGGAAAAATCTGAAAACCGCGAATTTGTGGTTACATCATACAAAAAAAATTGTGGTCATGAACTACTAATTAGTATTTTCAATTTTCTAAGTAAGATAACTATATCAAGTGGGGTATCATTATGAAAGGTCTTCACCTGTGCATTCTAAAACAGATTTATTTTTTTATTTTATGTATATGCACATGGCCAGCGTGGTAGACTATGGCCAAAACCCTTCTCACTCTGAAAGGAGACCCGCGCTCTGTAGTGAGCCGGTGATGGGTTGATCATGATGATGATGATGATGATGAGGTAAAGTAGGTATATGAGTAAGCATAATATAAGGTAAAGTATATGAGATTGTAGGTAGGTACAGAAAAGTCTAACATCTGGTAATTTTAGTTTGTAAGTCATCACCGTCATCGAGTTGTTTTCCTTCCCTATTTCTTACCTCTTATTAGGTACCTATTTGCTTAAGGAAATCATATCATGTAACCTAGGTATAATACCTACCTACGCGCCAGTCGAGATGGCAATCGGGGTCATCATCATCATCATCAACCAATAGACGTCCACTGCTGGACATAGGTCTTTTGTCGGTCGGGGGCAATCGGGGGTAAATTGACCTGCAGCTCGTTCCAGCAACGCACAAGACTGCAAATACTATTTTATACATGGCATAATCTTGTACCTATATCAAATATTTGAAAAGAGCAACCGCCGAGTTTCTTGCTGGTTCTTCTCGGTAGGAAAGGCATTCCGAACCAGTGGTAGATGCATCCGACTATTCGAAAGTACTTGTATAAGTTTATTCGAATAAAAAAGATTTTTATTTTATTTTAATCGGGGTATGAGGGGGGGGTTGTACAGGGCTTCCCCACCCCGATTGCCATCTCAACCTGTCGTCGACTATACCTACCTACCTGTTGTTTAATATCACGTATAGTCCGCGACAGGTCGAGATGGCAATCGGGGTACGAGGCGGGGGACGCCCCGCACGGGGGCGCGGCCATTCCCTCTCCGATTGCAATCTCGACCTGTCGCGTACAAAGTATAGACGGCTCACTACAGAGCACGGGTCACCTGTGTCCGGTGTGATTCCTGTAGGTAGGTACGCCTGAGAGTTCTCCACAATGTTCTCAAAGGTGTGTCAAGTCTGTCAATCCGCAATTGGCCAGCGTGGTAGACTATGGCCTAAACCCTTCTCATTCTCATTTCATTCCGTGTTCAGTAGTGGGCCGGCGATGGGTTGATGATTTATTTGTTTATACTTTTTTTTGGAAACGATTATAATTATTATCATACAACAACTATAGATAAGATTATTCTTTGTTCCGTGCGTATTTTATACGTCTGATATTATTATATAAACGACTTGAAGTACCTACCGAACTACTTAGGTACGTGAATATATTATTATTTAATATTCATGTTCAATGAACCTCTTGAACCGTAACTAAACCATTCCGTAACAGACTAAACTTATAAATCACTAAATCACTTATTATAAATCCATTTTGATAGTGATATGACTTTGATACGTAGTACGAAGCGATTTGCCTCCTCGTTTCTAACTTGAGCCGCTCGAATGGAACGCCCTTCCGTTCCGGCTTTAGTTTTGCCTTCCAAGTTTAATATGAGTACTTTCAAGTCAAGAGTGAATTGGCATCTTCTAGGCAAGCGCGCTCCATCTTAGGCGGCATCATCACTTAGCAAGTCTAATTGCAGCCAAGCGCTAATCTATAAATAAAAAAAAATAAACAGTGCAGCTGCCAAGCAATTTAGCACCTAGGTATTCTAATGTCAGGACAAAGTCCTGGTATCTGGTAAGTAGCTACCGATAAAACCGGTCTATTTGGGCTGCAAATTGCAATCACCAGTCTCAGTTTTTATCTAGTGCTTTTTGGTCTAAAAGTGTGGTGTAAAATGTTGACTTTTCATTAAGTCTATAAAAATAAAATAAAATACAAAAGACGACAAATGAGCAAAAAGTGGCGCAGTGAATAAAAGAAATGGCGACTTGATCAACCAATCGATGTGCTCTCGAGCGGTAGAAATCCCGTCATGTCTCCCTCAGTCCACTAATTACCATCATTATAAGCAGGATTTTACGTCTATGATACTATCCACCTTGACCTCCAGGTCATTAAATTAATGTACTAGAGTCTAGAAACGGGTAGGTATTACTTACTTAGTACGTAAATTGTGTCTTGCTATAAATAAAACATAACTAGCGAACAAAGTATAGATACACAACTTACAGTCCGGTTACCTTAGATTACCTATATAGGTAGTCCTACCTTAGGGGCTTCGCCTCGGAATGTATCGTAAGAAGGTGAATATTTATATAAACCTTTATTCTCTATTCACATTCTAAAGCGTGAGACCTAGAGCGCACTCTGACTTAAGTTAAAATAAGACAGATGTAGGTATATCTTTCACATAAATATCTCTTTTTAACTCAATCTCAAGTGACAAGTCTGAGCAAACTCAAACTGTCAGCCTTAAACCGATATCTACAGCATACTTTGCCTTCGCTTAAACTTTTCTAAAGAGTTAAAATTAGACAGAATAGACCCATAACTCTGTCTCGTTTTAACTTCAGATTTGAGTAAAGTCAAACTACCCTCTACAGGTCTCAGCCCAAATGCATTTAAGAATATAAAATAAAAATAATTAAAAGAGACTTTTAATAAAAAACCTTTAATATATAAAAATATCTACCAACGATTATTATATTATTAAAGTGCATTTCACAAAATGGAATGATAAGTATACACGAAAAACATAATAATATAAAACGACTATTACTTAATAATAATTATTATATTAATATTTCATTATTACACTGCATTATTTTACATCAGGGATACGTCTTAACATTTTCCTTGTATAAAATAATAACATGATGAAACCAGGGTTTTTCATTATCCTGGATTATTAAAGTATTAATAGTACACAGGGAAAATGTTAAACAATAAAATAATATTAATAATAATTGTGTCTATTCTTAAGAGGGTTTTAATCATATTTCATAGTGCGCTCTAAACAAAGTTATTGGCTTTTATTCGAATACCTACTACATTAACCAATTAAACTCAAAAAAAAAATTGTAGATATGTTCAGGAACTAATATCTATGTCACGGTTTTCCAGATTTCCGTCAAAATATTCAGTTTCAAAATTATAGTTAATTATAGTTAACTATAAAATATTATTGATATTGTATTGTGTTAAGGTAGTATAACAATAACGCTAAGTTTTTGCTAGCGTGCTGGTTACACCCTGTATAGTCCGTACAAAATGACGTCTCACGCGCCATTTTAACTCTATGGGTCAACTGTCATGTGAAAAGCACGGTTAAATTTTATAATAACGACTAAAATCGTACTTTTGACATGAAATTTGACATAAAAAGTTTTTACGTGTTATACAAAAATCTTATAGGATCAGCCTGGCTGTCCAGCGCGGAAATGCAGTCAGTATACTTGGCACAGCTTGGCACCATTCCACGCGGCCATGATTTATATAGTAATTAGATAAGGCTAGCTTTAAGTTTTATTGTAATATTTTCATTTAAAAAAAATATTTACAATATTGAAAAAAAAAGGTAAATTTGTGCAACTTTAAAACTAGTAGTTTTTACGAAAATCTGGCAAACCACAGACGTATCAGTTTCTAGAACGTGTCTACAAAATTACGCCGAGTTTGATTGATTAATATCAATATCAAAATGAGAACCAAACTAAGTTTGTATGAAGCGTGTGACGGAGAGACCGCCGCCATTAAAGAGTATCTAAAAACATTATTTATTTTGTTTGATCACTAATTCAACTTTGCGACCTATTTTTCTTATAGATAAAATGCCCAAAGACCTAGAGACCTTTCCATAGCCCGATTATTATTAACAATTATTGTAACTAACAAGATATAGCGCCTATAAAGATCTCTACACACGTACCAACTTACATTGTGCGTGTAGGTTGTCTTTACAACAAAGTTCCGCTCGAAACTAACCCCGAGATGTATGGAGCATACTTTGACATTGCTCAGACTCAGGACGGAGTTAAAACGAGACAGACTTATGCAGAGATATGTCTGTCTCGTTTTAACACTAAGTCTGAGAAAAGTCAAAGTGCGCTCCATGGATCTCAGCCCAAGAAAGGATTTTGAGAAATTCCTTAAAAGATACACCTTTGAGCCACTATAACTTTAAAACTACGTTTTTAGGGAAATTTGTTAAACCATAAACACAGAATGATATTTGTTTCTAGAATGTGCCAAAAAATTGACTGCGTTTGATTGGTTGATATTCAAATTAAAACCCAACTACGATTGTATGGAAATCGCTGGCGAGCGTGCTAGAGTACCATCCTCTTAAAAAGCCTAAACTCACGCGGACGGAATCTAGTACCAGTCAATTTTACAAAGTCAGCCCGACGAATTATCTTTGAAAGTAATTAGTAATTACTAGTCAATTTATAGTTTTAGTCAATTGTACAATAGTAATCATAAGTAATTACTATCAATAAAAGTTATTTTAAGAAGATTCCTATAATCTTATTTTAAGTTGGCTGACTGACTTGCCAGTGCATTTTATCCTTTTGATATGACTCATGAGAACAATAGTCAGGTAATCACAGCAGCTAATAAAACTTATAGGTTAGAATATCAGTTGGTACATGTATAGACGTTTAAAACCAGTTTAAACCGGTTTATTTATAGTTTGGAGCGAATAGCTTCGATCCTACCTGCGGCGCTCCTCTGTAAATCTGTCAGCTTCATCGCCAGACCCATGTTCCCTTGAATCTTGATCTTACCCTGGAAGAAAGCCTTCTGAGGGTTCAGCTTACCCGAGATTAGGTCCGCTACATCCTCATCATTGATTGTGAATGTTACGTCACATTTGTCTTTGCCATTATAACTAACGCAACCTTTGCCCTCTTTGGCGTTAATCACCCAATATCCTTCGTCCCCATTAGGTCCATTCCTGACTTTGAATCCATAAATTCCTCTGACCTTTTCAATAAGCTGTTCTTCGTCTGTCTTCATGGCTTCTTCTAGGATCTTCATGTATTTGTATACCTTGAAGTTTTCAGGGTTCTCGGTGATTGCCGCGACCTGGTTGGGGGAGGCGTTGGTGAAACCTTTGCGGTACATGGTGATGACGGCTGCGCCTCCGAGTCCCAAGTTGTGTTGAAGGCCGATGCGAGCGCGTGGCACCTTTGGGAAAAGAGGGTAGATTAGCAAAAATGTTTGGCGATACGGTAGAAGTACAACAGAATATATCATATGATAGGTGAGGAGTTTATCTGCGCGGGAGATATTATAAGGGCACAAGCGTGCTGCATGTGGTGCTCTTACAGTCCGATGGGACGGCAATCCAACACGACCGGAGAGAGGTAAAACGCAGGACCGACGACTTTACGTGCTATCTGAATCACGGGGAGACACTCCGAACTTCCTAACTCCCAAATAATTACTATTTAGGGTTCCGTACCACAAAATGAATAAAGGAACCCTTATAGGATCACTTTGTTGTATGTCTGTCTGTAAGAAAGTACGTCAAATCATTGTGACGTCACATGCCAGTATTTCATAGAAACTCGCATACTAAGCGCGTGTTTTGACGCTTTATAAAAAGATACTGATTTGACTAGTTGTCAAATACCGGATTATTAATTAGCAAAGAATGGCATAGTTACAGACAAACTACAGGTGTTTACGTCACACAAGGTAACACATTTACACATAACACAATACCTAAATCAGATTTTTAACCTAAGCTCATGACTTGCTTTTTGCCCTAGCAAATTGTGTAATGTATAAAAACCGGCCAAGTGCGAGTCAGAATCGCGCAAGTAGGGTTCCGTACTACAGTCGTATTTTTTCGTGATTTTACACGATAATTCAAAAGTTGTAATGCATAAAAATTAATAAAAATCTGTTTTAGAATACACAGGTGAGGCCCTTTCATATGATACCCCACTTGATATAGTTATCTTACTTTGAAAATTGAAAATACTAATTTTTAGTTCATGACAACAATTTAATTTTTTTGTGTTCAGATTTTTCCCCTAATGTCTGCTATAAGACGTAGCTACCTGCCAAACTTCATGATTCTAGGTTAACGGAAACCTACCCTGTAGGTTTCTTGACAGACCGACAGACAGACAGACAACAAAGTGATCCTATAAGGGTTCCATTTTCCTTTTTAGGTATGGAACCCTAAAAACATAATAATATAAAGTAGGTATAAAAGTATTAACGTCACAAACAGATAAACGTATCATTGCCCCTCGGAATGTCTCTTATCTATTGTAAAATATTATGTTATTGAAGGAGCATTGTACTTTTGATTTTGTGAAAAATTTCCATTAGGGTCTAATAGGACGCGCCACAATCAGAACTACAGAATGTCACCAGAGCACACATTCGCGACAGCTGTAGGACGCCTGCTTTCTGGCACGTGTGAATAAAATACGCGTTTTTATACATTTTCATTTCGATATTTTGGCCGCTGTGGCACGTCTGAATAGACCCTTAGAGAAGATTTCTTTAACATGATTTATATATTTTAAAACCGATAGACGTTGGGTCCTAAGGTGCTATTTCAGGGTTCTTGAACATTCTGATAAGACCTTAATTTAATTTAGAGATTGTGTACAATCAAATCAGCACCTATAGTCCGCGACAGGTCGAGATAGTAATCGGGGCAAGAGGCGGGAGGACCGCCCCGCACACCCGCATGTCACCCGCGCTAGCCCGCACCAGTTAGCGCGGGGGCTGTTCGGGGCGGTCCCTCCCCTGTCTATACATAGAATAGAATAGAATAGAATAGAATGTTTTTTTATTCATGTAAACTTTTTAAAAGTGCTTATGAATAGTCAGGTAGTTTTAATTTACCACTGGTTCGGAATGCCGTTCCTACCGAGAAGAACCAGCAAGAAACTCGGCGGTTGCTCTTTTTAATTTTCAATTTACAATGTTATTATACCGTACTATACAAGCCATTGCAGCCCCGTGCATTGCTGGAGCGAGTCAAATCCAAGCTTTTTTATCGTTTACATAGTCTGCGACTACTGTCATACTAGTATAGACAGGGGAGGGACCACTATACATACTAGTTCTTTCACCGTGTCCTGTCTATGCACAGGCAAATAACATGCGCAAGCAATAGGTACATTAATTTGATACAGGTGCTGCAAAACTCCATAAAATTTTATACCTAGTTAAATTCTATAAATTGTATGATTGAAAAATATTTCACACCTAACAACCAGTTATAGTCATACACATACATTGCCACAAACAGTCGGTTTCTAAACATATTCATAACTTTACATAAATCAAATAGACATTACATAAGGAAAACATGACCACAGACACAGATATGAAGAGCTAGCAAACGGAACTGTACAAGTCCACTAAATTAAAATTTTAAGGCTGGCGATAATATTAAGGCTGCATACAATTGCATTTTTAAGATCTTTAGACTAATCCATTGACTTAATATATATTACTTCGTATGGACAGGGATATTGAACAAACAAAATGGCACAGACTCAGTGATGCTTTAGCACCAATGCAACCTCAGTGAGGGTTATTCCCGTTGAGTCACACCCCCGTGTGTAACACTGTGACACAAGGTGCCTAAAATTTCAAAACATTCCCGTTGAGTAACACTGTTACACAACGGGAATTAATTTGAACTTGTTGGCACCTTGTGTCACACCTACATAAATACATATTATTGCGCGTGTATCAAGTATTAACTGATTGTGCACTTTTCCGGGATGTTATTTATTTATAAATACAAGATGGCGGACATGAATTTTTTTACAAAAAATTGACATGGGTGTCGTTTTTAGGGTTTTCGAGGGTGCTGAATTTGATGATGACATTTATTCTGAAATCCAAGATGGCGGACATGGATTTTTTTACAAAAAATTGACATGGGTGTCGTTTTCAGGGTTTTAGAGGGTGCTGAATTTGATGATGACATTTATTCTGAAATCCAAGATGGCGGACATGGATTTTTTTACAAAAAATTGACATGGGTGTCGTTTTCAGGGTTTTAGAGGGTGCTGAATTTGATGATGACATTTATTCTGAAATCCAAGATGGCGGACATGATTTTTTTACAAAAATTGACAGAGGTGTCGTTTTCAGGGTTTTCGAGGGTGCTTAATTTGATGATGACATTTATTCTGAAATCCAAGATGGCGGACATAATTTTTTTTTTACAAAAAATTGACATGGGTGTCGTTTTCAGGGTTTTCGAGGGTGCTGAATTTGATGATGACATTTATTCTGAAATCCAAGATGGCGGACATGATTTTTTTTACAAAAATTGACATGGGTGTCGTTTTCAGGGTTTTCGAGGGTGCTGAATTTGATGATGAAATTTATTCTGAAATCCAAGATGGCCGACATGGATTTTTTACAAAAAATTGACATGGGTGTCGTTTTCAGGGTTTTCGAGGGTGCTGAATGGGATGATGACATTTATTTTGAAATCCAAGATGGCCGACATGGATTTTTTACAAAAAATAGACATGGGTGTCGTTTTCAGGGTTTTCGAGGGTGCTGAAATTGATGATGACATTTATTCTGAAATCCAAGATGGCGGACATGACTTTTTTTACAAAAAATTGACATGGGTGTCGTTTTCAGGGTTTTCGAGGGTGCTGAATTTAATGATGACATTTATTCTGAAATCCAAGATGGCCGACATGGATTTTTTACAAAAAATAGACATGGGTGTCGTTTTCAGGGTTTTCGAGGGTGCTGAATTTGATGATGACATTTATTTTCAAATCCAAGATGGCCGACATGGATTTTTTACAAAAAATAGACATGGGTGTCGTTTTCTGGGTTTTCGAGGGTGCTGAATTTGATGGTGACATTTATTTTGAAATCCAAGATGGCCGACATGGATTTTTTACAAAAAAATTGACATGGGTGTCGTTTTAGGGTTTTTGAGGGTGCTGAATTTGATGATGACATTTATTTTTAAATCCAAGATAGCCGACATGGATTTTTTTACAAAAAATAGACATGGGTGTCGTTTTCAGGGTTTTCGAGGGTGCTGAATTTGATGATGACATTTATTTTGAAATCCAACATGGCCCACACGGATTTTTTACAAATAATAGACATGGGTGTCGTTTTCAGGGTTTTTGAGCGTGCTGAATTTGATGAACCATTTATTTTCAAATCCAAGATGGCCACAATGGATTTCTTACAAAAAATAGACATGGGTGTCGTTTTCAGGGTTTTCGAGGGTGTTGAATTTGATGGTGACATTTATTTTGAAATCCAAGATGGCCAACATAGATTTTTTACAAAAAATAGACATGGTGTCGTTTTCCAGGTTTTCGAGGGTGCTGAATTGGATGATGACATTTAATTTTAAATCCAAGATGGCCAAAATGGATTTTTTACAAAAATCTCCCATGTCTATTTTTTGTAAAAATCTATCGGCCATCTTGGATTTCAAAACAAATGTCATCATTAAATTCAGCTTGCTCGAAAACCCTGAAAACGACACCCATGTCAAGTTTATAAAATCATGTCGGCCATCTTGAATTAAAAAATAAATGTCATCATCAAATTCTGCACCCACGAAAACCCTGTAAACGACACCATGTCTATTTTTTGTAAAAAAATCCATGTCAGCCATCTTGGGATTTCAAATAAATGTCATCATCAAATTCAGCACCCTCAAAAACCCTAAAACGACACCCATGTCAAATTTTTTAAAAATCCATGTCGGCCATCTTGGATTTCAAAATAAATGTCACCATCAAATTCAGCACCCTCGAAAACCCTGAAAACGACACCCATGTCTATTTTTTGTAAAAAATCCATGTCGGCCATCTTGGATTTCAAAATAAATGTCACCATCAAATTCAGCACCCTCTAAAACCCTAAAACGACACCCATGTAAATTTTTTTAAAAATCCATGTCGGCCATCTTGGATTTCAAAATAAATGTCACCATCAAATTCAGCACCCTCGAAAACCCTGAAAACGACACCCATGTCTATTTTTTGTAAAAAATCCATGTCGGCCATCTTGGATTTCAAAATAAATGTCACCATCAAATTCAGCACCCTCGAAAACCCTGAAAACGACACCCATGTATATTTTTTGTAAAAAATCCATGTCGGCCATCTTGGATTTGAAAATAAATGTCATCATCAAATTCAGCACCCTCGAAAACCCTGAAAACGACACCCATGTCTATTTTTTGTAAAAAAAATCATGTCCGCCATCTTGGATTTCAGAATAAATGTCATCATCAAATTCAGCACCCTCGAAAACCCTGAAAACGCTACCCATGTCTATTTTTTGTAAAAAATCCATGTCGGCCATCTTGGATTTCAAAATAAATGTCATCATCCAATTCAGCACCCTCGAAAACCCTGAAAACGACACCCCTGTCAATTTTTTGGAAAAAAATCCATGTCGGCCATCTTGGATTTCAGAATAAATGTCATCATCAAATTCAGCACCCTCGATAACCCTGAAAACGACACCCCTGTCAATTTTTGTAAAAAAAATCATGTCCGCCATCTTGGATTTCAGAATAAATGTCATCATCAAATTCAGCACCCTAGAAAACCCTGAAAACGACACCCATGTAAATTTTTTGTAAAAAAAAAATTATGTCCGCCATCTTGGATTTCAGAATAAATGTTATCATCAAATTCAGCACCCTCTAAAACCCTGAAAACGACACCCATGTCAATTTTTTGTAAAAAAAATCATGTCCGCCATCTTGGATTTCAGAATAAATGTCATCATCAAATTAAGCACCCTCGAAAACCCTGAAAACGACCCCCCTGTCAATTTTTGTAAAAAAAATCATGTCCGCCATCTTGGATTTCAGAATAAATGTCATCATCAAATTCAGCACCCTCTAAAACCCTGAAATAGACACCCATGTCAATTTTTTGTAAAAAAAATCATGTCCGCCATCTTGGATTTCAGAATAAATGTCATCATCAAATTCAGCACCCTCGAAAACCCTAAAAACGACACCCATGTCAATTTTTTGTAAAAAAATTCATGTCCGCCATCTTGTATTTATAAATAAATAACATCCCGGAAAAGTGCACAATCAGTTGATACTTGATACACGCGCAATAATATGTATTTATGTAGGTGTGACACAAGGTGCCAACAAGTTCAAATTAATTCCCGTTGTGTAACAGTGTTACTCAACGGGAATGTTTTGAAATTTTAGGCACCTTGTGTCACAGTGTTACACACGGGGGTGTGACTCAACGGGAATAACCCCTCAGTGACGTCTGGATTTCAAACGGGACGTTCATTCGTATCTAAGAGGTGGCGCTGATTTATTTGGGTCCAAAACCATGAAAAATTTTGTTTGCTTGGGCATATCTTGTCATTTATATTGATGGACTAATCCAGTTTAATTTGAAAACATTTTTTGAGGCTATTTTATCCTTCTTTTATTTTATTTTATTCAGATACAAGTTAGCCCTTCACTGCAATCTAAGATGGAAGCGGGATAACCTGGAAGGGGTATGACAGTTTTTATTAAACTCATACCCCATTGGTTTCTAGTTTCTACACTGCATAGTACCAGAACGGTACATCGCTTGGCGGCAGGGCTTTGCCGGGAGGGTGGTAACTAGCCACGGCTGAAGCCTTCCACCAGACAAACTCACCACTTCAAGTTCATTTTCATCACACTTCGCACTATCACATCACACTAGTATTATAAATTTATTTGGCTGTTTGGAATGGAGATAGGTTATAGCCTGGTTTAACACATAGGCTAATTTTTTATTCCGGAAAATCAAAGAGTTTCCATAGGATTTTGAAAAGCCTGAATCCATACAGACAAAGTCACTGCAATCATCTAGTATAAAAGGGGTCGACATTATAAACAGGGATTAAGAAAATGTGTTTGAGTTAACAGAGGACTGGTCCAGTTTTTTCACTAGTACGTTATATAGGCAGACATCAATTTTGGAATCGTATTTTGAACAACCAATACATAAGGATTTGAAGTACATAGCATCAAAAATACCAAATTACATTTAACTGAGCCTGATTGTATTTTGAGACCCATTTCAACATCACCCGGACATTACAACACATACATGACAACCGCTCCTAAACAAATATGACAAACCTGTCTGTCTCCAGCCTCCCCTCGAAGTTGCCAGACTAGTTCAGCACATTGAGCCAAACCTGTTGCACCTAGAGGGTGTCCCTTCGCTATCAACCCTCCACTAGGGTTAACCACAACCCTTCCTCCATAAGTATTATCTCCTGAATCAATAAACTTCCCTGCTTCGCCTTCCCCGCAAAGTTGAAGACCCTCATACGTAATCATCTCGTTAGCAGCAAAGCAATCGTGTAATTCAACTACGTCAATTTGTTTGGGACTTATTCCAGTCTTCTCATAAATACGTTTGGCAGCGAGAGCCGTCATATCATACCCAGCGACTTTCATCAAACTGTTTTCAGTGAAAACGGCAGGTGTATCCGTAGCCATCTCCATACCAATTATTTCCACAGCTTTGTTCTGTAATCCAAAGCGAAGTACTGCTTCCTCAGACATGAGGACGGCTGCACCGGCTCCGTCACTAGTCGGACAACATTCCAACTTTGTAAGTGGCCCGTAAATCCTACGGGATTTCAAAACTTCCTCAACTGTATACTCCCTTGTACTCTGAGCTCGGGGATTCTTAACTCCATGACGGTGGTTCTTTGCAGCGATTTTGGCTAAATGAACTTCTGTTGTGCCATATTTTTTCATATGCTCCATAGCAGCGTTACCAAAGTACTGAGCGGTCATCGGGGAACCTGTTAACTCTGCTAATTCCGCCATTTTTAAAGTATGTCTGTCCATGGGGTTCGTTCTATCTGTATAAGTACCGGCGGAGAGTGCTCCGGGAGCCATTTTTTCGAAACCAACCGCCAGGACCACATCAGCAAGTCCACCTTCGATTAATTGTTTACCAATGAACAGAGCGTTTGAACCAGTGGAGCAGTTGTTATTGACGTTGTAAATAGGTATGCCGGTCATGCCAACCTGGTACAATACCCGCTGGCCACAAGTCGAGTCCCCAAACACGTAGCCGCAAACCGCTTGTTGCACACTCTCATACTTTATGCCAGCATCGGCCAATGCGTCTAAAACAGCCTCTTTACCAAATTCAGGATAGTCTTTACCGCTGTTCGGCTTGACGAATTTCGTCATACCAACACCGACTACGAAAACTTTCCTAGGCATTTTGATGTTTGATAATTACCTCGATTGCACAAAGAAGACTGTGAACTTTGTCGACCACTGCGGAATAGTTCGTTTCGAGAGTAAACTGCGATTTAAACACGCACTTCTAATTAGCAAATGATTCCTTTATTAATTATTTAAATTTAGTTAGATAAAAACTCTCACTACAATTATTTGACAAAATAATTAAAATACGAGACAACGGAGACAACAGTCCAACTTTTCAACTCCAAATGAAATGAAAAGTGATTGACATAAAAAATCAGAATGACAGTGCAATCTTGGTGAATTGGAATTTGAACCGTAAATCGTCGTTCGAAAGATTACTTGAGTTTGTAGAAGTTTGCACTTTGCTGTACAAAATGGCATAAATAAAACGTCACAAATAAAATTGACCAATCAGATAATAGCGGAAATACGTCACTCGATTTGCCTTTAAAAAATGCGCTATGGTTTAAAAATATTAGTTTCATAAAAATAATGTTCAACTCAGCAGCATAATATTTTTGTATTTCTTCTCCACAAAGATTATTACAAAAACACTTAATTGATTACTTAGACCTATTAAGTTTGTTAAGTTAAATTTTTTGAAAGTAACTATGTAGTTAGTTAGTTAACTATAAAATAAAAATTACATTCACCTGCTTTATAAAGTATAAACTTTATTTTGAAATATACAACAATGTAACTGGCTCATTTTGATTAAAAATAAATTAAAACAAATGATTAACTTGACAGATACGAACTAACAATAATAATTTCTCTTGAAGATTTTTTTGAACACAACAACGTCTGATAAGATCTAAATATTTTACTATTTTTTTAAACTGTTTAGGCCCTGAAGATTAAATTGGATTGAAGGTGAAATGGCTCTAGACAGGCAAAGAATTTTAAGCGAACTTGGTAATGTCATGAATCAGTTAAAGAGCGCGGATTGGTAAGAACTTCATTTTTGCATATACCTAAGTAAAACTAATACATAAAAGCGACGATATGCCTCTTCTTCTTCACGCCATGTGAATTGTGAGTCCGGTACACCATGTCCTCTTTCACTCGCTTCTGTCATCCGTCAACGCACTATCCAACCCTTTCAGGCAATCTATACTTACATCATTTCTTTTTTCAGTGGTTGTATGAATAAATTATTTGGACAATCTGGGCAAACGTCACAAATCCCAAGACCAACTTGCGGGGGAAGTCAAGGGAATTGTTGCCATGGCAACGGTCACGGATGGAATTCCAACGGATCGTGTGGTGAACCATATCAAGGCAATGCACAGAACGGATACACTCCTTGTATGGGCAGTTGTAACCCTCGACAACTCTATGCGGATACATATAACTATCTATCCGATAGCCTCATCCAGCCAACAATGAAAGAAGTCTACGATGATCTTAAAAGCCTGACACCAGATAATACTATCGTGAACAATCCAATGGCAAATCAAATGGGACTCTCAAACGGTTTAGCAGCTCAAGGTAACATGGATGACATGTCTAAAATGGGTAACATGCAAGCTAGTAACATGGGTAACATGAATACTAGTAATATAGCTAACATGAATGGTAACACAGGGAACATGATGGCTGGTAACGATTATAACAACTTCAATAGCCAATCAGCCAATGCAAGTTATATGCCTACGAATGAGGCGAATCCAAATCAAATGGGTCAGATGGGAGGAATGGGACCACAAATAATGAATATGCTTGAAGGTAACGTGACAAGCCAAAATAAAACAAACCCTGGCATGGGACAAAATACTCAGCTGACACAACCGATGGTGATTGATGCACCTCAGTCTCCACACGGCCAAATTGGCGTTACACCCTTTTCCGCACCGATGACAACAAATCAGGATGTTTACAACGCTCAGGGGTTTCCTGGTGGTTATTATGTAAACCAAGGTATGATGCAGTCACCCATACAATCTGGAGGAAATAATATTCAGAATATGGCAAACACAAACCCAGCCACACAGCAAATGGCAACCGGTCACTTCGGCCACCATAGCAAAGGGATCGCAAAGTTTAACGAAATGTTTCCAGGCGTAATGAAAAATTTAGGCGGGGATTTAGGTTTCGATCCTATGGCCATAGCTATACAGATGAATCCAGCTAACCAACAGCAAGGAGCTATAAACTCGATGCACAATATGATGCAGAATAATAACATCAATAAAGTTTTCGATCAGTCCGCAAATCCTGCTCTAACTTCAGCGAAAGGAGCACAGCTAAACCAAATTCAAAATAACGTACCACCAAATCATGCTCAGCAATTGATTCCTTTACAACAAACAGCAAACGAAACAGTACAACCAAATGCGACTTCAACTGATCAAATGGCGTATCAAAACATTGCAAATTATAACAATGCTGTAAATAACAATGCCAGTGTTAATGGATATCCTTACGTACAATTGAACAATCAGCAGGCATACATGGCAGGAGTGCCTGTGCCTAATCAATATACACAACCAGATCAGCAACAATATGATGTTCAACAACAAAATATAATGGATCCGAACACAGGCAGTGAAATGGCACCACCTACTCTTTCGTCAGCTTATGAAGTAATACCAAACCAACTGACCATGCATCTAGGATCTCCAAACAATCAACGAGTAATAAAAGAACCAATACTCCCAGTAGATACTTCAAGATACATAGCACCCAAGCACCCAAAGTATTTTGAATTCAATACTCTTGGTCAACCAGTTGAAAAGACTTCAGCAGAAATGTATCGGGCTCCAGAATCAAGTCTACCACAAACTTTATCACCCCAACCGTTATCAAAACCTAGAGCTGATACTGCTAAATATGCTAAAGTGAAATCCACAGTGAGTAAAACTTCGTTGATAGGAGCGAAAGCGCTTGGAAGGACACCAAGTCAACTACAACATATTTATAACCAGTATAAGGGATCCCAATCATTCACGCAGCAAAACATACCAGCACAAGGAGTTAATGCTGTCACTCATTCTGAAGGAAAGTTAAATGCTCCTCATACATATCAACAGCAGCGGCAAATGCCAGTTGAGAGAATTGGAGGAGACACTGCCGCGAATAATCAAATGCTAGATCAAAGGACTGTTAAAGTTGAGCGAGTGATGGGACAAATTGGTGACGTGCCTGCTGCAGTTAAGTCTACTGGCCATGAAAACGCAAATGAGGTAACGAGGTTTCTTTTTCACCCAACTCAAAATGCTTTCGAAATAAATACGATTCTTGTTGATTTTTGTAACGACATTTTTGGGGTTCTGACTCCCTAACTACCTATAGTTTTGTCCAGTCCAAATAAACTAAGGGTCATGGCATGGCGACATTTTGTAATGATACAACAGCTGCGCGTCCAGCTTGGCTATAGAACCCCACGTTATGTTTGTTCTGACAATCATATTTATCTATTATGGATTGTATATATATTGATATTTATAATAGTTATGTATATGTATGATAGTTATGTATTTATTACTGAAATAGTTAGTTAATTATATTATATAATATTATACTACTTCATTTTTCTGTATTGCGTGTAAGTACTATCCAAGACACCTAGTTTCTCCTTTCACCAAAGGTTGCCTGGTAGAGATTGCTGTGAGCAATAAGGCCGCCTTTGCATACAATTATTTTTTAGTTTTAGTTTCTGTAATAGTTATGTAATATTTTTTGTGTGCAATAAAGTATGTCTATCTATCTATCTATCTATCTATCATTTGACCAGTTTTTAGGGTTCCGTATCTCCAGAGTAAAAAGAATCACTTCGTTGTCTGTCAGTCTGTCAAGAGCAAGACCGCTCAAGAGGATCTTATTCCCGTTGATATAGGATCATGTGGTAGATAGCAATGTCTAACACAAGTAGGAAAACCATGAATTTGTGGTTACATCACAAAAAAATTGTGTTATTTCTATACGAGGGTACGGAACTCTTCGTGTGCCAGTCCGACTTGCACTTGACTGGTTTTTTTTTACAGATGACCCCAGCAATGGAACGTAAAACAAGAAATGGATTACAAGACATGGTGTATACGTCTTACCCATCTTCTACCGCTTGGACATTCCACGGTGCCAATACAAAGCCGAGTAGTTCCCCACGTGGCAGATATCGCGGCAGATATAGATGAAAAATAAGGTGTAATAAAATAAAATATAAAATAAAATGTGACGTTGTTGTGTTGTTAAATTATAATGTGTCTTGAAAAGAACTTTAATGGCAGTTTTATTCCAAGTTTATTCATGTCTTGTAAACATCGATAGTTTAAAAATTTTAAAGTATTGTTAAAATCGGCTCAGTAACTAAATAACTAGTTCAGAGTTTATCGATTACAAACTGATTACAAACAAATTTTTTCTAAAGGTTACCCGTGGTAAAGCTCGTGGCAGCCGTGGCCTACTCTATGGCCGTGGCTAGTCACTGGCATAGATAATATACTCTGGTTTGGATATGGCTATAACTCTGCTATAACATAACACGAACCCACGAACGAATGTGCTATTCCATAGACAATTAACGTCTTATAAATATTTTCAGGTTTTCGACAGTTTTAACTTTATTTTCTGTGGAGTCCTTAATGGTCCTTACTCCTTGGGCTCCTATGACATCTGTGTTTGACTTCTTTAGTCTATGGTCAAAACTGTTTGACATTGGTTGTAATTTGCTGCTTTGTCGGATTTGTGGAAAATTTTCCAATTTGCCAGAGAATTCGATTTGTTTCGACACTCGTGTTGCGAAAACGTAAAATTTTTACATTGATTAGATATTAACTAAAAGTGTTTGAGCGTTTAATCGAGTATAAAACAACAGTGAAGTGTGAACACGATGTCTCTGTTTGGATCTCTCATGGGGATGGCCGACGTGGATGACGACCCGTTTTTCGGGTAATTTTCATACTAATCTTTATTATTTCGATTACATATTGTAGTATTTCATTTATCTTCATATTAAACTATTTATAGAAGCTATCAAAACCACATTCCCATGGACTAACCACATACAATTAGCACCCTTTGCGTCGATAATAAGCAATGCTTGCGAAACGTCAGGGTATTATGAAAAAACGATTTTACTGTACCTACATATTACCTCTACACTACATATCTATATAGGTACTTAATTATTATTCTTCTATTTGCATATTTTTTCTCCAACTAGCCTATAGAATGTTACAAGTACTTTAATGTTATTAAAAGGTTAACAAAGTAATATTTTGATTTTATAGTGTCATTCAACTTGCTCCATTCCAATGTATTGAGTTTAAATAATGCTTTTAAAGTAGATAAATGGATAACATTTGCTACAGAACAGCATTCAATGTACTAATTACTACAGATATATAATTTATTTATTTATTTTTTATTTTATTTATTTATTTATTTTTTATTATAATATCAACTTTGTCTAAGCCTAGGCTTTGGAATCTATGTGTATGCTTTTACATCATTGGTTGCTTAGAAGATAACCATAATATGTAGCTATAACTCATAAGGCTGCGTAATTTGTACTTTGTTCCATTCTCTGTACTGATTTATATGGACCTCTTTAATCCGAACCCCCCACTGCTTTTTCACTTGCCATCTCGTTGCTTACCATCAGTTGCTTACCCAATGTCGAGTAGGTTGACATTAAATATCTCCCGACAAACTAAAATATTGAATTTCTTTAAAAATGTTTAATAAATGTAACGTTTATAGATGAATATACATTGTAAATTACACAATTAGTTTTATTTCATAAACAATACCTTATAAATTTTCTGTACCATAATCCGAACACCACACAAATCCGAACAGGGGGTAAATTTTCAGGGTTCAGATTAAAGAGGTCCTGCTGTAATATAATGTATATTAATTTATTTAAATTCTCCAGGTCGCACATGAGACATATGCATCAGATGAACAACATGATGAACTCTCTGTTCTCCGATCCCTTTGGCATGATGGGAGAGAGCCCCCTTTCCATCATGGGAGCCCGACGTGGCAACGCCCTGATGCCTTACATGCCTCAGATGCCTTCGTTGAATAGACTTTTTGCAGGTAAATAATCTTCACACAGACTTCAGTGACTGCAATTTGTTTTTGCTTACAACTTGATGTCCAGTGGGGCTGATTCCGATGGCAACAAAATCCATACTAATATTATAAGTGCGAAAGTGTGTCTGTCTGTCTATCTGCTAGCTTTTCACGGCCCATCAGTTCAACCGATTTTGATCAAATTTGGTACAGAGTTAGCTTATATCCCGGGGAAGGACATAGGCTACTTTTATCCTGGAAAATATAGAGTTCCCACAGGATTTTAAAAAAACCTAAATCCACATGGACGAAGTCGCAGGCATCTAGTTTTAGAATATTTACATCTTTTTTTTACCAATGTAATAAGAAAAGGACAGACAAGACAGATAGGTCCTGCACCTGACTTCTCTGATGTTACATATAATAAATAATAATAATATATATGTATGACAAACCAGCTTTACTCACAAATTTCGTTGACATTAGCCTGACTAGTTTCGAACCCATCTGGGTCCTTTTTCTCTGATGTTCTTATTTTTGGTAGCCTGCTTCCTCCCTTTCTGTTGTCCTAAAAAGTGGTTAACTGAAAATGGTTGTTTTTGAGTTATTGTCAAAAAATGTGGGTTATTGTCAAAAAGTAAAAAACAGCATCTCTGTGCATAAATCATAAATGAATCAGCAATCCATTATTTGTCCTTCTTCTCAGAAAACATGTAACAATGGGTGTGAACAATGTTAAAGGTACTTAGTGTAAATGTAATCGGTTATTGCTGACAACTTCCATCATCTAAATTATTGTAATTTCAAACTCATACAAAGAAACTGGTTGAAACTGTAGCTATGGCACATTTATTTTAGTAATTAATCTATAATTATGTCTGGATGTGTATTCTTAGACGAATATTCACCCACCTACATGAAAAACAGTCCAGACTATTGCCAAATAAATTTTGTCACCAAACCATTGGATATACTATTATGTAATGTTTCCCATGTAATAAACAATTAGATCAGATTTCAGTGCTATTTCCATAACGTTGTTATAGTATCAAAAGTCAAAACAATATAGCATCAGAGTAAAATATAGGCAATAGAAATAATACTTAGCAGTTTTTTTAAAATTCAAATAAACTTTTACAATTATTGCTAAGTGAATCTAATCCTGGTTTGGGATGCTCTTCTTGCCAATAAAAACCGGCCAAGTGCGAGTTAGTATAGTAATCTTACTTACTTAAGTGAATTTAGGGTTAGATCACACAAAAAAATTTAATTGTGGTCATGAACTAATAATTAGGATTTTCAATATTCGAAGTAAGATAACTATATCAAATTCAAGTGGGGTATCATATGAAAGGGCTTTACCTGTGCATTCTAAAACAGATTTTTATTTATTTTTATGCATCATAGTTTTTGAATTATCGTGCAAAATGTCGAAAAAATACGACTGTAGTACGGAACTCTCAGTGTGCGAGCCTGACTCGCGCTTGGCCGGTTTTTTTTGTGGTGTAACCACAAAACTCACGGTTTTCGCGTTTTTCCCTTTCCATCTGCTATAAGACCTACTTACCTGCCAAACTTCATGGTTCTTGGTCAACAGGAAGTACCCTGTAGGCAGCAAGCGAGCCGTAGCTTAGTGGTCAGGGCGTCGGGCGCGATCCCAGGAGACGCGGGTTCGATTCCTGCCGGTCCGCAATTTTTGATGGGTATTTAAAATTATTTAGAATAAGGCTCTAGTTAATATACAGATGTAAAATGATTTCTTTTTCTTTCTGTACTTTATCTATCTTCTAATTTTAGATGTGTCAGATGGTCATGGCATGGGCGCCAGCTCATTTTCCAGCAGCACAGTTGTTATGTCCAGCGGACCTAACGGCAACCCACAGGTATGTGCAGATTGTTTTCAACATAGTAAAATTATGGATTACCCATTTAATATATATTTTATTATATCAAACAGGCACACAAACAGATTGGAACTTAAAAATAACAGTAGCAGATCAGCTGCGCGATTGCGGTAGAATGACAGCTACAATGTCACGATCGCAGTCACCTCTAATTGGTCGACGCTCGCTCACTATTGGCTACAATTGTTGCAACAAGAATACTATAAATTCAGCCAATTTCAACAATTGCGATTGTAATGATGATTGATGCTGGTTTTACAAAATCGACCTGCAAGGTCCCTGCAATGATATCATATTAAATGTATTAGATGAGGTAGATCTAACAGAGCAGATAACTTAAAATTTGTAAAATGTTATAAAATTAAAATTTTCAAAATGTAAAATGGTTCATGAGTCAATCAGTTGTTGGATTATATCATCATCATGATGAACCCATCGCCGGCTCACTACAGACCATGGGTCTCCTCACAGAGTAAGAAGGGTTTTGGCTATAGTCCACCACGCTGGTCAAGTGCAGATTGGCAGACTTCACACACCTTTGAGATTGAGTTAGATT
Source organism: Maniola hyperantus (assembly GCF_902806685.2). Lineage (NCBI taxonomy): Eukaryota > Metazoa > Arthropoda > Insecta > Lepidoptera > Nymphalidae > Maniola > Maniola hyperantus. The sequence goes on from NC_048554.1 coordinate 11,718,949, forward strand.
ATATGATTGACCAAAAATTTGTTTATAGATATATAGTTCCTCGAGCAGCACCAAAATCGGCCCGAATGGTGTGAAGGAGACGCGCAAAACTCTGCAGGACTCCCGCAGTGGCCTGAAGAAAATGTCCATTGGTATGTTAACATATCTATAACTAGCTGATGCCCGCGACTTCCGCGAATCCCGAGGGAACCTTTTGCTTTTCCGAGATAAAAAGTTGCCTATGCCAATTTCTGGGACCTAAGCTTACCTCTGTACCAAATTCATACAAATTGGTTAAGCAGAATCCCGTGGGAACTCTTTGATTTAACGGGATAAATGTCCGTCCCCGGGATGTAAGCTAACTCTGTACCGAATTTTATCAAAATCGGTTAAACTGTTGGCCCGTGAAAAGCTAGCAGACAGACAGTCAGACACGCTTTCGCATTTATAATATTAGTATAGATAGATATAGATTTTTTGAAAATAATTTCTGAATCAACTAACACATTACTGACAGTGGACTTGTCTCTCACAGGTCACCACATCGGAGAGCGCGCGCACTTGATCGAGCGCGAGCAAAACGTGTACTCTGGTGACGCTGAAGAGAGACAGGAGTTCATCAACCTCGAGGAGGAGGAGGCTGAGGACTTTGACAGGTTTGCTCTTTTTACCCTATTACAGTGTCCGTCCGTCCTACCGTCATTAATAATATCCCTTCCAATTAGTCCACTTCCTTTTAGATTGCACAATTACTTACTACCTGCCACCAGGTGAGATTGCAGTTAAGGGCTAACTTATAATAGAATACAAAGGTTTTTTATTCAATTAAACTTTTACAAGTACTTTTGAATCGTCAAATGCATCTACCACTGGTTTGGAATGCCTTTCCTACTGTAAAAGTTCACTGTTTTCCAATGAAAGGTAAAGATTCGCTAACTATGGGCCTCATAAGAAAGCTCTTAGCGAGCATGCTTGGAGTTACTCTACATGATCAAATCAGAACCAGACTGAGCGACATAGCTCAGCGGGTGGCGAAGTTGAAGTGGCAATGGGCAGGGCACATAGTTCGAAACCGATAGATGATGGGGTCTCAAGGTGCTGCAATGGCGACCTCACACCGCCCACCGCCCCACTAGGTGGACGGACGACATCAGGCGAGTCGCAGGGAGCCGCTTTATTCAGGCGGCGCAAGACCGTGGCGTGTGGACGTTCCTTCAAGAAGCCTGAGTCCAGCAGTGGACGTCTATCGATTGCTGCTGATGATGATGATGACTGTTTTCCAGAGTTCTCTTTGCGTGACGATAACCTGTAAGAGCGGTTACGCGCTGCATCCGATCAGAGTTCGTGAAAATACGTTCATTTTTGTTTTGTATGGGAGCTTATGACGTATGTCGTAGGTTATCGCTGGTATTCTTTTTTTTTTTTATTAGAGATAGCGAGCAACCGAGCAGGCGGGTCACCTGATGTTAAGTGATTACCGCCGCCCATGAACATTTGCAGCACCAGAGGAACCGCCGATGCGTTGCCGACCTTTTAGGAATTTGTTGGTCCGCCCCTTGAATTGAAATGAATGAAAAAAATCACGGATGACGGATAGAACCCGGATGACGGAAGTGTAGTGCGTAATCGCCGTATTTGGTATTGTTTTGCTTTTGCTGGTGCTTCGTTTGCTTGTTCTCAGGTGGAAGAAGCGCCGGAACAACCAGCTCTTAGCTTTAAGTTGTGATGTGTGGCACAGTTGTATAGCCCTAAGCACGTCCTTAACGATCCCGACGATCAAATCATGACCGACAATGCTCCCTATCTCGTAGGGCTACACAATCCAACCTTATCACAGCGTCTTCGCCGGCGAAGACGAGGTCCCCGATTTCTAACGTCACCCGGACGTGGACTCACGCCACGGCCTCGGGGGCGTACGGACTAACCAACAAAACCGACAACTCCACCCATCCCAACGTCATCCTAAGCCGTGGTCCGAGCCTCACAGGAGGCGCCCTTAGGAGGACGTTGCCCCCCGACCTCTCTGAATTATTTCTTCGAGCCCTAGGGCTCACCCCCAGGCGGAGCTTCGCGCTCGCCAACCCCCCCGGTGACGCTGTAGCGGCCAGTACCCGTAGTACAAGATTTTACGTCTCACCAAACGAAACCAAATTCGAGAGTCTAAATACTTCCGCGTTACAGTAAAATGGACCTAAACAGCCTTGAATTGAAGTCAAATATTCAATGCCACTGATTTTAATTTCGCAATGTTTCCGCTTGTAGCGCTGGCTGCAGAAGTGTAGACAAACTTGAGCTTTAAAACAAGGCATTTAAGATCCAGTTTACTGTAACGCGGAAGTATTTCGACTCTCGAATTTGGTTTGGTTTGGTGAGACGTAAAATCTTGTACTACGGGTACTGTAGGGCCTACGCAGCATAGTCAATCCGAAACAACACACAAAAAAAACAGTTGCATAAATAAACGTCTTTTCTTTCTTTCCTTCTTTCTTTTCAGAGAGTTCCAGGTGCGCGCGGGCTCTCACCGCAGCCGCTCCCACCGCGCAGCTATAACGGCGCCGCGCGACTCTGCGCTGCCGCCCGCGCGCCTCGCCCTGCCCCCCGCCCCCTCGCACTCGCCTCCATCCCCGCACTCTCACTCCACCGGGTAAATACATTTTGTAGTGTAATAGACCTTCATAAAACGTAAACTAATTGAAAAATCCTATTACAATGTAAAGGATTATTTAAATGATAAGAAAGCTTGGGAATGAGTTGCTTGATATAGTCTAACAAGTTAAAGTGATTTTGTAAAGTGATTCTCTTGTACACAATCTCTAAACTAAACTAAATTAACAGGTCTAAATCTAGTGCTATCCTTTTCCGCAAGCAATATTATGAAAGGGATAGCAATAGATTTTTTAGATGTGCCATTTTAGTTTAGCTTAGGGATTGTCTACAACGAAATTAGCCACAGTGTACTATATGTATAATTAACAGCCGCACTCAGAGTCGCTCAATCGTTACTTAAGGCATTAATTAGTATTGATAAGGAATGAAACGTAAACTTATTGAGAAATCCTATTACAATGTAAAGGATTATTTAAATAATAAGGAAGCTTGGGAATGAGTTGCTTGTGATAGTCTAACAAGTTAAAGTTATTTTGTAAAGTGGTGATAATAAAAAGAATACCCGGCTGACTTTGTTGTGGGCTCTTCTCAGACCTGGGCGCGTTTGGAACCCTCGTAGCTTTAGTTTTAAGTTTGCGTAATAATTATCACCACTATATCTTACAAATCCAACATCTGACCATCAAAAAGAGTTATTTATTACCTATTTTGAATAAATCATTTGACTTTTACTTTGACTTAGTTTGATGACTTACATCCGCACTCAGAGTCGCTTAATCGTCACCTAAGGCAAAGTCAAAGTCATAACGTTTATTCAAAGTAGGTAAAAAAAATCACGCTTTTTAATTAGTCTGTTTGCATTTGTAAGATGATGATATAGTGGTGATAATTTTTCCGCGAACTTAAAACTAAAGCTACGAGGGTTCCAAACGCGCCCAGGTCTGAGAAGAGCCCACAACAAACTCAGCCGGGTATTCTTTTTATTATCACCACTTTACAAAATCACTTTAACTTATTAGAACTATCACAAGCAACTCATTCCCAAGTTTTCTTATCATTTAAAAAATCCTTTACATTGTAATAGGATTTCTCAATAAGTTTACGTTTCATTCCTTATCAATACAAATTAATGCCTTAAGTAACGATTGAGCGACTCTGAGTGCGGCTGTTAATTATTCATAAAGTACACTGTGGCTAATTTCGTTGTAGACAATCCCTAAACTAAACTGAAATGGCACGTCTAAATCGATTGCTATCCCTTTCATAATATTGCTTGCGGAAAAGGATAGCTCTAGATTTAGACCTGTTAATTTAGTTTAGTTTAGAGATTGTGTACTAGAGAATCGGCCCCAATATTCCATCAAGTTTTTGACAGTTTCATTTTTGATGGACTTTTATTAGAAATCTTTCTAAAGTATAGTACAGTAGCTGGCAGGAAATATTACCTAGTACATCGACCTTTAGAAAGAGATATGTGACGTTTTGTCGGGCTCAACGACGGAGACAAAGCTCTACGAAACCGCTATCTCTTTCTAAAGGTTGGTGTACAATATTTCCTGCCGGGTATTTAAGTCCAAGAAAGAGAGGCCTTAGGCACAAATAAACGAAAGTATAGTATATAAGCCTATATCTTATATAGCTTTGGTGCCTGTATCAGACGCATGGCAAATTATATTTTTAAGTTTAAAATTTCGTATAAAATAAGTATTATTAGTTTACGAACTATTCTAGTATTGGCTTTCAGTAGGGTTAGTATAAGATTTTATGTCTCGCCAACGTTGATAGAGTTCGGGCATCGAACCACTTTAGCGTTAGAGTAAAATAAACCTTAATAGCTTTGCTTTAAAGCTCAAATTCGACTACATTTATCTACAGCCAGCGCTCCAAGCGGAAAACTGAAATTAAAATAGATTGTAGTGAATTTACGGCTTTAAACTAAATTTTAGGTCCCTTTTTCTCTAACGTTATTGTTAAGACTTAAAGCGTTGGTAAGACTTAAAATCTCATACTACCGAGATATTTTTGGCATGTTGATGTATTTATTTAAACTGTTGGTACATAGGCTTGGTATTATCTTTTGTTGCGGTTTTATTTATTTTATGTGGGTAGATGGAATAAAAATATAAATGTATAAAATTAAAAGCTGACTGACTGACTATGACTCGCGACGCAACGCGCCGCGTCTCCAGAAAAGAGAGGTTAGCATCCATGTCTCGGGAGGCCATATATTATGTCATCACTGGCAACATGCACTGTGCGAAGACTTTTGTCTTCAAGCACTGAGAAATTTTGGACGAGAAGACATCTTAAAGCTTCCTGAATGTTGCCCAGTCTCATACAACGCACAAAAGGCATCGGGCTAGTTTCCACCCCCATGTCGTCAACATTCCATCTACGCGTACGAAACGCTTTGCGTCATCATATTCCTTATACGCATGGCTGGGGCCTGGAATACTCTTCCGAGATCAGTGTTTCCTGCCAATTGGGCATTTGATTCCAATTTTTTGTTACTTTACTATAAACTAGGATAAAAATAATGACGTAAACTGGAAAAACTAATTAAATCGATCGAATAACAAAAAAGTTATGAGCATTTAAATATTTCTGACTAGACAGAGATAGCGATATAGCATTTTGACGTCACACCTTACTAATGCCATAGTAGCTTCGTGCGGTTTCATACAAATTTTCGTTTTGCGAGAAAGGGATAGAAGACCCTCCCACTCCAAAATTAAAATGCCTGTAACTTTCTAAATCTTTGTTGGATTTTTATATTTTTTTCAGCATACGTCATTATTTTTATCCTAGTTTATAATAAAGTAATAATATTTATCAAATTCAAAAATAGGAAAATACCCAATTAGAGAATCGGCCTCATTATCCGGGTATCTTTAAAACAAGAGTGAATAGGCACCTTCTAGGCAAACGCGTCCCATATTAGGCCACATCATCGCTTCCCATCAGGAGTGATCAAGCGTGCGCGTATCTATCTATATATATAAAAGGAAAAGGTGACTGACTGACTGACTGACTGAATGACTGACTGACTGACTGACTGATCTATCTACGCACAGCTCAAACTACTGGACGGATCGGGCTGAAATTTGGCATGCAGATAGGTATTATGACGTAGGCGTCCGCTAAGAAAGGATTTTGGAAAATTCAACCCCTAAGGGGGTGAAATAGGGGTTTGAAATTTGTGTAGTCCACGCGGACGAAGTCGCGAGCATAAGCTAGTTTATAATAAAGTAATAATATTTATCAAATTCAAAAGTAGGAAAATACCCAATTATAATCCGGGTATCTTTAAAACAAGAGTGAATAGGCACCTTCTAGGCAAACGCGTCCCATATTAGGCCACATCATCACTTCCCATCAGGAGTGATCGTGGTCAAGCGTGCGCGTATAATTAATAAAAAAAAGGTTCCATCTACCCCGCTAGCTGCTAGCCGTAGAATGTAGTACCGCAGTAGTTAGCACAGGTGTGTATTGCAGCGAGCGCCGCCAGCGGCCCGCGCCGCGCCGCGCCTTGCGAGCCGCCGCCAGCTCCCTCGCCACCTCGTAAGTTGTACCCCCTAGCGTCACGAGACTTGGAAACATGGACGGCAACTGATGGGGTTTGGGCTGAAAACCGGCATTTACACTCGAATTTTTAATTAATCAACATTTCTTGACGTCTTCAGTGCTACCAGATTTTTATGAAAAACTAGTTGACCCGGCGAACATCGTACCGCCTAACAGTCGATTCTTTAATTTTTTTATTAGTACTTAATTTTATACTTTTTTTAAATTTTTCTCACCGTAAGAACTATCCTCGTTCTTCAAGGAATATTGTAAAAAAAGAATTAGCGAAATCGGTTCAGCTGTTCTCGAGATTTGCGATCAGCAACACATTCAGCGATTCATTTTTATATATAGAGATAAATAGTGCGGGGGGGGGGGGGGGGGCGGGGCGGGGGGGGGGGGGGCTTTATCTATAGATTCTAAAACAGATTTTTATTTATTTTACGCATAATACTTCTTGATAGTTCAGAATTAAATTGAGTTTGTCTGTCCTTTTCTTATTACATCGGTGAGAAGGAGATGGGAATATTCTAAAATTTAGTTGCGCTCAGAATCTGTACCATTATCTCTTATATGCATAGTAGCCGTAATCATGTTTTCAACTTTCGTGACGAAAACTATATTAAGCTATAAATCCCGCAAATTGCTATTGCGCTGGAACCATGTCTCATTAACATCGAAATGACGTCATTTTGACGTCAGCTGAAATAAAAATATACCATCAGCTCGAAACTTCAGTCTGGTGCTGACGTCACTAAAAAGGCGGCCACACGCATTAGCATTTTGTGGGACTTATATGAAGAGTATTTATAATAGCAGTTTCAATAATATTTATAAAATATATTAATCATATTTGTATAACTTATTTACAAAACCAAAATTCCAAATTTTTAACAAAACTTGTTTCCAGTTCCAGATTTTTGAGGAGGCGTTACTACTACTAATAAATATCGTAACTTTATGTAAAATATTCTCTATTTTATTATATTTTGTATGGATATATTTATTTTATGTCATGCTGTGTATATATTTGCTATGGATTTATATTTTATTTGGGTTTCGTTTCGCTTTGTTTGAGCATGGCCTTTTTTTATTTTCCCTACATTGATGTTATGACCAACAGCCAGCGCTTGCCAATACGCAGATAAACTTTCAGCTTTCATAAAATAACGAAGGTCTGGCACGCGCTGGCTCTCTCTCTATAGATGATCTGGCCAATTCTTCTGTCAATCACACAATCTCTGAACAAAACTAAATTGACAGGTCTAAATCAACTGCCAATGATATTAATGTATGGTTAAAAAAAAGATTGGCATGGCGGCCATTTTGAACTTCGCCATCTTGCATGCTATAAGTCTCGCAAATTGCTAATACGCGTGGCCGCCATTTTAGTGACGTCAGCACCAGACTGAAGTTTCGAGCTGATTGTATGGGTAATTTTATTTCGGCTGACGTCAAAATGTCGTCGTTTCGATGTTAATGAGACATGGTTCCAGCGCAATAGCAATTTGCGGGACTTATAGCTCTTGAAGGTCCATCATGGTTTAGTTTAAGCAGCAAAAGCTAACGTTCAGTGTAACCTCTTGCAGCTCCGGCGTGCGCGAGGTGTACAGCGGCTCGCACCCGCAGCGCCGCCACAAGCACAAGCACCGACACACGCCCAGCGACAACTAAGCCTTCTCAGGGACTCTACACCAGTTCATATTCGCTCCCTCTAGTTCGTGGCCACTTCCCACCGGCGTGTGACTCTACTATCGCCTTAAGGTTGTTTTACGCCGGAGTAACATTATCATGCAGCATGCTACAAATGGACTTATAGTCGACGCATTTTTAACTGAGTCGTCGAGTTAAACTCGCTCGCACTTACCTACGACCTGTAAGTGCGAGCGAAACAGACGGATAACTCGACGACTCAGTTTAAAATGCGTCGCCTATAGTTATGCTAAAATGAATCAACCCACGAATAGACCAAAAATGAGTTACATAATGATAATTCTCATTAGAAAATCCATACTAATATTATGAATGCGAAAGTGTGTTTGTCTGTCTGTCTGTATGCTAGCCTTTCACGGCCCATCTGTTCAAACGATTTGGACGAAATTTGGCACAGGAGTAGCTTGCATCCCAGGACAGGTTATTTTTTATCCCGGAAAATAGAAGAGTTCCCGCGGGCGAAGTCGCGGGCATCATATAGTCTTATATAAATCCTAAAGCTCTGTCGCTGACTAAACTTGAACCACACGCAATCACAAGTCAAACATAGTATTTGACAACTAGTCAAATCAGTAACTTTTTATCAAACGTCAAAACGCGAAATTAATATGCGATATTCTATGAAATACTGGAATGTGACGTCACATCATAATGCCTTACTTTTTTTAGTTTAATCGATAATTTGAAATGGTTATTACACTTAAAACTAACAAAGGACGTGGATTTTACGTATTTTGGAAGATCCCCTATTTAATAATCACTGAGAAATAATTTATTTTTGATGTAGTCAAATACCCAATTAGAATATTATGATTGGACAGTCTGCCGATTCTTGTTACATTTCAAATGCGATCCTGTGGCATGCCGCAAAGTCGCACTATGTCGCTCTGGCGTAAATTAACCTTTACCTGGCTCGTAGAATCTCTATCCACGCCATGATAATCCCAAAAGTCATGGGATGCGGCCATAACTATAAAATCTAGACTTTGAATTAGGCGACCCCGACACTATGCTGGCCATACACGATCAAGTTTATCGTCAAGTTTGCAGCGAACTTGAAGCGGCGTCCAGTCAACTGATGCCATACACTGTCAAGTGTGCTGACACCATACAACGTCAAGTTTACTGGCCGTTGCGTCAAGTCCGCTGCAAAGCCTTAGAGCCTCAATAGCTCAACAGTTAAGGCGCGGACTGAAATCCGAAAGGTCGGCAGTTCAAACACCAACCGTTGCACTATTGTCGACTGTCGTACCTTCTCCTAGCACAAGCTTTACGCTTAGTTGGAGGGGAAACGGGAATATTATTCATGACTAGCTTATGTTCGCGACTTCGTCCGCGTGGACTACACTTTCAAACTCCTATTTCACCCACTTAGGGGTTGAATTTTCAGAAATCCTTTCTTAGCGGATGCCTACGTCATAATAGCTATCTGCATGCTAAATTTCAGCCCGATCCGTCCAGTAGTTTGAGTTGTGCGTTGATAGATCAGTCAGCCAGTCAGTCACCTTTTCCTTTTATATATTTAGATTAGCACGGCTAGTATTCTTTTGAAAAAAAAATGGACGGTAAAATTTGGTCGCCTCAATTCTCCATATATTTGTCCATATAGCTCCATATAGCAGTCCGCAAACGTCGCCTCCCAAGTGTCACAAGTCGCGGTCGCGTAGTTTAGAATCGCCTTTAAGGCTCAACGCACACTGGCAGAGCCGCAGCGAAGCGTCTTTCTTGATAACAACTCAAATTAAGCTTTATTTACTTTGGCATAACGGCGCCAACACGCGTTCAATTTACTCTGGATCATTTTAGGACTGACGCTTCGCGTCTCCCTTACTGTACCGCCCGTATGTCTTGAGCCTCAGACATTTGGCCCCAAGTAGGCCCAAGAAAAGGGCTGTTCATTTAAGATGATTTTATTTAATATAGAATTTTAATTTAAGGCGATAATCACTTGAAAATAGAAACGAAACGAAGCGACACCAAGCATTCCGTCTCACTCGCACGTTAACCCCACGTTCCCACTTGTCGTTGTCGGGCCCGGATTTAAATCGGATGTTCCAGTGGCAGAACATTTTATATGAAGCTATTCACACTTGTCGGAAACCGATTTTGTGCCAAAATGTATTGCCACTGCAACATCAAACGATAAACGACAAGTGGGAACGGAAGGGGGGGGGGGGGGGGTGTGATCGGGAATATTTAAATTTTCGATTTTCTTTATTAGGACGAGTTGTATTAAAATCGAACCCAAAACCTTTAGTATCTTTTTGTATGTTAAAAGTGCTGTAAAAATGACATTTATATTAAATACATTATTTTTGCCTTGAGCTTTCAAAAATTCTAAATTAAATTAAAATTCTCTCTTAGCACTAAGGTAATAGATATAAAATGTTTAATTAATAATAATAGTTTAAAGATGTATTGTGATTTTGGCTTGGACATTTATGCAAAAATTATAAGTTTATTGACATATAACTATCTGTATTATTATGTGTAACTAGACGATACCCGCGACTTCGTCCGCGTGAATTTAGATTTTTTAAACCCAGTCGGAACTTGTTGATTTTTCACGATCAAATTCCTACCTATATGCCCGTCTCCGGAATGCAAGCTATCTCTATGCCAAATGCGTCAAAACTGAATACTATCATGGACTGTAGTAATGAAATGATGTGATTTTTTTTGTACAGCGGTTGTTTATGGGGCTATAATTAATTATTAAAGAGAATAATTGATTGATGAAAAACATGATTTTATTTTTAACACGAACGTCACGCTGTACGGAAGGTAAACGACAATTTTTTTCAATTTTTAAACATTAAAATAGATTAATTTCTGCGGGAAAATATTTTTATGTTAAAAACTTAAAAAATGTTTGTCGTTTAAACTTTGTGACGTTATTGATCTTCGTAAGCTTTTGGTAGATCGTGATAATAAATAAATATGAAATTCAAAGTCCTGACTGACTGACTGACATATATATCAACGCACAGCCTAAACCGCTGGTCTTAGAGACATGAAATTTTGAGGGTGTGTTCTTTGTAAGGAGTAGGTATCCTACTAAGAAAGGATTTTTCGAAATTCTACCCCTAAGTGGGTTAAATAGGGGATGAAAGTTTGTACGAAAGTACGTCATTTTCCAAGTTATTTGCATAAAAATTGGTATTTGGGTTTTCGGTCACAAATGAAGAAATACGTGTGCCAGGATTTTTGGAAATTCCACCCGAGCGAAGCCGGGCGGTTCAGCTAGTAAATAAATAAAAATCATGATATTTAAAATTATTTCTCTTTAATAATAATTTCTAGCCCCATAAACTGCCGCTATACATAAAATCACGTTATTTTATTACTGCAGTCCCAGACCCTATTAAAAGGACCGACAGAGATATTTTCACATTTTCTAATGAAACCGGTTTAGGGCACATCGGGTATATGGTTCCGAAGTCTGATTTTTGAAAATTCAACTCCTAAGGGGGTGAAATAGGGGTTTGAAATTTGTGTAGTCCACGCGGACGAAGTCGCGAGAATTAAGCTACTTTAAGAATAATTTTGAAACACACTTTCATTCTCTATAGAAATAACCTTATTTCCTAATCTCAACCCATCGCTGGCCCAGCACTAAGCACGGGTGTCTTCTCAGAATGAGAAGGGCTTAGGCCATAGTCCTCCATGCTAACCAAGTGCGAATGGGCAACTTTATTTATTGTACCAACTACTATTTTTTTCTTTTGCTAAATCGAGGCAGTTTTGATATTAGGTATTAGGTAAAATTTAGAAATAAATGATAATATTATAATGGTAATGTATAATTTAATGTAATTATAAAAGTGACACTTTAGGCTCCTTCATGTTATAAAAAATTATCAAAAACAGTGCCATCTTTGCCCGATTTAAGGCGCAAACACATTATAGTCCGTACAAAGTGACTTCTCACGCCCCATTTTAACTCTATGGGTCAACTGTCATATCAAAAGTACGGTTCACCTTTGAAATAAGGACTAAAATCGTACTTTTGACATGAAATTTGACACAAAGTTAAAATGGCGCGTGAGAAGTCATTTTTTCGTATTATAATGTGATGTGTCGGAACCTACGGATATAGTGCGTACATTTTGAGATCTCACTCGCCATTTTAACTCTGTCAACTGTCATGTCAAAAGTACGGTTCACCTTTAACTTAATCCAGTTCACGACTTCGGCTTCGACGGTTTAGACGTCACTGGCAGGCGTCAAATGTTCCTTCACTTGACGCTAGGGAGCCTATGAATCGCCTATTTCTCCCCATAGCCTAATATTTGACATATCATCGGTTCAGCAACAAACTGAGAGTTCCCTCACTCTATTTCACTCTTTTGACATGACAGTTGACACATAGATCTAAAATGGCGAGTGAGATCTCAAAATGTATGCGATATACATTATAAACCCCTTAGGGTCACCCTGCGATATGCTAGGCCTTGTTGTAAGAAGTTATTATAATGTGTATGAGCCTAATAATATGTATTGTTTGTCTCTCAGTTTGTATGTATTGATATTAATGTAAGTATTAGATTCCGTATATTTGCATAGTTTGTGACGGGTGTAGTTAATTTAGATTACAGAATGGATAATAAATAATTAATTATGTAATTCATGCTTATCGTTTTCGCTTGCCAGTATTTTCATTAATGAAGAATTTTAATGAATCCAAAATAACCTTTTGGTATGTAATTTAATGTCAATGGTATGTAATTTAATGTCAATGTTTTGTTTCTTTTGATAGCCAATGACTTTGAAGCCAAAGTTACTATTGGCTGATTAATATAAATATTAAATACATTTTGCTCCCCAATGGCAAATGAAACCGCTATATTTTTGATTCAAAATTAAATAAGTTATATTTTCGTTTTTTTTAAATCTATAAACAAATAGAAAGTTAAATTTATTTTTTGGGACATGTCCGTAAAATCAAACTTTTCTTTACTTATAAATTAATTTAAATCAAAGATTTTTTGAATTACTTCTACAAGATTTTACTTTTCTTTTGACATAAATTGTTAATCCATTCTACCCTTATTTCTTTGAATAAGTTAGTAATTTAAGATTAAGGTTACAGTATTCGGCAGTAAATATACACATCGTGCTTTAGAAAGAGATAATTGGCAGTTTTGACTTTGTATAGCATCGTCTCCGTCACACTTACGTGATGTTTTTGACAACCTCTCTGACGCAATGGTGATCGCTTTGGTATTTATTATACGTGGAGGTGCCGAGTTCGATTCCTGGCAAAGGCAATTTGGGAATTTTAATTTCTAAATTGTCTCTAGTCTCGACCTTGGCCATAGCTAGTTACCAACCTACCGACAAAGCCGTTTTGCCAAGCGGTTTAACGTTCCGGTACGATATCGCGTAGAAACCGATCAGAGGGTTTAATAAAACTTCCATTTCTTTAAAAAAAAGCTAGCCCGCTTCCATCTTAGGCTGCATTACCACTCACTACCAGGTGAGATGGCATTGAAAGGCTAACTACTATCAGAAAAAAACAGAAAACGCTTCGGCGCTGACTTATCGATTAACAAATACCTAAACCATCTATTATAGTACAACTAGATGATGCCTGCGACTTCGTCCGCGTGGATTTAAGTTTTTAAAAATCCCGTGGGAACTCTTTGATTGTCCGGGATAAAGAGTAGACTATGTCCTTCCCCGGGATGCAAGCTATCGCTGTACCAAATTTCGTCAAATTCGGTTGAATGGATGGGCCGGGAAAGGCTAGCAGACAGACAGACAGACTTTCGCATGTATATAATTTTTTTTTTCTTTTTAAATATTAGTAGATATGCATGTTTAGAAAATTGGCACATGTTACCGACAATTCTCCTTCGTGCCTCCTTCAAGCTTCTTGACACTCACTGTGTGTAGTGCATCTGGTTTGGCAGTACAAAAAGTCACCAAACAAGAAAAGGCGATGAATCTCAAAGACAGAGATGATGCTCTACGAAACCACCAATTACTTGTTGTACCTATCTCTTTCTAAAGCTCGATGTGTGTCATGAATCTTCTATAATTTATGTTCCTGGAATGCCTACTTAAAGCAAAACCTACTTATCGATATCCCACATCGACTACGAGCGATACCATAGTGGGGTCCGATCTCTCGCTCTAATTTATTAGTCAAAGCGGGATAGCGATAAGTAGGTATTGGAAGTGAACTCTACATTACCTTCTACTTTGTGTGTTTACTGCCGGGTACTGTACTGTAGACGAATACAGTTGCATGTAATCTGTGTTGTAACTTGTAGCCTGTAGGTATTACAGGGCCCAGCACGAAATAAACTGAACTTTAGAAAAAGATTTCGGCTTCGTACTCTCGTCGTCTCTGTCACTCATACCTGTGTGACGTTTTGTTGTCGAAGACAGAGACAACGCTCTATAGAACCGCTTTCTCTTTCTAAAGTGTACAATATCCCTGCCGGGCAGTGTATTTCATAGCATCTATCTCAGCAACTCGAGGCACAAAGTGAGGGTGCTGGAACGAATCGCCCATTCCTTTGAATAAAGTGAATATTATTTTAGAATTATTGTTTTTGTTCATACAGGACCATTGGTTCTTCACGTTCCCGGCCCGCGGGGTGATGTAAAACGTTGCAGTAGCGACAGCAACGCGACAGCAGTAGCAATGCGACAGTTCATTTGCTGTCTCTCTTCTTATTTTGCTTTGTGGCTATTGCTCTCTCTCTCTAGCCGGACGTTTGACAGCAATGATCGCGACATTTGCGCCTGTCGCGAGATACGTAATCACACCGCCGGTATCCACCTTCCTAAATAAGACGTCCTAAATGGTTTAGTTACCGTCAAATTTTGAAACCTAAGCCAAGATAGGGTTAAATTAGAATAAGAGTTACCTATATTTGGATAAAAAATCGATGTGGGCAATGTTGGCTGAAAGTCCGGACTACTTTGCCCACCATTAAAATCGAACAAATTTTGGTTCGAATGTTAATTTATTTAAAAAAATTACATAGCGAATTTGCTTATACATAAATTGCTTTTTGGCAAAGTATCAGTGCGTGGCAAAGTTGGCTAGTTTGACGGTAACTATACCATTTAGGACGTTTTGTTTGGGAAGGTGGAACATGCCCCTTAGAATAACAAACATGCCCTCTTATGCCCTTTAGAAGATGCCTATTCACTCTTGACTTGAAGTCTGAAGGTACCCATATTTAAATTGGAGGGGAAAACTGATGCTGGAAAGGCGATCCTATATCCTATATATCCTAGCAGTTCGAATTAGAAACGACGGGTTGTACAGTACGCGGCAGAAAGTAATGTAACATATCGGCTTTGTAGAGCGTTGTCTCTGTCACTCATATCTATATGACGTTTTGTCAGTCTCAACGACAGAGACAACGCTCTACAAATTCTGCTGTCACCTTAAAAGTCGATGTATTTACATTACTTACAATTATGTACATTACTTTCGGCCGCGTACTGTAATAATAGGTTAATTAAATAAACGCAATGTTGAGGGAAAATGTTTAATCAATAAAATCAGTAGATAGATAAGTAGGTACCCAATTCACCGAAAGATACATTTAAATATTACGATAATAATTTGAAACTTATCGAAAGAAAAAGAAGCATAATTTAACGTGATTACAATCCGTCACCAAGAATTAATGTAAGTAGGCATTCTAAATAATAAAATGATTTAAAAATTTGGTATATAAATATAAAATTAATCTAAAAAGGATAAACGTAGGTATTCTGTTCTTTTCAACGGGCGCCATTTTGAACTCTCTTATCGGCCATTTTGTGTCTGTCATGTCACAGATACATGCGGCATATGTCGTCGTTGATTTCCAGCATTTGGTCTATGAAGGACTGGTCCGCCATGATGTTCGCCAGCTTGGTGATGAGGTCCAATAGTCCACGCTTCTTGTACCGCATTGTTACGCTAACTTCCTCGAGTTCCTCTAATATGGAGGGTTGTACCTGGTGAAAAGATGCTTTTTATTTATTGTATAGAAGCAGGCGTTATTTTGCGGAAATCATGATATACCTACCTACCTACAATGGACCAAAAGCTTAATTTGCTACAATCCGCTGTATGGTGCAAGTCATGCAACATGCGACAATGGGAGGGCGGGCGGTGCATTTCGCATGCTGCATGTTGCACCATACAGATTTGATCTGTTTCAGCGGAGTATAACAAACTACATGATGCCCGCCGATCGCGACTTCGTCCGCGTGGATTTAGGTTTTTTTAAAATCCCGTGGGAACTGTTTAATTTTCCGGGATAAAAAGTAGCCTATGTCCTTCCCCGGGATGTAAGCTAACTCTGTACCAAATTTCATCAAAATCGGTTAAACTGTTGCGTCGTGAAAAGCTAGCAGACAGACAGACCGACACACTTTTACATTTATAATATTAGTATGGATTAAGCTTTTGGTTCATTGCTTACATTTATTGTAGGTAAGTGTTGTGTCTAATTCTGTCTAAACTAAATTAAAATAACTGGTCTAAAGATATTGCTATCCCTTTCATAATGCTTCTTGCGGAAAAGGATACCAGTAGCACTAGATTTAGAGCTGTCTTTTCATGCTGGCCAATGACCATACACGATCAAAAAAGCTGTGATAGCCTAGTGGTTAGGACGTCCACCTCCTAATCGGAGGTCAGGGGTTTGATTCCGGGCACGCACCTCTTAACTTTTTGGAGGACTA
Source organism: Maniola hyperantus (assembly GCF_902806685.2). Lineage (NCBI taxonomy): Eukaryota > Metazoa > Arthropoda > Insecta > Lepidoptera > Nymphalidae > Maniola > Maniola hyperantus. The sequence continues at coordinate 11,735,515 of NC_048554.1, forward strand.
TTCACTAAAGAATATCTTCAATATTTTACAATATTAAAAAATAAATAATCAAATTTGTAGTTTTTGAGGCCAAAACTTGATTCTTTGAACATCCGAAATGTGTCTCAACACAGCTTTTGGGACGCATAACGACCATCCTAAACAGCTGTTATTACGTGTGCCTTGCTGAAGGAAAACATGCTTAAAAATTCATGTAGAAATTACAGTGATTTTAGTTCGGCCCAACAAGAATTGTTTACTTCGCGGTAAAAGCGTGGTAATAGCGATTGAATAAATAAAGAGAAAGGGGCTAAAATGGGTGAAATTACAGTTGGCAAAGCATTTCCATAGGTATAAATAATGGTCTATCATTATCGGACGTACTCGTAACTTATTATGCAAATATGTGAATTTCAAGTAAGTAGCTGTTATTTACTTGTCTATCAATCATTAGGTAGATACCTACCTATTTGTGTAAAATGCAAGCAATAGTAGGGAAAGCCCAGACTTGACGCATTTAGGTAGGTACCTATATTATGTTAGGGAAGGTGTTAAAAAACAACCTGAAAATCAAAAGGACTCTTTTTGCTTTTAATTTGCAGCACTTCAAAATTTATACAAGTGCAAATTATGAACAAAACCGCTCCATCTTGTAGGAACGTAAGAAAGTCCTAGAAAATTATTATTTAAGTACCAAAGTACGTCAATTAGATACTCGAAGATTTAATTTAAGAGCTGGACTGAAATCTAATTCGTAAGTTCGATTTTCGGAGGGACTAAAACTGTTATACTGTTCGCCTCAGTGTTCAGATTTACAGAACTTTAGGTACCTATATGTAGGAAAGTCTTCTCATTCATTATTTTGTGTAAATAGGTATTTAAGAGCACTAGGAAGTCTGGTAGGTGAGGTAATAGGGTAAATATTTGCCGAACTGAAACACCGCTAAATCGATTAGTACCTACCTACGCTGCGTTTACGCAGTCCAAGGTTTTTCCGATAAACTTTAAGTATTTAAGCAACACGTGAGGTTAGACATCCATTTTCAATTTTCACACACTTACGTAATTTCTAAATCTCGTCGATTTAGGGGTTTGAAAATCCCGTAGGGCCTCTTGTATTTTCTAGAATAAAAAGGAGCCTATGTCCGTCTCCGGGAAGCAATGCTATATCTCTGTAGGTACCTACTCTTATTATCACCTAGTTCACCCACGTAGATTTTAAATCCCGGGGGAACTGTTTGATTTTCCGGGATAAAAAATATATTTGATTTCTCAAGTCGGCGATTAATAAAATATACTTACCTACCTGTTTAATGATTAGTGAGGCCAATTAGACACACTTATAATTTTTTTTATCGATTACAAGTTAGCCTTTGACTGCGATTTCTCCTGACGTGTTGATACAGCCTAAGATGGGAAGCGGGCTAACTTGGAAGGGGTAATGACAGTTTTATTAACCCCATACCTCTTATCGGTTTCTGAACCGTAACGCTAAATCGCTTAGTGATTGTGGTACGGTACGGCTTTGCCAGTAGGGTGGTAACTAGCCACTGCCGAAGCCTCCCACCAGATCAGACCAATCACAATTTAGAAAATATAAATTCCCAAATTGCCCCTGCCGGGAATCGAATCCTCACACTGATAAGACCACAGCACTACTCGTGTGACTACAGCGTACACCACTGGGCCAGGGAGGTCATCGAAAATGTTAAACACTACTTTCCCGTATTCAAATAAAAAAGTAAGTAAAACTGACTAACATTGTGCGGTTCTCTGAAGGTGCTGAACTTGTACTTGGTCCTCCGTTTGTCAATGCCGTTATCGGAGAAGATGGTGAACACGGCGTCCTCCGTGTGACTGCCTACAGGGAAGTACATCCCGGCCACCAGCCGCCCCTTGCGGTCCCGGGCTAGCAAGCTCCTGGGGACAACAACAGTTATAAAAATAAAGCAATAATAATTAATTATTTTGTCGGAGCTATGTGCGTTTCAAGCAATCAATCATTACATGCTTCTGTGAAGAAAAACGGCGTGAGGAAACCTGCATGCCTGAGGGATAATAGTGTTCTCAAAAGTGAGTGTCTCAAAAGAAGTCTGCCAATCCGCACTTAGTGTAGGTAGGTATACTATGACCTAAAATCCTTTTCATTCTGAGAAAAGTTCCGGTGCAGTAGTCGGCCGGCAATGAGTTGAGACAGAAGTTCCGGAAGTCTGCCAATCCGCACTTAGTGTAGGTAGGTATACTATGACCTAAAATCCTTTTCATTCTGAGAAAAGTTCCGGTGCAGTAGTCGGCCGGCAATGGGTTGATATAGAAGTTGCGGAACAGTAGTCGGCCGGCAATGGGTTGAGATAGAAGTTCCGGAACAGTAGTCAGCCGGCAATGGGTTGAGATAGAAGTTCCGGACCAGTAGTCGGACGGCAATAGGTTGAGATAATGATGATGAATTCATATCTCGCGATCATACGCCACGAGCGACGTCTGGCACTTGACGGCGGCGCCACGCTCGGGCCACTCTACGTAGTTGCCGTTGTTTTATAGATACCTGAAGTCCAGGTTGCGCTTCTCGGTGATCAGGATGCAGTCGAGGAAGGGCTGCGCCACGTAGATGAGCGACGTCTGGCACTTGACGGCGGCGCCACGCTCGGGCCACTCTACGTAGTTGCCGTTGTTTTATAGATACCTGAAGTCCAGGTTGCGCTTCTCGGTGATCAGGATGCAGTCGAGGAAGGGCTGCGCCACGTAGATGAGCGACGTCTGGCACTTGACGGCGGCGCCACGCTCGGGCCACTCTACGTAGTTGCCGTTGTTTTATAGATACCTGAAGTCCAGGTTGCGCTTCTCGGTGATCAGGATGCAGTCGAGGAAGGGCTGCGCCACGTAGATGAGCGACGTCTGGCACTTGATGGCGGCGTCGCGAGTTACACGCTTGCTAAACTCCACGTAAATGCCGTTGTTTGTTAGATACCTGAAGTTATACACCAGGTTGCGCTTCTCGGTGATCAGGATGCAGTCGAGGAAGGGCTGCGCCACGTAGATGAGTGACGCCTGGCACTTGACGGCGGCGCCGCTCTCGCGCCACTCTACGTAGTTGCCGTTGTTTCATAGATACCTGAAGTTATACACCAGGTTGCGCTTCTCGGTGATCAGGATGCAGTCGAGGAAGGGCTGCGCCACGTAGATGAGCGACGCCTGGCACTTGACGGCGGCGCCGCGCTCGCGCCACTCTACGTAGTTGCCGTTGTTTCATAGATACCTGAAGTTATACACCAGGTTGCGCTTCTCGGTGATCAGGATGCAGTCGAGGAAGGGCTGCGCCACGTAGATGAGTGACGCCTGGCACTTGACGGCGGCGCCGCTCTCGCGCCACTCTACGTAGTTGCCGTTGTTTCATAGATACCTGAAGTTATACACCAGGTTGCGCTTCTCGGTGATCAGGATGCAGTCGAGGAAGGGCTGCGCCACGTAGATGAGTGACGCCTGGCACTTGACGGCGGCGCCGCTCTCGCGCCACTCTACGTAGTTGCCGTTGTTTCATAGATACCTGAAGTTATACACCAGGTTGCGCTTCTCGGTGATCAGGATGCAGTCGAGGAAGGGCTGCGCCACGTAGATGAGTGACGCCTGGCACTTGACGGCGGCGCCGCTCTCGCGCCACTCTACGTAGTTGCCGTTGTTTCATAGATACCTGAAGTTATACACCAGGTTGCGCTTCTCGGTGATCAGGATGCAGTCGAGGAAGGGCTGCGCCACGTAGATGAGTGACGCCTGGCACTTGACGGCGGCGCCGCTCTCGCGCCACTCTACGTAGTTGCCGTTGTTTCATAGATACCTGAAGTTATACACCAGGTTGCGCTTCTCGGTGATCAGGATGCAGTCGAGGAAGGGCTGCGCCACGTAGATGAGTGACGCCTGGCACTTGACGGCGGCGCCGCTCTCGCGCCACTCTACGTAGTTGCCGTTGTTTCATAGATACCTGAAGTTATACACCAGGTTGCGCTTCTCGGTGATCAGGATGCAGTCGAGGAAGGGCTGCGCCACGTAGATGAGTGACGCCTGGCACTTGACGGCGGCGCCGCGAGTGACACGCTCGCGCCACTCCACGTAGTTGCTGTTGTGTGGGTTGAAGCAGTACTCGAAGTCCTTGCGGCACGTCGGCTCTTCGGATTGGGTGAACCAGCCTGTTGAGAGAGAAACAGGATTTACCGAAATGGTGACTTATATAAATTAAGAAAATCTTTTTAAAGTGTAGGTATGTGTATCCAAGTTCCAATTCCAATGGCAGCCAGCTCGACCAAGCAACACCTGGTGGAGGTTCACTGAAGCAGACCTTAAGGAATGGGACTCTCGTGCGTGGAACCATGTCAAGTTAGTAGCTTAATACAGGGGGGCATCTAAACCAACTGCCATAGGCCCAAATTCCACGAGGTTATGAAAAAATTCAATTACCACCATCATCATCATACTGAAATTTATGGAAGACCCACTGAAGTTCTAAGTTGGAGTTTAGAACTTTGCCTTGTATATTTTATTTACCAACCTATCATGATTAATACAACCCAGTTAAACTTAAGTGTTAACTTATCATGTTCATCAGACTAACCTATCGTGATCATTTCAACGCCGACCCGCTGTCGAGCCCAGCGGGGTGATTACGTATCTCGCGACAGGCTTGCGACAGGCATAAATCTCGCGATCATTGCTGTCAAACGTCCGACTAGAGAGAGACACCAATACCCACAAAGCAAAATAAGAAGAAGAAGAAGAGAGACAGCAAATGAACTATGAATTGTCGCATTGCTACTGTTGTCGCGTTGCTGTCGTTACTGCAACGTTTTACGTAATCACCCCGCCGGTCTATCATCAGAACGAGAAGGAACTAACCTGAATGCGGATAAAGTTTGTCATGCATCACGCATATCAGCCGCGCGAGATGGTAGCCGGGGTCTGCGAGCATGACGCCGGCGCGCCCGTCCACGAGCATGTGCACGCACACCAGCACGTGCTCCTTCTCCGCGTACTCCACGGAGCACGGCCCTTCGCCCATCGACACGTACTCCCGCACGTCTGAACACAAACCAGAAAATATTACTTTTCTCTAACATGGGGTAGATTTACAAAATTCTTTTATGTTTTAACCCTATTCAAATACAGACAGGTTTTGTGGTTCCTGCTAACTTTGCTTATCAATTTTGTTTGATTTCATTTATTTATTCATTTGCTTTCATGGTTACATGAAGCCCCGTTAGGGCATTGCAAAGTTAGGTACTTTAACAATAAATACATAGTAAATAGGTAGGTTGTTTTTGTTATCTATCAATATTACTTATAACTTTTTTTAGCACTTTGATATGGTAAATATTAACTTAATTGATGTCGATTTCATTCAATTGATGTCGATTTAGTGTTTTGCATTCTGTTGTACATAATCTCAAAACTATAATCTCTTTCATAATACTATCTACCCCTTTCATAATATTCTCTGCAAAAAAGGATAACCCTGTGGTTATGATCTGTATCATGAACTGTCAATTTAGTTTAGAGATGAGTACAACAGAATTAGCCACATTATCTTACTTAAGACGGCTTCCTCGCACGACACTATAGAAGTAGCTGAGGCAAAGCCAGGGAACTGCTCATCCAGCGCGCGCCACCTCCTCAGCAGCTCCATGCCGAGCCCGACGCAGGTCTTCTTCCTCCTGATGATGGGTGGAGTGTACTTCTCGAACATTCCGTACAAAGGTTCATTCCCCTTCTTCTTCTGGAACGCGTCGTATAAAGCCACGAAGTTGCTCACGGAATCATAGTTGTTGTAAACGAGGAGGAACCTTGAAACAGAAGTATAGGTACATGACTATAGTGGACTACACAAATTTCAACCCTCTATCTTACCCTATTAGGGGCTCAATTTTCAAAAAAAATCTTTTTTAGTAAATGTCCACGTCATAATAGCTCCAATTCTGAATGATGACTTAAACTTTTATCAGTCTTATGTGCTTTCAGACATAGATGGCAATACGTATTTCAGTGTGTTTTTTTCAGCGCTCTCACATTGTAATAAGCGACGATGCAACTTACGATGAAAACGGGCTAACTTGAAAGAGTTATGGCAGTTTAGTTGAAACCATGCCCCTAATTGATTTCTACGAGGAATCGTACCGAAACGCTAAACATGGTAAGTTTTTGCCGCTAGCAGGTAAAACCTCCCACCAGACCAGGTCAGAGACAAGCTAAAAATTATAATTTCCCCTAATTAACCCAGGAATCGAACCCAGGGCCTCTCCCTTTATAAGTGCTCATCAAGGAAGTCGTATGTGTTTTGTTAGAGAGATGTACCTCAGTATCGCCTCTGCCCGGGCGACGAGGTCCTCATGCTGCTCCGTCGTTAAATGAATCGGTTGTGTTGGCGTCGCCCACCTTGGGGGCGGTAGTGTCGGCGTCAGGTGGTGCACGCCCGAGTCAATGTCGCTCGCATCGAGTCAACTAGGCCACTCGTCACCCCAGCGGCCGACCTCGGGCGACGGCGGCTCGGCTTCGGCCTCGTCGCTCCAGCGGCTGACGTCGGCCGACTCGGCGTCGGCCCCCGCCTCGTCGGAGAGGCTAACATCGTCGTCGCTTTGTGTCCTGGAAGCGCCTGCGAGCGCCTCACGCTTCTCTAACACCAATAATAATAGTTTTTCACGCTCTGCAACAAAAAAAGTAACCATAAGTTTTAGATAAGTGGTCTATATAAAAAAACCGGTCAAGTGCGAGTCAGGCTCGCGCACTGAGGGTTCCTTACTACAGTCGTAATTTTTCGATTACATTTTGCACGATAAATCAAAAACTATGGTGCATAAAAATAAATAAAAATCTGTTTAAGAATGCACAGGTGAAGCCCTTTCATATGATACCTACCCCATTTGATATACTTAGTTATCTTACTTTGAAAATTGAAAATAGTAATAATTATACTTACCAAGTGGGGTCTGATGAAAGGGCCTTTACCTGTACATTCTAAATCAGGTTTTATTAATTTTTATGCACAATAGTTTTTGATTTATCGTGCAAATAGTCGAAAAAATATCCGAGTACCCTCTACGGAGTCTGACTCGCACTTGGCCGGGTTTTTTTACAGCAAGGACAAAAGATCTCGGTTTTCCCCAAGTTTTGACCGATAATATTATTACTATCATTATTTTCGTCACTTGGTTCTCTGTTACAGACATCATGTCAGCATGTCGTGTTATCAAGGTGTTATCAGTACTCCATGTGACACTCCTTGCCTAGTTTCCTGATTTCTGACGTCACGCAAAATGGATTGGACCCTATAGGTACGAACAGTCAATCTGGCCTGCAGTACCATAGTAAACTGTGGCAGTAGGTACTTATTGATAATTAAAAAAAAAAACCCCGAGTGCGAGTCAGACTCGCGCACCGAGATGGTTCCGTATTACAGTCGTATTTTTTCGACATTTTGTACCTACGATAAATCAAAAACTATTATGCATAAAAATAAATAAAAATCTGTTTTAGAATGTACAAGTAAAGCTCTTTCATATGATATACCCCACTTGGCATAGTAATCTTAATTAGAAAGTTGAAAATACTAGGTAATTATTTATTCATAAACACATTTAATTTTTTTTTCGCACAAATTCACGGTTTTTTGATTTTCCCCCTTACGTGTCCTATAAGGACTAAGACCTACCAACTTGCCTGATTACTTGCGTGATTCTAGGTAAACGGGAAGTATGTACATTTTCTTTTTGGACTTTAGTTTTTGTTGAATTTCAGGTCCATTTTACCGAAATCGAAACATACAAAAATCATCTGGCGTTAACATTATGAGATACTTATTGTGTAAAGCTGAAACACAGCTGAAAGCTCGTCTGTACCTAGTATGCCGGCTATTTGTATCGAGATTCTTGCTCTGCGTATCATTCAACGTTAGATTTTTACTGTCTCGAGTCTCGACTACATATTCAACTACTGACTCATCTATCCTGAATTAGTTGCTAGATGTTAGAACGCATACCTACCTATCGTTAACTGGAATCATTCACTGACGCACAATAATTGTTGTTTTATTTTATTCCGATACAAGTTAGCCCTTGACTGCAATCTCACCTGGTGGTAAGTGACGATACAGTCTAAGATGGAAACGGGTTAACCTGGAAGGATTATGGCAGTTTTTATTAAATCCATACCTTTAGTTTCTACACGGCATTGCGACCTTCCAGGCGCAGTGGTGAGCGCTGTGATCTTATCGGTCGGAGGTTCCGAGTTCGATTCCTGGCAGGGGCAATTTGGGAATTTATATGATGCCGATGGTTAGTCTTGGATTAAAATAAGTCGGTAGGACATAAAGATGGTCGGATATTGCATTCTAGGGACGGAAATGTGAGACTCAATCAATTCATCGAGTTATCGAGTTGCCTCTCGAGCTCTCGAGTCACTCGAGTCAATGTAACTCGATCAGCTGACGCGCCGGTTATTGACATTTCCGTTTACGGGTAAACCGAAGGGTAGGCTGCAAAGTACACACACAACGCGTGTACTACTCAGCTAATAACATTTTGGCTCACTCATTGATAACCCTTGGACTTAGAAAGCTAAAATTTTACACATAAAATGTTCTTTTTGTAATCGAAACAAAAAATTGCCACGGGATAGGGAATAAAAGGATTTATATTAATTTTGTTGGTGAGCCTAGTTGATGGCGGTCGCTAGTTTAATCCAAATATATATGAGAACCTCCTCCTTTTTTGAAGTCGGTTAAAAAGGAAAAGGTGACTAACTGACTGATCTATCAAAGCACAGCTCAAACTACTGGAGACAAAAGCAAGTACCGAACGGGCACCGCGCCCTCCCGCGATTCGGCCCGTATAACCATTGGTGGGGCCATTGGAGGTGGAGGGTTGTCCCAGCTCAAACTACTGGACGGATCGGGCTGAAATTCGGCATGCAGATAGCTATTATGACGTAGGCATTCGCTAAGAAAGGATTTTCGAAAATTTAACCCTTAAGGGTAAATAGTTTTATTTGTGTAGAATAAGCTAGTTAAAAACTAATTGCCTTAGTTTATTGGTAACGTTACCCGCTATGTCCTCGTTACAATATAGGGCAGGCTAACATTAACTGCATTAATTACTGCCAGTTTTTGCATAACGATTGCCTGTTGGCCTTCACTGCAGCATACATTCGCCTTTTCCTATTACATGAGTCACAGTAAACTTGCTACAACTGGAATTTGTTGAATTCAATGAGTTAAAAACAACAACATTATTTTATTTCGAAAGTAAATACCTACAGTGCGACAAGGCTATCTTGGCGCGTGGTGAAAATCGGAACTAACGTTACCGTCGAGTGTCCCCTTTGTTCGTGTATAAAGCGAGGTTTAGACTAGCAATAACTTCTTGCAAGTTATTCCGCAAGTACTTGCAGAATTGTTTACACTACGAGCAATATTGTACATGTACATACATTTGTGACTTGCGGCAAGTCCAGCATGTTACAAAACTTGCGGAAGTGAGCTTGACGTGATTGTTTACACGGTAGAAATAGCTTGCGGAAGTTAACTTCTGCAAGTTTTATTGCTAATCTAAACCTCGCTTTAGAATATTCTAAGAATTTGTTCTCCAACAGCGCCCCCCTGTCAATGTCATTCAAGTGCCAAGAGAGCCTTGTCGCACTGTAGATTGGTGCTGGTCGCTGGACGTAGTAAGTATATTGCATGAGGAACTAGGACTTAAGCTTTTTTTTTTATTCCGGGTATATTTCTGATACACCACAAGGTGAACTATTCCCTGTTACAGAATGTCGCATAACGCATCGGCGCCCAGCCGGCTGTTTTTTTTTTAATTTATAGACTAGCGCTTGGCTGCAATCGGACGTGGCAAGCGATGATACAGCCTAAGATGGAGCGCGCTCGCCTAGAAGATACCTATTCACTCTCGACTTGAAGGCACCTATATTATAATTGGAGGGGAATACTGATGCTGGAAGGGTATTCCAAATCTTAGGGGTTCGGATTTAAAATGAGGAGGCAGATTGCTTCGTAGGTATGTACCCGTGGAATTTCGACTACGTACGGGTGCAGAACTTAAGAAGAGGAATCAGGTTGAAAAGTTCTTGGGCACACTCTCCGAAATATATCCCGTAGAATACCGATAGACAGGCAACTTTGCGCCGATGTTTCAAACTTTGAAGTTTACAATTGACCAGCGCTTCGTTTCCAATGAGTCTTCTAGCGCGACGGTCCACCGAATCCAATGCATCAAGCTGATACTTGGCAGAGCCATCCCATAAATGACTGTAGTACTCCAGGCACGAAACTTAATAGCCCGTATCCCGAATCGCAGCGGATACAAAGAGATCAATGCATACACGGAGCGAGACCAATAAGTTGATTTGCCGAATACTGAGCTGCTGTATGCGAATCATTTGCCGAATCCCGATAGTGGGGCCTCGCGAATAATAAAAACAACTAAGAAAATTCACATGAAATCGCATGATTCACTGAATACAAAGAGTTAACCGCGGTTAAGTACAAAGTACTGTAATGAGATCATCGGTGCGTTTACCCCTTCGACGTCACCGCAGATTGACCAATCACGTGCCAGATTCTGCGCTGACATCATATTTTATATGAGTTCACCTTAGCATGCGCACACGCAATCTTCTGCGTGATATGTTTCTGCCCTTTGTTTGAAGTTTTAGAGTTTTTTTAGCATTGCAATTTGTATGAAATTAAATACTTACACAGTTTCGCATTTATAATAATTAATAATTATAATAGGTAGATATATTGCATGCTAATAATCGCTAATTCTTTTTTTATAATATTCCGTACTTCAGTACGAGGATGGTTCTTACGGAGAGAAAAATTTAAAGTTTAAAAAAAATTAAAGAATCGACTGTTAGGCGGTACGAAGTTCGCCGGGTCAGCTAGTAATCTAAATCTAAATATATAAAAGGAAAAGGTGACTGACTGACTGACTGACTGACTGACTGACTGACTGATCTATCAACGTACAGCCCAAACTACTGGGCGGATCGTGCTGAAATTTTGCATGCAGATAGCTGTTATGACGTAGGCACCCGCTAAGAAAGGATTTTTGAAAATTCAACCCCTAAGGGGGTGAAATATGGGTTTGAAATTCGTGTAGTCCACGCGGACGAAGTCGCGAGCATAAGCTAGTATTATATAAAAGGAAAAGGTGACTGACTGACTGACTGACTGATCTATCAACACACAGCTCAAACTATTGGACGGATCAGGCTAAAATTTGGCATGCAGAAGGCTATTATGACGTAGGCATCCGCTAAGAAAGGATTTTTAAAAATTCAACCCCTAAGGGGGTGAAATAGGGATTTTAAATTTGTGTAGTCCACGCGGACGAAGTCGCGGGCATAATAGTAATAGATATGTAAAATTCCTACTCTGCATTCCGAACCGCCTGTTGTAGAGTCACTGACATAGCATAAGAGCGACTAGTCGTCATACATGGAATAAATCCTTATTTTTTTTTATTTTTTTTTAATAGTTGTTATCCTCGGTAGGCAGCCCTGCTCACGTGCCCCGAAGGTCGGTGACACAGTGGCCTACATTGTCTCGTGCTGCAGAACGTGCTGCCAAAAGCCGGCCCCCGCCGCCCGCCCCCCGCCCGCCCGCGACTCACTCACCTCCAATATTAATTCACTAGCCACTTTACTTTGTTCTAGTGCAGTGTTTCCCAAACATTGTTCTGCCATGGCAGGTTTCCTCACAATGTTTTCCTCTACTATGTAATTGTTTTCAATTAAGGCTAATAAAAAGCAATGGTGAGGTATATGCCTATTAAGTTTAATTAAGTAAAAAATAGAGCCTCAATAGCTCAACCGGTAAAGAAGTGGACTGAAAACCGAAAGGTGGACGGTTCAAATCCCGCCCGTTGCACTATTGTCGTATCTACTCCTAGCACAAGCCTGACGCTTAGTTGGAGAGGAAAGGGGAATATTAGTCATTTAACATGGCTAATATTCTTTTAATTAAAAATATAAAAAAAATTAAAGTTTGTTTTGCCAACTTCTGCCAGTTTCTATCCCCTCGCGTCCCTGTGAGGCTGTGACCCCGTAATTGCGCTATCTAGAAATCTCCGTCGACCGACTGTATGAAGTATTTAGGCTGTGGTTAGGCATAGAAGCCGTAGGAGTTTGATTGCGACCTTTGGACCAACCCACGGGACTTTCAGATGCCCACGTAGGTTACTGAAGTTCGTGTTACGTAAATCAGTAATGGAATGGAAACACGTTTATCCAGGACACAGAGAGACTCTGTGCCCGGGGGAAAATAAGGTGACTGACTGACTGACTGACTGATCTATCAACGCACAGCTCAAACTACTGGACGGATCGGGCTGAAATTTGGCATGCAGATAGCTATTATGACGTAGGCGTCCCCTAAGAAAGGATTTTTGAAAATTCAACTCCTAAGGGGGTGAAATAGGGTTTTGAAATTTTGTAGTCCACGCGGACGAAGTCGCGAGCATAAGCTAGTTTTATTATAAAATGATTATATTCTATCGTTTTTTCCTAACATTGACGCACGTGTAAGAATATAAAATAAATAGTCGGCATTAATTTTATCTAATATTTTCTCTAGATATCACACGCAACAGCAAGTGGTTATTGATAAAACCAACGTGACTGCGTGAATAAAACTCAATTATTTACACAACATTATAAAATACCCGTCAAGTGCGAGTCAGACTTGTACACGTAGGGTTCCGTACCATCGTTACAAGAAATAATACTTTTTGTGATGTAACCATAAATTCACGCTTTTCGGATTTTTTCCTTTACACGTGCCAGAGTGAACTGGAGTGGGGGAACTCTGTTTGATTCTGAATTGATGATATGTCAAATATGAGGATATGGTTAGATTAGATTAGCTTAGATTATTATTTATTAGTATGCAGTATGCACATAAAAGTAACAAACCCACACAAATATTTTAAAACTATACTAAATGGTGACTTAAAATCAAAGAAAAATAAGGCTACTTTAGGGCTACCTGCGTCAAATGTATTAAAATTTGACGCCTGCCAGTGACGTCGAAGCCTCGACGTTTTATTAGAAGAACGGTCGTGAACAGTGCTCGTGCTCGAAATAGGTACCTGCCAAGTTTCATGATTCTAGGTCACCGAGAAGTACCCTATAGGTTTTGATTCCCTAGTCGGGGTCTTGAGAGACACGACAGACGATAGACACAGATAACGAAGTGACTCTGGATATACGGAACCCTAAAAATGACTCTAAACATTAGCAAACATAGCTTTGTCTTTTTGAGGCTCCGTAGTAAAACCAGGAAACCTTACAGTTTCGTCCAGTCCCACTGTCCGTCTGTCTGTGTGTATAACAACCATTTAAAAAATAAACAAGAACTGTAAAGTTATTTAGCACAGTTATAGGAACCTGTTATTGTTCATAGAGTAGAGGCATATTAAAAATTTCAAAAAAAAATTTTTTCAGGATACCTCCTGAACATGAAAAGTGAGTCGCCATTTATTTTTTGGTTTACCTCCTTCAATAATAGGTACCTCGTTAAATAGATAAGTATTTAAAAACATTATTAGGTTGCGTAGACAGTTTTTGAAAAAAAAAAACACTTAAGTAGGTAGGTATGTAGACGTTAAGAAATAATGACCGCCAAGGCCTTTAGCAACTAACATGGCCACGGAACCCTACCTATGGGTGTCTGACACGCACTTAACCAGTTTTTAGGGTTCTGTACCTCAAAAGGAAAAACGGAACCCTTATAGGATCACTTTGTCGTCTGTCTGTCTGTCGGTCTGTCAAGAAACCTACAGGGTACTTTCCGTTGACCGACTGTAGTACGGAGCCCTTATTGCGCGAGCCTGACTCGCACTTGGCCGGTTTTTTAAAACAATAGATATGTTTTAAAGGACCTTGACGGTTTTGGCATTTTCCTTAATACATCTAACGTCATTTGATATGGCCTTAACAATAAATTGCCAATAAAATGTCTACAAAAACAATACACCTTTTCTCCACGATCTATCTTAGGCTAAACACAAATCTGAGAAATTCCGCTTGTGGGAAACGTCTGTGGAAATTTTTATATGGCGCTCCGTTCTTTAGTTCCCTTATAATATTTCAATATGTCACCACTGTAAGCATTTTCGAAAGGATTTCGGATTACGAAGTAATATAATTTTAGTCTATGGATTTTGCTAGCTTTGTACTTTATAACCAACCAATACGCTGCCGTTTTTATTATTCTAAAAAGTGGCTGACCCCAAAAAACTTTTTTAATAATTAGGTATCGACAAAACACGAGAATTTAGAAAATCTGATGTTTCTAAAAAGTATGCTACGTGGGAGCCGGACCATGGTTTCTATTCTGTTGCTACGTAGCTAGGTATTTCGTAGCATAGGTATTATTTTAGAAAATTTTATAATTCTATTCTATAAATTTCTAAATTCCCATATTTTTCGGCGATTATCGAAAATACTTTTAGGTTTAGGAATTAGTCGCTTTTTAGGAAAAAGCACGACGGCAGTACTCCACGTATTCAAAGTTCAAACACGTAAAATTGCAAAAAACTACATTTTATACTATTACTATTAAAAGAGGCCTATTTTATTCCTCCAAGAATAAAAAACGAAAACTTACATACTATAACACGGCTCTCTGTTTATATTGTGCGAAAATATTAAATTCAATACACATAACGTAAACCTGTCTGGCTACAGGACACGCGCACATTTCCTTTGTTACCATGACAACGGATTTATCTTTTACGCGTAAGTGCTACTTAAATTGGAGATTAGTTAATTTAAATGTAAGTTTAAAAGATCACTCACCCATACAACGGCTAGAAGCCAAATAAAAAAGAAAAATAAAATCGTTTTCCCGAGGGGAGCTCTATGCAACGACGGGTTTTGTATAGCGCGACTACAGACAAACTGAACTGATCGTTGAAAGTTGTTGAGCCAGCGTTATTATACTTGGGTAGAGTTGTACTCAGTGGAACGTTATCTGTAACGGGTACCGTTACAGATAACGTTCCACTGAGTACTGGTTTAAATATCGGTACGATTTTTACTACTATCTTATTTTTAGGGGTACTTAGGCCTTACAACATATAAAAAGTAACCGATGCCTGCGACTTTGTCCGAGTGGATTTAGGTTTTCAAAAATCCTATGGGAACTCTTTGTTTTTCCGTAATCAAAAGTAGCCTATTTCACTCTCCAAGTCTTTTATTACGTCGATCCGTTGCCTGCGGCCTGATTGAGGAACTAACCAAAAAACCCACAAATAAACACACTATTAGGAGTTGGTAAGTTAAAAAGATAACTCACCAGTGGTAAATGCATCCGACTATTCGTAAGTACTTGTAAAAGTTTATTCGAATAAAAAAGATTTTTATTTTATTCAATTAGGGCTTTCGAATACCGGATTTTTTCAATACCGGTATTAATATATAGTTTTTCGAAATTATATGAAAAAATTGAAATTCGAAAAAAAAAAATTTTTAAAAGATGAAATATCCCGGTATGAGCCAATCGGTACTGTCTGGTACCGGTATTCTGATATTGGAAGCCCTACATACAACAACTAGAAGCCAAATAACAAAGAACAACAAAATCGCTTTCTCCCGGAGAGCTATATCACAGTTTTACAGTGGCTATAATAATATGTAGGGACGGGTTTCGTATAGTGCGACTACAGAGAACAGACAAACTGAACTGATTGTTGAAAGTTGTTGATCCAGCGTTATCATTCTTGTGTAGAGATGTACTCACTAAAAGCTGTAACGGTACTGGTTTTGGATAACGGTTATTGACTAAGTATCGTTACGATTTTACAGCTGTCATATTCAATTCACTTTGTTGTGAATTTGGACATTAGATCTTATTAGTTACTAGCTGATGCCCACGACTTCGTCCGCGTGTATTTACGTTTTTCAAAATCCCTCGGGAACTCTATGATTTTCTGGGATAAAAAGTAGCCTATGTGTTAATCCAGGGTATAATCTATCTCCATTCCAAATTTAAGTCAAAATGTTGAGTAGTTTTTGCGTGATTGAGTAACAAACATCCAAACATCCACACTTTCACATTTATAATATTAATAAATTAGGATAACAAATTGTTAGTATTCTGCCAAATTCTACCTTACGGCATGCAATAATACAATCTAAATATAGCGCGTACAGTCTCAGAAAAGACTTGCCATATTGGCTCTATGTGTTAACTTTAATATCAAAAGTACGGTTTGTTGTACGGCGAGTTGGTACGGAAAACAGGCTCGTGATTGGTTGGTCACTCAAAATGGTTTAAGTCCACTTGTCTTTGTCATTTTTATGAGATTACGTAACAGAGAGAACCCTATAGCAACTTCTCTTCGTGAATAGGATCTTGTTAGGTATCGATTTCCCCTGCGTGAATCTATAACTGAATAGTTGGTTGAATAATATGTTCACTACATAAGCATACTTACATGTGTTCATCAAAATACCAATACCACTTGGAACGATACCAACGTATTTTGAAATACTATTTTCACTGTTACGTAATAGGTACGTATCGGGACTGCGCATATATTATTTCCTCGAAGAACCGACATGTGCTATTGCTTAAAATTGTTTAATATTTCGTAAATTTTAAATACCTAATTGCAACTTGCGATCCGGTATGAAAATTCGTACCGATAATCCAGTTACTAAATGATATAGACACAGATTATACCGTTCGTTACTGTCATTACAGCGTGGCTAGCGTAACTACTGCGCATGACAGTGCGTCACCCTCATCGTCATAACTCTCATTTCCAAATAAAATTGAAACAAAAGGCTTCGAAATCGTCACGATCGGTGCAAACTTGGTGCAACCCACCTAAATAAACCTAAGTAATCAGTTGTAAACAAAACAGTTCTGATTACATAGAAACTATCTACGTCATTTCTTTTGTTTTAAGTAGATTTTGATTTCCGATTTTTCCGATTTTTTACCCAACCCGATTTTTACGTATGTATGGTCTACAGTAGCACCTAAACTACTGAGCCGATTTTGATGGATGAAATGTCAATCGATTCGGTATCTTGTCTGATATAAAGAATGCTTTGCTGTAGAGGAGACGGTCTTTTTTATGGCCTTTTTGGGGTTCTGTAGCAAAACAATAAAAACTTGTTATTTCGTCCAGTCCTTATGTCCTTTTGTCAGTCTGTCTGTGTGTAGCAGCCATTTTAAAAATAAACCATAAGAGCTGTAAAATTGAAAAGTACAGCCATAAAAACTTATTACCTCTGAAAAAAAAGGCCATGTGCGAGTCAAACTCGCGCACTGAGGGTTCCGTACTACAGTCGTATTTTTCGACATTTGGCACGATAAATCAAAAACTAAAATGCAAAAATAAATAAAAATCTGTTCTTCAATGTACAGATAAATAGAGCCCTTTCATATGATACCCTACTTGGTATAGTTATCTTAGTTTGAAAATTGAAAATACTAGGTAATAATTATTTGTTCATGAACACATTTTTTTTAATGATGTAACCACAAATTCACGGTTTTCGGGGTTTTCCCTTTGCTTGTGCTACATGACCTACCTGTCAAATTTCATGATTCTAGGTCAACGAAAGGTACTCTATAAGTTTCTTGACAGACGGACAATGAAGTGATCTTTAAGAGTTCCGTTTTTCCTTTTGAGGTACCTATGGAATCCTAAAAAGGTTTTTGATGGTGCAAAATAAAAATATACTGTTTTGAAGTTGGAGCATTTCTCATTCGTCGAATTTTTTGAAGTCGCTGTAGTCATAATGCTTTTTGACCGCGCGTTCTACACAGAATCGGTTAAAATAAGGTTAATCGTAACTCTGATTAGGTTGCGTTACTTCGTTTCCGCTGATAAGCGTGTATTATTGGACTTTGATAAGAAATGTAAGCCACGTGCACAATAAGTTTCACGGTTAACCGGTAGGTACAATTTTTTTTTGTAACTTTATTACCAATTGATGTCGTCAACCGATAGATGTCCACTGCTGGACATAAGTCTCTTGTAAGCACTTGCCCGTGGTTTTGTGACGTCAGGATCCAGCGGCTCCCTGCGACTGTTGAGGTCGTCTATACCATAGCGTGGGATGTAGCTGTAGTCCGCGACAGTTCGAGATAGCAATCGGGGTATGAGGTGGGGGGACGCCCCGCACACCCATACGTCGCCCGCACTGGTATAGTGCAGGGGCTGTGCGGGTGTGCGTGGGGTTTCCTTCCCCGATTGCTATCTTGACCTGTTGCGTACTGCTGTAGGTCGATTTCGTACAACCCGCAACAATCATGATTATGATCTCAATTGTTGTGATTGGCTGAATTTGTGGGATTCTTGTTGCAATCATGTATTGTAATTTGTAGCCAATAGTGAGCGAGTGTCAGTCAACCAATCAATCAGAGGTGATTGCGATCGTGGCATTGTTTCTGTCATTCTACCGCAATCGAGCAGCAGCTGCTCAGACAGACCCCGCACTGACCCGGTGCGGAATAACGCGGGTGTGCGGGGCGTCCCCCCGCCTCGTCTCGTACCCCAATTGCCATGTCGACCTGTTTCATGGAAAGACTAATCTAAAACTAAATCACCCAATTTTTAAAAACTCAATTATAAGATTATTTAAATAAATTCATTTCTATTTTCTTGTATGTTTGTAGACCCTGTCTTTGGGTCTGTTATATTTTCACTGGCCAGCTGCTGAACTGATCTCCACTAATAGTAGTTATTTCATAATTATTAGTATATTTTGCAAATATGTATAGATTTGTAGAAAATAATATTGTTCTACAAGTCTGCAAACAATTTTGCAAAATATTTGCTCCTATAATATTACAGGAGTGAATGTTTTAAACAAGTCGAAGGAAAACTGTTATTAAGGGGTGAAAAATAAATAAAAATAACCTGTGATACATTTTCAAAATTTTATTTCCCCAAAGAGCCGATTTTTAACTAAAAGATGAATATAAAATGACACTACAATACTACAACTACAATCTTGAAGTTAATGATATTATATATAAGACTCCGTTAACAACAGAAAATGAATATGAAAAGCGCATCTTCAGTTTTTTTATTCAGATACAAGTTAGCACTTGACTGCAATCTCACCTGGTGGTAAGTGATGATGCAGTCTAAGATGATTTTGAAGGAAAACGGGTGTAGCAAGAAAATATTTCTAAAAATAAATTTAAGAACTAAGGCACGATAATTTATCCCTTTCTCTACAATTTTGCTACGCCCAATTAACTTAAAGTAAGACTTTTAGAAGTTGTACGCTCTAGGAGTTAATTTTTTCCGTGTTTCCAAAAAATATTGATTGAAAACACAAAAATATCCTAATTCCTAGCTTTCCAATTTTTTTAATTTCAATTTCAAAGGTGTTTCAGTGTGCGTTTACTTATTTTCTCAACGCTACCCTCCCCAATATTTTTTACGCTCATTTTCTTCATAACTTCTTCCAATTTCCAAGTTCTTCATAGTTTATACGCAGGAGCCTCTGTCTATTTCTCTCCAGCGGAAAGTTGGACGACTCTGTCGTTTATTTCTAGCAGTTCCTCCATGAACTCCTTATCCGTCATGATGGTGGCCAGCTTCTTAAGCATAGAGAGCAGTTCGCCATCTCTCAGACGCATCTGGTCGTTACATTGCTCCACTTCGTCCACTACCTCGTCTGGGATCTGAAAATTAAGGATAAACCATTAATGTCTTTGTTTTTAAACCTCTGGCCAAAAAGGTAATCGTCATTACGTTAAAACAACCGCTAAAACAATTATCTAAAGATATAAAAGGAAAAGGTGACTGACTGACTGCCTGACTGACTGATCTATCAACGCACAGCTCAAACTAATGGACGGATTGGGCTGGGCATGCAGATAGCCATTATGCCGTAGCCATCCGCTAAGAAAGGATTTTTGAAAATTGTGTAATTCACGCGGACGAAGTCGCGAGCATAAGATAGTAATAGATAGGGGTTAAATCAGAGGATTGTTTTACAGTAAAATATCTAGTGGTCTGACTCGCACTTGGCCAGTTTTGTTTTAGGCAAACTTTATCCTTTTCCTTTCAAATTCCAAATCCCGATTTTTCAATTTTATCCATAGTTTCCCTAACTTTAAACTTTAATAAATAACAAACCTGACATTGGCTAATCTGTGTAAAGCCAGAAGAACAACAAAAAAAAAAGTTTTAGGCAATTTATCATACACACCTTCTGCACCTCCAAGAAGGTGTCAAACGCGAACTTCTTCCTCTGCTTGCCGCTGTGACCGTCGAAGAACATGGTAAGCTGCGTCTCCTTCTTCTTGGATATGAAGTAGAAGCCCGCTGTTAGGTGTCCCTTGGGATTACGGGCTAGAAGACTCCTGGAGAAGAAAAAGATGGCATAAGTTATGGAATATTATAAGATCATTATTATGGTACATAGCTTGAAGAAACAATACCTGTAGTTCGCGACAGGTCGACATGGCAATCGGGTTGGCGACACCCCGCACAACCCCCGCGCTAAACCGGGCGTCCCCCCGCCTTATACCCCGATTTCCATGTCAACCTGTCGCGGACGGTAGGTAGCTACACCAATTCGGCCCAAATAAAAATATGCAATTTTCATTTTTTGGTGGGAGGGGGTTCCAACTTCCATGCTACAAACAAAGCCGAATTCCCGAGAGTTTCAGGGCATTAAACCCATATAAATATAGCCCCTCATTCTCAGAAGGAGACGACGCGGAGACATATTTCAGACCCCTCAAGCTTTTCCCAAAAACCGCTGATGCTGTTTCCTGCGTCACAAAAGCCGCATTAAATTCCAGTTCTGAATGACGACAAAGAGCTGAAGTGAGTGCTGAGTTTGTCGTGGGCTTCATTTCAGACCAGGGCGCGTTTGGAACCCTCGCAGCTTTAGTTGTAAGTTTACGTAATTAATTATCACCATTACATTTTCATCTTACAAAATATGTGTTTCCCTAGGACCTAGGTGGATGCTACGTTTGTGCATTAGAGCTAGGGCAGTAGCAGACTATGTGCAACGGAGTCTCGACGGACTCGTGGCACAGTCTGCAGATGTCTGAGTCTGTTAGGGCCTGTTTAGACCACAGTGACCTGTTAAAGCTCGCACTAGAATGCACAGATTACTACTATTAAATATTAAGCGCCAGCACCTCAGAGACTACAGTACGCGGCCAAAAGTGATGTTCTATCGCCTTTATAATGGGGAGTGCTCTGAATAGCTTTTTGACCTCATTCCACCCTCTTTTTTCTACAACCGCACCGCGCGCCACCGTAAGGAATTTCACCCTCACCACCTGGGTGTCTTATGCACTTCGACCGTTCGCTGTGCCAGATCCTTCTTTCCACGCACGTGCAAACTGTGGAACCAACTCCCATCGGCGGTGTTCCCACTAGATTACAACATGGGGTTATTCAAGGGGCGGATCAACAAATTCCTAAAAGGCAGGCAACGCATCGGCGGTTCCCCTGGTGCTGCAAATGTTCATGGGCGGCGGTAATCACTTAACATCAGGTGACCCGCCTGCTCGTTTGCTCGCTATATCTATTAAAAAAAAGTTGAACCAAGCTCTTAGGTATACCGCAGACAGGCTCTTTTTTATACTTACTTCATATCCCAAACCAGGTTTCTCTTCTCAGTAACAGCAACGGCGCTAAGGTACGCCCTGGCGACGTACACCAGGGACAGTCGCTCCTTGACCTTGTCACCTCGCTTCTCCCGCTCATGCCACTCCACGTAGTTGGAGTTGTACAGGTTGAACTGGTAGTTGTACTCCTTGCGGCAGTGCGGCTCGTCGGATTGGGTGAACCAGCCTGGAAAGGAAGAAGAATTGGTTTTTATATTTTTATTTCATCAACTATAAAACAGAGGGTAGGTAAGAAGAAAAGGCTGATAGGTTTAATTATGTAACAGATACCGGTTAATATTGGGTACAGTTACTGTACCCAATATTAACCGGTATCTGTTACATAATTAAACCTATCAGCCTAGTACGCGGCAGAAAGTAATGTACATCGACCTTTAGAAGGAGAGCGGATTTGTAGAGGATTACCTAATTTTTAAGATCCCGTGTAAATAATATATACCATATCTGAGCAAAATAAATAAATGATTATGATTATGATTGTCTCTGTCGTTGAGACCGACAAAACGTCATATAGGTATGAGTGACAGAGACAACGCTCTACAAAGCCGAAATGTCATTCCAAAGGCCGATCTACATTATTTTCTGCCGCGTACACTATAGTTTCTCATTTTAATTCAAGGTCAAGGATGACTGAAAATTGAGTTTAAAAAAATTAAGGAATAAGTAATTAAGCAGGAATAAAGAACTACTTATAAAAAAAAGTTAGTAATAGCGGACCCTAATCAGGTTCTTGTAGAGGACCTCCTTAAATTTTAAAGTGCCAAAGAAGAGCCTGATCTGCTTTTATGTAAAAATAAATTCTTTTAAAAATAAATAACTGTCATAGATAATTACCTGTATGCGGGTAACAACGATCCGCCATAACGGTGACAACTCGTGAGATATGGTACCCCAGGTCCGACAGGAACACGCCAGGTCTGCCCGCGACCCGCACGTGGCAAGCCACCATCACGTGGTCCTTCTCCGTCTCCACCAAGAACCCTTGCGGCCCAGGACACGATGTCGCATAGTCCATTAAATCCTGGATGTTCTCATCGCAGGACACCAGCATCATCGATTTTGTTAACCCAGGGAAGTCCTTTTCAAGTACTTTAAGACATTTCATTACTTCCATGCCCAGACCGACGCAAGTGTGCTTATGAGGACGGATAGGAGGGTTGTATTTGGGGAAGAACTCCTTCAAAGTGTCATCCGGGGACGCCATGTAAGCGTCGTACAGTGAGATGAAGTTGTTAACGGAATCGTAGCGTTCGTTGACTACCAATCGGCTCAGCAACGCCTCGGCTTTGGCCACCAGATCCTCGTACTGTCGGAGGGAGAGGTGCAAAGCTGGGCGCGGGGCCCCCCACCGGGGAAACGGTAGAGGGTGATCGGCTGGCCATTGAAGACCAGCAGGTTTGAAAGCCCCGGTGCCGAGTCAGCTCAACCACTCGGCGCCCCAGCGGCCAGTGATGCGGCGCAGCTGTCTCTCCTCGCCGGAGGAGCACGCCATGTCGGTGGGAGCGTGGTCAACCACGTCCCGAGTGGCCCCGACGCCGCCGCTCGGCGCATCCAGAGACCACTCTATGTCCTGACTTAATGGTTTTATATTTAACGTTTCTGGAAACAGAGAGAATGCAGATTAGGATCGAATTCATCATTGATTGGCTAAAGTTATGGTATTCTTGTCGCAACAGTAGGTACATTTTAGTCAATAGAGAGAGAATCGGGGTCCGCGGTTTGATTTAAGGCACGCACCTTACACCTGGAAACTTTTCGAAGATATGTGATTTTTAAGCAACATTGAAGGAAAACATCGCGTGGAAACCTGTATGCCTGAGAGTTCTCCATAATGTTCTCAAAGGTGTGTGTAGTCTGCCAATTTGCACTTGGCCAGCGTGGCTAAGCTCTTCAGATTCTGCAAGGAGACTCGTGCTCAGTAGTGAGCCAGGTTGGCTCACTATTGAGCAAAAGCAGCTTTATGGGTTGATGATGATAATGATGAGATAGAATCAGTCAATCATAGGTGATTCAGTCGCCATACTGTAGCAGGCAAACAATGTGATAAGCGTCCAGGAATTGACCCATTGACCCAAAAGCCAGATGTGAATTGCAATGTTGGGCGTATACCTATCTGATATATTGACGTACATAAAATAAGTAGAACTAAGGATGGTTAGACTTCACATCATGCGTCGGTCACGCGATGAGATAACAGCTGATGGCCTCAATTGGATGATATGTAACCGTATACCTATACTCTATAGGTAATATACTATGTACATGTAGGTATATTATGTATCATGAGTCACGACTATTATGTACAATGTTACTCGCACTTAAAGAGCTTCCGGCAAGATAATTTGCATCAGAAGGTTCTGAATTCATGATAGGGAGGTACTTTAGAAAACTTTCGTTCCTAAATTCGTGCTAAATTGAAAGTCTAAAACCCAAAGTACCCGCTCTTGAGGATATTCCGTCAAGATAATAATTGGCATCAGAAGGTTATGTATAATTGTATGATTCATGATTCCTCATAAGGAAACTCCTATAGAAATTTCTCTTTCCTAAATTCAAATTCTCAAAATCAAGGATCTAAAATCCATAGTAATATTATAAATGCGGAAGTTTGATCCAGAGATAGCTAGTATTCCGAGGAAGGACATAGGCTAATTTTTATCCCCGAAAATCAAAGAGTTCCCACAGGATTTTAAAGAACCTAAATCCACGCAGACAAAATCGCGGGCATCATCTAGTCTAAACTAAAATGTAGCTGGCCCAAATAAAATACACTTTCCTATGGGTTGGGTAATGGGTAGGGTTGAGTGAATTATGGTGAAATAGGAGTGAGTCATCGTAACAGTCGACGCGTCAGAGAGTCGCTTCCAAGGTGACCGTGAAACAGGGGCGAAATAAGTAATGTGATGACGCAGTAGTTTTCCCGTTAGGACCTACCACGAACCTACCTACCTATTTACAAATCCAATTTGTTCCAATATCAAATTAAGTACAATTGAATTAGTTCAACTTCATTCAAACCAGTAAAATAAATCTTGCAGATATAGGTAGGTATACGTATAGTATTTGTATATTTGTATTTATCAAGAAATAAATTTGAATAATATATTGCGTTTGGGAAACAATACAGAATTTTTCATTTAGGAAGTAGAATGCTTAAAAATCCAAATATCATTGAAGGAAATAGATACCTATGGACCTCTATAATGTAGAGGAAAAAATATCAAGGAAAAGTGAAAGGAGGAGAAATCTCATCATTTATAGTAGGTACCTAGATACTTACTTCCACAATAAAAACATGATACGATTGAAGATAAAGCTAATATTTAAATAAACAGATGATAAACACTAACTGTTTACAGAAGTGATAAGGAACAGACAATCAAAAGCTGCTAATTCCTATGACGCTAGCTAGCTAGACTGTTTGAAATGATAACGATATAAATCTAAATAATACTGTTCAAAATAAACAACATCTACTTAGATATTCATTGTAGATGTTGTTATATATTGAATTTGAACATGATGTAGAGAATCGAGATTGTGAAAAGGGGAATACCGGACTGTTACGTCATAGAAACATAATATTTATGAGACTATGAAGGGTCCAAAAAACCTTAAATTAAAATTAAAGAAAATATTAAGCATGCACAAAGAAAATATTTACAATAGATAAAGTACAGCGAAAGCATTCTAATTCTGGAAAAACGGATCCAGCCAACGAAATTGTACGTCACAGAAATATGCATTTTTGCATAAAGAAGTAAAAATATCCACGTATTTGGCACAGGGAATTACCTACTTAATCCGTGTGACGTAGGTATGACATGATACGCGGATCACGGATGGATGATCCTAATCATTGGGATAATGAGGCATTGTGTTGAGAATCAGAAGTGATGCTAATCAATAATGATAATAATGCAATAATTTACAAACAAACCAAACCTTTTCCTTTAATTTATTTATACCGAAGAATGAAAGAATAAGTAGAGAAAGAGTAAAGGAATGAGAGGAAAGGAAGGAGAAACGGACTCCAAGACCGCAATAGCCAGAGGGGTGCAAATTCAATCCCTGCTAGTTTCGCAATTTTTGATATACCTACCTACATCAATAAATATTTTGGAAAAGGTTAGTAGAGAAATTGAAAAAAAATTAAGATTTCGCTAATTCTTTTTTTATAATATTCCTTGAACTTGAAGTACGAGGATGGTTATTACGGAGAGAAAAATTTAAAAAATTTGAATCGACTGTTAGGCGGAACGAAGTTCGCCGTCAGCTAGTGTTATAATGAAAATCAATGAAAATAAATACAGGTGTTTTTTAAAAGGACCTAGGACTTAACAAGTACTTATCTACCTAGATCCTATTCAAACTAGGTAGGTACCTACTGCGTCACAGAAATGTTATGACTGAGGGGTTTAGAAATCCCCACACAATTGTTCGAACTACTTACCTATGAGTTATGGCATAATTAGATTTCTCATGGTTGATCGTGAACCCATGACTCATGATGCAGCTGATTGACAGCAAAAAGTGTTTAATGATACTACTGTAAACTTTTCCCAGGGACTTGGACACCGGAAGTTAAGAAGGTCAAGGTTTCTAAATAAAGATAAGATAGTTATCAAGAACTTACCCATTGGTGGGTCAATCGCCTGGCGAAAAACTTTCAATTTATCTCTTGGATGTATTTTGTTTACGTTCTAGATTGAAACTGGTTTGGTTTGCCTCCACGCGGTCTATATAAACTGGAACCTTCGTATTGCCCCTCCCCCTGGCCTTCCTTGCCCCTCGATCAGACTGCGTCATTCAGTATTTGTGTTGGTGTGCGTGACTTGGCATCTGTTGATGCGGCAGCGTTTGGATGTGTGCGTTGGGTGTTTTACGCTATTCAGAATGGTGGCACATGCATGAGCGAAGCGGTGATTTGTGAATCGATAATGTCGTAGGCGTCAACCGCTGATAGAGACGTCTACGGCTGGACTTCCACTCCCCACGGTCTTGCGCCGCCTGAATCTAACGGGTCCCTACGACTCGTCTGATGTCGTCCACCTAGTGGGAGGTCTTCTATCGCTGCGTTTGCTGGTGCGAGGTTGCCATTCCAGCACCTTGGGAGTTGGGACCCTAACATCTATCAGTTTTTCGAACTGTGTCCTGCCCCTGGCCACTTCAGTTTCGCCACCCGCTGAGCTAAGTATTTTGGTTACTCTGGTTCTCCTACGGATCTCCTCATTTCTGATTCGATCACGTTGAATAACTCCAAGCATAGCTATCTAGTGTCTTTATCGCTCGCTGAGTGACTATGAGCTTTCTTATAAGGCCTATAGTTAGCGACCATGTTTCGGATCCATATGTTATCACTGGCAACACGCACTGTTCGAAGACTTTGGACTTCAAACACAGGAATTTCGGTTTTGGACGGAAGTGGACATCTATCGGTTGATAATGATGATGATGATGACCATAAAAAGCTAACAGGCGTTAGTTGGACATGTGTCCGACTAACGCCTGTCAGACCCCTGGCAGCTCTACTTCCAACTTCCTCTGCCAGGTCGGACTCACTTGGTCACGTGACCTGAGAAGTATAGGTACACCTATCTACGCCCTACGGTGGTACGCCCTTTCAACGGCACTCACGTAATTCTTATCTTTTATGTAAGAGAGAGAGAGAGAAAGAGATAATAATTTACGATATAGAAAGAGAGGCGTTTATAAAATTTTAGGCCCCAGCGCTTTTCGAGCTAGGTAGTATTTTACGCTCTACGTAGAGTGGCTAGTTATTTATTTAAAAACGTATTTGCGGAGTGATCCTTCTGTACCTAGAAAGTCCTATTAAGTAATTGAATTGCATATTCTCTGCTTCTGCTCTAAAATATAAAATTTATTTCCATCACTAAAACATCAACTTTATCTGCGGCGTCACCCACACTCTTACTCTTACGTACGGATACCACGGTTATATGTGTGTGTGTCGCGTGCGATGTCTGAGTTAACACAAACATAATAAATACCTACCTAATAAACCTTGCTCAACTAGAAATTTCCATTCCATGCAGATTGTAAACAACACATATTTTTTATTTATTTGTTTTGACATCTGGATTCTGGTGGTAGACAAAAGTAACTGCTGCCGGCTCTACTCACTAGAATTTGCTTTCCAAGCAGGTGGTAGTGTCCCAGACATTAACCATTAACCATTACAGTTCTTGCAATTCACGAAGGCGGGTGAACTTCACTTGTGGTTACGTCAAGTCTCCTTATTCTTAGTCTGAGGCTTAGAATATAATACTACGGAGTAGTACTTGCAAATTCTTTGAATATATCAATATCAAAGAATTTGCAAGTACTACCTACTAGATGTAGGTATTCCTATGTCGATGATCATTATTCATCCAAGGAATATATAATACAAGAACAAAGGAAACACTTGACAGCAACGTTAGTTCCATGGTTAGTTCCGATTTTTGCCACGCGCCAAGATAGCCTTGTCGCACTGTACCTATGATCATGCAATGATGAATGATCTATTTAATAATCCGCTAGCAACCGGTTACCGGTGCGAAACCGGAACCATGAGGTCGAAGCCTTACAGATTAGTGAAATTATGCAGGTGTTTTATGTTCTGTGGTCTAATCACGATATTGTTGGTCTTTATCGTGTCTATGGTCAGGGAATTTCTCGGAACTATAGGGTACTTTCGGAACCGTTTGCCGCTTCGCTCTCCTGTCCAAATAATATTAATTTTTAATATTGATTATTGGATATTACTCGGTATTTCGGGGGGAGCTACTACCTTTATTATTTAAATGGTAAATGATTTGCATTTTTAAATGAGAATCTTCATACTTAAATTATGAATTAGAATTTTTTCGCTACTTTTAAACAGCAAGAACGCCGTGTGAGTTGTGACTCTGTGAGTGGACCGCCATTTTTGAAATGTAATGTGAAATTCGAGATTTCCTTCGTTTTGCTTTTTTTTGTTTGTAATGTTGATTTTTTGTAATATTTAGTAAGTGATTGTCCATACGGATACGGCATACTACGCAAAAAGAGTGTCTTTGTGGATACAAATCGTCAACCGATAGACCCCCACAGCTGGACGTAGGTCTCTTGTTGAGGCTTTCACAGTTCACACGGCATGTAAGGCTTTGCGCTGCACGGCTCCCTGGGAATCGTTTGGTGTCTGTCCAGTGTCAATCTATTGTGGGTTCTTCCAACGCTGCGTCTTCCGGTGCGAGGTCGCGATTCCAGCACCTTGGGGCCCCAACGTCTATCGGTTGCACGAACTATGTGCCCTGCTCATTGCCACTTCAGCTTCGCAACCCGTTGAGCGTTGTGGAATATAGTTATATGTATTTATTCAGTTTATCTGGTAATGGTTTTAGGAGCAACCAAGAAGGCGCCGACGAAATAGAGGTGCAAAGAAGAAGAAGAAGGGCCTGACGCCGTATCAAGGCGGCAGGCGAAGCTTCGGAGAGTTCAGGTGCCCGCAGTGCAAGCGTGGTTGGATGAGCGCGAACTCCTGGGCCAACTGTGGCCAGGAGTGCAACAAATGTAAAATCAACGTTTATCCTTATAAACAGGTACGTTATCTCTGTAAGCAGTAGGTACCTTTATTATCAGTACCTCAGTACCCTTATTATAAATGCGAAAGTGTGTTTGTTTGTTTGTTTGTCCTTGAATCACGTCGCAACGGTGCAAAGGATTGATGTGATTTTTTGCATGGGGATAGATAAAGACCTGGAAAGTGACATAGGATACTTTTTATCCCGGAAAATCAAAGAGTTCCCACGGGAAAAACAGAAAACCTAATTCCTTCCGATCGTCAGTATATCGTGCAAAAAGTCGACCCACACTATGCCAATATCCATTCCAGAACACTCAGACATCTGCCACGTTGGTACGCCGCTTCAACATGCTTCATTTTAGAGCTTTTATCAATAAACTAGATGATGCCTGCGACTTAATCTGTGTGGATTTAGGTTTTTAAAAATCCTGTGGGAACTCTGCAATTTTCCCGGCTAAAAAGTAGCCTATGTCCTTCCCCGGGATGCAAGCTATCTCTGTACCAAAATTTCGTCAAAATCGGTTGAACGGTTGAGCCGTGAAAAGGTAGCAGACATAGACAGACACACTTTCGCATGTATAATATTAGTATATGGATGGATTTTACGAGTTACAAAAATGTTTTTTTTTGCATTTCATTTTTAGATGCCGCTCGAAAAGTCTCGCGGTTTAAACAAGAGTGATCCATCAAAGCAACACCCTCAAGCACTATGCCAGAAGTGTCGTTCTATTAAGGACTATTGTGGGAAAAAACCTTATCATGAACCTACCGTTGTGGCTAATGGGGCATAGCCCCTGGGGTCTCGAGGGTCCAAACTGTAATTTGTATCCTAACCGCCGGACTCAGAGTCGCGAATCGTTACTTAAGATTTATGTGAGAGGGATATAGCTCTGTCTCGTTTTAACTAAACTTAAGTAACGATTAAGCGACTCTGAGTGCGGCAGTAAGTTGCGTACTGACCTGCCACCCAATTGTGTAAGAATAACCATTTCATGGCTATCGCAATCGTCAAGAAATTCTGCCCTTTGATTAGTTGATTCGCTGTTTACATTTTTTCACAGCCAATCAAAGGGCAGAATTCTTGATGATTGCGATAGCCATGAAATGGTTATTCTTACACAATTGGGGGGCTGGAGTATTCGCTTGTAATGTACCTACAGTAGGTATATAGTATTAAAAATGTTTTTGTTTATAATGTAATAGGTAAGTGCAGCCCGCTGAAAGACGACTCACGACAGACAGACGAACGGACAGCGGAGACCTAGTAATAGGGTCCCACGTTGCCGCAGTGGCGTGCACAGGATTTGAAGCCAGGGTAGGCATTAGTTAGGTAGGAACCTGTTTACTGGCAGTTTACAATGAAAAATATGCACAAACTATTACAACTGGGGTAAGCAGTGCATTTATGCCTCTATGACCTGCACGCCACTGCACGTTGGCACCCTGGGTACGGAACCCTAACAAAACTTATCTGAAAGCGTTCAGAGTCTCACCGCGTTTTGTTTAAGTTTGTATTTTTTTAATTTCTTAACTAGCTATAACTGAGTAATTACCTAATATTATAATTAACTAAGTAGGTACTTAGTAATAATATGACATTTGTTGATGATAGTTAAGTACCTAACTTCAATAAGTTCAATAAAAATGTCAATACATTAATCTTTGTTTGTTCTTGACAAACCTGTGTGACAAACCAACTGCCAGACACCCTAAAGGTATGATTCCGAACCACGCTGCACGCAGCGGCGCTGCCGCAACAGTGCTGTCACCAGCTGTCACAGTGCTGTCGCGGTACTACTGGTCCCCATACAATCTCTATAAGCTTATATGACATTACATTCCGAGCTAGGCAGCAATATAGCGGAACATTGCTGCCTAGCTCGGAATGTAATGTCATATAAGCTTATAGAGATTGTATGGAGACCAGTAGTGCTGCGACAGCACTGTGGCAGCACTGCTGCGTGCAGCGTGGTTCGGAATCATATAATCTGTATAGTTAAAAAAAATTAGGATATCTGGCCGGGGGTTACCACGACACTAAGGGCCGGTTGTTTCAAACCATTGGTCTTCGTAAGATCCGTTCGTTAAAATTTAACGGACGTAGACGAACTTTAACATCTGTTAATTTAAGTGCGTTGCTTCATTGTACAAAAAACTGTTCGTCATAGTTATTTTGGTTGCGAAACTAACCCTAAAAATTAACTTACTTCTCCGTATCCTTTTCTTATTTCATTTTAAGTATATTAAATTATATACATAGTTATTAATATTGCTACTTCGCATTTTAAACACATTTTCTTTCTTACAAAATCTTCAAAAAAACTATCATTAAAAGCTTTGAATTAAATTGATTCCATTATAATTTGTAAATAAAATATTCCGTTTGTAAGAAGTATGAAGTTACGAACAGATTTGACGATAAGATTTAAGTCTGAGCAAAGTCAAAGTGCGCTCTATAGATCTCAGCCTAAGTGTTTGGCAATGCATGACCTGATTTCTAATACTATTCTGAAGAAAATATAAAAAAATAGACTTTATATTATGTAGTAGGTACTTTGACGTAAGATTTTCTACACCTTTGTTACCTGTTATCTCCCAAAGTCACCATGATCCAAACTCCATGTCTCCCTGTGTTGGGGACAATGCGAGAGAAACATTCAGCTTTTATAAAATGAAGGTGTGGCACGCGTTGGCTCTTAGTATGTCACTACTACTACACATATTTCTAACCCCTATTTTACCCCTTTAGGGGTTGAATTTTCAAAAATGCTTTTACTTAGCGGATGCCTACGTCATAATAGCTATCTGCATGCCTTTCAGCCCGATCCGTCCAGTAGTTTGAGCTGTGCGTTGATAGATCAGTCAGTCAGTCACCTTTTCGTTTTATATATTTAGATGTCATGCTGAAGTCTAATTTAATTGCAAATGTCGAGGCCTTAGGGCGGTCGACTGACTAGTCGAGCCCCGACCCCCAATGTTCAAATCAAATCTATGATCCATACTAATACTATAAATATGAAAATGTGTCTGTCTGTCTGTCTGCTAGCTTTTCACGGCCCAACCGTTCAACCGATTTTGATGAAATTTGGTACAGAGTTAGCTTATATCCCGTGGAAGGACATAGGCTACTTTTGATCCCGGAAAATCAAAGAGTTCCCACGGGATATTTAAAAAACCTAAATCCACGCGGACGAAGTTGCGGGCATTATCTAGTAGCTAATAAAATAACGTACCCATCTACCTTGCCTATTTAATTACCTATTGACCTTTCAACAAGTCTGCCGATTCTAGGCAGTGCCTAATCACATTGTCCACGGAGTGTTTCTACGAAGTACTTAGGTAATTTTTTTTTTATTTATTTATTATTATTCATCAGTGCCTATTCTAATCTATCTATTATGGTTTTGTCGTCGCCATGTGCTAGTTGATAGGTAAGTACCTAGTTACTATCAAAATGATACTTAGTTGATGGTTTAATTTTTGCACTATTGTCGTACCTACTCCTAGCACAAGCCTGACGCTTAGTTGGAGAGGAAAGGGGAATATTAGTCATTTAACATGGCTAATATTCTTTAAAAAAAAAAAAACTCCGTATACATTAAGTAATAATAATTAGCATGGACTAGCTTATGCTCGCGACTTCGTTCGCGTGTACTACACAAATTTCAAACCCCTATTAACCCCCTTAGGGGTTGAGTTTTGAAAATCCTTTCTTTGCAGATGCCTACATCATAATAGCTATCTGCAATCTGCATGCAAAGCGCGTTTGCTTAAACGAGCGTAATGCGCGCGGAAAAAACGCTTAGGCAAGTCTAAACTCTAAAGTCTAAGCTGTGATAGCCTAGTGGTTAGGACGTCCGCCTTCTAATCGGAGGTCGGGGTTCGATCCCGGGCACGCACCTCTAACTTTTCGGATTTATGTGCGTTTTAAGTAATTAAATGTCACTTGAAAACATCGTGAGGAAACCTGCATGCCTGAGAGTTCTCCATAATGTTCTCAAAGGTGTGTGAAGTCTACCAATCCGCACATGGCCAGCGTGCTAGACTATGGCCAAAACCCCTCTCAGAGAGGGAGACCCGTGCTCTGTAGTGAGCCGGTAATGGGTTGATCATGATGATGAAGTCTAAACTCTGAATCTGCCCTTACGTGAGAAGGTTTGCATAAGTTTCCTATGTAGATAATAATATCTACTATACAATAGAATGTGCTTATGTAAACAAGTGCTCTTATCATTGTTATTTCTTAGTAGTTAGCAAGGTTACCTACCAGCTAGTCAGAAACATCATAATGATACCTACCTACCGGCTAAGTACCACCTGTGCCACTAGTAAAAATAAAATAAAAATCTTTTTTATTCGTATAAACTTTTACAAGTACTTACGAATAGTCAGATGCATCTACCACTGGTTCGGAATGCCTTTCCTACCGAGAAGAACCAGCAAGAAACTCGGCGGTTGCTCTTTTCAAATATTTGATATAGGTACAAGATTATGCCATGTATAAAATAGTATTTGCAGTCTTGTGCGTTGCTGGAACGAGCTGCAGGTCAAATCCACGCTCTTTTATCATTTAGATAATCTTCAATTGTGTAATATGCTTTTTTCAGGAGCATATTTTTAATAGATTTTTTAAACTTGTGCAAAGGTAAGTCCAAAATAGTTTGCGGGATTTTATTATAAAAGGCAATACCCATACCCACAAATGACTTTTGAACTTTCCTGAGGCGGAAGGTAGGAGCTGCAAGCTTGTCTCTGTTTCTAGTTAGCCTATTGTGTAGATCACCAATTTTCTTGTAACTAAGAATATTTTGTCTTACAAAAATTATGTTATTATAAATAATATATTGAGAGGCTACAGTAAGGATATCTATTTCCTTAAATTTCTCTCGAAGGGAATCGCGTGGTCTTAAGTTATTACACAGAACTAGTTTATGCCCGTGACTTCGCCCGCGTGGACTGCACAAATTTCAGAACCCTATTTTACCCCATTAGGGGTTGAATTTTCAAAAATCCTTTCTTAGCGGATGTTTACGTTATAAATTATAATAGGTATCTGCTAATCTTCAGCCAAATCCGTCCAGTAATTTGAGCTGTGCGTCGATAGATCAGTCAGTCAGTATGGTAAGGTATTTATTGTGTAGCTTCTTCCCATAAAAAGTGAATTACCATGACTGTGCCATAACCTACTTACCAGAGTGAATTAATTACTATACTTACTATAATACCTAGAACTCGGAGGCAGATTATCCCTAGGGGCGCGAGGTTACGAAGGGGCGCGCGCGATCATGTAGAATCCCATTACATGGCCTACCTAACTATGTCTACTAATTAGAACTACTGAATTAAAATCTGTCTGTCGGCTGTCCGTTTGTTCATTCACGCACAGTTTTGAGTTTTGAGACTTTAAATTTGAAAGCACGTGCCTTTAACTGTTCGGCTGTAGTCTGTACCTACCTAGATAATATTATTATGAGTCATGTCTGTTTAGTCAGAAATTAAATAGCTTTAATGGCGAAGGAAAACATTGTGAGGAAACCCGCACGCCCGAGTGTTCTCCATAATGTTCTCAAAGGTGTGTGAAGTCTGCCAATCCGCAGGTACTTGGCCAGCGTGACGGACTATGGCCTAAGCCCCGAACTCCGTGAGGAGTATGAGGATAATACTTATCGCCTGTTGCTCGTTGTACCCAATGTTGTACCCATACCCTATTTGTTTACATAATAAACAATTTTATAGCCGGCGTCTTCGTAGAACTACGTCATTGATTAGTTTATTTATAAACTAACACGTTTTCAAGAAAATCCAGTGCGTCATTGACTCATAAATAACTCCAGACGACCAAAGTTATATGTTTTTGATCAAAAGTCTATTACGGTTAATGTTATTAACCTAAGTGTGCGTGAGCCCATTTCGCAAAATGTAAATGTGTGCAGTCTACCTACTAAATGTAGTATGTTACGTAAACGTGTGTGTGTGTGTGTGTTTTGACACCTCCCTGGCGCAGTGGTGAGCACTGTGGTGTGGTCTAGTGGGAGGTTCCGAGTTCGATTCCTGGCAGGGGTTTGGAATTTTATAATTTCTAAATTTCTGGTCTGGTCTGGTGGAAGGCTTCGGCCGTTACCAGTTACCACCCTACCGTCAAGCCGTGCCGCCAAGCGATTTCTGTACGATGCCGTGTAGAAACCAAAGGGGCATGGGTTTAATAAAAACTGCCATACCCCTTCCAGGTTAGCCCGCTACCATCTTAGACTGCATCATCACTTACCACCAGGTGAGATTGCAGTCAAGGGCTAACTTGTATCTGAATAAATAAATAAAATTGCAGTGGTAAATATAACAATTATTTGCGTCTTTATTTACAATTACATAGGTACCTACATAATATGTGCTTATTGTACCTAAAGAGGAAAGGTTTGTTTGTAAATCAATAAACTCTGAAACTACGTTCTGAACTGATTAAAATAATAACTCTTTATGTTAATAAACAATTTAACCCATCATAGTAACTTAGGCTATAAATTATATACTCTATAGTGTAAACTAAGGAAGTCGCGGGCAGGCCCATCTTTCCCACTGGGCACTCTGGGCACGTGCCCAGGGCCCACGATAGATAGGGGCCCTCTAGTCCCTGCCAGATCACCAAACTATAACCGACCGACCGATATTTTATTACCGAAAAACATATTTATTTCGATAAAATCAAAGGTCAAAAAGGCCTACTCAAACAGAGGACCATATAGATAGTTAACTATATAGTCTAGACTGACTTATATTCGATCCTTCTTGTTTACCCCCGACCATCGATGCCCCCGGCCCACTACTCTGTCATGGTCATAGAGGCCCAATTATTCTAATGTGCCCAGGGCCTCCAATAGGTTAAAGATGGCCCTGGTCGCGGGCCAAAGCTAGTATCCTACTCCTAACTGCTAGAACCCTAAAAAGAAGGTCAAGTTTCTGTTCGGCAGCAATGAAGGCTTGCAAATCCCTACGGAATCTTGAATAGAAGTGTGGTAGGTAGAAGTACGGAAAAACTTACGTAATCCGTACATTATGCAGACAGAATAGTTAGTAGGTACCAGGCAAGGCTGCTACTAAAAAATCACACAGTTAAAATCCATTCTACACATAATGTATAAGTTTTCAGGAGTCAAGAGTTTTATATTCCATGAAAAACGAACTCCGGTGTGCGAAAAAATTAAAAAAAAGAAAATAGTTTGTCAGGTGTGGGGTTCGAACCCACGCTCCCTCTCGGGAACCAGAGCTTAAATCTGGCGCCTTAGACCACTCGGCCAACCTGACTTACGTAAGTTGGTAAAATTATTAATAGGTTTCTTTTATCTATTAAAATTCACTTAACACATTAAATAATTTTACTATCTATATTAATTATAATTATTTAACTATGCATAAATTATACATTCAAGAAATAGAAACAAAATGTTTTTTTCTTTATTGATTTCTTCAGTTTATAAAAATTAAGTTGCAAGTGCTGCCATCCAACAACAACATAATAATTTAACTAGCAACGAAGTATGAAAGCCGTATTCACAGCGAGGTCTAATGAATTAAAACTAGATGACGTTAAAATAGGTCATCCCAGAGCAGACACCAAATTACCTAACTGAGATTATTATTATATCCTATTAGTTGTTATTCGTAGATCTTATTCCATTGCGTACTATTTAACACGAAATTTTTTTATGGAACAAAACACACTGCAATTTTCAATTCATTTCTTACAGTGTTTCGTAAGCTCATTCCCAAACATCTTAGTAAGTAGACACTAGATGGCGTTGACCAATTTTTTCCGTATCTGATAATGAATGATGAATGATTTCACTTTTTTAACAGACTTGAAAAAAGGAGGAGGTGCTCAATTAGTCGGAAATCGGAATCTTTGTTTTTTTTAATGTAATATATTCCCGATTTATTACTCAAAGACACCTGGACCGATTATGAAAATTCTTTTTTTGTTTGAAACGGCCTACTTACGAAGTGGTTCCATATAAATTTGGTAAAGATCTGATGAACACCTTCGAAGATAGATAATGGAACTCCTTAACGGATAAGAGTAAATTGCTCGCGAACATTGTAATAGCTCAGTAAACTTGTAAACGGTTTTAACCAGACAGCATAATTTTAATACATGAGGCCACTAAACATTGCGAAATGTTTTTTTACAAAAAAAAAACAGAACCGACTTCAATATCACAGCCACTAAAAAGTAAAAATTAAAAATTAATTTAATTTGTTACTGAATATTTTTGTAATTCTATAAGTAATAATATTTTTGGAGCCGGTGCCAAAACCATCTGCCTACTCTTCATATTGTTTTGTGACACTCCACATTGGCACGTCATTGGCACCGACTCCAAAAAATATTATTATTATATAACTCTTGTATACATATATTATATTCGAGAATAAACTAAATTATTTTTTACGTTTTACTGGTTTTGGTAAGGCACCTATTGAAGTCGATTTTTATTTTTTGTAAAAAAAATAATTACAAATTACTAGGCACCTGATTTTTTATGGTAGTCTTTAATTCGTTACAATAAAACGCATAAATTTCAAAACAATAATTTTATTTGTATAATGTTATAAATATTACCCTGCTTATTAATTATTAATTTATTGCAACAACCAACTGTCAATTTTTATTCCCACATTATGTTCGTTATTTAAATTTTTGGGACAACAATTACCTACCCCACCAACATTTAGAATGTGGGAACGTGGGAACCTTTGAATATGGTCGGGATTCGGGAATGTAGATGTGTTGAAGAGTTGTTACAGTAATAATACTATGCTACCTAAACTGACAGTCAGAACAGTCAGTAAACTACAGCTCAGGTTATCAACTCCGTTGCAGTTATCGCTGAAGCACTGGCACACGGTCTCGAGATGGTCCTCATTGTCCGCCTTGTAGCAGTCCCGTCGGTGCTTGACCCAGCCGCACCCGCGTGTCACACGGACCTCTGGGTCGTGGCCTTTGTTGAGAACTGGAAGAGAAGAGACGATGTGTCATCCTAATCCTAATTTGGTATTTTCCCATCCCTATCTATCGTCTTCTATCCTTCTCGCAAAACGAAAATTTGTATGAAACCGCTCGAAGCTACTATGGCATTTGTCAAAATGACGTCATAATTCTAAATTGCAATCTCTGTCTAATCAGAAATATTTACATGCTTATAATTTTTTCAGTTTACGTCATTACTTTTATCCTAGTTTATAAAAGTAATAAATAAATTGGAGTTAAATACCAAATTGTATTGTATTGTATTGTACAAGTACTTAAGTAATGATAGGGTATTGGGACCGCTGACGGAATTTTCGTGCAATATAGCACTAGCCTTATAATTGCAGTGTTTAACTTATGAACTCTTAATCTATTTGATAAAAGGGGTTAGGTATTAAATAATTTCCTTGCAACGTAAATATTTATATTATGTAGTCAGTTATTACTTATTACCTATCTTTTAATCAAAATAAGCATTTTTTAAAACCTAGGTTTTAAAGTTAAATGGTCTAGATCTCTCGCTTCACTGGTTAGCGACTAGCAATGCGCAAATTATTTGAAAATACAAATGAAAAACTCTTAGTAGAACCCACAGACCACCACCTATAGATTCCTAATAGCCGGACACCCCCGATCGCCAAGCTTAGGCAGTTGTTTAGCATAAAAGCACAATATCTACTCGTGTGATATAAGCCAGCCTACGCCCGTTCGGTACCCTCATCACATGGTCTTGAATACGCGACTTTTGAGTCCACCAATCACAACAAAGCATTCTCCCCTGTCCCCCGCCAACATTTTACGATTTTGTTTTCATGCAAAACACTGTAGGTATATGCGTATTTTGAGGTTGAATTATTATCTGTGGTAGAACCAGAGGCGGATTAAATGTCAAGAGCGCCCTAAGCAAGCCCCTCATAGGCGCCCCTATAACAGCCATATTCAATTTACTAACTAACTTCGAAAGAACGAGGAATCATTGCATAGCTGGTAGTTGGTGATTATATTTATTTATGTGAACGAGTGAAGAACATCACGTTATGTCACTTTGCTATATTATACATATAGGTAGTTTCGGTCACTCCAAGATAATATTACTTAGTAGGGATAATTAGATAGGCCAGGTAATGGAACTCTACATGCAGAGGCGTCTTTACCTATGGTGCAGGGTGCAGGGTGTGCGGCGCACACGGGCGCCGGGTCTAAGGGGGCGCCGAGCGCCCTCTAATGCGACACCTTCTTCTCGGTAGGAAAGGCATTCCGAACCAGTGGTAGATGCATCCGACTATTCGTAAGTACTTGTAAAAGTTTATACGAATAAAAAAGATTTTTATTTTATTTTTATTTTATTTTTTACACCTCCAAATATGCGTCGATGCCGGCGCTCTCAAAGACCCTGCGCTCGTATTCTGGCCGACGACGCCGTCATCATTTAAAATCATCATTTAAAATTGCACCATTTGCATCCGAATTTCCGTTTGAAAATATAACTGTTAGTATTCCATTTTGACTCTGCTCCTACTAGACTAGAGGGCGCCAGGGTACTGGTTGCACACTGGCGCCACAAGGGCTAGAGACGCCTCTGTCTACATGATCGTGCGCGCCCCGTCGTAACCTCACGCCTCTAGGCACGTGCCTAGTTTGCCTTAGGGATAATCCGCCTCTGGATAGAACCATAATAATCGACATACTCGTAGCACAATCAACGGGTTGCGACGTTAGAGACCCGATGTGCTAGAACAGCGCCGATTATTGTCAACCGATAGACGTCCACAACTAATTTCTTGTAGGGACTTCCACACGCCACGGTTTTGTGCCTCCAGCGACTTCCTGCGACTTACTTGTCTGTAAAATCTTCCTGCAGAACATGGGCTTGCCGGCATGCGCCGCGGCCAGCACACTGCGCTCACACTCCGTGCTTCGCATGTACTTCTGGATACTCTCCGCGTCGTAGATGGTGGGGTCTAGGCACATAGAGTTGTTCGCACTGTTGCATTCGTAGCACTTGATCGACGCACCTGAGGGATACGAGTAGAAATAATAATTAACTAAAGGTAGGCTGCCTTTGCTTGAATTGAATTTCCAAAAATACTGAAATAAGTATTTCTTCATTTTTATTTCTTGAATTTTGAATTTTCTTAAGTAAAGGTAACTTAAATAATGACGGACTTTCATACAAAGTTTTATCTCCTATTTAAACTCCTTTCACTAAGGATAGAAGAAGAAAATACTTAAACCTACTTCATTGTATTTTACCGTTGGACTCGGCTCTCTACTTTTTTTGGGGTAGGTAAAGGAAACCCTAAACCACTGGGGATTTTTGGAAATACGGGTAGTATTTCCAAAAATCCTTTCTTAGTGAATCCTACCTAACCCCAGTGGTTTACTATTTCCTTTAGAAAGGATTTTTGGAAATACAGGTGGGATTTACAACGTCTTAGTGTATTCTACCCAACCCTAGTGGTTTAGAGTTTCCTTTACCCCGAAAAAAGTAGAAACCCGAGTCCGACGGTAAAATATAATGAAGTAGGTATTTTATTAATGATCATTATTTTCGTCATTAATTAATTACTATTGGATGACTAC
Organism: Maniola hyperantus; assembly: GCF_902806685.2. Classification (NCBI taxonomy): domain Eukaryota; kingdom Metazoa; phylum Arthropoda; class Insecta; order Lepidoptera; family Nymphalidae; genus Maniola; species Maniola hyperantus. The sequence continues at coordinate 11,776,345 of NC_048554.1, forward strand.
TACACCTGGTTGCCATTGATACTTACCGAATCGAACAAAAATCGTGAGTAACAAGATCGAGAGTACGAATTTCAGCGTCATTTTTACTTCCCGCAACTAATGAATATTTTTATTATACAAAACAACATATAATTCGGAGTTGTGTGTAAGTATCGCGACGCTTACAGACTGACGCGTTTAGTGAGGCCACTAACTTGGCCAAGTACAATGTACATCCTTATTCCGTGGACGAGCCGATTGAGATGTGAATGAACTGATTAAACCTTTTGAAGTGTCGTGTTCCATCTTATTAAAGTACGGTTGGGGCCGAAATTTATAATTTAATGTAGGTACCTAGTGTACCTAGGCTAGTGCGTATCAAGTTGCATGACTTGGAAGTCAGAACTCTACGAGAACTTCCTGAGAGGTAAAAATATTATCCATACTAATATTATAAATGCGAATGTGTGTCTGTCTATCTGTCTGTCTGCTAGCTTTCCACGGCCCATCCGTTCAACCGATTTTGATCAAATTTGGTACGGAGATAGCTTGCATCCCGGGAAAGGACATAGGCTACTTTTATCCCGGAAAATCAAAGAGTTCCCACGGGGTTTTAAAAACCTAAGTCCACGCAGATGAAGTTGCGGGTAAAAATACTGGGTAGCTAGTAGCTACCCAGTATTTTTAAAAGTAAAATGTCTTTAAGGTGCGTCATTGAGACTTGAGAGTAGTTTGGGTACCTCCTCAATTACCTACCTAAAAAATGGGTACTGTTCGACTGATGGAGGAAGGAGTATGACAGCTCCGAAATAAATTAATTTTGAGTTCGAGACTGAAGGAAGTTTAGCACATAAAATGGGTTTGCGATAATGAATACGGTTTGGTGTCTAGAACCAAATATAACCTAACCTTGTTAGGTAAGGTAGGTTCCTAAATGAAAAACCAAAAGAAACCTAGAAAATGAATAATTCAGAGTAGGCACGTCCAATAATTAATTAACCGATCTTTTAATTGTAGGAATGAATCGCCAGCAAAACACGGTCTGTCCTCGTGTAATCAATGAACTACACTATTTAATTATTAGATCGCGTGCTTTGTCTCAGAATAAGTGTGTTTTATACGCACTGCTTATTTTCAATTGACTTTTATTCACGTATTTTCGTTTGGTTAATTACAGAGCTTTTGTCATGAGCCGTGGCTTTTGTAATTTGTACCAGTATTGTTAGTCTTGTGTACCCACTACCTACATATATATCGGCTATCTGTGTCGTTATGGACTGGCGAGTTCTTTTCAGTCATCCGTCATAATATAAGTCTCGCAAATTGTTATTGCGCTGGAACCATGTCTCATTATCATCGAAATGATGCTATTTTGACGACACCCGAAATAAAAATTTACCATCAGCTCGAAACTTCAGTGTAGTGCTGACGTCACTAAAATGGCGGCGACGCGCATTAGCAATTTGCGGGACGTATACCTACCTATCATCATTATGAACCTATCTCCGCGGGCGACTACTACGGATGGCTCCTTTCAGAAAGAGAAGGGTTTTGGCTATAAACTACAGCGTCATTGATAGATTTCACACACCTTTCGTCATTGTCCTCGGACATGCCATTTCCTCACGATGTTTTCCTTCACCGCTAAATCAAGTGATATGAATGATATGATATTATAATTGCTAAAAATGCACGTCAAACAACAATTCGAGAGCATCAGAGTTGTAAAATATTCTCTTAGTAAGACAGATATTTTTAAAAACCTAAATCCGCATCCTCTAGTAATAAATAAATAATAATATCTAGGTAGGTACCTACTCGTGTGGTGTGTGGTGTAGAAACATCGTGGTTAAAGAATTTACGCCAATGATACGGGAAGAGTACCCGATCTCTGTCCAAGGTGCAGATAGCCCGAATGATTGCCAACCTCCGATAGGAGACGGCATTTCAAGAAGAAGAAGAAGTGATGTAGATCTACGCCACGTCTACGCTCACAACATCGCCACTTCTGAGATTCCATTAGATATAAAAAGTATCTGTTAATCGAATCACAAGAGTTTATAATATAAATGATAATAGCAAAAAAATACTTGCTTGATTTAACGTACAGCATCAGAATTAAAACACAGGAACCACAACTTTCTAATAACATTTTAAAACGCCTACAAAAATAAAATAGCAATAACTCTTTGCAAAAATTGCTGACGAAATGCAACAGGCGTTACAAACTTTAATACAATTTAAAAAACTTTCAACAATGATTGAAGTGAATTTACTTGATTCTTTTTCTACTTATTTGTTTTATTTTAATCAAAATTTAGTTTTAAGTTTCGTTGCAAAGAAGGTATGAGACTGGATGTCTGTGAGCTAGAATGTGACTTTATAACTGAATCATTTGATCTAGTTCAGTGTCAAATCACAAAGGGATAGGTAAGGGTAACTGGATTTAGTTGGTTTACACCTAAAACGTAAACATGCTATGATGCTTAATAAAAGGAAACATTAATAAAGGCAAATTTCATTTAAGATTACGCTTAATTCCACGTCAGACAAATCAGATTCCTGAATGCGACGTTATGACTAATTCGCTGAGTTTGTTGCTGGCTTCTCAGACCAGGGCGCGTTAGCAAGCCTGGTAGCTTTAGTTTTATCACTTTTAAGTTTATGTAAAACAGATGATGCCCACGACTTCGTCCGCATGGATTTAGGTTTTTAAAAATCCCGTGGGAACTCGTTGATTTTCCAGGATAAAAAGTAGCCTATGTTATTCTACAGCTCTTTGACTACACCCATGCAAAAAACATGTCGATCCGTTGCTCTGTTGCGACGTGATTGATGGACAAACCAACAAACAAACATACTTTCGCATTTATAATAGGGGTACTGATTACATCAATTATCTTATGAATGTGCTTTGCGATGAAGGAAACGCGTGCGTGCACAGAATAGATGTGTAGGCCTAGGCAGGTAGTAATTGAAGGAAATCCTCGCGTCCTCCCCGTCCCCTTGTCAACTGATTAGCTCTAGTACATGCTGCTATTACTATAATAAGTAGGTATGCTATACCTATAAGCACTTAGGTGTGATAATTTACAACATATTATACTAAGTAGGTACCTATATTTTTAGGGTTCTATACCTGTAAAGGAAAAAAGGAACCCTTTGTTGTATGTCTGTCGTGTCTGTCAAGAAAACCTATAGGGCACTTCCCGTTGATCATGAAATTTGCCAGGTATTAGGATCGAATAGTTACTATCACATTCAATCGACCTATTTTTAGTACGACTCATTTTTTACTAAGTACTAGCAGCTAGTAGTATTTCGTTAAACTGTGGTTGTACCACACGAGTAGATATATAGACCAGAGGGGAAGCTTCATACTAGCGGCTGGCTGTAGGTTCACTCACTCTAGCGCAGCTCACGCACACCACGACGTGTCACGGACGCTCCGTTTGCCGCCAAGCTGGCCGCACGGAGCGTCCGTGGCACGTCGTGGTGTGCGTGAGCTAGTGTGAAGCTTCCCCTCTGGTAGTACAGTTACCTACTTACCATGCTATAGTCAAATCAAATCAAATCAAATAATTCATTCAAAATAGGTACCTACTACTTACTAAATTACACTTTTTGATTGTCAGTTGTTGGATTTGTAAGATATACCTACCTAGTGGTGATAATTTTAAATGCAAACTTAAAACTAAAGCTACTCGCGTTCCAAACGCGCCCGGGTCTGAGAAGAGTTTACAATCGTAAAACTATCCTAGTAGGAGCTTATAGCTATACTCACTTACCTGCGTGTGCGTAGGTAGGTACTTGAGCACAGCGCGACGCGATTAAACAGAATATCAGGGCCCCGCGCAGTAACGAGAGGTAACGACCGCTTCCTGCATCCAGACCTGCAATCCAGGAACACTGAACTAGTCATGTCATACGGCTAGCCTTACTTTATTAGGGTTCCGTACACGAAGGGACCCTAGACTCCGCTATCCATCCGTCCGTACCGTAACCCTTCCTGTGCGAGTCCAACATCGTACTTGACCCATCTATACTTCTATACTAATAAATAAAATTGAAGTGTCTTTCTGTAATTTCAATATAACTACCTCATATTAAGCTCATATGGTTATTTAAACTGTACCATAACTCATTCACAAGTTTTTAAAATTTTTGTCTGTCTGTTTGAACGGGCTAATCTTCGGAACGGCTGAACCTATTTTGACGGTACTTTCACAGACAAGTAGAGGATTAACCGGGGAGTAAAATAGGCTACTTTTTAACCGACTTTCAAAAAAGGAGGAGTTGTGTTTTTCTACCTATCTATGTACACAGAAATCTCTGAGATTTCTGAACTCCGAGATTTTTGCGTAGTTTCTTTTTTAATTGATAGAGAAACTTTGCGTCATTGTTCCATAAAAAAATTGGATTCCAACTCCTCAATCCTGATGCTGCACGGGACCTGATCGCCTATAAACTGGTGGAATTTAGAAACTGTCGGTTATAAATTGATATTGGAGATACCTACCAAATGAAGACTAAGTATCGTTGAACTCAAGGACCCAACTCCTCATCCCTGATGCTGTAAGGAGTTGATCCCACGGGGTTTTAAAAGAATCCTGCGTTTAAATATTTGTACGAAATTTGGTACTGCATCCACTCGGACGGGCTTCTACGGATAGGCTACATTTATCCTGGAAAACCAAAAGTTCTCATGGGATTTTTAAAAACCTAAATCCACGCGGGCATCAGCTAGTTGCACAAATATCTCTTTAAAAGTTTAACCTTCAATCTGTATGCAACTAGGTCACAAGTGTGAAGTGTCCCCTGAAACATTCCAGCCCTATGACACCTCTAATTTGATACACCGTCAACCTACATAATAATATACTATGGTACCTATCAGTCAATTTGTATGTATTACCGTGTATTACATCAATTGGATAAACGGGGCATTCGATCATAGGTGAGTACAGTACAAAGTATGATAGATGTATTCAGCTGTAACCAACTCGCCACTGTGTCAGTCATACGATAGTGTTCATAGATTCCCCCGCAGTTGGAGTGAGGAGCGCGCGCGGTACACTGGCCTGAACCAGTACGAACGAGAGATTTGTGGAGACAGGATGGCGCTTGGGACCATTTGCTTTTTCGCGGCTTTATGTAGTTTGCTTCAACAAGGTTGGTGGCTTTTGTGGTTTTGTTTGGTCAAGGTCCAGCCTAGCCCTAAATCTATAGATAGGTACATCACGTATGGCTGAAACCGGTTACCTGCGCAAGTATGCCTCTCTTATCGGGATTTAGGTACATTTATGTTTGTGAAATTTCACCGCAGTTAATCCGCTCATCTGGTGACAGAAGGACTATCACATTTTTGCGAAAATGATCAGTCTGGCTGTCCAGCGCGGAAATGCAGTCAATATTCTTGGCACCATTCCACTCGGGCATGATTTATACATTAAGTAGTTAGGCTAGCTTTAAGTTTCATTGTAATGGGTACCTGCAGCTACATACCCGCGACTTCGTCCTCGTGGATGGTTTTTCAAATCACGTGGGAACTCTTTGATTTTCCGGGATAAAAAGTAGCCCATAATTTAGTTTACCAAACATAAGTTTTTAACTATACCCATGCAAAAAATCGCGTCAATCCGTTGCTCCGTTACGACGTGATTGAAGGATAAACCAAAAAACCCTACCTAACCTACCCATATTATAAACTTATTTATTTATATATAATAGGTAGTGATTTTTATAAAAAATACGTATACTTAACTAAGATTTAACTGATCTATCAACATACTGCTAAACTGTGGGTTCGAAACTTTTACAGTGCCTAGCACTGGTGCCTAGGTTCCTTTTATGGTGTACCTATGTGCTCACAAGGATGTTAGGAAAAGCCACCCGTAAGAAAGGAAATAGAAAATGAAATTTTGTATGAAAGTAAGTTACAAAAATAAATCTTTAAAAGTAGGTACAAAAAGGAGGTCTTATCGCAAAACGGCGATCTCTTCCAGACAACCTAGCAATTATGTTATAGGCCTAGGCTAAGCTAGCTAGGTAAAACGGTACATAGCTACTTGATAAGTACATGAAAAATTATAATCATAAACAGCTCACGAGCAAGAACATACATTTGCGGATTTCTTGGTGTATTTTTAGGTTTATAGCATTTCTAGATTGCGAATATTCAATACGTTATTTTCGCGTGCCTCATGGTTATGAATGATAGCTTTTACATTTCCCAAGGTTTCGTCTGTTTATGTAAGTTAGGTACTTACCGGAGACATCGACGACAGCATACTCACCTAATATTACTTTTACCTATTTAAACTAGCTTATGCTCGCGACTTCGTCCGCGTGGACTACACAAATTTCAAACCCCTATTTTACCCAGTTTGGAGTTGAATTTTCAAAAATCCTTTCTAAGCGGATGCCTACGTCATAATAGCTATCTGCATTCTGCATGCCAAATTTCAGCCCAATCCGTCCAGTAGTTTGGGCTGTGCGTTGATAGATCCGTCACTCAGTCAGTCAGTCACCTTTGCCTTTTATATATTTAGATACAGTACGCGGCCGAAAGTAATGTACATCCCCCTTTTGAGATTGCAGCAGATTTGTAGAGCGTTGTCCCTGTCGTTAAGACCAACAAAACGTCATATAGGTATGAGTGACAGAGACAACCCTCTACAGTGCCGAAATGTCATTCTAAAGGCCGATGTACATCACTTTCGGCCGCGTACTGTATGAAACCAGTGAATGTCTAAAATCGACCTAAATAAATGGTTACCTAAGCCAGAACTTCATCATCATCAACCTATCGCTGGCGCACTACTGAGCACGGGTCTCCCCTCAGGATGACAAGGGTTTATTGCCCAAGTACGTATTGGGCCCCCTCTAGAGTCCACACAGTGCCACACATCTTTGAGAACATAGGAACTCTGAGGCATGCAGGTTTCCTTCATCGCAAGTGATATTTCAATGCTTAAAACGTACATAGCTCCAAAAAGCTAGAGATGCGCGGCCAGGATCGAACCCCCGATCTTCCGAATCTTCCGAATCCGCACTACGTTTGCCGGTTCACGGTCTAGACTCATCGATTCTGCGACATACACGACCTTACTCACTGCCACTTCAGCTTGCTATAAAAATACAAGATTCTCTTTGCTTTTGTCCTCAGGATTGGCAATCACATGCTACCAATGCAACAGCCATAACGACTCGCGGTGTCTTTTGGACAAGCTACCTGACACGCTGCGTCTGCCATGCACCCCAAAAGATACCATGTGCCGGAAGATCTCACAGATTGTGGAGTTCGAGATGAACGGCATGCCACCTGATAGCCGCGTGATTAGGGGATGTGGATGGGATGAGAGCAGTTACAAGGTTAGTCCCCCTGGTGTCTGAAACACAAGTTACCAAAATCGCTGCGTCTGTCCTGCGGCGCCAATTGTAACATGTGCCGGAAGATCTCTTAAGTCGTGGAGTTTGAGATGTACGGCATGCCACTTGATAGCCGTCTGATTAGGGGATGTGGATGGGATGAGAGCAGTTACAAGGTTAGTCGCTTTGGTATTCCTTCTTACTCCGCGTCTCTCCTGCATACCGAAAGACACTGCAGGCCATGTGCGGGAAGAGCGCCCAAGGAGTTCGAGATGCCACCCGATAACCGTGTGATTAGGGGATGTGGATGGGACGAGAGCAGTTATTCGCCCTGATGTCTCATAAGTTACCTGACTGGGTGGGTCTGTCTTGCAGCCACAAAGATACCATGTGCTGGAAAATCTCGCAAGTTGTGGAGTTCGAGTCACCTGATAGCCGTGTGACTAGTTGCTGTGGATGGGATGACAATTAAGAGCAGTTACAAGGTTAGTTCCCGGTGTTTTATGAACAAGTTACCAATATCGCTACGTCTGCACTCTGCCAGCTGCAGCCCCATGTACCGGAAGATATCCCAGGTGGTTCAGTTCGAGATGAACGGCTGTGTGATTAGGTGCTGTGGATGGGACGAGAGTAGTTACAAGTTAAGGAGTACCCCTGGTGATTTTCGTCGTTTTACTTGAGTCACTGCGACTGCTCTGCAGCTCCAAAACGATGTGCCGGAAAATCTCCCAAATGGTGCAGTTCTAAATAAATGATATTATGTCACCTAACTGCGGCTTAATTTGGGACTGTGGATGAGATGAGAGCAACTACAAGGTAGCTACCAACATTATACTAACTATACCAATTATATACAACATTCATGAGACCTCCAAGATGGTTGATGGTTCTTCCACTTCAAACCAGCATCTTTATAACACTGTACTATTAAACGCTATAACAAACTATAAAAATTATTAAATGATAGTCTAAGAATCCTAAACGGAACGAGGTAAAATGTAACTGAAACAATCATGACCAATAAATCACCTTAGCCTGTAAGTATTAATAATTTAAGTTTAACATTATAATATAACGTTATATATGTTTTGTAAAATGTTTATTGATAATAAAGAATTTAAAAAATAAATAAATAAAAATAAATCACCAGAACTTAAAAATTCCAATGTAGTAGACATCCAGGCCTTTGCAAAGATTTGAATTCGGGTCAGTGATCTGTGAATTCTATAGTGTTTAGTTATAAGATGTCAACTTATGTCACCCTTGTGGAAAAGTATGAGCTATGAAACTGGCATTCATCAATATCAGCATGACCTAAGTATAAAACACCAGAACTTAAAGATTCCTATGTAGTAGAATCCAGGCCTTTGCAAAGATTACAGTGAATATGGGTCAGTGATCTGCGAATTCTATACCGCTGGTTGTAAGATGTCAACCTATGTCACCATTGTGGAAAAGTATGAGCTATAAAACTGGCATTTATCAATATCAGTTTCCCATCATAAAAATTGCCCTTGATTTAACCACTTATCCAATTATACAATCAGTTGCCCTCGAGTTTTAGCAAAATATTGATCCACCCGTTTGTTTCAGGGTCGTTGCTACCAGCGCTCAGGTTTTGGAGGTAGACAAGAAGTATGTTCGTGTCTAGAAGACGGGTGCAACGGCGCTTCCCTGCCAGTCGCGGCCACGGTTCTGATGCTCCTCACAATCGCATTGCTAAGGTTCTACTAACCTCGTAAGGTCTAGACATTTCAAGGTTAGCTTTTTAACGCATATCTACCGTACAATCTACAATACCATAGTATTGTAGATTGTATGGCCCATAGGCTGATATCAAAAGTTAGATGACCTTAGGAATTAATTTTCACATTTCTGATACTGTCAAAATCTCAAATTATTCTTTGGCTATTGAACAATCGGATTTTTATCAAAATAGTCTCGGCTCAAATTTATTTCGGCTCATACTTTACATCTTCATCATTTCTTTTTGATTCTAGTACTTATCTTTAAGATAATGTACTTAGATTGTAGAATACCCTTTCTAGGATCTGTTTTCTTTACTAACTAGTATCTACCTACATGTAATTTGAGCAAAGCAAGAATGGGATCTAAGCAAGTGGGTTCCAAAAAGTTAAATAGAGGAAGTCTATTGAATAAACTCTGTACTAGATAACCTTGAATCATCTGGAGCGGATGCACCAGTCTCAGACATTGTATTGTACTCGGCCTTACTAGGCTCTAGGTTTTATTAGGAAGTAAATTTTATTCTTTATTAGATGACAGATTCTATTAAATGAATGGTCCTTCGGTTGCAGCTTTAGATTAATGTATAGGTGATTGAGATCAGGGGGTAGTTGAAAAAAGCATAATATTTTGTGATTACAATCAATGAAATTAAAGGTGACTGTAATTCGTCCAAGCTTTGATTTGAAAGATATAAGACGTATATTCAACAAGTTGCATACAGAATTTTTGATTTCAAATCAATGCCTTTGGTAGTCTAGTTGATATTGGTGAATGTTGATGTCAAATTGTCTTCTGTAATACCTCCTGATTCTTATTATTTAGTTTTTATCTTATAGTGAGATGATGTAAAGGAAGTAGATGGAACAGGCTAGATACCAAAGGAAAATGTAGAAGTAGTTATGAATATTAATGAAATAACCAGTGAGAAGTTGAAAACACATATCAACGAATAATTTTATCAAAATATTTATCACGTAGAAAGGTGATTTCTTAGTTATCTTTCTTAAAAAAATAATTAACGCTTTATTAGCAAATGTTTTTTGATGAGGTGTAACCATATTGATTGATGAGATGTCCCTAGCCTTTTGCTAGAGGCATTTCGCTGAAAGTACGGTTTCTTGATTGAGTGAATGAAAAGTTTAGTACACATTTTGTTTATCCTCAAGCCGAATACCTACATTCGAGTTGAAGCAAACTGAGACTGCTCAAATGAATACGTCTGGTCCTCTGTCTCCTCCAAAGATATGCTGAGACTGAAGCTTCTTTGAGGATGACAAAATATAGATCGGCTTTGCGTGCGTGCTTCAGCCCTTCAACTAAACGAAGCTAACGAAGCTTTCATATTCAAATCAATTCATATGACTCGCGCACACACATCGAATTTGGTCATACGTCAAATATCTTCTTCACCATATTTGTATTTGCTTATAATTCTAAACCTTTATTGATGATAAACTACAAGTTAATATATACCTAGGCGTAGAATAATACGTAAAACCTGATTGAAATTCGACGTCTGAATTCGATGAGTTCATGAGACTCGATACTGTTGATTCAACAGAGGTTTGATTAAGATAGGTTGTGTGAATGAATGAGTCTGTGGTCAGGCGCAAATCAATACAAAAAAGCTAGGAAATAAATAATAGCAGACTCAACGGTGTCACAAAGATTAGAACGCACCGCAAACATCGAAACATGCGAGTTAATTTAATTAGATATAGCTGGAGAACTAGAACAAGCCATGGCTTGTGCTTATTGGAACGGAGTCTCATTATACTACATTACCTATACTACTATAGATCTAGTGCGACACTGTACAGGCAGCGACAGGTTTATTACTTAGGGCCATTAGTAGGTCTTGGCCCATTTTACACTCTGTTTATAAGTCCATAGCTTATTTAGAAGAGAGGTGTTACAAAAATATGTACATAGGTACGTATAAGTCATTTATATAGTATGTATGCAGAATGCAGTGTGTAATAACAATTGATTTAAAAATGTAATAAAAAACCCAATAAAATATTTATAGGTAAATGTAATCAATCCATCAATACTGCTGATTTCATTAAAGAAACTAAATCGTTAGAATTAACAGTCAAATATTGAAACGTACCTATTTCAAACGCTGTGATTGAGTATTTGATGTACCTATGTTAATAATTGTTGTATGAAAAAATTACAAAAATTAGACTGAAGTATTGTAACCTTGGACAAATATTCCCTGTGGACAGGATTAGCATTAGCATTAGCACATAAGACAAATTCAACTTCATAAAACTTTGTGAAAGACACTTAGGTTTCGGTTTAGTTGTTAAAAAATTGGATTGAATCTTAAAAGGAAGAAGTGGAGATTCACTTTAATTTACATTTCATAGTTGTCTAATAGTATTCTTGGTACCATGAATAGATGATTTTTCAATCGTCAGGTAACCTAACTGAGGAATAATCTTTGTAGATTTCGTACAAAAAGTCAAATTTACTTCTCAGTTAAAGATTTTTGACGATTGAAAATCAATCGAAATTTGACGGTTGATTTTTTGTTGACTGTACCAGAGTGATAATAATTATAAGCAAATGCTTGTCAATAGGTAGACGATAACACATCAAAAGTACAACTGCCTCCATGCTCTAATCAGTTCACATTACCGATGTTTCGAATGTATACCAATTATATATTGTTGTTTGTTGCACTAGCGTACATGATTTACTGTTGTGTTTGTTAATTGCGAATATTTATTAAACGTTTTTCATGATCTTGTTTTTTATTTGTAGAATTAAAAAAAAATGTGCAATGTTCACGAGGCATTCTTTCAGTTGCAATACAACAATGTTCAGAATTCCTTGAAACTTCATTATTTATACCATATTATCAGTAATGAGTAGGTACTCATTTTTGAAATCGTTAATTGAATTGTTTTCGTAAATTTTAGATTTTATTTATCTAGAAAACTGTTTCCTTTCTCATTTCACCCTTTCAAACAGACTTTCCTTGTTCATCAACTTTTCTCTCGTCTTTAACTATGCCTCTCTAGATATATTCAATGTTTCTATTTTTGTAAGTTCGTTTTATTAAGTTACAAGTTGTTGTTAGCAAGTCTATCTTTGTATGTACCTATATGTTTAATTTTATTATTTTCATAATCTCTTTAAAAATGACTATATATGAACAAAACCAATTGTATCTCACGCACCATCGTTCTTTTATTTTAATTCATTAAAGTTGTAATTATTTGATATTATTAGCTATTTTTTAATACCTACCTATTGTCAATTGTTGAATTAGTAAGATATTGGTGTAATAGTGATTACGTAAACTTAAATTAAAACAACGAAGGTTGTTTGACAGCTGAAATCGTACGTCCTTTTTTACACAATCGCACCTCTGGTCTCAGAAGAAGCCCACAACAAACTCAGCCGGGTATTCTTTTTACTATCACCATTTCACAATATTAAACTTATCAGAGCTATCAAAGATGCTAGAACAACTCAAGCTTTCTCATCATTTGTTTGTAAAATCATTTAAATCGTGAATTTTGACTTAGTGAAATGTTTTGATAAGCCTAGTGGTTAGGACGTCCGCCTTCTAATCGGAGGTCGGAGGATCGATCCCGGGCACGCACCTCTAACTTTTCGGAGTTGTGTGCGTTAATAAAGTAATTAAATATCACTTGCTTTAACGGTGAAGGAAAACATCGCGAGAAAACTTGCATGCCTGGGAGTTCTCCGTAATGTTTGATTTAGATTTATTTATTTCCTTTCAAGTACATTAATTGATGGTGGGTGTTCTCAAAGGTGTGTGAAGTCTACCAATCCGCACATGGCCAGCGTGGTAGACTACGGCCAAAACTCTTCTCACTCTGAGAGGAGACCCGTGCTCTACAGTGAGCTGGTAATGGGTTGATCATGATGATGATGAGCAAATGTTTGATATATGTCCCGCAAATTGCTAATGCGCGTGGCCGCCATTTTAGTGACGTCAGCACTAGACTGAAGTTTCCAACTGATGGTATATTTTTATTTCGGCTGACGTCAAAATGATCTCATTTCAATGTTTAGACAAAGTTCCAGCGTAATAGCAATTTGCGGGACTTATATTGAATATTGAAATGAAGCAAAACATCTGTCGAATTTCAGCTCCCAAATCCTTGTACCTTTATATCCTTAATTCTATAATGATCTCAATTGCAGCCATCCGTTACGTGGCCACATCTGTTCAATGAGGGACTTCCTCCCTGATATCCTTTAGTGGAGGTATGACACAGTATGGTGCAGTTTAGGTAGGTTTCAGCCAACTTTTAGCTTGTTGCTACAGTCTATTTAGATATAGACTGATGCTGGTTCTACGGTCAGATGTGAGGTACTCTTAGTGGAGAGATGAAGTGTTCCGGCCTTGAAACTGTGATCATTTTTGGACTCATCCATTATGGTAGGTCAATTTTAAAATACTTGAATAATTTTTCCATTCATATCATTTTAGAAAAAGCTGTGATAGCCTAGTGGTTAGGACGTCCGCCATTTAATCGGAGATCGGGGGTTCGATCCCGGGCACGCACCTTTAACTTTTCGGAGTTATGTGCGTTCACTTGCTTTAACGGTGAAGGCGTGAAGGAGAACATGAGGAAACCTGCATGCCTGAGAGTTCTCCATAATGTTCTCAAAGGTGTGTGAAGTCTATTAATCCGCACATGGCCAACGCGGTAGACTATGGTCAAACCCTTCTCACTCTGAAAGGAAACCCGTGCCCTTTAGAAGTGTCATCACTGACTTTTAGTTTTTTTTATTTGATGACCCTTGACTGCCATCAAACATACATGAAACCTAAGTCGAAGTGGTGAGTGGAGTAGGGTGTGACAATCTGAGAGATAACGTATGGCAGTTACGTTACTTACGTAGGGTAGACCATACATATTACGTCCATTGTCGTACTGGAACATATGATAATCGCTAAATGACTTGTATTGCTTGGCGATACGTCTTAGTTGCACACTTGCACAAAGTTAATCGCTCAATTTTTTAGTTAATGGGGTGAGTTCTGCTTCTAAATTATCTTTGACATATTTTTTTGTTTGTTTAGATTTTTGTAGCTTTCTGTTCATAGCGAACTGCTTTGACCAATCGAAAACTGTCTTGGATTATCCTGTTTTCTTGAGTCTTGTTTTTTCACGAACTTTTTGAGACGAATTTCAAAAGTACTAGATACCTACTATACTTACCTAAATACTCACCCACGCTTGATGCTGGTGGGAGTGGTGGATGCGGCATATTCAGGCGCGCCTAGCCTCGATTAATAACTAGACACAACAATTTAGTACTCTATTCATATTTCATACCGATTAGAGTCAACGATCTCTATTATACGCGACAGATCGAGATGGTAATCGGGAAGTTCCGTACTACAATCGTATTTTATCGACATTTTGCACGATAAATCAAAAACTATTATGCCTAAAAATAAATAAAAATCTGTTTTAGAATGTACAAGTAAAGCTCTTTCATATGATACCCCCTTTAGTAAAGTAATCTTACTTTGAAAGTTGAAAATAGCAATATTTGTTCATAAACACATTTTAAATTTTTTCTTGTGATGTAACCATAAATTCATGGTTTTTAGATTTTCCCCCTCATGTCTGCTATGAGACCTACCTTCCTGCCAAATTTCATGATTCTAGGTCAACGGGACGGACAGTCAGACAAACAGACAACAAAGTGATCCTATGAGGGTTCCGTTTTTCCTTTTGAGGTACCTACGGAACTAAAAAAATGTTACCTGGATGTCTAGAAATCGGTAGTGTTTCAGGGTCTGCCATAGTTTGCTATGAATGCAACAGCGCCATCAACGCCGTGTGCGCTGACACCTTCCTGCCGGAAAGCCTGCGGCGGAACTGCTCGGACCACGACCGAGGAGTCACTCATACTCTTTGCAGGTAAACCTTTGCAACAGACAACCTCCTAACAAACTAGCATGCGCACTTTTGACGACCTCTCTGGCACAGTGAGAGGGTCCCGCGGGGTGATTACGTAAAACGTTGCAGTAGCGACAGCAACGCGACAGCAGTAGCAATGCGACAGTACATTTCCTGTCTCTCTTCTTCTTGTTCTTATTTTGCTTTGTGGCTATTGCTGTCTCTCTCTAGCCGCTGTTACGTATGACGTTTGACAGCAATGATCGCGAGATTTACACCTGTCGCAAGCCTGTCGCGATATACGTAATTCCCCCCGGTACCTACGGTCGTATTTTTCGTCATTTTGCACGATAAATCAAAAACTGTTACACATAAAAATAAACAAAAATCTGTTTTAGAATGTATAGCTAAATCCCTTTCATATGATACCCCACTTGGTATATTACTCTTACTTTGAAAGCTGAAAATACTAAGTAGGTAGGTACTTACTTAATCATTTGTTCATGACCACATTTTAATTTCGACATTTTACACGATAATTCAAAACTATGATGCATAAAAATAAATAAAAATATGCTTTAGAATGCACTGGTAAATACCTTTCATAATTATGATATCCAACTTGATATAGTTATCTTACTTCGAAAATTGAAAATACTAATTATTAGTTCATGACCACAATTTTTTTTGTGTGATGCAACCACAAATTCAGTTTTCGAATTTTTCCCCTTACGATGTGCTATAAGACCTACCTACCTGCCAAATTTCATGATTCTAGGTCAACAGGAAGGTTGACCTAGAATCGTGAAAGAATCATCTATAGGTTTCTTGACTGACATACAGACAGACAGACAACGAAGTGATCCTATAAGGGTTCCTTTTTTCCGAGTTCCCACGGAATTTAAAAATACCTAAATACACGCGGATAAAGTTGCGTCGCCCGTACCGGGTAAGTGCGGGGGCTGTGCGGGGGTTGTGCGGGTGAGCAAGGCTTTTCCTCCCCGATTGCCATTTCAAATTGTCGCGTACTTATACCTACTTATAAAAAAAATAGTTTTAATTTATTTTTGTTTCCAGAAAAATTATCCAGCAAGTGGACCATGAAATCAATGGTAAAACGCCAACCAGCAGGGTTATTAGAAGCTGTGGGTGGGATGAAACTAAATATAAGGTAAAAAAGCATTTGAATAACCTAAGTCTAACTCTTTATGACTTTTTAGGGTTCCGTACCTCAAAAGGAAAAACGGAATCCTTATAGGATCACTTTGTTGACTGTCTGTCTGTTTGTCAAGAAACCTACAGGGTACTTCCCGTTGACCAAGTATCATGAAATTTGGCAGGTAGGTAGGTCTTATAGCAGACATTCGGGGAAAAATCTGAAAACCGTGAATTTGTGGTTACATCACACAAAAAAAATTGTGGTCATGAACTAATAATTAGTATTTTCAATTTTCAAAGTAAGATAACTATATCAAGTGGGATATCATAATTATGAAAGGTATTTACCAGTGCATTCTAAAACAGATTTTTATTTATTTTTATGCATCATAGTTTTTGAATTATGGTGTAAAATGTCGAAAAAATACGACTGTAGTACGGAACTCTCGTTGCGCGAGCCTGACTCGCACTTGGCCCGGTTTTTGTTTTTTTTTTCAGAGGCTAGGTTTCTTTGTACTTTTTAGCATATGTATTTGTTTCCTACAACATACATAAGTACCCACTCTATCTATTTACTTAACACAAAAGTTTCATTTAAAATCGTTAAACTTATTATAAGGCAGGTACGCCGTTTTTGTTTTCTTTCAAATCTACGACATTTACCTAGTGCCTATGCATAAATTCCTATCTTAAAAATATCTCTAAAAGTTTAAATTTTCGCCTCACTGCGCTCCCAAAACACACTTTGTTTATCCTAATTCCTAATTAATGGCCAACTGTGCGAAGTCAGGGCGTGGTAGCACTTATACTAACTAAACAAAACTAAGTAGATTAAACTCCCGACAGAATTTCGGCCACGGCGGATAATCTCCATAAATGTGCAAACACAGGTGCACTCTCTATTCCCTCACTCTCATAGCCCGGTGGGACGGAAATCCGACACGACCGGAGAGAGATCAGGCGCAGGGCCGACAGCTTTACGTGCCAACACACACCACACAACAACTTTCTGACTTCGTACTAGTACTGAGAATTTCTTATCAGAAAAATTCAATGCCTTACCTACTAATTTTGGTCCGACTCAGGAATTGAACCCGGGAGCTCGTCATTGACTAACGAGGCAATTTTTGCATGTGTGAGTAAAGATACAAAACGAAATCATTTTTTTTCCAGGGCGCCTGTTACCATAGGGCCGGGTATGGTGGTCGCCAGGAAGTGTGCTCCTGTACTACAGACCTCTGCAACGGCGTTCACAGTCGTGCTTCTTCACGCTTCCTTCTAGCGGCGATCTTGTTGTTCGTCCTACAGAAGCATTTCAGAAACAAGCTACTTGAATGAGTACTCCGAAATTTCATAGAAAATTAGGTGAAAATGATTAAGAATGGGAAAATATAGTGCATAATTATTTATTGTTTAAAAGTTTATTTTTTTAATGTAAATACGACGCGCCCTGTCTGCACACGGGTAGCTTAGCTTATTACAATTTTCCTAGAGCATTTCCAATAGCCTGTCACTCAGGAATAATGCAGCTTTCTACTGGTGAAAGAATTTTCAAAATCGGTTCAGTAGTTCCAGACATTACAACTTTACCTCTTTATAATATTAGTATAGACCATCCGTTTTCCCCCGTTCCGTCTAGCCATTTTATTGGTACCTTCAAAAGAACTAGATAGGCACCTTCTAGGCAGGCGCCCTCCATCTTAGGCTGCATCATCGCATATTGTTTGGTATGGTTGCAGTCAAATCTAGTACATAGTACATACTCAACATAGGTAGTCTAGGTACATAGATAGTTAAAAAATATGCTTTTAGAATTGTTTTATGTATTGTTAAAGCTAATATAATAACTACGAATTTAAAATGTTGTTCTTATTGTAATGAATAAAAAACTTCTTACGAAATATACAAGAAACGAATCCAAATTAAAATAGCACATTGGAAAAGATCAAAATCGGTCCCATATCAAGTATGAAAAGTAAATATAAAATGACAAAACGTCAGAAAACAAAAGAACAAAATCATATGGTTGATTTCAATTATTGGCAAGTCACAATTTGTTCATTGCACATCGAGAAGCTGAAAATATCATGATTTCTTTCTTCATGTACAAATTAACTTAGAAAATAAGAAAGACAAAGTCGTGCTCCTAAAACATCTACAACGAACAATTGTAACATTACTTCTAAGCTTAATATAAATAGATTTAAAAAAAACTTGACGCTTCAAAATTTTTTCATGTGATAATAATTTATCATACACTTGCAATGCAGTGAAATAAAGGAAACAGTCTTGCAGGAGCAGCAGAAAGCGGATTATTCAGTGTAAGTAAAGACTAATGACTTTTACTTCGTTATTAATAATAATTTAAAACCCATAGAATCTTGCAAACATGAACATGTCGATGCTTGCAAAGTAGATCGTAAAATAATTAGAATTATTGTATTGTATAAATGATTGTATTAGGTTTACATATTTTGAGAAAACAGGCAATACATTGAAAATGATACGTGATGACATGCAGACACCACCTAGATTTTGGTCAAAATCACACGTGTAAGTAACGTCAATCCAAATTAATATTAAGAGAATTAGATTTGATTTCGGACTTTGTTACTTACTACTTTTATTTTGTTAATTTAAAAGATTAAGCGATTTATTTACAATAGTAAAATACTTAATTGATCGACGAAGCCTGATCCACCAACAAACAAACCTCGAGTTGTCAATTTCACAGCATCAAAAATATCTCAAATTATTTTTATCTCAGTTCATCAGTTTGCACAAAATATACTGTCAAAATTGTAATGCCTAGGGGTTCTGTCTTGGGAGCATCACAGGACAACAGAGAAAATAAATGTAATTGAAAATCTAGTAAAATATTAAAACTATTTACAACAGAAAACCGCAAGTCAAATGCAAGACTATGGCGGCGACACATCAAACAAATCGGGAGAGTTCCGAGATGGCGCAGAAGGAAGAGAGCGTAGCCAAGATGGCTTCCACTCCCAACACCAATACGGAAAAAAATATGGTAAGACGACAAACTGTAAGTGTAGAAATTGAAATAAATTCATATACGTACCTACTCGCTTGTTTGCTACATAATCAATATTTATTATTTAATCACAAAAATAAAAATAAAATATTAACGAATGTTCGTTGTTTTATTATCTTCAATTTCTACTACAGGTCATAATAGAGATATATCAGATCAAAATATAACGACGTACAGTAGAGTTGCAACTGGAATCTATGAAGCTACAGCAATCCAACATTACCAGAATCAAAACATCAGGTGACAGTTAAAAATAATAACAAAATTTATGTTCATTTTATAATAGTTTTAGATTTGAAAAGAAAATAATTTTGCAGATACAAACCGTCTTCGATTCCTACGTTTAGTTCTCCACCTAATTCACCATTAGTTGGACTGGTATTTGATTCATCTGCACCAAATTACAGCGGGTCTAATGTAATGGCTGAACGTCACAATGCTGATAGACGAAATTCTTGGTCTTTCTCTCATCAAGAACCTATCGGAACTGGAGCAAAGAAAAAGATTGTCAAGAGTCAGGACAAGCGAAATGCATACAGTGCTGATAATCGATACCAAGAAAAATATAAAGATACAAGTACTGAAACTGATCGGCCCAGACATAAAGATAGAAA
Organism: Maniola hyperantus; assembly: GCF_902806685.2. NCBI lineage: Eukaryota > Metazoa > Arthropoda > Insecta > Lepidoptera > Nymphalidae > Maniola > Maniola hyperantus. The sequence continues at coordinate 11,796,174 of NC_048554.1, forward strand.
CTTGAGATCTGAATCTACATCCAGTCTGGACTTTTTTACAGAAGGAGAAAGGATGGTGTCAGAACTGTGTAATATACCTGATCCAAATACTAGACATGACGCGAATAATCTAAAATGTAACCAAAAAGAATCACTGAATGAGGAAGATGAAACTGAAGCTTCAGGATCTTCAGATATTTTGCTGACGGCTTTAGACAAAATCATTATTCATGATCAGATTCCAAATCAAATCGTTCAGCTGGCAATAGAAGCTTGTACTGATGCTGAAAATATAGCCATTGCTCATCACAATAGACCTTGTTTTAAAAATATTCACTCAATCTGCGCAAAAACTAGATCCAACGTCCAAAAACCAGATAGCGCAGTAGCAAACTTGCACTCACAGGGAATACCGTGGGTAATAAAAAACTTCATATTTTCATTTGTGAGAATTTTAGATGGCTGGAAGGGAGTAAAGGAATTACTCAGCGAAAAACATGACACGTTTTCTAGAATCGAAAATAAATACTATAGTCAAAATATTAGAGAATGTTTTGTGCAATGGCAGGCTGTTACCAAAGAAATGCTCACGCATATTTATAAGACGTTTAAATGTCTAGATCATGGATTTACAATGGAACAAAAAAGCTTTACCCATAATTACTATGCCACCAACTCAGCAGCGCCTCGACACCAAAATCAGAACAAATTCCAATCAGCAAAAGCACATGTAAGTACTCCGAGGCCTATTAATGTTTCTCCACAACCATACAATGTAATACAACCACCGTGGGTACAGAACCAAACACCAACGATGGCACAAAATTATAGTGAGAGTCCATGGTCAGCTAGATCTAATGTGACGTATAAAAAAGTTCCAGTTATACCACCGTCTAATTCTCAGACTTTCTATCCCTTAAATGAGTACAGCGACATCGAGAACTATCAGAAATCTCACTACAAATGTGATCCATGCGTGATTCGCGAAGCAAAGCCTCGTCAATCTTGGACTATTACAAACGTACCTGATTTTAGAACTTTGGAAGGAGCCTGCCACGCTGATCAGAGGGATCTGTATACACAATTAAAACTTAAGATGGATGCTGAACTAGGGAAACCGCCCAGTCAAGCTTCTATGACAAACGTGCCGTGCGACTTACTCCAACGCCGGGATATGGAGCTTAAAGCTAAAATGATTCCTTTAAGTCATGTCGAGAAGACATTGATACCCAGTATGGCATCGACAGCTGATATACGAAGTTTTTACGTGCAAAAAAATAATAGTTGCGGAGATACTAAAGAAGAGGCGGATTTTTTTGCGGCGTGGGGTCAGATGGTCCAAAAAGAACCTAGTGATTTTTTGACTCATCATAGTCACAATATTCAAATACCATCGAATGTTGTGGCGATCTCTAATAATATTTCTGGCCCCGTGCAATTTCTTGAGCTTGAAAATGATGAGTTTCATGAAATGTCTAAAGTGTATATGAAGCCTGGCAGTTATAAGGTACCAATAAAGCCAGCGGAGTTAATAACATCAGTTATGCAAAATGCATCACAAGATGCTGTATACGAGAGTCACGGTGAAGACTCGTCTGCTGTAAAAGTTAAAGTTCCATTTTCTCAAGTGACTTTAGCGCCACAGCCGAAGTATAATATAGAATCATGGCCATGTTTGATGTCCAGACGAGCTGAAGAAATATTTATAAATGATCAGAACTCCTTAGCTAGACCTTCCGTGCCTGGTTTAGATAGACGAGGAGTTGAATCTTTGGAAATATTAACCTCTATGACTGATAAAGCTTGGGAAGCTGCTAAGCAATCTGCGCCGAAATTAATGGATTTCATTCATGAAGGATCCAAGTCAGATACTGCGAGGCTCTACGACGCATTGACGCGATTGACTGCGAATGAAGATTTTTCAGATCCTTCAAAATATTCAAAATTAACTTTGGAACATAGCGATGCTTGGTCAGCAATCCTACAGTCAAGTCACTTTATGTCAAAACCAGCACCTTCAGAGTGGGATCAGACATCAACTAACAAAGATTACACGCCAAACAAAAGTCAAGACACTGTTGTTTTTACAGACAATACAGTAAAAAACCAATCTGATGAACAGCACAGATCAACTGAAACCGACGATCAAGTTGACATCGATGTTAGTAAAAACCAAGAAATAAAACAAATCATACGCTGTCCTAATTTTGATCAGACCGGAAATTATATTAAAAATGAAAATCAAAAGAAAGCTAGCGGAAAACCCAAAGTAGCCGTTTCTGGTACTTGGTATCATCCTAAAAAAAAGAAACCTTTATCAAGCACCATTGTAAAAAAGTTCGAGTCTGTAATTTTTCATTTATCCCAATTAAATGAAGCGACTTTTATCGAACAAGATATGGATATTAAAGTGGTATGCTAACTAAGTATATTTACATTATACTATAAACATTATTTATTATAAACTTTTTAAAAATGACAATTCTATAACTTAATTAAAAATTTGCAGGCACCAAGATTTTATGAAGTTGTAAAGTATCCAATGTGTCTTAACGATATTTCAACCAAGCTGAAGCATTCTTCTTATACTGAATATGATCAAGTTGTTCAAGATTTTCGGCGAATTTTCAATAATGTCAGACTCTATCTCAAGGTAAATAAAAATAATAGAATTTATGCTCTCAGTTTACCATAACAATTAAGAAAATGTTTATTTGTAGACCTATCCAGATTCTATTATGAAGAAGAGTGTTAATAAAGTATCAACTGAATTCGAAAGGATTTTAAGTGAAGAATTTCAAAATAAAAGTGATTCCAAAAGTAAACAATTCGAACAAAGTAAAAAATCTGAGAAAGAAAGTGAGCCACACAAAACGGAAGCACACAAGGATGAAATCAAAAACGATTCAAATTCATGTGAAGATGGGAAATAGATACATATATCTGTTACAATAAAGACAGTCCCTCTTCGTGTTAGATAAATTCTAGTTCATAATTTAAAACCATTTAATTTTTTAACGCTTATTATTTTGTATTTCGTTATTTAATATTTTCACATTTATTTTCAATAATATTTTGAAAACAATAAGGTAAAACCTTAAAATCTCTTCCTGTAAAAATGTTCTCATTACTTGATCGATAGATTTACTGAATGATATCTAGTCAAACGTTTTTTTTAGCAAATGTCAGTGATGTTATCGGAACTAATAATAAGATAATCAATTTAATATGTAAGTGCTTGCCAATTTTTGATCGGACTTTACGTGCTCCTAGAAAGGAGATAATCTTTAATTTCTCTTAATAATTCTTATTCTCTTCTTCTATTCTTATTTTCTTTCTGATTAGTTAGTAGTTTGTCATAATTATTGTTGGATTTATTTCATTAGACGCTAATGGTCCGTGTTGAATTCGTATTAATGAAACAAATAATTCAGGTTCATAGCTGCAGAATTTTCTTTGCCACGATATCAAACCATGGGTCCAAACATCTCTGTCATCTCCATAATACCATCTTCTTAAAGTTAGATGTTAGTTCTTTTTATAGTTCAATCTGTGATGTATTATTAGGTAAAAGTTAATAATCTGAATCGTCATTCACGCTTAGTTTTACTAGTATTTTGTAAATAGGTATAGTAAAAGAGACAATTTGAATATAAAGTTCGACGTGATGTTGCAATAATAATAATTATTACGTTATACTCCAATTGGTTTGAAAATTTCGAATTTACTCTCCAGAAAAGTCATTACCTTGTTAGGGTTCCGTAGCCAAATGGCAAAAAACGGAACCCTTATAGATTCGTCATGTCTGTCTGTCTGTCCGTCCGTATGTCATAGCCACTTTTTTCCGAAACTATAAGAACTATACTGTTGAAACTTGGTAATAAGTAGATGTATTCTGTGAACCGCATTAAGATTTTCACACAAAAATAGAAAAAAAAAACAATAAATTTTGGGGGTCCCCATGGTCCCCATACTTAGAACTGAAACTCAATTTTTTTTTGCATCAAACCTCTAGGTCTTCAAAAATGATAACTATTGAGCTTTCTAATATCATTTTTTTTATTAGTTTGCGCGAGAGACACTTCCAAAGTGGTAAAATGTGTGTCCTTCCCCCTGTAACTTCTAAAATAAGAGAATGATAAAACTAAAAAAATATATGATGTACATTACCATGCAAACTTCCACCGAAAATTGGTTTGAACGAGATCTAGTAAGTAGTTTTTGATTTATCGTGCAAAATGTCGATAAAATACGATTGTAGTACGGAACCCTCAGTGCGCGAGTCCGACTCGCACTTGGCCGGTTTTTTCTATATTGTTATAATAAACAACAGGTAACTTATCTTGTTGTGACACTAGAGTAACAATCTCATTGGCAAACCAAACTAACTACAATACTTTGTATAAGTGTGTAATGTTGCTTTTTTAATCTAATTTGTTCGTGTTCACTTTCTCATTGTATCGATTATTTTTTATGAGTTTTTGATTATATTTTACCTGCCATAGGCCTTAAGTGAATTCCTAACTTTCATTCGATTACGATTCGGCAAAAATGTTGGAAAATGATTGGCTTTTAAATTTAAAAATTTAATTTGACGACGTTTAAGTTAATTTTAAGTATTCGTTAAGTTGTGATGTTATTATTTAACTTATTTATCTAAAATTATGGCAATGAACTCCTATGATAATACAAGAGTTGTTTCGTATTATGAGTTTTATTTTCATAGAAGACCTATTGTCGTAGATTATAATATATATTGCAACTAGATGAAAGGTTTTTAAAATCCCGTGGGAACTGTTCAACTTTCCGGGATAAAAAGTAGCCTATGTCCTTCCCCGGTATATAAGCTAACGCTGTACCAAATTTCATCAAAATCGGTTGAACGGTTGGGCCGTGAAAAGGTAGCAGACTGACAGACAGACAGACACATTTTCGCATTAATAATATTGAGTATGGATGGATTACAACGGGTGTAATTGCTTTTACATTTACGTAGGATCCAAAGCATTTCCAAGTTTCCAAGATTCGTTTTTAGGGTTCCATACCTCAAAAGGAAAAACGGAACCCTTATACGATCACTTTTCTGTCTGTCTGTTAAGAAACCTACATGGATCATTCATCTAAGGTACTTTCCGTTGACCTAGAGTCATGAAATTTGGCAGGTAGGTAGGTCTTATAGCAGACATTAGAGGAAAAAGCTGAAAACCGCGAATTTGTGGTTACATCACACAAAAAAAATTAAATTGTGGTCATGAACTAAAAATTAGTATTTGCAATTTTCGAAGTAAGATAAATATATCAAGTGGTCTTATAAATAAAGCAAATAGGGCAATTTCGATTTATATATAATCGTAGGAAGATATCGAATTAGTTGAGCTCAGAGCATGCTCAGAGATATCCACAATCATTAATTATTTGTTTGACAATGTATCCATGGCAACGTCTTGATGGCACAGCTTGTCAGGATCATGACCAGTATCAGATCACATACCATAATATGAAAGGGTTTCATGGTTTCAAGGTTTCACCTGTGCATTTATTTTATGCATCACAGTTTTTGAATTATCGTGCAAAATGTCGAAAAAATACGACTGTAGTACGGAACTCTCGTTGCGCGAGCCTGACTCGCACTTGGCCGGTTATTTAGGGCTCCGTACCCTAAGGGTGCCCACGGGACCCTATTACTAAGCCTCCGCTGTCCGTCCGTCTATCTGTCAGCGGGCTGTAATTGAAATTTTCACAGAATGTGTATTTCTATTGCCGCTACAACAAATAATAAAAATTTCAAAATGACTGCCATAAAATTAAAAAAATTAAAAAGTACATTATTTTGTACCTTGATACAGAACCCTTCGTATGTGAGCCCGACTCGCACTTGACCAGGTTTTTATAGTTATAATATTTATAGCTATACTTAAGTAGATAGGGGATAAAACACTTCACTGATAAAATAGTTTATACATAGAATCTTCACACTATCAATGAAGTGCTGAAAATAGTTTATGCATGAGTCAGGAGTCAGGGTCGATATGGGGTCGATGATCACAGAGGTTACCTAAACGGACGAAACGGACTACAGCTAATATTTGACAGATGTCGATTCAGGATCAAAACCCAAAACCGAGAAGGTTTCCTCCATAGAATAAAGTAATATAAACTGAAAGTTTCCTCACTGTAGTTCATTCTGGCACTGCTCCCTCACTCCGATTGAGTGGACAGACATCCTTAACTGTCGGCCATAAACATTAAACTTGAATTTATTTGGCATTGTCATATCCACGTATCGGTATTTCATCAGCATTGGAAATCAGCAATTTATCATAACACTTGTATTGGGGATCATAAAACGGTTCAATAAACTTGCTCATTACGGAAATAACTGCTGTAAAACTGTAAAATGAAATGTTGTTGGGCATTGTACATGTAGGCTTATCAGCTGTTGTCGGTTCTTAATTAATAATACGTTTATTTGAGGTGCGATTCAAGGGGTCATTATTGATATAATATGAATCAATATGTACCCTCTTTATCAGTACCCCTATTATAAATGCGAAAGTGTGTTTGTTTGTTAGTTTGTTTTGGTTTGTTGGTTTGTCCTTCAATCACGTCGCAATAGTGCAACGGATTGACGTGATTTTTTGCATGGGTAAAGATAATGACCTGGAGAGTGACATGGGCTACTTTTTATCCCGGAAAATCAAAGAGTTCCCACGGGAACGAAGTCGCGGGCATCAGCTAGTAGGTACTTAATAATAATTAGAGCCCGTCAACCAGAAGTCGAAACCCTATTGCTTTCTAGAACCCAATCTTGTATATCTTTTTTGACATTCGACTTTTTATCGAAATAAAATTACTTAATTAACAATTAATAAATTCACTCAATTCAGGGCGTTCAAATGATTTTACTGAAACTTTTTTCAAAGAATAAACATAACTTTGTGTTATAAAATTGCCTTTTAATCTCCACCGTCCCTCGGACATAGCCGAAGACTTCAACCAATCACAAACCTATGATTTCGACTCAGAATACAGATTGTTCTGTTTCTGAAAGCATGTTTGTGATTGGTTGGTGACTCAAAATGGTTAACGCCAACGGATAGGTATGTTATGCTATCATTTGATTACGTAACCAAGAGAGCCGGATACCTGCTAACTTATTTCCGTAGATAGAGTCTTGAATTCAATTTTTTCTGCTATAACTTTAAAGTCTCGCAAATTGCTATTGCGCTGGAACCATGTCTCATTCACATCGAAATGACGTCATTTTGACGTCAGCCGAAATAAAAATATACCATCAGCTCGAAACTTCAGTTTAGTGCTGACGTCATTAAAATGGCGGCCACGCACATTAGCAATTTGCGGGACTTACATCCTCGAAACTCTTGTCTAAAACCGGCATCAATCATTATTACAATCTCAATTGTTCTGATTGGCTGAATTTGTGCGATTCTTGTTGCAACAATGCATTGTGGCCAATAGTGAGCGAGCATTAACCAATCAGAGATGATTGCGATCGTGACATTGTAGCTGTCAAACAACCGCGGTAGGGCCACAGATTACATTATTATCTGACCCTGTGACAACATACCTAGCTCGGCCCTGTCCGTAATTAGGCAATTGTTGGTAAATAATACATCCTTAGATATCTCAGATAATTCTCAATGTCCCCAAATATTTGTTTCTATGTTTAATTATCGTTTATTATTATCAAAACGGATATAAAGTATCCATGTTTAATTTTCCATAGACTAGCTCTAAACAGACATTGCACTTATTATTTAAGAGAAGTAACTTTTCTATACAAAACATATAGTGCTCGAGATGGCAATCGGGGTGGGGATGCCCCGCACACCCGCACAGTCCCCGCGCTAACCCCGTGCGGGATAGCGCGGGTGACGTGCGGGAGTGCGGGGCGTCCTCCCGCCTCATACCCCGATTGCCATCTTGACCTGTCGCGTACAATAGTTTGGTTCCTATTTGAATACTAGCTGATACCCGCGACTTTATCCTCGTAGTCGATTTAGTTTGTGCGTGAAGGAAGGATAAACTAACAAACTTGTTTTATAATATTAGTAGATATAGATATAGAAGTAAAATGAAATGCGCCTTCTAAATGTTCCCAAATCTAACTCAAATTATGCGCGAAATTCTATAATTCCACGCTTGGTACGTACTTATAACAATCAGTTCGCTGAGTTTGACTTATTTTACCTATCAAACAATAAATTTAAAAAGGAATTAAGAAACTATCATCGTAAAACAAAAAAAAAAAAAGTAGCTAACATCTAAATATGCATGCAATCATACACTCCCATTTACACACACACACACATGCACACACGCTCACACATTCTCATAAGCACACACTCACACACGCATACACACACACATACAATCATACACACACTGTCGTAATTTTATTTTATTATTGTATATACCTACATTTATTCTAACTCTATTCTGTTAAAATAGTTTAATTATAATTTTAAGTAATCTCTTTTGGCCTTCTGTTATACCTAGATTTAAATTTAAATAATAATTATGTATTTACGCTGTTGATTACTTTCAAATAAACAAAAAAAAAAAAAAAAAAAAAAAAAAAGTATAGATGTAGGTAGGTACCTATCAACTGTGTTGATAGTGTGGTATTTATTTGGTCGATGTTTTAAAACTCAAATTAAGTATAATAATTCAGCGCTCCTTTTTCTAGAGTAAAAAAACAATTAATTATATAAGTCGGAAAGTTTCGTTCAAAATAAATTTTGTAAGACAGGTTTTGGAAAATAAAAATAAAAGTCAGTAAACATCTTGTTGCATCTGCTCTGTTGGTATACTTACCTACTACCAGTGGCGTGCACAGGGTTTGAAGCCAGGGTAGGCATTAGTTAGGTTGGAACCTGTTTAATGGCAGGTCATAATGAAAACTATACATTGAGCTATTACAACAGGGGTAAGCAGTGCATTTATGCCTCTTTGACCTGCACGCCACTGCCTACTACCTACTTACTTACTTTATACTTTTACTCGAAATACGAGAGCAACAGTCGTACTTGTATCGTATGGTGTGCGATTACCACAGAATTGTAAATAAGGTAATAGATACAGTAGGTATACATACATGCTGTTCGTTTAAAAGTCTATTACGAAACAAAAATGTGAGATATATTAGACACTGTAATGTTCTGAAAAACTACGTTATACTACAATTAGCATAGTTTGTCGGCAAGGTGAATAACAAAACAATTTCATGACTTTCTTGTAAATTTAAACTATCCACATATTTAGATCGAAGAAATTTCTTAGATTAAATACTTACTTACTCAAAAAGCACCATAGATAAAGTTATTGTTTTTATAATTTTCGAACATAAATCTTGCAAAAGTCGCAAAACTTTTCTTAATATTAGACATTAATTCAACCTAAAATCAATTTTTAGCTACTCCCGCATTGCATACAGTAATAATAACGCCGACTATCCTACCTGTAGCTACCAAAGCAATGTAAATTAAACTGTAAGGCTGTAATGCTATGCAAATACGTACGTACGTCTGTTACAAATTACAATACCGTGCAGCACTGATGCTTCATTAACACACTAATAAATATAACGTTAGTAAATTTAATATGGACTCTACTGTGGTCTGAAATAATAGATTATTTATTTATTTATAATTATTTATTAATAATCAGTCACCTGTTTTGCGAAAATCTTAACGCTCCATAAGCTCCATAACCATAACCAGCTCTATACCTTTTCTCGATTCTGTGGGTTACTGATATCGCTGACATATTATTGTATTGAAGGTCAAAGAAACTTAAAAATGACTACCTGTTCGTAACTGCCTATATAACTTTCAAAAAGATTCCATAATTTTCTCCACATTTTCTCTTTCACATAGCTGTTATAACTTACTAGATGATGCCCGCGACTTCGTCCGCATGGATTTAGGTTTTTAAAAATCTCGTGGCAACTTTGATTTTCCGGGATAAAAAGTAGCCCCGGGATGCAAGCCAAATCTGCCAAATTTCGTCAAAATCGGTTGAACAGATGGGCCGTGAAAGGCTAGCATACAGACAGACAGACAAACAGATACACTGTCGCATTTATAATATTAGTATTGATTTAGATATGATATGGATGTAGTCTACATAATATATCTTTAACAAACCTGCTCTAGAGCGTTGGTTAGTCCAACCCTGGATGTACGACCAAGTAGGTAGCAACTGAGGTCAAATGAGGTGGACCTGAAGGTCTTAACAGAGCTGTGGAGTGTGGGCCTACGAGGAGCGTGACGCCACTGGACTATTTTTATCCAAGGGATCAACGCTCCAGTAATCGAGTGCGAACCACCTTCTGTTATTATCCCTACTGGATACTAGAACAGTTTTAACAGTATTTTCTTTGCTGTGCTAGTAAACGTAGATATTTACATATCCTAACCATAAAACTACATGAAAAAATTAAAACTCTCATCATATTTTTGTAGCGTCTGTTTAAAACTACTCTTTAGAACTAAATCTATGGACTTGTCGGTGAATCTGACGAATCACTTTAAGCCCTTATCACTTGTCAAAATAATAGATATTTATCCGATTTTTGATCCTATCAAGCTTATTTTGGAAAGCGATTATTATTTGTGATAAGTTTTATAACACGGTAAGTATTGTATAAATGGTCTTGATCTATTTTATGATCTTGGAAGTTTTTTTAACAGTTGCTAAACGATTGTAGGAGTAGCCCGTTGCTTTGACTCTGTTGTCCAGGGGGGCGGGAAAAAAATAATAAGGTAAAATATTTAAGTACATATATTAAATTACTATTTTAAATAAATAATTAGGACCTACTATAATAAATGTGAAAGCGTGGTTAGGACGTCCGCTCTCTAATCGGAGGTCGGGGGTTCGATCCCGGGCACGCACCTCTAACTTTTCTGAGTTATGTGCGTTTTAAATAATTAAATATCACTTGTTTTAACGGTTATGGAGGAAATCTGCATGCCTGAGAGTTCACCATAATGTTCTCAAAGGTGTGTGAAGCCTGCCAATCCGCACATGGCCAGCGTGGTAGACTATGGCCAAAACCATTCTCATTCTGACGTCTGAGAGGAGACCCGTGCTCTGTAGTGAACCGGCCATGGGTTGATCATGATGATGACCTACTATAAAATTCAGTTAATATTACAACCTTTCTCTGAAATCGTTTATTACTCTGTGCATGCAGTGCAAGTCAATAGAGGCTATTTACCTACACAACTGCCCAATTTTTTTTTTATTTTATTCAGATACAAGTTAGCCCTTGACTGCAATCTCACTTGGTGGTAAGTGATGATGCAGTCTAAGATGGAAGCGGGCTAACCTGGAAGGGGTATGGCAGTTTTTATTAAACCCATGCCCCTTTGGTTTCTACAAGGCATCGTACCGGAACGCTAAATCGCTTGGCGGCACGGCTTTGCCGGTAGGGTGGTAACCAGCCACGGCGGAAGCCTCCAACTATACCAGACCAGACATTTAGAAATTAAAAAAATCCAAACCCATGCCAGGAATCGAACCCGGGACCTCCCACTAATAAGACCACAGTGCTTACCACTGCGCCAGGGAGATCGTCAAAAGAAGGACCGTAATTTTTTCAGGGTTCATGTATGGTATAATACATAATTTATGTGAGTTTCTTTATTCCTAGGTAAGGCTATCTTTATATCTCTCGTTTTAATCGGTTAAAGTTAAACGTATGGGTCGTGAAAAGCTAGCATAATATTATTTGAAGCTAATAACATAGATGTCGATTTTCATATGTCTCTAACTTCAAAAACATAGGACTTTCATAGAACCTTCCCGAAACCAAACCTACAAAGAACCTATCTTCCAAATTTCTAGTTTGTAGGCCTTATAGTTCATGAGATTTCGTGATTAGTCAGTCAGTCAGTCAGTCAGTGAGTGAGTGAGTGAGTGGTATTTCGCTTCTATACATTTTGATTATTATTAGTATGGATTGTTTTTGACCGAGGGTAATAACCTAATGATTCACATATGAAATGACGAATTAATATTTTAGGTCCTGAATTATAAGGAAATAAGACTATAGTTTATTAACCCAAACTGTATGTTTTTCTTTGATAAAGGAACTAAATTTAGGGATTTACAAGTAAGCCTAACAGTAAACAGGAAAACCTTTGACATAGATAGAAAGTAAGCCTAAAATAATAGTTAATGACCTCCTTGGGTTACTCCATTATGGTGTGTATATAATATATATAATGTGCTTTGCAGTTCATCTAATTATTCTAAACAATTTGGTTGTTTTTAGTGTAAATTACATTTATTGTTTTGATTTATTTTTAATTCACAAGGTACATTTAGTTAGTAATACATTATAATAATTGACATAAAGCGTGCTTTAAGCTATCAAAAGCTTCGTTTAGTTCTAAACTGTAAGGTTGGTATATAAAGTAGTAACGCTTAGATTTTAATGGATATTTTGTTTAGTTTTTATTCTATTCTGTAGCTCATGAATTATGTACTTAGCTTAATTATTTTGTTATTTACAAGTAAATATCGGGTAACTAACGTATAGCTGTAACTTGTAAAACATTGCAAAATTGTTTTTTGGTGTTACAGTCGTTGTCTACGTATTGTTTGAATGCAAAGTGATGTTTAATTTCGATAGGCTTTCAATTATTGTCAAACAAAATTAGTTAGAGTTAGTGTCAACATATCGCGCCGGCCTTCAGAAACCTTTGAGAACAGTAAGCAGAACTTTCCGGCATGCAGATTTCCTTACGATTTATTCCTTCACCAAACCCTCCGAATAGAAAGAGCCAAAGTCTTGTTTTGACATTTGGTACTGATTATTACACCCATTTTATGACATTCACAGATGCTGTGTCATATTCTGGCATTAGCGGTATTTGTGGTGTCAGTCTCCAGCCACGGCCGCGTCTTGGAGCCTCCCTCAAGAGCCTCCATGTGGCGTAAAGGCTTCCCCACCAAACCCAACTATGACGACCATGGCCTTAACTGCGGTGGTTTTGGACACCAGTTTTCCGTCAATAGTGGAAAGTAAGTACTTAAGTAGTTATTTTTAATGGCATCTTCATTTGGAATTACTGTACCCTCAGCTGACCTGGATAATTCAGCACAAGCACAAAACCTAGTGCAATTTAATCCAACTAAAACACAGGTTTGCGCGTTTTCCGCCAAGAAGTCCCCGTTCACATTACCTCTTCTCTTTCAGAGCACTCCCCTCACACCTTCCAACAGCATTGGGATCCTTGGAGTCCACATTTCGAGCGAGGTTCAATTCCGCGATCATTTGGAAAGCAAGGCCAAATTAGCCTCCAAAAAGCTTGGGGTGCTCAACAGAGCAAAGCGGTACTTGGCGCCCGAGCATAGGCTCCTACTCTATAAGGCGCAAGTCCGCCCTCACATGGAGTACTGCTCCCACCTTTGGGCTGGAGCACCCCAGTACCAACTCCTTCCATTTGATCGGATCCAAAGGCGGGCTGTTCGACTTGTGGACGATCCCAAACTAACCGGCTCGTTAGAAAGCCTGGAGCACCGCAGAGACGTTAGCTCCCTATGCGTGTTCTATCGCCTGTATAATGGGGAGTGCTCAGAGGAGCTTTTTGACCTCATTCCACCCTCTTTTTTCTACAACCGCACCGCGCGCCACCGTAAGGAATTTCACCCTCACCATCTGGGTGTCTGGTGCACTTCGACCGTCCGCTGCGCCAGATCCTTCTTTCCACGCACATGCAAACTGTGGAACCAACTCCCATCGGCGGTGTTCCCACTAGATTATAACATGGGGTTATTCAAGGGGCGGACCAACAAATTCCTAAAAGGCCGGCAACGCATCGGCGGCTCCTCTGGTGCTGCAAATGTTCATGGGCGGCGGTAATCACTTAACATCAGGTGACCCGCCTGCTCGTTTGCTCGCTATATCTATTAAAAAAAAAAAAAAAATGTTTCGAAGCATCCAAGAGGTTTTGTTCCTTTGTTGTTGATTACATTCTTTTAACTTGTTAGCATGTTGTTTTAAAATGTACCTAGATGATGCCCGTGATTTTATTCGCGTGGATTTGATTTTTTGACTGGGCCCGTTGGGTTTCCCGAAATAAAAAGTAGCCTATGCCACTCTCCAGGTCTTTATCTATATCGGTGAATCACGTTGTCCCATTGCTCTGTTGTGGCGTGATTAATCAACTAACCAACAAACAAATACTTTCGCATTTATAATTTAGGGACTCTTCATTTTAATAAAACTACTTGACTGTAGTAATAATCATTTATTTTGAACTAAATTTTTTCATTGTTGCCCAAATCAGGTGTGGTCTCTGCGGTGATCCCTTTGATGAACCTGAGCCAAGGCGTCACGAACTTGGAGGCGAATATGGCTCAGGCCTCATCGTTGCCACCTACTACTCTGGGCAAGTCTTCACTGCTGAAGTAGAGATTACCGTCCATCACAGAGGGTACTGGTACTTCAAAATTTGTCCAGACCCTCACTCCAAAGACCAGGCATGCTTCGACAAATTCCCTGTAAGATTAGAAAGGGGTGGATATAACTTCTTCCCTCCAACAGCAGGGCTATATAAAGTTAACTATAGAATCCCTCAAGGACTGGTTTGCGAGCACTGTGTTCTTCAATGGAGATACGTAGCTGGTAATAACTGGGGTTACTGCGGTGATGGAAGAGGAGATCTCGGATGTGGGAATCAAGAAACCTTTGGCGCTTGTTCTGACATAACCATCAAAGCTCCAGCGCACCCAATTCCTGAAGGAGGACCGGCACCTATCGAGGCTAGTTAAGCTTAAATTATGAAAATCGGAGACGTCTTTACCGTGCCAGTATTTTTGAACTCCTTCAGGCATGTCTTAATAGTCAATCTAGCCATTATGTTCTACTTTGTCTGTTCCAGAACCCTGAGCTTAACTTTTTAAAATAAAATATTTTATAAGTCCCGCAAATTGCTATTGCGCTAGAACCATGTCTCATGAACATCGATATGACGTAATTTTGACGTCAGCCGAAATAAAAATATACCATCGGCTCGAAACTTTAGCCTAGTGCTGACGTCACTAAAATGGCGGCCACGAGCATTAGCAATTTGCGGGACTTATACACATAACATTTTAATTTAATTTAAAACAACTTTATTGTTAATAGATTTACAGAGAATACAGGATACACTTAAAAAACAAAGGGCACATTATTATGCCCTTAGCATGAAAGTTATCCACAGAATGTCGTGATTGGCTAAATTTATGATTTTTTGGTTTATTCAGCCAATAAGAGATGCTTGCAATCACATCACACTGTACTTAACTGTCAAATTGCGGTGGTATTACCCAGCACAAGGTTTTTCAAACACTCAATACTTAGTGTCTTTGAAATCTAGAGATGTTGAGATTATGAAAAGGAAAGCAATAGGTTTATACCATCGATGGTTTATACCCATTGAAGTAGAAGTACAGCACGCCGCATAAAGTAATGTACATCGACATTTAGAAGGAGATTGCAGATTTGTAGAGCGTGGTCCCTGTCATTGAGACCGACAAAACGTCATATAGGTATGAGTGACAGAGACAACGCTCTACAAAGATAAAATGTCATTCTAAAGGCCGATGTACATTACTTTCGGCCGCGTAAAGTAGATACAGGTTTGTACTTTCTAAGTCGCCTGTCAATATAGTTTACAAGATTGTTTACATCAGAATTAGTGACAGTTTTACTTCAGTTTTACGTTAAAATGTTACAACCAACCCAAGAGTCACAATTATTCAAATATTTAAACAATATGCCTGATAGAGTCGTCCACAAGTCCACCGCGGTGATCTTTGATGTTAATTTATTTCGTTACGGTGTGCAATAAAAAGTTTTTTATGAAATTTTGTCTTTGATTGCCGCATATAATCCGTTTATAGATCCATAGATCGCAATCGGAACATAGATAGATCAAGATAAATTTCTTTTCATTGCGATAGATAGGTATAAGCTAATCGTACACTACGTGACGAATCGTGAGAAACGAGCCGCACAAAACGCATTTTTCAGTTCTCTGACCTAATTTTGGCCATGACAGTTCAAATTAACGAAACACACAGCCAGATATATTGCACAAGTGTGTGCGCAAACACAAGTGCACTCTTTATTCCCTCACTCTCGTAGTCCGGTGGGACGACAATCCGACACGACCGGAGAAAGATCAAGGCGCAGGACCAATGGCTTTACAGTACGCAGCCGAAAGTAATATACATCGACATTTAGAAGGAGATAGCAGATTTGTAGAGCGTTGTCTCCATCGTTGAGACCGACAAAGCGTCATATAGGTATGAGTGACAGAGACAGCGCTCTACAAAGCCGAAATGTCATTCTAAAGGCCAATGTACATTAGGTACTTTCTGCCGCGTGCACGGGGATGTACCTATAACACCGCACGGACATGTAGCAATGTCCGTGGCAATCGGGGTATGAGGCGGGGGTACGCCCCGCACACCCGCATGTCACCCGCGCTCGCCCGCACTGGACTAGCGCAGGGGCTATGCTTATGTGTGTGGCGTTCCCTCCCAGATTGCTATCTCGACCTGTCGCGTTCTATAGGTAATATTAAGTTTATCTTTTTTTATTTTATTTTCTTTATTGGGTTGACCAACAGCTTAGTCATTCACAAAAACAGTCACAAAAACAATTTTAACTATTTAAAATACATTCACAAAATGACAAGCTTATTATAGGCAAACATAGCATGCATACAAATTATCATACATTTCCTAAAGCTAATTAACAAAATTAAATTAAATTACATATTAAATACAGATTAATGATTATTATTTACATACAAATATTTGCAAGAAGATTCAAAACACAATTCCATAATTAGTATTTATTTATTTGAATTATCAATATTATTATTATCATAATAATATTGTGGGACGAGCGGCCGCGGCCGGTGCGATGCTTACTGTAATGTGTAATCAGCTTTATTTATCTGATTTATGATTCGATGATCGTAGATTTTAACTATTTAAGTACTTATTTAACAATTTCCTTACATTTGATATATTGATAGATTAGATCAAGTGTGCCAAAACGCCAAAACATTCTGTCTGTTTAAATCGACTATGATAAATCTTTTCCATTATGCGAAATCTTTCACACATAATACTTACCTATTTGTCAAGTGCAAGGAGGAGGTTTCCAGGCAACGTTCGAGAAACATTTCATAGATGATATAGATTTCAAACCTCAGAATAATTTACACTTAGAACGTGTACTGTCACATTTCATCGAGTTTGTTTGGTCAATATTCAAATAGGAATCTAACTCCGTTTGTTTGAGAGTGCTCCGAATACACTCCTTTTAAAGTTTGTGCGTAGGAGAACTAGAGTTATCGACATAGCTCAACGGGTTGCGAAGCTGAAGTGGCAATGGACAGGGCACATAGTTCGTAAAACCGATAGACGTTGGGGTCCCAAGGTGCTGGAATGGCGACCTCGCACCGGAAGACGCAGTGTTGGAAGACCCCCCACTAGGTGGACGGACGACATCAGACGAGTCGCAGGGAGCCGCTGGATTCAGGCGGCGCAAGACCGTGGCGTGTGGAAGTCCCTACAAGAGACCTATGTCCAGCATGGACGTCTATTGGTTGATGATGATGATGATGATGAAAGTTTGTGCAAACGGATGGACGGCCCTGATGGTAATTCCATATCGTTCAACTGGAGTGGATTTTCGTAATCATTGCCAAGAATTTGATAATACTTATAAGGAATATTTGCTTATCTATCTGTACAAATATACATATTTATTGCTCTGAGTCACTTAATAAAGGCTATATAAGGTATTTGACGACCTCCCTGGCGCAGTGGTGAGCGCTGTGGTCTTAATAGTGGGAGGTCCCGGGTTCGATTCCTGGCAGGGGTTTGGAATTTTATAATTTCTAAATTTCTGGTCTGGTCTGGTGGGAGGCTTCGGCCGTGGCTAGTTACCACCCTACCGGCAAAGCCGTGCCGCCAAGCGATTTAGAGTTCCGGTACGATGCCGTGTAGAAACCAAAGGGGTATGGGTTTAATAAAAACTGCCATACCCCTTCCAGTTTCTTGACGATTGCGATAGCCATGAAATGGTTATTCTTACACAATTGGGGGGCTGGTTAGTCCGCTATCATCTTAGACTGCATCATCACTTACCACCAGGTGAGATTGCAGTCAAGGGCTAACTTGTATCTGAATAAAAATAAAATAAAAAACAAAAAATAAAGGTATTAGCAACTCCATCCGTGTCGATTTAGGTTTTAAAAGTCCCATGGGAACTCTTTTGATTTTCCGGAATAAAAACAGCCTAACTTCCTATATCACTCTCCTGATCTTTAATTACATCCATGCAAAAAATCATGTCGATCCCTTGCTCCGTTGCGACATGATTGAGGGACAAATCAACAAACCCATAAACCAATAAAAAAACACTTTGGGTAGTGATTTTACTAGATGATGCCCGGGACATCGACCGCCTGTATTCCTGTAAGTTTTTAAAAAACCCGATATTGAAATTTCCACCAAAATCCAATCATATTTCCTACTGTGAGACTAGTCTGAGTGGAGTCGGCGTCGAGTCTGTTTAATGTGCGAATATCTTTATCGTAACGTGGGTAATTATTTACTTAGAAAATAATAAGTCACGTAAACAATCAAAGTCAACTGTGAGACTATTTGGAATGGAGTCGGCGTCGAGTCTGTGTGATGTGTGAATACCTTTAGCGTAACGAAGGTAATTATTTACTAAGAAAATAATAAATCACTTCTCTGAAAGTCAACTGTGAGACTATTCGGAGTGGATTCGGCGTCGAGTCTGTGTGATGTGCGAAGACCTTTAGCGTAACGTAGGTAATTATTTACTAAGAAAATAATAGATCACGCCTCTGAAAGTCAACTGTGAGGCTATTCGGAGTGGATTCGGCGTCGAGTCTGTGTGATGTGCGAAGACCTTTAGCGTAACGTAGGTAATTATTTACTAAGAAAATAATAAATCACGCCTCTGAAAGTCGACTGTGAGACTATTCGGAGTGGATTTGGCGTCGAGTCTGTGTGATGTGTGAAGACCTTTAGCGTAACGTAGGTAATTATTTATTAAGAAAATAATAAATCACGCCTCTGAAAGTCAACTGTCAGACTATTCGAAATGGATTTGGCGTCGAGTCTGTGTGATGTGTGAAGACCTTTAGCGTAACGTAGGTAATTATTTATTAAGAAAATAATAAATCACGCCTCTGAAAGTCAACTGTGAGACTATTCAGAGTGGATTCGGCGACGAGTCTGTGTGATGTGCGAAGACCTTTAGCGTAACGTACTTAGGTAATTATTTACTTAGAAAATAATAAGTCACGCCTCTGTTTAATGAACTGTCTAAGTCACGGAGCTCGAGATCGATTTTAGGAGAAAGCGAAATGCCCTGAGATCAAACGAATTAGAAAGGCACTTGTTGAGAAAAATTCGGCTTACTTCCGAACAGTTGCGCGGGCGCACTTCCGAATGCAGTGCGGAAATGAAATTCGGAAATTAAAACTGCTTAAACTTTAATTTAAATTAAAGCTGAAAAAATTAAATAAAAACCATAATAGCTTAAATCTAAAACCTCATCTAGAGTATTCTAGACCACCGCCGCAGCGAGGCAATTATACCCAAGATTTAGGTTTATTTTAAAAAATTCAATATTTAAACGTAGGTAGGTACATAATATACCTACGAGATGATAAATGTATAGGTACTTACTTATTAAATATAAATAAAAAATATTAAATATAAAACAATACCTAATATAAATTCAGTTTTATAAGTTTGAGTTAACATAATAGAAGGTATCTTTGAAGGTAAAAAAAAAATTTTAGTTACTTAATAAAATATTGCATAAAACACTGTTGTACTGCAATAGCGTAGTAGGAGATTAAAAATCTGTTGCTGTAGGTAGTCTATCTATTAAATATATTAAAAAAAATTAACACACAGACTATGTAGAAACGATAGATGGATTGAAAAAAATAATGTTCTTATAGAACCTGTGTGTGTGTGTGTTTGTGCGAAGTCATGAATTGAACACTTGGTTTCAATTTGAAGTTATAAGTACCTATGAAACGACGGATTTAGTATGTACCTAAATGTACACTGTAAGTATTTTTTTACTCGACTGCATGTATACGGATAATGTATATTGGAAGTTCCAATGAGGAAGTTTCAGGGCGAACGTTCCATAAAATTTTCATAGATGGCGCTGTGTAAAAACGAAAAATAATACCTATATCTATATGATTTAGCCAGAATGTCAGCATTTTCGTTGCCAACTATTCCAGCATGCTCTGGTACCCAGCGTAGAACCACGCGGTATTGGGCCAGGGTGTCTCTGCAGTTTTCAACCAGTCTTGAGTTAACAACCTCAGAGGACAGAGCTGAAAGAGCTGCCTGGCTGTCCGTATGTTTTATTGACGTTGTTGTTTTGCAGGATGTTTTACGTACAAATTATTATAGCGTATACCTTCGCTCGGAAATTATTTTTCGTTTTTAGTGGGTGCAGTAAACAGCGCCATCTATGATAATTTTATGGAACGTTCGCCCTGAAACTTCCTCATTCATGAGTAGCGTCAAGATAGCCTTGTCGCACTGTAGGGAGGTAGATATGAGTAAAAACTGCAACACCAGGTTATTCCGACTATAATCTTCACTTACCACCTGGTGAGATAGCAGTCAAGGGCTAACTTGACATTTATCAGCTGGAGAGGTCATCAAAATTGATAAAACCATTATTGCATTATTGTTATGCACTTGATTATTATATTCCTTCTACGTGCTTTGAACGTATGAATGACTAGTAGGTAGGTATTCCTACCAAAAAAAAAAACTCATAAAGATAGACGTTTATCTGCTAGGGGAAAGAACACTAAAATGTTATAGAGATTAGATATACTATTGTTGGAATCAGACTTCCTGTAATAAAATCATCATAATATAACTAAATTTAATAGCCATGTATATAACGATGTTTTTGTTTTTGCACGAGAAAGTTCCTAAAATAGGTATTATAATTTATATTCTGAGAATTGACAATGCACTCAGTGATAAAAACTTATTCCTTACCTTACTAAAAACGCACCTAATTGAGAACCCTCCTTTTTAGGGTTCCGTACCTCAAAGGGAAAAACTGAACCCTCATCGGATCACTTTGTTGTCTGTCTGTCTGTCAAGAAACCTACAGGGTACTTCCCGTTGACCTAGAATCATGAAATTTGGCAGGTAGGTAGATCTTATAGCTGACATTTGGGGAAAAAACTGAAAACCGTGAATTTAGGGTTAGATCACACAAAAAAAAATTGTGGTCTTGAACTAATAATTAGTATTTTCAACTTTCGAAGTGAGTGACTATATCAAGTGGGGTATCATATGAAAGGTCTACCTGTACATTCTAAAACAGATTTTTATTTATTTTTATGCATCATAGTTTTTGAATTATCGTGCAAAATGTCGAAAAAATACGACTGTTAGTACGGGACCCTCATTGCGCGAGCCTGACTCGCACTTGGCCGGTTTTTTTTTTTGAAGTTGGCTTATACGCACCAGGTTTATTTTATAGAAAATCCTTATTATATACAAAATCGGTTAAAAAGGTTTAGTTAGGTAAGTAGGTATGTACTACGTACATCTATTCGAAAAAACTTAGAAAAAACCGTAATATATATCAATATGTAGATACGAAAGGTCTGTCTGTCTGTCTGTTACCAGCTTTTCGTGTCGTATCGTAACCTACGATATCTAGGGAAACGGACGTAGGAAGTAGTACGCACCATCGAAATGGCAATCGGGGAGGGAGCGCCCCGCACACCTGTACAGTCCCCGCGCTAACCCGCTGCGGGCGAGCGTGCGTGATGTGCGTCCGGCGGGGCCTCCCCCCGCCTCATACCCCGATCGTCATCACAACCTGTCACGGACCATAGCTAGGTATCTTTTTATTACAGAATAATATTGTATTTCCACTATGAAAATAGAAAATTAAGAAAACCAAAACAAGGATCAGCAATTAGCAATAGCTACAATTTTGATTTTTATTTCGTAAATCGTATCAATAGGTATTTTAATCTCTATTCTACAAATGTATTTGCGCCTGTTTTATTTAAAGCTAGATGATACCCGCGACTTCGTCCGCGTGGCTTTAGGTTTTTAAAAATCCCTTAGGAACTCTGATTTTCCGGAATAAGAAGTAACCTATGTCCTTCCCTGAGATACAAGCTATCTCTGTACCAAATTTCGTCAAATCGGCCGTGGAAAACTAGCAGACAGACAGACACACTTTCGCATTTATAATATTACTTAGTATGGATATGGATTCGCGAACAAATGTGTAAGTAAAGTACCTACTTAATTGAATTTACTTAGATTGCAAATTACTTATAGTGCGTGCTTGGTTTACAAGGCAAATATCGATGAAAGTTACTAGACAAGCCTAAGTAATGTCTACTTATGCATCACAAGTTGACTGATTTGTAATCCTGCGAACATATCCACCTTTATAATGACTGCATTGATAGCTTTCGCACGATTTGACTGTTTCACAGATATGTCCAGATATGCAACTAGCGTGGCCCCCTCAGTCCCTCTCGCTCAGGCAGAGGTACTTATACTATACTTACTTGTGAAATGTTATTCCGTCTATTTTACGTTCGCTTCGGCTATTGTAGCCTAGTATCTGCAACCCACCATTGCACAATAACTTCAAAAACAAAAAACAACTAAACGAATCAATTATTTATTTACAATACTTGAGTCAACATAACCTCACTTCACGTTGTTTGCCAAATACTCACGTACGAATACATTTTGGCAAACAAAAAAAGTGGCCACGGTGATAAGGACAAAACATAATCATTTTGTCACGTTCTAATAAGAGTTTAAATGCATTTAGCTATCTCGCTCTAACAGTAAGTGTTACAATAGGGCTACTTCTAATAGTCCTTGTTCTGAGGACTATTCGTTTTTAACGCAGCGCCTACGGAATTTAGCGGATAAATATTGAAAATTTTACGGAAAAAATTCTGTCATGAAATGTGATTCTGAAATGTGGTCGGATATTATGTAAGTATACCGTCACCATCATGATCAAACTATGACCGTCTCACTACAGAGTACGGGTCTCCTCTCAAATGAGAAGGGTTTTGTTTGGCCATAGTCTGACCCAGTGCGGATTGGCAGACTTCACACACTTTTGAGAGCAGTATGGAGAACTCTCAGGCATGTAGGTTTCCTCACGATGGTTTACTTCACCGTTAAAGCAAGTGTTATTTAATTACTTAAAACGTACACAACTCCAAAAAGTTAGAGATGCGTGCTCGGGATCGAACCCCCGACCTCCGATTAAGAGGCGGACGTCTTAACCGCTAGGCTATCACAGCTTTAATTTAATGTTTCTTGGAGAGTTCTCTATAATCGACACTGAAGCCAAAACTGTATTTTTTTTCGTTTAGAAATGTAAGATTCGATCTATACGCAGACAAAACACCGAAGAGAACTTCACGCACAGAATTTCACATGTAATTTTCAGAAATTTTACAGCAAAAAAATTAGGTCGTGTACCCCCGGATTAACTAACACACTTATATTTGACTAGTTATTTAGTTATTTCTATAAATTTTTTCATTGTAATTAACTAAGTAATAAAAAGTCAATTACTAAAACCGGAAGAAATTGTCCAATCTTGTGAAAAAAACCGCGGCAAATCCGAGAAGCTCTTTAATTTCGCTAATCCCCAATTTTCAAACAAATAAAATGACCCGTTGTTTACTCATTGTTTTGATTCCAAGTGCTGATAACGACTAGGTATCAGGTGATAAAGATTTATAATACTACAATTTATAAGTAGTATAAATTGTATGCGATTTTCTTGTTTAACGATAGTTTGTCACTGATTTTGCGCTGAAAACAGTTGTGCGTGATTTCATATTTTGTGTTAAAGTTTTGATAATTAAAATTATTACTGAAGATTCCAATTTTATAAGGTAAGACAAGGTGAGGCCATAAGACCAGACGCTTTTCTACCAGTAATGTGCTATGCTACGTTACTATGGATGTGTGACAGCCACCAATAATTTTCATTGCTCCACATAGAGAGTTGGAAACGGGTTCAACGAAGCTATGTTTTTTATATGGAGGGATGCGTGCTATGAAATATGAATGAGAGCTATTGATGGGATGCGCGAGTGGCATATTCCCGTGCTTTCCCTACCGTAGTCGATGCATCGCTTAGCTCGATAATTATTAATATAATTTTTCCGTCTATACCTAGTTGGGCTATTATGAACGTGCGAACGAAATAATAAATAATTTTTATCAGACCTCACACTTTACCTTATGGAACTGGGACATGATCCTCTGGTAAACTTTTCGGAAGATCGAAAAATCGAATCGAGATTCGAAATCGAGATTTTTCGATAGTCGATTATGAGCGAGGGGAGACAGCAAAATTAGCGTCCAATATAATAGCGTAGGCGTTAGCAAAGTAAAATACCTGCGTCCGAACGGCATCCCTTTATCGGTGGCGACATCTGCGGAATTCTCACAACCCTATGACAATAATGATTTATGACTCCGTTCGCACGTTCATATTGGCCCAACTATAGTAGTACCTAATTATAATGTACGGTGTAGCAGCACCCACATTATAATACAGGAGAAGCAAACCGATATGCACTACCACTTTGGTTTCAGATGTTGCGTATCTTGCTGACACTAGCAGCAGTTGTCGTGCTGGTGGCGGGTCACGGGCGAGTGCTGGGCCCGCCATCCCGGGCCTCCATGTGGCGGAGCGGCTATGCCACGCGCGCCAACTATGACGACGACGGCCTCAACTGCGGGGGCTTTGCGAGGCAGTACCAAATGAACGAGGGGAAGTAAGTCTTCTGGGTATTCTAAGCAGCTCACAATATGTGGATTTTTGAATGGCGATGACGCACCGGAAAATGCTGTGTCGAGAGCTCTTAGGCAAAAGGAGGATTTCAAGCGAGAAGCCGGGAACTACTGGACTCAAGCGGCATAAGACCATATTCAGTAGAAATCCTTGCTAGAGACTTTCATCTAACAATGGTTATCTATCAGTTGAGACATGGAGATACTATGGTACATGGGTAAATGAATAATGGGGTCCATCATGAAATAAAGACCCGGATTGAAGTTGCTCATGCATCTTGGAATTTTATACCCACACCAAAATCGCCCAAGCGCCTAAAGAAGTTTTCACTTCAAAGTCGCGTAAATCTAGTCTAATCAATCAAATCTCAATCAATCTAACACCCTTCCAGCATCACTTTTCCCCTCCAAGACCAATTATAATATGGGTAGGTACCTTCAAGACGAGTGAATAGGCAGCTTCTAGGCAAGCGCGCTCCATCTTGGGCTGCATCATCACTTGCCACCCAGGTCTGATTGCAGCCAAGCACTAGTCTATAAATTAAAAAAAAAAAGGCCTAGTAAACATCCAGGTATATAATATTTTTGTTCCAAACAGATGCGGTCTTTGCGGGGATCCCTACGACGATGCCGAACCAAGACCTCATGAGCTCGGTGGTATATTTGGTGAAGGCATCATAGTAGCTGATTACGATGCAGGCCAGGTCGTCAATATAACCGTCCACATAACAGCTTACCACAGAGGTTACTGGATTTTCAAGCTCTGCCCAGACCCAAAAAATACTGACCAATCGTGCTTTGACGAATACCCCCTTGAGCTTGAAGACGGTGGCTTCAGATTCTACCCCCCACACGGTGGAATATACTCTTTGAACTACCGTCTACCCAAAGGATTAGTTTGTGAACACTGCGTTTTACAATGGCGGTACATCGCTGGTAACAACTGGGGTGTCTGTGATGACGGGACCTCAGGGTTGGGATGTGGAAACCAGGAAACTTTTGGAGCTTGTTCTGATATATCGATCAGGCCTGGTGTTGAGAGCTTCCCTATAGAAGCGGTGCCGTTAGATGGAATCGACCAAGGTGAGAATGGTGTATGAAATTGGAGCTAATTAACCACCTTCTGCTAATTTTCTGCATGTATGCGTGACGATCTCACTGGGTTGTAATGTAACTTATAACTAAACTAATTAGTTAGTAATTTCGATCACAGACTAAAGCAAAAGATATAGTGAACGGAAAAGTGGACTACACTACAGCATCTTTGCTTTTTACAATGCTACTTTTGATATTGTGAGACGATCATTTTCCCTTTTATGAGCACATTTTTACTAAGAAGCTCCGTCTATTCATTTTTCTTTAGTCTGTCTAGCTTTATTAATATTCTGTGATCATGGTGAGACTGTAGAGTTAGTCTTACTGATTTTGGTTTAATACCACAAAAATAACCGAATGTACGAACAAAGCTATTTACTTAGGTAGGTAGGTACTAATAAAAGTATCTAACTACCTAGACAGTAAGAAAAGATATTAAAATGTAATTATTATGATAAGTGTACAATGCACCAATAAGTATTATAGATTTTATCATTTTTACGACTTAAATAAATAATAATAATTTTAAAAGCACCTTTCGTCTTTTATTGCACTAATAATTAAAATTGCACCTTAATTTTGTGAATGATGTTGTCTAGGTACAATAAAACCGGCCTAGTGCGAGTTAGACTCGTGCACTGAGGGTTCCGTACTACAATCTCGTAATCTCGTCGTCAAATCGTATTTTATCGACATTTTGCACGATAAATCAATAACTATTATGCCTAAAAATAAATAAAAATCTGTTTTAGAATGTACAAGTAAAGCCCTTTCATACGATACCCCACTTAGCATAGTAATCTTACTTTGAAAGTTGAAAATAACAATATTTGTTCATGAACACATTTTAATTTTTTTCTTGTGATGTAACCACAAAGATATTTTTCCGCTCATGTCTGCTATAAGACCTACGTTCCTGCCAAATTTCATGGTTCTAGGTCAACGAGAAGTACCCTATAGGTTACTTGACAGACAGACAGACAGACAGACAACAAAGTGATTTTGATTCAACAAAGGGATTTTTCCTTTTGAGGTACGGAACCCTAAAAATAACTTGAACCTGTGCAGAGGGAGATTTGTAGTAGGTTTATGTGGATTGTGGATGAAATAAAAAATAAATAAATAAAACAACCACCCTGCAGCTGCAGCCTGCAGGGTGTTACCGTGTGTTTTGTAGGGTTTTAGGGTTATTATTAGGGTTCCGTACCTCAAAAGGAAAAAAAGGCACCCTTATAATAGGAACACTTTGTTGTACCTATGTCTTTCGTGTCTGTCAAGAAAAGATAATCAAAACTTATAGGGTACTTCCCATTGACCTACAATCATGAGGCAGGTAGCTAGATCTTATATCACAAGTAATGAAAAAAATCCGAAAAGCGTGAATATGTGGTTGCATCACAAAAAATTAAAATGTGTCCTTGAACAAATAATATACTAAACCACATCATAGATGGCGCTGTCCGGTCATTAACTTGCACGAAGTCACGAGTGCACAATGGGTTAGGTGTGGGATTAAAAAGTGGTAGGTATTTCTTGTACGATGGTACGGAGCCCCAGTTCGACTCGCACTTGACCGGTTTTATAACCCAGGGTGGATAAACCGACACCCGTTTTCAAGTAGGTAGGTACATACATACACCCCACTCCTAGGGTGGACAAACGGAATAAGTTATTTTCGCCTCACTAACCGCTTTCAAAATCAATAGCTCAACGGGTAAAGAAGTGAACTGAAAACCGAAAGGTCGACGGTTCAAACCCCGCCCGTTGCACTATTGTCGTACCTACTCCTAGCACAAGCTTGACGCTTAGTTGGAGAGGAATGGGGAATATTAGTCATTTTAATTTGGCTAATAATCCTTTTTTTTTTTTATAAAAATGTACGCCTGCAGAAAATATCACAACCAAACCAATCGGTAATGTATTCCCACAGGTTTGCTCGATCTTCTAAGAAACATGATCCTTAGACCACCGCCGAAGAAATACAACTCGAAATACAGTTTGAAGAAAAGGAAAAATCATCGCCAACCTAGATCAAGAAATAAACATAGCAAAAAACGGAAAAAGGTACGTACCTAAATCGTATAAATATTACTTATAAATAATAAAGTTTAGTATAAATTCCCACAAATTGCTAATGCGCGTGGCCGTTATTTTAGTGACGTCAGCACTAGACTGAAGTTTCGATTAGACTATTCAAACAAGAACAAAGGGGACACTTGACGGCAACATTAGTACCGATTTTCGCCACGCGCCAAAAGAACCTTGTCGCACTGTATAATATTTTTTGGAGCCTATTCATATGCCAATAACACGATACCTGCTCATATGCCTACGTGCGGTGCTCCTCTTAAGACTGGTTTTCCTTTTAAGTCAGTGAAAGAAAAATAGATTACACTTACAAATAAGTATTTTTAGGGTTCCGTACCCGAAGGGTACCATCGGGACCCTATTACCCTCCGCTGTCCGTCCATTCGTCTGTCTGTCAGCGGGCTGTATCTCGTAAACCTTGATAGGTAGAGTTGAAATTTTTGAGTGTTTTTATTGCCGCTATAACAACAAATAATTAAAAATGGCCGTCGGCCAATTCTCTTGTACACTATCTCTAAACTAAATTAACAGGTCTAAATCTAGTGCTATCCTTTTCCGCAAGCAACATTATGATAGGGATAGCAATAGATTTAGACGTGCCATTTGAGTTTAGTTTAGAGATTGTGTACAAGAGAATCAGCCCCATGTGAAATAATTAAAATAAATAAATTTTCTTATACGATGGTACGGACTACGGAACCCTTCGTGTGCAAGCCCGACTAGCACTGGACCGATTTTTATTTATTTATTTCCAGGTATCTTTTTGGTGAATATCTTAAGAAAGTTAGAATATCAGTGTAAGCATACTAATAAGGACAACTAAATTTAATCTTAAATTAAAAATATATGAAACAAAATAAACTGTTTTTCACTTCATTTATTCCCTTTATTTACATAATATCTGCACAATCAAAGATCTCTAACTTTTAATAATATCTACAAATTAAAACGATTTTAACGGGGGTTCCTCCGTCACTCGCTCCATACAATCGTAGTTTGGTTTTCGTTTGATTAATCAATCAAACTCGATCTAATTTTGTAGGCACGTTCTAGAAACTAACATCTGTGTCTGTCGTGTGTCAGATTTCCGTAAGAATAACAAGTTTTAAAGTTACACGGGTAAAGATTTTTACAGTACGCGGCCAAAAGTGATGAACATCGATCTTTAGAAGGAGACAGCAGATTTGTAGAGCACTGTCGCGGTCGTTAAGACCGACAAAGCGTCATATGTGTATGAGTGACAGAGACAACGCTCTACAAAGATGAAATGTCATTCTAAAGGCCGATGTTCATCACTTTCGGTCGCGTACTGCATGTAAGATTCTTGAAACCAACTTTAAAACTGGAAAACCACAGACAGATATAGTTCCTAGAATTTATCTACTTTTTTGAGTTTAACTACGTTTGTTTGGAGCGCGCTACGAATAAACCCCTCTTAACATTGTTTAAGCGATTACGCACTGCACCTCCGTCATCAGAGTTCTATCCGTCATCCGTGAGAATACCAGCGCTTATCTACGACATGTCATAAGCTACCATACACAGAAAAAGAAACGTATTTTCACGGACTCGGATCGGATGAGTGCGTAACCGCCGTAAGAATGCCCGCACACTACAGGATAAGCGATCTATCTGCACAGCTTATAGGGTCTGGACGAACTATGCCGATTAGATCTAGCCTCAAGCCATCATGTAAATTGGACATTTGGGGGTTTTCAAACTAGCTGATGCTGACGCTTCTCTTAGATTATAATGAAGATACAAACTAGAGATGGGCGTTATCGGCTATTTCTGGCAACGGTTATCCAACCGTTATTTAGTTTCAATACTGACAATCCATCAGCTAGCTGATGGATTTAGTTTTTTAAATCACATAAGAACTCTCAAATATCTGTAGTTTGCAGGAATCCTTAGAAAATGATTTTATAAATCTTTACAGGCAAACGCTGTGAACAGACGACCCGATTTACGCCAACCAACCTAACCAAACATCCATCCAAAATTACAATTTTACGAAAGGAGTTGGCGCTTTTGTGCGTGAAACGCAGCGCATAATATTATATGCAAAAACGCAAAAGTCGTATTTTATGTCATTATTAATTATAGAAAATATTATATAGGGCGCCAGATTGTTTGCCAAATACACTCACTGCGTAACGTCATATTTATTAAAAAATATACCGATCGACAAACAATTCTACTATATTTCAGCGTTTATTAATATGAGTAGTCAGGTTTTAGTTTTAAAGTTGTCTTGTTAAAATACAATATTTGTATGAGCTTTGCTTATCTAGAGCTTTTTTATATCTTTGGTTGGATCCAACAACATTCTGTTCTGACAGTTTGTGAGGTCTGCACAAAACGTACTCGTATAAGGCTGAGATCACATAATAAAGGTCTGTGGCTGAGATCTATAAAGCGCACTTTGGCTTTGCTCAGACTTAAGATTGACTTAGATCGATACAGGTTTATGTGAGAGATATATACCTGTCTCATTTTAACTCTGTCTTAAGTCTAAGCAAAGTCAGGGTGCGCTCTATAGATTTCACTCTAAGTCTCTACTTATACGAGTACATTTGGAATGTATGTATTTTGTGTGTATTGCCATAATATGGCGCACGCCCAAATTTTTCATAACATACTATTTCTGATAACACGGCGCTGTTCTAAATGATGTCGGTTGGATGATTGGCCCCAACTCAATTGTTTCGTCTGTCAACAGCCATACAGTATTTTCATTATAACACCCAAACATCAATTTTTCGGCAACACATAAAAAACACTTAAATATAACATTTTATTGCAACAAACGTGCGCACAACCTAGTGGCTTTATAAGCGTAAATAACATCGAATTAATATACAGCAAGGGTGACCAATCAACACTGAGCTATGTTGCGCTACGCTGTGCTATGCTCTATCGCTCCTCTTAGATTATAATGAAGATACAAACTAGAGATGGGCGTTATCGGCTATTTCTGGCAGCGGTTATCCAACCGTTATTTAGTTTCAATACTGATATTGATAACCGTTGCCGAATATCGGTATCGAACTATAGTGGACGCCTAACCGTTGCTAGCTACGACAATACCGATACGGTACCCTATAGGCACGGTAACCGTTTTTAGTTACGTTATGCTATAGCTGACACAGAGCCTCAATAGCTCAACCGTAATAGGAGTGGACTGAAAACCGAAAGGTCGACGGTGCAAACCCCGCCCGTTGCACTATTGTCGTACCTACTCCTAGCACAAGCTTGACGCTTAATTGGAGAGGAAAGGGGAGTATTAGTTATTTTAAAAAATAGCTAATATTCATTTAAAAAAAAAAAAAAAAAAACAACACACCGCGCAGCTCAATGTTTTTTGTGGAAAAAACAGCACCAGAAAGTTAGCTTAGAGTAGCACAGCACAGTGCAGCATAGGTCAGTGTTGATTGGTCACCCTAACACTCATACACAATTTTTGTTGGTAAATGGTAACTCAAGCTGTAGTACCCGATTATATTATTAGGGTCAGCGCTAACAGACGGGAGTGAAGCGAGTCGAGTCTTGATTATGTAGTCTCTAACTACGTTAAGGTCCTTTTTTCTTTGACGTTATAGCGTTTCGATATTCGAAACATATCAACGTTGCCGAAACGTGCAAACTGTACTAAGCCCACATATAGTTGACGTCCGCGTAAGTAAAAGAATCTAGTTTTATTAGTCAACTTTTCGCTTCCCGCGTTCTAGGAAGTACGGTATCCCACTTTTTTTTTATTTATTTTTTATTCAGATACAAGTTAGCCCTTGACTGCAATCTCACCTGGTGGTAAGTGATGATGCAGCCTAAGATGATAGCGGGCTAACCTGGAAGGGGTGTGGCAGTTTTTATTAAACCCATACCCCTTTGGTTTCTACACGGCATCGTACCGGAACGCTAAATCGCTTGGCGGCACGGCTTTGCCGGTAGGGTGGTAACTAGCCACGGCCGAAGCCTCCCACCAGACCAGACCAGAAATTTAGAAATTATAAAATTCCAAACCCCTGCCAGGAATCGAACCCGGGACCTCCCACTATTAAGACCACAGCGCTCACCACTGCGCCAGGGAGGTCGTCGAAACTTATTATCCAGAGTTCTCTTCCGTGACGACAACTGTACAACTGTTACAAGTATTAAGTAATATCTGAAACGCCTAAAATATCTACCAATTTATAAAGCATTGAGTAATGCAGTACACAGCCAGGCACATTAATTTATCTACGCAACTATATAAAAAAACGCATTTTTAGTCACAACTACCTACTGAATTCATACTTACGGACTGATCATTTATTGCATTAACCCTTAAAAAGGTGGAGTGTATACTTTAAAAAATAACGATTGTTTTTTCCAAGTCACCCAATCAAGAAATATCTAATCGGAGTTCCAAGAAACTTCCACAACAAGAAATTTCCAAAAAACATGTAAGAAAATATAGATCCAATTTCATTCTTAGTGGTCAAATTCTATTTGCTCCCTTTTATAGGTTCCAACTTCCATATGCAATAAATGAATAGTCTCGTAAAGTACGCAGCCGAAAGTAATGTGCATCAGCCTTTAGAACGACATTTCGGCTTTGTAAAGCGTTGTCTCTATCACTCATACCTATTTGACGTTTTGTCGGTCCCAATGACAGAGGACAGTGCTCTACAAATTTGATATCTCCTTCTAAAGGTCAATGTACATTACTTTCGGCCGCGTACTGTAAATATTAACAAGATCAAGTTCTTACATATTTTATGTAGT
This sequence comes from Maniola hyperantus, assembly GCF_902806685.2. Classification (NCBI taxonomy): domain Eukaryota; kingdom Metazoa; phylum Arthropoda; class Insecta; order Lepidoptera; family Nymphalidae; genus Maniola; species Maniola hyperantus. The sequence continues at coordinate 11,829,042 of NC_048554.1, forward strand.
AGTATAATTATAGGTGTACCGCTTGACTGAGACAGCTCGTAGGGTAGGATTCGAGTTGCGGGAAAGTGACAGCAACGTTGAAAGCCTTGATTTTTACGTCAACTGTCACCCTTCCGCAACCGGCCTCGATTGCGGTAGAATGACAGCTACAATGTCACGATCGCAATCACCTCTGATTGGTTGCCGCTCGCTCACTATTGGCTACAATGCATAGCACAAATTCACAATTGAGATTGTAATAATGATTGACACAGGTTTTACGAAATCGACCTACTGCAGATCGATCCCGTAAAACCTGCATCAATCATTATTACAATCGCAATTGTTGTGATTGGCTGAATTTATGGTATGCTTGTAGCAACAATGAATTTAGCCAATTGTGAGCGAGCGTCAACCAATCTGAGGTGATTGCGATCGTTACATTGTAACTGTCATTCTGCCGCAATCGGACCTGTACCTACCTAACGAGCAGCCTCATTGAAACTGTATACAAGTCCCGCAAATTGCTAATACGCGTGGACGCCATTTTAGTGACGTCAGCACTAGACTGAAGTTTCGAGCTGATGGTATATTTTTATTTCGGCTGACGTCAAAGTGACGTCATATCGATATTAATGAGGCATGGTTCCAGCGCAATAGCAATTTGCGGGACTTATACCTTTAGTAATTATATTTGTATTTTATGTATTCTATTTAGGTATCTACACGTGAATATTAAAACATCGGACGAAAAAGGACTCTATAATATTATATGCTCCATTTTGGTTATTTTATTTAATAAGTATTCTTTTTTTCTATAATTTACACACATATTTTAACATTGATACCTAATTGTTACTTTAACACATCCGTGATACGCTCTGACTTAATATGCTTTGCATTAAAAGTTAATTAAATATTTTATTATTACACTTTATATTTTTTATTTTGTTTTAAATAGAATTTGAAAATTTCGAATATTACATTATAATACAATGTTTTTTTCAAACAATCGTATAGAATCAGGTAATCGAAGTTAATTTAAGATAAGAGGTTCTTTCGAGCAGTAGTGAACAAACGCTGTTTCCGAAATGCGTCGAAATTATTGTATGATAACCCACTTTGGCAAATATATGCAAAAGTGGGTTTGACCGAACGAGTTGGCCAAATGTGCTCACGTTGGCCCCAACACTGTTCGCTCAACGTGTGGATCGGCGGGGTGATTACGTAAAACGTTGCAGTAGCGAGAGCAAAGCGACAGCAGTAGCAATGCGACAGTTCATTTGCAGTCTCTCTTCTTCTTATTTTGCTTTGTGGCTATTGCTGTCTCTCTCTAGGCGAACGTTTGACAGCAACGATTGCGAGATTTACGGCTGTCACAAGCCTGTCGCGAGATACGTAATCACCCCGCGGGAAATTAGAATTGGCTCCAACGTTGGCAACGCTAATTTCCCGATCCACGTTGGGCGAACAGTGTTGGGGCCAACGTGTGGAGTCGGCGTTAAAAGCTCTCATTCATCAATCATCATACAATTTCACAGACTTACGCCAATTCTTGAGACGAATTTTGATTAGTTACTTAATACTTTATATACTCGAGGCTCAGAACACATTATTTGTATGAATAAACTTTTACAGTTTTAGGATATAACAATTTATTTATAATAGTCAATAAAATATTTACAATAATTTAACATTTGTAAATAGACTTCGAGTTTAGTTACTAACGTTTTAAAATCAATATTACAGACAAGTGATTTAAATACGATAATCATTTTAAAAAAAACATTACAGTTACCGAGGCCGAAAAAAGAGCATCTATTTTTAATAACTCAGAACGTTATTGAAATTTTTTATTGTGCTCAGGCCTTTGCCGGCCGCATATTATCAGAAATTGTCTATCCCACTCACTTTGCGAACATCAGAAGCGTACGCCCGATCCAGCAATCTTTGGGATCCAGTACAAAATGACAAGAAGAGTGCCTCCAGACACGCACCAGAATTTTTCTGTTATAAGTCCCGCAAATTACTAATGCGCGTGGCCGCCACCTTAGTGACGTCAAGACTAGACTGAAGTTTCGAACTGATGGTATATTTTTACTTAAATATACGTCAAATGACGTCAATTCGATGTTAATGGGACATGGTTCGAGCGCAATACCAATTTGCGGGACTTAAAATAATAGTTGTGCGGCCGCTTTAAATGCCAAAAATTACGTATGTATTATAAGATCACATTAAGTTTATAGTATTAGACTGTATTAAAAAATCGAAAAAATCCTTTTTCGCAAGTAACAGTATGAAAACGATCTTTAAAACCTGTCAATTTAGTTTCGAGACCGTTTAGTCGATTTCAGAGTGTGTGTAGTCAACTTTTAGTTTTGTAGTTTATTCGACTACACAGGTGGTCTAGTCAAGTTTTATCCGCATTGAGGACGCCACACTATATCTTGGACTCCTTCGGTTTGCTGATTACCAGTCACAGTCATATAGCTAATCATCCATTTCAAATTACAATGTTATAACAGTTACATCAGTTATTTGTCATGACTAGATTAGGATGGTTCCTCGAATCATATGGGCATAGAAAATAAAGAAATAACTCATTTCAAATAGAAAGAAAAATTGAAGTTGCATGTAGTTCTCACACTGCTTTATCTAAAAAACTGACCCATTTTTGAGTATGGAGTTTTTGATCTACTTCATAGTATGTATAGTAGACTAGTTTTTTTATGCGACTACACTGGTGGTCTAGTCGAGTTCTATCCGCATTGAGGGCACTATGCTATACTGTAATTTAAACTTCATTGATTGGCCGAGCGTAATGACAATTACATGATTGTCCTGTTAATTAAGTGATTTGACATGACTAGGATGGTTTCTCGAATTATTGTTACCGTACAAATGGGCATAGAACAGAGAGATTATAGAAACAACCAGATAAGAGATGTGTGTTTTCGCACCACTTGCTTTTGTATGTTTTAGAATTGTTTTTAAACTCACAATATTATGTAATGTTTATGCATTTTTGTGATAAGTGATGGTAAACTGAAAAGAGGTCCTATTTTTAACTCAAAGTCATAGTTCATATGTGTCGAGAATTAAGTCGACTACAGATTGTGTGTAGTCGACAACACAGGTAGTTCATTCGACTACACCGGTGGTCTAGTCGAGTTCTATCCGCATCGAGGGTGCTAGAGTGCCGCATTGTATCTTGGACTCCTTCAATTTGCCGAGCGCTAGTCTCATATCATCCATAGTGATTGGTCGAACTGCATCTACGAATTCTTCGTCTGACTCTGATGTGCTTGATTTGCTTTGTTTTGGCTGGAAAAGAATATGGGGCAGTCAGAAACTAATACACATAAGACAGATATTTCGTAAATAAATACCTTACTCAAATATTCAAATCTATATATATAAAAGGAAAAGGTGACTGACTGACTGACTGACTGACTGATCTATCAACGCACAGCTCAAACTACTGGACGGATCGGGCTGAAATTTGGCATGCAGATAGCTATTATGACGTAGGCGTCCGCTAAGAAAGGATTTTGGAAAATTCAACCCCTAAGGGGGTGAAATAGGGGTTTGAAATTTGTGTAGTCCACGCGGACGAAGTCGCGAGCATAAGCTAGTAAATTAATAAACAGTGACATGAATGAACAAAAAATAAACAATTTATAGAATGAATAACACTTTCGCTAGCACACTCGCACACTCTTTAGCGTGTTAGCTCGGGTTGATGAAGATGCGTGCGCGAAATTCAAAAATAAATCAGGTAAAAATAAATTATTTTCAAAAATCCTTTCTTAACGGATGGCTACGTCATAATAGCTGTCTGCATGCCAAATTTCAGCCCGATCCGTCCAGTAGTTTGAGCTGTGCGTTGATAGATCGTTCCGTCAGTCAGTCAGCTTTTCTTTTATATATACTATAGAGTAACGAGTAATGTAGTACGTTAAAAGGATTTTCGCGTGATTTTTCACATGCTACCAGTGAAATGGTCCATTTCTAGGAGTATTGCGACGATAGACTAGTTGACTTACCTCCGCTTCTCTCGCTAGCTCCTCTCGCGCCAAGTCCCTGACCCTGTACACTGCGGCCTGACGACACAGCTCGTGCAGGTCTGAGCCTGAGAACCCCTCCGTCGCCGCCGCGAGGCGCTTGTACTCGATCTGTTTGGGACAAAACAAACATATTGACTATACATACTGTGTTATGATATTATTATACAAGTCAGTAATAACCTACTCACATCACTAATAACCTACTCACGTCAGAGATAACTACTCATGTCTGTAATAACCTACTCACGTCAGTCATAACCTACTAACGTCATGAATAACCTACTCACGTCATTAATAACCTACTTACATCACTAATAACCTACTCACGTCAGAGATAACTACTCATGTCTGTAATAACCTACTCACGTCAGTGATGACCTACTAACGTCATGAATAACCTACTCACGTCATTAATAACCTACTTACATCACTAATAACCTACTCACGTCAGAGATAACTACCTACTCATGTCTGTAATAACCTACTCACGTCAGTGATAACCTACTAACGTCATGAATAACCTACTCACGTCATGAATAACCTACTCACATCACTAATAACCTACTCACGTCAGAGATAACTACTCATGTCTGTTATAACCTACTCACGTCAGTAATAACCTACTAACGTCATGAATAACCTACTCACGTCATTAATAACCTACTCACGTCAGTAATAACCCACTCACGTCCGTAATAACATACTCACGTCAGTAACAGCCTACTCACGTCAGCGATAACCTACTCACGTCATGAATAATCTACTCACGTCAGTAACAACCTACTCACGTCATGAATAACCTACTTACGTCACTAATAACCTACTCACGTCATGAATAACCTACTCACGTCAGCAGTCAGTACTCACGTCGGGTGCAGTAGGCTCCGCCTGCAGGATGAGCTGCAGTATCCTCTCCCGCTGCGCTTCACTAGGCATGGGCACGTGGAAGGTGGCGGGCATGCGGCGCTGGATGGCCTTGTCCAGGTCTTGCGGCCGGTTGGTGGCGCCCATGATGATGACGGTGCAGCCGGAGTCGGTGATGAGCCCGTCCCAGAGGGACATGAACTGGGTCTTCATCATCGCGGTCGCTTCGTGGTCGTGTTGGGTTCGAGTCCGGAGGAATGACTCTATTTCGTCTACGGACAAAAATACGCGTCATATTAAAAAATAAAAATGAATAATCAATTTAAATTTGTATTGTACCTCAGAGCAGACGCTCGATTCGATATGCGTGGCATTTCCGAAATTTTCGGAGTGCTAAATACGAAAATGATGAACTTTGAAATCAAATCTGGCCGTAATTTTTTTCAAGACGGGTGCAAATTCCGAAGTTTTTCAGGGACTGATTATGAAAATGATGACCATTTTGAAATCCAGGATGACTGTAATATTTTTTTTTCTTTATGACGACATTGAGACTGGTGACACTTCTTTAGGTGGCCGATTACAATTCAGTGGTTAGATCCATTTTGAAATCCAAGATGGCTGTCATATCATCTTATTGTTTTGAAGAAAATTATGTCCATTTTGAAATCCAAGATGGCCATCATATTTTTTGATGCTTCTAAAATTCCACTCACCTATAAACACAATGCAAGGCTGCAATTTGACAGCAAGGCTGAACACAGCAGCCGCTAGCTTCTGTGTCTCTCCATACCACTTGTCAGTTAGTAGAGATACATCCAAGTTGATGAAACTCATGTTAGCCTCTTTGGCTGTTGCCTTGGCTATCAGAGTTTTGCCGCAGCCTGAAAAAAAAGTGTTAAGTTGGATGTTTAGTTTTTATGTATAAAATATGTGATCTATTTATTTGAATTTTAAACATATCCACTTTAGCTAATCCTGTTGCACACAATACCTTAACTAAAATGACAAGTTAAGTTTAGAGATTGTTTACAACAGAATTAGTCTTGTCTGTTGTGAGATATAATTTTGTCTTTTTTTTAGAATGTTTTTTTCAAATTTTACGTGGTCACTTCTAATGTCTGCCATGTTGTTTTTCTTATTTTTAGCCGTCAATGCGTCCATGCGACGCAGGCAATCTCTCGTTCACGAATGTGTCCGACAAAAGGCACTATTGACTGAAAATAGTTTATTATCTATGGATTGTACTTTTTAATTGAGTTGAATAGAACCTACTACGAGTAGGTTCTATTCAAATCATTTTAATGGGGATTAGAAAGAAAGAAAGAAAGAAAAGACGTTTATTTATTCGGATTATGACGTCGTACGTTCGTATGCATTATATTCTCCAACATATATGAATAAATTATGTGACTGACCTGGGGGTCCATGCAGCAGGACACCTTTGGGTGGCTGTGTGAGGCGGCTGTCAGCAAACAATTCCCGCTTCTGAATGGGGAGGATCACTGTCTCTCGCAGCTCCTTTATCAGTTGGTCCAGTCCTGCAATGTCTTTCCAGTTCACCTGCAATTACAATATACAATATTACAATACAATATTTAGGGCTACTAGAAGAAATCTCTCCAGTAGACATAAGTTGTCCATTTTGAAATCCAAGATGGCTGTCATGTTTTTTAAGAAATCGATATGAACGGCCGAAGTCAGCAGAGCTATTTTTTAAGTATTTCAGAACTGATGCTCGAATTCGATCTGGGTGACATTTCCGAAGTTTTTTGGATTGCTGATTGTCCAAATCCAAAATGCCTGTTTTTTATTTTTGATTAGCTGACTTTATCCACGTGGAATTAGGTTTTTCAAAAATCCCATGAGTACTCTTTGATTTTCATTTCCATGGAAGCTGCTGTATACTGTATTTTAATTTTAACTTAACTACTTACATTGATCTCCTCTGGCACAACAAGCTGTGAGGCAATGATCATCTCATGGTCAGTCAATTTGTCCAGCACCACCGAATGCTTGCCGCCCAGCCCGGCTCTGCAAGACATCCTTAACATATGCAACTTCTATACTAATGTTTTTAAATACATTTACATAATATACCTTGAATGCACTCATAAAAATCTCATAAAAGTCCATCCAATGACTGATTGCAGATAGCTTTTAAATATCAAAAAAAAAAAAAAAAAAAACATAATATACATCAGTTTTCTCCTCCAATTATAATATTATGGTTACCTTAATAGTCAAGAGTGAATAGGCATCTTCTAGGCAAGCGCGCTCCATCTTAGGCTGCATCATCATTTGCCACCAGGTTTGATTGCAGCCAAATGCTAGTCTATAATTAAAAAAAAAATTGTAACATTTTGTTACTTTAAAAGAAGAGCAACTGCCGAGTTTCTTGCTAGCTTTGCTCAATAGAATCTGCTTTCAGATCCTGTGGTAGGGTCTTGACAAATCTTAAGTGGCATAAGCTCGTAGCTTTAGTTTTAAGTTTGCGTAATAATTATCACCACTATATCTTACAAATGTAACACCATACCAGACCATCAATACGAGTAATTTATTACCTATTTTGAATAAATCATTTGACTTTGACTTTGACTTTGCATAGGCTTGAAATAAATAAATTCATTTCATTTCTTTTACAAAATGAGAAGTAACATTTTCAAAACTTTAAACCTGGAAAGGACCATTCTAATAAGAGTTTTACAGTGGGAACCAGTCATAAAATGAGAAAAATCCATCAAAAAAAAAAATACATAACAGAGCTGGCTAACAAAAAAAAAATTAATTGTGCTTCTGATCAAAATACTTCATTTTAATCCATTTTGGCCCAAATCCATAAACAAAATATCTTAAGTATGCTGTGTTAAACTTGAGTCCAAAGTTCGTGATATTGATAACTGAATAGGTACTAATCTAAACCCATTTTCAAGCAAAAGTGGCAAAATGAATTGAAATTAAGTCCAAAGCTTGTGACTTGATTAAGTTTTCTTCCCACTAGATTACAACAGCGGGTTATTCAAGATGCGGACCAACAAATTCCTGTAAGGCCAGCAACACATCGGCAGTTTCTCTAGTGCTGCAAATGTTCATGGGTGTCTGTAATCAATTAACATCAGGTGACCTGCCTGCTCGTTTGCTCGATATTTGTATTAAAAAAAAATAAAAAAGTGCAAGTTTCAATCAAAATTGTACTAATTACAGTAAAGTTTCAACCTTTTCATTCATTTTTTTCTCATTCTGTAATATTTAATTCATGCAATTACACCATTTTGTTTGTCAGCTCTTTAATCGAAAGACTAGCGGTGCGAAGCAGCACAAAATCAGAGTCGCAGATTCTAATACCAGAGGAAGCCAGTACAGTAACAGTAAATATTGCAGACCAAATAGTTTATTAAATTTGAGCACATTTAAACTAAATACAGCATAAATAAATCAAATAAGTACATATTTTATAGTACAAATATATAAACATACCTACACATGATAGATCTGGCATGACTGGTTAATTTTTGTAAAGGTGGATGTTAATTTGTTAAGCGTTATAAATAAATTTTCACATGGAAATAGTGGTATTACTGGCAGGAGGCCATCGATTTTAACATGAATAACGAGACAATATTATTGGATTTCACACCAACTGATGCAGTTGCATCAAAGTCAAAAATCAATACTTACTTGCGTAACTGTTCCCGCGCTCTCTCCTCCGCTTTCTTCCTGCTCTTGGAAGTTGGATCTATTTGATTCACAAGCCATTTTATAGAGAAATAAGTCACTGCGGACACAAAAGCAACGCGGATAGCCATTTGAAAGACATCGTTTCGCGTAAATGCAGAACCTTCCACCATCATGCCGTATGTTCAATATCTAGATTTTCACCAGAAAAGCGCGTAGCCGTCGTAAGAAAATTATTGCTTTTTATGAAATATAAGAAACGTAATAAATTTGACGATTTATTCTCCCTCGGATTTTGAGAAATTTTGTGACCACAGACCTATGCGTAGAGACAGAGATAATAGACTAACTTTTTTTGTCCGTCATTAGTTTAGTTGCAAGGTGCAAAAATGTTTGAGATAGTAGGATACATATTGTGCACTGCACACGATCCAAAACCGGTGAAAATATTCAGAGAGGCATTACTCGACCGAAAAGAGTTTAAATTATATAAAGGTACGACTTTCGTTCTTCTAAAACCCTGCTTCAACCAAAACTATTGATATTTGATATTTTTAAAATTATTAAATCACTGGAGAACATAATATATCGTTATGATAATAAAATTGTATTTACTTCGTGTCTGTGCTTCGTGTAAATTATGAAACTTTTGAAACTCAAATTCGAGTCGGGTTCAGTACACAATAGCTCTAGTCTATGATCTTTTTTTAATTTGGCAATATTTTTTTAGTGTCAATGTCATCTGCTGCGAATGTCATTGTCTTGTGTTAGATTAGAAAATAACCTCAAAAATATTGTTTATCTTATTTAATTTTTATATAAAAACAATTTACTTTTCAAAATCAAACACTGCACCATGAAGAAAGTCAAAGCAGCCAATAGGCCAAAATTTCCAAACATACGCAAAGCTATACGTAAGGAAAAAAGGAAACAAAAGAAGATTAATCGGCAAGACCATTATTTGAGAAAAAAAACCGAGTCGGTTCAGCCTAAGTATATAGCAGGAAAGTTTGTCAAACGACCAGCTGATAGCCCAGTCTCCAACGATGAACCAATTGTAAGTAATAGAACAAAAATTACTACTAAATAAAAAAAATTGAGAGATCAAGAGATCTAAAAGAAGATATAAAATCCATCTAAATGAATCTAAATTAGCCTGTACTGTCCCACGACTGGGCAAAGACCACCCTTTGATTTTACCACCATTCCCTATCAAAGACTTAAAATCATTCAAACATAATAAAAAAAATAAAGTTATTATAACTACGATGAAGGTCAGTTTGAATTAGTCCTTAGGGATAAGTGTATAAAAATGCTTAGTGCTGACCTAAATTATAATATAAGAAACTCGTATGCGAAATTTCTGAGTCTAGATCCACAGGCTAAAGCTGTGCGTTGTTACAATTTTACTAACATTTTCCAGGTTAAAGAATTTATTTTCTCAAATATTTAATTATTCACAAAATTATTTATGAGAGAACAATAATTTTTTCCAGAGTAAAAAACGGAAAGCCGAAGTTGAAACATCGCAAGACATCATATTAAGGCAGCTAAATAAGGAGAAGAAAGACGCTAACGAGCTCAAATCGCAGATGAATGAACAGAGAAAGAAGATGATGCTCCAAGCCAATGAGGATGAAGAGAAGATGATCAAGAAGCTGGAGAAGCAACTGGGGCTGAACAAGGCCAAGAATAAGACTAAGACTTTTGCTGAGGATGGTCTTGATTGTATCCTTTTTGCTATTTAATTATTTTTACAAGTTATTGTGTTGCAGTCAAGCTCTTATTCAGCCAAAAGTACTTTTAACTGAATAAATTAGTAAAACTAGTTTTGATTAACAACATTGAAAACTCTTTGTTGAAATAAATCTTAAATAAATGCTGTGATAGCTGATAGCCTAATGGTAAGCCTTCAAATCAGAGAGTGGGGGGTTCAATTCCGGGCATGCACCTCTAACTTTATGGAGCGATGTGTGGTAATTAAATATCACTTGCTTTAACGGTAAAGGAAAAGTCGTGAGGAAACCTGCATGCCTGAGAGTTCTCCATAGTGTTCACATAGGTGGACGGTCTGCCAATCCGCACTTGGCCAGCATGGAGATTATGGCCAAAACCTTTCTCACTCTGAGAAGAGACCCGTGCTCTGTAGTGAGCTGGCAATGGGTTGATCATGATGATGCAGATGAAGTAATATTTTCATAAATAATGCAAAATAATGTTCTTAACTAAACTCTTAGATCTACTAGAAATCTGTGATAGAACAACATCAGAACAGATTGTAGCTGCAGAAAAACATTTGGCTGATGTAGAACATGATTCAGACTTTGAGGAAGATCTAGCTGTGGTCACTGGTAAAGAAATATCTAAAAAGAGTAAAAAAGAAAAACGGAAAAAAGGAAAAGAGGAATCTGAAGATCAAATAGAATCTGATGCTGATGAAATGGATTCTGATGATGATGATGATGATGATCAGCCAGTTAGTGGTGAAAGTGAAATAAGTGACGATAATTATGAAAGTGATAAGAGTGAATTAGATGACTATGAAGAATCAGTTAAGAAATCAAGTAAAAAATCTTTATCTAATGATAATAATTCTAGTACAGAAAAACATATTTCTAATGATGATAATGTAAGCGAAAGTGTATTAAGTGATAATAGCGATCATGACAGTGAAGAAAGTGAATCAGATGAAGAACCAGTGAAGAAATCTACAAAAATATCAAGTAATAAACAATTAAGTAAAGAAGAAAAAAGTAAAACCGAATCGAAATTGAAAAAGGAAAGAATTATTTCAGAAGAAGACCTTAATAAAGTGTTTAGTGATGATGAAGTGTCAGAGCTTTCCGGTGATGGAGATTTTTCCGGTGATGTCAAAAATACAAGTGCTAAAGAAATAGCTGAAAAACCTGATGTTTGGGAGGATATCTATGGAAGAAAAAGGGACAAAGAAGGAAATATTATTAAGGTGATAGTACTATTAAAATGTATAGCACACTTTTAAAAAACTGTTTAAATTGGAAAATTTGAACTCAAAGTGACCTGTTCTGCTGACAACAATGTGACATACAAAAAAGATGTCATAAATAGTCCTGTCAAATTGTCAATCAAGATGTCGGTTGCATGCAGCTCTAACTTTTTTTAATTTTTTTTATTCAGATACAAGTTAGCCCTTGACTGCAATCTCAGCTGGTGGTAAGTGATGATGCAGTCTAAGATGGAAGTGGGCTAACATGGAAGGGGTAACTTTTCGGAGTTATGTGCTATTTGCATTTTATGCAATTAAATATCACTTATTTTAACAGTGAAATAAAACACCTTTACGCTGAAAGATTTCCACGTTTTCAAAAGTGTATGAATTCTGCCAATCTGCACTTGGTCAGAGTGGTAGACTATGTCCTAAACACTTCTAACTCTGAGAGGACACCTGCGCTCAGTAGTGGGTTGGTGATGGAATGAGATGATGATGAATTTAATAGTTTAATTTCTGTTCAAAAGTAAAAAATCCTCCTTAATGAATTCAATTTAATTATTTCAGGAAGAAAAAGGAGTATACATTCCACCACATTTACGGAACAAGGATTCAGTTTCAGATAAGGAATTGGCTCAACTGAAACGTCAAATTAAAAGTAAGTAATTCTCTGACCTGCATTCCCAAAAGTTCTCCATAATGTTCTCGAAGGTGTGAAGTTTGCCAATCCACACTAAGCTATGACCAACCCCTTCCGATTCTGAATGGAGCCCTATACTCAGTAGTGGGCCGGTGATGCTCATGATGATGATGAACTGTTCCTCCCTCAGGCGTCCTCAACAAGCTAGCCGGTACTAACCTGCACTGGGCTTGCACCTCTATAGAGCACCTATACTCCAGTAACAGCCGCCACTCAGTCAATACGGCTCTCACGCAGCTATGGCTGGACGCGATGGTACATGACGATGATGATGATGAACTGTTCCTTCCTCAGGCGTCCTCAACAAGCTAGCTGGTACTAACCTGCACTGGGCTTGCTCCTCTATAGAGCACCTATACTCCAGTAACAGCCGCCACTCAGTCAATACGGCTCTCACGCAGCTATGGCTGGACGCGATGGTACATGACGATGATGATGATGAACTGTTCCTTCCTCAGGCGTCCTCAACAAGCTAGCTGGTACTAACCTGCACTGGGCTTGCACCTCTATAGAGCACCTATACTCCAGTAACAGCCGCCACTCAGTCAATACGGCTCTCACGCAGCTATGGCTGGACGCGATGGTACATGACGATGATGATGATGAACTGTTCCTTCCTCAGGCGTCCTCAACAAGCTAGCTGGTACTAACCTGCACTGGGCTTGCACCTCTATAGAGCACCTATACTCCAGTAACAGCCGCCACTCAGTCAATACAGCTCTCACGCAGCTATGGCTGGACGCGACGGTTCAAAAGGCTCTAACTGCGGACCGAATGCTGGCCGAGCACGCCGCGCTCATTGCAGTTCTACATGCCAACGTTGGCTCAGAAATAGGTATGATAAACAACCTTAGACTGGGGGCACACGATGCGTTGCAGCGCCGCACCGCAAAGATTTCACCGTATCGCGGACACACGAGCGGTGCGGCGCCGAAACGTTATTATGTCGCATCGGAGCCGTAGCAGCGTTGGACAGTCTGTTAATAAAAACAACTGAGCGGTGCCGCTCCGACGTCGCAACGCATTCACCCCTCCCCGCCTCGTCTCGGTGGTTGCAAGTCCTGTCCTGTTGTCGCTGCGTCGTTTACATAGAAAAATCTGTGGCATGTCACACGATGCGCTCCGGCGCCGCACCGCCGCCGCAACGCATCGTGTGCGCCCGCTCTTATTTGAAACTCTTGTAGGACACTAGCTTATGCTCGCAACTTCGTCCACGTGGTCTACACAAACTTCAATCCCCTATTTTACCCCCTTAGGGGCTGAATTTTCAAAAATCCTTTCTTAACGGATGTCTATTTCATAATAGCTACCTGCATGCCAAATTTCAGCCCAATCCGTCCAGTAGTTTCAGCTGTGCGTTGATAGATCAGTCAGTCACCTTTTCCTTTTATATATATAGAAGAACATTTGTGCCAAATTTCAGTTTTAAGGGTATAAATAGGCTTTTCAGTACAGAGATAGCTTGTATCCCCGAAACGGATATAGGCTGTATTTTTTTTTTTTTTACTGAATTTTAGACGAAATCGTCACGACCATCATCTAGCTCATCTGCTCTCATCCCTAACCTACCCATCTTTTCTGATAAGATGGGTAGGTTAGGGACAGATTAGGTAAACTTCGATTCATGGCAGGAGTTTTATAATTTTTAAATTTTCTCTGGTCAGGTCTGGAAGGCTTCGGCTGTGGGTAGTTACCACCATACCGGCAAAAACGTACCGCCAAGCGATTTAGCGTTCCGGTACAATGCCGTGTTAAAAAAACAAAGAGGTTTAAAAAAAACTGCCAGGGATTCTAGGTTAGCCAACTTCCATCTTAAACTGCATCATCACTTACCACCAGGTGAGATTGCAGTCAAGGGCTAACTTATGTCTGAAAGCTATAAAGTCGCGTTTATCCATAACTAGCTGATGCCCGCGACTTCGTCCGCGTGGAATTAGGTTTTTCAAAAATCCCGTGGGAACTCTTTGATTTTCCAGGAAAAAGTAGCCTATGTCACTAGGTATTTAACTATACCCATGCAAAATCCGTTGCTCCGTTGCGACGTGATTGAAAGACAAACCAACCAACCAACAAACAAACACACTTTCACATTTATAATAAGGGTACTGATTCCAGGTGCCCATTTCTTAGAAGAACTATCGAGGAAGTTTGACGCCATGATGGAAACCCCACAACCAGTACAAGATAAGACGTTGGACAATCTTGTAGGATGTCTCGCTCTTTTGTACAGCTTTAAGGTGAGACAAACTATTATTAACGTGGGGGCTGCAATTGTACAATATGGCATATTTACCTAATATTATTGTAAATTAAACATTTTTTTGGGGTATTCCAAACCAGTAGTAGATTCACTTGACGTTTCAAAAGCACTTGTAAACAATCATTTTTCACACCACTTGCTTGACAATGCCTTATTACAGACCTGTTATCTACATAGTAAAGTACTTCATAATATTCCTATGACTTAGCCGGGTTGTAATGTTGTACTGAAACCCATTACGCTTTATGGGATGTAATGTAATTTGAATTTAGAACATCGTGCACCCAAAGCAAATTCTGTTCCTAAGTTCGTCAACTATTGTTGTCTCGCTTCGACGTATAATTGCGTCCCTTTCACTCGCCAGAAACACGAACCATAGAGTAAAAACAAGATTATTGAAAATTCCCTCCAAGGCTTATCTGCGAAACGTTATATTGTGGGGTTATTGAAATTACTTATTTGTTTAACTTGAAATTAAAATGTCGAGGGGCGACGATGATAACAGCAGTAATTTAACTCCGGAAACTTATTAATGTTCAAAGTATAATAAACAATTTTCTCCCATAAACTTCTAAAGACAGATAGAAGTTAGGCTTAGGATTTATCCCGGCGCCCGTGACGTAAGACCTTTGAGTATTTAAACTAATAGAGAGAAAATACCTACGGTTTTACCGTGTATTTTTTGGCACAGAAAATGGCGGCGCTTGTTCATAGTATCACATAAAGTTAGGTTATTTATTTACAAGAAAAACAAGTACTTGCGCTGGCACAGCAAATGGCGGATTGTGCCGAAACCCTGTTATTATAGTTATGTTAAAATGTAGTGTTGTCTCTTACACACTTATGAAAATTTCGATAAGCTTGAGCTAGTTTCCGATCCGCTATTTTTTATAGGACATTAGGGCAGCTCTTTATATCTCTATATGCGTAAGACATTACATTACCCCCATGTTGAATAATCTACTTTGTTTACCTACAATTTTTTTCTTTTAGATCTACCACGCATCTTTACTCTATGACATCTTAACACGTCTAGTAGACGAGTTAAGTGAAAAAAGCATTGATTGTGTGCTCACAGCCTTACGCAACGTAGGGGGAGTGCTGAGGAAGGAGGAACCGGCTGCACTAAAGACTTTCATACACGACACGCAAACTAAGGTCACCAAGCTGAACCAGAGTGCAGACACTGGGTAAGGGTTTAAATGAATCCCTGGTTTAGATTCATTTTTCATTCATTCCAACATTGAGAGAATTAGCGTTCTGAGTCCGTCAATGGGGCTGACTTTTTTTTTTTAAAGAATATTAGCCAAGTTAATTTCTGACTAATATTCCCCTTTCCCCTCCAATTAAGCGTAAAGTTTGTGCGAGAAGTAGGTACGACAATAGTGCAACGGGTGGGATTTGAACAGGCTACCTTTCGGTTTTCAGTCCGCTCCTTTAACCGTTGAGCTATCGAGGCTAGATACTGACTGACTGATCTATCAACGCAATAGTAGGCTGAAATTTGCCATGGACATAGCTAATATGACGTAGATATCTGCTAAAAAGGATTTTCGAAAATTGAACCCCTAAGGAGGTAAAATAGGGGTTTGAAATTTGTGTAGTCTACGCGGACATAAGCTAGTATGTGTATCATCATCATAATCATCATCATCAACCGATAGACGTCCACGGTCTTGCGCCACCTGAGTCCAGCGGCTCCCTGCGACTCGTCTGATGTCGTCAGTCTAGTGGGGGGTCTTTCAACGTTGCGTCTTCTGGTGCAAGGTCGCCATTCCAGTATCGGTTGTAAGAACTTTGTGCCTTGCCCGTTGCCATTTCAGCTTCACAACCCGTTGAGCTATTTCGGTTACTCTAGTTCTCCAACGTCAGTATGTGTATATGAGTATTTAATTACTTATTTCAGGACCCGTATAAAATTCCTCTTGGAAGTATTGCTGGCAGTGAAGAACAACAACTTGAATAAAATCCCCAACTACGACCCCACATATGTAGAGCATTTGAAGAAAATGTGTCGTGGCATTGTTAGGAAAGGCAACTATGTCACCACGCTCAATATTAGACTGGAAGACTTATTAAAAGGTTAGTATAGTACGATTTGAACGTAAATACGCCCCTGAAGTTTGCGCATGACGTTGCGCAGAACACACATTTTGGGTGTCCGAGGTCGGGGAGGTAGCGGGGAGGGTAACAGCGCACGTCTCGCTCCTACATTCCCGCCAGTTCCTTGGTGCGTCTCTCTCTCGCTATACGTGTCTTGTTTGTTTGTGTATTAAATCTATCTGAAATCAAATGAAACAATCTAAAAATAAATAAATTGACTCAAAATTTAAAGAAAAACCAGCCTATTTTTCTAATATCTTTTCCAAAATATAAAGAAAAATTAAAAAAATATTGTCAAACACTATAGTTTTAAAATATATATAAGTTTTATTATTGTATAAATTCACCGTATCTTAAATAATGTTTTCTTCTATATTTATGTTTAAAATTGTTTTTTTCCTAATAAGACCGAAAATGCCCAATGAATATCATTATTTTTAAATTATTGTCAAACTACATGCCATTACCTACAATATCTCAGAACAATGTTTGTACAGTGCCCGGCAATTAACTTGAGTATCGACGCGAATGGCTGGCGAATGGCGGGTGCACGCGATTGGTTGATCAGTCGGCGCGAGTGCACGCGATTGGTTGATACGTCGCCTTTCGCTTCCCGGATTCGCCAACTTTCTCCCACCACGCTGCTTCAGGTCCAAGTTGTTTCTCGGGCACTATAGCTATCTCAAACATGTGCTAAAATACAAACTCTTGAAATGTGCTTTTTCAGAATTTACACGTTTCTCTGACAGCATAGGATTTTCGGAAGGCCAAACAGTATCCCGTAATGCCAATGCTTGTTTTTCGAATAGGTATGAAACGAATAACTAAACGGGTTGCGAAGCTGAAGTGGCAATGGGCAGGGCACATAGTTCGTACAACCGATAGACGTTGGGGCCCCATCACTCCCAAGGTGCTGGAATGGCGACCTCGCACCGGAAGACGCAGCGTTGGAAGACCCCCCACTAGGTGGACGGACGACATCAGACGAGTCGCAGGGAGCCGCTGGATCCAGGCGGCGCAAGACCGTGGCGTGTGGAAGTCCCTACAAGCGACCTATGTCCAGCAGTGGACGTCTATTGGTTGATGATGATGATGATGATGATGATGATGAAAAAACATTGAGGGAGGGGTTCTTTTCAAGAAAAAACCAACACATCTAAAGATATTCATTTACTACTATAACAAAATCAATGTTTATTTGGTTATTAAATTAATAATTTGAATTTTCGTTTCTTTATTAATTTTAATTAATAACATTAGAAATTTTAATTTATTTATTTGTTATTTAATTTTAATTAGTAATTTGAATTAATGAACTAAGCATATATAATATGAGGAATTTATTAAAAATCTAATCTATTTGTCCTTGTTCATCAGATTCAGTGTTTGCGTTCTCATTAGGATTTATGTCGCTATGATTCGAATCCTCTTCAGTGTTCTCTGCCATACCCTCGTCTTCTAGTTCACTTTCGGAAGTTTCTTCCTTTTCGACAATCATCCTTGACTTTTCTATATTAGAAAAGAGGACATGAGCCACCATAGATACATTTTCAAGTTGTAGCTCCCAATATTTCACTGAAAGATTTTGTAACAATTAATTAATTAAATAATCGGTCAAGTGCCAGTCGGACTCGCATACAAAAGGTTCTGTACAAGAAATAACAATTTTGATTTGTTTTTAATTTTCATGGTGGCCATTTTGAATTTCTTATTATATTTTGTTGTTATAGCGCCAATAAAAATACTAAATCGATAGGTCTATAGTTCTTTGTGTGAGAAACGTACAAAAAAATCAATAATTACAACAATAATTGCAACTCATTATCTTTTTGCCTGTTGTAAATTACTTTTACCCCGAGCCAAATATAATTTTAGGCATAGTAAAGCAAATACAAAATAACAAAAAAAAAATTTAATGAAGTAATCAATAAAATAGTAAAAACAATACAAACTTACTGTCAAGAATCTTTAATCGTTCTATACAATTTAACATACGAGCTTTGCAAGTCGCCATCTTATCTTGGATGTAACTATGGAAAACTAAACTGCTGGCCTCTAATATATTTGCATCTGTTTCATCTTTCTCTGATACCTGTCTTTCATCTTTTTCTGATCCCTTTCCCTCTGCCATATTTGTACAATTTCGCTTGTGATATCAAATATCAATAACTAATAAGGAAAATGACTTGTGGATAATTTATTTTCCCGCCGAAATAATATAAAACGATTTCGTTGTGATAATTTTTTTTTCTAGCTATGGGTAGATTCCAATTTTTTTTTAATATCTTCGTAGCCTGTTTACATTATTAAAAAAATGTTTTGTTTACATCATAACCACCACACCGTGCACCGCCTTAAGCTAAGGGAAAATTCCAAATTTAAACTTCAAATCAATATTTTTTTGATATTCCTGTACCCTGTTTTACTGATGGGCGATTGTTACTAGTTCCAACAATCGAATGGTTTGATACTACTAATAATAACAATCGAATGCAGAAACAATCGACCGCTAGTTCGCAAATTCGAATTAAACCGCTAGTTTTATTCATTTACTTTGTCATACTACATTGGGCTGTATTCTCGTACAATAAAGTCGACTTTTATTTGATTCGCAAATTCGACTAAAACCGCTAGTTTCATTCATAAAATTTGTCATACAAAATTGGGCTATTTTTCTCAGAACATAGAGTTCAGTTTTAAATTAGATGAAATTAAATACGAATACAAAATAGTAAGTTCCTAAGTTCGATGGTTGAATGATAAAATTTGCCACACAAAATTGGGTATTTTTTCTTAGTAGATAGAGTTTACTTTTAGATGAGGTTATGTATATTCGAATTTGTAAACTAGTAGTAATCAAATTCGAATCGGAGGGAATGAGACGGCGCAATACATTCTTATATATTTTTCTTTTTCTTCAAATTCGAATGGTTTGGTAGGTTATTCGAATAATTTGAATGATTTCTACAATCGAGTTATTCGAATAATGTCATTCACAATCGCCCATCAGTAGCCTGTTTACATATTTTTTATTCTACTTCCTCAAAAATTGTATAGCGATAGCGCGTTAAAAACTCATCACGCCCTATTTTAACTTTGTGTCAAATTTTATGCCAAAGGACGATTTTAGTCCTTATTTCAAAGATAAACCGTACTTTTCACATGACAGTTGACCCATAGAATGAAAATGGCGTGTGAAAAGTCATTTTTACGCGTTATATAGTTAATTTAATACATTTAGGTATTATTTTTATGTAAGAAGAAATATGCATTTAAAATAATTAAATGAACACTTACCTATATCACCATTTTTAACTGGGTTAAGGGCTCTAGGTTCTAGCCCTTTCGAACCTTTATTTGACCAATATTTTTGGTATGTATAATGCATAAAAAATGACTTCTTACGCGCCATTTTAACTTTTTGTGCTAAATTGCATGTCAAAGTACGATTTTAGTCCTTATTTTAAAGATGAACCGGACCGAAATAAAAACCGACTTCAATAACCACCAACACTAAAAAGTAAAAAATAATTTAATTTATTACCCAATATATTATGTATACAAGAGTTATTGTAGTTCTATAGTAGTATTTTTTTTTGAAATTTTTTTATTTCACAATTTTTAGTGTCCCCATCGTACTAAAATATGATATGCCTGGTATGTTTCAAAGAATCATTATAAATCGGTTCATATTTGGCGAAGAAATCGCGTAACAAACATACAAAAAGACATACATTCGATTTGAGAACCTCCTCCTTTTTTCAAGTCGGTTAAAAATATGCTATGCCTGGTTAAAACCCTACTGTTTACATAGATCGCGAGCAATTTACTCTTATTAATTGAGGAGTTCCGTTCTCCATCTCCGAAGATATTCATCAGATCTTTACCAAATTAAAATGGGACCACCTCGGAAGTATGTCCTACAAAACAAGAAAAGAATCATCAAAATCGGTTCATAATTGACGGAGTAATCGCGTAACGAACATACAGAAAAAAAACATGCAGTCGAATTGAGAACCTCCTCCTTTTTTTGAAGTCGGTTAAAAATGGCGCGTGATAAGTCATTTTGTACAGACTATACATATACTAATTTCTTAGAGATTTCTGAACGGATTTTTTTAAATAATAATTTTCTTGTAATAATTCCAGCTCATGAAAGAGGCAAGTGGTGGGTGGTAGGGTCGGCTTGGGAGGGGAGCCGCGTACAAGAAGACAAACAAACAGTTAATTTACCAGCGTCTGGTGATCAGAGACTGCTGGAGTTAGCACGCAAACAACGCATGAATACTGACGTGAGAAGAAGCATATTCTGTGTGATCATGGCTGCTGAGGTAAGCAATCCCTTGGATTTGACTCGCTCCAGCAATGCACGGGGCTGCAATGGCTTGTATAGTACGGTATAATAACATTGTAAATTGAAAAATTAAAAAGAGCAACCGCCGAGTTTCTTGCTGGTTCTTCTCGGTAGGAACGGCATTCCGAACCAGTGGTAAATTAAACCTGACTATTCATAAGCACTTTTAAAAAGTTAACATGAATAAAAAACATTCTATTCTATTCTATTCTATTCCTACTCGAAGCAAATACCTAATTATTATCGCTATCCCACTTCTACTACCAAGTAAGAGCGAGAGGTCAGACCACACGCAAACAACGTATGAATTGATACGGAGCATATTCCGTGTTATTATATGGCATGTGGCTGCCGAGGTAAGTTTATTGTTCTAATTTTTAGAGGTTTTTTCTCTGTTAATTGTAAATTGAAAAGCATCCTGGCTGCCTCTGAAGTAGGGACAGCCAGAATGGATTTGAAATATTCCTACACTAGCTGATGCCCGCAACTTCGTGCGCGTGGAATAAGGTTTTTAAAAATCCCGCGGGAACTCTTTGATTTTCCGGTATAAAAAGTAGCCTGTGTTACTCTCCATGTCTTTATCAATGTGGACAAACCTCTGTGGTTGTTTCGGTGTTTTTAGACTAAGCTTTGATAAATTTGAAAATAAAAATTCAATTTCCAATAACATTACGTTTATTGAAGGACTACATGGACGCGTTCGAAAAGCTGCAACACCTGGGATTAAAAGGTCAACAAGAAAGGGAAGTGATCCATGTATTGTTAGCGTGCTGTCTGCAGGAGAAATCATACAACCCCTACTACGGGGTGCTAGGGCAGAAGCTGTGCGACTACGATAGGAAATACCAGGTATAATGGATGTTTCACTAAGGACCATGGTCATTTTGAGCTAAGGGCCAAATACCAAAATGTCAGTATACCAAACTTGCACAGTACATAGTGTAGGCACATGAAATGCCGAGTCAAGTCGCGCCAAGGCGTAGGTACACATATACCAATAGTCCAGTAAATAGAGCATTTAACCTCGTACTAAATTTCCGATCCAATTTCTTTTTTTTTTTTAAGTTAAGGTTACTGACCATAAAGTGACAAAATGCTGACAGATCCAGGTGGAGCTTCGATCGCAATCTTGAAGGAAAGTTTTTGGCTGGTATCTCGAAAACTATCCGCTTTAGGACAAAAGTTATTAAAATCATTATTGTAGAAAATAAAATTTTGCATCTTTTGTTTCCTGTAAGCTTTTTTTGTAAAACTTACCGTTTGCGATTTATGACCGATTGAATGAAACGGTTTTTCTATTTCGGCCGATAACTTTTAAAATATTGGAAAAAACCGGTTCATTAAATCGGTAATAAATCGTAAACGATACCTAAATTTAATCTCTGTACCAAATAGATGATGCCCATGAGATTTAGGACTTTTAAAGAATGGATGAAAGTATGAATATGGATTTTCTTAGCGGATGCCTACGTCATAATAGCTATCTGCATGCCAAATTTCATTCCGATCCGTCCAGTAGTTTGAGCTGTGCGTTGATAGACCAGTCAGTTAGTTTTTGTTATTTAGATTTGTTGTTTCAGCTCTCAATACAATACTCGGTGTGGGACAAGATCAAGGAGCTAGATTCTCTCTCCAAGCAAGGCATGACGAATTTGGCACAGTTCCTGATACATATCGTCATGGAGAAAGGACTGCCGCTTTCCGTTTTAAAGGTATACTTTACTAGATGATGCTCACGAATTCCTCCGCATGGATTTAGGTTTTTAAAAATCCCGTGGGAACTCTTTGATTATCCGAGATAAAAAGTAGCCTATGTCCCTTCCCGGGATGCAAGCTATATCTGTACCAAATTTCGTCAAAATCGGTTGAACTAATGAGCCGTGAAAAGCTAGCAGACAGACAAATATGGTACAGTATGGTATAATAATATTGTAAATTGATCACTTGAAAAGAGCAACCGCCGAGTTTCTTGCTGGTTTTTCTCGGTAGGAACGGCATTCCGAACCAGTGGTAAATTAAACTAGTTAACGATTCAAAAGCACTTGTAATAAGTCTACTTGAATAAAATATATTCTATTCTATTCTTAATATAGACATATTTTTGCATTTATAATATTAGTATGGATTAGGAAAAGTTAATAGCCGATCTAATATTATAAATGCGTCAGTGTGTTTGTTTGTTGGTTTGTCCTTCAATCACGCTGCATCGAAGAAATAGAGCGGTGTAATTTTTTGCATGGGTATAGTTCAAGACCTGGAGAGTGACATAGGCTACTTTTTATCCCGGAAAATCAAAGACTTCTCAAAGACTTTAAACGTACATTTCAGGGGAGTTGAAACATGGGACATGATTGAAGGACAAACCAATAAACCAACAAATAAACACACTATCGCATTTATAATATAAAATGTACTGATATGGATGGAATCTAATATTATAAATGCGTCAGTGTGTTTGTTGGTTTGTCCTTCAATCACCCTGCATCGAAGAAATAGAGCGGTGTAATTTTTTGCATGGGTATAGTTCAAGACCTGGAGAGTGACATAGGCTACTTTTTATCCCGGAAAGGCCGTTATTTCATATTTCGTTTCAGAAAAGATAAACATAAAATATGTCTGTCTCTTTCAGATAATCCAATTCTCCGACCTGAACAAAACGACAGTTCGCTTCATGCGTCAAATCCTTCTCGCAATAATCATGAACGAAGACCTCCAATCATCACTAGAAGTGTTCCACAGGATATCCAAACCGCCAAAACTGCACATGTTCAGAGAAAGCCTACGACTGTTCATACAACACTTCCTTATCAAAAACGCTGGAAAAAAGACTACTGTTCTATCTGACGAAGAGATGGCAACACTGAAAGAAAGAGCGGTGGAAGTTGATAGGATATTGACTTTGTACGAAAATAAATTACGACTATGAATAAATTTTTTTAAAGTTATTTATTTAAAGTTTTATTTCCTGGTAATTTAAAAATAATATAATAAACTAGCTTATGCTCGCGACTTCGTCCGCGTGGACTACAAAATTTCAAAACCCTATTTCACCCCCTTAGGAGTTGAATTTTCATAAATCCTTTCTTAGCGGATGCCTACGTCATAAGAGCTATCTGCATGCCAAATTTCAGCCCGATCCGTCCAGTAGTTTGAGCTGTACGTTGATAGATCAGTCAGTCAGTCAGTCACCTTCTCCTTTTATATATATAGATTAAAATCGCTCAAAACTGCAATTATTCTAAGTAAAACAATCTTGCTGAAGAACTAAAAAGGTCTAACTATAAATTCTATAGAAATGTCTAATCTGTCAAAACTGCACATGTTCAGAGAAAGTCTACGACTGTTCATACAACACTTTCTCATGAAAACTCGAGAAAAAAAACTATAGTTTTATCTGATAAAGAGATGGCAGCACTGAAAGAAAGGGTGGTAGAAGTTGATAGAATATTGATTTTGTACGAAAATAAGTTACAATTTTGACGAAATATGTTTTTATTGATATTCAATTTGCATTTTTTTCTTCTTTTTATTTACCTTTGAATGGAGTTACAACCGTCTCATCGTTTTGGGATTTTTCGTTTTATTTGGAAAGATTGGTTAAGTTGATAGAAAAATAGGTTACTACGACTTTGCTAGGTACTTACATAAATATATTAATTTATTCAGTTTTTTTACACATTCTAAGGAATAAAGCTACCATTTCGGGAATAAACGTAAGATGGCAACACTAAGTCTCTTACAAGTTGAAACTTGAAGTCTCTAAATGGTTGTTTAAACACCTTATAAAATATTTGATTTTGATATGAGTAAGTACTTATATCAACAAAAGCTTATAAAATATTTTCATGTACTCAGCTGCGCTAAACAAATTGATTTATATAATTTAATTTTACATAGGTACTGACAAAGTTGCCTAGTACATACCTACTAAGTAAATATACATATTTATCATGTTAAATACTGCACCCCATAGTGACTCGTTATCTTATCACTGCGTCTGCGTTTGGACTAACTTATCACTTATCAATTTATCAATCGTTGAGGATTGATAATGTTAACCCTGCTCTACACTCACGTGACGAAAGCTCGCGAAAAAGAAACAATAATGTAAATAGTTTCATGGCATTTTTCCAAAAACTGTCTAAGAAACCTCATAATGCGAAGATATCAATAGAGGAGGTAAACCAAAATTTATTTTTATTGACTCACGCTACTCAATGAATATTTTCAAAATTTAAATATTGACTGAGAACAATTAGCAAGCAGTATACCTACTACCTACCTACATTATTATTTAATAATTTTAAATACTTCAGAGAAAGAAAGAAAAAACTACTTAGGTAAAAGAGTCTTGGACTGTAGAAATGAAATAAAGTGATTTTTGAGATGAGAATAAATTTAAAAAAATCATGATTATTATTACCATGAGCGTCATGGTTGTACGGAAGAAAAATAATGTGATGGTCACAATCCGTGAACGTCAACTTTTTTCAATTTCTTAACGTAAAAATAGAGTAATTTCTACGGGAAAATATTTTTTTTTTATATTAAAAAATTGAAGAATATTCACGTTTACGACATGTGACGTCATTAATCGTTTTCTGTACAATGTGACGATAATCATTAATTATTAAAAATCATGATAATAAAAAGAATACCCGGCTGAGTTTGTTGTGGGCTCTTCTCAGACCTGGGCGCGTTTGGAACTCTCGTAGCTTTAGTTTTAAGTTTGCGTAATATTTATCACCACTATATCTTAGAAATCCAACATCTGACCATCAAAAAGAGTTATTAATTACCTATTTTGAATAAATCATTTGACTTTGACATGATTTTTTTTTAAATATTCTCTTTAATAATGAATTCTAGCCCCATAAACTACTGCTATACAAAAAATCACGTTATTTTATTAGTACCTACAGTTTGCTACAGTCCAAGACCCTATTGTTTCCTTCGACGTAAAAATTTACAGCCACGAGTGTAGGACGGGCTTTAAATGAATCGGGTAGCGTAGCAACGGCATACAGTCTACCTTCATATCAGTTGTGGTGTGGGAAAGATTGTTAAATAAAGCATAGAAATAAAGACTTCACACACCGTTGAGAATATTATGGAGAAATTTCAGGCATGCAGGTTTCCTCATGATGTTTTCCTTCACCGTTAAAGCAAGTGATATTTGATTGCTTAAAACGCGCATAACTCCGGAAAGTCAGAGGTGCAGACCTAGGATCGACCCCCTGACCTCCGATTAGAAGGCGGACGTCCTAACCACTAGGCACTAGACTTATCAAAACATTTCATTTGATAAAAGAATTTTGACTTAGTGATCAAGCATTTGATCACTAAGTCAAAAGTCTTCTATTGGCTCAAATACACGATTTAAATGATTTTGGCGAACACCTTAACCACTAGGATATCACGACTTTTTTATAAGTCTTTGAATCATCATCATCTTGATCAACCCATCGCCGGCTCACTACAGAGCACGAGTCTCCTCTCAAAGTGAGAAGGGTTTTGGCCGTAGTCTACCACGCTGACCATGTGCGGATTGGCACACACCTTTGAGAACATTATGGAGAACTCTCAGGCATGCAGGTTTCCTCACGATGTTTTCCTTCGCCGTTAAAGCAAGTGATATTTAATTACTTAAAACGCACATAACTCCGAGAAGTTAGAGTTGCGCGCGCACCCAGGATCGACCCCACTGACCTCCCGTATAGGAGGCGGACATCTTAACCACTAGGCTATCATATCACGGCTTTTTTAATAAGTCTAAGGTCTAAGTCAAAGGGGTATGGGTTTAATAAAAACTGCCATACCCCTTCCAGGTTAGCCCGCTATCATCTTAGACTGCATTATCACTTACCACCAGGTGAGATTGTAGTCAAGGGCTAACTTGTATCTGAATTTAAAAAAAAAAAAAGTTTTCATCAATTTTGATTTCTATCGATTCAATTAGAGCAGGTTGTTGCCTTGTATGAATTAGGTACCTAGCTATAGGTACATGCATCTAATTACTGATAAATAATAGCGGTTAATTATAGGATGTTTTTATATTCCACTAACTGATGCCCGCGACTTCGTCCGCGTGGATTAAGGTTTCTTAAAATCCTGTGGGAACTCTTCGATTTTCCGAGATAAAAAGTAGCTTATGTCACTCTCCAGATCTTTAACTATACCCATGCAAAAAATCACGGCGAACCGAAGGACAGACCAACAAACAAACACACTTTCGCATTTATAATACTACTGATGCTACGGTAGGCATATGTATGTAGGTACCTACGTGTTATAATAAATTATTGTAATCCGATGCGTACGTTGCATTCAGGTCGGGTGGCAACAGGCAACAGGCAACAGGCTGTCTGCTGGCGTTCGATCAACTACATACCTAGTTAGGTATCCACGCTATCTACACTACGCGGCAGAAAATATTGTACTTACCTACATCGGTCTTTAGAATGACATTTCGGCTTTGTAGAGCGTTGTCTCTGTCATTCATACCTATATGACGTTTTGTCGGTTTCAACGACAGGTCAATGCTCTAGCTCTACAAACAGTGGCGGATTTGCAGTCTTGGCCGCCCTAGGCCCCAGATCGTAAGTACCTACCAGCCGCTTTATTCTCGACACCCATTAATCATGAGTTGATTGGGGATTAAAAATTTACCTTTTGATTTGTCAGTAAAATACAATACAATGATAAGTAGGAGCGCAAGCGCAGCAGGCGCAATTTTTTTTGTTATTAAAAAAAAGTGATTTTTGTCATGATTGGCCGCCTCTAATATCTAGCCGCCCTAGGCCCGGGCCTACTGGGCCTTAGGCCAAATCTTCTAAAGGTCGATGTACATTACTTTCTGCCGCGTACTGTACATCGACCTTTAGAAATACATAGGTAGCAGTTTTGTAGAGCGTTAGTCTCTGTCGTTGAGCCAAAACGTCACATAGATATGATTGATATATGAATGACTGAGACAACGCGTCTACAAAGCCGAAATCTCATTTTAAAGGTCGATGGGTCGATGTACAATATTTTTTGCCGGCTACTGTACATAAGTACATGAGTAAAACTTGAAAAGTCAAAACCTTTTCAAAACACACAACGTTCACACACAGGGCGATGTGCGACGGCCGACGGCAACACGTCTTTTATAGTGTTTTATAGTCAGTATAAGGATGAGAAGATATGCTGAAACTGGTTATTTTAGGCGAATTAAATATTACCTACTTATACGGATGTAGGTACCTACGAACCCTGAATGTGAACCTGTATCCCAAGAAGGTATATTCTCTAAGTATATTCTCTTAGGTACTGCTGTGAACTGTGAGGTACTGATACTACTTTTGCTGGATTGAGTGATAAAGGGATAGAAAATATTTTTATTTGAAGTATTTAAAGTAGGTATCTTCGTATCGACATATCTGTGTTCGTATCGTTACGATTCGATTAAAAATCGATTCACATCGCAATCGTAATATATTTTTTCAAATATATATTAGGTTAACTATAGATTTATTTACACATGTTTCTTTCGAAATTAAGAAACAATTTTACGGCTAGCTAGCTATATAATTAATAAAATATATATTATGTTTTTATAAAATACTTAAAAAATATGATATGATGTGAATCGGAACGCAGTCTTTCACTATTTTACAACTAACGCCATCTATGTTTCCATTTAAGCAACAGTATTTTTTATTTTCAAGAAAACTGCCTATTTAAGTTAGATAATAGCGTTTTATAGTATTTAATCATGTTTATTTACACCAAAGTTTCTTATCAGAAGTAAAATATCATGCAATATATAATTGATGCCATTCATTGGTTGCAATTTAAATAATGGCGGTAAAAGATTCTACTAAAGCGCGACCTTGCGAGAAAAATCGTAAACGTCAGTGAACAAAGAGAGGCAGCCGCTAGCACTGAAATTAAGGTTGTGTTCTATCTCTGTTCGATAAACGCGTACATTTTAAGTGCGAACAGGACAGTGTCTTCACTTTTGGCCATCAATTCATAACCATCTTTCTTTCTTGTGCAACTGTTTCTCGTCGGTCGTGTTCTGGATCGAGTGCGAACGCAGGATGGACGCCATTCGTGCGAGATAAATTGTGGCATCGCTGTGGAAGCGCCAGGCGACTGGCTCGCGGCTCGTGGCTCGTGGCGACAGTGCGTGCATCAGTGGCGGGTGTGGAGTATGCTATATGTGTGACTGGCGCCGGTGCGAGCGGCTGGCCTCGGGCGCGAGCGCGTGCGAGCACGGGGAGCGCGGGGCCCGGCCCGGGGCGCGCGGACAGTCATGGCGGGCGCGAGCTGATCGGGCGGCCGCGGCGTCCGCTCGCGCTCCGCCGGCCCCATGCGAGCGCCGGAGGGTTTATGGGTATTTGCGTGAGCTGCCGGCGCCGCGAGCGAAAGGCACCCGAGAAGCGTTGGGTGCCGGGAGCGGGCGGGCCCGCTAAGGGCGCGGCGGCAGAGTTGCTCCCGCGGCGCGCGCCCCCGCCGCCAGCCATGGCCAACTCCATCTCCAACATCAAGATGACGAACCCCATCAAGGGCATCGTGAGCAAGCGCCGGAAACGGTACACGAAGGACGGTTACAATTTGGACTTGGCATGTATCCTTTTTGTGTAGTGATTTGTGATAAGTTGTTCCTCCATCTCCGACCCTGGGTAAGTCGACTCTTTGTGACCCGAAGTGCCCGCTCGCATCCACGTATCGGTAGGAATTCTCGTCACGTTAGTAGTTGTTACGAGTGTTAGTATAACAACCTGTATGTTGCGTTCGTCTCACCAGTTTCACGTCTTTGAGGTTATATCGCGAGATTCGTCTCGAGATAATCAATTCCCGTCGAGATTTACAATTGTAAACATTCAAGAGAGTGTTCAAACATACTGTTTACATACTTATATTACGGGGAAGACGGTTAACAGAGTTCCATTGTATTGAGAGCTCACATAAAGGCAACAGTTGATGTAGGCCCTAGCTATACATGTATAGATGTCAGATATCTTGCATAGCAACAGCTCAAATAGCCTACATATGTATAGCTATGCACAGTGTATATGTACAGCACTTAGATAGTATCTGATAAACAGTTGGAAACCTGCAGAGAGCATCATTCAGTATTCTGTGTGTATTTTAGGCAGCCTTGGGGCCAATCAATGTCAAGCCATTAGGTGTGGAAGAAAGTTGCTTGTTTGCTAATGTAACTTTCTCTGTTATGCAGACAAGTCTTTGTTGTTTCTCAACTCAAATATACATTATAAAAGAAAAATTTCACTATGCCATTGCATAATTTTACTATGGTGTACTTAAAAGGTGCTAATTTTATACTTATGTTCTAATAGACAGGTGTGAATGATACTATCTTTGTTAACTATGGGTAATAATATTAATTAGGTAAAGTACCTATATTATATAATAAAGTATTTAGTGGTGTCCAAATCAATAACTAAGTAGGTAACTGCTTACTTAAAACAGCTATTAAGCTATGCCCTTTTTAGTTCAATACATTTTATTTGATTTCTGTTAGATAAGCCTACTTTCTGAATAAGATCAATATCTACTTTTTTTTAATTCAGATACAAGTTAGCCCTTGACTGCAATCTCACCTGATGGTAAGTGACGATGCAGTCTAAGGTGGGAGCGGGCTAACCTGGAATTTCTGAAAAACTAAGAATCTACTCTGTTTTATGTACGTTCTCTTATATTAAAAACCTTGTACATTTTGCAATAATTATTTGCAGAACCTATTCTATACTAATATTATAAAAATTTCAAGTTTGTAAGTTTGGATATAGGGGGTAATCTCTGGAACTAATGAGATCATTTATAGTTCTAATCTGAGAATTGGATTATTCTGAAAATTCTTTCACTGATAGATAGCTATGTTGTCCTCGAGTGCTATAAGGCTATAAATCCATATCCATCCATACTAATAGTATAAATACGAAAGTGTGTCTGTCTGTCTGTCCGTCTGTCTGCTAGCTTTTCACGCCCCAACCGTTTTTACAGATTTTGATGAAATTTGGTACAGAGATAGTTTGCATCCCGGGGAAGGACATAGGCTATGTTTAATCAAGGAAAATCAAAGAGTTCCCACAGTATTTTTAAAAAATGAAACTCACGCGGACGAAGTCGCGGGCATCACCTAGTCTAAATAATATATAAAAAGAAAAGCTGACTGACTGATCTATCAACGCACAGCTCTGGAAACTACTGGACTTTGGCATGCAGATAGCTATTAGGACCTAGAAGTCTGCCAAGGGCCGCATCTGCATCTGCAACCCTTAAGGGGGAAAAAGTGGGGTTTGAAATTTAAGTAGTCCACGTGCAGTCGCGGGGATAAGCTAAATATATATACTGCGGAAGAAGTCACAGGATAAAGCTAATAACTAATAATATTATGCTAGTCTGATTTATTGATATTTAAACTTAATCTTATGTACCTACTTAGCGTGAGATAATGAGCATAACCTCTAGTGAGCCATTTTTAATAGCTCAGTGTAACACAAGACTGATAAGGGGTATCAGTTTAATAAAATTGCCATACCCCTTCCAAGTTAGCCCACTTTCATATTAAGAGCTTCTAACACGCTCAAGCACATACCTAGTTATTTATTAGCCAAGTTTATCATGTTGACTAATATTCCCCTTTCCCCTCCAATTAAGCGTAAAGCTTGTGCTAGGAGTTGGTACGACTTATACTGCAACAGGTGGGGTTTGAACCGGCGACCTTTCGGTTTAGTCCGCTCCTTTAACCGTTGAGCTATCGATGCCCAATTTGTTTTGTCAAGCGCCTGGATCAAGAAAATGGGACTTTTATCATACTTCGAACTCTGTCCAAACGTCGCGTCGCGTCAAGCAACAATATAAAATCGCATCAATCACAAGTCACGCACGTAAACGCTTGACTCAAGCATCAAGCAAACTTTGTAAACGGTCAAAATGCTTGATCAAAAATCTACGTGCTTGACGTCAAGTCGCTTGACCATGTCGGAAGCTCTGGAAGTGGGCTAACTTGGAAAGGGTATGGCAGTTAATTAAACTGATACCCCTTAAAAGAGTTGATAACCCTTAGCAATTACAACACAGAGAGATGGCTAATCTCCAATGAGATTGGCGAAATTCAGTTGTGAGGGCATTCCTATGTAATGTAGAGATTTTATGTGCTTTTGTGAGGCTTTTGTGACAGGATTAAATTTAATTCTGGGTTTATAGCTATCCAATGTGCCAATGGGCACAGTAGTTATATATATACAAATAGTTGGAATTTTATTGTTTATACTTAACCTAAAACTAAAAGTGCTTTATTTCATTTTATTTCATCATCATCATCATCACGATCAACCCATCGCCGGCTTACTACAGAGCACGGGTCTCCTCTCAGAGTGAGAAGGGTTTTGGCCATAGTCTACCACGCTGGCCAAGTTCGGATTGGTAGACTTCACACACCTTTGAGAACATTATGGGGAACTCTCAGGCATGCAGGTATCCTCACGATTTCCTTCACCGTTAAAGCAAGTGGTATTTAATTACTTAAAACGCACATAACTCTGAAAATTTTCATAAAACCTGCTTCAATCATTATTACAATCTCAATTGTTATGATTGGCTGAATTTGTGTGATTCTTGTTGCAAAAATGCATTGTAAACAATAATGAGCGAGCGTCAACGAATCAGAGATGATTGCGATCGTGACATTGTAGCTGTCATTCTACCGCAATCGAGCTTCTGGTTATGTAGGATTTCTACGCACTA
Source organism: Maniola hyperantus (assembly GCF_902806685.2). Taxonomy (NCBI): domain Eukaryota; kingdom Metazoa; phylum Arthropoda; class Insecta; order Lepidoptera; family Nymphalidae; genus Maniola; species Maniola hyperantus. The sequence continues at coordinate 11,861,778 of NC_048554.1, forward strand.
AAACCCCCTTGGAGGCCACCCTGAGCGCTTAAATTTGGGAGCCTCCGAGATCTCTCATGAACACAAAAGTAGCCCTATTTTTCTTTGATTTTACGTCATCATTCTAATATTTGACATATCGTCGATTCGGGATCAAACCGAGAGTTTTCTCACTTTAGTTCACTCTGCCGCAGCTGACCTACCTTGGCTATCACTATCACTGCTGTCTACTCCTACAAAATAGTTAAGCGAAATGATATAAGATTTTTTTAAAGACATAATTATGTTACACTAGCGTCTTAGGAATAATCCTGTAAAGCTAGATATACTAAAAAACCGGCCAAGTGCGAGTCAGGCTCGCGCAACGAGGGTTTCGTACTACAGTCGTATTTTTTCGACATTTTGCACGATAATTCAAAAACTATGATGCGATAATTCAAAAACTATGAAATATATGATTTATATAAAAATAAATAAAAATCTGTTTTAGAATGCACAAGTGAATACCTTTCTTATGATTCCCCACTTGATATAGTTATCTTACTTCGAAAATTAAAAATTCTAATTATTCGTTCACGACCACAATTTAATTTTTTTTTGTGTGATATAACCACAAATTCACGGTTTTCAGATTTCCCCCCGAATGTCAGCTATAAGACCTACCTACCTGCCAAATTTCATGATTCTAGGTCAACGGGAAGTTCCCTGTAGGTTTCTTGACAGACAACAAAGTTATCCTAATAGGGTTCCGTTTTTCCTTTTAAGGTACGGAACCCTAAAAAGTGCTGAAAAAAAAAAATTATACTCCATAGTAAATGCAACGTCAATTTATCAGTTTCGCATAGTTCATCGACCCGAGTTACGCGATAGGTATGCGGTGACCACATTAGCGTTTTAGCACCATAATCACAATATCATTATCGATATTGTGATTGCTTTTTAGGGTTCCGTATCTAGAGAAAAAAGGAACCCTTATAGGTTCACTCCAACATCTCGTCTCAACGTCTGTCAAAATTAAAAAAATCTGTTTGGGTATCAAAACCTATAGGGTACCTACTTCCCGTTGACCTAGAATCATGAAATTTGGCATGTAGCAATGTCTTAGTGGATTCCAAGATCCTTCCGCATACCTACGACTCGACTGAGCGCGAGATTTTGACTGTTATTTTACTTAATACAATAATTATTGTGAGACTAACTGATGCCCACGACTTCGTCCGCTTGGATTTATGTTTTTAAAAATCCAGTGGGGACTGATTTTCCGGGATAAAAGTTGTAGCCTATGTCGCTCTCCAGGTCTAACTCAACCCATGCAAAAATCACGTCATCTCGGTCCGTTGCTCTGTTGCGACGTGATTAAAGGACAAACCAACAAACAAACACACTTTCGCATTTGTAATTGAGGTAGTGACTTTCCGTTGACCTAGAATCATGAAGTCTGGCATCACAACTTTTCTTTTAAAGTGTTAAGTATTTCTTGTACGATGGTACTGAACCCTTCGTGCACGATTCCAACTCGCATTTGATCGGATTTTCTTAAACACATAGTTTCTCCAATCCTGACCACAGAATATTAAATATATAAAAGGAAAAGGTGACTGACTGACTGACTGACTGATCTATCAACGCACAGCTTAAACTACTGAACGGATCGGGTTGAAATTTGGCATGCAGGTAGCTATTATGACGTAGGCATCCGCTAAAAAAGGATTTTTGAGAATTCAACCCCTTAGGGGGTAAAACAAGGGTTTGAAATTTGTGTAGTCCACGCGGACGAAGTCACGAGCATAAGCTAGCCGTACTATGTACCCTGACTGCAACGCATGTCTGGCATCAGCTACATGATAAAAATCGGCCAAGTGCGAGCCTGACTAGCACACGAAGAGTTTCGTCCCATCGTATAATTTTTTTTTTTTTTAATTTTCGTGACGACCATTTTAAATTTTTTATTATTTGTTGTTGTAGTGACAATGGAAAATACACATTCTGTGAAAATTTCAGCTCACTACCTATTATGGTTCTCGAGATACAGCGCGCTGATAGACAGACGGACGCGGACGGACCGACAGCGGAGGCTACCGTCAGCACCCCGTTGCGTTGGTACGGAACCCCAATAATGGTTATTTGCAACTCTGACTGCAAAGCATGCCTGGCATCAGCTACATGATAAAAAGTATGCTATTTCACTACACAATCTGACGTGTCATTGGGTCGCCCGTAATGTTACCGAGGTGAAAGGTCAACGCCCTTCCAGAGGTAATATGTCAAATATAGGTTACGCTGGTTGACATTTGGAGTACCTACCCTCGCGGTTAGAGGGAAACGCTATTACGGGAACCCTTGTTAAAAGTTAATGAAGCCTAAATTTACAGTTGCGAAATGTTCTACGCAGACCCTAGCGAGTAAATGTTTCTAAAAGTTATTGGCCTTGCAAAACTGAAAAAAAGTTATTAATAAAATTGTTGTAAAGTTTTGGGTTCGATCCAGGTCACATCTAAGTTTCGGAGTTATAATAAACTAGCTGATGCCTTCGCCTTCGTCCGCGTGGATTTAGATTAAAAAAATCCCGTGGGAACTCTTTGATTTTCCGGGATAAAAAGCCACTCTCTAGGTCTTCAACTATATCCATGTAAAAAATCAGATCAATTCCGAGCAAAGCCGGGTCGGGCTGCGTAATCTCTCTATATAAAAATGAATCGCTGAATGTGTTGCTAAGCGCAAATCTCCCGAGAACAGCTGAAACGATTTCGCTTATTCTTTTTTTATAATAATCCTTGAAGTACGAGGATAGTTCTTACGGAGCGAAAAAATTAAAGAATCGACTGTTAGGCGGCACGGAGTTCGCCAGGTCAGCTTGTTTAAGAAAAACATTAATCAATCGTCACCTCATGATTTTAAATGCATTGCCTTAATCCATGACGCAAAGCTACTGGGTTGCAACAATATAAATGAGCCGAGCTGTTCAGACGTGAGGCGGCGACAGACAAACAAATTAGCAAGGATTACTTTGTCCGTCAGTCCTAACCACCGTCTAGCTATCGTACAGTTCGGAGGCCGTTAACCCGCAGGTAACTATGTAACTTTTCAAGTGCTTAAACTATGTAACATGATATTATTAATTACTAGCTAATGCCCGCGCCACATCGCGTGGATTTATGTTTTTCGAAATCCCGCAGGAACTCTTTCATTTCCCGGGATAAAAAAGTAGCCTATGTCCTTCCCCGGGATGTAAGCTCTGTACCAAATTTTACCAAAATGTGTTGAACTGTGGGGCCGTGAAAAGCTAGCAGACAGACAGACAGACAAACTTTCGCATTTATGATATATTAGTATAGATTAGTATAGATTATTTACCTTTATCCATTTTGTACCTACTCTTTGTACACACACACTTGAACATAAAGAGACGGTCAAGCACGTAGTTTTGTTTGGCTTGATCAAGGTCTTTCTCATATCTCGAGCACTGTCCGAACGTCGCGTCAAGTTTTTTTTTAAATATTTAAAAGCTATCTGTAATCAGTCATTGAATGAATGGACTTTCATCAGATTGCTATGAGTGCATAGGTAAAAGTAAAGTAAAAATATTATAAAATCGCGTCAATCAGTTTTAGGCCCAGTTATCAAATAAATTAGCATTCACAGTTGCCTGCCATATTAGAAGGAAAGAGCGTTGTTGGTGTCGCAGACAAATCATACAAATGTATAAACCGGCGGAAATATCTGCGAACCTGGCTTAGTGACGTCATGCAACTCGCTCCCGTTGGCACCTGTACTGGATAGGCGAAAACGGGCGAGCTGTGGGGAAGCGCATTCCAGCGAGGTGCGTTGATATTTCCGCCACGTTATAACATTTCCATCTGTGACACCACCCCGAAATAGCTCAGCATAATGCCTTGCATCATAATGCTATGCGCCAACACGCATAAACTGCAGGGTGCTGATTTTCAGCTGTGACTCGGGCTCCTAACTGTACGTTAGCTAAACAGTGGCGGTAACCACAAAGCAGGACGGTGGCGTTTTAGCACCGATTTTTGGCAAGCAGCATTGTTTAACATCGGTCAGCAACCACTGGATATGGTAGACAGATACATCGCGTTTCTAATTTTGAACGGACAGACGTATTTAGACGTTTTAGACGCATATAATTTGAATAATCTCCTTATTTAGGGAATAGGCACAGTTCTCGACAGTTAGGGAACTTCTAACTAAACGTCGAGGCTTCGAAGTCACTGGCAGGCGTCAAATGTTAGAACATTTGACGCAGGTAGCCTTAGGGCCGGTTGTTTCAACAAATTTTGACGGACACGTAACCTTTAAATATGGCGCTAACGAACGTAAGAAAAGAAAAAGCGTTGATTCAGCAACTATTAGCGCTAACGTTCGTTAAAAAGTTACGTTTACGTTAACCAGTGCTGACACCATTGGTGATCGTCAAATCAGTTCATAACTTCATACTTCCTACAAACGGAATATTTTATTTACAAATTATAATGGAATCAATTGAATTCAATGCTTTTAATGGTAGTTATTTGATGATCAGTTAAGATGAAAGAGAATTTTAAAAAAAGAAAAAGTGTTTAAAATGCGAAGTAGCAATATCAATAACTATATAATTTAATATAAAATGAAATAAAAAAGGTTACGGAAAAGTAAGTTAATTTTAAGGGTTAGTTTCGTAAACAGAATAACAATGACGAACCGTTTTTTGTGCAATGAAGCAACGCTCTTAAATTAACAAATGTTAAAATTCGTCTACGTCTGTTAAATTTAAACGAACGTACCTTACGAAGACCAATGGTTTGAAACAACCGGCCCTTAAAGTACCCCTTTTTTTTTCTTTGATTCTATGTCACCATAGTAGTCGCGTTTATAAATTTTTTAATTGCGATTTATTTTGTTTAAAAGTTTGATTTTAACATGTTCCTTAAAAGGTCCGGTTAGGAAAGCTCAGTCCTCGTAGCTTTAGTTTTATGTTTAAGTAATTAATTATCACTATCACATCTTACAAATTCAACAACTGATCATCAAAAAGTGTACAATGGTACCCTATTTGAATAAATGATCTGTAGGTCGATTTCGTAAAACCTGCATCAATCAGTATTACAATCTCAACTGTTCTGATTGGCTGAATTTGTGCCATTCTTGTTGTAACAATGCATTGTAGCCAATAGTGAGCGAGCGTCAACCAATCAGAGGTGATTGCGATCGCGACATTGTAGCTGTCATTCTACCGCAATTGAGGACCATAATTTGCATCAATCATTCAGCAAGCGATGGAGAGAACTTTCCTCGGGGTAACTGTCCCGAGAAATATATTACAGATTATTTACTAAAATGCAGTATAACAACCTATTAACCAAACTAGTCTTTCATAATTAAAATTAATTTGAATTGAGAGGATACATTAAATACAAAAATTAATAAATTAATTATTTATATTGACATTTCAATCAACCGTTGAGAGTTATAATCACGACCATTTGTATTATGATTAATTTTTTTCAATATGAAATTGTATAAAAAATAATTTATTCATCACTATTCAATGTTTAAAAATAAAACTGTTTTTCATTGCATATTAATCGATGATACCGTTTTTTTTAATAGAGTATTCTTCTTGGACTGGTTTCTGAACGATAAAGATATTTCCTTATCGAATAACTAGCTTATGCCCGCGACGTCATCCGCGTGGACTACACAAATAATTTCAAACGCCTATTTTACCCCCTTAGGGGTTGAATTTTGAAAAATCCTTTCTTATGTCTACATCATAATAGCAATCTGCACATCAAATTTCGGCCCCATCCGACCACTAGTTTTAGGTGTGCGTTAATGAATCAGTCAGTCAGTCAGTCAGTCACCTTTTCCTTTTATCCTTTATATTTAAGCTACGTGACACAACGGCGGCATTAACCATCTCATAAGAAAGAGTTGCTAGGGTCGATTTCCCGTTATGTGATTTGAAACCATGTTTTCTAAACGGACTATAAAATATGATCACTTTGTTTAAAGTTATTTAATAGTCTTGTGTGCGCTGTCTCTCTGCGTCGTAATCCTCATTTTTGAGGGTCGGGACTCGTGACTCCTTTCCATTAATTTAATTTAATTTGTACCAAAAACATTTACAACAAAGAGAAAAAGAGAGTAAAAGTGGACAGGGAAGCACTTATCTCTATGAGAGATCTCTATATTATAATGCACTTTTCGTGGTATTAATGCGGCACTCTCAAGTTCTTCTCTCCGAGGCTTGAAGGAGACGAAATTGCCAAAGTCGGACCTCCAAAGGACATGAAAGTTTTTTTTTTAATGTCGTAAAAATATTAGTGCGTGTGTAAGGTTCGATTGAAGTGACTTTGAAGTTGTTAAAATAATAAATAATAATTATTGACTAAGTATGTACCTAATAACTGGATAATATGGCCTAAACTAGCTGCCTGCGACTCTGTTCGCTTGGAATTAGGTTTTTAAAAATCCCGTGGGAATTCTTTGATTTTCCGGGATAAAAAGTAGCCTATGTCACTCTCCAGGTCTTTAACTATAGCCATGCAAAAAATCACGTCAATCCGTTGCTCCGTTGCGACGTGATTGAAGGACAAACCAACATACCAATAAACCAACAAACCGACAAACAAACACACTTGTCACTTTCGCATTTATTTAGCTTTTTAATAGTAAAAGAATTATTAAAGTCAGTCAATTCAGTAGTTTCAAAGTTTGTCGATTACAAACAAACAAACAAATCTTTACTCTTTAAATAATATTAAATTGTAGTTTTAAAAGAGTAGGTAAGTGTGAAAACTTTTTTACTATGCAACACCTCGATAAAAGATGGCGATCTCATAACAGCTATTCTGTTTTGCGGCCATTTTGAATACGGACGAAAATAATGTTCGCGTGACTTTCTTCAGAAAAAAGTTCTTTGAGTTAATCAGTCGTATCTAAAGAAGATTTACTTTAAAAAAAAACCGGCCATGTGCGTACTACAATCGTAGTATATCGACATTTTGCACAATAAATCAAAAACTGTTATGTCTAAAAATAAATAGAAATCTGTTTTAGAATGTACAAGTAAAGCCCTTTCATAATGATACCCCACTTGGTATACTAATCTTACTTTGAAAGTTGAAAATAGCAATATTTGTTTTCGTCATTTAAATTTTTTTTTTGGTGACGTAACCTCACGGTTTTCAGATTATTCCCCTCATGCCAAATTTCACGATTTTAGGTCAACGGGAAGTACCCTATAGGTTTCTTGACAGGCTGACAGACAGACAACAAAGTGATCCTATAAGGGTTTCTTTTTTCCTTTTGAGGTACGGAACCCTAAAAACTTTCATGTTTCTTACAAGACAGAACATCATTAACACATATCAATTAATTAATAAGCTGCATCATCAATTGTTCAGTTGTGTACCGTCATTTCAATAAATATAGGTTTAATAACCTCTTGTTCAAATATGGTTGCGATATAAAATAATTGAACACTTGCGGGCTATTATTTATAACATTTGCATGGCGAGCAATGGGAGCGGTGACCTCATAAATTAAAACTTCATGCAAAAATCAGCCCTCTTTTTAGGGTACCGTAGTAAAATAAGAAACCCTTAGATTCCGTTCACAGTGTTGACAGTTCACATGTCATTAACACCGCACGTTTTTAGGTTTCCGTACCTCCAAAGAAAAAATTGAACCTTTATATGGTCACTTTGTTATCTGTCTGTCAAGAAATCTATAGGGTACTTCCTGTTGACCTAGAATCATGAGATTTGGCAAGTAGGTAGGTCTTAGGTAGTTAGGTCGTAGCACACGTAAGGGGAGAAATCCGTAAACCGTGAATTTGTGGTTACACCACAAAAATAAAATTGAAGTGTGTTCATGAACAAATAATTAGTATTTTCAAATTTCAAACTAAGATTAAGTTACTAAGTGGGGTATCATATTATGAAAGGGCTTTACTTGTAAATTCTAAAACAGATTTTTATTTATTTTTAGACATAACAGTTTTTGATTTATCGTGCAAAATGTCGAAAAATACTACTTAGTACGGAGCCCTCGGTGCGCGAGTTTGACTCGCACTTGGCCGGGTTTTTATTAGACTACGGCAAATCCAAAAGAATGGGTTATGATTTTGACATAAATAAATAAATAAATAAAAATCTTTTTTATTCGAATAAACTTTTACAAGTACTTACGAATAGTCGGATGCATCTACCACTGGTTCGGAATGCCTTTCCTACCGAGAAGAACCAGCAAGAAACCCGGCGACAGTCTAGTATGTATGCCCACCGTTAGGTCCTAAACTAGTAGACCGATTTTGATTTGGTCTGCCAATCCGCACTGTAGGCCAGCATGGTTTATATAGTTAGAAGACTAGATGCTGCCCGCGACTTCGTCCGCGTGGATTTAGGTTTCTATAAATCCCGTGGGAACTCTTTGATTTTCCGGGATAGAGGTAGCATATCCTTGTCATCCTTGCATAGTAGCCCTTCCCCGGGATGCAAGCTATCTCTGTACCAATTGGACCAAATGGATTTTTGAAAATTCAACCCCTAAGGGGGTGAAATAGGGGTTTGAAATTTGTGTAGTCCACGCGGACGAAGTCGCGAGCACAAGCTAGTTTATAATAATATTAGTATGGACTAGTATGTATATGGATTTTACTTACATGGGCCTATCTGTCGGTGAATATACAAAACCACTGAAACCTTGAAAGAGGTCGTATCTAACTCGTGAGTGGCATAAGTTATTTATAATAGAACCGGCCAAGTGCGAGACAGACTCGACCACAGAGGGTTCCGTAACTTGGAACCCTGATACAAATGTTTATTTAGTTAAATCAATCGGTAAAAATATTAAACATTTTAGGGTTGCGATTCTATAACCAAGAATTCGCTGTCCGTCCGTCCAGCCGTCCGCCCGTCTGTCTGTCAGCGTGCTGTATCTCGTAAACAGTAATAGCTACAGAGCTGAAATTTTCACGTCCAGACGTTCAGACGTCTACTGCTGGACATAGGTCTCTTGTAGGGACTTCCACACGCCACGGTCTTGCTCAGCCTGAATCCAGCGGCTCCCTGCGACCCGCCTGATGTCGTCCGTCCGCCTAGTGGGGGTCTTCCAACGCTGCGCTTTCCGGTGCAAGGTCGCCATTCCAGCACCTTGGGTCCCCAGTCCCCCAACGTCTATCGGTATTTATTACTATCTGCCCCGGCGAACTTCGTACCGCCTAACAATAGATTCTTTCAATTTTTCTCTCCGTTAGAACCATCCTCGTACTTCAAGGAATATGATAAAAAAAAAATTAGCGAAATCGGTTCAGCTGTTCTCGAGTTTTGCGATCAGCAACACATTCAGCGATTCATTTTTGTATAGAGAAGATTGACGATCAAAGTGTAACCGTAACTTAACTTTATGCGACTGGGCCTTATTTAGTAAGGGTTTTTTGTTTTGTACGGAACCCTTAAAAACTGGTTTCAATCTGCTAAGGTTACAGTAATCCTCAGTGTGTACAGACCTTGCTAAATTAATATTATGAGTACCACGCTTAAATTAAAGCTAACTTCACTATTCAGAAATTATAATTATGTTTTATCTAAACTTCCATACTAATATTATAAAGAGGTAAAGTTTGTAAGTTTGTTTGTAGGGGGTAATCTCTGGAACGACTGAACCGATTTTGAAAATTCTTAACCAGTAGAGAGCTACATTATTCCTGAGTGACATAGGCTATATTTTATTTTCCAAAAAAAATCCCTACGAAAATTGTAATAATACCCGTGCGAAGCCGGGGCGGGTCGCTAGAATCAGTACCTTTATTATTATAAATGTGAAAGTGTGTTTGTTTATTGGTTTGTCCTTCAATCACGTCGCAACGGTGCAACGGATTGACGTGATTTTTTGCATTGGTATAGAATATAGATAAAGACCTGGAGAGTGGCATAGGCTACTTTTTATCCCGGAAAATTAAAGAATTCCCACGGGATTTTTAAAAACCTAATTCCACGCGGACGAAGTCGCGGGCATCAGATAGTAATATTATAATAACTCTTGACCTTTTATTTTACATCGTTTGACTGATTTAATAGATCTGGGTCATGTATAAGTATAGTAAAATAATTTAGTTGTTATTTTAATTCTTTCACAAGTACATGAAAAATGACTGATTTTGAAGAATGCTTAATTTTTTGCCGCTACCTGTATTTGCCTCGTTTTCAGAGGGCATAGCAAAAAGTTTGTGCTAAGTGCTAACAATACTTATAAAGCGATTTTTTTAGCCTTCCAACTACGCTTCAAACTTATGTTTTTTTTAAAGAATGTTAGCCAAGTTAATTGCTGACCAATATTCCCATTTCCCCTCCAACTAAGCGTAAAGCTTGTGCTAGGAGTAGGTACGACAATAGTGCAACGGGTGGGATTTGAACCGGCCACCTTTCGGTTTTCAGTCCGCTCCTTTAACCGTTGAGCTATCGAGGCTATGATTGTTCTCCATAAAGGTATGATTCCGAACCACGCTGCACGCAGCAGTGCTGCCGAAACATTGCTGCCTAGCTCAGAATGTAATGTCAGATAAGCTTATAGAGATTGTATGGGGACCAGTAGTGCCGCGACAGCGCTGTGACAGCTGGTGACAGCACTGTTGCGGCAGCACTGCTGCGTGCAGCGTGGTTCGGAATCATACTGCTCTTAAAGGTGCGTGAAGGCTGCCAATCCGCACTTGGCCAGTGCGGTGTATTATAGCCAAAACCCTTCTCGTTCTGAGAGGAGATCTGTGCTCAGCAGTGTGCCGGCGACAGGTTGTGATGATGATGAGTACCCTAGGGATGCATTAGGGAAGAATTTTGAGACGTGAATCCACGCGTATGAAGTCACGGGATTGAGCTATTCTAACTTCTAGCTATTAACTAAAAGTTTGACGACTCCTAAAAGCCATTAAAGCGTTTCTAATACTTGACTTCTACGAAAATGTACTTAAAACTATTTAGCACTGTATAGTTAAAATAGCAAATACACTCGAAATGGAAGCTTATTGTATTTACACAGATATCAGATTTGCTGGCAAATATTTGATAGACGCTGCAACCTCGTAATACTAAAGTTTATACTCTGAGAACGAGCGGAGAAAATCGACGAATATTAAAAACTAGCTGACCCGGCGAACTTCGTACCGCCTGACAGTCGATTCTTTTTCAGGATTTTTTTAAAAAATCTCTCCGTAAGAACCATCCCCGTACTTCAAGGAATATTATGAAAAAAGAATAAGCGAAATCGGTTCAGCTATTCTCGAGATTATATAAAAATAGATGTCCAAATGGTGAATACGGTATTTGACAACTAGTCAAATCAGTGACTTTTTATCAAACGTCAAAACGCGCGCTTAGTATGCGAGATTTTCTAAAATACTGGAATGTGACGTCATATTATAATGACGTACGTTTTAGTTTAATCGATATTTAAAATGGTTATTGCACTTAAAACTAACAAAGGACGATATTTAATAATCTCTGATTAAAAAAAAAATTATATAGTCCAATACCTAATTATCTTTGGCAGTCATATAAGTATTAGAGCCTCAATAGCACAACCGGTAAGTGAGTGGACTGAAAACCGAAAGGTCGACGGTTCAAACCCCGCCCGTTGCACTATTGTCGTACCTACTCCTAGCACAAGCTTGACGCTTAGTTGGAGAGGAAAGGGGAATATTAGTCATTTAACATGGCTAATATTTTTTTTTTTTTTAAAACATTACAGATTCTAACGGTCGCCGTCGATTGAGTTGCCGGGCGACTAGTCTACAACGCCTAAAGGGTCTCAGGCTGAGATCTATAGAGCGCACTTTGACTTTGCTCAGACTTAAAATTGAATTAAAACACACAATTGAGAGAGATTTATGTAAGAGATTTAGCTCTGTCTCGTTTGAACTCTATCTTAAGTTTAAGCAAAGTGAGAGTGTGCTCTATAGATCACACGCTGGCGCTGATTCTGTTGTCTTTCTCTAAACTAAATTTAGAGTATCTGCATTTAAACAATAGGCTCGCGACTGGCAGCTAAAGTCACGAAGTTTGACAGCTCTAAATTAAATTTAAAACTGTCAAACTATACCTGTCCTTTTCACATTAGTAAGAAGAGGATGCAAATACTCTAAAATTTAGTTGTGCTCAGAATCAGTACCACTGTCCACCCCCGTTACGTTTGATTGCAGTACAAAATCTAACCACAAGTTCTGTTACTATAACGGTACGTTTATCGCACTCGGGTATAAAGCTACACTTAATGATCTCAAGGTCGCAATTCAATAGTGAAATTAAACGCGCTTAGCAACAATTACTGATTTACATAACTGGGCTGCGCTCGCGCACTTAATTATGTTTAATAGTCTGTTGCGATTCACAAAGTTGCGTCGTAATGCCCTCCGGCGCACACGCACGGGTTTTTTGATACTAGCGACCCGCCCCGGCTTCGTCATATTCAAAACACTACCTAATGCACGCGCAACAGATTTGCGTGATTTTTTCGTGGGTATAGTTAAAGACCTGGAGTGTGACATAGGCTTTTTATCCCGGGAAATCAAATAGTTCCAATGGGATTTTTAGAAAAATAAATCCACACGGACGAAGTACTTACTAATAATAAATCTATATCTTTCTTGAAAGTAAGTAATTAATTATTGTTGTCGAAAAGTTCCATTAAGGTGACGCAGTACGCGCGACCGAAATTGGCGGCGCACGTGGGTAACCTGTTTGGTTTTATCCTGTTTGAGAAAGGTGAGAGGCACGATGATTTTCACCGAAATCAAGCGCGCCAAAAATAAACTTAAAAAAAATCTATACTAATAAATAAAATTGGAGTGTCCGTCTGTAATTTCGAAATAACTGCCCCATATTAAGCTCATATGGTTATTTGAACTTTACCTTAACTGAATCAAACGTTTTTAAAAATTTTGTCTGTCTGTCTGTCTGTTTGCACGGGCTAATCTTCGGAACGGCTGAACCTATTTTGACGGGACTTTCACAGGCAAGTAGAGGATTAATCAGGGAGTAACATAGGTTACTTTTTTAACCGACTTTCAAAAAAGAGGAGTTGTGTTTTTCTACCTATATGTCCGAAATCTCCGAGATTTCTGAACCGATTTGAGCAATTTGATTTTTTTAATCGATAGAGAAGCTTTGCCACATTGTTCCATAAAAAATTTGGATTCCAACTCCTGAATCCTGATGCTGTACTGGACCTGACCACAAATATTGATAGGATTTAGAAACTGTCGGTTATAAATTGATATTGGAGGTACCTGCCAAGTAAAGACTTTTTGAACTCGAAGACCCAACTCCTCAGCTCTGATGCTGTAAGGAATTAAATTCTTAAATCGTGGTGATCCCACGGAATTTGTAGAGTACCATGCATTTAAATGTTTTTACTAAATTTGGTACTGAGATATCTTGCATCTCGGGGACGGGCTACTACGGATAGGCTACTTTTTGTCCTGGAAAAAGTTCCCATGGGTTTTTAAAAACCTAAATCCAGGCGAGCGAAGCCGCGGGCATTAGCTAGTTAAATAATAAAATCAGGGCATAATGATTCTGTACTAAAACAAGTAAGCGAGTTAGTAAAAACGTGTTAAAAATGTGTCAAATTTACAAAATCATAAACTGAGTAAATATTTAAAAAAAAAACCGGCCAAGTGCGTGTCAGACTCTCGTATCGAGGGTTCCGTACTCGTTTTTTTTTCGACATTTTGCTCGATAAATCAAAAACTATTATGCATAAAATTAATTAAAAATCTGTTTTAGAATATACAGGTAAAGCCCTTTCATATGATACCCCACTTGGTGGGTATAGTTAGTTATCTTACTTTGAAAATTTAAAATTGTTAATGAATAATTAGTGTTTAATTTTTTTTTTGTGTGATGTGCTCAGACAGATCCATGGTTTTCGGATTTATTCCTTTAGTTTTGCTATAAGATCTACCTACCTGCCTATTCATGATTGTAGGTCAACGGGAAGTACCCTATAGGTTTTCTTGACAGACACGACAGATAAATACAGACAGATCCAGACAGAACGAAGTGATCCTATAAGGGTTCCCATTTTTTCCTTTTAAGGTACGGAGCCCTAGAAACGATTCCAATACAGGCCAATAGACAAAGGCTGAAGTGGCAGTGGGCAGGTCATGTCTGTCGTAGAGGCGATGGCCGTTGGCGTCCTTGTCCAACATTCTCTGGATGGTTAGCGGCCATTGCCCTTCACACGCCTTCACGCTACAACGCCACCTCTCTTCACTGCTTCACACTACGCGTTCGTCTCGGAGGGGAGTGATGTGGCGGTTGCCACAAGTCCTTGAGTGGAGACCGCGTTTAAGCAAGCGTTGTGTGGGACGCCTTCCAGCACGATGGACCGACGATATAAAGAGGGTGGCGGGAAGTGGCTGGATGAAGAAGGCTGAGGGCCAGGTGTGGTGGCGCTCTTTAGGAAAGGCCTATGTCCAACAGTGGATGTCCACAGGCTGATGATGATGATGAGACAATTTTCTGCTGACAATTGAGCATGGTGTCAGAAACTCCAAATCGAACATGTCCGGCTTAGCTGCATTTTATATAACGGTTGGAAAATATAAATCTTCGTGAGCCAGCGACAGGATAAAACTAAAAAGGTCAGGCTTTTACGGTATATTGAACGGCTGAATTATGGCACGGTACAGCCAAGAAGTTTGAATCGCTATTTATTATACAGTCCTGGTGGAATAAAGCATTTACCCGTTGCGTAAAGGTTGCGCCGATTCGGTTGTCTTTCTCTAAACTAAATTTAGAATATTTGCATCTTTTTCTTTTGAATATTGCTAAAAATGGACTGAATATGAATTTTACATTTAAAGACTCTAAATTTTATTGCACGCTACAAATTTAAACAATAGGCTCGCGACTGGCAGCTAAAGTTACAAGGTTTGACAGCTCTGAATTAAATTTAAAACATGTCAAACTGCGTCTGTCCTTTTCATATTCCATTAGTAAGAAGAGGATGCGAATACCTACTCTTAAATTTAGATATGCTTAGAATCAGTACCAATATCTATATCTTTGCATATAAAAGTATAAACTGACTGAAAATTAGCATTTAGGTTATTGAACCCCGCACGCGCGGCCCGCAGTCTAAACTGCGGCGCGTGCGCGAACGAACTCCCTTGAAAAAGGACCCCGGATGGGTTCGAAACTAGTCGGGCTAACGTCGACTAAACACGTTAGTACAGCCGGGACAGATACTATTTAAAAATAAAGAGAAATAAAAATCTCTGATTTTCCGAAAAAAGTAGCCTATGTAAAGTATAGACTATGTAGGTAAAGGCTTACTAAGTTTACTATATAACGCCTAGAGCAAACGTACGCCTACTTGGCAAAGATTCGTTTCGAAAGCTAATTCATTGTTATTCTAGAGACGCCGGTGATGTAAATAGCGTCGTTTTAGACGATAAAGTTTGATATACACGCGTTTGGCCTAGGCCAAGTATCCTATTTGCTCGGGTGTGACGCGGGGACGCTTCCCCGGTACTGTATTTTAAACCTTGTGTCGGCTAAGGCCTGCAGTCCTGACATTGGTAGTACATGTCTTGTAACGACACCACTGGGATGACGTTTACAATTATTTTTTGGTAACGACACCACTGTGATCGATATCGTGGCAACCCCCTGCCGTCTGCAGGGGGTTGCCACGACACTGTCTGGCAATGCATGACGTGATTTGTAAAACTACTCCAAAGAAAATATAATTTTAAAAAAAACTAGATGATGCCAACGACTTCGTCCGCGTGGATTTAGGTTTTTAAAAATCCCGTGGAACTCTGATTTTCCGGGATCAAAAGTATGTCCTTCCCCAGGATGCTATCTCATCAAAATCGGCTCAACATACGAGCCGTGAAAAGCTAGCCAACACCTTCGAAAGCCACCACTGGGAGAAACGTTTGCTTGGATCATCAAACAAACGTTTCTCCCAGTGTAAGGGACAATACGCGGAGAAACTTTTAGCTTTTATAAAATAACGAAGGTCTGGTACTGGCGCTGAATTTAGTCCATTCGGTATAGTGTAGAATTAGCTACAATGGCCAATGACTGGTTCCCGTTATGTTCGTTTCCTAACTGTATGATAGCTATGCTGTGGCAATATAGCTAATCTATGAACTGAGAACTAGTCGCATTATCTCCAGTTAATATGCGGGGCAATGGTCTGGGGCAAGAAAGTGGGCCCATTTAGAGGTTTTATTTTATTCCACTTATTTAATTTAGTGTTCCAGTCGGCTGGTTACGTCACAACGCGACTTAACGCAGAGCCATGGCTTTTTCAAATAAGCGATGCATAAGGATCAGCCCAAACAGGCGCGGTGAAGTGTTTTCAATAACTTTTAGGTATCTAAATTTAGCTTTATGTATGATATCTAAGTATATAAAACGAAAAGGTGACTGACTGACTAATCTATCAACGCACAGCTCAAACTACTAGTCTACTAGACGGTAGCAGTATATAATATCTAGTGCTATACTTTTTTCGTAGGGAGCATTATGAATAATAAACGTATTGCCCTTTCACGCAATTTTAGTAATGTTGCCCGTAATGCCAGTAATTTTAGTTTAGCTAGTTTAAAAGATTGTGTAGTACAACAGAATTAGCCACACTGTCGACCTGAGGACTTTTTAGGCTTCCGAACCTCAAAATGAAAGGAAGGAAAATAGGATCACTTTGTTGTCTGTGTCTGTCTGTCTGTCTGTCTGTCCGTCTGTCCGACGTGTCTGTCAAGAAAACCGATAGGGTACTTCCCGTTGACCTAGAATCATGAAATTTGGTAGGTAGGTAGGTCTTATAGCTGAGCACTGAGCTAGCACAAGTAAAGAATAAATCCGTAAACTGTGCATTTGTGGCTGTCATTTTACCGTTGTATAGATAATTCAATCCATGATGACGCGCCCCACTCTTTGTCCCAATTGGTTCATAATGCAAAATGTGCTATAGATGTTGTTAGAGTGTGAGTTCTATTGTATGTCGTAAGTCGTAACTCGTAACGCACCGATCAGCGATGTGGACACACGCACAAGAAGAAAAATTAGGTAAAGATTACTCCCCACACCCGTGATTTCCCCGCACGAAATAGTGGGACGCGTTTTCGTGGATTGAACTATCTATACCAGGCTCTGCCGTACGACCCCGCTCGTGCGACAAGATCGTGGCCCCTCGATGACATTTCGTAACGTCATTAATTTTTCCATGTTAACAACGCCAGTGTCTGGACCACCGGCTTGTGAAATTGAATAGCTTTCCAGTGCTGATAAAAATTCCGCGTCATATACGAAACGGTATCTTGAACCTAATTCAGATTTCAGACTACATTGTCTGTTTTTTACATTGTAACCTTAGGTATTTCAGAACAAGGTTTTGCTCAAATCTTGTATTTTATTCATCATCATCGTCATCTTCAACCCATCACCGACCCGCTACTGTGCATGGGTCTCTCCTCGGAATGAGAAGGTTTAGGCCACAGCGTGGCGTAAAGCTAAAAGTCAAAGTCAAAAGTCAAATCATTTACAGTACGCGGCCGAAAGTAATGTACATCGACCTTTAGAAGGAGATACAGATAGCTGTATGAGTGACAGAGACAACGCTCTACAAAGCCGAAATGTCATTCTAAAGGTCGATGTACATTATTTTCTGCCGCGAACTAATATGATTAAATTGGCTTAAAATAAAATAAAAACCTCTTCTCATTCTGAGAGAAGACCCGTGCTCAGAAGTGAGCTGGCTGATGGACCGAAAATTCATCATCGTCATGATGATGAATTTTAAGGAGCACACAAGATGATTAATGTGTATCCAGTGAACCTTTCGCCTAACCTGCGGTTAGCGTATTGTCGGCGGCCGAGCGCGTAACGTGTAAAGCAGGGTACTCACCTAGCCGTGTAGCATGTAACGTATCTGATACTGTATCAACCTGCAAGTGAGTACGGCTCGTCCAGGGTCACCCCGTATCCAGCTACGGGCTCCCGGATGCCGTCCACGCGCACACTGTGAGCCAGAGGCGTCTCCAGTGGCGTGCAGCTCATAGAGGCATAAACGCACTGCTTACCCTCATTCTAATAAGTCAATGCTTATTTTTCATTTTAACCTGCCGTAAAATAAGTTCATACCTAAATGCATACCCTGGCTTGGCTACTGGGCGTCTCTAGCCCTTGTGGCGCCCGTGTGCAACCAGTACCCTGGCGCCCTCTAGTATAGTAGGAGCAGGGTCAAAATCGAATACCAACATTTATATTTTCAAACGGAAATTCAGATGTAAAAGGTGCAAAAAAAAATTTAAATGATGACGGCGTCGGCCATAACACGAGCGCAGGGTCTTTGAGAGCGCCGGCATCGACGCATCTTTGGAGGTGTCGCATTAGAGGGCGCTCGGCGCCCCCTTAGACCCGGCGCCCATGTGCGCCGCACACCCTGCACCATAGGTAACGCCTCTGCTGCGATACCGCCACTCGGCGGGTCACTGCGGTCCACGCGCGAGCCGCTCGCAGCGGGCTCAAGCCTACGTACTCACTTGATACAGGATCAGATACGTTACATGCTACACGGCTAGGTGAGTACCCTGTTTTCATCATCATCATGATCAACCCATCCGCCGGCTCACTGCAGCGCACGGGTCTCCCCTCAGAGTGAGAAGGGTTTGGCCATAGTCTACCACGCTGGCCATGTGCGGATTGGTAGACTTCACACACCTTTGAGAATGTTTTGGAGAACTCATAGGCATGGAGGTTTCCTCGCGATGTTTTCCTTCACCGTTAAAGCAAGTGATATTTAATTACTTAAAACGCACATTAACTAACATAGAATAAGTTTCTTACTAACATACATTATATTATAATATAGTTACTAACATAGATTAAGATGGTTACTAACATAATATTGTGGGCCTTGATGTCTGTGAAATAAAGATTATTTATTTATTTATTTATTAACTCCGAAAAGTTAGAGGTGCGTGCCCAGGATCGAACCCCCGACCTCCAATTAGAAGGCGATAGCCTAGTGGTTAGGACCCTGCTTTACTAAACCGCAATTAGAACCCATAGTTTGCTTTGTCATTAGTCAGAGCGACTCGAAACAATATTACATTATTTATCTATTAATGTCATTTAATCAATTAAATATCACTTGTTTAAACGGTGAAGGAAAACTTCGTTCTCCATAATGTGCTCAAAGGTGTGTGAAGTCTGCCATTCCGCACTTCTCCAGCGTGATGGACTACGGCCAAACCCTTCTCATTTTGAGAAGAGCCGTTCTCAGTAGTAGGCCGGTGATGGGTTGATCATGACGATGTTCACGAAGAACACACAAGATTAATGTGTATCCAGTGAACCCGTTTGCCTAACCTGCGGTTAACGTATTATCGGCGGCCTAGCGTGTAACCTATTACTTAACCGCAATTAGAACCCAAAGTTTGCTTTGTCATTAGTCTGAGCGACTCGAAACAATACTACAATATTACATTATTTATCTATTAATGTCATTACATCAATTAGATATCACTGGCTTAAATAGAAAACAACGTTCTCCCTAATATGATCAAAGGTGTGTGAAGTCTTGTCAATCTGCACTGCTCCAGCGTGGTGGACTACAGCCAAACCCTTCACTTTTTGAGAAGAGATCCATGCTCTGTAGTGAGCCTGCTATGGGTTGATCATGATTCATGACGATGTATATTCGTAGGGTTCTCTAATTTTTTTAAAATAAAATACAAACTATATTACTCAGGAATAATGTAGCTTTCTACTGGCGAAAGAATTTTCAAATTCGGTTCAGTAGTTCCAGAGATTACTCCCTACACACAAACTTTACCTCTTTATAATACATATTAGTATAGATTAATGTCATACAATCAATGACATTCTAGAATGTCACTGCATACAATTTAATTATTTTTTAAAGACATATACCTAGTTACTTAATTTAAGTCACTCTCAAGTTCATGTCAGCGACAGACAGTTTCATTTTAATTTATAATAAGTATGACGAGGCCCTTTTCGCTATTGTAAGAAATACAAAAATCCGTCAAATGCGAGTCGGACGCGCACACGAAGGGTTCCGTTTCATCATTCATCATACAAGATAATAATATAACCATATATAAACTTTATAGCGGCTTTAGTTATAGCGGCAATAGAAATACACACTCGAAATTTCAGCTGTCTGCCTATCACGGTTCATGAGATACAGCCCGCTAAAAGACAAGAGTGACAGACGGACGGACAGCGGAGGCTTATTAAGGTCCCGTTGGCACCTTTCGGGTACGGCTTGCGGAACCCTAAATACGTGACCACGCGTAACCCTTTCGAGGTCATTGGTGACAATGAGATTTTACCCAAATATCTGAACAAAACTAATTTATCTGCTGGTGCTGGTAAAATGGCGCACATTTTTTATTTATACGAACGCAATATACATGTACTAGCTGATGTCTGTCTGTCTGTCTGGCAAGAAACCTACAGGGTACTCCCCGTTGACCTAGAATCATGAAATTTGGCAGGTAGGTAGATATTATAGCTGACATTCGGGGAAAATTTTGAAAACTGAATTTGTGGTTACATCACACAAAAAAGAACCGGCCAAGTGCGAGTCAGGCTCGCACAACGAGGGTTCCGTACAACAGTCGTATTTTTTCGACATTTTGCACGATAATTCAAAAACTATGATGCATAAAAATAAATAAAAATCTGTTTTAGAATGTACAAGTGAAGACCTGTCATATGATGAAAATAATAATTATTAGTTTATGACCACAATTTAATTTTTTTTGTGTAATGTAACTACAAATTCACGGTCTTCAGATTTTTTCCCTAATGCCAGCTATAAGATCTACCTACCTGCCAAATTTCATGATTCTAGGTCAACGGGAAGTACCCTGTAGGTTTCTTGACAGACAGACAACAAAGTGATCCTATAGGTAAGGGTTTTTTTTTGTGTTGAAGTGTAGATTTACTTAATGTTTAAATTTTGTTATGGAAATTTCCTTAACCCGTGCCTCACAGATATAACAGATAGGTTGATAGCGATGGGCTACCCGGGAGACAAGCTGGAGGGGGTGTACAGGAACCACATCGACGACGTGTACCGCTTCCTGGAGCAGATGCACAAGGAGCACTACAAGATATACAACCTGTGCGCTGAGCGCACCTACGACAGCAACAAGTTTCATCAGAGGGTGAGTTCACACACACACCGCACCGGCGGCGGCGCGGCGGCGCCGGCGGCGGAGTGCTTACGTATCTCGCGATCATTACTGTATAACGTCACACGTAACAGCGGCTAGAGAGTAGAGAGAGAGACAGCAATAGCCACAAAGAAAAATAAGAAGAAGAAGAGAGACAGCAAATGAACTGTCGCATTGCTACTGCTGTCGCGTTGCTGTCGCTACTGTAACGTTTTACGTAATTGCCCCGCGGGTGTAACCAGAACGCTAGCAAAAACTTAGCGTTATTGTTATAATACCTAAACACAATCCCAATCCAATACCAATAACCATTTGCCTCATTTTTAGTTTTTAGTATTTTTCAAACCCGCAATGTATAGCGTCCAAAACTCGGGTCAATGCCCCACCTACGACGCGGCATTTACTCCAAGTGGCCTACTTACGCAACGTTCGGTGACCTCTAGCGTCAGATGTTTTATCGTGAACTTTTACAATGTATAGGTTTTTTATTTATTTTTGGCGTTTTTTTGTGGTATCATATCAGTACCTAATCATCAGTAGGTGCTATCGTCCTGTCTTCGTTGTTACCAGCGTTAAATATAATGAGGTTAAACGCGATGATTGATGTTGCATGAGTTGTTGATGATGTGAAAGTGTGTCTGTTTGTTGGTTTGTCCTTCAATCACGTCGCAACGGAGCAACGGATCGACGAGATTTTTTGCATGGGTATAGTTAAAGACCTGGAAAGTGTCAGAGGCTACTTTTTATCCCGAGAAATCGTAGAGTTCCCACGGGATTTTTAAAAACCTAAATCCACGCGTACGAAGTCGCGGGCATCATCCTCACTCATGATTGACGGAATCTACCAATGCAGAAAACCTGTCGTGTAATGGTTGTTTAACAGCAACTCGAACGGCGTTACGCAATAAACAAACAGCCCCCTAAAGATTCATATCGACGTTTGTCGTGCGCCAACAGAACAGCTCGTTCTTTATGTTGCGGCCTCAAGGCTACACGTGGACTCGTGGACGCGCAACCAGTGCGAGACTAAACTTATTACATGACTTTATCTGCGTTAGCTGAGTACAGCAATCTATGTGTACTATGCACTAGGCGGGTCAGTTCTTTTTTAAGTAGATTAGCGCCTAGGGCTTGCAATCAGACCTGGTGGCAAGTGCTGATGCAGCCTAAGATGGAGTGCGCTTGCCTAGAAGATGTCTATTCACTTTTGACTTGAAAGTACCCATATTATAATTGGAGGGGAAAACTGATGCTGGAAGGGTGTTCCAAATCTTAGCGGTTCGAATTAGAAATGAGGAGGCAAATCGCTTCGTACGTATCGTGGAATTTCGACGACGTACAGGTGCAGACCTTGGCGATGCCTTGCGGTACGATAGTAGAAAGGTGAAGGAGGAACCAGGTCGAAAAGTTCTTCGGCACACTCTCCAAAATATATCCTGTAAAATACCGATAGACAGGCAACTTTGCACCAATTTCGAACAACATTTTTTGCGGGCTCTGTCTACCTATAACTCGCTTTTGGTGGTGTACTAAGTTTGACAACTTCAAAAAGCTTCGACTCCAGAGTGCAGACACGCATCTCTAACATTTGGGAGCTATTTGCGTTTTGAAACTTCTTGCGGTCACTATCACCACCGTTAAGGTAAAGAAAAACATCGAAAGGAAACCGGTATGCTTAAGAGTTTTCCAAGCCTAAATCTGCACTAAACCCTTCTGAGAAGGCCCCGTTCTCAGTAGTGGACCGGCGATGGGTCGATATGACGTCTATTTCAAAATGTATCAAATAGCTATTACCAGGTTTTGCTTAAGCGTGGAAAAATTCCTACAAATATAATCACTGTATACCTAGACTAGTGCGCGAAGCGATTGAAATTCGCAAACACAAGAATTCCAATCGTGAGAATGGTTTTAAGCAAGTATGTGGAATCCAGTGGTAGAATTATGCAAACCAAGACAGCATCATACGACATCAAAAGTTAATAGTGACGCTGTGAGTGTATTTTGCCGGACATCTCGTGAAGTTCCAACGAAAAGAACAAGAAAGAGGGTAGTGCTTCTGCCCTTAAGAGCTCGAACTTCATCTTTCGCAGCACCGCAGTCCCGTCACGACCATGACCCGTGCAGGGTTGAAATATCGACAAATAAAAACATCAAATTAATCGTGATATTGGTACTGATTCTGAGCACAACCTAATTTTAGAGTATTCGCATACTCTTCTTACTAATGTATTATGAAAAAGACAGACGCAGTTTGACAGTTTTAAATTTTATTTTTAGATGGTAAAACCCGTGATTTTAGCGCACAGTCCGCGACTGTGCGCTAAAATCACAGGGTTTGCCATACCAGTCTACTATTTAAATTTATAGCGTGCACTAAAATTTAGAGTCTTTAAATTTAAAGTTCATGTTCTGTCCCTTTTTAGCATTGTTAAAAAGAAAAAGATGCAGATACTCTAAATTTAGTTTAGAGAAAGACAACGGAATCGGTGCCATTATGTACTTACTACATATTTTAATGTAAATAACGGTATCTACATTTAAATATGTAGTAAGCTTAAAATCATTAAATCATCAGAATTCCTTTGAGTAGGGCTATTAGGTATCACCAGTAGTGTATTATGAAAAAATCGCTTGACTTTCATCATCATGTCATGACGTTTGCGATCTATGATATCAATCACGTAGGAGCCACCTGAGTCATGCAGCATGTTCCTACGTGACCATACGATACTGTCCTTATACAGGGGGTCCATCTAGAGCTACCGATAGACGACCACTGCTGGACATAGTCTCTAACAAGGACAGGATCTTGTACCGCTAGGTATATCTGACCACGGGTCTCCTCAGAATGACTTTTTTTGACCCTGGCGCAGTGGTAAGCACTGTGGTCTTATTAGTGGGAGGTCCCAAGTTCGATTCCTGGCAGGGGTTTGGAATTATATAATTTCTGAATTTCTAGCTGTGGCTAGTTACCACCCTACCAACAAAGCCATGCCGCCAAGCGATTTAGCGTTCCGGTACGATGTCGCGTAGAAAGCAAAGGGGCATGGGCTTAATAAAAACTGCCAGGGTCTTCCAGGCTAGCCCGCTCTACCTTAAACTGCATCATCACTTACCACCAGATGAGATTTGCAGTCAAGGGTAACTTGTATCTGAATAAAAAATAAAAAATTGAGATTGGTTTAGGTCATATACCACCACGGTGGCCAGTGCGGACTGCTGACTGTTAGAGTTCACATGTCTTTGAAAATTATGTCCAGCGATGTTTTCTGGGCACGCAGCTCTAACTTTTCTGAGTTTTGTGCGTTTTTAAGCAATCAGATATCGCTTGCTTTACCGGTGAAGGAAAACATGGCAAAAAAACCTGCATATTTGAGAGTTCTCCATAATGTTATCAAAGGTGTAAGAAGTCTGCCAATTTGCACTGGTCCAGCGTGGCTGACTATGTGGCCTAAATTTCTGACCTGTGCTTAGTAGTGTGCCGCGATGGGTTAACCATGATGATGATGATGATGTTATTATTTGGAGCACCATGTATTAGATAATTCAGATACAATGCACGCGATTTTCCTCTTCACGCGTCACAAGTCGATGCCACGTGGATTGATAGGGATGTCGCAAAAAATAATTTCTTTATTTGTTGACCTTGACCTAAAATTGCGGTGTGCAAACGAATGATACAACTCAATTATTTTGGTTTTGCACCCATTGTGACCATCTTTCTTTGTAGTCTTCAAAGAATTTTATCTACGTACACTAAACTACTGTAATTCCTAATAAAAATTAATTTTCCCAATTTCGATTTGAAATGCAATTTTCTTTCTGGTGTTCGAGGATTAACAATATTCTGGAAAATAATAATATCACAACTGAAAAAAAATATTCTTAGGGCTCCATTATGATCGATTTTGCTGTCAGTTTTACCGTAGTCACTGCTGTGAAAGATCAGCCGCTGAGTTTCTTGCTTGTTCTTCACGATAGGATGGGGCTTTCCAAACCGGTGGTCGATTGACAATTTAAAAGTTTTTTGAATAAAAAATCTTTCTATTTTATTACTGTTATTTGCATAAATACTATTTGCATATTAATGGGGATGATGATTAAAAATAAAATAATTATTTCTTAGGAATTATTAAATAGAGTCTTCTAAAATTCGTCAAATTGACGTCCACTGTTAATTTAAAATTTCTAATCATTTTAAATTATGGATTAAACTTAAAAAATACATCAAATTACTTCACGTCATGTACAATGTACATATTGTATTTCATATTAAGCTCCCTTACTAAGCGAGCGTTTTGACATTTGATAAAAAGTTGCTGATTTGACAAGTAGCCATCATCCCTATTTCGGCGTAGTTGCTTTCTTGCATTTCAAGTGGCACCCCTAATGGAGTGCTTTTAAACTATATTATGGTAATTGCAATGCAAATATCAATTCTTATTCAGTTTTCCTAGTCACACATTTACCTTTACCGAAGTGGAGGTAAACTGTTCAATGATTAGCTCCTTAAGTGTTGTGTATAAGAGTCCTTACCTTAAATCACTTATTATTTACTAGCTTATTCCCGCGACTTCGTCCGCGTGGAATTAGGATGGGTAGTGGTAACTATAAAAGGCAAACTAGGCACATGCCTAGGGGCGCGCGCGATCATGTAGAGTTCCATTACGTGGCCTACCTAATTATCCCTACTAAGTAATATTATCATGGGGTGACCGAAACCTCTGCCGCTCTGATGGACTCTCTCTCTCTCTGTCTCTGGTCTCTGGTAGGATGGCCTCTGGTGAACTGCCTCTTCTTTAATGTAGCAAAGTGTCATGATGCGATGTTCTTCACTCGTTCATATAAATAGTATAACCACCAACTACCGGCTATGCAAAAAAAAATTAAATCAGTAAATTTTTTAATAACTAGCTTATGCTCGCGACTTCGTCCGCGTGGACTGCACAAATTTGAAACCCCTTTCTTAGCGGATGCCTACGTCATAATAGCTATCTACATGCCAAATTTCAGCCCAATCCGTCCAGTATTTTGAGCTGTGCGTTGATAGATCAGTCAGTCAGTCAGTCACCTTTTCCTTTCATATATTATTTAGATATATCTGTTAGAGGGGCGCCTATCAGATGCTTGCCTAGGGCGCTCTCGACATTTAATCCGCCTCTGACTATAAATACTGGATAGTAGATAGTCTGCAACCTTCAAACACCTTGACTGAGTCGATCTATTCCTGGAGAAAGTAAGCAGACTAGGTGTCGCCCCGGGTGCCCTCCCGATAGCGGCGCGCTCCTGATAACGCTTATCAAGGCTTAGGGCCACACCAGATTGGCGCGCGTATCGGTCGAGTACACTAAACTTGTGAGCGTGCCCAGAAAAAGAAGAAAGGAAATATGTAAGTCCAATCAGGCCAGGCTCACTTGGTCGTGTGACCCGAGAAATATACCTACGCGACGACGACGTCGCGCCCCTTGACGGCACTTATCTCTTGGAGAGAGAGTGATAACAAATAATATCTACGCGAATAAAGTCGCGGGTATCTACTACTAGTCCCGCGACTTCGTACGCGTGGTTTTTTTTTTAAATAGAGATAGCGAGCAAACGATTTGTACGAGTAAAGTGGATTTAGGTTCTTAAAAAATCCCGTGGGAACTCTTTGATTTCCCGGGATAAAAGGTACACACTAGCACTACTTCTACCCCACACAATTTGTTTCTCTGTGTGTGTGTGGGAAGTGGGATCTCGGTTTAAAGAATTTATTCTCAAAAAGAACATACTGTTCACTTACATTAAGATTAATTATATATACATCTTGCTTTAATAGTCCCTTATATGCCTTTGCTTAATTATATCACACGAGTAGATATTATAGACCAGAGGGGAAGCTTCACACTAGCTCACGCACACCACGACGACGTGTCACGGACGCTCCGTTTGGGGCCAGTTCGATGGCAAAAGGCGGCAAACTGAGCGTCCGTGACACGTCGTGGTGTGCGTGAGCTGCGCTATGAGTAAGTGAACCTACAGCAAGCCGCTAGTATGAAGCTTCCCCTCTGGTCTATATATCTACTCGTGTGGTTATATGCCCTTTTTCACATACAACATAGTCATTGAGTATTATCAGAACGCCAGTCTAGACCAGATAAAGACTAGCTACAGCGATACCGACGGGCTTATGCATTTATAATTGTTGTGGAGTCTTTTCTGGAAATTTGCAAACATTAAGTACATATTATAATTTATCATTGTTATGTCTGTTTAAACAGAAGCGCGGATTAGATCACTTTTGCAGCATCCTAGCAAAGATAATATTGTATTGCTCTCTGACCCTATTATGACTAACTTATTATATAGTATACTAGCTTATGCTCGCGACTTCGTCCGCGTGGACTGCAAAAATTTCAAACCCCTATGTTACCCCCTTAGGGGTTGAATTTTCAAAAATCCTTTCTTAGCGGATGCCTACGTCATAATAGCTATCTGCATACCTAGGGTTGCCAGGTCGCCAAACCTAATAGCCGGACAGACCAGCCAGTTTGGCCGGATATTTGGGTAGAAAGGCCGGACACCCTACATTTTGTGTCTTAGTACTAATAGGTACGACAAATTTTTTTAATGTAAAATCAAGCTTTTTTATTATTGTCATAAATCTTGTTGTCAGGCAGCACTGTCGCATGCGGTAGCGATCGACAGTAAAAAGCCTAACAAAAGCCGGACCAGTCCTGACTGGATGTCCAGTGTTAAGAAAGTTTAACTTTGATATTTGTAAAGACCAAATATGGCGAGTGCGTTCTCAAAATGTATTCACTATACCTAACGTTAACGTAAGCTCTCTATGCGTGTTCTATCACCTTTACAATGGGGAGGGCTCTGAAAAGCCTTTTGACCTCATTCCACCCTCCTTTTTCTACAACCGCACCGCGCGCCACCGTAAGCAATTTCACCCTCACCACCTGGGTGTCTGGTGCACTTCGACTGTCCGTTGTGCCAGATCCTTCTTTCCAGGCACATGCAAACTGTGGAACCAACTCCCATCGGCGGTGTTCCCACTAGATTACAACATGGGGTTGTTCAAGGGGCAGCCCGACAAATTCCTAAAAGGCCGACGACGCATCGGCGGTTCCTCTGATGCTGCAAATGTACATGGGCGGCAGTGATCACTTAACATCAGGTGACCCGCCTGCTCGTTTGCTCGCTATTTAAAAAAAACCGGCCAAGTGCGAGTCAGGCTCGCGCACCAAGGGTTCCGTACTACAGTCTTATTTTTTCGATATTTTGTACGATAAATCAAAAACTATGATGAGAATGCACAAGTGAAGCCCTTTCATATTATGATATAGCAGTTAACTTACTTTGAAAATTGACAACACTAATTATTACTTCATGACAACAATTTTTTTTTGTGTGATGTAACCATAAATTCACAGTTTTCAGATTTTTCCCTAATGTCTGCTATAAGACCTACCTACCTGCCAAATTTCATGTTTCTAGGTTTCTTGGCAGACCGACAGACATACAGACAGAGAACAAAGTGATCCTATAAGGGTTCCGTTTTTCCTTTTGAGGTACGGAACCCTAATAAACATTAAAAATCACATTCATGGCAGTGTAGGTGTCCTAATCTTATGTCAACGAGTGCCGTCATGTCATCATTATGACGTAGGGCTCTATTACATTGTATCGGCGAATATCGCTGACAATTTACCCCATCGCCTCGGTAGGGCTTCTGAGATTGATTCAGCGAAGCTTTATAAAGGGGGTGAATCTGATTACGCCGCGCCGATGCATTTTATAGGTACATTTAATCAAATGTTACCGACTCCTACTTTTTAGGGTTCCGTACCTCAAAAGGAAAAACGGAACCCTTATAGGATCACTTTGTTGTCTGTCTGTCTGTCTGTCAAGAAACCTACAGGGTACTTTCCGTTGACCTAGAATCATGAAATTTGACAGGTAGGTAGATCTTATGGCAGACATTAGGAAAAAATCTGAAAACCGTGAATTTGTGGTTACATCACAAGAAAAAAATTAAAACGTTGATCATGAACAAATATTGCTATTTTCAACTTTTAAAGTAAAATTACCATACCAAGTGGGGTATCATATGAAAGAGCTTTACTTGTACATTCTAAAACAGATTTTTATTTATTTTTATGCACCATAGTTTTTGAATGATCGTGCAAAATGTCGAAAAAATAAGACTGTAGTACAGAACCCTCGTTGCGCGAGCCTGACTCGCACTTGACCGGTTTTTTAAATCTTATCAATACGACATTATTTAAAACTAGGTAATCAGCTCAGTCACTCAGCGGGCGATGGAGAGAGCTATGCTTGGAGTTTATCAGAATTTAATCAGAAATGAGGACATCCGTAGGAGACCCAGAGTGACATAGGTCAACGGGTTGCGAGCTGAAGTGGCAGTGGGAGTTCGAAAAACCGATAGACGTTAAATTTGAAAATATAAATCTGTTTTTCGGTTTAAAATGACGGCTATCTTTTCCACCTTTCTCTAAGAGCCCTTGCACACTAGCATTTCTGCGGCGTAAGCGTTCAACGGACGTATTCGCCGCGCAGATTTTTTTTTTAATCTGATTTTTTTTAAGGGGCTTTTACTGATAGTCTGTATGCCAGCCCCATGTCATGTACAATCCTATCATTTGAAGTTATTTTTTACTATGTCTACAATATAGCATAAAATAATGTCTTTCACTTCGCAAATTCCATAATGGGTCCCCCACAGGGTTTTTTTTTTCGTTTCCGTAGTAATTTTCTTTTTAACAGAAAAGCCGGTAATCCATTTTGTTCCCTCGTCGGAATCCATTTGTTAATTACTAGCCTGCAATTACATCCACGACACATATGTATTTTACTAGCTTATGCTCGCGACTTCGTCCGCGTGAACTGCACAAATTTCGAACCCCAATTTTACCCCCTTAGTGATTGAATTTTCAAAAATCCTTTCTTGGCGGATGTCTACGTCATAATAGATATCTGCATGCCAAATTTCAGCCCGATCCGGCCAGTAGTTTGAGCTGTGCGTTGATAGATCAGTTAGTCAGCTTTCTATTTTATATATTTAGATAGCCCGTATCACTGAGGGATAATGTAGCTATCTATCTATAGATCATTATAGAATTTTTGAAATTCGTTGATTAGTTTCGGACATTACATCTTGCATCCAAACTTATAAACTTTACCTCTTTATAATATTAGTGTAGATAATACCCATACGATAACGTTTTCACGTGGCTTCTGTAAGACATCAGTGACAAGTGTTAGTATCGCGTTCAAGCATCGTAGTCGCGTAGTCGCGGCGTCATAATATTATGTTCGGCGAACACTGGAAAAACGCTACTGTGAAGGGGCTCTTAAGATAGCAATCGCATTCAGTATAGTGGAGTGTATGTATGTTCCAAGTGATAGTGTATTGCGGGTGCAAGGCAAGTGGAGTGGCGCCTTATCAACGGGTTATCAGTGAAATTGCCAGATTACAATAGATACGTTGAAGGAGATCCTTTATTCCGATACAATGCGTGACGACGCAGAAATGTATTACAGCACAGTATCACGTTGGGGTCCCAAGGTGCTAGAATGGCGACCTCGCACCGGAAAGCGCAGCGTTAGAAGACCCCCCCACTAGGTAGACGGACGACATCAGGCGAGTCTGTAGGTTTTCTTGACACGCACGACAAACGGACAGATGGACATTGGACAGACAGACAGACAGACAACGAAGTGATCCTATAAAAGTTCCTTTTTTCCTTTTGAGGTACGGAACCCTAAAAATAGGGCTACCTGAGTCAAATGTATTAATTAACATTTGACGCCTGCCAAGTAGCAGTGACGTCGAGGCCTTCACGTTTTGCTAGAAGTTCCCTAACTGACGTGAACTGTGATACAAGTGATTTCAAGTCCGACGGACGGACGACATCAGACGAGTCGCAGGGAGCCGCTGGATCCAGGCGGCGCAAGACCGTGGCGTGTGGAAGTCCCTACAAGAGTTGGTGATGCTGATGATGATGATGATTTCAAGTCCTGTCCTCTTTTAACAGTGTTCTTGTCCGTTAAAAAGGATAAGTCATTTGACTCTGGATTACATCTCGTCGTGCAGGAATTACAACATTCAAACAGACAATGTGGCTAATTCCGTTGTACACGATCTCTAAACTAAACTAAAATGGCACGTCTAAATCTATTGCTATCCCTTTCATAATGTTGCTTGCGAAAAAGGATAGCACTAGATTTAGACCTGTTAATTTAGTTTAGTTTAGAGATTGTGTATAAGAGAATCAGCTCCAGTGTTTGAACAGTTGTAGAAAAGAAAGAAAGAAAGAAAGAAAAGACGTTTATTAATACAAATTATGCCACACATCACAACTTAAAACTAAGAGCTGGTTGTTCCGGCGCTTCTTCCACCTGAGAACAAGCAAAAGAAGCGCCGGAACAAACTGTCATATTGTGTGGCACAACCCGAAAAAAGGGTCCCAGCTCAGCATTATGCTGTATGCCTTGTTGCACAAGGACATACAGCGCTGATTTTCAGCTGGTACCCTGAACCGGGTGACGCCACGGATTATAAACTAATGATAACTAAACTAATGAAACACACGGAAACATAAAAAAATAATAAAATAAAAAATCACTAACTAACAACTATACTTATTAATGACTATACTAACACAGACTGTAACTATACTAGTTATTACTAAAACAAAGACTAAGCACACTATATGTAGCTGTTTAGCGTGCACGCCCACGGCGCACCGGCCGGCCGTGACCGCAGCCCTGCGCGTAATGTCATCATTTGTGACCACTATGGTGTCGTGTGACCATTACCTGATGCGACGATGGGACATTGTTGGGACAAACACCGACGCACGTGCTCCTGGAGTGCACGGGCGTAGCAGATCAACGCGAGCGCCATTTAGGTTCCCCGACCTCACTCCATGAAGCCCTCGGCAACCTGGGCGGTCTATTTGGCTTCTGGAGGGAGCTTGGATGGCTGGAGTGAAGACTTCGGCGGGGAAGGGCGATGCACGCACAACAGACGGAAACGTTTAAGTGCGGAAACCAGCCCAGAATGGAGAAAGAAAGAAAGGGACATTGTTTTGAAATTATTTTTTGAAGTATGACAATAATCGCAGTCAGGTTGAGATCTATGAAGCGTACCCGGCTGAGTTTGTTGTGGGCTCTTCTCAGACCTGGGCGCGTTTGGAACCCTCGTAGCTTTAGTTTTAAGTTTGCGTTATAATTATCACCACTATATCTTACAAATCTAACACCATACACAGACCATCAATAAGCGTAATTTATTACCTATTTTGAATAAATCATTTGACTTTGACTTTGACTTTGTACTTTGGCTTTGCTTAGTCTTACAATACTGGTAAAATAAAACGAGACAGCGGTATATCACTAGTAATTGCTATCTCGTTCTAACTGAAACTTTGCTCAGATCTCAGTCGTAGTCGTTCCTTACACGTGCGACGACTAGGAGCCGCCGCCACAAGTTGCGGACGAAATTTTTCGTACATTTGTAAGGCATCTCCCACACATACAAATCTCTAAAAAAAAGTTTTGTTAGAGTATTAATCTAAGATCCTAAAGAGTCACATAGTATGGTCATGTTAGCCTCGGTTATGGGACATAATACCGCCCACGCGCCGGTGTCGAAGTGCCTCCGTTGTCTCTATGCCATTATCTGTGAGGATTTGATGGCGTCACTCCTACGCGTCTGGAACCACAAGCAGTTGACTGACCCGGTTGCTCTTACTAGGTTTCCTAATTCTCTACATTTGAATATTCTACTTATGGTTGAAAAGTCTACTGTTTTAATAAAATACTAACTTTTTCCCGCGACTTCGTCCGCGTGATATAGTTTACAGCCTATAGCACTCAGGGATAATGTAGCTATCGCTGAAAGAATTCCGGAATCGCATCATTAGTTCCGGATATATACCCCCCCCCCCCGTCCCATCCCGTCCCGTCCTGAAAAATATCTGTCATTTTAGTTTAGATATTGTATACTCTCTAGTCTCTACAGAGTACAGATGCCTCAATGTCTATAGAATCTACAGTGAAATGCCGTGTTATAACGTCACATGACGTACTGATCCCATTCAAGGACGCGTGAAACCACTGACTATAATAGATTACATCATTCAATGTAAACCCCATATCAGCTATGGTTGGAATAATTACATTTCTACAGAGAAATGCCGTGTAATGACGTCACATGACGTTCAGACCCCATTCAAGGACGCGTTAAACCACTGACTATAATAGATTATATCATTCAATGTAAACCCCATATCAGCTATGATTGGAATAATTACATTTCTACAGAGAAATGCCGTGTAATGACGTCACATGACACACTGGCGTCAGTGTGTTATGTGACGTCATTCAAGGACGCATCTGAAACCACTGACTAGATTCCTATAGACTCGTCAGATGTCTCCATTCCAGCAACTTGCGACCCCAACGTCTATCGGTTGTACGAACAATATGCCCTGCCCATTACCACTTCAGCTTTGCAACCCGTTGATCTATGTCGGTTACTCTATAGTTCTCCTACGGATCTTCTCATTTCTGATTTGGTCACGTAGAGAAACTCCAAGCATAGCTCTCTCCATAGCCCGCTGAGTGACACTGAGCTTTCTTATGAGGCCCATTTCTTATGTTTACCCCATATAATATCAACTATGGTTGGAAAATGTGACATGTTTTTAATATTTGTGAATGTTGTTACAATTTATCGTTGGCATATCTAATAAAATAAAATAAAATAAAATAAAATAAAAATAAAAAAAATAAAAATTGAATTTCTACAGGAAATGTTGAGTAATGACGTCACACGACGTAATGACGTCCAATCGAGGAAATATTAACTAGGTACACCTATATGTAGGTTTCATCATTCCAACAATGTAAATCCCATCCCATTATGGTTAGAAATTGGATATTTCAATTACGTAGTATTTAATGTATTTGAGTAACAAATCCCTTATATGGGTATAGTCATAATCGGAAGTCGGCATGATATTGTTGTAATTGTTGTCAATTTTTTCCTTATGACGCAAACGATTTCTATTGCGTGTACATAATATGTGACCACAAATTGGGCCGTCATTGATTTTAATACGACCTACGGAAATTTTTGAACTGATACCTAATTTACGTAATATGAGTTTTTCCCTCTGTGTTCCTGTTATTAACGGACACCTAAAAGGAAGAGTTCCTCTTACGTAACTTTGGAACCAAATATATTAACGGGAGTCCTAGAACGTGTCTACGAATTTTCTAGATTTAGTTAATATTCAAACGGGAGCCAAACTACATTTGTGTGAAGCACGCTACGAATGAACTCCTCATCTATACTAATATTATAAAGAAGTAAAGTTTGTTTAGGTATATAGGGGGGTAATCTCTGAAACTGCTGAACCTATTTTGAAAATTCTTTCACCAGTAAAAAGCTACATTATTCCCGAGTGCCATAGGCTATAATTTATTTCAAAAAAATTAGAGATCTATACGAAAATTGTAATAAGCTCCCCGTGCAAAGCCGGAGTGGTTGCTAGTCTAAGTATATAAAAGGAGAAGGTGACTGACAGACTGACTGATCTATCAACGCACAGCTCAAACTACTGGACGGATCGGGCTGAAATATGGCATGCAGATAGCTATTATGACGTAGGCACCCGCTAAGAAAGGATTTTTGAAAATTCAACCCCTAAGGCGGTGAAATAGGGGTTTAAAATTTAGTAGCTTAAGCTAGTTTCAAATAAATTGAAATCCATAATACGAACATTTTCATAAGCTACCCGTGCAAAGCCGGGGCGGGCCGCTAGTAAGTCATAAGTGTGCAAACCGTAAAAGGTAAACTACACATGACATATACGATGTGAAGACCCTGATGTGACGACCGCAGACCGCTTCCAGCAGAAGGTTGCGCTGGCTTTTCTCGAAATACGCCGGCCGCGTTCCCACAGATACAATAGCACTTTAGACAACATCAACTTTGACGGGTTGAGCTTATGACGTGAGATTTCTCCAGTTGTGGTCACGTTTTCGACACTTAATAATATGTACATGACATGTTAAATGTCAAACTTGTACTTAAATTCGAAATTACCTTTTTGTAGGACGGCGCGGCGGCATTGACTTATATATTACTTCGTATGGACAGGGTTATTGAACAAACAAAATGGCACCGACTCAGTGGTGCTTTAGCAATGTAACCTCAGTGACGTCTGGATTTCAAACGGGTCCGTTAATAAGTATTCCAAAAACTGTGAAAAATTTTGTTCGCTTGACTATATCTTGTCATTTATATCGATGGACGGCGGTTTTGTTTTCCAATTTTTTCATAATCCATACTGATATTATAAAGGGGGGGGGGGGATTCATCTTAAGATATCCTGTGGTCTGTCTCACACCTCGCTATGAAGTATTGCTGTGGCACACGCTGCCATATTCCGAAGGTCGCATACGAGATGGTAAAATGAAACTCATTTGATGTCGTGTGTTCACCAAGTGGGTTGAGAGATCGCCATCGACCTCGGTTCCCAACGTGTATCGGGTTTTTCGAAATAATTAAATTTAAAAAAAAGGATAGTTAAATGATTGTGTTGTTCTTCCAGGTGCAACGGATCAAGTTAGAAGACCACGCGCCGCCCAAGATCACTCAGATCCAGGAGTTCTGCACGGACGTGCACACGTGGCTCAGTGAGGACGCGCGGAACGTGGCCGCCGTGCACTGCAAGGCCGGCAAGGGGAGGACAGGTCAGTTGAGGAACTCTATTCCTGCACTTGTTTCGACACTTGAACTGAGATCTATAGAGCTTATAGAAGTCCACGCGCCACCCAACGATCGCTCAGATCCAGGAGTTCTGCACGGACGTGTACACGTGGCTCAGTGAGGACGCGCGGAACGTGGCCGCCGTGCACTGCAAGGCCGGCAAGGGGAGGACAGGTCTGTTGACTAACTCGGCTCGTACACTTGTTTCGACACTTGGATTGAGATCTATAGAGCGTATAGAAGACCACGCTCTCCCAAGATCACTCAGATCCAGGAGATCTGCACGGACGTGCACACATGGCTCAGCGAGGACGCGCAGAACATGGCCGCCGTGCACTGCAAGGCCGGCAAGGGGAGGACAGGTCTGTTGACTAACTCGGCTCGTACACTTGTTTCGACACTTGGATTGAGATCTATAGAGCGTATAGAAGACCACGCTCTCCCAAGATCACTCAGATCCAGGAGATCTGCACGGACGTGCACACATGGCTCAGCGAGGACGCGCAGAACATGGCCGCCGTGCACTGCAAGGCCGGCAAGGGGAGGACAGGTCTGTTGACTAACTCGGCTCGTACACTTGTTTCGACACTTGTACTGAGATCTATAGAGCGTATAGAAGACCACGCTCTCCCAAGATCACTCAGATCCAGGAGATCTGCACGGACGTGCACACGTGGCTCAGCGAGGACGCGCAGAACGTGGCCGCCGTGCACTGCAAGGCCGGCAAGGGGAGGACAGGTCAGTTGAGGAACTCGGTTCGTGCACTTGTTTCGACACTTGGACTGAGATCTATAGAGCTTATAGAAGTCCACGCGCCACCCAAGATCACTCAGATCCAGGAGTTCTGCACGGACGTGCACACGTGGCTCAGCGAGGACGCGCAGAACGTG
Source organism: Maniola hyperantus (assembly GCF_902806685.2). Taxonomy (NCBI): domain Eukaryota; kingdom Metazoa; phylum Arthropoda; class Insecta; order Lepidoptera; family Nymphalidae; genus Maniola; species Maniola hyperantus. The sequence goes on from NC_048554.1 coordinate 11,898,664, forward strand.
GCCGCCGTGCACTGCAAGGCCGGCAAGGGGAGGACAGGTCAGTTGAGGAACTCGGTTCGTGCACTTGTTTCGACACTTGGACTGAGATCTATAGAGCTTATAGAAGTCCACGCGCCACCCAAGATCACTCAGATCCAGGAGTTCTGCACGGACGTGCACACGTGGCTCAGCGAGGACGCGCAGAACGTGGCCGCCGTGCACTGCAAGGCCGGCAAGGGGAGGACAGGTCAGTTGAGGAACTCGGTTCGTGCACTTGTTTCGACACTTGGACTGAGATCTATAGAGCTTATAGAAGTCCACGCGCCACCCAAGATCACTCAGATCCAGGAGTTCTGCACGGACGTGCACACGTGGCTCAGCGAGGATGCGCGGAACGTGGCCGCCGTGTACTGCAAGGCTGGCAAGGGGAGGACAGGTCTGTTGACTCGGATCCAGACTTGTTTCTCTAATTTTTGAAAATAAAACATAGCCATGTTACTCAGGAATAATGTAGCTTTCTACTGGTGAAAGTATTATCAAAATCGGTTCAGTGGTTATTACCGCCTACAAACAATCTTACAAACATAACCTCTTTATAATATTAGTATAGAAGTATAGATTAGTATCCGTACCCTTACTATAAATGCGAAAGTGTGTTTGTTTGTTCGTTTGTCCTTCAATCACGTCGCAATGGTTTAACGCGATTTTTTGCATGGGTATAGTCAAAGACCTGGAGAGTGACATAGGCTACTTTTATCCCGGAAATCAAAAGAGTTCCCACGGGATTGTTCAAAACCTAAATCACGCGGACGAAGTCGCGGGCGTCAGCTAGTAGATTATAAGTCGTTGCTAAGGTGTATTTGATGAAGAGCATGATAATATTCAATTTTCTTTGAGTTCAGTGTTCAATGCCACTTCATTGTGTGCATAGGCAAATATTTCGGCTGAGGTCAAACATGTGCAGACCTTCCTCATAAGCATACGAATGCCTGAATAAAAAGTAGGGTTGCGAGTCTAACATCGATTCGTGTAATCGATCGATAGAAATCGATTGATCATCATCGTCGTCACGACCTATCGCAGGCACACTGCCAGAGTGAACTGGAGTGAGGGAACTCTCGGTTTGATCCTGAATCGATGACATGTCTAAATTAGGGGTGCTTTAGGGGTGACGTGAAATCAAAGAAAAATAGGCGATTTATAGGCTACCTGGTGTCAAATGTAGGAACATTTGACGCCTGCCAGTGACGTCGAAGGCTCGACGCTTTGTTACAAGTTCCATAACTGTCGTGAACTGTGACGATACTGAGAATGGGTCTCCACTCAGGTTGAAAAGGGCCATAGTCCATTACGCTGGCTAAATTGCACACTTCACACATTTGAAATGAAAACATTATGGAGAACACTCAGGCATGCATGTTTCCTCGATGTTTTCCTTTACCGTTAAAGCAAGTCATACTTAATTGCTTAAAAGTAAAACGCACGTATAACGCGTAAAATTTAACTCCTCACGCCCATTTTAACTCTTTTTGTTTTGTTTTTTGTTGTGTTGTGTTTGTTTTAATTTACATGTTTTCATCAATCCTTAATCTAAGGCTTTAAACAATAAGGCAGCCTTTGCATACACGTGTTTTAGTTTCCTTGTGTATTTTCTAGTTTTGTGTGCAATAAAGACTTTCTATCAATCTAATTATTATTTGACTATAATATGGTCATATTTTTTCTAAAAATTACCAGAACCAAGAGCCGTAAGTAAATACGCATAGATGGTAGAATCAGTTTTTTTCAAAGAGACTTTTTAATAATTTTTTGATTTGTAAAATCTTACTATATAATTTGAATTTTAGCCCAGTCAAATTAGCCTAAAAACCGGCCAAGTGCGAGTCAGGCTCGCACACTGAGGGTACACTCAGACTACAGTATACAGTATACTACAGTCGTATTTTTTCGACATTTTGCACGATAATTCAAAAACCATGATGCATAAAAATAAATAAAAATTTGTTTTAGGAATGCACAAGTAAATCCCTTTCATATGATACCCCACTTGATATAGTTATCTTACTTCGAATATTGAAAATACTAATTATTAGTTCATGACCACAATTTAAATTTTTTGTGTGATCTAACCCTAAATTCACGGTTTTCAGATTTTTCCCCTAAAGCCAGCTATAAGACCCACCTACCTGAATTTCATGATTCTAGGTCAACGGGAAGTACCCTGTAGGTTTCTTGACAGACAGACAGACAACAAAGTGATCCTATAAGGGTTCCGTTTTTCCTTTTGAGGTACGGAACCCTAAAAATAGGGGTAAGGTTACAAAAATTCGCATAGAGCTGAGTACGAACGTTCGGAACACCATTATAACCCATCGATCCAACATTTGCAAAAAAAATATTCAAGGTCAAAGTTTACAAATGTAGGTTTTTTTTTGTTGGTTTTTTGCGTTTTTCAGCCAAACGGTAAGTTTTATCATAAAAAAAGTTCAGGTTATAATTATTGTAAAAGATCATACAATTGTGTATAAAAATTGTTCACTTAAGCCACCGTTTCCGAGATATAACGATTCAAAATGTTGTGTTAATAAGTACGTACGTATATATATTATACATCATACGCTGCATATATGCACTGGAGCTGTAATACAAGTAAAAATATTTTATTATCGGTCTGTATTACTTATGTTTATGTACACACAAAATAAATATTATAACGATGAGAATATCAACTCGAAAGAAACCCAGTCCCTCATTTTATACGCCAGTGTAACCTTGAGCAGCATCGGTCTCCCATTCAATCATTGTTCGCGTGGCAAGGGTCGTATCCTGCTCTTTTTTCCAAGCCCAAGGCCTATTAGACAAAACGCTAGTCTCCAACGTTCCTTCGTAGTGAAAACACGTGTTTATTAATATTATTTCTCTACGTAATTTCTGCTGTTTTCAAAAGACCAGTCAAGACCAGTCATGCTCCAATGTTGATTCGCCATCAAAAAAATGTTCATACGATATCAGCGAGGAGACGTCTGATTCATCGATGATAGGACGATTTATTTGCAACCAGGAAGAAGAACAAGAAAAACAAGAACAGAAGAAGAGGAAGCAGAAGTATTAGATGATTGCGAATAATTTTCCCCAATTTCTTGAAATTTCCTATAAAATCATTTTCTATAGTACAATTTTTCATACTTAATATAGAATTGAAACAGGATCACAATAAATCGTAATATTACCGGGGAACCTACGTTAAAAAATTGCGCCAAGTACACTACCTCACAGGTGGCGTGGAAACGTGTGCATATTTCAACTTTTTGAATCGTTATTTATATCAGAAACGGTAACTCTTAGGAGAAAAGTGTAAAAACAATTTTTATAGATAATGCATGATCTACAATATTTTAATCAGACCTACATATTTTTAAGAAAAACAAATAAACCCATATTTGCGAACTTTGACCTTGAATAATTTTTTTGCAAATGTTTATGTAAAAAAATTGAAATCTTTTATGATGGTGTTCCGAACATTTGTACAAATCAGCTTAGGCGAATTTTTGTAACCTTGCATTTTTAACATGTCCAGGCTATTTTTTGACATTTAACGTTGACTAATATCTAAACATGAACAGTTTGTTATTTATGTATGTATCGTTTTGTGATTTGAATTTTAGTTACAGTATTGACTAAGTATACATATTATTATTTTATTTTTTGCATGTCTATTGTTGAGGCGAAAGATCTTAATTTGTAAAATGTTTCTGCGAATTGAATAATTTGAATTTGAAAAAGTTTTAATAAGTCGCTGCCTCCACTCCCCTTTGCCCTTTGCACGTGTGTCCCAAATTTTGAAAAGCTTTTATAAAGTCGCTGCCTCCACTCCCCTCTGCAGGTGTGCCTTGCGCCTAATAGTTTCCCAAATAACAAAGGTCGAAGTTATACGAATTACACGTAACATCTCCTTTGATGCCGGCAGCTATTGTGATGCAAACAAAGTCCCCCCCCCCCCCCTAACCTGCCAGGTTAAAATTTACAACCGTAATTGCGAAATTTCTTTACGGCCTATAATTGGCGGAATTGTAAGCGTTTGGGGACTTTCTCGCGGTGTCGTAAATTTTCAAAAAGGATCCTTTATGCACATTTTATTTACTAAATGATGCCCGCGACTTCGTCCGCATGGATATATTATTTAAAAAAAATCCCGCAGGAACCATTGATTTATACGAGATAAAAAGTAGCCTATATGTTAATCCAAGACATAGGCCAATAATACCTCCATTCCAAATTGCAGCCAAATCCGTCCAGTAGTTTTTGCATGAAAGAGTAACAAACACACAGACTCACACACACACATACAAACTTTCGCCTTCATAATATAAGTGTTATAATATTAGCATCCCGGGTCCGGGCTTCGATCCCGGGTATTCTCTAACTTTTCGGAATTATTATAATTCCCAATTAGCAATTAAATACCACTTGCTCAAACTTTGAAAGAGACATCGTGAGGAAACCTGCATGCCTAAGAGTTTTCCTATGTGTGTGAATTCGACCAATCAAAAGGATTTATTTAAGCCATAGTTCAGCCGGCCAAGTGCGGACAGCGTTTGGACTATGACCTAATCTAATTAAACCCTTCTCATTCTGAGAGGACACCCGTACTCAGTAGAGAGATGAACCGGGGATTGGATGAGATGAGGATGAATAACCGCATTAGAAAAAAATTGACGACCTCCTAAAGGGAATCGGCACATTCTATACCTTTCATTTGATACCAAACTCAATGAATGGGTTTCTCAATTTCCGCCTAAATTTCGTTCCATCGTTTCCGCCATATTGAATTTGTCATGACGTTGTAATTCACCTTTTTTATTCTTGTCATACCTTTGTTTGTCATATCCGCCATATTGGATTTGTCATGACGTCTTAATATTATATGACACGCGGAACGCAAATAAAAGGAAACTAGTTTATTAACAAAGATGACGAATTATGTGCTAAGTTTCCTAGGATTTCATACAAAGAATTCAAAATTTTGCTGCGTGCGATACGCGACAGGTCGAGATGGCAATCGGGGTGGGGACGCCCCGCCCAGCCCCCAGCACCCGGTGCGGAATAGCGTGGGTGACGTGCGGAATGTCTACCCGCCTCATACCCCCGATTGTCATCTCGACCTGTCACGAGCAATAGGCGACTTCGTCCGCGTGGACTACACAAATTTCAACCCCCTATTTCACCCCCTTAGGGGTTGTATTTTCAAAAATCCTTTCTTAGCGGATGCCTACGCCACCAAATCCAAATCTGCATGCCAAATTTCAGCCCGATCCGTCGAGTAGTTTGAGCTGTGCGTTGATAGATCAGTCAGTCAGTCAGTCAATCAGTCACCTTTTCCTTTTATATATTAAGACTAACAAATGTGCGACAATTTCTTTACGGCCCACGAGTATAATAATAATTGCCAAAATCACCAGCGTTTGGGACTTTCACGCGGTGTCGTAAATTCCAAAAGGGATCCTTTATCCCGCCTCCTTTTTTTCCTTTGTGGTCAGCCCTAAAGGGACGTAAAAATAAAAAATCGATCAATTGCGAGTCGGACTCCCACACGAAGGGTTCTGTAGCTGTACCATCGTAGAAGAAATAACACGTTTTCATGGGGGCCATTTTGAAATGTTCATTTTTGTTGTTATAGAAATATTCTATGAAAATTTCAGCTCTACCTATTACGGTTCACGAAATACAGCCCGCTGACAGACAGACGGACGGACGGATGGACAACAGAGGCTTAGTAATAGGGTCCCGTTGGCACGATTCGGGTACGGAACCCTAAAAACGCGCAGCTATTCCAATATGAAAGGAACAAGTTTTCGGAGGCAGTGGATGATCATTTCACTTGTTATATATTTTTATGGCTGTGGGCGATTGCCTTTCTTTCCTTAACGTTCTGTTACGTTTAATTATGCAAGAAACCTTCAATATATTATGTTATTGTCTTTTTGTGTTTTCGTAACCTGATAGGGATATGGTACTTGATATTATGTTTGATAATGGATGTAGCTATTCTGTTAACTTATTTCTGTTTCTAAACGTTTGTGTAGCGAGGATGACCACAAAAAAATTGGGTGTTTAACCCCTAAATCACAGTCAAACAGGGAATTTAAAAAAATGCGTGCTACGCACACTTGAAGTCCAACTACACGCGCTCGATAGATTAATTTTTTTGAAAATGAGTCCCCAATATATTTTTATCATATTAGTAAGTAAAAACGAAAGCATTTAATGGATGGTACTCGATGAAATATGGCTGCCTCAAAGAGCTAATCCGCTTAGATTAGCTCTTTTGAGCCATCAGAATGTCAGAAGAACGGAAGGTTGGTGAAAGTGAAGTATGAACGTTACTTCTGTCCGGAAAAAGATTTAAGCAATTTTTCAAGTAGCGCTTAGAGGAAAATTATAAAAGAAATAAAGTTGGGCGTAATTATCTTTCTTGTCCTGGGTTCAAGCGCTTCCCTCTTTTTAATAAAATGTTTTGTTTTGTTTTTCAGGTACAATGGTGTGTTGCTACCTGCTGTACAGCGGGCAGCAGGAGACGGCGGACAAGGCGCTGCAGTTCTACGGCACCAAGAGGACGCACGACCAGAAAGGTGTCACTTTTCTACATGTTACTCTTTGTCCCAGTTATATTGCTGAGGTCGTGAGGTATCACGCGCTTTCCATTCATGTGGCGGGCTCGCCACCCTGTCGCCAGTGGCGTGCAGGTCATAGAGGCATAAAAGCACTGCTTACCCTACCATTAGACATGTTCAAACTTATATGAAAGACTTTACAAAAAAAAATACTTACATAATTCATGTTAAATAATATTGTTAGTATAACATTATTTAAAAAATAATACATAAAATAATTATTATTAAATAATAATATTAATATTACACACACCTCTTCTTCAAAAACTCGCGCACGCCCGTTCAAAACGATCACGAGCGGTCGCGATTGTGATTGCGCGGTCGACATCGGACGAAAAAGCTGAGGACCGAAATGCTTACGGCTTACAAGAAAACGTTTATATGTGTGACACAATTCACCTCGAAATCTGTTAATGTGTGCGTCAAATGACCCGTCGTTAACGGGCCCAAATAAGCAGTACTTCTGTCCAATCACAAGAGAGAAATTTGTATCAGACATATTGTTTTGAAAACCGCGCGTGATTTAAATTCGTAAGTTCATGTAAACAAATGAGTATTTTATCTATTGCTATAAAAACTATATTTATTATGATTCTCTACTTTTTCAATGTTGTTAATTTATTGATATTATTTTATTTTCCATAAATTTAAGTACGTTTTAAATTCTAAGAAATTATAAAGTTTGTGTTTTGATTTTGTATTTTCGCGCCGTCTCCGCGCGAAGTGCGCACTGCGCGGCGCGCGCTTTCTGTTGTCAGTTTGGCACTCGAGCTGTTTTCAAGAAAGTTTGTTTGTTTTGATCGACAACAAGAATAGTTTTCTTTGTAAAAAGTGAATATTACTTGCAGGTTATGTGTGTGAGATCTTATTAGTGTACCTAGTGATAACAGAATGATTAAATTGGTATTGTTCGCTAATCAATTTAACAAGCGTTGGAAACGTTGAGGTTATTATATCTCCGGTTCAGAACTTTTTCGAATCTAGGTAAGTAAGTGATAAATATAATCAATTTAGGGTTTGTTTATATACTATACACGATCGTTACCACAATAATCAAAATATTCTGACGTAGATTTACCGAGTCGATTTAATTAGAATTCCCTAAATTAGTATAGCCTACCTAAACAACTAACTACTCCTTATAATGAACAATCTGATTTTCTTTTTTAAAATGAACTATTGTGTTTACTTAAGGACTTGTACCTACCTGTATTTACCTATTAATTTAACTACCTAATTGTTAGGGTTCCGTACCTTAAAAGAAAAAACGTAACCCTTATAGGATCACTGTGTTGTTGTCTGTTTGTCTGTCAAGAAACCTACAGGGTACTTCCCGTTGACCTAGAATCATGAAATTTGGTAGGTCTTATAGCTGGTATTAGGGGAAAAATCTGAATAACGTGAATTTGTGGTTACATCACACAAAAAAAATTAAATTGTGGCCATAAACTAAATAATTAGTATTTTCAATTATCAAAGTAAGATAACTATATCAAGTGGGGTATCATATAAAAGGGCTTCACCTGTGCATTCTCAAACAGATTTTTATTAATTTTTATGCATCATAGTTTTTGAATTATCGTGCAAAATGTCGAAAAATTGTGACTGCAGTACGGAACCCTTATTGCGCGAGCCTGACTCGCACTTGGCCGCTTTTGAGGGTTTATTAATGTCACTCTGCTGTCTTTCTATCCGTCTGTCATGGGTCCCTAGCTCCTAGACGAAATGAGTTACAATCCTGAAATTTTGGTATTTGGTGTAGAATGTTTATTTTTTTTTTATTTTTTTAATGCCTACCCTAGCTTCAAACCTTGTGACCGCCACTGCCTGTCGCATATGACTTGAATGGGTGTAATTTTTAGTTTTAGATTTTAAATTGCTATCGAATTTTATTGTAATAATAACCAAGATTCACGCCTTAAAATGCTCTCCGAAGCATGAAGGGTACGAAATAATCAAATTCGGACCTCCAAGATCAGGGCACCATTGTGGCCGGAAGTTTATTATGCTCAGAATCGGCGTCTCTCTCAGACCTAGAAGTGTTATTTGTTAAGAAGGATCCACACCTGTTAGTGTAAGCTGAGCGTTTAAAGTTGCTCATCCTGAGTCACTCAGTGCGCAATAGGTATTAATTACGTGAGCGGCCTTTGATCAGAGATAAATACCGTCACAACGTCGCGCACTTTGTGCTGTGCAATGAGCCGTTCAACTTGATCCTCCTTTAGAGAGCAGCATTCATTATCGAGATTTAATATAGCGCAGCGCCATCTAGTCGACACTTCGGAACTAACTCGTGACGCGTTACTGCAGGCGTGACAATTCCGTCGCAGCGGCGCTACGTGGACTACTACGCGGCACTGGTGCGCGGCGGGCTGGCGTACCGCGCGACGCGCGTGCACGTGCGCGAGCTGCTCATGTCGCCGCCGCCCGCGCTCGCCGGCTCACAGTGCACGCTCGAGGTCACCGTCACGCAGCCCAAGGAGAAGCCCGAGCTGACGTTCAAGGTAGAGATGGGCATTATTGCTGCTCTTAAACCATTTTCAATTAGTGAAATGGTTTTTGTTTCTTCACAGGTGTTTTTTTTTTCAATTTTCAAATTTTCGCACCTACAATGGTTTGCTACATTAATTTTACTTGATGTTTACGTAGAGATGAGAGTGTACTCGCTCGCACAATCTTAGCGTCTTTGCTCGCGTCGATGGCGAAGCGCGCACGAATTCAAATGTAAATTTTCAAACCTTTATTTACAGTAAAGTAGCAAGAATGACATTTATAACTATGTAAAAGGCTTTCCACGTGGTTTTTCACATGCTACCTGTGAATTGGCTGTCTCCGAAGTTAACTCAAACTTCTGAATTCTGTTAAGTATAATGTATTTATCTTTCTTTATGCGCAGGCGTCGCTGGGCTCGCACGAGCTGCGGCGCGACGGCACGGGCGCGGCTGGCAGCGGCGCGGCGCGCGTCGTAGCAGCAGCCTGCACGCCGCTGGCGGGTGACGTCCGCGTGGACGTGTACTGCAAGCCCAAGATGATGATGCGCAAGGAGCGCCTCTTCCACTTCTGGTTCAACACCTTTTTCGTCACCGCCTGCGTGGGCGCCGAGCCGGTTCCCGCGCCCGTCGACAGTGAGAACTTTTTCTTGTACGCTTGTCCTGGCAGCCAAACCCCTGCTAAGAAAGGATTTTCAGAAATTCAGCCCAAGCAAAGCTGAGGCAGGGCAGATCAGTTCGTAATCATCTAATCAATACACACAAAGTATGTTTTATATTTATTTTGCAAATATTTTATTATATTTTTATTTAAAAGTTTTTTTTATTTTATTCAGATACAAGTTAGCCTTTGACTGCAATCTCACCTGGTGGTAAGTGATGATGCAGTCTAAGATGATAGCGGGCTAACCTGGAAGGGGTATGGCAGTTTTTATTTAACCCATACCCCTTTGGTTTCTACACGGCATCGTACCGGAACGCTAAATCGCTTGGCGGCACGGCTTTGCCGGTAGGTGACTCTTTGGTGTACCCCAGGGTAGAATGCTCGGTCCGATTCTTTTTCTGATATACATTAATGAATTGATGGTACTGGGCAGTATATCATGTGTGAAGTAAGAGAAAGCCACGTCGTTTATGAATAAACTTGTGATTCCACAGGTCCAAACCTCGAGACGTTCAAATTGACGCTGGACAAGTGGCAGTTGGATGACGCGCACAAAGACAAGCAGCATAAACTGTACAGTCCCGACTTTAAGGTAATAACGTTTAGCCACTCTCAACGGAGACTAGCCAACTACCAAAGAGATATACAGTGTATTACAGTGCACAAGTGTGCACAAACAGGTGCACTGTCATATGTTTGATGGGACGAGAACCATCCTTTAATTTTCTACAGGCTTTTTTGACCGAAAAACCCAATCACTTTAGATGTCTTAACTCTTAACAATGTATGTATTTATATCTACATGTCATTAAGTCCCAACGGCGCTTAGTGGGGCTTTTCTGGTCATGATATCTCATGGTTTGCAGCTGAATAAATAAGCCAGCTGCCAATAAGGCAGTCAAAATTTTGTTCTTATTTCCAGGTGGAACTTATAATCCAAAAGCAGCCAGAATCCTCAACGTTCAGCGGGCACTCCGTCCGGGCTTCGCCATCGCTGTCATCTTGCGCTTCTTCCGGCTCTGAACCTGATACAGAGCCCGACGCGCATTGGGACTCCGGTGAGCGCCTCTGCCCCTCCTACCCGCCCTACCCATACCCCCACCCCTGCCCGCGCTGCCCCTACCTCTGCCCCAGCGATGATGACTACCCCGACCCACCCCACTACCCCAATGATGATAAACTATATATGAATGTCGATGATAGTTTAAGTACGCATAAAACTCTTCCATCTGAACATCATTTTGATGATGGTAAATTGTATATGACTGTCGATAATTATAGTTTAAGTGCAAATAAAGTTTCTTCACCCGAAAATTATTCTGATGATGCTAAACTATGTATGAACATTGATGATAATACTTTAAGTGCGAATTGTCTATCCGATTATAAATCTAATGATGGTAAACTATATATGAATGTTGATAATAGTGAAAATAAAGCTCCTGAGTTTGTTGAATACGATGATGTTTTCACTAAAACGCAAGAACGTCGTATTGTACGCGAGTCGAGTAAATCAGATGACTCTAGTCAATCTGCTGACATTGATGAGGAATTATGTTCCAATACACTTCAACATAGTGTTAACGTTGCGCAGGATGCACGAAAATCTAATAATATTAATAAATTAGGTAGGAACCATATCGATAAGGCTAGGGACCGGAATGCTAAATCTGTATTCAATGCTAATGGCTTAAGTACAAGTAAATCCACTTATCCTACCAACAATGAATCGTGTACGTGTAAATTAGTACAGCTCGATAGAATGACATCTTTCGCGAACCACCTTGAAGACAATGACAAAAATTTATATACTGATAAATTTGAACTACCTGTTAATACTAATTTGTTTATGGACAAACCTGAATATGATTATAATTTGCATAGACAAATGGTTGAAACTAGTAATACGAATATGAATAAAGTCGATTATCCAGTTAATACAATTACTACAGGTAAAACACTAGAATACCCAATTACTGATAAAAATAGTCCTCTTTATACTAAAGAGCCTGAATATTTAGATGGCACTAATATTTATACAGACACACCTGAATATTCAGAAACAGAAAAACCTCCCGAATATCCAGTCGGGATGGAAAAGCCTCCAGAATATCCGGTAGAAAGTAAAAAAGATTTCAAAGCCGAGGAATTTAGTAAAAAGGATAAGAAATGTAAATATGGATCTAGGCCTCGACTTTCGCTAGGCGACATGAGAGCGTCTTGGAGAGAATTTAGCGGGAAATTCGGCGAGAATAGGAAGAAAAAACACAAGGACGATCGCCAGTGATATTAAATTGTTCTCATAGACAGCGATAAAGGCCTGTATTATTCCTACGCTGATGTCGGTCGCGTATACACGTTGTGTGCTTTTAAGTAGAGTGTCTTTCAAGCACGTGCTATACAAACCAAGTTTGATTGTATGAGGCGCGATTTAATCACACTACTCTTCAACAACACTGTTGTTCTGCGCTGACTGAGTAGTACCTATGATGTACAGTACGCGCGACCGATCTTACGGGATCCTTAGTGCATATGAACGCAACGCAAAAACGCAGCGTTAGTATGACGTCACACAATGCGTTACACAAAGAGACCCCTATCTTAGGCGTCATCCTGCGCGAAACAACATTGATTGATCATTTTGATAGCTTAGTTCACAATGGATGATTTTACAGGAGGAGGTTTAAAGTTCAGATTATAACTAGCATAAAAATAGTAGATAATCAATCAGTCAGGCCGAGAGCTGTGATCAGATACTAAACAAATTGTCTACTTTTTTAGTGTGAGTCGTAAAAAAACCTTCCAAAAACTTAAACATTATGTAGTTAGTGCAGTTGTGAACGTAAATTATCGAGTTGATTAAAATTGCGCAAATTGTTCAATCATACTGACGTCAAATAGATGCCCTAACATTCGCAATCGCATTAAATAATTAGGAAGTACAATTATGTGCTTGTATTATGATCTCGGTGGTATCATTTGATTTGGTTTGAGACTTGTTCACGGGAAAGATTCAATTTTACTGACGTCACTGACTGTTTGACTGAGTCAATGATAAAAAAAAAAGAAATAGAAAACAAATTGAAGCTTCATTTAATATCAATGAAACTGGCTTTACTTATTTCCCGTTGAGCTGTTTAGGCAAAATATGAATGAGGCTTTAAGAGTTTTATCAATATATTATGTCAGACGTATTATTAATCACAAAATAGTAATTAATTGCAGCAGTCATGTCTGATGTCGTAACACAGAATTCTAAATTAGGTAATAGAAATGGTATTTGCTGTTCATTAATTCTTCTGTGCTTTCTGAAAAATTGTGTCACTGGTACAACTCTAGCTACTCAAAAATAAAGATATAATTATGTCTAGATGTATAAACCTATACTAGAGGTATGCCTCTAGTATCCAAAGCGACGTAAATTAAATTGTAACGTCAAATATAATGCATCTAAAGTAAAGAATAGGAAATCTAATGACTTATTTGTCATCTATGTATCACTTAAAGATGACGCTGGAAAATTGCTGAAAATCATCAATCATTGCTATAATTGCAGTTGTTGTGAGTGGCTGAATTTATGTCATTCTTGCTGCAACAATGCATTTCAGCCAATAGTGACCAATCAGAGGTGATTGCGATCGTCATACTGTAGGTATCATACTAACCCAAGTTTGCAAGGAAAATACTTTGAATACATAATTGCAGATCTTACAAAATCTATAAATATATTGAATGAAAATTTATTTCCAGCAAAGATGGTCAGAATATGGTGAAATAACATTCCTATTCTTAGTTTGGACGCATTATACGTGTGTTTGTACAATAACGCGCTCTGATGCTTCACTAGTCACCTGCGCGACGAAAAGCTCACGTTTCTTTCCCATTTCTATATTTATTCTGAATTATGTGTCATTTTAATACACGATGATAATATAATATAATAAATGCTAAGTGATCAAGTTAGGTAGGGTGTTATGTACAGATTATAATAATTATATGTTTTGTTTTAATTGTTATGTTATAATGTTTATTTGTTATTTTTAAAATGGATTTGTTTTACGAATTTTGACATTCATGTAGTAATAATGATTTTGGAAACCTTTTTTATTACTAAAATTTCAACAATTGTGTATGTTTAGCCAAAATTCAGATTTCCAAATTTGTTAGATGTTTTGAATTTTTATGGATGAAATGGCTGTTTTACGCCAGGGCAACACAGTGCGACATTGAGGCATGCCACACTCCACGATGCTGCATGCTTCAAAATATAATAAAAACCGGCCAAGTGCGAATCAGGCTCGCGCAACGAGGGTTCCGTACTACAGTCGTATTTTTACGACATTTTGCACGATAATTCAAAAATTATGATGCATAAAAATAAATAAAAATCTGTTTTAGAATGCACAAGTTAAGACCTTTCATATGATACCCCATTTGATATAGTTATCTTACTAGAAATTTGAAAATACTAATTGTTAGTTCATGACCACAATTTAATTTTTTTTGTGTGATGTAACCACAAATTCACGGTTTTCAGATTTTTCCCCGAATGTCAGCTATACGATCTACCTACCTGCCAAATTTCATGATTCTAGGTCAACGGGAAGTACCCTGTAGGTTTCTTGACAGACAGACAGACAAGAAAGTGATCCTATAAGGGTTCCGTTTTTCCTTTTGAGGTACGGAACCCTAAAAATGTAGCAAAACTCTTCAAATCGGCAGACTGTCATATTTCAATTCTACAGCACGATGTTGATCGCATGCTGCTTATGACCGCAAAATCAATGCTCTCATATTTTGTAGCATGCCGCATTGTGGCATCTTGTTACTCCGGCGTTTAACACGTCATACCGTAACATTTTGATTCTACAGCACGGTGTTGTGTTTGCATAAAATAGAATTCAGCTCAAGGCGGAAAATTAATGCTTTCATTTTGTAGCATGCTGCATTGTCGCATTTTGTTGCTTCGGCGTAAAACAGCCTTTAAGTACTTGTAATTGACGGGTTTATTTTAATGACAGATTTTTAAACACAATGATCTCTTTCAATAATATAAAAATAAACTTTAATTGACGAAACAAATTTTAAATTTTGACAAATTTTCAATACAAAAACTGTCATAACGTGTTTTAATTTCTTATTAAGCACTTAAACATATTTTTTTTACATTGCTTAGTGATTTAATCAATTCTAAAAAGAATGGTGAAATTCGTAAATAGATTCTTGTATAGGTATTTCAGTGTAGGACGCTCTTATTCTTTCTGTTGTTATTTTATCTATTAACATCTTTTGAATTCGGTAGTTGACTACGTTAAGTCTATTACGTTAAGTAAAAATAAACTTATTTTTAGGGCAAAAGCCATATTAGGGATGATCCCATATGATCTAGGGAGACCTCTGCCCTGCAGAGCAACTGAAAATTAGCTTTATTACAATTGGTATGAAATAAACAAACACTAAGAAGACTATGTGCTCTGTGTTTTGTTTTATCAATTTCAACCATATGCTAAAGTCGATAAAGATGAGTTTCAGTTGTTATCAACAAAAGCCGACGCGACGCTTCCATTATGCAAATCTGCGTTCTTCCTAAGTCAATTATCGAATTATTTTATCGATACGTGTGGCAACCCTAAACGCTAATATTAATTTTGATTAGCGTTGGAATCCAAGTTTCGATTGTCAGTTTTCCAATTGAAAACGTAGGCTTATTCGTTAATTCACCCTAAAACAGTCACCTAGGGTGTATACTCTGAAACTTTTTTCCGTCTATCCACCCTGGACTAAACAATGATATACGAATTTGCCGTCTACAGGTGGATAGACGAGACTCACGTTTTCGAGTATACACCCTAAAGCAGCCACCTAGGGTGTATGTTTCCGAGTATACACCCTAGATTTTAGGGTGGATAAATGCAATAAGCCAAAACATAATACATTTGGTTAGGTGTTTTTTGGAAAAAAAAACGTAGGGGATAAGAGTAGTGATATCAGATAGTGATCTCAAAAACCGATAACGAGTTTTTTATGCATAGCATACCTAATGTAATTTGATAGAACAGCAAAAAATTCTAAGTAGCCTCTATTTACCTCTCGCTCTGGTTTTACAATGCGTGAAAGAGATGGACATACGACGCGACTAACGTAACGTAATGTCATGTTTTTACCTCTCGCTCTGGTTCAATAATGGGTGAAAGAGATGGACTTTCGACACGACTAACGTGAAACGTAAGGTTAGACACCTTAGGCAGACGCGCTCCACTTTAGGCTGCATCATCAGTCATCATCTAATATATAGAGTGATTGCAGGCAAGCGCAAACCTATATAGTTTAAAAAGTAATACTTATTCTACTCCTACGAGTAAGGAGGGCTAGCACGGAACTTGTGATTATCACATTGAGTGATAGGGAGTGGTAGCAGATCAGGTACCAGATGATTATAATCACGCCAGATACGTTAAAAAAAATCTGCTAAGCTCCAAAACATAGTTTTAGTTAGATTATAAATAAGTCAGCTACTGGCGTCGATTCTAAAGTTTTTTCGAAACTAAATATACAGAGTATCTGCGTCTTTTTTTAATATCGCTAAAAAAGGACGAAAAATGAATTTTAAATTTAAAGACCCTAAATTTAGTGCACTCTGCTTTAAAAAATAGTTTCATTCGCGACTGGCACCTAAATGTCACGAGGTTTGGCAGTTCTAAATTAAATTAGGTTTGTATGTCCTTTTCTTATTACATTGGTAAGAAAAAGATGCTAATACTCTAAAATTTAGTTGCGCTCAGAATCAGTACCAATAGCAAAAATTGTGATAGTCGACTTGACCATCACAACTTTCGTGCTAGGCTTTAGGCTGAGATTTAGAGAGCGCACTTTGACTTTGCTCAGATATAAGACACTGTTAAAACGAGACAGCGCTATACCTCTGGCATAAATCTGTCTAGTTTTAACTGAAACTTAAGTCTAAGCAAAGTCAAAGTGCGCTCTATAGATTTCAACCTCAGTGTCGATGTAATTCCGAGTACTAAGTAAAGACGTACGTCACAGGGGCGGGGTGCGAGCGCGTGGGCCGCTACCGGCCGCTGTCGCCCGAGAACAGCGCACACACGTAAATATACACTCCTACACGCACGAGCGCGCCCTAGGCTCATTCACGATACTATATGCTCTGCAAAAACTGATACAAACCCCCCGATAAAAAGGCGCCCTAAGCACGTCCTTAACGATCCCGACGATCATAATATCATAACCGACAATGCTCCCTATCTCGTAGGGCTACACGATTCAACCTTATCACAGCGTCTTCGCCGGCGAAGACGAGGTCCCCGATTTCTAACGCCACCCGGACGTGGACTCAAGCCACGGACGCGTACGGACTAACCAGTAGTCCAACCAATCCCATCCCAACGTCATCCTAAGCCGTGGTCCGAGCCTCACAGGAGGCGCCCTTAGGAGGACGTTGCCTCCCGACCTCTCAGATTATTTCTTCATAGTCGATCCGACACAACACACACCTGCTACTTGTAAATTATCCAAATTATAAGATAGCTCTGAAAACTCCTAGCTATAGAGTCCGTACAAAATGACTACTCACGCGCAATTTTAACTCTATGGGTCAACTGTCATGTCAAAAGTACGGTTCACCATTAAAATAAAGACTAAAATCGTACTTTAGACATGACAATTTGTCAAAAAAGTTTAAATGGCGCGTGAGGAGTTCAATTTTACGCTTTATACCACCGACAATTATCTAGCGTGTCTCTTCCATTCCACAAGTCATCGGCGAAGTAAATAATTGTACTCTTCTGGTAAGCTGCGTGCCTTAAAAACAAAATTGAATAGACTTTTTATTTTTTTTTGTGGTTTAATTAAAGCTAAGCACCGGTTTCTGGAAACCCTAGTTTTAGTGTTCAAAAAAATAACGCCTAAAAAGTTTTATTTCAAGCGTATCGTGAATGGGCCTAGTCTGGCCTCACTTGCATTTGATATCTGCAATTAAAATTTATTCAAGAATCGAATAAAATTAGCTCTTTAAGCCAAGGCATAAGGTCCGTTTTTGTTAGCACAAAAGACGTTTTCGCATATATATTATTTTTTTGTGAACAAAAATCGTTTAAACGCACGTAATATTTAAAAGCCCTGGCTTTCTCCCCAAAAGCGTTAGTGTGTAAAATATATCATTTGAAAGCTTTGAAAATTGTTAATTAATATCGTTATTTAAAATCATTAAGGTGCTAATTACTAAGCCGCCGCTGTCCGTCCCGTCTGTCTGTCAGCGTATGTAAAATTTTCACAAAGAGTGTATTTTGTGTGTGCATCGTGCACAAAACCACAATTTTCAAAGTTTCCGCATCTCTAAGCTCGTTTTTCGTTTTACAAGCAATATCACTGCTTTCTGTAAACCCTACCCCATTATTTACATTTCTTAGTAAGATGCTTTTCGCATTTATTGTTAAGTCGGTGTTGGTTGACTGTAAAAAAGCTGTCAAAACGTGGTCAAAAGAGACGACATTCTATTAAATCTATTACGTACACTACTACAGTGCGACAAGACACTTTTGGCGCGTGGTCAAAATGGGAACTAACGTCGCCGTCTTATGAAGTGTCACACTGTCCCCTTATATGCGGTGTTGCTAAGTAAAAAATCTGAAGTTCGCTGTTTTTGTTAAATATTAGAGCCACTCCATATACATAACATCACGATATATCTCGATAATATATTCAGCATAAATTTGTCTGCATTTTATAGCCATATTAGGTGAATATAGTATTTTTAGCAGGTAACTATGATAAGTTGCAAGTCCATGGCCTATAAATGGCTTTTTATTATTCTTTGTCGAATTGGAAACAGGGACGGTATTCTCAATTTCTCATTCAGTTAAAATTAGATAAAACATACTCGATTTTCGAGATTGACTAAATTAAAATTGAGGAGATTTTTATTTGCTGGCAGACTTTCTTCTACATCTACGCCCCCCTGTCAATGTCATTCAAGTGCCAAAAGAGCCTTGTCGTACTGTACATGCGTAACGTATAACTGAGGAGGTCACCAGGTAGTGGAACGGAGCGGTGCAGGAAAAGTGTGATGACGTGACGCAAGCGTGATTCTTGTGACAAGTGTCACCCTCCCGCACCGCGCCACTACCGCAGGAGCCTACTCAGTTGGTATACCTATACCACATAGAATGTGGCTATAATTTTATATATCAAGCCTTAATTTAATCGACAGAGCTAAAAATAGTTCTAACTCTTTCACAATGCTTCCGGCGAAAAAGGACGGAGGATAATAGACCTGTCAGTTTTGACAGATTAAACCACAGTCGATTAACACCAAAAAACCCCCAATTCGTTACTAATTCTGTGTATATCGTGTGGTTTGTAAAACATTTGGTTGGTTGCTATTATGATTTTTATCTTCCAGGTTTTTGTGATTCCCTATAGATGTTAAACCGATTTCGCTTTAACAAAAGTGTTTATGCATGCTTACTTATAAACTTGGACAGAAAGTAGAAAGATGTGTTCCATTTTTTTTAGAGTGGTGATTCAAGGGCAGCTAGCGAGCTGCGATTGCGATTTCCCTAAACTACAATTTTCCTTTTATTGTCATATGGTTGACTACTAAACAAGTGAATGCTCGCTCTAAGCTCGCACTCTGTCAAATTTTCTTTGGATAAACAAAGACCGACCGTTATGCTGTCTCTGTTTGTCCTGAGGGAATTTGACACAGTGCTGTGGGATAGCGCGAGAACGTACGCTCGTTTGGTCTAAATGCACCTTTCCAAGAGACCGCTAATATTCTCTTAATATTTATAAAAAATAAACTTTGTCTGCTTTGAAACCCATAAGTAGAAATGAATACTGTCTTAATATTTTCTGTTCAAACTTCTGACCATTTATAAAAGTGTTCCTGCTTTTATAAAATGGTTGCTCACAGCCATCGCATACTATGACTACCCAACACTAGATTTAAGCGCTCACTCGGTGGTACACAATCTCTGACAAGTTTCAAGATTAGTGCAATCCCTTTCGGACTGTTTAATCCGTAGTAAAATAGCGCTACGTCATTATTTAGTTTAGAGATGGTTTTCAAGCCAATCGGCGCCATTTGACTTTCATTAATGCTGATATCTACAGCGTACTTTGACTTTGCTCAAGCTCAAGACAAAGTTAGAACGAGACAGATTTATATAGAGTACATAAATCTGTCTCGTTTTGACTGTCTCAAGTCTGAGCAAAGTCAAAGTGTGCTCTACAGACCTCGTGACCTCGACGTGACGTTACAACGTCAAAAACTACGAGCTCGCTCAACGCTTCGCAAAAACTTGAGACGTGAAAAAAATATTTCTTCAATTTATACAAATTGCTAATATGCATCGTGGTTTTGAGTGTTGGCTTTGGCTCTTTGAGTGCAGTTGGTGTTGAGTCGTCATAATCTGCGAGGGTCTTAACTGGGCCTTGTCCTTGTGGAATGTGTTTTGTGTAAAGGTTTTGTTTTTTGATTAATAGTTTGTGTTTAATTTTGGACATTATTCGTGACATCCATACCAATCTAACGAAGTTTTGCCACAATCGCTATTGTTTTGATTAGAATAGAATAAAATAGAATATATTTTTATTCAAGTAAACTTTTACAAGTGCTTTTGAGTCGTCAAATAGTTCAATTTACCACTAGTTCGGAATGCCGTTCGGATTGGCTGAACTTAAAGTATTTTTACTAGAACTGTGCATTTTAGCCAAAAGCGAGAGAACGTCAGCCAAATAGTGATCGCAATTGCCACACATACTTGTCGTCCTTTTGTTAAAACGGCTAAGCTCAAAATGTATTGTAAGTTATCACCAAAAAAGTGAGATTTCAAAAAAATAATGTTTCTAAGAAAGTATACTAAATAGGACAAAAGTAACTAAACACCTTAATCCTATGTACATTTTAGAAATATAAATTTTTCGACAAAAAATAACCCATGTCTTTTTGGCGATAATTCATATTTTTTTGGGGTTAGCTGCGTTTTGGCTAAAGGACAACAGTGTAGCTGTCTCCTGGATTGCTATTTTAATCTTCAAAAGTATGGATGTTGCATAAATGTCAAGTTTACAGGTTGATTCAATTTTTTCGCGGCTGAGTAGTGAATACAAGAGCGAATCCGTGCAGGTACAATTGATTTGGCGCTAATACTTAAATAAAACATGCCATTGTGACGGTACTCGTGACCAGGGTTAAGAAGAAACAGTTTTTTAAAACAATACATTTTTTGTTTATTTAAAAACGTGTTTTTTAAAACTTGCCAACCCTGCTTGTAACCAACCTCTCAGCCACCAATAAATTTGAGTCCTACTGTATCATGTCCACTTAACCATCATTATCTCATACTCACTCTCGCTTTGCACAAACCTGACCGCATCACACGTGCCACTCAATTTTCGAACGCCTGTTTACTGTTATTGTTTTTTTACGTTTTTTAACATTTGTTTGCTTTTAATAAGATTTTTTTACGACTTATGGCGTTTTAAAATTGCTTTGAACTGTTTAAATTTTGATTTTTTGGGCTGCAGACTTAAAATCTTCAATAAATACACTTTAGAGCGAATATAGCATTAATTTTTCTAAATAAAAAAAACTAAAATTGTTTAATTTATATAACAAGAAATAAAATAAAATTCAGTATTATAAAATTTACATTTTTGCGATTGTTTCACTCTGCTATAAAAAAAATTCAATTTTCTGAATCAAAACCTTTTTTCGCTCACGATTGTACTTATTGAAGCTTTGTAAAGTTGTAAATATGTATGTAAATCAAATTGAATAACGCCTTTGGAATTCGGTTAGAACTTTAAAAGCCCAAAAACCCAAAAAAAATTGCGGACTATCCATGAGTTGTCACACAATTTTTAAAGCATTTTTAATTTTATATCGTCAATTTTGTACAGTGTTATGTACATTATTTACAATAAGTATATTATGAAATTATAAAAATAATAATAATTTAAATATTTGAGTTATAACTAAAAAAAAAACGCGAATTTTGTGTGACTTAAATTCAATGGATGGTCCGTTGCTCAAAAAAAAAATGTGGCATTTGTAACCGTGTCGTGATCGCTTATATGGGTTTCTTACATTTTTCAGGTGAATCCACGTACTTGTGAGGGTCGCACGAGGGATCAGTGACCTCCGCACTCTTCTATACCTAAACCCCGCTTACCTCCCCCTCCGAAAAATATGGCAAAGGCTTAAAATTAAAAAAAACACTCTTTAATCTCGGCGCCCGAAAAGACTTTCCTCCGAGCCTTTACCGTAGTGACTTTAAAAGTTTTAACGAACAATGTAGTGTTATATGTGTGTTTACGATGTGTAGATTATGGATTTTAAATAATTAATTAATCAATTTTGCGGGTTGTGCCATTGCCCCGGTGGACTATTGACATTGAAAAAATAAAAAAGGATTCGATTCTAATGATGTGATAAACTCGTTGACTTATTATATGAGCAAGACTAATAATCATAGCATAAGAAAAGTTCATCAAATCAATAACAAATTCATTCTTATTTCGTCACAGTAAGGTGCAATTTGAATTGTACGCAATAGTGACAAAACTAAATAAAAACATAATAGGTTTGTTCTAATATTGATAGAATGCGAACGTCGAAACTAAAAACTTCAAAGTAAAATTAACCAAAGCTCCTCAATTCAAAGTTGAAATTTCAGTACCACCGATTTTAGTTTCGCAAGATTTCCACTTGGAGCGCTGGTTGTAGATGTATGGACGAACTTGAGTCATAAAACTAGGCAGGTAAAGTCGATTTTATTTTAACGCTAAAGAGTTTTTCGAATTCTATCAACGTCGGTGAGATGTAAAACCTTATATAGTGCGTACATTTTGAGAACCCACTCATCATATTTGCTCGGTGTCAAACAAATCGTACATGTGACATGACTCATGTTAAATGTACGATTTTAGCCCTTAATTTAAGGGTAAACCCGTAGACTGACTAAAAAGCTAGACTAAAGTACTGTGTAACCGCGTCTGAGATAGCGATAGCACGACGTAACGATGAATAACACGACAATTACCATTGTTTTATAGTCAATATTTGTATTAACCGATCAACAATATTTGTATTAAACGTTTTTTATGTGAAAACAAGTAAAAACCTAATGACGCCACGAATTCTCAAAGTTTGTTTTGCAACTAAAGTTGTATTCCTTGAAAAAAATCGGTTACACGTTAAGGGACAAAAAATAAGTTAGCTGCGTCTCTGTTTATCACATTAGTAACTTTATCTGTGCTCTCTTTTTAATGTGAATGAGAAAGAAAACATTCTTTTGTCTAGATTTTTTACTCCGTCTACGAGTAAACCGCACTTTTGACATGACAGTTGACACCCAGAACGAATATGGCGAGTGAGTTCTCAAAATTTATGCATTATACAAATCCCACTTTGCAGGAGCACTTATATTTTGTCTCGTGACACTTTTTGAACGTGATAGTAAATCTTGCTGGTATAAGTAAGTCAATGGATAAACTTCAGTGTTTATAATATAACGGAATATGTGAAAGACTTGGAAGGATCTTCGTGCGGTTATTGTGTGAACGTATTATTTTCGAGGTCCGGATTTTATAGCACCAGCTTCACGATGGTTAGGTTCAGTTCAGTATGTTCTTGCATCATAGGAACACCTTAACATAAAACCATGACTAAGGCTCACTTGCACAAGGACGCTTAGGTTGAGATCTGTAGAGTGTACTTTGTCTTTGCATACACTTAAATTTCAGTTAAAATGAAGTAAGAAACATACATCTGTCTCGTTTCAACTCTAAGCAAAGTCTGAGCAAACAATCAAAAAGTAAACTCTATAGATCTCGGCCAAAATTTTGTAAAAATGCGGTTGCAAAAAAGTGACAGCATTACAAAATTTAATTACTTAAATCAGTTTAACCTTCCTTGTTCAAATGGGTTTCTGGTTTTCACACAATTTTCGGCTTGTCTAATAAAATCCATTGCACACCTTCAAACGTGAAACTAACCCAAAAGTCGCTTCTTAGAACTACAATAGCAGTATTAATTTCTATCTACCCGCATAAAGCACAAATTTTTCGTGCAAAAAAAATTGCAAGAATTTTTTGAGCAAATTTTTGTTTTTGCGCGAGAAGTTTGTGCTTAACCAGGGTACATAGAGCTTATGCTAGGTAAATTTTTAAATTCCCTTCGATTCGCTGGCAATATGAATCATGCCTGAGCATGATTGTCGTCAAGCGTAAACGTATCATGTAAAAAAAACGGAAAACCTTTGCCAAACCATTTATGAAGTTGTCATATATATTTGGACCTTTTTAGTCACTAGAAATGTAAATGTTAAAGCACGCACGACTGTATACCAGCCTGAAACGGATCTTAACTCATAAGAGCGTTCCAAACGCTAAGAGACTGGTTTTTGAGATTTCACATCCCTATATCAAAACTGCTTCAACTCAAAAACCTTGCGTTTTGATATGTCAGTTTCTGATTCTTGACTCGATTACTTGTACGGGAGAACTGTAATAACTAACTAATACTTTATGTGTGCTCTAGTGATTAGGACGTCCGCCTCCTAATCGTAGGTCGGGATTCGATCCCGTGCACGCGTCTCTAACTTTTTGGAGCTATGCGCGTTTTAAGTAATTAAATATTACTTTGTGCTTTAACGGTGAAGAAAAGCATCGTGAGGAAACCTGCATGCCTGAGAGTTCTCCATAATGTTCTCAAAAGGTGCGTGAAGTCTGCCAATCCGCACTTGGCCAGCGTGGTAGACTATGGTCAAAACCCTTCCCACTTCGCGCTCTGTACTGAGCCGGCGGCGATGGGTTGCTTATGATGATGATGATACTTTATGTAATATTCAAAGCACAATTATAATTCCTTCTAATTTTTTTGAATTGTAATATTTTCCATTGATTATTTTAAATAAATCTTAGTTTCTGAAAACAATTGTTTTGAGTTGAGATAGTTTTGATCTAGGGATGCAATTTGTTGTATGGACAAAGTGTCAAAAATTATACACTTCTGGTGAGAGCGTAATTTTATTTTGCTTGAGTTCAAACTAGACAGATTTATGCCTCTCACATAAATCTGCAACGAGACAGATTTATGTCTCTCATATAAATCTGCAACGAGGCAGAACTATGTGAAAGACAAAGTTGTCTCATTTTAACTGTGTCTTAAGTCTGAGCAAAGTTAAAGTACGTTCTGTAGATCTAAACCACTATCAAAATGTTCATGATGCAACATTTTGATACTTAGTGGTTTTTCAGCAGACACTAGATTGTCCTTCAAACACCGACATAGTACGTTGGACGCCTCATTGAGACATAAAAGGTTTTACTTTCTCAACCAGTACTCAAGGTACCCCTGTAGTACGCTCACAACGTATGATATAATAATATTATTGAATAATATAAAGAATGTAATTTAACAGCGAATCTTATGACTGAATAAGAAGTACATTGAATATTAATTAGAACACGGTATTTTTATTGCGATTTTTTTCTTCTCTGAGTTGCCCGCTGTGTTTCTTTTCACTTCCCCTGAGGTTGGAGTAACTTTTCAATTTCAAGTGTATCCAAAAATTGTTCTACAATTACAATTTTTTGTAGCAAATTATAGATCTAATAATAATCATCTCCAGATTTTGCATTCGTTTCATGTAAAAACCCCGCTGATGTTATACCTGCGCAGCAGGCGATTTAATCAATTTGATACGAATTGAGGGCGATGGCCAGCCAAACGGCTGCACATTGTATCGTCCAGTCAATGTTACATTTCGCAGACTAGTCAAGAGCAATATAACCAGGGGCAGGGTTGACATTGTTTTATACAAATGTTTAAAACATGTTTAAAATTAAAAAAATAATGTTTAGTCTAAAAAACTCTTTTTTTCCAACCCTCAGTACATACAACCATATAATCAAACGCAGACCTTCGCTTGCTAAGCAGCGTCCCACAGTCGCAAAGCGTTCTTTTTACGTGAAACGAATTACGGACGGGAACGGTTAAATTAATAACATTATACAGACAGACCGATCATAAAGTTTCTATTTTAAGGGGCATGATAAATTAGGTAATCGTTTCTTCGGAAATTGTTTTTTTATTAGTTCCGTTGTTGCTTTACTTGTTTTAATGTTATTTTAAAGAATTACTATGCCATCAGACGAGGCAGATTTACCCACCATTTGATCTGAATGTACTAACACACTAAAATGAACTTTAAAAAACTCTTAATATGAACAGTGAAGAGGAGTCACGACCTTTAATAATTAGGAATACGACACAAAGTCTTATTACATATATCTAATTTTCTCAAGTTTAGAACAAATTCGTTATAGTGTGTTAGCACAAAAAGATATGTTTAGTTTGTTGTTAGACTCTAGTTGGACGAAAAAATTTATGTAGATCGGCGATCTCAAACTGCCATCTTTTTAGGCTATATTTACGCGTTGTGGAATATACTTATAACATCAGAAAACGAATCATAGGTACGTAAATATTTTATGCGATGAACAGTAGGCAAGCATCTTTTGCTTACAACATCTGTAATCGAAAATCAGCAGTCCAAAGACGCAAAATAATACAACATACTATTTTATTAATAAAAAGTCATCTCCACTATTTTCAATAAATAAGGCATAGACAAAATTTTAACTATAAAGTACACCATTTAGTTTAAAGCAGGGTTGGCATTGTTTTAAACAAGTTTTGAGCCCTGTTAAATCATAAATAAATCATAAATCCTTTATTTTGCTAGAATACATGTAACAATGGTAGTAAAATTAAACAGAATGTTTTTGAACCCTTTTTTTGGAACCCTGTTATAGATTAAAGGTATGATTCCGAACCACGCTGCACGCAGCAGCCCTGCCGCAACAGTGCGGTCACAGTCCTGTCGCGGCACTACTGGTCCCCATACAATCTCTATAAGCTTATATGACATTACATTCCGAGCTAGGCAGCAATGTTCCGCTACATTGCTGCCGCGACAGGACTGTGACAGCTGGTGACAGTACTGTTGCGGCAGCGCTGCTGCGTGCAGCGTGGTTCGGAATCATATCGATTGGGACCAAGGCATAACAACTCATCTTATTATTTCCAGACATCAAAAATAAATTCAATCAAAATCAAAAACAAGTTCAAACACAAGAATCATTTAAAGCTACGTTCGAAAAAATACATTTCCCATACTAATGTTATAAACGCAAAAGTAACACTGTGTGTTTGTTACCTTTATACACCTAAACCGCTGAACCGATTTCGACATTTGACAAGGATGTAGCTTGCATCTTAGGGACGGAAATAGAATTCTTTTTATCCTGGAAAATTAAAGAATGCCCACAGGATTTTCAAAATTTTATACCCGAGCGACGATATGTCGGGTATCAGCTAGTGTAAATAAGTGTTCTCACTTATATTATTCTCACTGTTATTGATGTGGAGAAAAGTAAAGAGTGACATTAAAGAACAAAATTAACAAAAGGATATTATTAGAATTTGATTGATTTAAAAAATATAACTTGTATCTACCATTGTGAATTGTTGTAAGTAATCTCTGTCTAAAAATTTTCAAAAGTCTACAGTCTACACCAAATATGAATAAAATTGGAAATTTATTTTAAAGTAATATAAATTCGGAAAATGTGACGCTACAATCTGGAAACACACGAGACGCCGTTACAATTGCATAGTATATTTCACGATGACCGCACAACTTTGGTTGTAGTAGTGGGTGTATATTATAAGCGCAGCCAGAAATAATGTACATCGACATTTAAAAGGAGATAGCAGATTTGTAGAGCGTTGTCCCTGTCATTGAGACCAACAAAACGTCATATATAACGTCATAGGTATGAGTGACAGAGACAACGCTCTACAAAGCCGAAATGTCATTCTAAATGCCGAAACTGAGCGCCACGCACACTATAACAATTAACAATCTGTACATGTGCACTCACACACGCATAGTCAAACGGTCTTCTTGAAATAGAACATCTATACATTCATAATGCTGCTCTGTCGCGGCGCTTTACTCGAAAATCCACCCTAAAGGGGCTGAGCCTCTGGTGTAATTTTTTTGTCAAAATTGAGGTTATGTTTTAAGATGGCGGGCCCATGAGGTTATTATTTCAATAATATTCCTACTTGTTTTCTATGACGTTTAGGTCAGTTACGCTAAGGTTATGGATAGATCGTTTTTGGAGGCCAAAAACAGAAAAAACTGTTTAAATACACGGAATCGATTTATGTTAGCTTAATAAAGCGGTATCAGGTGATTACGCATTGTGGTATGATGATGTAACCCAAAGGGTATTAGAATGAGCTCCCGAATAGCCATCTGTTGATGAAAAGAAAAGATATATTTATCAGCCACGATAAGTGCAAACTAAACCCTAGCGGATCATTCTGAAAACTTTGGTTTCGATCTAGTTCAGTTCATTCTATAAATTGACAAGTTAAATACTAAATTTACTGTAAAGTCACACTTCTTGCCTTAAAAAAGCAATAAAAGTATGAAAGTATCAACATCAGTGTATGTGAAGGAAACACGTTCGCAGAAAATCTGAGACTTGTAAAGGTTTCAAGTGGACAAACGGTGTTGACGTAAATCTGGAGTAAGGGTCTTTACGCACTGAATTCTTTCCGGGTCTGAGAATTCTCGATCCGTGTTGTGCTCTGGTCCGATCCGAATCCGAGCCGGCATTCATCCAGGTGGTGGTGGCAAGCAGAAACCATGAATCTATATAGACCTGTAGATAGAGCGCTCCTAATAACTTACTATACTTATCGCTTTCCCACTTCAACCAACAAATTAGAGCAAGAGGTTGGTCTCCGACCTTTCGCTTATCACTCGGCAGTCGAAGGGATAGCAATTAGCAGATATTTGCTTCAAGTAGGTATTAGGAGCACTCGAGCCACCTTTATCTGTGCATTCATGATCTAAACGGATGCAGTTCCGGATTCGATCCGAGTTTTCTGATTTGAATTTATTTGAGTTCGGATCATTTGCATTGCGGGTCTTACGTTTGAAAACGCTGATTTTAGTAGGCAAAAGGCTTATGATTAAAAATTAACAGATTAAATTTTTTCTGTCGGGAATGTCGGGAATGTCGGGATGAGGTAAGGTGAAAGTTAGTATTGTAGGCATAGGTATGTTAGAAGAAAGGAAATATACAGTAGGCGTCAGGTAAAAAGAACTCCCTTAAACCTGCGCAGTGGGCGATTTATTGATCTATTTGGTGATACGATGACGAGGTCTGTGTGTCTGCATTATTGACGCGATTGACGGGTGCATGCGATTGGATAATCAGTCGTCGAGGGTGCACGCTATTGGTTCAAAAGTTGACCCTTTCTTCCTGGATTCTTTAATCTTTCCCCACTACGTCTCTTAATGTGTTCATTGTTTGCCGGGCACTATATGAAAAAGCTATGCGCAGACATCCCCTTAATTCTGTCGTTTAGATATTCTTGGTACGATGACGGGGTCTATGTCGCTGCACTTTGGTTCGCCAGTCAACGAAGTCAAGTAGCTTCACGCGCTGTAGGAAAGACCTATGCGAGATTTTTTTACTTGACGCTATCTGTACGAGTAAGTTAGGTTAGGATCTAAGGTACGAGTAAGATAAGAACGTCATAGAATCATCTAAAACTCAGTGGTAGATTTTTTACAAAATTAACAATATTGGAGGTTCGTTATATAGGCTGCAGAATTACTGATAAATCCTTTTATTAGGTAATGGCCCCAATTCTGAGCACAACCTAATTTTAGAGTATCGCATGCTCTTCTTACTAATGTAATATGAAAAGGACAGACACAGTTTGACAGGTTTAAATTTAATTTTTAGATGGTAAAACCCGTGATTATAGCGCGCAGTCGCGAACCTACTGTTTAAATTTGTATTGTGCACTAAAATTTAGAGTCTTTATATGTGAAAGGCATGTTCCGCTCCTTTTTTAGCATTAGTAAAAAGAAAAGGATACAGATACTCTAAATTTAGTTTAGAGAAAGACAAGGGAATCGGTGCCAATGTCACACAATTTTACCAAAAACTTAATGTCCAGTAAATAAAATATATAAAAAAGTAATATCTGACTGCACATATACACGACGTACAATGAAAAATAATATTCTAGATTATTATTTTAACATATACTTACACAATTTTGGGCAGA
The DNA here is from genome assembly GCF_902806685.2 of Maniola hyperantus. Lineage (NCBI taxonomy): Eukaryota > Metazoa > Arthropoda > Insecta > Lepidoptera > Nymphalidae > Maniola > Maniola hyperantus. Next base: position 11,928,655 of record NC_048554.1, read on the forward strand.
TTTAAGCGTTGTTAACGTTAACTAGAAACATACTCCTGCATGAAACAAGAACACATTTCGTACTAAAAACAACCTCCAAGCTTTTGTTTAGGTATTTTCTTCGGGCTTAGGCAGTCTCAGGCACACAAAATGCTTCCAACGTGAAAAGAAAATGTTTTATTCTATAAGTATCATGATTTTTTAACACGTTTCTCTTTAATTAGTTTGTAATAATTAATTAAATTCTTTAAATGTACTACTTTGTTTTTTTTTTCATGTCGAAAAGGTACCAACATATACTTTGTGCTCTGTAAAAATGCCATCTTATGGCTGAGATCTATAGACCGTACTTTGACTTTGCTCAGACTTAAGATAGTTAAAACGAGACAGATTTATGTTACAGATAGGTACCTATGTCTGTCTTATTTTAACTCTAAGTCTGAGCAAATTCAAAGTATGCTCTATATATCTCAGTATTCGTATATTATACTATTTTCTTGTCATTTTGATTTAACTCATATTGATATCGATTGCCGAATCGAGTGTTGTTAAAAATCTAGTAAGTATGTTGTGAAATCGACTTTCAATAAAACTGTACCAATGTGAGATATCGATACATACCATCCCATGATGTGTATCCATCCAACCATATTTCTGTACTGAAAATGCGTTTAAGATAAGAAAATGCAAGATTCGGCCACATCATCACATCGAAGTAATGTTGATGACTCGCATTTTTGTTTTACTTTACTGTGTACATGCTTGGTTGATGCGTTTTTGTTGTTAGCCGTATCGAAGTTTGCGTCCGGGTGTTCTTACACGTTTCTATAACGTCAAGTACAAATTTAGGATTCTATTAGCTGGGTTCCGTATAGGACAGATTTGATGTACACTGTAACGCTAGTGTCTTAGGACCCCTAAAAGTATATTGGAAGAATATTTCATAAAACTCGAACTGATCTATCAATTTCAAAAATTCTTTTTCACTAATTTGAGTAAATAGCATTTGTGCTAATTCTAAACAAAACTAAAACTATTGCCCTCCTTTTCGTAACCTTATCTACTGAAAAGGAAAGGCACGTGACTTTTAGGCATTGTATGTATTGTGTTACCAAACTGAAATCTATAGTTTTCAATATTTTTCTTATTAAAAACCTTTCAATTAACTTCTAGGGTTCCTAGAATATAACTGATTGTATACCCGAATAAGTTTTTGAACGATTTTTGAAACTTTTAGCCGGAATAGAATAAACTCCCATTCTGCAGACATTGTTTTTTTTTTCAAGATTTTGTCGCACGAAAAGTTTCGTTATCGGTTTTTCGCCGTCTTTCCCACCACCCCTCTACTTTACAGTTCGGTTCACCTAAAACTACTGTTGACCTTGTACCTGTGCAGGAGCCGTTTTTCTGACCTACTTATTTAGTGATGGGGAACGGCGCGGGTGTCTATGACCGCGCAATGGTTCTTACAGTCAACTTTTTCTTTCGCAGACTGTTATTACAACCATATAACACTGATACATATTTATAGTATTACTATACTATGTTTTACATAATACGCTAGATCTGCTATTGACGACGTGTTTTTGAAGCACATTGATTATCACTATTTTAGCGCTGATAGCAGCAGTGAGCGTACGTACTTGGAATTTACGCAGAGTTCTATAGAGCGCACTTTACCTCAGTACCCGTAGTACAAGATTTTACGTCTCACCAAACGAAACCAAATTCGAGAGTCGAAATATTTCCGCGTTACAGTAAAATGGACCTAAACAGCCTTGAATTGAAGTCAAATATTCAATGCCACTGATTTTAATTTCGCAATGTTTCCGCTTGGAGCGCTGGCTGTAGAAGTGTAGACAAACTTGAGCTTTAAAACAAGGCATTTAAGATCCAGTTTACTGTAACGCGGAAGTATTTCGAATTTGGTTTGGTTTGGTGAGACGTAAAATCTTGTACTACGGGTACAGACGTAAGTTCCAGTTAAAACGAGACAGATTTATTCCAGCGATATAACGCTGTCTCGTTTTAAGTGTCTTAAATCTGAGCAAAGTCAAAGTTCGCTCTTTAGATCGCAGGTCAAATGTTAGTGATGTGACACCTGTTTTAACACAACTATTTGACACTAGGTGACAGTTTTATCTTCCGGTACGCTCGGTGGGGCGCTTTGAAAAGGCACAAAAAAGAACTGTCATTTTGTATGGCACAAACATCTAGCGTACTATGTTATTATGCGTATTCATTATATCCATTCGAAGACGTCCCCTCCTCTATCGGCCAGAGGTATTTTTACGTGAACCGATCTGTACCCCTTCATCAAAGGTTTAGCTTTAAAGATTGTTGTTTGCCTTATTAAAAAATGTGATCTTATGACGATTATACTTGAAGGATGATATTGCAGTGTCGAAGCTACGGTGCATATTGTACCAATATCACACAATACTTGATAGTAACTTACCATCCAGTTACAGTAATACCACTTTATAAGTCCAATCCAATCCATCAGCCTATTTGCGTCCACTGGTGGACATAGGATTTTCCAAGAGCGCGCCACCAAACACGGTCCTCCGCCTTTGCCATCCAGCCGCTCCCCACCACCTTCTTCAGGTCATCGGTCAAGTGGGCTGGAGGTCGTTCCACACTGCACTTACCGGTACGCGGTCTCCACTCCAGAACACGTCTGCCCCATCGGCCGTCGGTTCTGCGACAGCCATGACCTGCCCATTGCCACTTCAACTTGCTAATCCTTTGAGCTATGTCGGTCACTTTTGTTCTGCGAATTTTCTCGTTCCGGATTTTATCCCTGAGAGTGATACCCAACATAGCGCACTGAGTGACTTTTAGTTTGTGGACGAGACGACTTTATAAGTCGCATCGGCAAAATTAGTTGAGCAAAAATGTGCAATCTATCGCCGACTAAAAGCGAATGAACCAATGAAATACAGACCTTATTGCTTGACGTCAAGACTTTAAACACAAGAATTTACTTCTTTACAGAGATTTCTCGCCATTTATCAAGACCTCGCATCGCTTGATGCTTTGTTTACGTATCCAAATCCAAGTTAAAATTTCTCTGTCCAATTAAAAACACCGTTCCATTAATACTTTTGAAAAAGCCGTAAGTGCGGTGAAATTTTATATTGAACTAGCTCATGCTCGCGACTTCGTCCGCGTGGACTTCATAAATTTCAAACCCCTATTTCGCCCCCTTAGGGGTTGAATTTTCAATAATCCTTTCATAGCGGATGCCTACGTCGTAATAGCTATCTGCATGCCAAATTTCAGCCCGATCCGTCCAGTAGTTTGACCTGTGCGTTGATAGATCAGTCAGTCGGTCAGTCACCTTTTCCTTTTATATATTTGGATATCTTGATGGATATTTTGTACTGGTACAATATTAACCCGTCCAAATGCTTATAGACATTGACAGTTCCGGCTAACTTCACATAGATAAATAAAAATGATGCTGGAAACATTGTGAGTGAAGATAGCAGGAGCCGAAATTATTAATCAATCTATCCGTAATCTATCGATAAGTTATTTGGCAACGTTGTTATTTGCCAAAAATTGTGTGATCTTTTTTTGACTAACAACAATGTTGCCGACTTATCGACATCTCGTTGAACTTATCGACAGTTATGAATAGATAGATTGATTATATTAAATTCGGCCATAGGTCATCTTGTTAACATTTGGACGTGTAGCTTCGACACTAAATGTAGAATATGCCTTGTATAATGATAACAAAAAAAATTGAATTATGTAATATAAGACTTGACAATGTGCGATGTAAAGAATAATAAAGAATAGGATCGATGGAGAATTGTGTCAATTGGATACAGATTAGGCAGTTGTCCCACCGCCGACGAGGAAGTGACTATACTCTATCCACCGAGAGAAGTTAGTATAGGGCTCTCTCTGTTATATAACCCCATACAAATGACAGAGACAAAAACTCATTGGGTGTTAACCATTTTGAGGCGGCAAGCAATCACAAACATTTTTGTCAAATGTGTTTTGATTACATTTGATTTCGAATGTTTTTTAAAAACATGATTGTGATTGGTTGGTGCCTCAAAATGGTTAACGCCCACTAAAGTTTTGTCTCTGTCATTTGTATAGATTACGTACCAAAGAGAGCCTTATACTAACTTGTCTCCATAGATACAGTATAGCTATCGACTCTTTTCTCGCTCAAGAAACGTACAATCGATGTATAATTTCGTGTCAATGAGAGATATATTAATAGTTAGTTGATCGCTGGCTGTGCACACTGTCAGAGAGAACTCTCTCATCACTAGTTTAGCGCAGCGACAAGAACTATAAAAGAAAAAACTCGCTCAGCGACCTCTCTTGGCAATCAAAACACTCGCGCAGTTTGTCGCCCGTCAAACTCGCAAACTCGATGATAGCCTAGCGACAAAATTAACACAACTACACACTATCGCTTCTCACGACGCTCACCAACTCGTTTCTAGCTTTTAGCTCTGCTTGTTTCTCGCTAATCGTCGGCGGTTGGACCAGTGCCTTAGTTTGCGGGGGGCTTTATTGCTCTTTGCATTATCTTATTTAACCTAATCTAAATCTAATTTGACTCCTCACGCGCCATTTTAACTCTATGGGTCAACTGTCATGTTAAAAGTACGGCTCACCTTTAAAATAAGGCCTAAAATCGTACTTTTGACATGAAATTTGACACAAAAAGTTAAAATGGCGCGTGAGGAGTTAAATTTTATGCGGTATAAGTCCAATACAGCCTTTCTTTTTATTGAACTAGCATGTCGCTAGCAATTGCACTAAGTTGGGGTAACTTTTTCAATGTAACTTTGACATTTGGTGGAATTCTTTTTTTTGAAGGCATTGATGATAACATTATTTAAATCGTTTGGTACAAAATATAAGCGTATTCTGTTATTGTTGAAGTTATATTTAAAATTTTGTTACCTCGATTTATCCCTCAAATATTACTTATACATCAATGGATGTAGAAATTTAAAAAAAAATGCAAAGGCCAATAAAGTCCCCTTATATGTTATTTTAAAGTTTTTTTTTAATTGAATCGTAAGAAATTCTTAGTTTCCACAGTAAAATAAATAATTAATTAAAATGAAATATGTAATTTTTTTCTTATCTTAGTAAGTAAAAGATCTCATATGACATATTTTTTTGTTTTGTCTTTTTTATATTTTGATGAACTTCAGAATAGTCGAGTTGATTTAAAGACAACCTATGTAAAATAAAATATATTGATGTATATATTTTGGAGTTTTATTTACTATCACTATCAGAGGTCCTTCACGTGATAAGAAGTTTTTATAAAACCGCGATGACAACTGTAAGTTTTACTAATGAAAGAGTACATTTACATAGAGTTACATTTGTATATTTGTCGATTACGTAAGCTACTTACGTGAGTAAAACTTACAGGTGTAATCGCGGCCTAACACATCATCCCCCCGATTGTGTAAAAAACCAATTTTTTCCCGTCAATCAAGAGGCAGAGTAGTCGTTAGCAAATAACGATTACTTACGATGAGTACATTTTGTTGTTATCAAAAATTGTATAATATTTATTGACAAATAACAACGTTGCTAACTAATAGACAGATAATAATAGATATAATAGAAAGAACGCCATCTTTTTGTGTCAAATTTCATGTCAAAAGCACGATTTTAGTCACTTTAGTCTTTATTTTAAAGGTGAACCACGAATGTATAACTGTACTGAAATTAACTTTAAAATTTTGACATGACATAGTCTATGCAGTTGAAATGGCGCGTGAGAGTCATTTTTACGGATTATAAATAAATTGTGTGAAAACTATAGTAGTACCTACACACAAAATTGGTCTAGATATATGAGTGGAATTTAAAGTAAAACAGTTCAAATAAAATTAAAATTATTATATTAAAAATAATAACTGTCACTCGATACGCTTATATATCGCCATCTATTGGCAACACTAACAAAGCTATCACATTATGTTACCAAATAGTACAATTATTGGAATTTGGAGGAGACAGGACTTGGCAGAGTGAACTAGAGTGAGGGAACTCTCGGTTTGATCCTGAATCGACGATATGTCAAGTATAACGTCATTATGGTGACGTAAAATCAAGGAAAAACCGTTTTTTTGTACATATAATTCTGTTGGTGGTTCAATAAAATAAAATAAAACATTCAATAATTGACAGTCAAAAAGTGTACAGTAGAAACCTACCTAAGCCTAATTGTAATAAAAGGTTTCGACTTAACTTTGATTAAGTATTTTACAGGTTCTGTATAAAACTCCAGTGACAAGTCACAACTTGAAGTGCAAACAAAAATGGCGACATATTGTTACAAAACATGTTTTAGAGTTAGACATTTGGTTACTTGTAACGCGTTCGTGTTACCAATAGTAAGTATTCCACAAGTCCATATATGTAATATAAAATACCACTAAATAGCGCCCCTCCCGCGGCCCCTGCCCCTAAATCCTCCCCTCCCCCTAGGCCGGGCCCCTTTACTAGTGTTGGGGGGGCTCTTGGGCCTGAGGGCCTCTATCCGTTCGGTGCAGCCGGTGGTTTCGCGGCCCTCTGTGAAGTATGAAGCGTAGAGTTCTGCGTTGAAGTTGGAGTTGGTCAGCTCATGTCCGATGGTGACCCAACCTGGTCGGATGGTAGAGTCTTTGCCGAAGAGATGGACTCTGGAAAATAAGACAGCTATAATAGGACTGACGACATCAGACGATTCGCAGGGAGCCGCTGGATCCGGGCGGCGCAAGACCGTGGCGTGTGGAAGTCCCTACAAGAGACCTATGTCCAGCAGTGGACGTCTATTGGTTGATGCTGATGATGATATTAGAAGCACAAGCACAAGTCAGGTGGTGCATGGAGTACTGCAGTCACCCCTATGATGGCTACGCTAAGTACCAACTAGCGGCTCGGGGTGTCGTTTAGCGTCGAGCTGAAGTCTTAACGGTGAAGGAAAACATCGTGTCAGTCTGGTCAAACAGTCTGCCACGTTGGACCAGTGTGGATTGGCAAACTTCACACAGCTTTGAGAACATAATGGAGAATTCTCAGGCATGCAAGTTTTCTCACGATGTTTTCCTTCACCGTTAAAGTAAGTGATATTAATTTATTTTATTTTCTAACTATCACGGTTCATGAGATACAGCCTGGTGACAGATGGACAGACGGACGGACAGCGGAGTCTTAGTAATAGGGTCCCGTTTTACTCTTTAGGTAGGGAAGCCTAAAAGTGAGTTTTAGCCAGAAGATATCAAATATCAAGTTAGTGGTGGGCCAGCGATGGGTCTATAGTGAAGAAACGTCTATAGTGAAGAAGATTACGTCTTATAAATAACTGTTACCTTCTGCGGCCCAGGCAGAAATGCTCCATGATGTGGAAGATCTCTATGGGTTTCTCGCTGCTGCCGAACTCCGGGTCCTCGGATATGATCAGGTCGATGTCGACGTTCGCGTGGATAAAGTCGCCGTCCACCGACCTCCTCACCGTGCCTGTGTAAGAAGTTGACTAAAAAGAACCGGCCAAGTCAGGCTCGCGCAACGAGGGTTCTGTACTACAGTCGTATTTTTTCGACATTTTGCACGATAATTCAAAAACTATGGTGCATAAAAATAAATAAAAATCTGTTTTAGAATGCACAGGTGAAGACCTTTCATATGATACCCCACTTGATATAGTTATCTTACTTCGAAAATTGAAAATACTAATTGTTAGTTCATGACCACAATTTAATGTTTTTTGTGTGATGTAACCACAGATTCATGGTTTTCAGATTTTTCTCTGAATGTCTGCTATAAGACCTACCTACCTGCCAAATTTCATGATTCTAGGTCAACGGGACCTGTAGGTTTCTTGACAGAACGACAGACAGACAGACAACAACCTAAAAAAGACTATTTACTATTGCAAATCAAATTTAAGTTCAGTTCCTGCGTTTAAGAATAATCTAAAAAAGAAACTCCTAAACGATCAAAAAACTCTAATTAGTTCTAGGTTATTTAGTTTGGTCGTTTGAAGCTGCTAATTTGCTACATCTAGGTACCTACACACGTAATGTAAGTAACATTTCGCCCGTACCTATCTCGGCAGACAGCTCGTCAATACCACACATATATCATACATGTTAATTATGCTTTTATCTGTATTTATTTCATTGCCTTTCTAACTATTACCCTTATATAAAACGGCAAGTTTTTAAGATTTTTAATTACACGCTATACTAACCATGCACAATGACTATTTTTTATTTTTATTTTTTAGCTCCGTTTAATCGAACTCATCCTGTCAATCACAGATGTTGGTGAAGACTGTTAGGCTCGTGCACGTCACTCTTATTGGTCCTGGCAGAATACCAGCGCTCAGGTTTTATTTTAAAACCTGCAGCATTAATGCTGAGCTGGGGCCATTTCATCTTGTGCCAAGTGGGTGCAAGAACTCATTTTAGATTAAATTAATTATTAAGTACTTCTTATTATCTACTAACTACTATCTACTAACTATTAATTTTAAGTTTGTTTGTACCTTAGGCATAAGATGAATAAACCAGTTTTCTTTCTTTCTTTCTTTCTTTCAAATCATACAATAATAAACTCTAAGCTCTAAGGAATAAAGCAAACAAAGCTATGATAAAAAATGAACGCTATTTTCATAATTAGCGACCCGAACACTTTATAAGAAATGTCACTTCATCAATGTCATGAAAAAAAAGGAAAATATGGCGGCCGTCTTGAATACGAAAATGGACGAGGGTTTCGTAATTTGCACCCCGAAAAACCTTGGAAACTATAGTACGCCACAGTTCGATATGGCAATCAGGGTGGGAACGCCCCGCATAACCACACAGCACCCGCACTAACCCGGTGCGGGATAGCGAGGTGGCGTACGGGGCGTCCCGCCGCCTCTAACCCTGATGGTCATCTCGACCTGTCGCGTGCTAACATGCATATAGATTTCTTTAAAAAAAGGCGTCAGCATAAAATGGAATGTTTACAAAAATAGCCGTGAAAAACCTTTGAAATTACTTCATTTCAAATTCATAAAAAAAATAAGGAAAAATACGTCGGCCATTTTGAATTTGCAAATGGAAAAAATTCGCGCCATTCAAAAATAAGATTTCTGCGCAGGTACATCGACGTACAAGTGGTGGTACTGACCTTTGATTCCCATGAGGCAGTGTTCCTTGGTCCGCTGGAACACGGCGTTGTGCTCCAGGTTTTTGGAGTGTCCAGGGTTATTGATGTTGGTCTTGATCCAGCAGATGTCCTCGCAGCGCCGGAAACCCCACTTTTTAAGGCACTCCCGTCCCATGTCCAAGCCTGAAACATCATTCATAGATCTGATGTCTTCCTCAGGATGTCGGTATCTTAAGAAGAAGAGAGGAGATTCTTATACATGACATAATATTCTATATCATATCTTTGAAAAGAGCAACCGCCGAGTTTTTTGCTGGTTCTTCTCGGTAGGAAAGGCATTCCAAACTAGTGGTAGATGCATCTGATGATTCAAAAATACTTTTAAAAGTTTAATTGAATAAAAAATATTTTTATTTATTTAATTATATCATTTCCCCCTCCACACTAACAAAGAAAAAAAGCAGATGTCTTACTAGGCTATCATATGACTCTCCTCTTTTAAATAAATGGATAGATTTCCTTTGCTTATTTCAAAACCATTTAACTCCTACTCTTTTCTAACAGCGATTACTAATTACTATTTACTAATACCCACCACATCCTGCACTTGGTCTGCCCGATCTGCTACTATGCTTTTCTTCTTCCTTACCTTATCCCAGCCGGCCGCCTGCCTGACGCCAACCCCCTTTGGGAACGCTTTTGTTGGGTGGAAATACGTTAGAACCGCCACCATTTGGTTTATCCCTTAGTCGCCTTTTACGACATCCACGGGAAGACATGGAGCGGTCACATTCTTAAACTGGGACCTTGTGCCCTTTATTTTCCCTTATACCACTAGTTAACAGAAGATACCAACCCTCAGAACTGCCGCACCAGAGGAACACAAAAGAGCGCGGCTGTGCGATGTGATGTAGCTCCAACGCCAGAACGTCGCGCCAGCGCCAGCCCGCGCCCAGTGGCGGCTCCACCAGCACCACGTCGAACTTACTGCCCATTGACTTGAGGTCGAACGTCTGTATGGTGAGACATAATAGCTGTTTATGAAATGGGTTCATAATGACACAAAATGTACAGTTTAGTAAGACCAAGGGTCAAATAGCTAAAACCCAGAGCCGTGACAGCAGAGGCTTCACGGCTCGGCACGGCTAGGCAAAAAAAAATCATCATAAACCCTTCGCCGGCCCACTGCTTGTTATGGTCCTTCCTCGAACCTGTCCGCAGCCTCACATCGCGTCTGCGGTCACTGAAAGTGTTCACGTACCTTAAGGTCACACTTTAAGTACATGGGCGGAGTGGCAGTGCGGGCGATGAGCTCGTCCTTCAGCTTGATGAGCTCGCGCAGCTTGGGGTACTCCTCGAACCTGTCCGCCAGCCCCACGTCGCGGATGAAGTTCTGCGGCCGCTGCCCCGTGTCCACGAAGTGCTGGCAGTAGTCATTGTGAGGGTTGGAGGATTGCGTGCCCTGGGTACAGGACACAAGCTATAACTACAAAACACTCAATAGTACCTTCCAGATACAGAAGGATAGCTTAGCAAAGACTTATAAATAGCCTTAGACTTAAAAGGTAGTCGCGGCCGAAGCAACAGAAGCGCGGGACGGACGCGCGCATTTGCATCTATCTGCTAATGTTTTCAAAATCTGTTTAGTTATCAGTAGGTACTTTACAACAATCTCACAGATACACTGCACTCCAAAAACTGGCCAAGTGCGAGTAAGACTCGCACGCCGAGGGTTCCGTAATCGGGTATTTTTTTTTCGACATTTTGCATGATAAGTCAAAAACTATTATGCATAAAAATAAATAAAAATCTGTTTTAAAATGTACAGGTAAAGGCCTTTTTATATGATACCCCACTTGGTATCTTACTTTAAAAATTGTTACACAGAGTTATCTTACTTTAAAAATTGAAAATACATTTTTTTTGTGATGTAGCCACAAATTTACGGGTTTCGAATTTATTCCTTTACTTATGCCATAAGACCTACCTAACTACCAAACTTCATGATTGGAGGTCAACAGGAAGTACCCGATAGGTTTTCATGACATACATGACGGACAGGCGGACAGTCAGACAGAGAACGAAGTGATCCTATAAGGGTTCCTTTTTCCTTTTGAGGTACGAAACACTAAAAACATAACAACAAACCTTCAGAAAAGTAGAAGAGTCGGTATAAACAAGGCTATCAGTTTCCTTCTGCGTAGGTTTCTCGTTATTATCAGCAGTATACTCAGTAGACGCCTGCTTCTTGGGCATCACATCCACAGTTGCTCCTAGAGCATGTCGCAGCTCACTGACACTCGACACTCCTAACTGTAACCAATTAAATTAAATGTCACTGGCCAGTAACAACATGGATCTGAGAAGAGCCCACAAGAAACTCAACAGATGGTCTTTTCAGATCATAAAAAGTTAGAATATTATCTACTCCCTGACACAGTGGTGACATCTTGGGTTGAATTCCTGGCAAATGGTCTCTGGTCTTGTCATGTGGGAGGCTACGGCCGTGGCTAGATACCACCCTACCGGCAAAGCTGTGCCGCCAGGCATTCCCGTGTGATGCCGCGTAGAAACTGACCATATGGGCTTCAATGAAACTGCCACCACCCCACAAGGGGTATGGCAGTTTCAGGTGATGCACAGTCAAGGGCTAACTTGTATAGGAATAGAAAAAAAGAATTGTTGGTAACTAAAAGTTTAACCTGTTTCTATTGCAAGGTATCCTAATGACAGGATCTGGCAAGAAATTGAGCAGTTACTATATTTTAAAAGCTAAATATTGTAAAATCAAGGACATACAAACAAAAGAAATAACATACAATATAGGAAAGTGCCACCAAAAACTTCCTGACAAAAACCTAATAACTTATTTGGCTCAACCTTAAATCCAGAACTTCCAGATTCCTAGTAGAACAAGATAGCTACTAAGTTCATGAAGCATCAAAACAGAAAATAAACAAAACTATACTGTTTCTTGCATGTAGGTACTTTTCGGTAGGAAGGCCATTCTTAAGACAATTCAACAACTTGTATAAGTTTATTTAAATGAGAAATCTTTCTATTTCTATAAACTGACTGACCGACATAAATATATAACCTTAAATTGTCTAGTGTAGAAACTTAAAAGATTTAACATGTAGGCAGGATTTTCTGAAATTCTACCCAAGCAAGCCGGGACTTTCAGGTCAGCTAGTATTCATAACCACAAAAATCAGAAGCAGACGTGGAATATATATCAGAATTTACCGTTTGTGCTAGCAATTTCTTTCGTTTCTGAGACCTCTCGCGCAACTCCTTTAGTTTCTCACTCATTGTTATGTTTTTATTACAAAAGTATTTTTATTTTCTTTCAGGAATTTCGTAAAAAAATACCCAAGCTTCGCTTGGCACAATTTGACACACTGACACTGACAACTGACAAGTGAGTTACTTTGACAGTCGACGTCTCGTTCAAAACTTCAAAAACCAAAAAAACAACTCAAAACTCAAAATTCGATTACGGACTATTCAAAACTAATAACACCCTGCCTCGTTGCGGTGGTTTAGATGATATTTTCGATCTGTAATTTTTATGTTCTAGAATAAGTTTGGTATTTTTGTTTCTTATAAAACCTTAGATTCGAAATTAATAAGTATGGAACGAAAAATTATTGAAATTGTAGTAATTTTTTAAACGGTTATTTACCTAGTTACCTAGGCACCTGGTGAAAAGAGCTGAAAGTCAATTTAATTAATCACTGGCATTTGGCAAGAAATAATACCTATTCTAGAGTCCAGAGTCCTGAATCTGGAGCCTGGAGTCTACTCTGGACTGCAGACTACAATATATTAGGTATTATTAATGTGATACACGGCTAGCAAATAAAGAACGGTAAACAAATTCGACGTCGACTAATACATCTTCGGTAGTATAGTGGTAAGTATCCCCGCCTGTCACGCGGGAGACCGGGGTTCGATTCCCCGCCGGAGAGTTCTTTTTATTTATTTATATTTTTTTTATTTTTCAAATAACTACATTTTATTGTTACTTGTTAGATTAGGGTACTAGTTTCAAAACTGCATTAATATCCTTACAGCTTACAGTTGTTTTTTAAATTAGCGCGTAGGAACACATTATATTGTGATCTACGCGAGTCACATTTCAGTAGGTTGTTTACGTACTGTAATTTGTATAGTGAATCTGTTATTCTAGAAGAATTCATTATCATCAGCCTGTGGACTTCTACTGTTGGACATAGGCCTTCCCTAAAGTGCGCCACCACACCCGGTCCTCAGCCATTTAGAAGATTTCGTTGAAATTAATTATTATTAGGTACCTACGTAGGTAGTGATTCTATTCAAATTTGCACACCATAGTATGGTAGATTGTAGCTCGAAACAAAAATTGTAATTGACAACTTATAAATGTACCTACAATCAGCAAATAAATAATTTGTATTTATTTGTATTTGTATTATAATCTTATTTTGAAGCTAAAATTCTTTTTAATAGTTATTTTAAAGTTATCGAGAGGGCACGTAGTTAGTCCGACGAAGACCCTGTTTCCTGTGAGACTGTAACTTGTAATTTGGATGAATAAAACAGGTCTTTAAATATATTTAGATACGCGTCGGGCGTTTTATTGAAATGGGGGGCTTTAAAGTGTAGATTGAATTCTACGTTATATACTAATGATTTTAAGCTTGTTTCGTGGTTTAACGACATATTTTTATGTATAAAACGGGTACAATTGCACGGGTCGTGGTCACGACGGGACCACGACCCGTGCAATTGGGTTGAAATATCGACAAATAAAAACAAAAATTAATCGTGTCGTGACCACGACCCGTGCAATTGGGTTGAAATATCGACAAATAAAAACAAAAATTAATCGTGGTACCCGTTTTATACATAAAAATATCTACGTTATATGTCAAAAACGGCTACCTACATATATTAGAAATTGGAGCTAATTATACAGTATAATTTCAGTTACATCCTGCACTTGAACAACAAATACTTAAATTATGTAGATAATTTGTATAATAAAGAAACGAAATTATTTCATTTTTAATGGACATCAGTAGGTATTTTAAACATACTAAATAATATCTGTCCCGGCTGTACTCACGTGTTTAGTCGACGTTAGCCCGACTAGTTTAGTAGTTTAGTTAGTTTTAAATCTACTAACTTAGTAGATTTAAATGCTAAACTTTTAACATAATTTCACAATAATATTAGCCAAGCGAATTTCTTGCGTTATTGCTCTCATTTTATAACAGGTAAACGTCCGTAAGGTCGTAACGTAAGGTCTTAGTCGGGGCGAACATTACAAAGTACTCTGTGGGGCGAACCACTACCTACTCTGCCATAATGATTACAAATACAATATTTTCATAGCGGTTGAATCCAAAGAGAATAAAATGACTAATACATTCGTTGAATCGAGTAAAAAATCGATTTTAGTTCGTGGTGTGTTTGTCAAACTCAAAACCATGGTCAAAATGTCGAAACAACATTCCAAGTCAAAACGTCAAAACTCAAAAGCACACGTGTCAACTTGTGACAAATCAAATGTCAATGTGACAGAATTGTATTATTTTCATTCATGTATTTTAAAAAGTGTCAGAAAAGCGTAAACATTATAATTAAAAAAAAAAAAACTTAACATAAATAAACAGTGCACTTTCTCCAATTAATTTGTGATATATACAAAATCCAATATCGACTGTGAGCACAGAACACGTTTCCATTTTAGTTCCAGCTGCGAATCTCACAAAATGTCTGGTGCATATTTCTTGGCTGCAGCCGAAGAAGATCGTAAAAAAAAGATCGTAAAAGTGAGCAAACGTGTTCTTAGGGAACAGGACAGTCCCTTAGATCTGCCAGATGACGAGTTTCTCACATTATTTCGCCTCACCAAGCCTCTTTTTAAAGAACTTTGCGCCGTTCTAAAACCTTTCTTGCCTGGACGCCAGTACTCGAATGCGATACCTCTAGATATTAAGGTGAGACTGTGTTTTCATTTAGTACTGTAGACTGTGTAGTCATTATCATCATCACCGCTGCTGACCACTGTCCTCAGAATAAGAAGGGTTTAAGTCATAGTCTATCATGTTGGCCAAGTGCAGATTGCCAGACTTCACACACCTTTAAGAATATTATAGAGAACTCGTGAAGTATGCAGATTTCCTCACGACGCGGTTTTCCTTCACTGTTAAGGCAAATGATATTTGTAAATATATACAAAAGGATTAGGTGACTGACTGACTGACTGACTGATCTATCAATGCATAGCTCAAACTACTGTACGGATCGGGCTGAAATTTGGCATGCAGATAGATATTATAACTTAGGCATCTGCTAAGAAAGGATTTTTGAAAATTCAACCCCTAAGGGAGTGAAATAGGGGTTTGAAATTTGTGTAGTCCATGCGGACGAAATCACAAGCATAAGCTAGTATTGGCATAAAAGTAAAAGAGCTCATAACTGAAAAGGTGCATGCCCACCACCGGGGATTAAATCATGGATCCTCGATAGGATGTCTTTGTAGCACTGCTTTGATTGCCTAGTGGTTCACACAGATGTGGCGATAGTCTTATTAAAACATTAGTACCACGTCATAGTTGTATGATATATATTTTGTAGTCTGTCTTGGAATAGTTAACGATTTTTATTTAAACATTTGAATTTAGTTAAAAAAAACATTTATTTGACAGATCTTAACAGCGTTAGCATTTTATGGACAAGGCGGCTATCAGAAAGCTGTTGGGATAAAGCTTCTAGGGTTGTCACAAACATCAGTGCATGATTGTTTGAGGGATGTCACTAATGCTCTCAACACACCAAAAGTATTAAGAAAATATATAAAGTTTCCTAGAACCAATCAGGAGTTGGAGGAGGTGTCTAGAGGGTGAGATATTTGTATGGTTATCCTTTGATTTAAAAAAATTTGAACATGATAAGTACAAGTACGTGTTTTACCAAAAAGAGGCAGCTTTTATAAAAGCATTTTTTTTGTATTTAAATAAATTATAGTTAAGTACTAAATGTTACTAGATTTGAGTAATTTATTTAGCCTGTACACATTTTGGATTAGTCTGTAAGTGTATATTGTTTAAACTGAAAATAAAAATAAACCTGTCGGAAATATTTGCGAACCTGGCTTAGTGATATCATGCAATGCGCTTGCGTTGGCCACGGTACTGGATAGGCGAAAATGGGCGAGCTGCGGGTAAGTGCATTCGAGCGAGGTGCGCAGATATTTCCGATGGGTTGTATTTAGTTTAACAGCAGATCCTAGCTATAATAGGAATTACATACAGCCTACAGGTGATGCCTAAGACTTTTTTATATAATTTTTCAAGGTTTTTCGAAGAATTTGGGATACCTGGCGTAGCAGGGTGTATAGACGGGACTCACATCGCCATGATACGACCCAGCGAAAATGAGGGAGCCTATTTCAATAGGAAAAACTATCATTCCATTAATGTTCTGATTGTAAGTATCTATTTTAGATTTTTTGACTAATAACATGATAAATATATATTTTTTTTGATATAACATAAATTTTTAATACTAAAAGTTGCTGTTAATAATTATTCATTTAGAACAAATTCTGTAATCATTAATATTGTAATACCTATTTATCAAATATTATTTATAATAGTTATTACGAATATCGATAGTAGCTGATTTAAGTTTTTAATGCCAT
The DNA here is from genome assembly GCF_902806685.2 of Maniola hyperantus. NCBI lineage: Eukaryota > Metazoa > Arthropoda > Insecta > Lepidoptera > Nymphalidae > Maniola > Maniola hyperantus. Next base: position 11,945,474 of record NC_048554.1, read on the forward strand.
TGCAACCCAAAATCTTTTATTAATGTGAGTCTACATTATACAGAAAACCTGCATGCTTTCAAATTTCTAGATTCCACCAATTTGAGCTGTGCCTTGTTTGTCAGTCAGACATGGTACTGTGTTATATATGTACAGATCTGTGACTCGAAACTGAACATACTATATGTGGACGCGTCCTTCGGAGGCGCCTGCCACGACTGCCACGTGTGGAGCCAGTGCCCCGTCAACCACTTCATGCAGCAGCTACACAGTCGCGGGGAAGGCGCACATTATCTTCTCGGTATTATGTAGGCCATGTATAGCCTGACCAGAAATATAAAAAACTTGCTCTGGGGGCGCCACTAGTAAATGGTCTATGGTCACTAAGCATATGTCTTGTATAAATTAGTTCCACGCTTTTCCGCAATATGGCGAGGTGTTTTATATTTCTGGTCAGGCTTTATAGTCGTAGCAGCGTTGGGAGACCCCCATTAGGTGGACAGATGACATCAGACAATTCGCAGGGAGCCGCTGGTTTCAGGTGGCGCAAGATCGTGGCTTGCGGAAGTCCGTACAAGAGACCTACGTCCAGCAGTGGACGTCTATCGGTTGTTGATGATGATAGTCGTAGAAGCGGGAACCGCCATGTTAAATGACTAATATTCCCCTTTTCTCTCCAACTAAGCGTCAAGCTTGTGCTAGGAGTAGGTACGACAATAGTGCAACGGGCGGGGTTTGAACCGTCGACCTTTCGGTTTTCAGTCCACTCCTTTACCGGTTGAGCTATTGAGGCTCTGTGTGTGGTTTCAATAACCTAGATATACCAACTACATAAAAAGTGATGACCGCTGGAGCCGGAAAGTTCTAGAGTGGAGACCTTAAACAAGTTAGCGTAATGTGTGGGGCGCCCTCCAGACCAATGGACAGGTGATATTAGGCAGGTAGTAACTGGATGAAGAAGGCTGGGGTCCAGGTGTAGTGGCATTCATTAGGAAATGTCCAGCTAGAATAAACTACGGAAACCAGCTAAACTTTGTTAGCGCGATTTAGACTCTATAGTGATTGATTGAAGATACCTATAGCGCCATCTAGTTTGTTCGTTGTAAGTTTGTAGCGCAGTACGAGTAGCGTCAATTTTTTTTGATGTAACCACAAATTCACGGTTTTCAGATTTTTTTCTTTACTTGTGCTATAAGACCTACCTACCTACCAAATTTAATGATTTTAGGTCAACGGGAAGTACCCTATAGGTTTTCTCGACAGACACGACTGACAGATATACAACAAACTAATCCTATATGGGTTCCTTTTTTGCCTTTTAAGGTACATACAGAACCCTAAAAACATAACATCTACTAATACCATTTTAACCATTAGTTAAAATGGCAGGTGATTCAGCGTACGCCCAAAGGCCCTGGTTGATGACCCCAGTGCTGCGGGCCGGCCTCGGGTCGCCGGAGGAGTACTACAACCGGCTGCACGCGCACGCCAGGAGCGTCGTGGAGCGCTGCATCGGCGTGCTCAAGGCACGCTGGCGATGCATGCTGGCACATAAGGTATACTTTACTTTCTTTCGTTACCTAAAATATAAACCTCAGCTTTTTCTACAATCGCACTGTACGTCACCGTAACCAATTTCATGGGCGGCGGTAATCACTTAACTATTGACTATTGAAAAAAAAGCATCCGGTGACCAACCTGCTGGTTTGCTCGCCATTTTTAGGGTTCCGTACCTCAAAAGGAAAAACGGAACCCTTATAGGATCACTTTGTTGTCTGTCTGTCTGTCTGTCCGTCTGTCTGTCAAGAAACCTACAGGGTACTTCCCGTTGACCTAGAATCATGAAATTTGGCAGGTAGGTAGATCTTCTAGCTGACATTTCGGGAAAAATATGAAAAACGTGAATTTAGGGTTAGATGACACAAAAAAAATTAAATTGTGGTCATGAACTAATAATTAGTATTAGTAGTAGTAGTAACTTTCGAAGTGAGTGACTATATCAAGTGGGGTATCACCTGTACATTCTAAAACAGATTTTTATGCGTCATAGTTTTTGAATTATCGTGCAAAATGTCGAAAAAATACGACTGTAGTACGGAACCCTCATTCCGTGAGCCTGACTCGCACTTGGCCGGTTTTTTTAATTAAAAAAAAACAAATTGCAGAAACCTCGGAGAAACGCGTAAGTGACGTGATTTGCCTAGCGCTTTCCTTCTTGAGCTAGGGTTTTCACTCATTTCCAATCCGAGCATGGGTCTCCTTTTAGAATGAGAAGGGCTCATACATACTTAACCATGCAAGCCAAGTGTAGATTGGCAGGCTTCACTCACTTTTGGCATGATGGACCGACAATATAAAGAGGCTGGCGGGAAGTGGCTGGATGAGGAAGGCTGAGGACCGGGTGTGGTGGTGCTCTTAAGGGAAGGCCTATGTCCAACAGTGGACGTCCACAAGCTGATGATGATGACTCACCTTTGAGAACATTAACCCTCAGACATGCCGGTTTCCTAACAATGGGGCCGATTCTCCTGTACATAATCTCTAAACTAAACTGAAATCAAACGTCTAAATCTATTGCTATCCCTTTCATAATGTTGCTTGCGGAAAAGGATAGCACTAGATTTAGATCTGTTAATTTAGTTTAGATTAGAGATAGTGTACAAGACAATTGGCCCCATTGTTTTCCTTTACCGTTAAAGCAAGTGACATTTGATTGGCCGGTATCGAACCCCCAACCCTCCGATAGGAGGCCGACGTCTTAACCACTAGGCTATCACCGCTAGGCGCTAATACTTTTAGTTAATAAATAAATAAATAAAATAAAAATAAAATAGCCTTTATTCACTGATACACTAGTTTTACATATTATATTATTAACTAACCGTATTACTAATTTCTTATTTCCTATTATTTAATTATCCTATCCTACATAATTTATTCTAAAAAATTAGTAACACCAGCAATTTACAGTTCAGGTTGTCCTCTTTGGACATAGGCCTCCTCTAGACTTCTCCATTTTTTCCTATCTAACGCTAGTGTATAAATACTTTTAGTTAATATACATAAATAAAAAAATTTTAGGTACTCCGCTACAGCCCCATCAAAGCCGGCAAAATGGTCAACGCATGTGTGGTCCTCCACAATTTCGTAAACCAGGCTGGCCTCGCCATAGACATCCAAGAGGAGCTGCACCTGGACTCCCAGCAGCAGATCTTTGAGGCTGTGGAGTCACATGACGTGGATGGGTCGAGGCTTGGCCTGGTCGGCAGACTGTGGGCTGCGAGGAGTGCTTGCATGTACCAGGTTGATTGGTCCAACCATCGACATTGTGAAGGGAATCAGTATTATACGTAGATTACCAGCTGAGGAACTATAATAAAAGTATAATATAAACTAGTATAATATAAAGTATAAAATAAAACTATAATATAAGTCTCGCAAATTGCTAATACGCGTTGCTGCCATTTTAGTGACGTCGGCACTAGACTGAAGTTTCGAGCTGATGGTATATTTTTATTTCGGCTGACGTCAAAATGACGTCATTTCGATGTTAATGAGGCATGGTTCCAGCGCAATAGCAATTTGCGGGACTTATATGCAATGCACGAAGATTTATTTAAAAAAACCGGTCAAATACTAGTCGGCCTCGCACACGATGGGTTCCGGACAAGATATTTTAACATTTTTATGTGCAACACTGCAAGTTAATGGCAACAGCGCCATCTATAATTACGTTATATAGTAAATTAATTTTTTCGTTAACACAATAATTTTGTTTTTGTGATGTAACCACAAATTACTTCTTCTATAAGCGTCTCCTACCTACCAAATTTTAATGATTCTAGGTCAACGGGAAATACTCTTTAGGTTTTCTTGACAGACACGACGGACAGACAGACAGACAACAAAGTGATCTTAGAAGGGTTTGTTTTGAAGTATGGACTATGGAACCCTAAAATTACTTATGTGCCAAACTAACTAGCAATAATGTTAGTTTTATTTTTTGATAGTAATTTTGTTAAAAAATATGTTTTACACTTTTTTGATTTTGTGAAAATCCCTATATTTATACTAAAAAAAGCTTAATTTTCTGTGATACTTTGTATTTTACACTATTTTAAATCGACTTCTTTTTGTATGTATAGTTAGGCTGTGATAATACTTTTGTATTACATACTAAGTAAATAGGTATGTAAAAACTAGTACCTAAGTCATAATAGAATATGATAAGTCAATGAAATAAAAATCATTCAGAATCAGTAAATAAGTAATGAATTAATTATAAAATGCATTTAAAATACTACTGTAGATATTAGTATTTTTAGTAAGTAGGTATAATAAATGGTAAGTAAGGTGGTAAAAATAAAATTATTTTAATATAAACAAACTGTTTTTATTTGTACATTTCCAAAAATTAATGATGCTTGATTAATAAAATTAATGAGTATTTACCTAAAATAAATTATTTATTTATATACAGTTTTTGTCATTTTTTTTTATTTTTTATTTTTTTTATTCAGATACAAGTTAGCCCTTGACTGCAATCACACCTGGTGGTAAGTGATGATGCAGTCTAAGATGATAGCGGGCTAACCTGCATGGGGTATGGCAGTTTTTATTAAACCCATACCCCTTTGGTTTCTACACTGCATCGTACCGGAACGCTAAATCGCTTGGCGGCACGGCTTTGCCGGTAGGGTGGTAACTAGCCACGGCCGAAGCCTCCCACCAGACCAGACCAGAAATTTAGAAATGATAAAATTCCAAACCCCTGCCAGGAATCGAACTCGGGACCTCCCACTATTAAGACCACAGCGCTCACCACTGCGCCAGGGAGGTTGTCATTTATTTAATATAAATTATTCCTATTAGCCTATTTACATTTATACAATGAAGTGATTTCCAGATTTTTCTGAATCTTATCCTTATGTGACCATGGCACAGGCTGGATGACATGGATTTCACCCTTTTTTTAATTTATAGACTAGCTCTTGGCTGCACTCAGAGTCTTGCCACCAGGTCTGATAATCAGATCTGTAGACTTAAAACATCTTTTGATAACAAGAAGAACTGTGGCATGTAGGTTTCCTCGCGATGTTTTCCTTCATCATTAAAGCAAGTGATATTTAATTGCTTACAATTTACATGACTGCAAAATCTGCGTGCCCAGGATCGAACCCTGGAGCTCTGTATGGTAGGTGACATTTTAACCACTAGGATATCACTGCTTTTGAAATTTGTGTGCATAAAGATAATATTATTTCAATCCTAGAGCCTATGCCTTAGAAGGCAGGCATGACAAAGATACGGCCCGCGGGCCGCGTCCGGCCCTCAAACCATTTCAATACGGCGCGCCACCAGAATCTCGAGAGGATTTTAAGACGGCATGCACTCGATGTAACCCACGCATGCTGAAAATAGCCCGTTTTGCGAGACGTGTGAGCATTTAAAAACTAAAAAAGATTTTTTTACAGTTTTTAAATGTCATTTCATATTTCAATAAAAAGGTTGAAAACGTGTTTCCAGTCTTGGCCACCTCCTTTGACCCTGGCTCGCCAACACGCCCTAAATCTTAAAGATAGCACTTCAAGAAAATCTGTTTGACATCCCTGCTCTAAGGAGTGCTTGAGCACAATTTTGGACTTGATCTGCTTTGATACTACCATCACAACGATTGTTATGATACTTATTGCAATTTTTTTTACTATTCACTTCTTTTCACTATTCACTTCTGTTCACTATTCACTGTTCTCAATAGTTATTGTTCTGCCTAGCTTCAAGCATTGTCCGTATCTGAGTCAGCTCGTGTCGTATGCCGACCAGGCTGTCGGCCAGGCCGCCAGCGGAGGCCGCTAGGGCTTCGAAGGCAGCCGCGGAGCGCTCCTCGGCCCGCACGCGTCGCGCCTCTATCTGTATTGCCCAATCCGGTGCCACTACTCCTTTGCGAGTTCCTGCAAAAATAAAATATTTAGTTCATCTGTTAAGAAATTTTAGCGTTTAAACTATCGTGAGTGATTTCCATTATACATATCCTCATCACCTCAAAGAACTGAAAATAAATCAAAGGCTTTCGTCACTAGTACAATTGCGAATCCTCAAGTTCTTTGGGCACATTACAAGGAAGAGTTGTACCATCGAACACCTCGTGGTACAAGGTCGAGTGGAGGGCACACGCCCACGTGGTCGTTCCCCAACTAGGTGGACAGACTTAATCCGCAACGAACACGCCTGTCTCCGTGTGTACACATAATGCCACCAATAGAAGTCGCTGGAGGGAGATCGCACGAGCAGCAGTGAAGAATTCATAGCCACGACCACTCTGTCAAGAGTGAACGATTGAGAAGAAGAATATATTCTTCTTCTCAATCACACACACGCTTTAATCACGTGTTTAGTCGACGTTCACCCGACTAGTTTCGCGACACGCCAGAGTGAACTAGAGTAAGGAAACTCTCGGTTTGATCGTGGAATCTGTCATGTCAAATATAAGACTAGGTGATGTGAAATCACGAGACGTGGACACTGACAGTTGGCCTTGTCCACAAGTTCAAAGTCCCTCAGCGTGCTATGGAGGGTGTCTCTCTGAGGATGAGGGACAAAATCCGTAATCCGTGAGGAAATCCGTCGGAGAACCAAAGTGACTGAGCTGGCTAATTCCTTGAGCTATGTCAGCTCAACGCATTAGCCAGCTGAAGTGGCAGTGGGCAGGTCACGTCTGCCGCAGAACTGATGGCCGCTGGGGCAGACGTGTTCTGGAGTGGAGACCGCGTATCGTTATGGGAACGAGTGGAGAACATCACATCATGATACTTTGGTATATTAAAGGACAGTTTCGGTCACTCCAAGATAATATTAGTAGGTATAGTTAGGTAGGCCAGGTAATGGAATTCTACATGATCGCACGCGCCCCTTCGTAACCTCGCGCCCCTAGGCACGTGCCTAGTTTGCCTTAGGGATAATCTGCCTCTGACCGAAGACCTTATTAGTAGGCAGGCACTTACGTATGTAGCGACGTCTTTTCAAAGGAGTGGAGTTGTCTGTTCCATCTGCATCATGTCCGTTTAAATTGGAGTCAGCGGGGAGCTCATCTTCTACAGCCGTCTCCTGAAATAGGTATTATAAATCATTAATATGACAATATGGCTACATATTGAATATATCTGACTGAGTTTTGTTGTAGACATTTTTTTAAAAATTAAATAAAACCTGTGACCTGACCTCCTATGTGTACAATGTACGGTTCACTAATGATTTACAAAAAAACATATAACAAATGATCATTTCGCCAAAAACATTTCAAAAACTACTCATACTACTATAATCAAATCACAAACATTGTATTCCGCAAACATATCATTTTACAAAAAAAAAACATTTGACCAAATCTATTAACAAAATATGTTTTACTTACTAAATGTGCTGATTGTTAAAATATCAATAAATGTATTATTTCACCAAATAATTTATTAGGGAACACCCTTAGGGGGACAGATAGAAATAAAAATATTGATCTGTGGTTGTCCTTCTATTAGGGGGAGTGGGTTTAATCCATGGCACACATCTCTAATTTTTCAGTGCTAAGGTACATTTAAATTAAGCCCTTATTGCTTTCATTGAAAACGAAAACAACATTGAGGAAATCTGAATACCCGAGTTCTCCATAATGTTCTCAAAGGTATGTGGCCAGTGTGGTGACTATGACCTAAACACTTCTCGTCTCGTTCTGATAGAATAAACATGCTCGGTAATAGACCAGTGATAGGATGGGTTGAGATCATGACGAAGATTCTCCTGATGGAATTTCAGCCACGGTGGCCAATTCCCACAAAGACTAGCCTACTACGAAGGAGATGTGCACAAGTGTTCAAACACAGGCTCACCCACCCTCGCTTTTGCAGGCTAATAAATTTTACTCATTCAATATTAACTTACATCATCAAACGGGTTGGGTATCCTCACAGACTCTTCGGAGTAGACTGCCACTTTGCCCACCACATTCAGTATCCTGACATCCATTTCATCAAGGGACTTCTTGCTGGAACTCCCACCCAATATTGACAGGGACTTTTTCCTGACAGAGTATTTTTTATCATTCCAATACTGTAAAGAATAGTTTGAACAGCTGTGAGATGTCAACTGTTATCCTACAGAAGTCATGCTTCAGCATTGTACAGTGGAGTTCATTTATCCTTTGTGTATAGACTTTCTGGTAATAGCTACATAACATGTGTGCCTAAGAGATTAAGAATATAACTTTTTTTTTTAAGAAACTAGGGACCCGCCCCGGCTTCATACTGGTAGCTTATTACAATTTTCGTAGAAATCTCTAATTTTATTGATAGTAAAATATAGCCTATGTCACTCAGGAATAGTGTAGCCACTTCAGCTTTGCAGCATTGCCACTTCAGCTTCGCAACCCATTGAGCTGTCACTCTAGTTCTCCTAAGGATCTCCTCATTTCTGATTTGGTCACGTAGATAAACTCCAATTATAGCTCTCTCCATCGCCCGCTGGTTGACTCTGACCTTTCTTATGAGATAATTGACAATGATGATGATTTATGCAGATGTAGGTAGCGACCTATTATAGATACAGTACATACACTTGTAGGACATCAAGGAGAAGTGTGCAAGGGAAAAGCTGGTAAAGTAAGAGAAACTGGTGTGAATGCCTTGCCTACCTCTCTCCACTTCCTAGCTGACTTATTAGCTCCAGTAACACTGTTGAGTCTAGCGGCCAGTTTGGCCCACTTTGCGGCGATCATTTGCTTGGCCAGTCGCCCTTTGCTGAAGACATGTCCTCTCCCAAAGTCCTTATTCTCTTCCATAAACGATACAAGAATTTCCATCTGTTTTGGAGACACCACAGTTTTGCCTACCATAGTGCCTTTTTCATATATTTAACCTCTTTAGTTTTTCTTGAATTTATACGTAGTTGTGTTATAAATGTTAATTAGAGTTGGTTTAATTGAGCATTCTTTAGAACTAGGAGTTTGAAGTATATATATAACAAAATTGAGGCCTCTTCTTTATTATTTTTCGAAAACAAACACATGTCAATGTCAGTGTCGGACTTCTTCTTTTCTTGTCTATGGCTCTATGAACTCACAGACTGTCGTCATTCATTGTCAAATCACAAATGTCTACTGACAAGACAAATAGGTATCTTTCAGAGCAATAACAAAACGCGAAACACGAACTTACAATGATCTAAACAAAACGCCAACTGCCTAAGCTTTAAACGGTGCTAGATATATAAAGCTATAGTCCGCGACAGATTGAGATGGCAATCATGGTATGAGGCGGGAGGGCACCCCGCACGTCGACCCCGGCCCCGGACCGGTTTGTGCTCGCGCTCTTTTTCTTGTTCCTGGGTACCTACTTACTCAATCTCACTGCCAAATTGCAAGGTAAAATTCCACTAACCAGGTACCTATTTACGAAAGGATTCGGTTATGACCCTGATAAAATCCTCCCCCGAAATCCATTCCTGGCTACGGCCATTTATAACCTATCTACTCTCTGCCTTACCTACTGCTTTCAATGCGTGACCTAAGAAAATTACGTAAAAAACCATAATTACGAAGTACCTAACTAGGTATCTATTAAATACCTACCCCTGAAAACCAAGTAAATAAAATATTGTGACAAAAAAGCAACTGCATCCGCCTACTCATCCATTAGCAGCATTGAGCTTTTAAAATGAGTAGATTGGTAGATTGCTTTGACGTTTCCCAACAGCACAATTTTCCTAATGCATCTCATCTTATCGATGGAATCTCCGATTAGCTACTTGCTATTCCATTTGAATACAAGCGGCCGCAGTGAGTAGGTACCTATTCTAAATAGAAAATGAATGGAACACAAAATAAATGCTTAGTATGAGATTTTACATCTAACCTACCTACGTTGATAGAATTCAAGCATCGAAAGTCGAAATGTGTTAAGACAGTCATACAGCGCCATCTGATGTTAGAAGGCAACGAAACTGAATTTAATTAAAAATCGATATTATTTAATATTACAGCATGTTTGTCAGTCTGTTTGTTACCTTGTGCGTTCGGGCATTCCGCATTGTTCTTGTCCGCAGATAGGCAGACTTCACACACCATTTGAGAACATTGTGGGGACCACTCAGGCATGGGTCACGATGTTTTCCTTTAGCGTTAACACAAATTTGTACTAAACTATTTACTTAATAGCTCAAAAGGGAGTTTGGATCTGAGGAAACAGAATAGCAGTTACCGAAAAATTAAGAAGTGCGTGCTCCGAAACTCTCTGCTAAGAAGATCGAACCCCGGACGCTTTTATAAATTCCAGTAAAATATCCTAAAATGTGCTAGCATTATAACTTACTAGGTGATGCCCGCGACTTCGTCTGTGTGGATTTAAAATCCCGCGGGAACTCTTCTTTCCGGGATAAAAAGTAGCCTATGGATGATGAAAGCTAACCCTATACCAAATTTTATCAAAATCGGTTAAACTGTTGAGTCGTGAAAAGCTAGCAGACAGACGGACAGACAGACACACTTTTGCATTTATAATATTAGTATGGATAAGTAATAAGGTAGGTAGTTAAGTAAATTGGTTGAAATAATAAATGTTTCATCTTTGAAATGCGCTATATTTTCTCTCAGTTGCAATAAACTACAAACAAAAGTTAAAAATAATAGTGTACACAATAATAGTAAATAGTAAATACCTATCTACTTATAAGGAAATACGCCATCTTCGCGTAAAAGCAAATATCTCGTGCAAAGAACCAAAACCGTTTTGTGAGGTGGCCATATCAAATATCATGAGAATAATGAAAATGGCTTATCAAACTACTAATAAGAAAAGTTAACAAAACGGTCAAGTGCGAGTCGGACTCGCACACAAAGGGTTCCGTACCATCGTACAAAAAATAACACAAACTCAAACCGAATTATACCAACGTTTTTCATTAAAATAATATTTACCTATACCAGTTTTTTTCGTTAAAGACTGAAAAAAATCTTGAAAAAAAATAAGGGGCTAGTGGGAACAAAATTCAATAAGTATATTGTGTTTTGTTTACTCTCATAGGTATTGTGATGGAAAATAGCGTGTGCCACTTGGGGCCAAAATATTTTGTTCTCGATCGGCGTATTTTGAATTCCTCGCTACGCTCAGCATTCTATTTTAGAATACTTCGCTTCACTCAGAATTCAAATAACGCCCTTGAACGAAACATCACTTTGGCCCCTTGTGACATACATATTATATAACTATTTAACTACTATTGAATGCTCGTGTCAAAAAATCCCAGTAAAAAATATAGTAAGGGTAATAGTAGTATACTATTAATACCTATCATTTCACTTTTATGGAGAGTTGATAAAAAACTTCAATATGACCACCATTTCACGCTTGACTAGACGAAAAATTCACCAAAAGTCAATTTTTAGAGGTAAAATTGAATACCCGATTTTAAAAATGATCGTAACAGATACGTTAAATTGCGTCTAATTATAAATTAACACAATATATAATTAAACAAAATAAACGTATAAGTAAAGACTATAAAGAAAAACATTCTTATAAAAATGTCTTATAAAAAGGACAAGAATTCTTATAAAAGACTTTTTAAATACTTTCCACGCTTGTTTTTCGTGCTCTGTTCTGACATGCAGTTTTGTTTACTACCCTCTTAATGGATGGAACACACGAGTCACGAATAACGAGATTGGACTGTAGTATTTATTAAAACGACAGGATTCTGAAGCTATCATTTGTATAAAATGGCTAGGTAAGTACAGCTGTTACTATATATTATAATTAGTATATTACATTTTATAAGAATACTTTGTTACTGGAGTTTTACTATTGCTTTTGTTTCTATGGAGGCAAAGTTGAGTACCTATACTTAATTACTTCTTTGATATAAGTACATACTTAGTAATATTTAAGTTTACATAATATTAATGTTTTCCTCCCGTTACAAACATAGCTAGTATGTACATGTTATGAAATAAATACATATACAAACTATTTTATTTAAATTTTTATTTTATTTTACAGTTACAGAAATATGCCATTAAATAATTTAAAATAAATCTCGACGCATAAAGTCGTATTTTTATCCATTTAAATAAAACTCATGTACGTTATTAATAGTACAATGTTTAAATTTTAAAATAAATCAGCACCAATCAAGTATTTTAATTTATTCTTTACCCAAAAACTAAAAATAATTTATGATAAATAATAATTATTTTACGACTTTATGCGTCAAGGAATAAAAACCATTTAGCCATTGAAACATCTTAAAATAAGGACACAATAAAATATAAAGGTAACATAATATTACGAACAAGATTTAGTTTAAAAATTAAAACCCGACCACCGCTGACAAACGGTTCATATTTTTTACATATTATGTATAAATTGCGGAATCTACAACCCTCCATTTGATACCAATCTAAAAATTTCTTTCTTGACGTACTTATAATATTTGATTGATATCCGCACTATTGGATTTGTCATGACGTCATATAACCTATGACAATGAACGTCGCATAGCCTATGTCATATCCTTTAGCAATAGGCTATAATATGAAAGTTTATTAATATTTTATCAAAATGTATAGTAAGTAAATTGACAATAAAGCAAGGGCCAAGGAACCGGCAAATAGACAAAAACATCCTAAAAACACATTGTACATAAAGGCACAAATAATTTAAGTAGGTACCTACCTAAGTTTATTCAAAAACTTATGTTTTTAAACTAATCTAATCGTTACATACTCATTTATTAAAATATAATATGTAAGTTACATTTAAGTAATTGATCATTTATTATTACATTCAAACGTGGAACAATTTACAATTGTTCACTCTCACGGATTCTCGTTTTAAATGAAAGCTCTTATTTGCTATAAGACTTACATTTATTCTTATAATTTACACGTATCGCACATCTACATCGGACTTTAGGGCTCTTATTCGCTATGACATTACAATCGTAACTGCAATTTTATGACGTTAAAGGTGACACTATTTGACACGGAATTAGGTACCTAGTATTGGTTTACATAGTACTTAATAATTCTATGGTATTTGCAAGTAGAACGAAAGTGTAGTAATCTTATGGTTTGATCAGCTTTAATCGACGTATATCAATTATGCAATAGGTAGGCACTAGAGTTGTGCCATAGCTGTAATTATTAATTATTAAATATTTATAAAATTGGAAAACTTGTAATTAGTGAATATTTAATTTATTTTAGTACACATGACACAATAGTTACACGCTTTGCCTGAAAGTTCGTAATGATGTTGTGAACGTACTTGTATGAGTGGTGTCAAACTTGATATCATAAAATGCATCGCTCGCAGTTACAATTTCAATATCAAAGAAATTCAGGGTTCAAATTTTTTGAAAGCACGCTAACATTTTTGGCACGCTACCTCATATTTTAGCTAAATTCGTCTGAACTAACATCTAACTCACTTGATAATAAATTCTTTGCTACAATTAACTATGTACATAGGAACAACTGTATATTTTCATGTGATTGATTTTTGTTTTAAATGAAATATATGTTAGGTGCTAAATTGTAATCTTTAGTAATGTATATTGCTAAAAATAATAGATTTTTACTTAAAAAATTTACGAAAAATACGATCAATCATACTAATCGATTTATTTATATTCTTCCATTTTGCATATTTTCTGAATGTTTGCATTTACATCGACGAAATATTTATAATATTTTTTATAGTAAGTTGAAAAGCAAAATACAAGACATAAAAATAAAATAAAAGTAGCTTGTAATGCCACGATCAATAAAAGGCTACCTATATTAAGGTAACGAGGTACTACGTATTTTACAAAAAAGGCGTAAGTATTTTTGCCACATACACAACAAATAATGCAAGATTTATTTGACGAATTCGATTAAAAAGATTTTATTCGACAAATAAATCCGAAGACTTGTTGGTCGAGTGTAGTCTTACGTCAGGTTGCAGTATTCAATCTATCTGTAATCTGTCGATAATTAGTTATTTAGCAACGTTGTTCGTGGATAAAGTATTGATCTTTGTGAAAAGATATGTAGTTAGTGACATACAAAATCCGACAGGAAAAATAAAATTCCAACTTTGTTTTGTTTACATCAGAACAAAAAAAGTGTTTAAACATTGCATTGTAAAACTTAACATTTAAAAAATTACAAATATACGTACGCCTAATCGTAATAAAGTAATATTTTCACGAGCACTTTTGAATGTCCTTAAGTCCATCTAGTAATTAATTATTCATTAAAGTTATTATTGGTCAAATATATTTGCCAAAAAGCAATATTTATAAGTAACTTATCGACGAATGTATTACAAATAGATTGAATATTGATACCAAACTTAAATCAACACAAATTTGACGAATCTAAATATTTGTTAATCAAACATGTGACAAATTCCACGATTTATTTGTCAAATACACTCCAAATTCAAGATTAGATTTAAAAGCCAATAATTGGGAATTGAATTGAAGATTAGATTTAAGGCAAGAAATTTAGTTTTTCAAGCGGGTCCAACGTCGCACACTAACGCAGTCCTATCAATGCTGGCATACTCCTTCCCCGAGCGCGGTCTCGTTACGTGCCTGTCTGCGGACACGTCACAGGAGCTGAACGAGGAAACTGATAGAGACTCCATGTAGTCGGAAGTGTCGGAGGCTCCAGAGGACGTGCTTTTGTTTGTCATCTGGCTGTGGCGCGCTGTTGTGTCCGTTTCTCCTGAAATAGATTAACAATGTTTTATTTTAAAAATCAATTATAGTCAAAAATATTTTTTTTTTACCAAAGGTTGTATTGTCAGGTTAGCTTCATGGCAATTTAGTGAAAATCTGATAGAAAGGTGATCGGAAGGAAATCTGAAATGGAGCATGGAACTCCACAACGGGTAACAGCAAATCAACCGCTATCAGTGTAATATCTTAGTGAAAAGTAGACTTTTAATAATAGATAACATAATTAATAATACATTTCTGAACTCACCAATTCTTTTCTTCCTCCTCGTAAGCGTGTCCACATCACAGGAGTTCGACTTGGCCATAATAGAGACTTCTTCGAACTGAAATGTCAGGTTCTTCAGTGGATCCGACGAATTAGACTTTGTAAACGGCCCGTGGACTGGCGTCAACGTATTTCTGAACAATTTGCTTTTATGCTTCTTACACGATTTCGAATTCGTGACGGGCATTTCAAATTCATTGAAATCTCCCTTGTGATGTTTGAGAGATCCTGTTGAAACTCCTGAATCGTTGGAGCTCGATGAATCTCTGTTCTTATCAGATTTACTCGGGACGCTCGAAGATCTACGAATTTTAACCACATCCTTAAACTTAGCGACGAAACTGTTGTCCGCCTTTGGTTCGGGAGATTTGAAAACTTTCCCCTTCTCAAATGCATCAGGAGTGTTATTTCTCACTGGTATACCTTCGTTTATGCAATCGTTTTTGCAAGTTCGTCTAATAACTGTCGGTGTGAAGCAAACTCTGTTGTTTATACTGTAGTCATCGTCATGTCTCTTAGTGAAATCTGCAGAGCTTGATCGTCTTGTACTGATCGTGTTATCTGTATCAGTGTGAGTTGGATCTGATACGTGACTAATTCGACTGATGTTATCGGAAAAGTTTTTACTGTTACTAGATAGACTGTTCTCTAACGGTTCCATATGCATGTAGTTCATATGATCGTTACAGCATTCTGTTGAAGGGTGAACTGTGTTCGATGTAGCTGTGGATATGTCGTCATCTTGCTCCGGTATATCTTCCAAAGCATCTAACTCTTCCTGACTGAAACCAGCGCTTCGAAGTATACGCAACGAGCTTTCAAATTCTTCTAACGTCGCTCGGTCTATATTCGCGTAATTGCTTAAATCTATTTGTGTTTTTTCGGATATCGGGGTAACATTAACGTAGTTGGAGTGTTCGGTATTATTGTTAACGCTAGTATCACATATGTTGTTGTTCTCGAGTGTTTGGCTTTCATCGTTTTTGGCTTCGTTCATTGAGCAGTCGCATTGCTGCAAAAGACATTTCAGTTTCTTTGGTGTGTCGTATAAACTTGCTGCATCCATATTGACGTCTACTGGATGTTCCTAAAAATAAATAATCTATGTTGTTATTGGAATTTCAGTCTCTATCTTTAAAAAAAAAAATAAGTCAGGTTTACCATTTTTTTCAGAATATTGGATCACAAGTGATATATCAAATCTAATAGTGAACAGGCATCTTCTGTGCGGACCCGTTTTAACTTTGACCACCAGTGGCGTGCCTGGTAGGCATTAAGATTTTAACATTGGTACGCAGTACTTTTATGCCTCTATGACCTGCATGTCACTGCAGGTCACATCACTTCTTTTCATGAGGTGAGACAGTAATCGAATGTGTAATGGTGTTTGTTTAAAAATTACAGGAAAATAATGGAGTACAAATAATTTGTCTTTGTTTCTTACCTGTATTAAAGGCATAGGCGTCTTTGGCACGTCATAATTCTCGTAAGGTCCGTTGAAGGATTTCTTCCTGCAGCAGCAGGGTTTGGGTTGTTGCCAGCACTGGCACGTGTTGCCAGTCTTCACTGGCACGGTGGGCGTGCAGCACGCCACCGGACTGGCACGTTTGGAGTCAAAGCTCTTGTCGAGCAGGCAAGCGCCTCGAGGTACTGAATACTCGGAAGCACTGCCACTTGATCTTGAGTAGATGGACGCTCGATCAGAATCCGAGCGTTTCTCCAATATGTTCTCCATCGTCCACACTGGTGACATGATTGAGCCTGGCGTGTGCATTGTTGATGACCTGAAAAATATGTTTTTTTAAGTTACAGTAATCTTAATACAGTTGCGTCTTAGTTGTCTAGACTAAAGAAGTCAGTTACAGAGTCATAAAATTAAATAAGTTCTTTAATCTTGAAGAGTTTTATTTCGATGGTAAATTAATTAGTTTTAGTGTAATTGTAGAATGTAAATGTTCCAATTTCAATTGGGCACATCACTAATTTGATCAATTTTCAAGATATACTGATAAAACCATTTAAATACGAAATGCCGTCAGATGAAACGAGACAATGCTTATATAGTCTAGAATAGACATCAAGGCTTGAATGACAGTCAACAAACCTGGTTAAATGACTGATCTTCCCAATGCAACTGGAACACCTGGGCAGAGACGTGGGCCTCCTGAACTTGTCCTCGCTACTGTCGAGGCTGGAGTCCAGGTCGGACAGGCAGTGCATGGTCTGACTGGCCGCGCCGCCCCAGGAGGGGGACACGGAGCGCATTGACTGATGGAAACAGTCGTCCATGCAGGAACTCGTGTCGGAGAACCTTTTGTCGAGAACTGTAAAAAGACAATAATCGAACATTAACAAGATCGGAAATACCAGAATCATAGATTACATTATTGGTCTCGCAGAATTTATTTAGTAATTGTAAATAACTGACATATCGTCACAAAATAATATCTTAAAAAGATATAATATTGTCATTTGAATTTTTGAAAAGAGCATCCGCCAATACGCTTGCCAGTTCTTTTTGGTAGTACCTATGGGCATTTTGAATCAGTGATAGATTCACTTGACGATTTGAACGGTTTTTGTAAAGTTTAATTTTGGATATAAAAAATTTCTATTCCCTGAAAATAGTTGATCTCAATGATAAAAAAGACTATGAAGTTTAAGTAATTTGGACTAGAAATGGCCATTTCATAGATACTCCGAAGAGTCTAAAAGCTTCTATTTTCTTAAAAATTTATATTTTTTAATAATTAGCAATCAATTTGAGATGTTATGTATATGCTTTGATTTTTACCTGATCCACTCCTGGAGGCGACACTTAGCCGCGAATGTGCTTCATGACTGTAGATGTTCAGGAGCTCCGTCAGTTCCCTGCCACCCTCGGCGGCAAAAACAAACAATCCCTCGCCTTTACCGCACCTCGAGCCACCTTCTACGCAGAACCGCTTGTCTACCATTCCGAACCTCCTGTAGACAAATAAAATGCTTGTATAGAAATCACAGTACAAAATACTATATATACTAGTATTTTGATAGAGAATTCATCTTTTGAAAAAGAAAGAAGAAAAGAAAGAAAGTGAAGAGTGCATGATTTTTTTGTCATTATCGTCTATCTATCTATGTCACTATCGATCGATAGACGACCATTGGGATGAAAGTCGCCTCTAAAGATCTCCACATAATTACAGTTAGGTCTTTAAAACTCGCAATTTTATAAACACATGATTAAATATGAAAAATGCAATTTAAAGCTAGATAAAAGAGACAAAATCATTTGTATAATCAAGGAATAGTAAAGGTCCAAGATGTAAGCCTTGTTATGCACGCTCTTTTTATTTACCACAATTCAATTAGGGACGTTAATAAGAAATTAAATTTAATAAGGAACAAATCGGTCGAAAAAAAAACCATTTCGAGTTGTTATTTATATGGGAAACAATAGTTTTCCATCCCCGGTTCCATTAGAGAAATTGCTTTTTATTTTCTAAATTGGTCCGTTGACAGTAAGTGAGATAGACCACCCGTATGCTCGTAACAAGTAATTAATTTACTGTAGCAGCAGTAGCTCTTAATGAGTAATTGTTTTAACTGCTTCTATGATTGATGATGACTGATTGAAGATAAATAAGAGATGAAAATTTGGTACAGAGTTAGTTTACACCCCGGGGCGGACATAGGCTACTTTTTATTCCAAAAAATTAAAGAGTTCTCAATACTAAATGTAACCCAAAAGGTTACATATAATTTCAGAACAATGATTATGAAAATAAATGAACAAAATATATTTGATAAAACCCAAAAAATATATTAAATGAAAACAAAAAATCCGAACTGCAAACAAACAATAGTGTTCTAAATTTAATTTCCTGCTCGCAAAGCTGCTCAGATAAGCGAAATTGTTTGACCGCGATGGAATTTCATTTCCGACGATATCAGCGCGCGCCGGTATCTGCACGATGCCTGATATTCCAGCGCTGGGAGCGTCTTATTATGGACTCTTCTATACTAGAAACGTCAATAAAAAATCTCGCAGAAATCGAAAATATTGGTGACATAAGCGTATATTATGTCCATTGCTATTTGCTTTGTACATAAGAATTGATGCCTAGGTCTATTATACATACCTACACTAAAAACTTCTTGAAAGTATGTAAATTGCAACAGTGAAAAAATATCAAAACCGATACATACATACATAATTACATACATATGAATCGAATAGGTATAAGATACTTATAATATGCCATATTTATTATAATTCCTACCTATATTCCTAACTATCTTATGTTCGCGACTTCGTCCGCGTGGACTAATTTCAAACTCCTATTTCATCCGCTTAGGAGTTGAATTTTCTACAATCCTTTCTTATAGGTCTACGTCATAATAGCTATCTGCATGCCCAGCCCGATCCGTCCAGTAGTCAGAGCTGTGCGTTGATAGATTTTATCAGTCAGTCAATCAGTCAGCTTTTCTTTTTATTATATACTAGCTGACCTGGCGAACTTCGTACCGCCTATACCAGTCGATTCTTTAATTTTTTATTTTTTTTAATACTTGCAATTTTTAAAATTTTTCTCTACGTAAGAACCATTCCCGTACTTCAAGAAATATTATAAGAAAAGAATTAGCGAAATCGGTTCAGCTGTTCTCGAGATTTGCGATCAGCAACACATTTAGCGATGATATTTATATTTATGATTTGATATTTATGAGATAGATTTTTAGATAGGCTTACTCATACTAACCCTGCAAGACTCAATTCAACCTCAAAGTCTACCCAGGATAATTCGCACCATCTAGTAAAGGTAGGCGTTCTGGCATCTAGGTCCCCCAGACTTGCTGAGTGTGTTCCGTATGAAACCTGAACCCGACGGCCTTTGACTCCAGCCTTTTCGCCTTTTTCCTTTTACGAAATGAAAATAGAGCCTTATTGAGCTCTCGCTGTACCATTAAATTGGTACCGCCTTTTGTGAATTTAATATTGTCTTCCGGTACCGTTGTGAATGAATTAATGAATGAATACAAAGAAAATATCATTCGTTTATTTTCATTACTAGCTGATGCCCGTGGCTTCAATCCGCGTGGATACAAATAAAATCGCGAAGTTTCCCCAAAATACGCATTTTTTACACGACCATTAGGAGAAAAACCAGTGGCCCTACCGCGGTTGTTTGACAGCTACAATGTCACGATCGCAATCATCTCTGATTGGTTAATGCTCGCTCACTATTGGCCACAATGCATTGATGCAACAAGAATCGCACAAATTCAGCCAATCAGAACAATTGAGATTGTAATAATGATTGATGCAGGTTTTAGACAATCGCCCTACAGTTTTATTCGATTGACATAAAACCAATTTCAATAAAATTTCGTATTTACGTTCAACGTTTAATATACTAAGGGATTACGGTGTTATTTTATGATAACAGAGCACAAAGAATTTTAAATATAAATAATTATAAAAAGCGTGCAACTTTGCGCTCGGGCGGCCCAGGCTACCGCTCCCGGTCCCGCAACGCGTCTCAGAGAGCACCCATGTACAACTTCAATAACATTTCGCCTTAAAGATGAACGCACACTTATCCGAGCCGAACGCGTCGAACGAGTCGAACGAAACGAATTTTGGAATTCTGTATATGAAATTTCATAAAACCTCGCACACTTCTCTGCGTCGAATCGTCCAAATCTGCAAGAACCCCAGAAATCCTAGACGCATTCGGATGACGTCATCAGATTCGGCGCGGATTATGCGGTTGACTCGACTGATGCGCTCGCAGAGCACAGAGCAACGCGCGAGTACTATTTCTTCATTGTTTAAAAAATGAGTGATTCTAATTTGAGTCGATTCTTTCGGCGCGGTCGATTCTTCTGGTGCGGATATGTGTGCGAGGCCTCCTTGACTTCGATTCGTTCGACGCGTTCGGCTCGGATAAGTGTGCGTTCACCTTAAGTGTGATCAAAGTCAAAGTCAAAGTCAAATGATTTATTCAAAATAGGTAATAATTTACGCTTATTGATGGTCTGGTATGGTGTTAGATTTGTAAGATATAGTGGTGATAATTATAACGCAAACTTAAAACTAAAGCTACGAGGGTTCCAAACGCGCCCAGGTCTGAGAAGAGCCCACAACAAACTCAGCCGGGTATTCTTAATGATCATATCCTTACTCTGTGACATGGTGATGAAAATTTTTAATCATGCCTAACTGTCCCGCCAGCAATAACGGCACCAAACAAGGGCGTCACTCCCGCGTCCCGCCGCATTAGAGCGATAATTAAAACCAGTGACCTTAGTTATTCATAAGAGGGCCCTTAAATAAAAGATGAACGTGACGTGATTCTCAAATCTGCCCTTAAATTGTGGAAATAGTCGTGCGGTACTGTATTTAGGTAGAGAGCAGAGACTATAGACAATGCATATTGCCACAGCAATTTATTTACAATCTGAATCACTACCCTACTATAAATGTGAAAGTGTGTTTGTTTGTTGGACCTAAGACCTGGAGAGGGACATAGGCTACTTTTTATCCGGAAAAATCAAAAAGTTCCCACGGGATTTATAAAAACCTAAATCCACGCGTACGAAGTCGCGGGCATCAGCTAGTAATAAAAATATCAAATCTACGTCTGCCAATCCGCACTGGGCCAGCGTGACAGACTATGACCTAAACTTTTCTCATTCTGAGGGAGCCCGTGATAAGTAGTGGGCCGGCGCGGTTGCATTACAGGGCATGGATATGGGTAGGGTCTAAGAATGAGAAATGTTTTGGCTATAGTCTACCACGCTGGCCAAGTGCAGATTGGCAGACTTCACACACCTTCACATACCCTCACAATCTTTATATGGAGACCGCCCATCTTTATATGAAAGTCAAGCTTGTGATAAAAAAATCATAAAAAATAGAAGTAAGTAGCCAAACGAATGAAAAACAATGACACGAGCCGAGTACGTGTGTTCATTATAAAAGTCTCAACTGACCGCCGCTTCCGCCTAAAACCAATTAACCACAACGTTAGTTAGCGGTGCGAATCGACCATAAATACCGGTAAAATGAAAAGCCAATTATTTCCCGGGAACAAAGAGTGTCATTAATTCTTGTTGGTTATATTTCTTAGCGCAATTAGCGCGCGAGGTGCGCCGTAGACGCCAGTTTAAATAATCTTACACCTTTTAATTAGCTTTGAAAAGGTAGGTAAAGGTGTAATCAGTGTTATGATGCAGCCAACACAGCACAATGTTGGCTGCATCATAACACTGCTTTCCCGCGCGTTGCTGGAGCGAGTCAAATCCACGCTTTTTTATAATTTACATAATCTTCGATTGTAATAAGAGAAGACATATTGGAGATGTCTCTCAACAAGTTCAAAGTTTTCATAAAACGTAAACTAATTGAAAAATCCTATTACAATGTAAAGGATTATTTAAATGATAAGCAAGCTTGGGAATGAGTTGCTTAACGACTTTGTGATAGTTCTAATAAGTTTCAATAATTTTGTAAAGTGGTGATAATAAAAAGAATACCCGGCTGAGTTTGTTGTGGGCTCTTCTCAGACCTGGGCGCGTTTGGAACCCTCGTAGCTTTAGTTTTAAGTTTGCGTAATAATTATCACCACTATATCTTACAAATCTAACACCATACCAGACCATCAATACGAGTAATTTATTACCTATTTTGAATAAATCATTTGACGTTGACTTTGAATATATAACTATTTATGTACTTATGCTTTTTTTAAGAGCGTACGTTTAGTTTAGCAAGCTAAAGCATCATTGGGCAGGTTATGTCGGTGGCACACGAGTAGTCGGTGGTATCGAAGAACGAGTGACCGCTGGGGTTGACTTGTTCTGAAGTACAGTGAAGTTGTAGACAACCCACAAATGCTACGCAGTTGCTTTGCAAATGTGGATTGTAGGGTCTACATCTACTGAGGATGCTCGGGTGTCGCGTTTGGGGCGAATAGTGCGTCGAGTGTGTTTTGAGATATTTTGTGTAGTGTCAAACGATATTGTTTTAAGGCTTCCTTAAAAATTACGACATCTTTTATTACTTTACCCAAATAACAAAAAATGTTATGTAAATAATTTTTAGGGGTTTATTTACGACTGAACCGATGGCCGATGGGGCAGACGTGTTCTGGAGTGGAGACCGCGTATCAGCAAGCGCAGTGTGGGACGACCTCCAACCCGCTGGACTGACGACCTTAAGAAGATAGCGGGAAGTGGGTGGATGAGGAAGGCGGAGGATCGTGTGTGGTGGCGTGCTCTTGGGAAGGCCTATGTCCAGCTGTGGACGCAAATAGGCTGATTGATTGATTGATTGATTTACGACTTAAGTATGTTTAAGGGATACGAACAATCTTAAACTTTTCTTCAAAATACTATCACATTTTACACAAATATTTTACAATGAACCAAACGCCAAAAGTCAAAGACTGCAATTGTGGATTGTAAGGTCTAAATACATCTCCTGATGATGCTCCGGTGTCGAAACGTGTGTCGAGTGTGTTTTGGGATTTGTGTGGTGCTGCGTGGTGGTGGCTGCTTTTTCCTGCATGTTTAGCAGTGGGGGAGCCGGTGGTGCATGTCGCATGCTGCATGTTGCACCATACAGATTCGACTTGTTTGAGCAAATTAAGATTTTGGTTTATAGTAAACTAGACTTCGTCCGCGTGGATTTACGTTTTTCAAAATCCCGCGGGAACTCTTTAATTTTCCGGGATAAAAAGTAGCCTATGCCTCTTAATCAAGAGTATAATCTATCTCCATTCCAAATTTGGGCCAAATCCGTCCAGTAGTTTTTGCGTGATTGAGTAACAAACATCCACACTTTCACATTTATAATATTATTAGGATTAGGATTAGGATTGAACTAAAATAGCTCCTTATTTGACTAAGGACTTGATGGTGCTTTAACACCAGTAATGTGTCCTTATCCATACTTCCATACTTAATATTATAAATGCGAAAGTGTGTCTGTCTGTCTGTCTGTCTGCTAGCGTTTCACGGCTCAACCGGCTTCAACCGATTTTAACGAAATTTGGTACAGAGATAGTTTGCATCCTAGGGGTATATTTCGGACGTGATACTTAGTTGGTTGGTTTTGGAGAAAAGCCGTAACGGATATACGAGTGCACTTAACGAGCGGAACCGTCCTACGACGACGGTTTTGGATTTTATAGGCAACCATAAACATACAGACATTAAAAAAAGTTTAACACCTCTTTAGTAATAAACAGCTGACCCGCCCCGGCTTCACTCGAAATTTCAGAAATCCTTTTTAATGGGGGATTTGTTATAGAGATAACATATACAGGGTGTACGTAGAACGCTAGCAAAAACGAAGACAGGCGATAGTACCTACCGCTGCTCGATTGCGGGAAAACTGTATCTAACATCATTACAATCTTAATCGTTGCGATTGGCTGAATTTATGCTATTCTTGTTGCAACAATACAATGCTGCCAATAGTGAGCGAACATCAACTAATCAGGGGTGATTGCGATCATGACACTGTAGCAGTCATTCTACCGCAATGGAGCAGCAGATGATTACTAATAATATACCACAAAAAACCAATGACTTATAAAAAAAACACGTTTTTTTTAAAAAGGAACGGTATTTTTAAAATCAGCAATGTATTGCAAATAAAACATGTGACTGACGCTAGAGGTCCACAAACGTCGAGTACAGTACGTGGTAGAAAGTAACGTACATCGACCTTTAGAAGGAGATAACGGATTTGTATTTTGTAGAGCATTGTCTCTGTTGTTCAGACCAACAGACCGACAAAACGTCATACAGGTATGAGTGACAGAGACAACGCTCTACAAAGCCGAAACCTCCTCAAAGCATAGCTGCATTACACATCTATGCCTATGGTGGAAAAGCAGCCTTATGGCCGTCGTAAAACAAACGCCGCAGAGCACGGAAGTCGCGTCCGCAATCGTAAAGCGTGTAATCAAATCTATAAGCCCGCGACTAGGCTTGTCGAAAAAATATCGATAAATTGATATTACTTATTTGTTCGATGTATCGATATTTAGGAGCAATATTTAATTTTTGATATATTGATGTATCGATTTAAAATTCCAACTATCGAAAAGGTAAGTATGAAAATCGTTATTTTTTCAGACCGACAAACAAATTTACCTAATTACATTTTTACTTTAGTTTATTTTATAGCTCATTCAAAAAAAGTTCGTTCACTATTATCTCTCTGCACGTCACAAATATTAGAAATTGAACCGATATATCGATATTTTTTATGGAACTTTCCACATCCTTTCAAAAAATATCGATACTTATTTGCATTTCTGACATCCCTAACCGCGACACTAAAGTGGGTTAAATCACAAACGATATTGTTTTAAGGCTTCCTTAAAAATTACGACATCTTTTATTACTTTACCCAAACAACAAAAAAATTTATGTAAATAATTTTTAGGGGTTTATTTACGACTTTAGTATGTTTAAGGGATACGAACACTCAAACTTTTCTTCAAAATAGTATCACATTTTACACAAATATTTTACAATGAACCAAACGCCAAAAGGCAAAGACTTTGCATTTGTGGATTGTAAGGTCTAAGTATATCTCCTGAGGATGCTCCGGTGTCGGGGTGAAACGTGAGTCGAGTGTGTTTTGGGATTTGTGTGGTGCTGCGTGGTGGTGGTGCGTATTGCTTGCCTGGTGGCTGTTTTTTCCTGCATGTTTAGCAGTGGGAGGGCGGTCGGTGCATGTCGCACGCTGCATGTTGCACCATACAGATTCCACCTGTTTCAGCGGATTCTAACAAATCTCCAGTGTCCACTGCCACTAGTCTATGAAAACGTTTGGTTGCACCTTCTATCATTTTCATTTAGTCTGTGGAGCTCACGTAGATGCAGCATAGAGAAAGGTAATAAAGACATCCGGATTTTCAATATCGACAATTTGCCAGTACGCTTAGTATAAGATTTTACGACTCATCAACGTTGCTAGAATTCGAGATTCGAAACACAATAACGTCAAAGTAAAATGGACCTTAAAAGCCTTGAACTAAAGTCAAAAATTCAATGCCGCTGATTTTAATTTCGCAAAGTTTCCGCTTGGAGCGCTGGCTATAGATGTGTAGACAAACTTAAAAACAAGCTTTAAAACAAGGCATTTAAGATCCAGTTTACTATAACGCAGAAGTGTTTTTGACACTCGAATAATCAACGTAGGTGAGACATAAAATCTAGTACTAAGCGTGAAGAAGTCTACTGTACATTTAGTCTATTAAGTTAAAGGGAAAGCATTGCCTACTTTCCAATAATAGAAATATTGATTAGATTCCAAAAACCGGCCAAGTGCGAGTCAGGCTCGCGCAATGAGGGTTCCGTACTACAGTCGTATTTATTCGACATTTTGCACGATAATTCAAAAACTATGGTGCATAAAAATAAATAAAAATCTGTTTTAGAATGTACAGGTGAAGACCTTTCATAATATGATAATTGATACCCCACTTATATAGTTATCTCACTTCGAAAGTTGAAAATACTAATTATTAGTTCATGACCACAATTTAATTTTTTTTGTGTGATCTAACCCTAAATTCACGGTTTTCAGATTTTTCCCCAAATGTCAGCTATAAGATCTACGTACCTGCCAAATTTCATGATTCTAGGTCAACGGGAAGTACCCTGTATGTTTCTTGACAGACAGACAGACAGACAGACTGACAACAAAGTGATCCTATAAGGGTTCCGTTTTTCCTTTTGAGGTACGGAACCCTAAAAAACGAAAGCATTAGGTGAAAGTTTACAATAAAAGTACTGAAATGGATAAAAACTAAATTAAAATTATATTAGTCTACTGACTATGTTGTCAGGGTTCTAGAATGGCGACCTCGAACCAGAAGACGCAGCGTTGGACGAACGACATTGGACGAGTCGCAGGGAGCCGCTGGATTCAGGCGGCGTGTGGAACTCCCTAGATGGGTCCGAAACTAGTCGGGCTTACTTCGACTAACCACGTGGTTACAGCCGGTATAATTTTTTTGCCAAGCACTGGCCCACTGCCAATTAGAATCAGATAAAAGTTAAAACTCGCAGATATCAGATAAATCTCTAATGGCTTTAATTTGGAACATTTTACTCATCCCGTTTGAAAGTTAAGAGATACTTTTAGGAAAGGTTAATTGCTGAAATGTAAAAAAGATAAAAATTAAGCTCTCTCGAATCTCTTACTTAGCTTCCGAGCTCACAACTTTTCCATCGGATTGGATTCTCAAGTCGAATGTCAAATATTTAACTTCGGGATATCTTTTGAGATTTTTCACTGAAGATTTCTTTATATAATTGGCTTCGATATCCTTTCGCTTATTTATTTGAAGATGATCAGTTAACTTTTATTTGTGTTGTCAGTTTATTTTACAATGATTGGTTTAAAAAAAACTATTTCTCACTTGCTTTAACGGTGAAGGAAAACACCGTGAGGAAATCTGCACGCCTGAGAATTCTCCATAATGTTCTTAAAGGACAGGTATAGCTGCAATAGGTGTATCAAGTCTACGGCACCGTTTTAAACAATTCCTTTAACAGTGAATGAAAACATCGTGAGGAAACCCGAATGTGTTTCCATAATGTTCTCAAAGGTGTGTGAACTCTACCAATCCGCACATGGCCAGCGTGGTAGACTGGCCAAAACCCTTCTCACTCTGACGATGATGATTTCAGAAATAATTTGCACTAATTTTTAATACTTTTTTCCGTACCTCAAAAGGAAAAACGGAACCCTTATAGGATCACTTTGTTGTCTGTCTGTCTGTCGGTCTGTCAAGAAACCTACAGGGTACTTCCCGTTGACCTAGAATCATGAAATTTGGTAGGTATAGGTAGGTAGGTCTTATAGCAGACATGAGGGGAAAAATCTGAAAACCGTGAATTTGTGGTTACATGACACAAAAAAAATTAAATTGTGGTCATGAACAAATATTGCTATTTTCAACTTTCAAAGTAATATTACTATACCAAGTGGGGTATCTTATGAAAGGGCTTTATTTGTACATTCTAAAACAGATTTTTATTTATTTTTAGGCATAATAGTTTTTGATTTGTCGTGCAAAATGTCGATAAAATACGATTGTCGTACGGAACCCTCAGTGCGTGAGTCTGACTCGCACTTGGCCGGTTTTTTTTGGGGTAACTTTTCCAGCCAAGTTCCGTTATCCAACGGGATTCGAGCTGAGACCTCTCAGCCCGCAGCAAGCCGCTTGTGACTCATCCATCACGATTGTCACGCTTTAATTGCCCTTCATTTTCGCAAATCGATAGGGGATTGTGACGTGTAAATATTTTACAGTGTTTGACAGCCCTAATTGATTGATAACTTAACTAGTTACACAAAGTTAAAGTAGTTGTTAATTGATATATCAAATAGAAAGATTTAAAGGATATGAAATCTCAGCACTGTTGTATCACCAGCTGGGTTTCTGGAGCACTTCGACCGTCCGTTGTGCCAGATCCTTCTTTCCACGCACATGCAAACTGTGGAACCAACTCCCATCGGCGGTGTTCCCACTAGATTACAACATAGGGTTATTCAAGGGGCGGACCAACAAATTCCTAAACGGTCGGCAATGCATCGGCGGTTCCTCTGGTGCTGCAAATGTTCATGGGCGGCGGTAATCACTTAACATCAGGTGAACCGCCTGCTCGTTTGCTCGCTATCTCTATTTAAAAAAATGTAACAATTTATTACAATATAAGTGGATAAATAATTTGAAACCGAATAAAGATATTTTCATTTTCAGTAAAAATAATAATTTAGAATCGCAAGTGAGAATTATAAAATTATTTATGTGTAAAAATTAATTTTTTACACGAATTACTCAAATACATTTTTTACAAAAGGTTTGAATTCTAGTAGAGTTCATTTGCATTACTAGAAATCGTTCAAATGCGCAGGCCTGATTGATTATCTTGCTTCAAATTATTGTCTGCCATGTTAATCAATAATACATAATTATATTCAATTATAACTACACTGTTATAATTATAATTGCTAATTA
Source organism: Maniola hyperantus (assembly GCF_902806685.2). Taxonomy (NCBI): domain Eukaryota; kingdom Metazoa; phylum Arthropoda; class Insecta; order Lepidoptera; family Nymphalidae; genus Maniola; species Maniola hyperantus. Next base: position 11,974,529 of record NC_048554.1, read on the forward strand.
AGCTGTGATAGCCTAGTGGTTAGGACGTCCGCCTTCTGATCGGAGGTCGTGGGTTCGATTCGATCCAGGGCACGCACCTCTAACTATTCAAAATTATGTGCGTTTTAAGTAATTAAATATCACTTGCTTAAACGGTGATGGAAAATATCGTAAGGAATCCTGCATGCCTGAGAGTTCTCCATAATATTCTCAAAGGTGTGTGAAGTCTACCAATCCACACATGGCCAAAACCCTTCTCACTCAGAGAGGAAACCCGTGCTCTGTAGTGCGCCGGCAATGGGTTGAACATGATGATGATGACAAGTACACAATAATTATTAAACATTAATTACAAAGTTTATCGATACCTAGAGTACAATCAATGATGGGACATCAAAGGCAAACATGTGCGAGCGTTGTAGTCGCGTCTATCATTTCCCAAAGGCGGCTCATTACAGCGTTTGTTTAGTTAAGGTATGGCTCTAGGCTGAGCCGCATCGGAACTGTGGTGCAAGTCATAAGCGCTTGTATAAAAGCTGCGTGCCCCAAAACTTTAAGTTTAATAAATTGTTAAAGTTTAAGGGTGTCTGGCAGGGGATTGCCACGATACTAAGTGTCTGGAATGCATGAAGTAATTTCTCATACTATTCCGGAGAATCTTCTAAATATATAAAAGAAAAGGGTGACTGACTGACTGACTGACTGACTGATCTATCAACACACACCTCAAACTACTGGACGGATCGGGCTGAAAACTGGCATGCAAATAGCTGTTATGGTGTAGGCATCCGCTAAGAAAGGATTTTTGCAAATTCAACCCCTAAAGGGGTGAAATAGGGGTTTGAAATTTGTGTAGTCCACGCGGACGAAGTCGCGAGCATAAGCTAGTATATAAAAAAATTACACTTCATACTTTGACGTAAGATTTTTTAAACCTTTGTTACCTGTTATCTGCCAAAGCTACCATGATCCAAACTTCGTAGTTCCTCACTGTGTTGGGGACAATACGCAGAGAAACTTCCAGCTTTTATAAAATAACTAAGGTCTGGTCCTCGCGGGCTCTTACTCTATTAATTTTGATAAAGATTTCGTCACAAATAATGCAACTACTTGTGAATTAATCGCTTTGCTCTGTTTAATTTACGCCTAAAATTAATAATTATCAAGCTATCAGTCATCATTCTATCAGAGTCAGTCGATCATTATTTGTACCAACGCTACCTCTCGTAGTTTAGACCAGCACCGGTCCGTAAATGCCTGTAATCCAGAGTGAATCGTTGCAGGCACGCGTGCTTGCCCTAATAATGAAATTAGCCCCGACGTTTGTTGTCAGCCTTACAGCCTTTATTAAGTAAATAATAAATAAATAAAATAAATAATAAATTTATTCATAAGAATGCAGGTGACATAACATGGTTATAAAATTAGTTGGCGAGCCTTATGCATTCTACCTTAGAATATTGGTGTATGAATATTTAAATATTACATTACAGTTAAATTTTTAAAAACATGTAAGTACATATAAATTACAAAATCTTTAAAATTATATAATATTCAGAAAGTAAATTAATTAAGTCATACAAAAACAAGAGAAAAAAAATAGAAATAAAAACAGTCATTTAAATTTTACATGTCATACAGAGGGGATACCTAACTATTGCACTACAAAGACCATAATTTATTTCAGTCATCTAATCTAAGTCATCAGATTTACATTATTTAGATATTATTTTAGACAAATTATTTGAGCTCATCAATCAAATTGTATTGTACTTGTCCCGAGCCAGTTGGATGATTGTTTACGTTTTTACATGGATTTTGACCACATTCTCGAAAAGTAGCCAAGCCCATGACAGCTCGAACTACATTTCTCGCAGCACTGCAGTCCCGTCGTGACAAACCAAAATCATCAAATTAATCAAGGTATGTCTATGTACCCGATAACATGCTCGGAAAGCTCGAGCAGACAATAATAACAACGCGACGGCATCGGCAGTGACTGACTCGCCCTGGCTTAGCTAAAATGGGATTTTTGAAAAACATTGAGAGGGTTGAATTTCCAAAAATCCTGTAACAGCCAAAACACCAATTTTCATGGATTGAAACAATCATATCTCTGGATATAACGGAGGGAAAAATGAGGGACTTTTATAGAAATTTTCATCCCCTATTTAACCGCCTTAGGGGAGAAATGTCTTAATATCCTTTCTTAGTGAATGACTATGTTATAGAAGAAACCGACTTCTAGCCATTCTAGCCCGTTTTTTCTTTGTGCTTTGATAGATCAGACATTCAGTCAGGCTCATTTTCCATCCAAAAAAAAAACAGATTTTCAGCCCAATATCTTGCAAACCTACTACCAATATTTCGCGATACATTTTCAAAGAACACGGTCTTAATGAGTGTAACGTAGGGGCAGCCTGATGGATGACCCCGTGGCCGACAGCGCGCTCGTTATCGACGAATACAGACCTATTAAGCTGTTACCTACACTTCCCTACCGTAATCTAGCTTGCAAGAGCTACGTTTTGCAGGTTTATACGGCCATATCAGATCTATTTTAAGCGCCTGTCAGTGTGTAATAATATTATTACTTGAAGGAAAAATAATACTAGGTGTAAAACTAGCTTATGCCCGCGACTTCGTCCGCGTGGACTACACAAATTCCGTACCCCTATTTTATCCCCTTATGGGTTGAATTTTCAAAAACCTTTTCTTAGCGGATGCCTACGGCATAATATCTATCTATCTGCATGATCCCTGATGCAAATTGGAATGTAAAATTTCAGCACACAAAAATGCCAGTCTCCACGTTCTATCGACCGCAAAAGTGTCGGCAACAAAAGACCGACACCACTTGACGTCGGAGCTGTCGCGGGTGCGCCCACAAACACTGGCCGACATGATTTATGGGAAGGCCCTCCAAATGGCCGACAAATTGTCGGCGAGCGCGGCGTAGGGAGTTTAAGGACCATTTGGCGGCCACGGCGCCCTTGATGAAAAGGCGAGTGGAATGGCAGTAAATGGTTATATTATGCTACAGTTCTTGCAATTCACGAAGGCTAGTGAACTTTACTTGTGGTAACGTCGTTTACATGGTCATTGCGTAAGTGTGCGTGCGTGTCGGACCAATCAGTCGCGAGCAAGCGCTGTCAAACGCACACATTTACTGTACCTTATGTATACCGATACGACTTAAACACAAGCATGAGTCAGTGGCCTTCGTGAAATGCAAGAACTATACTGTAGATCAACGCTAACTTTTTACTGTAGGGTTAATCATCATGATCAACCCATCGCCGGCTCACTACTAAGTATGGGTCTCTTCTCAGTAAGAGAAGGCCACCACGCTAGCCAAGTGCGGATTGGCAGACTTCACACACCTTTAAGAAAATCATAGAAAACTCTCAGGTATGCAGATTTCCTAACAATGTTTTCCTTCACCGTTAAAGCAAGTGTTTTTTTTACTTACTTTTGGGTTACTGTACAATATAATAGATGTCGCTAGATCTACGATGCAAACACGACACGACAGACAGAGTAAATCGCTTGGCGGCACGGCTTTGCCGGTAGGGTGGTAACTAGCCACGGCCAAACCACCAGACCAGACCAGAAATTCAGAAATTATAAAATTTCGAACCCCTGCCTGGAATCGAACCCGGGACCTCCCACTAATAAGACCACAGCGCTTACCACTGCGCCAGGGAGGTCGTCACATGTACTTTGACTTAGCAGATTTATGCCAGCGATATAACAGTCTCGTTTCAACAGTGTCTTAAGTCTTAGCAAAGTCAAAGTGGGCTCCATAGATCTTAACCTGAATTCTTTACTTCGAGTAAAATTATTGGCCCAAAAAATTGTCCAGAAAAAAGAGGCAAGATGGTTAGAAATAGGGCACCGGCGAGAAGATAACGGGCTTGTTAATCTCCATACACTTTTGATTTATATTGCACCCTAAATTTATAATCCTCGTGGTATATTTATCTAATACGGAAGTTTAGATAGGTTGGCCCACAGAATTCAGAATAACTATAGAAGCGTTCAAAGTTCAGTCCCGGACACGCATTTCTAACTTTTCGGAGTTATGGAGTTAGTTATAGTATAAGGAGGACGCATAAAATAAATTCTAAAGAGTCAAGAAGGCGCCCCGGGAAAACGCCAAGAGTAAGTACCGAACGGGCGTCTTCCTGCGATTCGGCCCATATAACCGAGAGGTTGGTGGCGCCATGGGAGGTGGAGGGTTGTCAAATAAATATCACTTGCTTTACGGTGAAGGAAACATCGTGAGGAAACCAGCATGCTTGAGAGTTCCCCATAATTGTCTCAACCGTGTGCTAAATCTGCCAATCGTCAACAGCCCCCCAATTGTGTAAGAATAACGATTTCATCGTTATCGTAATCGTCAACAAATTCTGCCCTTTGATTGGCTGTGAAAAAATGTCGCGAATCCACCAATCAATGGGCAGAATAAAGTCGATAAAATAATAAAATAAAATTAATGAATATAAGTACTTTCGACTTATAAATACTATCTGTCCCGGCTTACTCACGTGTGTAGTCGACGTTCACTCACGGTAGTTTAAACGCTAAAATACTTTCGACTTAATTTTGAATGAGTGAGTTGCTTAAAATCGGCGACACCTGTACCGGTATTTTAATACCGATATTACATTTCTATTACCTTATTTAGTATTCTTTGGGATGACCCTAATTTCACCCTGCGGCTCTAAATCCATCCCCTTGCGCGTATCCTCCAAAATTGTTTGAATTATCTTCACTTTTCCAAAATTTTGGCCAAACAGCCTCTTAATGTTTCCGTGTTTATGATTGTAACCAGACAACCCAACTTGATTGGTGCCAACCAAGTTGAGCTCTCGGGTGGAGTTTTCAATAATTTCAGTACAGTACGCGGCAGACAGTAATGTAGATCAACCTTTAGCAGCAGATAGCAGATTTGTAAAGCGTTGTATCTGTCGTTAAGACCGACAAAATGTCATATAGGTATGAGTGACAGAGACAACGCTCTACAAAGCCGAAATGTTATTCTAAAGGCCGATGTACATTACTTTCTGCCGCGTATTGTAAGTAAATATTCGGTCATGTGTGCCGTATGCCACATGACTTATGGGCAAAATCTGCTTCTTTCTGGACTCCCCAGAACCATCAACGCCAGCGTGATAGGCCGAGGCGACGTTGGCGTGATGAATTAGATAAGATTACGGTTACGTGGCCTGAAGAGGCACGGAATCGGGATCGGAGAGAGGCCTTTGCCCAGACGTGGGACAATGCAGGCTGATTTAGATTAGATTAGAAATATCCAGCTATTGACCTTAGTTGGAGTTGAAAGAAAGAAAAACGTAATTTTTTAAAGTCACCAGTTGTATAAGTTCTGCAAATTGCTAATACGCCTGGCCGCCATTTTAGTGACGTCAGAGCTAGACTGAAGTTTGGAGCTGATGGTATATTTTACTTAAATATAGGTCTAATGATTCGATGTTAATGAGACATGGTTCCAGCGCAATAGCAATTTGTGAGACTTATACCACAACACCTACCTCAGAGTTTGGTTATCCCGGCACCTGAGCATAATATGTCGGCACCAACTAAATTGGTTGGTTCGTCTATTAAACATATAATATTTACACCGTTCCGGCGATGAAGTTATAACTTTATTTCCGGGAAAAGATTTCACATTTTCCATTATAAAATTGAAAAAGTTTTTTTTTGATACGAAGTTACCTCATTTTCCGAATCTTTAACTTCCGGAGTAACGACAAATATGAAGATGTTAATTTGGAATTACATGGTAACTAGCTGATGCCTGCGACATCGTCCGCGTGGAATTTGGTTTTTTAAAAATCCCGTGGGAACTCTTTGATTTTCCGGGATAAAATATATTCCGGGATAGCCTATATCACTCTCCAGGTATTTATCTATACCCATGCAAAAAATCACGTGAATCCGTTGCACCAAACTAAAAAACAAACACACTTTCGCATTTATAATAATAAGTACTGAAGACTGATTTGCATTAATAACAATTACAAACCAGCAGGGGACAATAAATTAATCTTGATCATATGAAATTAACTAGATAATGCTCGCGACTTTGTCCGCGTGGATTTAGGTTTTATAAAATCCCGCTTGAACTCTTTGATTTTCCGGGATTAAAAGTTAGCCTATGTCCCTCCCCGGGATGCAAGATGTATTTGTACCAAATTTCATCGAAATTGGTTAAACAGGTAAGCCGTGAAAAGCTAACAGACAGACAGACACACTTTCGTATTTATAATATTAAGTATTGATTATTATCATTATCATGATCAACCCATCGCGGGCCGTTCCAACACGGGTTTCCTCTTAGAATGAGAAGTTTTTAGGGCCATAAAACTCAAAATGAGCGTGGATTTGACCTGCAACGCGAATACTTTAATTTTACATGGCATAATATTGTAATGCCACCACAATTGTAATTTTTGATGTGTATTTAAAATTATTTAGAAATTTCCTTCAAGTGTAGGTGAAACACTATAAAAATTATAAAATATAGTAAAAAGCAAGTATGTCATTTCTCGTTCAAAGAGCTGCATTGTAATATGGGCCTTTGAAAGTAGTTTCGATAACTGCAAAAAGATGTCGCTACTAGATGGCAGAAACAGTCGCTTCAGTAGGTACTGAGTGAGCATACACATTACAAATTTCGTCACTGGCAGTAAGCGGGCTGTAGCTTAGTGGTTAGAGCGTCGGGCGCGATCCCAGGAGACGCGGGTTCGATTCCTGCCGGTTCGCAATTTTTGATGTGTACTTAAAATTATTTAGAAATTTCCTTCAAGTGTAGGTGAAACACTATAAAAATTATAAAATATAATATTGTATATCAAATCTTTGAAAAGATCAACCGCCGAGTTTCTTGCTGGTTCTTCTCGGTATGAAAGGCATTCCGAACCAGTGGTAGATGCATCTTCTTCTTCTTCTTCGTATCACTCTTGGCAGAGCGGTCGTGGTCATCACGAAGCAACGTCTTTGAGGGCAGATGTTATATGCCTCACGAGCATTCACCACTTCCCGTGCTGGCCCACAGCCTGGTACACTCGTGCAAAGGACGACAGCAGACTAATTAATTTGGTCGGTCCATCGCATGGGTGACCTTCCTCGCCCTCTGACGATTCAAAAATACTTGTAAAAGTTTAATTGAATTAAAAATATTTTTTTTAATTAAATTTATTTATCAGTCAGTCACCTTTTACTTTCATATTTATTTAGATTTCACCAAACAATAAGAACGATACAGAAGTAGGTACTACCCGAGGGCACACAAGTAATAAATGTAATGTAATGAAAAGCAAATTGTAATAAAGAACAGAAAACTAGCTCAATTTAACAATTCAAACAGTAAGACCGCGCTCGGAACAAGACCCCGGCCTGCGGCAGATCAAATAATAAGGGTGCGGCCAGACTGGCGACTAGTTGCAAGACTAAATGGTACTTTTTTCTAGTGAAATGCCTTTTAAAATAATTACGATCTTACCGCATTCCATTCCATTGCATTGCATTCCATTCCATTGCATTATTCTATTCTATTCTTATCTATTCTATTCTATTCTCATGGCACGACAAACTAAAACAATCAAGCGCAGGACCACCCTCCCCATCTCTCCCGAGAACAGGCAAATAAATATAGAAAGAAAAGACATGAAAATAGTTAAAACAAAAGGTCCCTAATGGTACTGATTCTGAGCACAACCTAATTTTAGAGTATTCGCATCCTCTTCTTACTAATGTAATATGAAAAGGACAGACGCAGTTTGACAGTTTTAAATTTTATTTTTAGATGTTAAAACCCGTGATTTTAGCGCACAGTCGCGAGCCTACTGTTTGTAGCGTGCACTAAAATTTAGATTCTTTAAAACTAAAGTTCATATTCTGTCCCTCTTTAGCATTGTTAAAAAGAAAAGGATGCAGATACTCTAAATTTAGTTTAGAGAAAGACAACGGAATCGTTGCCATTGTGCTCTTAACCTAAGGCAGTACTCGAGGAAAACCCCTGAGGCCTGGGGGTAGATGAAATTATGAGTCTTGAGCAAAAAGCGGACGAAATACTAAGCGGAGAACTAGCACAAGGGTTTCCAACGTTTTTGAGGTTAAAACTTTTGGAAACGTAGTTTACGCAATTAAGCTTTTGCAAAAGGTGAGCTTTTACGCCACAGAACTCTTATATCTAAATATATAAAAAGAAAAGGTGACTGACTGACTGACTGACTGACTGACTGACTGATCTATCAACGCACAGCTTAAACTACTGGATTGATCGGGCTGAAATTTGGCATGCAGATAGCTATTATGACGTAGGCGTCCGCTAAGAAAGGATTTTTGAAAATTCAACCCCTAAGGGGGTGAAATGGGGGTTTGAAATTTGTGTAGTCCACGCGGACGAAGTCGCGAGCATAAGCTAGTCTAAGTAATATATTAAAGGAAAAGGTGACTGACTGATCTATCAACGCATAGCGCAAACTACTAGACGGATTGGGCTGGGCATGCAGATAGCTATTATGACGTAGGTATCCGCTAAAAAAGGATTTTGAAAATTCAACCCCTAAGGGGGTGAAATAGGGGTTTGAAATTTGTGTAGTCCACGCGGCCGAAGTCGCGAGCATAAGCTAGTTACATATAGAAGTAGAAAGCTCAGTCATTCCGCGGGGGATGGAGAGAGCTATGCTTGGAGTGTGTCAACACACTACGTGATCAAATCAGAAATGACAAGATCCGTAGGAGAACCAGAGTAACCGACATAGCTCAGCGGGTTGCGAAGCTGAAGTGGGCAGACAAGTTCGAAAAACTGCTAAACGTTTGGGTTCCAAGGTGCTAGAATGGCAACCTCGCACCGAAAAGCGTAACGTTCAGATCTTCGAACGTACCCTTCACTAGGTAGATAGACAGACGACATCAAGCGAGTTGCAGGGAGCCGCTATTTTCAAAGCTGTAAAGTCTGTAAATTTGGGTATTTGACTACATAAAAAAAAACTCAGTGATTATTAAATAGAGGGTCTTCCAAAATACGTAAAATCCACGTCATTTGTTAATCAATACTTATAATATTTTAAATAAGTGTAATAAACATTTTAAATTATCGATTAAACTAAAAAAGTACGTCATTATGATGTGACGTCACAATATATTATTTCATAGAATATCGTATACTAAGTGCGCGTTTCGACGTTTGATAAAAGTTACTGATTTGACTAGTTGTCAAATACCGTATTCGTACTTGGCCAGGGTATACTATGACCTAAACGCTTTTCATTCTGAGATGGGACTCGTTCTCTACTAACAGTAAAGCTGCTAAAAAGTCGTGCCTCTTCTCAGTGGAATTTAGAATTTTTTAGAACATTAGAAACACTAGTTGCCTGTCCTACGAAAAAAATAAAGAAATGATTTTTTTGAATTTTATAGTCAGTTTTCATACCGGATTTTTATCCGAACAGCCCAGCACTACAGCAAAGTGCGGAGGAAAAAAAAAAGTGTGTCAAAAACGTAATATCGCTGGGAAAAACGAGTCTTTTACCCGAGAGGTTTCAGCCCTTCAGCCCCGTCGGTACAACGCTTAGAGCAAAAACTGGGTGTAATTAATTAAAACTTTTCACCGGATCCTAACCACTGAGTTAATATTAAATAGTCTGAGGAAGATAGACGCCAACGGACTCGGCTTGAAGACTACATACAAACGTAATACGCCTATTATTATTTTACTAGCTTATGCCCGCGACTTCCTCCGCGTGAAGATAATACCTATCATAATAGGAATCAATGCTATGCAAACAAACTGCCTCTTTACCTCTCGACTGGAACTGACGCTCGATTTGAATGTCAAAGGAAATCCGCGATGACGCGAAACTGGGTCAAAGTGGAGGAAAACCAGAGAGTTGACGTTACTAGAGACTGTGATGTCCTGTAAAACCTGCCTGGTTCATAAAGGAACCAAGGTGCAAGTTATTCAGTAAACTAACTGATGCACGCGGCTTCGTCCGCGTGGAATTAGGTTTATTAAAAATCCCGTGGGAAGTCTTTGATTTTCCGGGATAAAAAGTAGCCTATGTCACTCTCCAGGTCTTTATGTATGCAAAAAATTGCACCTTTGCGACGTGATTGAAGGACAAACCAACAAACAAACACACTTTCACATTTATAATAAGGGTACTTATTAGCGCTGGAATTGCTTGTATAGTTAATCTAAATACAGTACATGCATGTAATATCAACCTGCCTTGTTCTTTCACCCCTTTCTTCTTTTTCTCATTTGTCGATAAAGAAAGAAAGAAAAAACGTATCATAACATTATAACATGTAAAAAGCGTGCTTCATGTTTTAATATTTTTGAGTACAATATTAATATTATAACATACAAACTGTGGAACCAACTCCCATCGGCGGTGTTCCCACTAGATTATAACATGGGGTTATTCAAGGGGCGGACCAACAAATTCCTAAAAAGCCGGCAACGCATCGGCGGCTCCTCTGGTGCTGCAAATGTTCATGGGCGGCGGTAATCACTTAACATCAGGTGACCCGCCTGCTCGCTTGCTCGCTATATCTATTAAAAAAAAAAAAAACATTATTTAATCAAGATGTGACACTAATTTAAAGTGGATGGTAATAATAAGTGAAACTTGCGTAAAAACATACGTAAGACACACTGGATTAAGTTTAATTTAAAAATCGGTGGCATAAAACATTTCTCTCAGTTATAACAAACATAAATTTTATGTAATTATCGTTTACATAAAATTAATGTTTGTTAGTGCCCAGCTGACATCTTTGTAATCACGCTTTTTTGACGGCTGCAGCATAAATGCAAGGTTTGCTCCTCTTCATCTATTACACTCAATGGCCAGCACGAACAAAATGCTTGCAGTCCAATGAAATATTGACGCTGTTTCAGAGAAAGTCCATTTGGAAGATTAGGGTTGTCGACAATAGAGATCGGTTCGCGGTCGGATCGGTTTAATCTCATAAAGGGTCGGTTATTTCACGCATATGTTTTCTTGCTTTGATGTGGAGGGGTGGCTACCCCTGAAGTATTCGGAAAAGAAGGTGAGAGTGAAATGTGAATGGATTCTGGTTGAGCTGTTTTGCATGTTTTCAGGAAATTATTCGTAAAATTGCGCTAAATTGGGTATTTGACTACATCAAAAATAAATTCTTTCTCAGTGATTATTAAATAGAGCGTCTTCCAAAATACGTAAAATCCACGTCCTTTGTTGGTTTTAAGTGTAATAACCATTTTAAATTATCGATTAAAATAAAAAAGCACGTCAAATGATTGTGACGTCACACACCGGTATTTCATAGAATAATATCGCATACTAAGCGCGCGTTTTGACGTTTGATAAAAAGTTACTGATTTAACTAGTTGACAAATACCGTATTCATACTTTATTTCAGGTAGTAGAAATTGAGCCATTAACAATATATTAATCGGTGGTAACCTAGTGGTTAAGACGTCGTCCTATTTAGAAATCCAGGTCCAGGGTTCGATCTCGACCCCGGACCACTAACTTTTCGGAATTTATGTGCATTTTAAGCAATTAAACATCACTTGCTTTAACGGTGAAGGAAAACATTGTAAGGAAACTTGCATGAATGAGAGTTCTCTTCTCAAAGGTGTGTCAATGCGCACTTGGCCAGCGTGGTGGACTATGGTCAAAACCCTAAGTAAGTAAGGTAAGGTAAGTAAAAGAAAACATCGTGAAGATACCTGCATCACACGATGTGCCTGCATGCCCGAGAGTAGATACTCAATGTCCTCAAATGTGTGTGACGTCTTTTAACCTGCACTTAGCCAGCGTGCAGTGGCGTGCACAGGGTTTGAAGCCAGGGTAGGCATTAGTTAGGGGAACCTGTTTACTGGCAGGTCATAATGTAAAATTTGCATTGAGCTATTACAACTGGGGTAAGCAGTGCATTTATGCTTTTATGACCTGCACGCCACTGCCAGCGTGGTAGTTTATGGCTAAACCAATCTGTTCCTGATAGGATAGCGTGCTCAAAAATGAGCCCCCGACCTCCCGAATTGTAACCGGACGTCTTAGCCACTAGGCTATCACGGCTCAAGAAGGATACTATCCATACCTCAACAGCTTGATATCCCAAAGCGCCAGCACTTCAGGGGGTCGGGAGGCGCAGAGGGCCAGCCTGGGTCCACACGCGTGCAGCCTCACCGGGTCAGCCTTTATGTTGGTGGCACTTGGTGCGGATATGATGACTGCTGCGAACTTTTTACTGCTGCCTAGGTTGTGTTGATCGAACCCCCAACCCTCGAATACTCTCCATCTCTCCATCTCCATCTGGCCCCAACAATCTCTCGGTTATATGAGTCTTCTTTTTCTTCTTCTCGAGTCGACGGTCACCTCAAATACGGGCAGCCCAAAAAGCCGCAACCGCGACAGCTCGGTCGGTAGCCTCATGTAGCTCCTCGTTCGTGCAGGTTGTCGGGCACGCAGGGCACCCAGTCATGTGCGCAATGGTCTGTCTCGGGTGACCGCAGATGCACTCCGTATCATGTCCAGAGATGAAACCCCACCTCGCTAAGTTTACCCTAGACTTCCCCACCCCTGCTCTATGAGTCAAATCGCGGGAGTACTTCCCGGTACTTGCTCTTGGTGTTTAACCTCCCGAACAGAGGTGGACGTCTCAACCACTAGGCTATACAGTTCAAGAAGAACAATATCCATACCTCAACAGCTTGATGTCCCAAAGCGCCAGCACTTCAGGGGGTCGGGAGGCGCAGAGGGCCAGCCTGGGTCCACACGCGTGGAGCCTCACTGGGCCAGCCTTTATGTTGGTGGCACTTGGCGCGGATATGATGACTGCTGCGAACTCTTTACTGCTGCCTAGGTTGTGTTGATCGAACCCCCAACCCTCGAATACTCTCCATCTCCCATGGCCCCACCAATCTCTCGGTTATATGAGTCTTCTTTTTCTTCTTCTCGAGTCGACGGTCACCTCAAATACGGGCAGCCCAAAAAGCCGCAACCGCGATAGCTCGGTCGGTAGCCTCATGTAGCTCCTCGTTCGTGCAGGTTGTCGGGCACGCAGGGCACCCAGTCATGTGCGCAATGGTCTGTCTCGGGTGACCGCAGATGCACTCCGTATCATGTCCAGAGATGAAACCCCACCTCGCTAAGTTTACCCTAGACTTCTCCACCCCTGCTCTATGAGTCAAATCGCGGGAGAACTTCCCGGTACTTGCTCTTGGTGTTTAACCCCCCGAACAGAGGTGGACGTCTCGACCACTAGGCTATACAGTTCAAGAAGAACAATATCCATACCTCAACAGCTTGATGTCCCAAAGCGCCAGCACTTCAGGGGGTCGGGAGGCGCAGAGGGCCAGCCTGGGTCCACACGCGTGCAGCCTCACCGGGCCAGCCTTTATGTTGGTGGCACTTGGCGCGGATATGATGACTGCTGCGAACTCTTTACTGCTGCCTAGGTTGTGTTGATCGAACCCCCAACCCTCGAATACTCTCCATCTCCCATGGCCCCACCAATCTCTCGGTTATATGAGTCTTCTTTTTCTTCTTCTCGAGTCGACGGTCACCTCAAATACGGGCAGCCCAAAAAGCCGCAACCGCGACAGCTCGGTCGGTAGCCTCATGTAGCTCCTCGTTCGTGCAGGTTGTCGGGCACGCAGGGCACCCAGTCATGTGCGCAATGGTCTGTCTCGGGTGACCGCAGATGCACTCCGTATCATGTCCAGAGATGAAACCCCACCTCGCTAAGTTTACCCTAGACTTCCCCACCCCTGCTCTATGAGTCAAATCGCGGGAGAACTTCCCGGTACTTGCTCTTGGTGTTTAACCTCCCGAACAGAGGTGGACGTCTCAACCACTAGGCTATACAGTTCAAGAAGAACAATATCCATACCTCAACAGCTTGATGTCCCAAAGCGCCAGCACTTCAGGGGGTCGGGAGGCGCAGAGGGCCAGCCTGGGTCCACACGCGTGCAGCCTCACTGGGCCAGCCTTTATGTTGGTGGCACTTGGCGCGGATATGATGACTGCTGCGAACTCTTTACTGCTGCCCAGGTTGTGTTGCACCTGGAAACATGGCAGTCAATTACTCTGTTTCTGATTCCTGGTTGTGATTAATTGGAACTGAGGATTATGGAATTACTAGAGGATGCCCGCGACTTCATACGCGTGGATTTAGTTTTTTTATAATCCCGTGCGAACTCTTTGGTTTTCCGGGATAAAAAGTAGCCTATGGCCTTCCCCGGAATGCAAGCTATCCAAATACCAAATTTAGTCAAAATCGGTTGAACGGATGAGCCGTGAAAGGCTAGCAGACAGACAGACAGACAGACAGAGATCGCATTTATAATAAGGGTACGTACTCATAGTTAAAGAGGAAGTCATACCTTAACTCGCCACTGTATCAAGATTTCCCTGGTGTCAAATGCAAGCACCGGCACCACGTCTTCGCAGAGGATTGCCAGGGTATTGGACTCCTTGTCCAGGGTGAAACCAGACTCGAAGCCGAGGTACTGCTGCAGGGAGAGTGAGGCTTTGGTTTGACCGTTCTTCTGCCGTTCCTTCATATCTTTGTAGAGCTGGAGGTGCACGCAATCTGGGGACAAATGATTGTATTAGTGTTTGTACTTTTTCGTAATAGTTTTTAAGGTTATAACTTATAAGTCCCGCAAATTGCTATTGCTAAACCATGTCTCATTAACATCGAAATGACGTCATTTTGACGTCAGCCGAAATAAAAATATACCATCAGCTCGAAATTTCAGTCTAGTGCTGACGTCACTAAAATGGCGGTCACGCGCATCCGCAATTTGCGGGACTTATACTGACTTCTTGGGGTTTCGTACCCGAAGGGTGCCAACGGGACCCTATTACTAAGCCTCCACTGTCCACCCGTCTGTCCGTCTGACAGCGGACTGTATCTCGTGAACCGTAAAAGGTAGAAAGTTGAAATTTTCAGAGAATATGTATTTCTATTGCCGCTATAACAACAACTAAGTACCTATTTAATAAAAATTTCGAAAACGGTCGAATGAAAATAAAAACTATTATTTCCTATACGATGGTACGAAACCCTTCGTGAGCGAGTTCGATTCGTACTTCACCGATTTTTTTAGTAGTTGTTCAATTCATCCCCCTCGGGAAAGGCAAAGGTCGTAGACCATACAGCCTGGTAAGTCATAGATCATTTTTCTTGATTTTATTTTTAATTCGTTGACAAGTTAGCCCTTCACTGCGATCTTACCTGGTAGTAAGAGATGATACGGTCTCAGATGGATGGACTAACTTGAAAGTGGTGTGGCAGTTTTATTTTTAAAAATCTGGCTTTTATAGCAGTGAGCAAAATGTATACAAATGGTATGCATACAGATTTCTTTATTATTATACCTACTCAATCATTATCAAAATAATTTCTAGACAAAGGGAACTTGAAACGGAAGTGACGTCATAAGCTTTTCTCGCGATAAGAACGAATTTTTTTTGTCCCTTTTCTGTACATAATAAATGACAGATTTACACATAATATTTAACGACTAAAATTGGAAGAAGAATAAAGACTGAAATAATAAAGACCTAATGTTGCTCGAGTATATTACAAAGTTGTATGCACAATGCCATTTACATACAATTTAAATTCAAACAAAGCTAACAGAGAATCACAAAGCACCAAGTAGAAATTACATTCGAAATTCAAACACGCTGATTAGACCCGACGAGAGCCGAGCATAGACGAGTCACGTCGCGCCAATTAGAAAACAGTTCGGAATTAACTTGAAAATGGAACGCTCGATTTTGATGTAGTGGATGTCATGTCACCCTTGTTAACTCTATTAAGCAAACTTGAATCTTTACCACTGACTGTTAAAGTTCAAATTTTCTTGACTTAATAAAGATAATAGATAGAAAACAGAATGTCTCTTAAAATAATGTTATTGGAAAATATACTTTCTGTGTAAGGAATAAGGTGCACATTAGAGTATTGGTAGCGAATTGTAATTAGTAAAAGTGGAGTCATGTATTTACCATCGGTTCATATCTGGATATTTTCGGGAATAGATTATTGTGTGTATTTATTTGACGGTTGATATTACTGTTTTGTTTTTCTTTTTAGTAATGTATAGTACGCGACAGGTCGAGATGGCAATCGGGGTAGGGGCGCCCGGCGCGGGGGCTATTTTACTGACCAATGATTTAATATTTAAAGATCTTCATCGTCGTTTCAATTTATCACCGGCCCACTGCTAAAAACGGCAGCGCCTTCTCTTTTGAGACTGAGAAGGGTTCAGGCCACAGTCCGCCACGCTGGCCAGTTGCTGATTGGCAAACTTCTTTGAGACTATTATGGAAAACGCTCAGGTATGCTTGTTTCTTTAAGATGTTTTCTAGTTAACTCCAAAAAGTTAGAGGTGCGTGCCCGGGATCGAACCCCTGAACTATCGAATAGGAGGTGAACGTCTTAACCACCAGGCTATCACTGTTTTCATTTAAAACATCTTTACCTAACTAAAAACTTTTGTTTGTTATCTAAACAAGCCCCCATACTACTAATTAGGGTGCTTTAATTAAGTTATTTACTTAATTAGTAAGATGCCTTGTCTAAAGACATTTGACGATTCCGAAGAGCTCGTTAAGTCTTAAGGCGCACTTAATAAGGCGTACTTAAATTTGCCTTGTTTTGAATTTCCATTAAGTAGATAAGTTTGTTTACTTAGAAGTTCGTGATAAGAAGGCATAAAGTTTTAAGTTTTAGCTGTTAACAACTCGCAATTCGCAACTCGGTCCTTAGACCGAGCGCAATAGCAATTTGCGGGACTTATACTTCTACTTCTACTTAGACTTATAGTCCTGCAAATTTCTATTGCGCTGGAACCATGTCTCATTAACATTTTGACGTCAGCCGAAATAAAAATATACCATCAGCTCGAAACTTCAGTCTAGTGCTGACGTCACTAAAATGGCGGCCACCCGCATTAGCAATTTGTGGGACTTATGCTTATCCGATTAAGGATTTTGTTTGTTTGTATGTACGTTTCTTGATAACTCCTTTACTCCGCTCATTAGATTTTAAGTGGGAAAGTTGGCTTATTAGACTTTGTCGTCATAATGGTACGACGTCCACGGCTGGACAAAGGTCTTCCGCAAGGATCTCACAAGACACAGTTTTGTGCCTCTGACAAACCAACAAACAAATACACATTTAAATCTTTAAATATATAAAAGGAAAAGGTGACTGACTGATCTATCAACGCACAGCTCAAACTACTGGACGGATCGGGCTAAAATTTGGCATGCAGATAGCTATTAAGACGTAGGCACCTGCTACGAAAAGATTTTTGAAAATTCAACCCTTACGGGGGTAAAATAGGGATTCAAAATTTGTGTAGTCCACGCGAACGAAGTCGCAGGCATAAGGTAGTTTATAATAGAG
Organism: Maniola hyperantus; assembly: GCF_902806685.2. Lineage (NCBI taxonomy): Eukaryota > Metazoa > Arthropoda > Insecta > Lepidoptera > Nymphalidae > Maniola > Maniola hyperantus. Next base: position 11,991,962 of record NC_048554.1, read on the forward strand.
CCTCAATAGCTCAACGGGTAAAGGAGTGGACTGAAAACCGAAAGGTTGACGGTTCAAACCCCGCCCGTTGCACTATTGTCGTACCTACTCCTAGCACAAGCTTGACGCTTAGTTGGAGAGGAAAGGGGAATATTTCTTTAAAAATAATAATAATAATAGGTATGGGTAGTGATTGCATATCAAAAACACGTGCTAAACTAAATCGAAGGGGGTTCCGAACTTCCCAAATATGAATGTTTTATGAGTCACGCTCCTATGAACATAAAGCATCGACCTTTCCTTTCCTTTCCTTTTCATAAAACACAATCTATACCTGTGTCAATTCTCCCAAATGTAGCCGACTTTGCACCCGTGCGAGGACGTATTGCTTATTAGGGTTCCGTACCTCAAAAGGAAAAACGGAACCCTTATGGGATCACTTTGTTGTCTGTCCGTCTGTCTGTCAAGAAACCTACAGGGTACTTCCCTTTGACCTAGAATCATGAAATTTGGAAGGTAGGTACATCTTATAGCTGACATTTGGGGAAAAATCTGAAAACCGTGAATTTTAGGGTTAGATCACACAAAAAATATTAAATTGTGGTCATGAACTAATAATTAGTATTTTCAACTTTCGAAGTGAGATCTTCACCTGTACATTCTAAAACAGATTTTTATTTATTTTTATGCATCATAGTTTTTGAATTATCGTGCAAAATGTCGAAAAATACAACTGTAGTACGGAACCCTCATTGCGCGAGCCTGACTCGCACTTGGCCGGTTTTTTATTGTAAATGTATGGCCGAAAAATTCACCAAATAACGTCTGGAAATGCTAAAAATGACTTAGTTCATTATTAAGAATTTAACAGGAGAGCTATTTAAATAATTATTTATGACTAACAAAAGAATAATAGTTAAGGAAAGAAAGAATCAGGTAAATTCTAAGCGAACTATCATTTTGTGGGAAACACTGTGCGTCGCTTACTATGGGCCTCATAAGAAAGCTCAGAGTCACTCAGCGGGCGATGGAGAGAGCTATGCTTGGAGTTTCTCTACGTGATCAAATCATAAATGAGGAGATCCGTAGGAGAACTAGAGTAACCGACATAGCTCAACGGGTTGCGAAGCTGAAGTGGCAATGGGCAGGGCACATAGTTCGTACAACCGATATACGTTGGGGTCCCAAGGTGCTGGAATGGCGACTTCGCACCGGAAGAGGCAGCGTTGGAAGACCCCCACTAGGTGGACGGACGACATCAGACGAGTCGCAGGGAGCCGCTGGATTGAAGTAGCGCAAGACCGTGGCGTGTGGAGGTCCCTATAAGAGACCTATGTCCAGCAGTGGACGTCTAAATAAATGATTGATTGAAAATAAAAATATGGATCCAAAAATTGAGCTTTGGTTTAACCACAGCGTTTTGCAGGGGAAGATTTGGCTTGTGTGTTTACGGAATAGACATCGTCAAGAAATCTGTAAAGGACAAATTATATATTCCTCGGGGCTCGTTAAACATGCGAATAAGTAATAGGTTTCCAAGAAACGGGTGCGGTGGTACCTACCTTTCCGATACTTCGATAATATTGTTAAAGTAGTGACCATCCTCGGCTTCGCTTGGCGAAAATATTTAAATCCTCTTTATTCCTTACTCGATGTTGCCTGGCCGTGGATATAATAATAATCATAATAATTCATTTATTTAATCGGCCAACAATGGATCCATTCAGTGACGATAAGAATTGCTTGAAAATAAAAATATGGAACAAAAAATTGTGCTTTAGTTTAACCGCAGCGTTTTTCAAAGGAAGTTAGGCTTGTGTGTTTACGGAATAGACGTCGTCAAGAAATCTGTAAAGGACAAATTGTATATTCCTCGGGGCTCGTTACACATGCGAATAAGTAATGGGCTCCAAAGAAACGGGTGCGGTACCTTTCCGATACTTCGATAATATTCTTAAACTAGTGACCACCCGCGTCTTCGCCTGGCGAAAATTTTTAAATCCTCTTTATCTTATTACTAGCTAATAGTCTATGTAGCTAACACAATACGTGTGTTTTTAAGATTTTTAGGTTGATCTCCTTTTGAGATTCAGAACTATTATTGCATATTTTCGGTGTTTAGGTCATGAACGGGATAATTAAGTGTATGATAGGAATCACGCTCTAATAAATTATTTATCTATCTATATATATAAAAGGAAAAGGTGACTGACTGACTGACTGACTGACTGACTGATCTATCAACGCACAGCTCAAACTACTGGACGGATCGGGCTGAAATTTGGCATGCAGAATGCAGAATGCAGATAGCTATTATGACGTAGGCATCCGCTAAGAAAGGATTTTTAAAAATTCAACTCCTAAGGGGGTGAAATAGGGTTTTGAAATTTTGTAGTCCACGCGGACGAAGTCGCGAGCATAAGCTAGTCTAAATATATAAAAGGAAAAGGTGACTGACTGACTGACTGACTGACTGACTGACTGACTGACTGACTGATCTATCAACGTACAGCTCAAACTACTGAACGGATCGGGCTGAAATTTGGCATGCAGATAGCTATTATCACGTAGGCATCCGCTAAGAAAGGATTTTTGAAAATTCAACCCCTAAGGGGGTGAAATAGGTGTTTGAAATTTCTGTAGTCCACGCGGACGAAGTCGCGGGCATAAGCTAGTTAAATATATTGCTATTACTTTTTTTAAAAATTAAACTCTCGGATAACTTCTACGCGTTGAACCAGTGTTCCTCGCGTAGGATTTGGGAGGACATTCCAATAATTCGTTAAAATATGTTTCAATAATGCCTGCTTTCTGAGTGACGCTAAATTATGATTATTACATGCATATTACATATCTGCACAAAATTTTAGTTTTGTAGGTCTAAGGCAAGGTCGCAAAATTGAGCCGATCAAATCTTAGTCTTCCAATACGACTCAAAAACAAATCCAATCCATCAGCCTGTTTGCGTCCACTGCTGGATATAGGCCTTTCCACGAGCGCGCCACCAAACACGGTCCTCCGCCTTCCTCATCCACCCGCTCCCCACCACCTCCTTCAGGTCTACGGTCCAGCGGGCTGGGGCTCGTCCCACACTGCGCTTACCGGTACGCGGTCTCCACTCCGGAACACGTCTGCCCCATCGGCCGTCGGTTCTGCGACAGACATGACCTGCCCATTGCCACTTCAGCTTGCTAATCCTTTGAGCTATGTCGGTCGCTTTTGTTCTTCTGCGAATTTCCTCGTTCCGGATTTTATCCCTGAGAGTGATACCCAACATAGCTCGCTCCATAGCGCGCTGAGCGACTTTTAGTTTGTTGACGCGGCCAACTGTCAGTGTCCACGTTTTCTCTCCATACGTCATCGCAGGTAGGACAAAAACGAATGGTGAAAATAAAAATAATAAAAACTTCGAAATAAGATAGTTTCGATGGCTGCTTAAACTGTCATATTATTTCGTCCATTTGCCAAGAAATATCTGCCAATTTGTCTCATCTCAAGGTCCTAGCAGACTCACGTCCGCAAGTTCGTCGGTACGTGAGGATTTTGCGAATTGCCCCCAAATCATTCCGCCGTGGTAACTGCCAACTTTACCAAGTTCGCCAAAGGACGCCTCTCCGACCGCGAAATTCGGGACGAACTTCCCAAAGTTTGTGTAGTTAATATTCATGCTGTTGCTGTCGTTTTAGGTTTAGGAACTGCGGTTAAGGATTAATATTAATTTCGTTTTCATATTTATGTAACGTAAATATTAAATGGAAAGCTGTGATAACCTAGTGGTTATAACGTCCGCCTTCTAATCAGAGGTCAGGGGTTCGATCCCGGGCACGCATCTCTAACTTTTCGGAGTTATGTGCGTTTTAATTAATTAAATATCACTTGCTTTGACGGTAAAGGAAAACATCGCGAGGAAACCTGCTGGATTGTGTGTCGTTACATCCCTATTGAAAACCCACAGAAAATCAACAATCCAGCCCACAAATTCAAATTCAAATTCAAATTCAAATACAAATTTCTTTATTGCGAATATGGGTAAACAGTGCAGATATTACAAAACAAAAAGGTACAGCCAAATTCTGCCTATTAGCATGCAATATGTTATGACTTATGATATACCGAACAACGTGTACATAGTTTTGATAAAATTAGTCAAATTAAATACTTAGTCACAAAAAAATACAAATTTAAATGATAATGTTACAAATGTCAAAAATTAAAATAAAACTAAAATTTCTCTACAAGGTAATCATTAATCGAATAATATGTCTTTTCTAACAATAGTTTTTTCAATTTTATCTTAAATAAAGGAAGTTCTCGTGTCTCAATTATATGTTTGGGCAAGTGATTATACAAGAGTGGCCCAGTGGCAAAAAAACTTTTGGAGAAATGAGCGGTTCTACTAGGAGGGTGCCGCAGTTTAAGCACATGCCTTTTACTATTGAAGTTTTCATATAAACACGTTTTCACAGTGGATGAAAAATATGGTCCAGTGTGTAAAGGTCTTTATACAAGCAGTCGGAACTTGGAAGGTCGTTACATAAATAAAACACATCCTCTAACAAAAACACTCGAATAAATCCCTGCAAAGGCAAATACCTCCGCACTTTAGCATCTCTTAAGAGAAAATCCTCGACTAAAAGCCGTCTATGTAACTACTCGTATTTTTTATATAAAAGAAAAACTAAGCGTTTGTGAATAAACTATGAGGCAACCTTCTTTAAGATGTATATATAGTACAATACTCATACACCTAAGTTTCAGAAATTCCTTCACACGAACCCAATCCCTATGCAAGAGTTTATTAACGTGATAATCCTGTGCACATTTTGTGTTACAATAAAGTAGTAGCCGTTATCTGAGAGTTCCTTAGGGACGAAGTATCGTTTTTTCCTCAAGGTCCGTTAAATACATAAGTTATAGGCCCAGTGGCCATATTAGGGGACGTTTTACGGTAAACTACTGTACTTAGCTTTTTTCTATTTTTTTGGGAAAATATTTTTGCCGTACAGCTTTTCGTCTTTTTGTGCCATTTTTTCGCTAACTTAATACTTTTAGATAACATTTTTCGTGGTGGGGTGGACCATTGCCTAGCTCGCATCACTACCTATATTGTAAATGCGATGTTTTTTTTTATCATTCATAGCGTCGCAACGGAGTAACAGATCGACGTGATTTTTTGCAGGGTTATAATTAAAGAAGTGGAGAGTGATGTACGCTACTTTTAATCCCGGGACAATTAACAGTTCCAACAGGAAGGTATGCCATTTTTCACGCCTTTGTCTTTCAATCGGGCGGTGGTAGCTAGCCACGGCCGAAGAGAAATAAACTGTTACAAAGTACTTTCATATCGTCAAGTCAATTTACCACCATTAAATTTTCAATTTTAATTAAGTCATGTACACCATAGATAAATTGCAGCATCGAGAATAATTAAGTTAACGTAATTTTTAGTGCACAGGGTTTATTAGACATGCAAAGCTGCAGGGCGCTTGGGTATGGAGTCTCGTAACTCGGACTTAGGCTAGAGTCTAGCCTAGACATAGACTAATTTACTTGGCCCCGAGAGTATCCTAGACAGTAGACACAAGCTACTTGTTTGCACTACACAACATTTTACTAGTCTTTCCCGCGACTTAGTCCCCGCGGATTTTGGTTTTTAAAGATCTTTCTAAAATGAAAGTTCACTTTAAAATAATTAAATTAACCCCCTGGGAGGTTTATACTACTAAATTTATATTATATAACTTATAACTATAATAAAATAACTAAGAATTTACTGTAACGTCTAGTATTTTAAGTTGTATTTAATAATCCCATATTATTGTAAAATTAGTGAAGAAGTAAAGGCTTTTTTTATTTTTTTCATTTAAGGGGTTAAACAGATGGGCCGTGAAAAGCTAGCAGCACATACACAGACAGACATACACACTTTCGCATTTATAATATTAGTATGGATTTTTCCATTAGTTATTTGTCAATATTAGTGTCCATTAGACAGTCAAATAATGTCATGGTTATCTCCTCGGCTGTTAGTTGCGTGCGGTTGATAGAAGTGCGTGCTGCCAGCCAGCCGAATGTGGCGAAACGCACACTGTTAACTACTATATTTTGTATCGTGCCTCGGAGAGCACGTAAAGCCGTCAGTCCTGCGCCTGATCTCTCTCCGGTCATGTCGAATTTCCGTCCCAGCGAGCTATTAGCGAGGTTTTTTAACTCCAGGTCTTCTATCTATATCCATGCAAAAAGCCACGTCAATGCACCGTTGCGACGTGATTGAAGGACAAACCAATAAACCAACAAACAAACACACTTTCGCATTTATAATAAGGGCACTGATAATAAGGGTATACTGATGTATGCATGATAATATTACAAAACCTTTGCAGGTCGTCAAGAAGAAAAGAAATTCTCTTTCCACAGATCACAAAACTCAATCAAATCAACCTGCCGCAGCTTTAACTCAATAAACACGCCATCAGAAAACTCGGCAAAGAAAACACGGGGTGAGAAAATTGTCTAAATTCGACACAAAGCATTCGACGACTGGGCACCGTGGGGTTAAGCCGTAAATTGGCTGGGAACGAGGAAAAAATATTAAATCGCCTCGATAGGGTTGCCACCACACAAAAATACTTTAAATTTAATACTCAATTATTTTTTTATAGACTAGCGCTTGGCTGCAATCAGACCTAGTGGCAAGAGATGATGCAGCCTAAGATGGAGCGCACTTGCCTAGAATATGCCTATTCACACTTGACTTGAAGGTACCCATATTAAAATTGGAGGGGAAAACTGATGCTGGAAGGGCTTTCCATATTCCATGTTGTAGTGACAAGCCTTTGCACGAGTGTATTAGGCTGTCAGCCAGCAGGGAGAAGTGGCGTATACTCGTGAGGCATATAACACCTGCCCTCAAAGACGTTGCTTCGTGATGACCACGACCACTTTGCCAAGAGTGCAACACGAAGAAGAGAAGTGACAAGTGCCAACCCTATCACAAACCAGGTTAGCCGTACGCTGACAAAGCTACTCGGAAATAGGGAATACGTTATTCTATTCCTGCACTCACGTTCCAGTGTAACTATGGCTAGTTTTTGGGTATCACCTCTATCAGTCAGTAATGAGCATTAACTATTGACACAGTTCACGACAGTTAGGGAACTTCTAACAAAACGTAGGCTTCGACGTCAATGGCAAATATTAGTAGGTACATTTGACACAGGTAGCCCTAAATAGCCCTGTTTTGCTTTGATTTTACCTCACCATAGACTAATATATTTTGACATACTATCCTCAAACCGAGAGTTCCCTCACTCTAGTTCACGCTGCTAGATTTTCTAGCTTATTTTTGCCTTTATTAAATTAAAAAAAAACCGGCCAAGTGCGAGTCAGGCTCGCACACTGAGGGTTCCGTACTACAGTCGTATTTTTCGACTTTTGCACGATAATTCAAAAACTGTGATGCATAAAAATAAATAAAAATCTGTTTTAGAATTCACAGGTAAAGCCCTTTCATATGATACCCCACTTGATATAGTTTCTTACTTCGAATATTGAAAATACTAATTATTAGTTCATGACCACAATTTAATTTTTTTTGTGTGATATAACCCTAAATTCACGGTTTTTAGATTTTTTCCCCTAAAGCCAGCTATAAGACCCACCTACCTGCCAAATTTCATGATTCTAGGTCAACGGGAAGTACCCTGTAGGTTTCTTGACAGACAGACAGACAACAAAGTGATCCTATAAGGGTTCCGTTTTTCCTTTTGAGGTACGGAACCCTAAAAATGATCCCCAAATTTCATCATCAACTCAACGACCGCACCGGGTCACTACTGAGAACGGGTCTCCTTTCGGAATGTGATGGGTATGGCTATAGTCCACCACGCTGACCACACACACCTTTGATGACATAACAGAGACTTTCAGACACGCAGGTGTTCTCCTTTACCACCAAAGCAAATTATTATTATTTATTTATTATTTATTTATTATTTATTAATTATTTAATTAGAACGGCCATAAAGCCAATTGGCGTATTTTAATTAGTGTAATTACACTAATTAAAATACGAGTACAAACTAACATAAACATACTTACAAAAATTAACAACTTAAAATTATAAATTTTAAAAAGCAAAATTATAAATTTTCACAAAAGTGCAAGATCTGACCCAAATAATATTTAATTGCTTAAAATGCACACAATTCTGAAAAGTTAGAGATGCGTGACCAGGATTGAATCCGTGACCCTCCGAATAGGAGGCCGACATCATAACCACTAAGCTATTATCGCTTTTAGTCCCTTTGCCGCCCCGAGGAGTCTGCCACGATAGCCTCAAACAAAATGTTCTCATTAAATTCCCACCTGATGCAGTATAAACAAATTGACACATTGCCCACACAGTGATAACAACCAGATAACAGTCATAATGACAGTCGTTATACCAACCAGATGTCACCACCGCTCGTTACTGTCACGGTCATGTCACGGTGCCTCACCCGGCGTGGAAACTCTCCAAGGTTTGTTTACTGAACTATGTGGAGCAATAACTGTTGGTATAGTAGTTTTTATCGATAACAGGTTTGCGTTAGCGTATAGCTGTGATAGCCTAGTGGTTAAGACGTCCGCCTCCTAATCGGATGTCCGGGTTTCGATCTTGGGCATCAGTAGGTACCCTTATTATAAATGCGAAAGTGTGTTTGTTTGTTGGTTTGTCCTTCGATTACGTCGCAACAACGGTGCAACAGATTGACGTGATGTTTTGCATGGGTAAAGATAAAGACTTGGAGAAAATGAAAATGAAAATCTTTTTTATTCGTATAAACTTTTACAAGTGCTTACGAATAGTCGGATGCATCTACCACTGGTTCGGAATGCCTTTCCTGCCGAGAAGAACCAGCAAGAAACTCGGTGACAGAGTGACTCGGCAAGAGAGTGACATAGACTACTTTTTCTCCCGGAAAATCAAAGACCCACAGGAGTTTTAGAAACCTAATTCCACGCGGGTGAAGTCGCGGGCATCAGCAAGTGCATCTATAATTTTTTGTTGATGTATTTTTACTTATAAGCCGACCTTACATTGACGACCTCCCTGGCGCAGTGGTAAGTGCTATGGTCTTACTAGCGGGAGGTCCCGAGTTCGATTCCTGGCAAGAATTTGAAATTTTATAATTTCTAAATCTCTGGTTTGGTCTGGTGGGAGGCTTCCGCCGTGGCTAGTTACCACCCTACCAGCAACCCCTACCGCTAAGCGATTTAGCCTTCCGGTACGATGCCGTGTAGAAACCAAAGAAATTGCCACACCCTTTCCAGGTTAGCCCGCTTTCATCTATCTGCATCATCACTTACCACCAGGTGAGATTGCAGTCAAGGGCTAACTTGTATCTGAATAAAAATAAAAAAAGCTAAGCTTAAAATCCATCAACCACCCTTATTTATACAATCGACTCAAGATGGCTGTTTCGCAATAGAACATGCTACTTTCATTTTAAAAGGGCGCCAAATACAAAATGCGATAGCAAAAGTATTTCTATCTATCTATCTACTTCTACAATCCACTTGTTAAAGTGGATATCAAGTTCGACACGACTGCCGCGTGGGTAGGCGGCAGCACGACTCGACATGGCCTACCACTGACCCACACGTCTCTATGCTGTCAAAACAAACATTTACTTTCATTAGGACATGAGTGTGGCCATGATCTGAGACTTTTAGTTGTAGTCATCGATATAAATGACAAGATATGCCCAAGCGAACAAAATTTTTCACGGTTTTGGAACCAAATAAATCAGCGCCACCTCTTAGATATCTACTAATTAACGACCCGTTTGAAATCCACACATCACCGAGGTGGTATTGGTGCTAAAGCATCACTGAATCGGTGCCATTTTGTTTTCAATAGCTCTGTCCATACGAAGTAATATATAAGTCAATGGCAATAAAGTATTTCTATCTATCTATCTATCTACTTCTACAATCCACTTGTTAAAGTGGATACCAAGTTCGACATGACTGACGGGGCATTAGCGGCTCATGACTGCCGCGTGGGTCGTGGCAGCACGACTCGACATGGCCTACCACTGACCCACATGTCTCTATGCTGTCAAAACAAACATTTACTTTCATTAGGACATGATCTGAGACTTTTAATTGTAGTAGTCACAGAGAATTCTACAAGGTTTTGCATGAAAACAAAATCGTAATATGATTTTTTAAACTTTATTTTAATTTAATTTAATTTAAAACAACTTTATTGTTACTAGAATTACAGAGAGTAAGAATACAGGATACACTTAAAAAACAAAGGGCGACCTTATCACTAAAATTATCTCTTCCAGGCAACCCATACTTAAGAACTTATACCAACCAAAACAATAAAAATAGTAAAATATTTAAGAGATTTCGTGAGTGGGTCCAAGCCAGGTAGCACCTGCAATTGTAAATAACTACATACTTAAATAAATAAAAAATTTATAATAATAAGAAAAGATTAAAAGTAATTGTATATATAATATAATGTTAATAATAAGATAAAATTAAAAACTAAGTAAAATTAAGTATGTGCATGTAAGGAATAATAAAGGCTTTTTTATTTTATTTTTATTTTATTTACCAACCAAAACCTTAACCAAAATTTTAACCAAACAATAATGGTACTTTTTCACTTCACATCCTGAAACTCTCTTGAGTTTATGTGGATATTGCATTGCACATTCCCCTTATAGATACTGAAACTAAGCTACTGAACTAATCATTAATGCCTCAATAGCTCAACCGGTAAAGGAGTGGACTGAAAACCGAAAGGTCGACGGTTCAAACCCCGCCCGTTGCACTATTGTCGTACCTACTCCTAGCACAAGCCTGACGCTTAGTTGGAGAGGAATGGGGAATATTAGTCAATTAACATGGCTAATATTCTTTAAAAAAATAAAAAAATAAAATCTAGATAATAAAAGGTATATATAAATCAAAACAAAAAAAAAATCAATGAAACGAATGAATGAGGGTACCGAACGGACTTGGCCCGACTTATTTGCTACCTAAATAGGCTACGATTTATCTCGTACAATTGAAGATTTCTAAAAATCGAATAATAATAAACAAACCCGAAAATTATCCTACTTCTGTCGAATTTTAGGTTTCTGAAGGTCTCTCTTTTACCGCGTGAGAACTGCACAGGGCAGACATGTTGTTTTTAAAAGAAAAAAGTGGATTCAGTAGTCATAGGTGTCGAGTTATGCAAAGTAAGCAGTGAACTCGGCATAATGAGTGGGGCCGTCAAAACAAGCGTCACTTCAACTTGAACCCATATCGCATTGTATGCTAATCAAGCTTCCAAGGGGTCAAGGTTTTGAGACCAAGTAAATTCAGTGAAAAACTAGCTTATGCTCGCGACTTCGTCCGCGCGGACTACACAACTGTACAAACTTCAACTCAACAACTCTGTACAACTCTACAACTCTGTTTCAACTGTACAAATTTGTTAAAATAGAAAGGATTCTGTACACTTATTGCGCCTTCGTTCCGGACACATCCCACTGAATAAATTTGGTTTCTTAATGAAAAAAGTTCTATCCCCTAATTGTCCCGATTGTGATAGACCGGAGAACGTACACCACTTATTAATGGAATGTGTTCGTAACGAGGCGGAGAGATGGGAGGCATTTACTCGATTTCCTATGCTTCGCCAGATTGGCGGCTGTAATAGCACCCTATCACAACCTCTGTCGGATCAGGCTGGGGCTCTGTTACAGTTGTACAAGAAGGCATTACGTAAGTAAGTAATTAATATATGTGAGGCCTTACGGAGTGGCATATTCCAATAGGAAAAAACTCCTGAAATTAAAGATAATAAAAAAAAAATTCAAACCCCAATCTTAGCCCCCTATGGGTTGAATTGTCAAAAATCTTTTCTTAGCGGATGTCTACGTCATATTAGCTATCTGCATGCCGAACAGCCTGATCCGTCCAGTAGTTTGAGCTGATAGATCAGTCAGTCACACTGGGCCAGCGCAGCGTGGCAGACTATGCCCTAAACTCTTTTCATTCTAAGAAGAGACCCGTGTTCAGTATACATAATAGCTAAGTCATATTTATCAGACTAGATGATGCCCGTGACTTCGTCCGCGTGGGTTTAGGTTTTTAAAAATCCCGTGGGAACTCTTTGATTTTCCGGGATAAAAAGTATCCTATGTTCTTTCCCGGGATGCAAGCTATACCTATCTGTACCAAATTTTGTAAAAATCGGTTGAATGGATGGGCCGTGAAAGGCTAGCGGACAGGAAAAGACAGATAGACACACTTTCGCATTTATAATATTAAGTATGGATTAGTATGGATTAATCCGCCCACATGTCTCTAATCCCTCGGTAAATGAAGACATCTAACAAAGGAATAGATTCCTCGTGCGCCGCCTCGCAACGGTAACATATCAGCCGAGTCATCGCGCCATATTGGATAAGGTCTTAATAACGACCCATTCATTATTATTCAATACCGCTAGCTGACTACACGATATAGAATTGTATCATGGTCGTTATTTGTATATTACTAACTGATGCCCGCGACTTCGTCCGCGTGGATTTCGGTTTCTAAAAATCCCATGGGAACTCTTTGATTTTCCGGGATAAAAAGTAGCCTATGTCCTTCCCCGAAATGCAAGCTATCTCTGTACCAAATTTCGTCAAAATCGGTTGAACGGATGGGCCGTTTTTTTATCCCGGAAAATCAACAAGTTCCCTATGAAAAACTTAAATCCACACAGACAAAGTCACGGGCATCAGCTAGTACATAATAGTTCAGTCAGTCAGTCAGTCATTCAGGACAACTAGTGTTTTTATATAGATTAACCAAATAACCACTGAACTACAAGGATAATATTACAAAAGCAACAAAGTCATTATTGTGCGATTTATCACCGATCGATTCCCATGATATCCCATAACTATCGCGAAGTTGTATGGCGGCCATAAAAATGATGTATTATACCCATTAGTTATTAGCAGGGATTAATTGTTATTTGTAGCCTTGCCTTCGTGTTATTGTTTGCCTCTCGTTTATTGGCAGTGACATCTTACATTGTACTACTGAAGCTGTACTTGACAAATACAAATACAAATTTCTTTATTGCGAACTAGCTTATGCTCTATGTTGACTATACAAATTTCAAACCCCTATTTCACCCCCTTATAGGTTGAATTTTCAAAAATCCTTTCTTAGCGGATGCCTACGTCCAAAAACTATCTGCATGCCAAATTTCAGCCCGATCGGTCCACTAGTTTGAGCTGTGCGTTGATAGATCAGTCAGTCAGTCACCTTTTCCTTTTATAGGATTAAGAAGATATGGGTAAACAGTGGAGATGTTACAAAGACAAAAAGGTACTGCCAAATTCTGCCTATCAGCATGCAATATGATATGTTATGATATACCTAACAAGGTAATTAACTCTAACTTGCAGCATCAGGGCTAAGCCCTGAGGAGTTGGCTCCTCGAGTTTAAAAATTCTTTACTTGGTAGGTACATCCAATATCAATTTAAAACCGACAGTTTCCAAATCCCATCAATTTTTGTGGTCCAGTTCCATACAACATCACGATTGAGGTCTGAGGAGTTGGAATCCAAATTTTTTGTGGGACAATGTTGCCTCTTCTTCTTTTTGAAATGCCGTCTCCTATCGGAGTTTGGCAATCATTAGTAAGTACATCAAATTTCTCTATTGATTAAAAGAAAATTACTCAAACTGGTTCAGAATTCTTGGAGATTTCAGTGTATACAATAGGTAAGCTAATGTGCAGTCTGAATTAGATAGGAAAGTAATACATAGGAAAAGGCTTTTCATGTGATTTTTCACACGCTACCTGCGTAATGGTCCATCCCTATACCTACCTATGGCCACCATAGCCCGGTCGATGACCCGGCGCGTGACAGGTGTTTAGCATGTAAGTATTGAGTGGTTCAGTATGACTCATGCGCAGTGCATGCTATGGCTAAAGGCTTTATGGTTTCGCTTAGCCATCTCGCGTTACCTCGTGTTATTCATTTTAACTATGATTTTGAACTACCTTATAGTCTTCGTTAAATTATTTAGCATTCCAGATATTTACAAACGAATGGTTAACTACTAGCAATCCGGCACTTTGGGTATGAGCCCGGGTTAGTGCGGAGGCTGTGCGGGTGTGCGGGGCGTCCCCACCTCGATTGCCATCTTGACCTGTCGCGAACTACACCTACATATAATCATTTTTAATTGTGAAAAAACACACAGGGTTCCACCTGACAGTGCTGGCCGAAGGGGCGAGGAGAGGAGGGAGGGGGAGAGGGGGTGGGGGCGGATCCCGAATTAGAAACCGAAGCAAATAGCCATCTTATCACATCACCACTTGTACATTGCAATTTGCATTGTACTGATCTTGCGTTGTTAATTTTTTTTTTTAAATAATATTATCCATGTTAAATGACTAATATTCCCCTTTCCTCTCCAATTAAGCATCAAGCTTGTGCTAGGAGTAGGTACGACAATAGTGCAACGGGCGGGGTTTGAACCGTCGACCTTTCGGTTTTCAGTCCACTCCTTTACCGGTTGAGCTATTGAGGCTCATTTAATAAATAATAACAAATGTAAAGTTACTACCACAATTGCAATCACCTTGAACCAAATGAATACTATCAATATAAGGGCGGTTACAGACTAGCGCGTATTACGTTCGATTTGGCATACGCGCTGCATTTCGCACTTCAAGAAAGACAAGCGCAAAGTTCCGACTGGGGGTGAGCCCAAGGGTTGCAAGAAGAGTAATAAGAATAAATGAAAAGATTCGTGACCTGTGTTGCTCGCAGTGGCGTGCAGGTCATAGAGGCATAAATGCACTGCTTACCCCAGTTGCAATAGCTCAATGCAAATTTTACATTATGACCTGCCTGTAAACAGGTTCCTACCTAACTAATGCCTACCTTGGCTTCAAACCCTGTGCACGCCACTGGTTGCTCGGCTTTTTTTTAATTTCTTTATTTCAACCAAGTAATAATTGTACATTTTTAGGATAGCTTAGGATGACGTTGAGACGTATATAGTCCGTAACGATATCGTGTGTCGTTAGAAATCGGGAACCTCATCTTCGCCGACGAAAACGCTGAAAAAGAGGTTGTAGTAATAATGTGGCCTAAGGGAGGGGGATTAGGAGGGGAGAGGGCATAAAAACGAGCTTATACAAAAAACCAGCCTAGTGCGAGTCAGACTCGCGCACCGAGGGTTCCGTACTCGGGTATTTTTTCCGACATTTAGCACGATAAATCAAAAACTATTATGCATAAAAATGATAAAAATCTGCTTTAGAATGTACCTACAGGTAACGCCTTTTCATATGATACCTAACTTGGTATAGTTTGCGTACTTTGAAAATTGAAAATACTAATTATAGTATGTTTGGTTTTCAGATTTTCCCTTCATTTGTGCTGTAAGACCTACCCACCTGCCAAATTTCATGATTCTAGGTCAACGGAAAATACAGTCATGAAATCTATAGGTTTCTTGACAGACAGACAGATAACGAAGTGATCCTATAAAGGTTCCTTTTTTCTTTTGAGGTATGGAGCCCTAAAAACGCTCATGTGTAGTCGCTGTAAATGAACTGCAACGTTGATCAATTAACAGACAGACAGACACGCGTATTGGAGTGAAGCTGACCGCCCACCGGCCGTTAATTGATCACAATGAATGTGCGCCGATCCGGTTACCATTGTCGGTTAATTAATTGATTAAAGGAAGATGACATCATTTCATTTTTAAGGTTCCGTATCTCCAGAAAAGGAATCTTTATAGTATTGTCTGGTGGGAGGCTTCAGCCGTGCCGTGATTTAGCGTTCCGATACGATTGCCGTGGACAAACCAAAGGGGTGTGTGTGGGTTTAACGAAAAAACTGCCATACCCCTTCCAGGTTAACCCACTTTCATCTTAGACTGCATCCGTGAATAAGATTATTAGAATGTTGCAACCTCAAAATGTGATGTCAAAATATGAGAAAAACATGAAAATCTATGAGTGAGACGCGCAATTTAAGGGTAGAGAACCTATTGAACATGATTGAACCCAATAATACCAGGAACACAGCAACTGCAAGGCGTGTTGCCAAACGATCACGCATTGTCTCTATTATGGCAAGCTTCTGGCAAGTGCCAAGTCTCCCTCATAAAGTTACACACCGGATTCCGAGTGTATTGCCCGTAGGAAACATGCCAAATTGTGATCGTTAATGAACGCTGGCTTTATTAAGCCAAAAAAATATTATAACTTGGCCTAGATATTCCACTTTTGCGAGCCAAATTAATTTCGATGGAATTTTATGAAGAAAATCTTCTTTAGGCCTTTAGTTATACTATTAGGCCGTTGTTCTAGACTTCGCCCGCACGATGTTCATGTCCTGAGTTCTAATAGACCGATTTTAATAATAAAAAAACCGGCCAAGTGCGAGTCAGGCTCGCGCAATGAGGGTTCCGTACTACAGTCGTATTTTTTCGACATTTTGCACGAAAATTCAAAAACTATGATGCATAAAAATAAATAAAAATGTGTTTTAGAATGTACAGCTGAAGACCTTTCATATGATATCCCACTTGATATAGTCACTCATTTCGAAAGTTGAAAATACTAATTATTAGTTCATGACCACAATTTAATTTTTTTTGTGTGATCTAACCCTAAATTCACGGTTTTTAGATTTTTCCCCCAATGTCAGCTATAAGATCTACCTACCTGCCAAATTTCATGATTCTAGGTCAACGGGAAGTACCCTGTAGGTTTCTTGACAGACAGACGGACGGACAGACAGACAGACAGACAGACAGACAACAAAGTGATCCTATAAGGGTTCCGTTTTTCCTTTTGAGGTACGGAACCCTAAAAAAAAACTAGCGGGCTGCTATCACAGATTTTGTTCACAGCCCAGTTTAAAAATATTGATTTCATTTACCTATAGGTATCGATAACGGAAATAAGATATTTTATAAAGCACCTAACCTCGATCGCGAGTATTTTGTAAAACAAACATCCTGTGTTGGTATTAAGGTATTTCTTCCTCACTGAAACCGACAAAGCTCGTTTGAGGGCTTTGTATGAGCCAAAATACCTTGTTTGTACACCCCACCACACGTTACTATGTAGCATATATAATTGTATATAATGTGTTACTGTAGAACGTACCTAACTACGTAACCCTTTGGATTTTGCACTTAGAAGGATTCTAAGGTTGAACCACGAGCGAAGCGAGCGAAGCGTTAGAATCCTTCGCTGGCTCGGCATTCAATACAAACTCTTGCGACGAAATAACAATTTTGCAGCCTTGCATAACAAATAACCATTGTCGCTTAGCGCGCTATGGTGCAAGCTATGTTCAAATCAAATCATTTATTCAAAATCGACAAATTAATCATAGTACCCTTTTATACAGTACAATATAAATTAGTTTATTATAAGAATGGAATGAAATCTGTTTTGGGTTTTGAACAAAATAAAATAAAATAAAAATAATTTACAACACAAATGTCTAGAACATTATACCTAGCCTATCTCTATTGAAACATCAAAGAGAAGTAGGTACCTATCCATTAATGTATGTATACCTCGTCTACATATTTTATGATCAGCCTTTTCAGCTTCGCAACCCGTTGAGCTATGTCGGTTCCTCTAGTTCTTCTACGGATCTCCTCATTTCTGATTTGATCACGTAGAGAAACTCCAAGCATATCTCTCCATCACCCTCTGAGTGACTCTGAGCTTTCTTATGAGGCCCATAGTTAGCGACCATTTCTCGGATCCATATGTCATCACTGGCAAGTGGCAACACGCACTGTTCGAAGACTTTGGTCTTCAAGCACTGAGGAATTTTGGACAAGAAGACATCTCGAAGGTCTCGAAGCTTCCTGAACGCTGCCCAACCGAGTTGGATTCGGCGGCTGACCTCTTTCTCGAAATTGGACCTACCCAACTGGATTATATCCTACATATTATATTTAGAACTAAATGTACAAAACTTATCTGTACCTATATATAAAATTCAAAGTCCTGACTGACTGACCGACTGACTGACTGACATATTATATAGCAACGCACAGCCTAAACTGCTGGCCCTAGAGACATGAAATTTGGAGGGAGTATTTTTTGTAAAGAGTAGGTATCCACTAAGAAAGGATTTTCCGAAATTCCACCCCTAAGGGGGTTAAATAGGGTATGGAAGTTGGTATGAAAGTCTGTCATTTTGTATAGTTACATCGATGAAAATTACTATTTGGGCTTTCGATTAAGAATAAAATATATATGTTTCACGATTTTCGAAAATTCTACTCCCAAGGGGGTTAAATAGGGGATGAAAGTTTGTATGAAAGTCCGTCATTTTTCAAGTTATTTCCATGAAAAAATATATTTGGGTTTTCGGTTACATTAGAAAAAATACATCATCATCATCATCAACCAATAGACGTCCACTGCTGGACATAGGTCTCTTGTAGGGACTTCCACACGCCACGGTCTTGCGCCGCCTGGATCCAGCGGCTCCCTGCGACTCGTCTGATGTCGTCCGTCCACCTAGTGGGGGTCTTCCAACGCTGCGTCTTCCCGTGCGAGGTCGCCATTCTAGCACCTTGGGACCTCAACGTCTATCGGTTGTACGAACTATGTGCCCTGCCCATTGCCACGTGCATGTGAAAAAATACGTAGGTACCTATTTCAGGGTTTTTGAAAACTCAACCCCCACCCCGTTTTTAAAATTCCACCCGAGCAAAGCCGGGGCGGGTCAGCTAGTTAGTTATAGTAGAACACGACGATCGAAGTGTCCATTACAGAGTGTACGCAATTTCTCCAGCACATGCGGTTGTGCGGTTATATTTAACTCCGACACGTAACCGCAGTCTACATCGAAGTGGAAGCCATCGGCGCAGGAGCTTGCACGATAGCCTGATCAGTTGCATTGTATGTAAATACATCAAAAATGCTAAATAGTACGATTATGATAAAATTAACTTATGCCCGCGACTTCGTTCGCGGCTACACAAATTTCAAACCCCTGTTTTATCCCTTTAGGGATTGAATTTTCAAAAATTCTTTCTTAGCGGATGTCTACGTCATAATAGCTATCTGCATGCCAAATTTCAAGAAATCTTCAAAAGTAACATGCCAACACATGTAAAAACTAGGATTATGAACTCTAGCCTTCTACCGGTATTAACATACGGATGCCAGACTTGGAAATACACAACCAAAATTAAACACAAAATCACCACCTTCCAACGAGGACTTGAACGCAGCATGCGAAAGATAAAGAAATTAGACAAAATAAGACACACGAGAATAAGATCAATAACAAAAGCCACTGACGCCTTAAATTATGCACTAAAACTTAAGTGGAAATGGGCAGGCCACGTGGCTAGACTTAAAGACCAGAGGTGGACAACAACAGTAACTCTGTGGAGAGGCCCTCGTGGCAAAAGGAGCAGGGGGAGACCACTGACAAGATGGGAAGATGAGATCTTAAGAACAGCTGGCCCGAAATGGGATCGTATAGCGCAGGACCGAGATAAATGGACATCTTTGGAGGAGGCCTTTACCCAACCTGGGGTCCTTGCATGAATAGTAATAATAATCCTAACAATACTAACAACTAAATTATAAGTTCAACTAACCAACTAACAAAACATAGATAATTTAAACTATTGTAAAAATGTAAGGAATAAAAGGGCTTTTTTATTTTTATTTATTTTATGCCAAATTTCAGCCTGATCCGTCCAGTAGTTTGAGCTGTGCGTCCATAGATCAATCAATCATTCAGTCAGTCAGTCCGTCACCTTTTCCTTTTATATATTTAGATAACGGTAATAACTTTAACCACCTATCATACAATTAGACCCAAGTCAACGTTAGTATGAAAAGGTATCAGAATCAAAACATAGAAACCCATCTCAAACAATATAATCAAAATTAAACGAATTATTTCATTACATTACAACAAGTACTAAACACGCAATACCCCAAATGTACAATTGCTTAATACATCTCCACTTGTCACTGCAATATGTACCTTGTTCCTTTAAGATAAAGAAGATTCTGGCGTATAGAAGATGAGTAAAAGATGAACTGTACATATGCATTTGACATTGCAATGTGAACCGTATTGCCCGGTGATAAGGACGAGGATGTGTAAAAGATGATGTTACACTTGATAGCACGTAGCGACTCCATTAAATTCAATTGGCCCGAAAGAGAGTCTAGATGGATGGTGTTATGCTACAACGAACCAACGAATAAATAAATATTTTTGTTGTGTTAAAAATTAAAATAGAAAACCTGCCGGATAGCGAAGCAATGGCAGACCTCTTGCTGGGTGGACAGATGAGTCGCAGGAAGTAGGTGAATCCAGGCGGAGCAATACCACTGCGCGTGGATGCTCTACAAGAGACCTTCGCCTATGTCCAGCTGTGGACGTGTATCAGTTGATGAGGACAACTACTTGTTTCTCCTTTTATATCATGAACTTCCACAAACTGACTTCGACAAAATAACGCTTGCTTCTATCAGTCACTGTTAGAAGACTCATTGGTAACGAAGCACTGGTCAGTTCTAAACTTCAAAGTTCACCTAGGAAGGTGTAGTCCCGATGTCCCTGTTAGCTGGTCCCCGCTAACGGGACAGCGAGAATTGAAAAAAATATTGAAAATTCATCCTGTTGTACCCGCTAAAGTTGCCTGTCTATCGGTATTCTACGAGATATATTTCAGAGAGTGTGCCCAAGAAATTTTTGACCTGGTTCCTCCTTCCCCTTTTTTGACGATGACTTGCGGTGCGATAGTGCACCGCAAGGCATCGTCAAGATCTGCACTCGTACGTACTACGTAGTCAAAATATCACGGACTTGCACGAAGCGATTTGCCTCCTCGTTTCTAATTCAAACCACTAGGTTCCATATGAAACGCTCTTCCAGCATCAGTCACTTAACTAATATCATAGACAAGCACGCTCCATCTTAGGCCGCATCATCATTTGCCAGTAGGTCTGATTGCAATCATCATTTGCCAGTAGGTCTGATTGCAATCATCATTTGCCAGTAGGTCTGATTGCAGCCAAGCACTAGTCTATAAATTAAAAGAAATTTCTATCCAACATTTCTAAACCGTGTTGCATAAAGCCGTCCCGACGAAGATCAAAGTGGTTGTCAATAAACATGTATGCAATGTGGATGTCCCATGTGAATGGAGAGCGTTTGACTTTGCCGCATAATTAATTTATGGTGCGGATGATTTGTTTCAATCTGTATTCAATCTGTTCACAGCCTGCGAACAAGTGAGTTTAACTTATGGTAGGGAGGGACTAGACCTGGCAGGGGGGGACGTTTCTCCGCGTGTCCCTCTGACTAGCAGAGGGCACAGTGGACGAGGCGAAGGATGAGACGCGGGCGACGTGCGCCGGATCGCGTTGTCGCCCGTTGGGTCTCCGGGGGAGGGGAGGTGCACCTCGGACGTGCGGTGGGGAACCTCGTGAGTAGGTCCGCCTCGAGGTCGCTGGCTGGGTCGCGGTTGATTCCTTCGGTGTCCCGTCCCTCTGACTAGCAGATGACACAGTGGACGAGGCGAAAGATGAGACGCGGGCGACGTGCGTGGGATCGCGTTGTCGCCCGTTGGGTGCGCCTCGGCGGACGTCGCTGGCTGGGTCGCGGTTGATTCCTTCGGTGTTCCCGTGACCCAGTCACCAGGCGACGCGCAGGAGCGCCGCTGGGTTCTAGAGGGTATTCCAGTCGCCTCTCGGCCGGTGGGCCACATACCTTGCCTCCGGTTGGTTGGCTGGCTGCATTCCAGGAGGGGGAGATGCGTAAACGCATTTTCCAGCGTTAAAAAAAAATGGGACTAGGGGGCAACAGTAGGGTGATGGAGACGAAAAATCCTAGGGTGGAGACTGCGTAGTGCTTCGCTGTCGGGTCAGTCTGCCTGATAATCAGCGCTGCAGCAGTCAAACATCATGATCAACCCATTGCCGGCTCACTACAGAGCACGGGTCTCCTCTCAGACTAACAAGGGTTTTGGCCATAGTCTACCACGCTGGCCAGTGCGAATTGGCAAACTTCACACCCTTCTTAATTGCCATCTCGACCTGTCGCATACTATAGGTAGTAAACGTGGTGCACAACTGCACAAACACAGAGTCAGCCAGAAATATCCCCAGTTTTAATGTTTTGCCCGTATCGATCGTGGGTTTATGGCACCGGACACTCTCTATATTCCCTTTGGAACTGCCCAAAAAGCAACGTGGCACCTCCACTCGAGGGGAGGAGACATGAGTACCGTACTGTAGGTACAAAGTACATGTTAATGAAAGTTCTCCTTGCCATAATACCGGACCACTTTTTAGGGTTCCGTACCTCAAAAGGAAAAACGGAACTCTTATAGGATCACTTTCTTGCCTGTATGTCTGTCTGTCGGTCTGTCAAGAAACCTACAGGGTACTTCCCGTTGACCTAGAATCATGAAATTTGGCAGGTAGGTACCTAGTCTTATAGCAGACACAAGGGGAAAAATCTGATAACCGTATTTATGGTTACATCACACAAAAAAGATTAAATTGTGGTCATAACTAATAATTAGTAGGTATTTTAAATTTTCGAAGTAAAATCAAATTCAAGTGGGGTATCCTATGAAAGGGCTTCACCTGTGCATCAGATTTTTATTTATTTTTATGCATCATTGTTTTTGAATTATCGTGCAAAATGTCGAAAAAATACGACTGCAGTACGGAACCCTCGGTGCGCGAGCCTGAGTCGCACTTGGCCGGTTTTTTTTGTAACATCTATTTTACTCTATTCCCTTTGAGACCAGTCGTCTTTCTACCGGACGATAGGCACGGGGTCGTTCAGGCGTGTTGCTCGTCGAGCTACGTTTTACGACGGTTTGGCTGCAAAACGACGGAAAAACTGCGCTCTGCATTGAATTTACTTCATTTGCATATTTTTCAGAGTCAATGAACTTAGAATGGCTTAATGGGGAAACGATGTTTTATCGAGTTTCGTCGTCTCCAGCAATGGACGGCTATCGTCAACCGATAGACGTCCATTGCTGGAGTCTAATAGGGCCTGAATACAGCAGCTCCCTGCAACTCGTCTGATGTCGTCTGTCCACCTAGTGGGGGGTCTTCAAGTTCCAACACTGCGCCTTCCGGTGCGAGGTCGCCATTCCAGCACCTTCTGGGACCCCGAAAGGTGGTGGAATTGTTGTCGTTGGGTAATATATATTTTTTTTTAAATTACCACCATAAAGAATGTTTAACAAATCCAATTTAGACACAGCAAAAAACCACGAAGGTTTAAAAAATGTGTCATTCCGTCTACTTATTAATACATATCTAATAATAGTGTTTCTATAAACAATTTAAATTGTTTATAGAAACACTACACTTACCTACATTACACTTTTTGATTGTCGGTTGTTAGATTTGTAAGATATAGTGGTGATCATTTTTACGCGAGCTTAAAACTAAAGCTACGAGGGTTCCAAACGCGCCCAGGTAAAGCTTACGAATGACAATAATTAAAGCATGGGCTTTTTTTGAGCTTATAATAAAACTAGCTAGAGCCCGCGACTTCGTCCGCGTGGACTATACAAATTTCAAACCCCTATTTCACCCCTTAGGAGTTGAATTTTCAAAAATCCTTTCTTAGCGGATGTCTGCGTCATAACTCATAATAGCTATCTGCATGCCAAATTTCAGCCCAATCCGTCCTACTGGACGGATCGGGCTGAAACTACTGTTTGAGTTGTGCGTTTATAGATCAGTCAGTCAGTCAGTCAGTCACCATTTTCTTTTATATAATAAAAACTAGCTTATGCTCGCGACTTCGTCCGCGTGGACTACACAAATTTCACCCCCTTAGGGGTTGAATTTTCAAAAATCCTTTCTTAGCGGATGCCTACGTCATAATAGCTATCTGCATGCCAAATTTCAGCCCGATCCGTCCAGTAGTTTGAGCTATGCGTTGATAGATCAGTCAGTCAGTCAGCCACCATTTTCTTTTAGGTAAGTATATAAAAAAAATTGTAGTTTGTTAGTATGTGGAAGTTAGTCGGCGACGCATATAAGCTCATAAACACTCGTTCCCATAAAAGCATTACAGTCATTAATGTGGCTACCATAAACTTCGCTTCATTTCACTCCATTAATATTCCATTAAATCACTTTTACTATTCAGGCTCAACTACTATGATCCCGCGTCATAATATAATAATATTAATAAGAGTCATAATAAACATGGCGACGTCGCTGGCTACGTAGCCATGGATAGCTAGCGTAGCCAAATGAGGTTGCCAACAACAATTATAGCGAACACAAACACGCGGGCGTCCGTCCTGGCGATCAGTTGGCCACCTGAGTGTGGAAGGCATAACCTACTTGTCAACAAAATATGGCAACTTACCTACGCGTCACCAGTACGCTTAGTATAAGATTTTACGGCTCAACAACGTTGCTAGAATTCGAGAGTCGAAACACAATACCGTCAAAGCAAAATGGACCTAAAGAGCTTTGAATTGAAGTCAAAAGTTCAATGCCACTGATTTTAATTTCGCAACGTTTTCGCTTGGAGCGCTGGCTGTAGATATGTAGACAAACTTGAGTTTCAGTTTACTATGAAGCGGAAGGTTTTCGATACTCGAATACTACCAACGTTGGTGAGACATTAAATCTCGTACTAAGCGTACAGGTCGCCAGAATATCCAGCCTCCACGTATAGTCCGCGACAGGTTGAGATGGCAATTAGGGTAAAGGGGGGGGGGGGGGGGGGGGCGTTCCGTCCCCAATTGCCATCTAGACCTGTTGCGTACCATAGGGGCCGGTCGATCGTGGGTAGGCCTCCAAATTGACGACGTCGCCAGACCGTAGCCAAGTGAGTTAACTGTCATACATTTCAATACGAATTGTTTGGATACATATAAGGGGACGTCGCGTCGCCATGGCGTCCCAGTGTGTTACTCTACTTACTATTATTTAGCTTCAACTTCTATGATCCCGCCTCATAATATAATATTAATAATAACCCTCCGCTACCGAGCCCACAATTATGTCCCAATATATCATAGAGACTAATTTTTAACCCGTGCAAGCCGTAATAATTCCTATCCTAAGCTATTAATATGGCCATATTTTCGTGTGGGTGACATATTTTTATTAGGGCATCCTTCAAACCAGGAATAGGGTTACCACTTGTTTACATTGTCTTGGATATTCCGCAGAAAGTATTCTCCGGAATATCCAAGACAAAGTAAACAGATGAAGGCTCAAAAAGGCTAGAACCCAGAGCCGTAAAACCAGTTAAAAAAAAGCAACCTTATTCCAATAAGAATTATTATGGTATGGATAAAAAATATTCTAATAAGAATTAAATTTAACTAGCTTACGCTCGCGATTTCGTCCGCGTGGACTGCACAATTTTCAAACCCCTATTTTCCCCCCTTAGGGGTTGAATTTTCCAAAATCCTTTCGAAGCGAATGTCTACGTCATAATTGCTATTTCTGCATGCCAAATTACAGCACGATCCGTACAGTAATTTGAGCTATGCATTGATAAATCAGTAGTCAGCTTTTCTTTTTATCTATTTACGACGGTGCATGGGTTTAATAAAAACTTCCGTACCACTTCATGGTTAGCTCGCTTCCATCTAAGACTGCATCATCAGTCATCACTTACCACCAGGTGAGATTGCAATCAAGGGCTAACTTGTATCTGAATAAATAAAAAAGACTGCACATTGTATAGGCAGTAATATCTCTTCTGTTGCATTCTATTATGTTATTTATAATTTAATTGTAATTTAGTTGATTTAATTGATTGTTAATTTAAGCTACGATGGAGCTAGTGTGTTCGTGTCGGACAAAAGCCCCATAAAAATTAAGATAATAAAAAAAACCTCCCGGAAATGAAATTAAACCTCCTAATCTTTGTTTTCGTGAGAACTCGTAGTAATTTGTACTATATCCGACATGGTATCCCTACATGAACCGTAAACACGCCGGGACAAGAAAAGTGTACACTTAAAATTTTATGAATAATATTTAACTAGTTTATGCTCACGACTTCATCCGTGTGGACTGCAGAAATTTCAAACTCCTATTTTCCCCCTTAGGGGTTGAACAAAAACCTCCCGGAAATGAAGTTAAACCTCCTAATCTTTGTTTTCGTGAGGACTCGTAGTAATTTGTCCTATATCCAACATGGTATCCCTACATGAACCGTAAGCACGCCGGGACAAGAAAAGTGTACACTTAAAATGTTATGAATAATGTAATCTAGTTTGGAAGTTGAATAGAAATGCTCTTTTTGTCGTAAATGTTGTTTGTCAGTTACACTTGCCTTCGGAATATTTTACCAACACAAAGGGAATTTGATATTTCTTTGATAGAGGGTTCATTTGAAAATTTGATTGGGTTATAGAAACAAAGCATAAAAGTACCTATAGCTTTGTTTATTTATTGTTTTATTCATGCATGTACCAAAAAAAGAATATAAGAAGGAAACCACTATAATTTTATATATTAAGGTAGGTCTGTAGATATAATAAAATACTGTACAACCCGTCGGAAATATCTGCGCTCCTCGCTGGAATGCGCTTTTCCTCGCAGCTTGCACATTTTCGCTTATCCCGGACCCAAAGAGTTAAGTTTATGACGTCATTTCGATGTTAATGACACATGGTTCCAGCGCAATAGCAGTTTGCGGGACTTATAACGGCTAAGAAAAACATCGTGAGGAAACCTGCATGCTTGCGAGATTCCTCCATAATAATATTTTCAAAGGTGTGTGGTGGACTATGATGATGATGATGATGAAGATGTGTTTAAAAATAAATCGTCAAGTACCTACCGCATTTCTATTTAAATATAAACGGGTAGGTATACATTAATTGTCCCTGAGGTGTACGCGCGTCTACTCTCGGAGGGCTAATTAGTACAAAGAAATCCCTTAATTACTGACGTGTGTAACTGCTTCTGTCAAGGATTTATCTCTGGGGCGTGGTTTATATTAATTTTGAGGATATTCGAGTGTAATAATTTATAATGAAACTCCTATATGTACTTGAAATAATTTCTACATATACCTCATTATTTTATTTATGCGCTTTTTAAGCATTTAATTATACCATTTGGTTTAACGGTGAAGGAAAACACCGTGAGGAAACCAGTAGGGCGATTGTCTAAAACCTGCTTCAATCATTATTACAATCTCAATAGTTGTGATTGGCTGAATTTGTGCGATTCTTATTGCAAAAATGCATTGTAGCCAATAGTAAGCGAGCATCAACCAATCAGACGTAATTGCGATCGTGAAATTGTAGCTGTCAGTTTACCGAAATCGAGCAACGTGTAGTCGACTAAGATTTACATTAGATTTTATTTTATTTTGATGTACTATCAGCGATTTCGCGAATTTCCTAGGAATATCACGAAATCCCGGTAGTCGAGTGAGATTTATATTAGATTTTATTTTATTTTGGTGTATTTTTATTCCATTGAAGGTTTGCTACGAAATATCACTTTTATATCGCTAAGTGAAGCGGCAATGTAGAACCAACCAACGTCAAATGAGTTGATGGCAATATAAGCTCGGAGGACAGGCCATAAGTTTGGTTTAAATCCTCCCACACAGCAGTAAATCAACTTAACGCTATATTGGCGCTAACGTGCGCTTCCGCCCGCAGACCATTCGTCCTGCTCCGATATCGATGACTGGACTTAGCGCACTGATATTGACTGTCTGTAAAAATGGCAACCGGACGTCTTTGGGATACTAAAGTTCGCGATAGGTCGACATGGCAATCGGGGTATGAGGCGGGGGGACGCCCCGCACACCCACGCTGTCCCGCACCGGATTAGCGCAGGAGCTATGCGGTTGCCATGTTGACCTGTCGCGAACTATATATATCAGTCTTAAATATCAGTCATATTGATATGGTGATAACAGCGATTTCGCAAATTTCCTAGGAATATCACGAAATCCTGGTAGTCGAGCGAGATTTTCATTAGATTTTATTTTATTTTGATGTATTTTTATTCCATTGAAAGTTTGTTACGAAATATCACTCTTATATCACTAAGTGAAGCGGCAATGTAGAACCAACCAACGCCGCAGACCATTCGTCCTTCTCCGGTATCGATGACCGGACATAGCACACTGATATTACTGTTTGTAAAAATGCTCACCGGACTTATGGGATACTATAAAAGCTTATGTTTGTCGTAGTGAAATGGTGATATCAGCGATTTCGCGAATTTCCTAGGAACATCACGAAATCCTGAAAGAAGCCGAATACCCCAATTATTGATTACCTGCCATTTCACTAAACAAATCTAGTAAAATGGCAAAACACTGAACATGTAATTTAGTGAAATAATCATCTACTAGCTTTTCATGGCCCATCTGTTTAAAAACTGAAACACTACCAGTAGGAGAATTCAAAAAATAAAGACTTGTAATACGAGTGTGATACGAAAGCTATATGATATCCTAGTGGTTAGGACGTGCGCCTCCTAATCGGGAGTCGGGGGTTCGATCCCGGACCTCTAGCTTTTCGGAGTTATGTGCGTTTTAAGTAATTAAATATCACTTTCTTTAACGGTGAACGAAAAATATAGTAATGTTCTCAAAACTGTGTGAAGTCTAGAAGTCTACTAATCCGCACCCGACCAACCAGACCCATGCTCTGTAGTGAACTGGTGATAAGTTGATCATGATGATACGAGTGCTCATAAATTCGAGTGTCTTTAATGTGTGTGTAGTAAATAAATAAATTATCTCACACTTTGACTTTTAAGAGGCACATTAAAGCGATATGGGCAGCTAAATTAGGCAACATAATATGACCTAATAACTTTGATCGCTTCGAAAACACAAACACATAAATATAATCTGTTACTAAACCAGACACGATAATCTCGTTTCGAATGCAAATGTTTATTTTGATTTAATTACTCATATGCTGTATGGAAATTAAGCACTTTAGGTATTTTCCAAAACCTTGTGGAAATATTCTGTTCTTTACATTTTACTAAACCTTTCCAGTTCGCACCTAAAATCTCCGTGGTTTTCCGACCAAGATTTTTAAAAAATGAATTACTAGCTACGTAAAATCCGCGAGGGGATGAAATTTCCCAAAATCGTGAACCACAATATTATGTCAATTTTCAGAGTTATAATTTGAAAAATGACAAAAACTTCATCCCTTATAAAACTTTCAAGTAGATACTTATTGCGTTTCTGGTGGAATTTTCAAAAATCATTTTTTTAAAATTCATTGTAGGCAAACGCTTGACCACACCTGATGAAAAGTAATGATGCAGCCTAAGATAGAACGCGTTTACCTAGAAGACGCCTGTCTGTCTGTCTGTCGGTCTGTCAAGAAACCTACAGGGTACTTCCCGTTGACCTAGAATCATGAAATTTGGCAGGTAGATAGGTCTTATAGCACACATTCGGGGAAAAATCTAAAAACCGTGAATTTGTGGTTACATCACACAATAAAAATTAAATTGTAGTCATGAACTAATAATTAGTGTAAGGGTGGTAAATTGGGCGGAATAGAAATATACCCGGATACGGAATAATCTACCACCTTACAAAGATTAGAGGAAAAAAAAAAATAATTTTAATTTACTTTACTTGATCTATCTACCTAGTAAAGAATAGAAGCTAGCCGTCGACTCCCTTGTAATGCATATGAGGTGTTATAAATGAAATTTGCTAGATGTTAGGCAAAATTGTTTTTAATGTAACTTTTACCGGGGTCGCTTAATACAGAATGATGGCTAATAATGCTTAGTTATTCTAGCTTAATGCCAAGACTTAATTTAGATACATTAGAATGACTTAGGTAGATAGTACATAAGATCTATGTTTTAAATTTAAGATGCCATTGGCATGGAATAGACAATGACACAGTAAAATTCATAAAATTGTTTCAAAATAAAAGCTCAGTAGTAAAGACAGGGTTCTTACTGTACACATACACTAAGAAGGTTCACTAAACTGTTGCAGGATACAAACATTTGCTTACTTGTAGGTGCGAAGACTGCAAGGTAGCTGGACGGCATCGGCCAAGATCCAAAACTCAATTTATTTGATTCTTCACAACCGAAATGTTTCATTACAAAGATTTTCACCAAGTCTTATCCATAGCAATTAAGTTGTCAACGTGAATGTGCAAAAGAAATAAATACGAAAACCGAAAACGCAAACGGAAAACTGAAGCTAAACGTAAAACGTAAACGTAAAATTAAAAACGTAAACCCTGTAACAAAGAAAAACAAGATTATAAATTTGTGCTGAGTGAAAATTTCGACACGTGGAATTTTCCGATCAAACACAACTCACCTATTGAACTCCTGGCCACCAATGGTTTTCAGAAGTCCACCCACAACCCATTATCCTCATTTATTTGGGAAGATAAAATAACTGGAACTGGAATGAAATCATGAGATTAGGATTTTCTCTAACCAAACCGCCATTTTGTCGAATCCACATTACTTGATTTTTCACTCACCATAACTGATGAAACATGGAAATACGTTAGGATGACTAAATTTAGAACTATTGTATTTTCCCAGGCGAAGCCATGGGCGAAAAGAATGAGATTTTCCTGGAACGAAAAAAATTCGTCTTCACATGTTGACTCCAGGAAAATTCTAAATCTCACCAATCGGTGTTGCCTGACGCAACCCGAGTGTGTTCGCTCTCATTTAGTTTGATCATAAAGCCAATTCATTTTTGAATATTTGCGGAACCTAAGGATATATTATAAGAACCGTTTTGTTAATGACTTAACAATAAACAAATGATATTATGGTTTTATTTAATTATTTTGTTTTATTTTTACGACAATTGACAACGAAACAAACGCCATCTATTGTGGCTCGAATGAACTCTGAACAATCGACCCACGCGTAGTTCTGCACCTTGATGCTAGGTGGCACCAACATACTTTGAACAAAATAGATTTTAATTAAAGGCGAGACGCCAATTAGTAGTTCAAAATTTACAACGTCACATTAGTATTTTCAATTTTCGAAGAAAGACAACTATATCAAGTGCGGTATCATATGAAAGGGCTTCACCTGTGAATTCTAAAACAGATTTTTATTTATTTTTATGCATCATAGTTTTTGAATTATCGTGCAAAATGTCGAAAAAATACTATTGTAGTACGGAATCCTAGTTGCGCGAGCCTGAATCGCACTTGGCCGGTTTTTTCTGTATGAATAATATATTCATTCCCTATGAGTGTATGTCAACATCCATATATTTGGAAATATAATCCGGCGTATCGCGACTTGGTTCAATAATATGTGTTTGTTCAAATCGAAGGGCAAACATTTTTCCGATATGAGGTTCAATACCCGATAGGTAAATACACATACATTAAGGTTGAACCAACTCATATGACGTAACTACTCAATACCTACAGTGAAGATTACTTTATAGCGCAGCGGTGACCGCGATCTTGTAGGTGGTCCAGGTTTCGATTCCCGATTCCCGGTAGAGGTAGGTACTAATTTGTGAAGTAACAAATTCTTTAATGTTGGTTTGGACTGTAGGGAGGACTTGGCCATTGCTAACTTGCTAGGTTAAAAATGAGTTCATGAACAAATAATAATTAGTATTTTGAATTTTCAAAATACTAATTATTATTTGTTCATGAATTTATTATTTAATTATTATTATTTAATTATTTAATTACTAAAGTCTGGCCATTCAACGAGGTAACGCTGCCAGCGTTCTGAGCACCCTGCCTCGTTGCGGTGGTTTAGATGATATTTTCGATCTGTAATTTTTATGTTATATATAGAATAAGTTTGGTATTTTTGATTATTGTATCTGAATAAATGATTTGAGTATTTAAAATAAAATAAAAAATAAGATAACTATATTAAGTGAGGTATCATATGAAAGGGCTTTATCTGTACACAGATTACAGATGTGTGTGTTACAGATTTTCATTTATTTTTATGCACAATAGTTTTCGATTTATAGTGCAGAATGTTGAAAAAAATATGATTAGTACGGAGCCCTCGTCGGTGCGCGAGTCTGACTCGCACTTGGCTGTTTTTTATTTGTTTCCGCAAAATTAAGTAGTTTTAAAGTTACTCGGGTTCAAAAATTTACATGTAAATATGTACTTGAGACCGTATATAACTTCGAAACTGCATCTTTCTAAAGGAAAAGGGATAAAAAAAAGATATATTTATTGTGTCTAAAGTCATTCATGCACTCTCCAAAAATCCATAACACTTAACGAATAATGGTAGATATAGTAACGTTTAAATTATTTATCGTGAGTTATCTAAATATATAAAAGGATTGACTGACTGACTGATTTATCAACGCACAGCTCAAACTACTGGACGGATCGGGCTGAAATTTGGCATGCAGATAGCTATTATGACGTAGGCATCCGGTAAGAAAGGATTTTTGAAAATTCAACCCCTAAGGGAGTGAAATAGGGGGTGAAATAGGGGTTAGAAATTTGTGTAGGCCGCGCGAACGCTTTCATCTTACCATAATCGTACTATTTAGCATTTTTGATGTATTTACATACACTACTTACGTCGACTAACCAAGTGAGACAATCATCTCATAATATTATCTCCTTAACCCATTTCCATCTAATTGTTTCTAAATGACCACGAAAGAAAAGGAGAAAAAAGGAAAATTTCCATGGCGTCGGGAGTGTCGCTAATATACCGATCACGATGTAACGAGGCATCGGGGATCGCCCTTTGTGAGGGGGATGGCCCTCACAAAACCTCTCCCTCTTCAGTGTGGTCCAAGCGCAGCACAATGAGAGAAAAATATCATTTTTAGGGTTCCGTACCTCAAAGAGAAAAAAGGAACCCTTTTAGGATCACTTTGTTGTCTGTCTGTCCGTCGTGTCTGTCAAGAAAACCTATAGGGTGCGTCTTCCCGTTAACTTATAATCATGAAATCTAGCACTTCAATCTTTGAAAAGGAAAATCCGAAAACCGTGAATTTATCGTTATATATCACAGAAAAAATCTTCATGAACAAATATTTTAGTATTGTCAATTTTCAAAGTTAGATAACTATACCAATTGGGGTATCATATGAAAGGACTTTACTTGTACATTGTAAAACAGATTTTTATTTATTTTTACGCACAATAGTTTTTGATTTATCGTGCAAAATGTCGATAAAATACGATTGTAGTACGGAACCCTCAGTGCGCGAGTATGACTTTTTTGGCCGGTTTTGTTTTCATGCAAGACCTTGTATATGCGTACTCTTGAGTTTGAATTATCTGTGGGAGGAACGGTAGGTATATAAGATATCGCTTGCCGCTCACTACTTGCGCCAAACAAGGTTCCAGTTGGAAATAAAACGTCCAGCGCATTAAACTTGAAAATTCGTGCACACCTGTTTGGGGACACGCGGACCAGCGTGCTGGAGCGTGGGGACCAACGACCCGGGGCCAATGGGGCGACACCGTAGAATTCAGAATAAGCATAGAAGTGTTAAGCGGTGATAGTGTAGTGTTGTGTGTTGTATGTTTTCTTACACTTAATCTTTTTTGTTTTTTGTTGTATGTTTTCTCATTAATATTTTTGTTTTTTTCTTACCTTTGTGTTTTTTCATATATAACTTAGAACTAACAGCTTAGTTCTAAGTTCTATGATTTTTCAAGGTCACCTTGATATACCCTGACCTGACCCCTGATTGTGTAAGAAAAACGTATTCATGGTTATCGTAATCGTTACCAAATTCTGCCCTTTGATTGGCTGTGAAAAAATGTAAACAACGAATTAACCAATCAAAGGGCAGAATTTCTTGTCGATTACGATAACGATTAATACGTTTTTCTTACACAATCGGGGGGCTGAACATGAAAAGTGGATGTCGAAAAAATTTTGGCCTCAAGTAAATAAATATTTTAAAATAATTATTCGATTTCTTACAGTTAAAAAAAATCACCTATTAAGGAATAATGACCATTTAGTATTAAGTAGGTACATACCATTTCTATTAATTAGGTTTCTATGGGCGACATCAAACAAACACACAGTAGAACTGGTTTCATATTTTCATATTTATTCATGCGTTCAGATTACTTTTCCTACAAAGATTCTTGCCTAATATAATATTTGATTTCATTTTAATTAAATCCTAAAAAAATATTGGCTTTTGAAGTGGTGTACCTACTTAAATTTCATGATTTCATATTTTGATTTGAGCTATTTGAAAATCTACACTCATCATTTACACCTCATCATTATTCGCATCCGCTAGCCTACGTCGTAATAGCTATCTGCTTGTCAAATTAGAATTAGAATTAAGAGCTTCAATAGCTCAACCGGTATAGGAGTAAACTGAAAACCGAAAGGTCGACGGTTCAAACCCCGCCCGTTGCACTATTGTCGTACCTACTCCTAGCACAAGCCTGACGCTTAGTTGGAGAGGAATTATATAGGAATTAAAGGAATATTAGTCATTTAACATGGCTAATATTCTTTAAAAAAAAAATCAGCCCGAACCGTCCAGTAGTTTGAACTATACGTTGATACATCAGTCAGTCAGTCACCTTTTCCTTTTATATATTTAGAGATATGGGTATGATAATATGGGTAGGATTCTATACATTAGTATATTATCTGTGCACTACTGGATATTACGAACCAGCCATATCTGCTGTACAAATATAGACATAGAACAATCACTGTGACAGAGATGGAGACCGTCTTTTTCCGCCTTGTTCCCACTTAATGAAAATTGGGGTTGCTCAACCCTTCAAATTAGATATTAATTTAGTATCTCTCCCTTCCCCGGAGTTGAGGGGTGCGGAATTAATCGCGCCGATTTTCTTCAAAGTAGAAACCATCTCAAAGTTTACGCGCAGCGCCCCTTTGTACAGATTATGCTAATTTTATTTGGTAAGACTGCTGTGCTGTTTCTAAAAAGCTGTTAACTGCAAAAAGTAGTTTTTTTAAAGTACATAAGTATGTAAATATAAAGAGCAGCACTGAAGGAAAACATCGCAAGGAAACCTGCATGCCTGAGAGTTCTCCATAATGTTCTCAAAGGTGTGTATGTCGCCAATCCGCACTAAAGAAAATACTAATTATTAGTTCATAACCACAATTTAATTTTTTTTGTGTGATCTAACCCTAAATTCACGGTTTTCAGATGCCCCCTTATGTCTGCTATAAGACCTACCTAGCTGCCAAATTTCATGATTCTAGGTCGACGGGAGAAACCCTGTAGGTTTCTTGACAGACAGACACAACAAAATGATCCTATAAGGATTACTTTTTTCCTTTTGAAGTACGGAACCCTAAAAAAGATTTGGTACAACGGCGACCGAAATTTTGTGCTATCGCCAAAAACGTGGGAATTTAAAAAAACTGATGGGATGGAACTAAATGAGTGGTTCTCAAGAAAGAGGAGATCTATAGGAGAACCAAAGTAACGAACACAGCTCAACGGGTTGCTAAGCTGAAATAGTAAAATACAGTAGGTACACATAGTTCGAAGAAGAAAGACAGGATACTTTCTTTTTTCGAGGGCCATTTTCGGCTGTCCCACCAACCCGTGCTTTCGTGATTCCTTTCCTCAAAGGTTACCTGGAAGAAATCGCTTTAGCGATAAAGCCGCCTTTGCAGTCTACATGCTATTAGATTAAGATCCTTGTATATTTTTAATATGTTTACTTGTGTTGTATGCAATAAAGTATAAATAAAAAACATCAGTTTTTGAAAATTCTTACGTTTTGCAGTTAACCGCTTTTTAGAAAAAGGACGACAGAAGACTATTTCAATATGGAGGAAGTTTTCGCAGATGTAGCGCAAGTTTGGGCATACTTATTAGTTGGCTTACTGCGGAAATAGAGGCTGTGTCGTGGTTTACTGTCTACAGACTCTTGCTGTTGTCTCTTATTTATAGGAACACAAGCAAAAAACGGTCTATTATTATTATTAAAAACTAGCTGCCCCGGCGAACTTCGTACCGCCTAACAGTCGAATCTTTTTCAGGCAATTTTTTAAATTTTTCTCTCCGTAAGAACCATCCTCGTACTTCAAGGAATATTATAAAAAAAGAATTAGCGAAATCGGTTCAGCTGTGCTCGAGATTTGCGATCAGCAACACATTCAGCGATTCATTTTTATATATAGAGAAGAAGAAGAAGATATAATATCCTAAGAATTTATGCAAAATAAATTAGAACGCTTCCTTTTGTTCGTTCCGGTTGAGACAATGACTAATGTAACATGACAAAAGTGCATAAAAACCTGACCATTCAAGGTTTTGATCCACCGTTTCCTGAACGCAAATTACCTGAAACAAACAAAAGAAAAATAAATATTTATGAAAAACTAAACGTGATATATAGTCAGAGTCACCATCATGATGATGAGAGCACTGAGCACGGGTCTCAGAATGAGACGTGTTTGGCCATTCATTGTTTACCATGCTGGCCAAGTGTGGACAGCATGGTAGACAATGAAGAGCAGACTTCACACACCTTTGAGAACATAATGGAGAACTCTCAGACATCATGCAGGTTTCCTCACGATGTTTTCCTAGCAAGTGATATTTGATTGCGTAGTGATATTTGATTGCTTAAAACGCACGTAACTCCGAAAAGTTAGAGGTGCGTGCCCGGGATTAAACCGCCGACCTCTCGAGTAAGAGGCGGACGTCTTAACCACTATAGGCTGTCACGTCTCACTAAGGAGGTACTATTGAGTGTTCTGTGGTAATACGTTTGTACAAAGAAGCGCACGGGTAGGGTAGTAGAAAAAAAATGATAAAGTTCTTTCAGTTACATTTGACAGGTAAACGACGGCGCCACGTAACAGCTTTTAAAAAGGAATAAATTATCCGAGCGCCGCTCCATGGCGGCACTCCTGCGGTGACAAGCCATTTTTCTTAGCCCCCCTCCGAGGAAATTCGGCTAAAACCATAGACTGAAAACTTATAGACAACTCGTTGCAGTGGGTACCTCATCATCTCATATTGATCTTGATACCATCAGATGTTGAGCTACTAGGCCAAGTTTCGTATCATTTTCGAATAAATCAGGAATGCTGAATTCATTTATGGAATCCATAGATAAAGTGATGGAATCATATTGGCATGATTCAGAAGAAAAACCAGAAAAAGGTTTTATCAAAAATTATAATTAACCAAGGTGACGCTCGCAACTTCGCAATTAAAAATTGAAATATATAATTATCATATATAGGTCTACATTTTTTTCGTTCTACATTTTATCACAGCTGCTATATTACCCCTCGATGAATTTCGGTGGTAACCTCGTCGAGTCGTTACCCAAACGTCAATCGGAGCTTTCCCGCTATTTCTCACTGACAGCTACCGGATGGAGGAAACTTTAAAAAAAATAGAGTGTAGATGTAAATTGAGGTGTGGGACGATCGGATATAAAAAAGGGTGCTTTTTTAATTTACGACCTTACATAAATAGCGGTTTCGTTGTTTCTAATAAGTAACAATAATAAATAATTATTGTGGCTAATTCCATTGTACACAATCTCTAAACTAAACTAAAATAGCATGTCTAAATCTAATTCTATCCCTTTCATAATGTTGCTTGGGGAAAAGGATGGCACTAAATTTAGACCTGTTAATTTAGTTTAGTTTAGAAATTGTGTACAAGAGAATCGGCCCCATGTAAAACTAAAAAGTAATTACATAATTAAATAAAAAGATTTTTTAGGAAGATAGTTTTTTTCTTTACATCCATACCATACATACTAAAACTCTATTTAAATGAAAAACCAAAATGTATGGAACTTGTAAGTTGTAACTATAATTTGCCTAAGGTAGAAAAGGTAAAAAATATAATAAATGCGAGTGCTTGTCTGTCAGCTTTTCACGGCTCATCTGTTTCAAAGATTTTGATGAAAGGTACGTTTCGGGGACGGACATGGGCTACTTTTTATCCCGGAAAATTAAAAAGTTTCCACGGGATTCTCAAAGGCCAATCCGTTCAAGCAATTTTATGAAATTTGGAACAGTGGAAGCTGGCATCCCAGAGACTGACAAAGGCAAATCCAAGAGAGACGAAGTCGCGGGCATCGTCTAGTAAACAAATATATCGTGTTCACTTCACTTTCCGGCACAATACTAGGGGAAGTTCTGACAGGTCGCGTTTTACACAAAAACGCAATTCATATCGATATTAAAAACGAAAGTCAATATAGCGTGGCACTTCGCCTGCATTCCTGTAAAGGTCGATACATACTTAAGCGTTTTTTTTATAATTTTTATAATTCGTCACTGGCAGCAAGCGTGCTGTAGGATAGTGGTCAGAGCGTCGGTTCAGAGACGCGGGTTTAATTTCTGCCGGTCCGCAATTTTTGATATGTTAGTGTTGGTCGAGATGATGTAAGGATTTTAACGATATCCCCTTAAATCCAAATCCGTTAAAGTTCAAGTAACTCACATACATGAACCATAAAAACACTACACTCCTTTCTTGGACAGTCGCGTAAAAATATAGTTCTTTGAGCACAAACTATGCAAGCATCTTGTAGATAAGCGCGCTCCATCTTAGGCTGCGTCATCACTTGCCACCAGGTTTGATTACAGTCAAACACTAGTCTAAAAAAAAAACCGGCCAAGTGCGAGTCAGGCTCACGCAATGAGGGTTCCGTACTACAGTCGTATTTTTTCGACATTTTGCATGATAATTCAAAAACTATGATGCATAAAAATAAATAAAAATCTGTTTTAGAATGCACAGGTGAAGACCTTTCATATGATACCCCACTTGATATAGTCACTCACTTCGAAACTTGAAAATACTAATTATTAGTTCATGACCACAATTTAATTTTTTTTGTGTGATCTAACCCTAAATTCACGGTTTTCAGATTTTTTCCCAAATGTCAGTTGTAAGATCTACCTACCTGCCAAATTTCATGATTCTAGGTCAACGGGAAGTACCCTGTAGGTTTCTTGACAGACAGACAGACAGACACAACAAAGTGATCCTATAAGGGTTCCGTTTTTCCTTTTGAGGTACGGAACCCTAAAAATTAAAAAAAGTGTGTTTCTAGCCTAATAAAGCCTGCATATAACGTAACGCTGCACGCGAGGGTGTCCAATGAGAAATTATTACCTATTATTATCTTTTGTTATCTATTTCGAACATGCATTTTATGATGTAGCATGTAAAACGTGAATTTTCGTGTTGTATCTATGATACCTACTATAATTTATTGGTTTATTAATAACTGGTCATGAATCTTATAATAAATCAGTATGATATCCACTATTAATTAGCGACATCGTTGCAAATACCTATATTATGAACACGATAGCGTGTTTGTATGTTGGTTTGTCCTTCAACCACTCCGCAATGAAGCAACGGATAGACGTGATTTTTTGTAGTACTCTTTAACTTTCTAAAACCTGATTACACTTCACAAAAGCACTGAAATATTAATAGCAAAATAATTGTAGTTTGTTACTTGATATATTTTTATATTATCCTATATTTATAATATCAGAATTTTTTCCTATTTGACATCGATCGATACGATAGCAAAAAATAAAATTCAGAGACCCTACTTCCGAATAATCACTTATTGGTTTTCTACAAGGCGTCGTATCGGAACTCTAAATCACTTGGCGGTAGGGTGGTAACTATCCACGGCCGAAGTTTCCCCCACCAGACAAGTAAATACAAACACACATACATAGACTGCTAAAACCATAACCCTTCTTTTTAGCTGTGAGGTAAAAATGTGGTAATTCGATATGCGCGTGCGCGGCGAGATCAAACGCCACGCGGATCAATTTTTTTGTCGGTGCGTACGCGC
Organism: Maniola hyperantus; assembly: GCF_902806685.2. NCBI lineage: Eukaryota > Metazoa > Arthropoda > Insecta > Lepidoptera > Nymphalidae > Maniola > Maniola hyperantus. The sequence continues at coordinate 12,031,813 of NC_048554.1, forward strand.
CGCTAAACGCTCCAGTTGCTACGAACGAGGGATAAGTTACAAGCGGAAGCGATTTTGACTTTCTTAACTAAAACAAATCAAAAGTCGCATAACTGTTGACAACCTCCCTGGCGCAGTCGTAATCGCTGTGGTCTTATTAGTGGGAGGTCCTGGGTTCGATTCCTGGAAGGGGTTTGGAATTTTATAATTTCTAAATTTCTGGTCTGGTCTGGTGGGAGGCTTCGGCCGTGGCTAGTTACCACCCTACCGGCAAAGCCGTGCCGCCAAGCGATTTAACGTTTCGGTACGATGCCGTGTAGAAACCAAAGGGGTACGGGTTTAATAAAAACTGCCATATTCCTTCCAGGTTAGCCCGCTATCATCTTAGACTGCATCATACCTGGTGGTAACCAGGTGAGATTGCAGTCAAGGGCTAACTTGTATCTGAATTAAAAAAAACAAAAAAAAAAACTTAAACTAGCTTAACGGCACCACGTTGGGTATCTGCTAGATAGGAGTATTATCAAATGCAAAAGTGTGTTTCTTTGTTTATCCTTCCGTCACGCCCTAACTAAGCAACCAATCGACTGAATTTTTGGCATAAAGATAGTTGAAAGGACGGAAAGTAACATAGGCTAATTTTTATCCCGGAAAATCAAAAAGTTACCACGGGATTGGATGAAATCACAGGCATCAGCTAGTATAACATAAATATAGAAAAAAAAAGTTAAAATTAATATTAGTTAGAGTCGAGTACAAAGTGGTTCCTGATAAAATTAACAGGTTTATTAAATTCGTAACTTTATGAAGAATAAACCGCACCGCGCGCCACCGTAAGCAATTTCACCCTCACCACCTAGCACCTGGGTGTCTGGTGACTCTCCGTTGTGCCAGATCCTTCTTTCCACGCAGATGCAAACTGTGGAAATAACTCCCATCGGCGGTGTTCCCACTAGATTACAACATGGGGTTATTCAAGGGGCGGACCAACAAATTCCTGAAAGGCCGGCAACGCATCAGCAGTTCCTCTGGTGCTGCAAATGTTCATGGGCGGCGGTAATCACTTAACATCAGGTGACCCGCCTGCTCGTTTGCTCTATTAAAAAAAAAGATCTCCCACTTGGACCACAAACAGCATTTTTGCTATCGACAGTGTAATACCGGTGTCGCAACATTAGAGCCGAGCTTTTGGAATTCCTCTTGTGAAATACTGTTTTTTAGGGTTCCGTACCTCAAATGGATAAACGGAACCCTTATAGGATCACTTTGTAGTCTGTCTGTCTGTCGGTCTGTCAAGAAACCATTATTAATTTGGCAGGTAGGTAGGTCTTATAGCAGACATTCGTGGAAAAATCTGAAAACCGTGAATTTGTGGTTACATCACACACAAAAAATTAAATTGTGGACATGAACTAATAAATAATTATTATTTTTAATTTTCGAAGTAAGACAACTATATCAAGTGGGGTATCATTTGAAATGGCTTCACCTGTGCATTCTAAAACAGATTTTTATTTATTTTTATGCATCATAGTTTTCGAATTATCGTGCAAAATGTCGAAAAAATACGACTGTAGTACGGAACCCTCGTTGCGCGAGCCTGACTCGCACTTAGCCGGTTTTTTCTCTAGAGATACGGTCTACGGAACCCAAAAAAGCTTGAAAATAACAAAAAAACCGGCCAAGTGCGAGTCAGGCTCGCGCAATGAGGGTTCCGTACTACAGTCGTATTTTTTCGACATTTTGCATGATAATTCAAAAACTATGATGCATAAAAATAAATAAAAATCTGTTTTAGAATGTACAGGTGAAGACCTTTCATATGATACCCCACTTGATATAGTCACTCACTTCGAAAGTTGAAAATACTAATTATTAGTTCATGACCACAATTTAATTTTTTTTGTGTGATCTAACCCTAAATTCACGGTTTTCAGATTTTTCCCCAAATGTCAGCTATAAGACCCACCTTCCTGCCAAATTTCATAATTCTAGGTCAACGGGAAGTACCCTGTAGGTTTCTTGACAGACAGACGGACAGACAGACAGACAACAAAGTGATCCTATAAGGGTTCCGTTTTTCCTTTTGAGGTACGGAACCCTAAAAATCGGAATGCATAATGAAACACATTCGTCACAGTTCGCCTCAAGGTTTCCAAACCCCCATAGGATTTAAAAATAACACCATTCCCCCCTCTGGAGGCGACAATAACTTTAACGACCCGACATCACTTAGTTTTGCTATTCTAAGATAATGACTTTGTAACGGTTTTTACTCCTAAGCTATTTTTATCATGCTTTTACTATCTTTACTAGTAATAATGCAAGTTCTATGCTTTAAGTTCCTCAAAGCCCGTTCAAATTCCTGAAAGGTCGACAACGACATTGGTGGTTCCTCTGGTACTGCAAATGTTCATGGGCGGCGGTAATCACTTAACATCAGGTGACCCGCCTGCTCGTTTGCTCGCCATTTTTATGTAAAAAAGTTGGTTTTCTAAATCTAAATATATAAAAGGATTGACTGACTGACTGATCTATCCACGCACAGATCAAACTACTGGACGGATCGGGCTGAAATTTGGCATGCAGATAGCTATTATGACGTAGGCATCTCCTAGGAAAGGATTTTTGAAAATTCAACCCCTAAGGGGGTGAAATAGGGGTTTGAAATTTGTATAGTCCACGTGGACGAAGTCGCGAGCATAAGCTAGTCCAAAATATTTATTTCACCTGATGATGGTCGCAAATCGCAACTATAATTCGCCCACGTGGTTTTGTAAAAATCCCGTGGGATTTTTTTTTTTTTTTTGGAAAATTTTCTTGGACAAAAGTAGCCTATGAACCAATAGACATTGGGGTCCCAAATCACTTACAAACGGTGAAGGAAAACATCGTGAGAAAACCTGCATGCTTGAGAGTTTTCCATGTTCTCAAAGGTGTGTGAAGTCTGCAAATCCGCATGGGGCCCCAGCGTGGTAGACTATGGCCTTAACCCATCTCACTCTGACAGGGGACCCGGCTCAGTAGTGGGCCGGTGATGGGTTGATCATGATGATGTATGTATGGAATGATAGATTTACTTGGTAAGTTAGATGTGGTTGCCACGTCAGGAGGTGCCTAGCTAAACCACACGAGCTTACAGGCCCATTCTACCATACACGTCTATTTCTAGACAAGGAAACATTGACTCAAGTGCTTAATAAATAGGGCTGCCAACAACACTAACTTGAATAAAATCCATCCCATCACTACCCCTATTATAAATGCGAAAGTCACTACCCCTATTATAAATGTGAAAATGTGTTTGTTTGTTGGTTTGTCCGTCAATCACGTCGCAACGGAGCCACGGATCGACGTGTTGCATGGGTATAGTTTAAGACCTGGAGAGTGATATAGGCTACTTTTTATCCCCGAAAATCAAAGAGTTAAGTAATCGGTTACATTGATAAGCCGTGAAAAGCTAGCAGACAGACACATTTCGCATTTATCTCTCTTTAATTTTGGGATAAAAAGCAGCCTATGTCACTCTCTAGGTCTTTGACTATATCCATGCAAAAAATCACGTCGATCCGTTGCTCCGTTGCGACGTGATTGAAGGACAAAACAACAGACCAACAAACAAACACACTTTCGCATTTATAATAAGGGTTACTATTAGGGTATTAGTATGGATAGTGATAAAACAAATAAGAGTTAACGAAGCCTATTGACAACCCTAGAAACTAAGGAACAGAAAGCTTCTCTCAGCCTCGATTTAGACAGAACAAAACTATCTGCGAATAACACTCGTTAGTCAATATTGTGCATTAACGAGCGATTTTGAACCTTATTCACTTAATTTAAGATCGATTATATATTTAACGTGTCGATTGAGATATCGGATACATCAGTCCTCTTAAAATTCCTTTGACGAACATTTTATTTTGTCACGAAGAGTTTAGCAATATTTGAATTCACTCATTACTTGAACCGGAAAATGAATCCAGAGTCCGTACTAACAATCTCATAGTCCGATGGGACGGAAATCCGATACGACCGGAGAAATCGGGCGCAGCACAGACGGATTTACGTGCTCTTCAAGACACTCAGGGCTGCTACTGAGAATTTTTGACAGAAAAAACCATTTTATGTCGACCCAGGAATCGAACCCGGAAACGTATGGATGGGCCTTTAAAATCCAATTGTTGTGTGATTTTTTGCGAGGCTGAAGTGGCAAGGAGTAGGGGCCACATAATTCGAAAAACCAATAGACGTGGGTATAATACCCCGAAATGATAGACGACATCAAACGTGTCGCAGCTAGCCGCTGGATTCAGGCGGTGCAAAACCGTGGCACAGTAATATTATCATACAGTATTCCAACTTCATACCTACGCGCCTCGATCTCGGGATACTGCCAGTCGCGACTGTGCCGCAGTGACGACGAACGGATGGTGTTTTGTTTTTTAATAACCGCGCGATTTTTCCACTAAAATAAGTTCAAGTACATATTTAGTATGACGAGTTGTTACGCAGGCATAATCAGGCCGCAACGCTAGACGTGCCTGTTTAATGCGTTCCCACGGTCGCCGCGAAAACCAACACCTGCTGACGCGGCAGAAATCGCTAGCACCGTGCGATAGGACTCGGGACCGACACATCACATTTAGCTATAGAAGCCTCCGCCACAAATCGGCGGAGCAATTAGAATAATTTTATGTAATAGTTAATATAATGTAAATTTTTAGTAATAAAATTAGGTTAAGGAAATGCTCTTTCCTTTCGCAACACCTGCAGTCGCCCCCTATATAACTGAGTAAGAAATATTATGCTGTTTTTGGTTGCATCAATTCTAAATTGACGCATACAGAGATAAGTTTTTTTAAATTACCTGGAAAGCCGGGCAGCCCTATCGCATGTTTACGTACCGCGCTGCTGTAGGTATTTATTTCAAAGATACGACCGAGTTACAATACTGTATGATAACATTACCGTGACTGTGAAGTGTGGAATTCCCTACAAAGACAGTTGAAGATTATGCTGAAGGATATGTAACATGTAAGTAGCTAAAATCTTTTATTTATTTGTTTAGATAAAAGTTAGTTCTTGACTGCAATTTCACCCGGTGGTCAGTGATGATTCAAGCTAAGATAGATGAGGGCTAATCTGAAAGGGGTATCCGTATGGCAGTTTTTAATAAACCCATACCCCTTTGGTTTCTACACGGCATCGTACTGAACCGCTAAATCGCTTGGCGGCACGGCTTTGCCGGTAGGGTGGTAACTAGCCGCGGCCGAAGCTCCCCAGCAGTCCAGACCAGAAATTTGGAAATTATTAAATTCCAAACCCTTGCCGGGAATCGAACCCGGGACCTCCACTAACAAGACCACAGCGCTTACAACTGCGCCAGGGAGGTCGTCATGTCTATTACCGTATTTCGAATTCCGTGGGCACGGCCGTCTTGCAAATGCATTTGTCTTGTTCGGGAATTAGTAGACTACAGAACAGACCGTCTCGACAATGAAACTTTCTAGACTAGAACTTTGCTTTGCTAAAGTGATACTTGAATGCGATGGAATGATCTAAGTTAGAGGAATTATGGTAATTTATTTAATCGCGATTTAGTTGGTAAGATGTTGTAAGGAAATACTCAATAAAATAAAATAAAAATAAAAATCTTTTTTATTCGAATAAACTTTCGAATAGTCGGATGCATCAACCAACCAATAGTGGTAGGTACATGACTAAAACCGTTTTGTGGGTTGGAAAAGTCAACAAGTCTAGCTTGGTGGAAGGCTTCTGCCTGGGCTAGTTACCATCCTACCAGCCGAGTCGTGCAGCCGAACGACTTGAACGTGTAGAAACCGACAAGCTTTTAATAAAACTGCCATGTTAGCTTGTTCCATTTTACACCGCATCATCACTTGCCGCCAGGTGCGATCGCAGTCAAGGGCTAATTTCTAATGGAATAAAAATATACATGCACGCAAAACACGCACTGTTCGAAGACTGAAAATCAGCGTTGGGGCATCTGGTACCTCAGATATTTGCTATAGGGGTTTGTGTCTGAGGGGCCCGACGTCTCAACACAAGCTGAGTGGCCTACCTGTTCGAGGTGTTGCACTGCTGTACAGGACGATATTGCCTACACCAAGTATATAATACCTCGAATAAACATTATTCTATTCTATTCTACATTGGTCTTACCATTAGTAATAATCCTAGAACAGCCCTAGAATATTGCTATAACGGAACTGAGTCAAATTCTGCCATGTAACTGTCAGAACTTCGCAGACTATGAATTTGTAGTTCCGACTTCCTACGAACTTTCAACTTTGCGAGCTAAGTCGATATTCAAAATTCGAATCTAAAATGATAGTTACGTCTCAATTTAACGATTTGCGATTAATAGCCTCATCTGGTGACAGAAGGGCTGACTCATTTTTTGCGCAACGGATCAGCCTGGCTGTCCAGCGCGGAAATGCAGCCAGTATTCTTGGCACCATTCCACGCGGGCATGATTTGTATATTTGTATAGTAATTAGATAAGGCTAGCTTTAAGTTTTGTCGTAATATTTTCACATAAAAAAATATTGGCGATATTATGGTAATTGCGATCTAATATTTAATTCTGTTATCTTTATAGTATGCTACGAATATTTTATAATTCACGGCCACCGGATTAATATATTTAGTTATGTTAATTTTCATGTATTTCGTCTGTGTATTAATATAATTTTGTTTTACTTTGCTAATGCGAAGGTCTTTACAAGTCTAGTTTAGTATACAGCTGTATCTATACATAATATGTATAGATAAATAAAACCGGCCAAGTGCGAGTCAGGCTCGCGCATCGAGGGTTCCGTACTACAGTCGTATTTTTTCGACATTTTTCACGATAATTCAAAAACTATGATGCATAAAAATAAATAAAAATCTGTTTTAGAATGCACAGGTAAAGACCTTTCATATGATACCCCCACTTGATATAGTTATCTTACTTCGAAAATTGAAAATACTAATTATTAGGTCACGATCACAATTTAATTTTTTAGGTAAAATTGTAAAATCACTAATATTATCTATAATTAGGGTTCCGTACCTCAAAAGGAAAAACGGAACCCTTATAGGATCACTTTGTTGTCTGTCTGTCCGTCTGTCTGTCAAGAAACCTACAGGGTACTTCCCGTTGACCTAGAATCATGAAATTTGGCAGGTAGGTAGATCTTATAGCTGACATTTGGGGAAAAATCTGAAAACCGTGAATTTTGGGTTAGATCACATAAAAAAAAATTAAATTGTGGGCATGAACTAATAATTAGTATTTTCAACTTTCGAAGTGAGTGACTATATCAAGTGGGGTATCATATGAAAGGTCTTCACCTGTACATTCTAAAACAGATTTTTATTTATTTTTATACATCATAGTTTTTGAATTATCGTGCAAAATGTCGAAAAAATACGACTGTAGTACGGAACCCTCATTGCGCGAGCCTGACTCGCACTTGGCCGGTTTTTTTATTTATAATATTAGTATGGTTGAGAAAAAGATCAGTTGATGAAATTACCGAAAAAAAAACGGGGGTCTAAGTAACCCGATATGTACAGAATGTTGGTCATAAAGCATTTCCGGCCGATCAGCGTCAATATCGGTCCGACACAGTCACGAGGCAACTGAGCGAGGTTGATACGACCCCGTCAGTTGTTTAGGCGTAATAACTATCTATGTAACGATGTTTCTCGTTTCATAGTTAACAGAAAAAGATTGGGTGTGAGCAGTGGCGTGCAGCTCATAGAGGCATAAACGCACTGCTTACCCGCGTTGTAAAAAATCAATGCTTATTTTTCATTAAAACCTGCCGGAAAATAAGTTCATACCTAAATGCATACCCTGGCTTGAAATCCTGTGCACGCCACTGGGTGTGAGTCTTTGAAAGATACCTATTTCCATGACAGTAGATTAAATTGTCCGCGTAATTTTTAGGGTTCCGTACCTCAAAAGGAAAAACGGAACCCTTATAGGATCACTTTGTTGTCTGTCGGTCTGTCAAGAAACCTACAGGGTACTTCCCGTTGACCTAAAATCATGAAATTTGGCAGGTAGGTAGGTCTTATAGCTGGCATTTGGGGAAAAATCTGAAAACCGTGAATTTAGGGTTAGATCACACAAAAAAATTAAATTGTCGTCATGAACTAATAATTAGTATTTTCAACTTTCGAAGTGAGTGACTATATCAAGTGGGGTATCATATGAAAGGTCTTCACCTGCACATTCTAAAACAGATTTTTATTTATTTTTATACATCATAGTTTTTGAATTATCGTGCAAAATGTCGAAAAAATACGACTGTAGTACGGAACCCTCATTGCGCGAGCCTGACTCGCACTTGGCCGGTTTTTTTATTTATAATATTAGTATGGTTGAGAAAAAGATCAGTTGATGAAATTACCGAAAAAAAAACGGGGGTCTAAGTAACCCGATACGTATATAATGTTGGTCATAAAGCATTTCCGGCCGATCAGCGTCAATATCGGTCCGACACAGTCACGAGGCAACTGAGCGGAGTTGATACGACCCCGTCAGTTGTTTAGGCGTAATAACTATCTATGTAACGATGTTTCTCGTTTCATAGTTAACAGAAAAAGATTGGGTGTGAGCAGTGGCGTGCAGCTCATAGAGGCATAAACCCACTGCTTACCCGCGTTGTAAAAAAATCAATGCTTATTTTTCATTAAAACCTGCCGGAAAATAAGTTCATACCTAAATGCATACCCTGGCTTGAAATCCTGTGCACGCCACTGGGTGTGAGTCTTTGAAAGATACCTATTTCCATGACAGTAGATTAAATTGTCCGCGTAATTTTTAGGGTTCCGTACCTCAAAAGGAAAAACGGAACCCTTATAGGATCACTTTGTTGTCTGTCTGTCTGTCGGTCTGTCAAGAAACCTACAGGGTACTTCCCGTTGACCTAGAATCATGAAATTTGGCAGGTAGGTAGGTCTTATAGCTGGCATTTGGGGAAAAATCTGAAAACCGTGAATTTAGGGTTAGATCACACAAAAAAATTAAATTGTGGTCATGAACTAATAATTAGTATTTTCAACTTTCGAAGTGAGTGACTATATCAAGTGGGGTATCATATGAAAGGTCTTCACTTGTACATTCTGAAACAGTTTTTTATTTATTTTTATGCATCATAGTTTTTGAATTATCGTGCAATATGTCGAAAAATACGACTGTAGTACGGAACCCTCATTGCGCGAGCCTGACTCGCACTTGGCCGGTTTTTTATATATAGATATAGATGTGGTATAGTAGGGGTCTACTTTTCTCTGTCTGTTTGCCGTGGATGTAGCGGCGCGTCGATCGGGCGGAAATTGTTTATTGCCGACATTTGGTGCGCTCACCTCATTTTGTACGCATCGGCTTGCTATCGGGTTACTAAAACGGAAAACCCCATCTCCTTTTTTGTTAGCGCCAAATTCATCGCGTTATCCCGGAGACATCGTTCACTCGTCGACTCGACTATGTAAACGATAAAAAAGCTTGGATTTGACTCGCTCCAGCAATGCACGGGGCTGCAATGGCTTGTATAGAATATAATATACTTATATAGCTTGTATAATAACATTGTAAATGGAAAAATTAAAAAGAGCAACCGCCGAGTTTCTTGCTGGTTCTTCTCGGTAGGAACGGCATTCCAAACCAGTGGTAAATTAACTACCTGACTATTCATAAGCACTTTTAAAAAGTTTACATGAATAAAAAAAACATTCTATTCTATTCTACTCTTCTGAATAAAGAATGTACCCGGATAATCCGGCGAAATTGCCATATTATTTATTTCCTGCAAGTTTTTATAAATTAAAGAGATAGCGAGCAAATCTGCAGGCGGGTCACCTGATGTTAAGTGATTACCGCCGCCCATAAACATTTGCAGCACCAGAGGAACTGCCGATTTAGATTCGTTCCCTGGCTAAACATGCGGAAAAAGGGTATATGTGTGATCTGTAGAAAGAATAATATAACATTTCCCCTATTTATACAAAATTTTCCGCACATCAATACCCATAGGAGAAAGAACGCCATAAACCATTGTATTTGTCTGAATACCATGAATAGCCTCACGCCATGACCAATGGTAAACAAAGGCCACTGACTTTTGCTAATGTCTGTAGAAATGTGCCGCCATTGAAATGATACCTTTTGTTCTTTTTCAGTCGTTTACATAAATCTCCGTTAATTGTTATTTTAACCTTTGTCGACCTGTGTGTTTAGGAATTTTCGCTGATAACAATTTTCTTTTTCACTTTGAATGCCTTTTTGTATACCGACTCTTCTCTTATATAATAACAATATAACATGGCTTATCAGCAGTGGCGTGCAGCTCATAGAGGCATAAACGCACTGCTTACCCGCATTGTAATAAATCAATGCTTATTTTTCATTTTAACCTGCCGTGTAATAAGTTCATACCTAAATGCATACCCTGGCTTGAACTCCTGTGCACGCCACTGCTTATCAGAGCTTTTTAAAACAAGAATGTTTTGGTAGATTGCTATAATTAGGTATTTTTTACATGTGACTTTGAGAAACATTTTTCTCCATCTAGCTCTTAATTTTTATATCCGAGCCCGAGTATAAACATAGATCGGAATGGAACATAATAGTTTTTATATCGTCGTCACACCCTGAGGATACGCCGCAATTTAAAAAAAAACCGGCCAAGTGCGAGTCAGGCTCGCGCAACGAGGGTTCCGTACTGCAGTCTTATTTTTTCGACATTTTGCACGATAATTCAAAAACGACGATGCATAAAAATAAATTAAAATCTGTTTTAGAATGCACAGGTGAAGACCTTTCATATGATACCCCACTTGATATAGTTATCTTACTACGAAAATTGAAAATACTAATTATTAGTTTATGACCACAATTTTGCATGCCGGTTTGCCAGTAATTGGGTGTACACTCTTTTTTCTCTGTGAATTGTGATTGTTATTTTATAATATTATGTGTACTATCTGTTGGCAAACCAATAAAATAAAAATAAAATAAATTTACAGTTTTCCGATTTTTCCCCTAATACCAGCTATAAGACCCACCTACCTACCAAATTTCATGATTCTAGGTCAACGGGAAGTACCCTGTAGGTTTCTTGACAGACAGACAGACAACAAAGTGATCCTATAAGGGTTCCGTTTGTCCTTTTGATGTACGGAACTCTAAAAATATGAATAAACCAATTTATAAACTTTTATTTCGCAAACTATCGATTTAAGAGTAATAAAGGTTACTATCAAAATTAAAGTTCAATAAATTCTAGACACTAGAATTTCTTTATAAGTTCAAAGTTTGTGGTAATACTAAGCCTTATTCAAAAAATTAGACAAATTTTGAAATTTCCCAAATCAGCATGCACCTCGATTGCGGGAACCCGGATCAGTCATTATTACAATCGCCATTGTTGTTATTGGTATTCTTGTTGCAACAGTGCATTGTAGCCAATAGGGTGTGAGCTTCAACCATCGATATAAATGAAAAGATATGCCCAAGCAAACAAAATTTTTCACGGTTTTGGAACCAAATTAATCAGCGCCACCTCTTAGATACTAATGAACGACCCGTTTGAAATCTAGACGTCACTGAGGTTGCATTGGTCCTAATAGCACCACTAAGTCGGTGCCATTTTGTTTGTTCAATGGCCCTGTCCATACGAAGTAATATATAAGTCAATGGCTTCAACCAATCAGAAGTGATTGCGATCGTGACAATGTAGCTGTCAATGTACCGCAATCGACGCGCGACGTCCTGTAAGGCGATTTCGTAAAACCTGCATCAATCATTATTACAATCTCAATTGTTGTGATTGGCTGAATTTTGGGCTATTCTTGTTGGAACAATGCATTGTAGCCAATAGTGTGTGAGCCACTACCAATCAGAAGTGATTGCGATCGTGACATTGTAGCTGCCATTGACGCGCGATGTGATGGATTAGATCTTTGGACATTTATTTACTATACATGCATTGTAAGAAAATACAGTTTTAGAAACTAACACGGTTTAAGTAAAAGCACCTAGTTCGTTAACTATTATGAAAGGCAGTGTGCTTTGAAATGCTAATGTCTGTAGTGCTAGCAGCTAGCAGCTAGGTGGTAAAGTAGGTATATAGGTACCTAGAGATGTGGGACACTCGTGTTTATTGTTTTACGTTCTCGTCCGAGGCTGTCGCATGCAAATTGTGTCCTAGATACAGGACCTAGACAATCTAGGATCTAGATTTCACGTTTATTGTCTTACTAGCGACCCGCCCCGGCTTCACATGGGTGCAATGTAGATACTAAAGTGGTGTCGTTGAGGTGTATTTGCCTCGGAAACTCTCAAATGAGAGTATTTTTTTCCGACCTAATTCACATTACTTCAATTTCTCTAGGGATCTCTAATTTTTTGAGAATTAAACTATAGCTATAAACCTTCCTCGAGAATCACTCTATCTATTGGTGAAAACCGCATTAAAATCCGTTGCGTAGTTTAAAAGATCTACGCTTTCATACATATATACAGACGCGGGAAGCGACTTTATTTTATACTATGTAAAGATATGGCATTACGAACCGAACCAGTAGTAGGTTCACTTGAGGATTTGAATGTAAGTATACCTAGTCCGCGACAGGTTGAGATGGCAATCAGGGTATGAGGCCGGGTGACGCCCTGCACACCCGCACGTCACCTGCGCTCGCCCGCACTGGGTTAGGTGGTAACGAGGTAATAAATTAACATACAAACAAACACAGAACTAAACTATAATCGTGATTTGGTAAAAAGTTTTAAGAGAATAATAACCTAAAGGCCCTACATAAATAAAGCGGATTAAGTCAAATTCATAGTATTTTTGTCCACCCGATTGTAAGGGTCTGTCAAAAATACAAAATCTTTTAATGACAGCGATGATATCGTTTGATGTGAGTGCGTTAGGATGGGTTTGTGTGACGGAACCGTTTGCCTGTTGTGTCGGATTATGTGTCAAAGCGGTCATAAAACAAAATAAGATTGAAATGCTGTTTTTAGACGAAATTCTTTGTTGCCAAGTACCTTGGTATGCATCTTGATAGAAGGCAAACATGGCAAACGCATATTAAAAAAAAGAGAGAAGAGCTGCGTATTCGCACTAGATCGCTAATGTGGTTACTTGGCAGACACTCTAGACTATCACTCAATAACAAAGTACTCATATACAAGAGCTTCCTAATTAGAGGTGTTTCGGTAGCTTATGCAGTGCTAGCTTCTATAGATGATTTGAGTAATTTCGGCGTGGATTTGAGGTTGCAATGGGTACCGTCACATATTGGCCTATCGGGTAATGAGGAGGCTGACTCCTTGGCAAAATATGGATGTAAAGAAGGTAAAAGGATTAAAGTTGAGGTCGACTATTCTGAATCGTTACCAAAATATAGACAATTATGTTACAGAGAGTGGAAAGAACACTTCGACAAAATGTCCTTAGAAAAAGGAATTTGGTATCGAACGTTGCAATGTGAGCCTCCTCATATACCTTGGAGCAGTTATACACGAATGAAAAGGAAATATGTAGTGTTAGCCCACAGGCTTAGATCAGGGCACATTCCAACCAACAAATTCGGTTTTCTTATGGGAAAAACATCTTCCCCAAACTGTGACTCCTGTGGCGTCACAGACGATGTACATCATTTGTTGGTAGAATGCATCCGGTTCGAATCAGGGAGAGAACGTCTGATTGAATGCTTAAATCTGAACAGATTGCAAGTTGGTGTCTTTAATAGTTTATTAGCTAATCCGAATTCTGATGGAGCTTGCAATCTGTTCAGATTGCTACAGAGCACCTAAGTAACATTGTTGTGAAATTTGTGTGATAGGATAGGTTATATTGTATATTGTAGGATAAGTTAGAATTGTATATATAAATAGAATTGTAGAATTAGATAGAGTACGATAAGGCTGACATACATAAATGTAAAAGCCTGTTAATAAAAGATTAAAAAAAAAAAAAAAAGAGCTTCCTAAAACCTGTATGGACATATGGTTTGGAGTTGTGGGGCACAGCCAGCAACTCTAACATAGAAATACTACAGCGATATCAAAATTCAGTCTTTCGCACAATACTCAATGCCCCGTGGTTTACCAAAACAACAGAAATACACGAATATCTTGCAATGCCCACAATTAAAGAAGAAATAAATAAACCCAAGGCCAGGCTTGACGTCCATGCAAATAGTCTGGCAGTGTCACTTACCACATGCAGCAGAGTTAGTAGGCTGAAAAGAGTCACAGTAGAAGAACTGTCAAGTACACATTAAAGCCAGCGAAAGCATTATGAGAAGAGTTTCTTGATGGAGTGACCTTCTCTCAACCTTGAATGCACTCATAAAAATCTGATAAAAGTCCATCCAATGACTGATTGCAGATAGCTTTGAAATATCAAAAAAAAAAAAAACGAAATTCTTTGACATAAGTGGTGCAAACCACCTATATTATCATTACAAGCTGATGCCCGCGACTTCGTCCGCGTGGAATTAGGTTTTTAAAAATCCCGTGGGAACTCTTTGATTTTCCGGGATAAAATAAGTAGCCTATGTCACTCTCCAGGTCTTTATCTATACCCATGCAAAAAATCACATCAATCCGTTGCACCGTTGCGACGTGATTGAAGGACAAACCAACAAACAAACGTAAGTCGTTTTAAGTTCAACCATCAAAGAAAAGCTACGACTTAGAGAGAGAACAGACTTAAACAAAAGCTTTAAATATAGACTTACAGCCCATTTAATTGTGAGTAACCCCTTACCTAAAAATAGTTTATAGTTTAAACCATTGAGTAAGACCATGGAGCAGCGAATCTTTTACATCAAGCGTCAAAAAAGCACGACCTATAATGACTACAAAGACATCAGTTAGTGAGATTATGCTTGGAGTTGATAAATTCAGCCAATCACAACAATTGCGACTATAATGATGATTGATGCAGATTTCCCGCAATTGACTAGCTGAACTTTGCAGCAAAATACAAACATAGTGGCTAATTCCATTGTACACAATCTCTAAACTAAACTAAAATGTCACGCCTAAATCTATTGCTATCAATTTCATAATGTTGCTTGCGGAAAAGGATGGCACTAGATTTAGACCTGGTAATTTAGTTTAGTTTAGAGATTGTGTACAAGAGAATCAGCCCCATTGCTACTCTAGTAATACATCAACTCACTGGTCAAAACTAACACTCGCAAGTGTCGGTAAACGTAACGTAAACAGTAAAACACTTTTTTTAAAAGTAAACAGTTAAGTTCTGTAATGTTTACGTTGATGAAGTGTCAACAAGTACACTTAACTGGTGTTAAAATGTGTTTGTTTACGCCGGTGCATCTCCTAAAGTAGTTCAGGGTAGTTAAGGGCGGCAAAAAGTATTTCCGGTCTCTCTTAAGATAAAACCGACCGAGTCATACTCGCGCACTGAGGGTTAAATAAGAATAGGGGTATGAAAATTGTTAAGAAATTTAACATTAGACATAGTTTATGTATTCATTAGTTAAAATAACTATACTTTGCAAACATAAACTCAAAAATACTTGTCCTAAACCCTTGATTTCGGTGTAAATCATCGTGCCTCTCACCTTTCTCATACAATGTCAAGTGAAAAGCACATAGGTTTGTTCGAGCGTACTGCGTCACCTTAAAAACTAAAGCTACGAGGGTTCCAAACACGGATTAGAGAAACAAACGCGCCCAGGTCCAAGAAGAGCCCACAACAAACTCAGCCAATTCAACTCAGCTAATTTTCTCTTTATGCAATTTCAGCCTTGTACAAGTATTAACTAATTATAAATAAATAAATTATAAATTATTTATTGATCAAAAACATACATAGGTTACAAGTACATCTGCATAATATTTAAGAGTACAAAATACATGCTTATAATACTTATAACTGTAATGTTTAGTATGTAAATAAGGAATTAAGGGCTTTATACAAGGTTATGAATGCCAAGAAAGGCTTTTTATCGTACCGACACCAATTCGATAATATTTTATATATTTTATTGGTACATTGTAGGTCAATAAGCACATTTTCCTGATCTCAATGTTATTCAGTATTGTTCCAAAAGACTTGCATCCAACGCCATAAAATAAATTGAAAAAGTACTTATAAACTTAAAGATAAAAATCGGCCAAGTGCGAGTCGGACTCGCGCAATGAGGGTTCCGTAGAAACTTGTGTAACACAAGTTATAAAAACCCGATAACCGTAATTAACATAATTACGGTTATCGGATTTTTCTCTTTACTTTTGCTGTAAGAAAGAGTTGTTGGACAGCAAACCAGAGGGCCTTAGAGGCCGAGCAAGAGCTAGAGGTCGGTAGATATCTGGAAGGAAGCTAATTCTGACCCAGGACCCACCCAGGGCTGTAGCGCTTTGTTGATGATTCTAGGTCAACGGTAAGTACCATATACGTTTTGACTTGACAGACACGACAGACAAACGAAGTGATCTCATAAGGATTTATTTTTTATAGCTGATGCCCGCGACTTGATCCGCGTGGATTTACATTTTTCAAAATCCCGCGGAAACTCTTTGATTTTCCGGGATAAAACGTAGCCTATGTGTTAATCCAGGGTATAATCTATCTCCATTCCAAATTTCAGCCAAATCCGTCCAGTAGTTTTTGCGTGATTGAGTAACAAACATCCAAACATCCACACTTTCACATTTATAATATTAATTAGGATTTTTTAGGTACGTAACCCTAAAAATTCAGAAATTACACTCAAGCGAAGCCGAGGCGGACCAGCTAGTGCTAAATAATAAATCTTGTAATGGTACCAAGAATGCAAGCTGCAAGAATTCAGTTCATTCTTCATTTAATCACGTTTAAAAACTTGTTCTTTTTAATGTCCTCTTCCAGGTGGCGACAAAATTTTGTGTTTCACATTGTATTAATTTACGTATAATGTACAATTCCAAAGACTAAAGAAAAGATAGAGCGAGCCCTTGAGTACAGTACGCGGCCGAAAGTGATGAACATCGGCCTTTAGAATGACATTTCTTCTTTGTAGAGCGTTGTCTCTGTCACTCATACTCATATGACGTTTTGTCAGTCTCAACGACCGAGACGGTGCTCTACAAATTTGCTAGCTCCTTCTAAAGATCGATGTTCATCACTTTTGGCTGCGTACTGCAAGTAATGTACATCGACATTTAGAAGGAGATAGCGGATTTGTAGAGCAGTCTCTATCGTTGAAACCCACAAAACGTCATATATATTTGTTTTTTAAAAATAATATTAGCCATATTAAATGACTAATATTCCCCTTTCCTCTCCAATTAAGCGTCAGGCTTGTGCTAGGAGTAGGTACGACAATAGTGCAACGGGCAGGGTTTGAACCGTCGACCTTTCGGTTTTCAGTCCACTCCTATACCGGTTGAGCTATTGAGGCTCCTGAGGCCTGAGGAGGATTTTAGATATGAGTGACAGAGACAACGCTCTACAAAGCCGAAATGTCATTCTAAAGGACGTGATTACGATGGACGTGATTTTTTGCATGGGTATAAGAGTGTTATAGGAGAGTATTATAGGTCCATGGGGTACAGATAAAGACCTAGTGAGTGACATAGGCTTTTTATACCGGGAAAACATAGAATTCCCATTTTTAAAAACCTAAATCCACACACATAAAGTCGCGAGCATTAGCTAGTTTTTTTTTTTTTTAAATTCAGTTACAAGTTAGCCCTTGACTGCAATCTCACCTGGTGGTAAGTGATGATGCAGTCTAAGATGATAGCGGGCTAACCTGGAAGGGGTATGGCAGTTTTTATTAAACCCATACCCCTTTGGTTTCTACACGGCATCGTACCGGAACGCTAAATCACTTGGCGGCACGGCTTTACCGGTAGGGTGGTAACTAGCCACGGCCGAAGCCTCCCACCAGACCAGACCAGAAATTTAGAAATTATAAAATTCCAAACCCCTGCCAGGAATCGAACCCGGGACCTCCCACTATTAAGACCACAGCGCTCACCACTGCGCCAGGGAGGTCGTCAAAAATAAATAGTTTTATAATATTAGTAAGATAGTAAGTTTATCTTTAGTCTATGTTTTACTTTTAGTCTGTGTACTGTATAATTTAATAAACATTTTGGCCCACAACGAGTTTTTCGTCGACAGGTGGGGTTGGCGTGTTAGTCAGTCATTTTCGTATCTTCAATTAAAATACTTCGTCGGTGCATGGAAGATAAGACGACTGATAACAGTGCACTTCAATTAAAATACCTGCCAAGTGTGTGCTAGAGTTAATGGGGTTCCGCATGTTATGTAAAATTCATTATTTTATCATCTCAACTCACGGTTGGCTCACTACTGAGAATTTTTCTGTTTCATAGGGCCGGTTGTTTCAAACCATTGGTCTTCGTAAGATCCGTTCGTTAAAATTTAACGGACGTAGACGAACTTTAACATCTGTTAATTTAAGTGCGTTGCTTCATTGTACAAAAAACTGTTCGTCATTTTTATTTTGGTTGCGAAAGTAACCCTAAAAATTAACTTACTTCTCCGTATCCTTTTCTTATTTCATTTTAAGTATATTAAATTATATACATAGTTATTAATATTGCTACTTCGCATTTTAAACACTTTTTCTTTCTTACAAAATCTTCAAAAAAACTATCATTAAAAGCTTTGAATTAAATTGATTCCATTATAATTTGTAAATAAAATATTCCGTTTGTAAGAAGTATGAAGTTACGAACTGATTTGACGATCACCAATGGCGCCAGCACTGGTTAACGTAAACGTAACTTTTTAACGAACGTTAGCGCTAATAGATGCTGAATCAACGCTTTTTCTTTACTTACGTTCGTTAGCGCCATATTTAAAGGTTACGTGTCCGTCAAAGTTTGTTGAAACAACCGGCCCTAAGTCTTGACATTTATTTATTTTTCTCTCGCCGCCCCTCTCTCTCTCTCTCTCTCTGTTAGCTTAGCTGGTTTCAGAGCTCATAACTTTTAAAATAAATATAACTTTATCATATTTAGATCTAGATGATGCTCGCGAATTCGTCCGCGTGGATTGCGGTTTTTGAAAATCCCGTGGGAACTTTTTGATTTTCCGGGATAAAGAGTAGCCTATGTCTTCCCCGGGATGTAAGCTATCGCTGTACCAAATTTCATCGAAATCGGTTGAACGGATGGGCCGTGAAAAGACAGACACACTTTCGCATTTATAATATTAGTATGGATTAAATTTGAGACAGAATATTTACATTTTGTGACTCTCGCCAAACTGGTGGTGGGCCTTTATTGGCGAGCTGGCGCTCCTTAATAACAGTGTATTAAATCGTTTAAACTGAGTTTACCTTTAGTCCTTTATGTAGGCAACATAGCAATGGCTGTCGGCTGTCACGAGACAGTTGACGTGTGACGGCAGTTTTGGCGGCGTCGGACGGAACGCAAGAGCAAGCAAGCAAGATAACTGTTTTATAATAAGAATACGAGCCTAATAGAGTGTTATATAAACTTGAACAGTGTTTGATTTATTATGTGTTAGAATCTGTGCCTCCAAAATAACGATAACAAGTTAACCATTTAGTACGTATCGCCTCGAGCGATTACACTTGAGTCAATAAATCCGTTACTCGAAAGAAATGGTACCTCGAAGCTACCTTATAGATGTAGAGAAGGATGCTTCTGCTTATATTTAACAGTATGGAGAAGCGCGTATGAAGTGCAACCTTAAACACTAAACAGCAAAAGGTGTATCACAGCCTTAACAAGAAGCAAGGTGATCTGTCAATCCGCTGACCGCGTATAGTGCATCTGTCCGCAGCATCTGTCCGCAGCATCTGTCCGCATCGGATTGTAATCTGTATTCGTGGACTGGTTCCTTTACCTACCATAGCTCACTTTGTAGCAGGTTTTTAGAGTTCCGTACCTCAAAAGGAAAAATGGAACCCCTATAGGAACTGGACTAGGACTTTGTTGTCTGTCTGTCTGTCAAGAAAACTACAGGGCATTTCTCGTTGACCTAGAATCATGAAATTTTGCAGCAAGGTAGGTTTTATAGCAGACATGAGGGGAAAAATCTAAAAAACCGTGAATTTGTGATCACATCAAAAAAAGTTAAAATGTGTTTTGAACAAAAATTTAGTCCCGGGCATGCACCTTTATCACATCGGAGCTATGTGCATTTAAAGCTTGCTGCTCGTTTTTGCCTCATTCAAGGAAAACTTCGTAAGGAAATCTCTATGCCAGAGATATCTCCATAATACCTACTCTCAAAAGTGTGTAAACTGCTAATTCTCAATTGACCAGCCCGGTAGATTTTGGTCTAAAGCCTCTAGTAACCAAGACTAGCGCTTGGCTGCAATAAGACCTGCCGGCAAGTGAAGATGCAGCGCGCTTGAAGGTGCCTATTCGCTCTTGACTTGAAGGTGCCTATTCACTCTTGACTTGAAGGTGCCTATTCACTCTTGACTTGAAGGTGCCTATTCACTCTTGACTTGAAGGTGCCTATTCACTCTTGACTTGAAGGTGCCTATTCACTCTTGACTTGAAGGTGCCTATTCACTTTTGACTTGAAGGTGCCTATTCACTCTTGACTTGAAGGTGCCTATTCACACATGACTTGAAGGTGCCTATTCACTCTTGACTTGAATGTGCCTATTCACTCTTGACTTGAAGGTGCCATTCACTCTTTACTTGAAGGTGCCTATTCACTCTTGACTTGAAGGTGCCTATTCACTCTTGACTTGAAGGTGCCTATTCACTCTTGACTTGAAGGTGCCTATTCACACATGACTTGAAGGTGCCTATTCACTCTTGACTTGAATGTGCCTATTCACTCTTGACTTGAATGTGCCATTCACTCTTGACTTGAAGGTGCCTATTCACTCTTGACTTGAAGGTGCCTATTCACTCTTGACTTGAAGGTGCCTATTCACTCTTGACTTGAAGGTGCCTATTCACTCTTGACTTGAAGGTGCCTATTCACTCTTGACTTGAAGGTGCCTATTCACTCTTGACTTGAAGGTGTCTATTCACTCTTGACTTGAAGGTGCCTATTCACTCTTGACTTGAAGGTGCCTATTCACTCTTGACTTGAAGGTACGTATATTAAAAGTGGAAGGGAAAAACTGAAGCCAGAAGGGTGTTTCATATCCTAGCAGATCGATACGATATAGTGTGTACGATAATAAGGTGAAGGAGGAACCAAACCAAGTTAAAAAGTTCTTGGGGATTGGGATTTGAAAAAACTATCCTTTTTAAATTTTTGCTTAGTTTTAATCACACGAGTAGAAATAGACACTCGTGTGGTTTTATTCTGATTTGAGACGAAGTTTTCGAACATAAAACTCCTGAACAAATGCTGTAAGCATCTATAATAGGTATGAACATGAAGTCAACATCAATATTGAGTCTCTCAAACTTTAGCCTTTAGCTTTAAAATTCGACGACAGCTCAAAGGATGTTGATGTTAGAATAACAAACTTAGCCTAAACTGAGCGTATATAAAATGTGAAAGCAACAAACAAACTTTACTTTGCATCCCTTCTACAACCTCTCGACCTTATCACAAGTTAATAAAGTTTACAATTAAACACAATTTAATTTGTTAGGTACTACCTTTTGAAGTATACTTGTTGTTCAAAGGCTATGGCAATTATGATCTTTAAACCAATTGAGCAAGAGTCAAATTGGTTTGAAGTATAACTTTTTCAGGTGCTTTAATATAAGTAGAGTAGATTTGTTTGAAGTGTGTAATTTCGAAATTGGTTTTGAGAGATGCTTTAGTTTGATATCTACATAATTAATACAAGGTTTGAAATCTTACGAATAATTAATATAGCGTTGAAAAGATTTGTTTTGACTGACTGACTTATCTATTACCAGTGGGGTTTTTGAACCCTCTAAGAAACGCACTCAGAAAGGACTTTTGGAAATTCCACCAGTAAAGAAGTTATTAAATAGAGGATGAAAATGGGGTGATTTTGGGATGGGTAAAAATTTGAAGGTCACGTCACCGACATGCTAATATAATTTTTTTTTTTTTTTTATGTCATGTCTGTAACTATAAATGTGAACACTTCCCACTGACTGCTATTTTTTTTGTCTAATTTCCCTTGTTTTGAGAGTAAAATTATTTGCATGTCATTTGTTTTATTTTTCGCGAATTTTGTATCGCAAGGGGCGTGAGTCCAGTAATTAACCTAGTGCATAGGGCGCTGAGCTATCTCGGGCCGGCGCTGACTGGAGCCTTTCATCATCATCATCATCATCATGATCAACCCATCACCAGTTCACTACAGAGCGCGGGTCTCCTCTCAGAGTGAGAAGGGTTTTGACCATAGTCTACCACGCTGGTCATGTGCGGATTGGTAGACTTCACACACCTTTGAGAACATTATGGACTCTCAGGCATGCAGGTTTCCTCACGATGTTTTTCTTCACCGTTAAAGCAAGTGATATTTAATTAATTAAAACGCACATAATTCCGAAAAGTTAGAGGTGCGTGCCCGGGATCGAACCCCCGACCTCCGATTAGAAGGCGGACGTCCTAACCACTAGGGTATCACTGCTTCTGCTATCACTGGAGCCTTTATAACAGCTCAATCAAACAGCCAACACCACAATTTCGCAAGAAAATAAAAAAGAAATGACCTACCAAATAACTTTACACTGAAGCAAAAAAGTAAGACTCAGATGAAAAAGGCGAATCTCGAATGCCATCTATTGTGCAGCCTGTTGATTCGCTAACTCAGTGTCTAACACTGAATGATAACCACCGAGCTCATTTGACATTAGTTGGTTCTACATTGCGGCTTCGTTGATTGATAAAAATATTTTTTCGTAGAAAACCTTAAGTGCTCGGTGGCTATCATTAAGTGTTAGACACTGAGTTAGCGAATTAATAGGCTGGACAAAGACGGCATTCGGGATTGCATCGCTTTTTTCACCTGAGTCTTACTTTCTTGCATCAGCGTAAAATTATTTGGTAGGTCATTTCTGTTTTATTTTATTGCCAAATTTTTGTCACCAATAATGGCGCGAATCTAGTAATTCGCCTAGGGCGCCGAGTTAGCTCGGGCCGGCCCTGACTGGAGCCTTTATAACAGCTCAATCAACAGTCAACACTACAGTATAATATTACAGGGCTATTTATACAATTTGAAACATGATCGCCGAGTGCGAGCGTTGTGCCTTCGGTACTTGAACAATAATATGAAACCGTCTCAAAGCATGGCATTTAATGCCTTCTCTACACTACGACTAGTGAACGAGGTTTAAATGCATCGTTATAAATCATGGAATAGCGTAAGTATAGAGTAGTAAAGGAAATGCTTACGTATATCTTATCATCATCATTATCAGCTCAACCACGGCACACTACTGAGCACGGCTCTCTTCTTAGATGGTATTAAATTTTTATGTTTAGCTTTGGTACCTACAAAATAATAAAAATAATATCTTATTATGGATCTATGAAATTCTTGCTGGGATCATTTTTGTATTTTAATTAACGTATTCTGTACAAGTTTTTTTTAGAAACTACAGTCTCTCATAGTCAAAAGGTAATTTTCATTATTTATTGAAAACCTTTCAACTACCTATATTATTATTATTATTTAAAAATTTGTGATATATGAAAATTTCAAAACTTGTGCGAATATCCACAAGTTTTGAAAAAGCAATCACAATATTAAATGAGTCTCAAAAGAAAATACATAGCTGGAAGTCCGCACTGTTGGTCGTGTGCACTCACCCTAAGGTGCTATAGAAAGTATCAAGTATTATTCGTTTTTCTGAACGGGAATTCATTGGTTATCGTTGCTTTTTAGGGTTCCGTACCTCAAAAGGAAAAAAGGAATCCTAACGGGCGGTTACGCACTCATCCGATCTAAGTCC
Organism: Maniola hyperantus; assembly: GCF_902806685.2. NCBI lineage: Eukaryota > Metazoa > Arthropoda > Insecta > Lepidoptera > Nymphalidae > Maniola > Maniola hyperantus. Next base: position 12,055,697 of record NC_048554.1, read on the forward strand.
GTGAAAATACGTTCCCTTTTGTTTTGTATAGGAGCTTATGACATAATATGTTGTAGATAATCGCTGGTATTCTCACGGATGACGGATATAACTCGGATGACGAAAGTTTAGCGCGTAATCGCCGTTATAGGATCACTTTGTTGTCTGTCTGTCTGTCTGTCTGTCTGTCTGTCTATCTGTCTGTCTGTCTGTCTTTCTGCATTTTTATGCATAATAGTTTTTGATTTATCGTGAAACTTGTCGCAAAATTCCCGAGTACGGTACCCTCGGTGCGCGAGTCTGACTCGCACTTGGCCGGTTTTTTTCTGGAGTTTTTTGTATATTTATTGTATCGTAATAGTCACGTCAAACAGTTTGTAACGGAACCGGCCCTTTGTGTGTTATTTAATCCAGTTTTTTGTCACATTCTATTGTATTTTTTTTTACAGAAAACTAACTGTTTTTATTATCGTTTATTTATCGTTTTAGTGGTACACTTTCCTGCTACAATGTTGTATGTAAATCGATTATTTTGAGGTAACATTACACTTGGACTCGATACAATAAGCACCATAATAAGTGGCCGGGACACTGTGAAGACAAAAAATCGGTCAAGTGCGAGTCGGACTCGCACACAAAGGGTTCCGTACCGTCGTACAAGAAATAACACTATTAAATATTTTTTTTTAATTTTCATGGCGGCTATTTTGAAATTTTTACTATCCGTCGTTATTATAGCGGCATAGCTACATTGTGTGAAAATTTCAACTCTCTACCTATTACGGCTCAAATGATACAGCGCGCTGACAGACAGACGGACGGACAGCGGAGGCTTAGTAATACGCTCTAAGGCACGAAATATAGGGCGCCCAAAACAAGTAGTCCACGCGGACGAAATGGAGGGAATCATCATCTAGTGTTTACATAAATTAGATTTCAATCTTTGTAAACCAGTGTTTTTGTTACACCAAGTTGAAACTAACGAGATAGTCGGGAAGTGGCAACAAGCGATGGTTCTGTGAGTTTGTTTGCGACATGCACCTGTCGCCGACGATAAACGGGTCTCGGAAATAGGGATGTTCACAGCACCATCGATATACATCGTGTAAAATAGTGTTTTTTTTTAAACCAAGTTGAAACTAACGAGATAGTCGGAAAGTGGCAACAAGCAATGGTTCTGTGAGTTCGTTTGCGACTTGCACCTGTCGCCGGCGATAAATGGGTCTCGGAAATAGGGATGTTCGCAGCATTATCGATATACCTCGTGTAAAATAGTGTTTTTGTTACATCAAGTTAAACCTTAACGAGATAGATAGTCGGGAAGTGGCAGCAAGCGATGGTTCTGAGAGTTTGACTCCCTCGCGATGCTCGCGACTTTGTCCGCGTGGACTACACAGATTTCAAACCCCTATTTTACCCCTTCAGATGTTGAAAATATTTTCTTAGCAGATGTCTACATCATAATAGCTATCTGCACGCCAAATTTTAGACCGATCCGTCCAAAGTTTGAGCTGTGCGTTGATAGATCAGTCAGTCAGTCCTTTTACTTTCATAATATTTAAGATTGTGGTACGCACCTGCTATTTACATTATATTATGGACTCAAATAGATCACTAGATGTGTTATCTCATAAGATGAAGCAAAATAAATCTATCGATCACATTGTAGGCGACATCACTAGCCACTTTATCATTTCGAGTTTCCGTGTGCAAATGTGACTCAGCGAGAACGTGTAAACCTTGCCTTCTAAAAATTTTAACTAAAACATATTTCATTTAAATCTATTTGCGTTGGAACTAGCCGGCAGCTGTCTGTGAATTGAATTTTAACTGAAATTTATGACTTACTATTTGATAATTTAATTACTATTTTTTACAATAATTACTTAAGTAGGTACCTTAAATTTGTAAACTGATTTATTCTATTTTTATTTTATTATTGTATACTGATTTATATTATTTTTATTTTATTTTTGTGATTTTACTTTTGTAATGACATTCAAAAAGTGTACTCCGTATGGTACTACTTTGAATAAAATATTCGATTTGGTTTGATTTGATTTGAATTTATACCAGTTAAAAAACATTGTTATGTGGGATACATAGGTACCTACATATCATATATTTAAAATTTAAATGAAATATTTCTTTAAATCATATCGATTCTCAATCCATCGCCGCGTCGGTTCACCACTGAGCGCGGGTCTCCGTTCAGAACGCTAAAGGTTTAGGACATAGTCTACCACGCTGACCAAGCACGGATTAGTAGACTTTACACACCTTTGAGAACATTATAAAGCTCCACGGAATCTTTTAACTTTCGGATTTTAAATATCACTTCTTTTAACGTGAGGAAACCTGGATGCCTGAGAGTTTTCCATAATGTTCTCAAAGGTATGGGACCGTGGTGGACTATGGCCTAATCCCTTCTGATTTTAAGAGGAGATTCGTGCTCAGTATTGAGCTTGGCGATTGGTTGATGATGATATAGTTTTTTTGAAAATCCGGTTAATTTAATAGGTCATAGAAACTTCAATTTTATAAAAGCGAAGTCGCGGAAAACCACAAGTGCGTTAAAAAAGCGAAATTAAGTCGGCACAATGAAAAATGATTGTGGCAATAACGAGCGAGACAATGAAAATAAATTATGCCTTACTCCGGAGGTAATAAAGTTTATTGTAGCTACTTAATTAATTTTCAAGTTTAATTGTAACAAAGTGAAGGTTACTCTGGTTTATGTTTGATCTAGAATCTACCTGTTTCACCGGTTATTTTAAATTAGGGTAAAAACGGAACCCTTATGGGATCACTTTGTTGTCTGTCTGTCTGTCTGTTAAGAAACCTACAGGGTACTTCCCGTTGACCTAGAATCATGAAATTTGGCAGGTAGGTAGGTCTTATAGCTGACATTCGGGGAAAAATCTGAAAACCGTGAATTCGTGGTTACATCACACAAAAAAATTAAATTGTGGTCATAAACTAATAATTAGTATTTCCAATTTTCGAAGTAAGATAACTATATCAAGTGGGGTATCATAACATTCTAAAACAAGTTTTAATTTATTTTTATGCATCATATAGTTTTTGAATTATCGTGCAAAATGTCGAAAAAATACGACTGTGTTACGGAACCCTCGTTGAGCGAGCCTGACTCGCACTTGGCCGGTTTTTTAAATAAAATTGTTTAGAGAGATATTTTAAACCAAATTACAATTATTTGTTTAATTTAGAGCATAAACCGTAAAAATATCTTACTCTCTACGCCTTAGCCCTATTAATACTAGTTTAGATCAGTAAAGGTTTATGTAATCAAAATAGTTAATAAATTACACTTTTTGATAGTCAGTTGTTGGATTTGTAAGATATAGTGGTGATAATTATTAAGCGGACTTAAAACTTAAGCTACTATTATATTATAGTATCACTATAAAATTATCTTATAATGTCAGTATTATGCCCATAGTTACGGATCTATCATTCAAACAGACGGATTGACAAAGAATCGATTTATAAGCGGTCAGCGCACCGCGCTCGAAACTCAAGGGTTTAAAATTAACTGCACCATCTAATTAATTACAGTAAACTAGCAGTTAGCGACTTCATTTACTTATTGGAATAATTCATCTTCATCATCATCATCATCATGAACCTGTGGACGTCCACTGTTGGACACAGGCCTTCCCTAAAGAGCGCCACCACACCCGGTTCTCAGCCTTCTGTGGCGCAAGACCGTGGCCTGTGGAAGTCCCTACAAGAGACCTATGACGTATGTCCAGCAATGGACATCGAAAGGTCTTTCCACGCACATGCAAACTGTGAAACCAACTCCCATCGCCGGTGTTCCCACTAGATTACAACATGGGGTTATTCAAGGGGCGGACCAACAAATTCCTAAAAGGCCGGCAACGCATCGACGGTTCCTCTGGTGCTGCAAATGTTCATGGGCGGCGGTAATCACTTAACATCCGGTGACCCGCCTGCTGGTTTGCTCGCTATCTCTATTTAAAAAAAAAAGTTCATAAAGGATATGATGATGATGTTTTTATGAATGAAGGCCACTGGCCAGGCAATAAATAAGTAAAGTATTTCTCAGAAGACAAACAGAATACGTTTGACAGATTTATAGAGCAAAAATAGCCTATTCACTGGCACCTCAGTTCTCACTCACGGATTCCCCAGCGCTGATGTCATTCTTCTCCGTAAAGGCACCTATTCCGACATAGATTACTTCTATTTTCGTAGACCTGACACTTCTTTACACGTTCATTTTTATCTGTTGTAAAAAAGTAAGATATCTGTCTCTTTTTAACTAAAACTGAAATCTAAGCAAAGTCCGCTCTATATATTTCAGCTTAAGCCATGTACTTAAATATTGTGTACATTTTTATTTGTGAGGCAATAAATAAGTGAAGTATTTCGCAGCAAACAAACAGAATACGTTTGACAGATTTATAGAGCAAAAATAGCCAATTCGCTGGCACCTCAGTTCTCACTCACGGATTCCCCAGCGCTGATGTCATTCTTCTCCGTAAACGCACCTATCCCGACATAGATTACTTCTATTTTTGTAGATGCGACACTTCTTTACACGTTCGTTTTTATCCGTTGTTAAAAAAAGTAAGATATCTGTCTCTTTTTAACTAAAACTGAAATCTAAGTAAAGTCAAAGTACGCTGCTCTATAGATTTGCCTAAGCCATGTATTTAAACATCACTACCCCTATTATAAATGCGAAAGTGTGTTTGTTTATTGGTTTGTTGGTTTGTCCTTCAATCACGTCGCAACGGAGCAACGTTTCGACGTGATTTTTTGCATGGGTATAGCTTAAGACCTGGAGAGTGAAATAGGCTACTTTTTATTCCGGAAAATCAAAGAGTTTTCAAGGGATTTTCAAAAACCTAAATCCACGCGTATGAAGTCGCGGACATCAGCTAATTTTGTATATTTTTATTTGTGAGGCAATAAATAAGTGAAGTGTTTCTTAGAAGACAAACAGAATACCTTTGACAGATTTATAGAGCAAAAATAGCCAATTCGCTGGCACCTCAGTTCTCACTCACGGATTCCCCAGCGCTGATGTCATTCTTCTACGTAAACGCACCTATCCCGACATAGATTACTTCTATTTTCGTAGACGTGACACTTGTGAACACATTCGTTTTTTATCTGTTTTTAAAAAAGATTATGCTTTGACATACGTTGTGTGTACAATGTTATTTTTGTAGATAATGGCAGTTATCTTTAACAATGCTTGGTTTTTAAGTCACGATAAAGGTCTGGCGTGGAAGTCACACGTTGCTCACTGATTAAATAATTTTAATTTAGCGATAGTAATGTACATCGGCCTTTAGAATGACATTTCGGCTTTGTAGAGCGTTGTCTCTGACACTCATATCTATATGGCGTTTTGACGGTCTCAACGACAGAGACAGTGCTCTACAAATTTGCTATCTCCTTCTAAAAGTCGTCTTCTTACTTTCGGCCGCGTACTGCACATAGTTTGGTCTATTTTTGTGGATGTGATACGCCTCGTATTTTTTACTTGTTACTTTATATATCTGTTAGAGAGAGCGGTTAAGTGATCATTTACTGAATAGTTTTATAACGAATAACTATAGATATGAGATCTAATTGTGTACTAAGTTCTAGAACGAATTTAAGTATCCTATGTTCTTACTCCATTAAAACTTTTGTCCGTGCTCTTATAAAATGTCTTGCAAGATTTAATATCAACATAATCCTAAATATAAAAATATATGATAAAGAATATATTTTATAGACGCTTGTGAAACGTAAAGGTGAAAAAAATATTTTTATCTAGTTAGGTATGTACCTACCTAGTGCAATTTTTAATACTCTATGACAAAAGTATCTATTTTCATTCACGCAGCGAAATGTCAAGAACGAATTAATTGTATATCTTATATTAAAATGATCTAATAAATAAAACATAGAGACCTCTAGTAATACAAGACATAATATAATAAGTATAGACCATTCACAATAAGTTGTCCCCTGACGTTATGTTGGCACTATTGAAAATCACACAATAATAACCCCTAAGTTCTTTGGAATAAACGTAGATAGAGTAATAAAGGTAGATACAGGAACGTCTGCTTTCTCATTCACACTAAAAAGAGAGCACAGATAAAGTTACTAATGTGATAAACAGAGACGCAGCTAACCTATTTTTTTCAAGAATACATACAACTTACATACAAGGCATGCAACTTTAGTTGCGAAACAAACTTTGAGAATTCGTGGCGTAATTGTATTTCTCATGAGTTATTTACTTGTTTTCACAAAAAAAACGTTTAATACAAATATTGTTGATCGGTTAATTTAATACAAATATTGACTACTAAACAATGGTAATAATTGTCGTGTTATTCATCGTTACGTCGTGCTATCGCTATCTCATACGCGGTTACACAGTACTTAAATCTACCTATTATTCTATCTACGGGAATAAAGCAAACAAAACGATGGTACCAACATAACGGCAAGGGACAATTGTAGTGAACAGTTTGTACAGCTGGATTTACAATTGTCGACCTATATCTGAAGCAACCATTTTGGCGCTGATAGCAGCAGTGAGCGTTATGTGAGCGCACTCGGAACTAAATGTGACATCTGTCACCATAGTATCAATACGAAGACCATTAATGAACTAAAAGAGGCACTTTCTTCGGATCGACACAAAAAAATAACTGGCTATTTATATAGCAACATTTTCCAGCATACCTGTATATTATGTACATTTCAATGATAAAACATGATGCAATGAATTGACAAACAAAACCATATTTAAATAGTATACGTATTTCAGTTTGGAAGCTACCACGCTATATACAAACAAGTGCAAAGACTGCGTGTCCAAAGAAGTAGTTTTCTATTTATGAGGACACTGACCGACAAACATACATTCTAATAATTAATCATAACCCTTCCCGTCCCGTTTTGGATCTACAGTAAAACGAAGCACGCTAAAGCCCGGTATCCACCCAAGTGGAGAGGAGAGGAGATAAAAGACGTGAAAAAATTATCACGTCATTTTTAAAAAATTGGATTTGTTTACTGCACTTATCTCCTCTCCGCTCCGCTTAGGTGGATACCGGGCCTTAGTCGTTTTTGCGATATCCATTATAATGAATAGAATAAACCCGAGCACAATTTGTGCGACACATCTCTCGGTCGGTAAGCTGTGATAGCCTAGTGGTTAGGACGTCCGCCTTCTAATCGGAGGTCGGGGATTCGCACCTCTAACTTTTCTGAGTTATGTGCGTTTTAATTAATTAAATATCACTTGCTTTAACGGTGAAGGAAAATATCGTGAGGAAACCTGCATGCCTGAGAGTTCTCCATAATGTTCTAAAAGGTGTGTGAAGTCTACCAATCCGCACATGGCCAGCGTGGTAGACTATGGCCGACTATAATATATTTTATATCCGTATTTTCACGGATTCGGATCGGATGAGTGCGTGATCGCTGTTCCGTTGCTCCGATTGATTGAGATGATGATGATGATGATTTCTATCGCTTTTTATTTTATTCAATTTTTGTAATCAACAGTGTTTATGCAACGCTATGTCGACGAAATAGTCGTGAGAAAAGTTGCCGCAATAACTGTGCTTGCACTGCTGACGTGATAGATCATTCGTCAGAGAAAATTGCGTTTCACGAAGGAAATAAAGAAAGATATTAAAAAGAAAAACATTCCGTGTACGCACGAAAATTATGAAAAACTATGCCCACTTATTGTGAAAAAGTAGCTAGGTATAGTAGTATATGAAATCTTTTTTATTATGATTATATGGATTGCGTATTGTTACGAAACATTATTGTAAATTATAATGCAAACAGTTTATTTATTTTAATATATTTATTTACTAGTGTATATATTTTATTTTTTATTGATTTTATTGAATAAGTTTTACGATAGAATGCGATTTTACCTGATATTGTCTAATGTGACTGGTTTAGTCACATGAGTGTATTGTGGCCTAAAACAAAATAAGAAGAAAGCATTTCAATCAATTGTAATTTTAAGCCACGTTTATCCGAGTCGGCAACTGGATGGGTGACCGACTTCGGAGGTCAAAATTTGGCCTTTTCGTGTCTTTCGTGTGCCCGACTTCCGAAGGCAAGGAACAGGATTCAGGCGGCGCGGCGCAAGTTCATGGCGTGTGGAGGTCATTACAAGAGACCTATGTCCAGCGGTGGACGTATATCCAGTTGATGATGATGTGAACTTTGAACTCGAGACCTCAGTATCGCCAAGCTAACGGTCATCATCATCATGATCAACCCATCACCGGCTCACTACAGAGCACGGGTCTCCTCTCAGAGTGAGAAGGGTTTTGGCCATAGTCTACCACGCTGGCCATGTGCGGATTGGTAGACTTCACACACCTTTGAGAGCATTATGGAGAACTCTCAGGCATGCAGGTTTCCTCACGATGTTTTCCTTCACCGTCAAAGCAATATTTAATTAATTAAAACGCACATAATTCCGAAAAGTTCGAGGTGCGTACCCAGGATCGAACCCGCGACCTCCGATTAAAAGGCGGACGTCCTAACCACTAGGCTATCACAGCTTTTTTAAGCTAACGGTACTGAAGAACGAACAGCATGGTACCCAGTTCCCACAGTCCTCTTGAGCGACCGATTGAAAGGCGATGGTCGTGAGATGGCGTGACAGTTCCTCTTATTGGCACTAACTGTCGCACTCAGAGTCGTTTAATCGTTACTTAAGGCATTAATTAGTATGGATAAGGAATGCCTTAAGTAACGATTAAGAGACTCTGACTGCGGCTGTAACTCAAGGATAAATTATTGATCACTAGCTTATCCCCGCGACTTAGTCCGTTTTTAGGGTTCCGTACCTCAAAAGGAAAACGGAACCCTTATAAGATTATTTTGTTGTCTGTCTGTCTGTCAAGAAACCTACTGACAGGGTACTTCCCGTTGAGCTAGAATCATTAAAATTGGCAGGTAGGTAGGTCTTATAGCAGACATTCGGGGGAAAATCTGAAAACCACTCGGTTATGGTACTGCAGTTAAAATAGCCATAATATGAGGTAGTTATTTCGGAATTACAGACAGACACTTCAATTTCTTTTATTAGTATGTACATATGATACTAGCTTATGCCCGCGACTTCGTCCGCGTGGACTACACAAAATTTAAACCCCTATTTTACACCCTTAGGGTTGATCTTTAACTATGAGATTTTAACATACTATGAGCTTAATAAAATATGTCATACTGCTAATTGCAAAAATATTAACTACAAAACTTCTTTATAGACACTTCAAAACTGACAGACTTTCATACAAACTTCAAACCCCTATTTTACCCCTTTAGGGGTTGCATTTTGAAGAATCCTTTCTTAGCGGACGCCTACGTTATAATTATATCTGCATGCCGAATTTCAGCGCGATCCGTCCAGTAGTTTGAGCTGTGCGTTGATAGATTAGTCAGTCAGTCAGTCAGTCACCTTTTCCTTTTATATAGATTAATATGGAAGGAAGTTAACATCCTCTTAGTACTGATCTTGTGATTGTTACGAAGAAAACCAGTACATTAAAACTGACTGAAAATAATTAAAATTAAGATATCTTCATTACTCAACAGTAGGTATAAAACAATCACATATTCGAGTAATTATCTTATAATTGCAGTTTCGTTTACGAATTTCTTTCTTTACGCCTCTGACAGACGATCCAACTTGATTGGAGAAGATCAGAATTCTACATAATGTTCTCATAGATGATGAAGTCTGGCAATCCGCACTTGGCCAGTGGTGGACTATGGCCTAAAGTCTACACCCTTCTCATTCTGAGACGAGACCCGTACTCTAGTAGTATCTAGTAGTAGTAGTAGGCCGCCTGTAGGGTTGATGATGACAATGTTTGAATGATTTTTTAACATGCATGGCCCATGCATTTAACAAAGATACCTATTAAACCGACTTCCTAAAAGGATGGAAGGAAAGGTGATTCTCAATTCGGCCCGTTCTTTACATACAGTTCTTGCAATTCACGAGGGCGAGTGGCTCATTGCCTGAGACATTGGAGCGACTGATTAGTCCGACAGGAACGCACATTTACGCAATGCCCATGTATACGAAGTAGCCACAAGTAAATTCACTCGCCTTCGTGAATTGCAAGAACTGTACCTCAAGTTGGTGTCACGTCAAAAGAGCTCTAGTCGACAGTGGTGATTACAGAGGATATCATTCGACATGCCATGTAAACAATAGGGGTAATTATAAAAAAAAAAAATCATAGAGCCTATTCATTTTTAAAGGAGCCGGTTCAACCTTATATATTTTGTTGCAAACCAACCAGTGTTGATATTTTGAATTCACCCGCCACGACTTAACCCTATTGTTAGGTATTGCTAATGACGGTCTCAATTGGAAACACGCCAGTTAATATTGAATGCACTATACCTACTTTCTTTTCCTACATCACGTGATCAGAGTTATGACTGACGAACCAATCGTATTGGCCATTGCAGTAAATCCCCAACATCATGCCAACAAATAAATCAACTAATCATCCACTGCGGTTCATGATTCTTTTACGTAATACCAACTGTTAAGGTTCGTACGCACCTGAGCGGCGCGGCGCGGCGCTTCAGCGAGCTGCACGTCGCGGCACAGAGCGTCAAAATATCATTTCTATCATTTTGTATGGCGCATATCGCACTAGAGCGGCGCTGCACAGCGCTTCACCGCGCGTTGCCGCGCGGCACGGCTGGAGAGAATATTTTGAAGCGCAGCGAAGCGACGCGCAGTGCAGTGACGCTAGTGCGACATACCCAGCGGCGCGGCACGGCGCTTCGCGCTCGTACGCGAACGGGTATAAAAGTGACGCGCAAGTGACGCGAGGTGCCGCGTACTGAAGTTGTAGTGCGGTAGGCACCGTCGAGCGGCCTGAGGTGACGCGTTCTGCAGTCGGACTGAAGCGCCGCGCCGCGCCGCTCAGGTGCGTACGAACCTTAAGAGTCATGTGTGGCTTGTATAGTACGGTATAATAACATTGTAAATTGAAAAATTAAAAAGAGCAACCGCCGAGTTTCTTGCTGGTTCTTCTCGGTAGGAACGGCATTCCGAACCAGTTGTAAATTAAAACTACCTGACTATTCATAAGCACTTTTAAAAAGTTTACATGAATAAAAAAACATTCTATTCTATTCTATTCTGTGGTGTTGGTTGCGTTGTTTAGTGCCAACCAAGTTGGTTCGTCTGTTGCCAGCATCAGGCGCCGACCGGTTTCAGCCACTTAGCCTCATTCCCGAATAATATCATGTGCGTTAACTTTTACATTATTTAACGTTTTATGAATAAGGTAGGCAAGTAAATACTCAAATGTATTCGGACACTTTCATTTCACACCACATAAGAATGGTTTTCAATTAATTGTTACTAGCTTATGTTCGCGACTGCGTCCGCGTGGACTACTCAAATTTCAAACCCCTATTTCATCCCCTTAGGGGTTGAATTTTCAAAACCCTTTCTTAGCGGATGCCTACGTCATAATAGCTATCTGCATGCCCAGTCAGGTCCGTCCAATAGTTTAAGCTGTGCGTCGATAGATCAATCAATCAGTCATTTAGAACTAATAAAGATGTGTTTTCTTCCGTAAATAAGTAATTAAAACGCATACCCACGTAATGGTTATTTGCAAATATAATGAAGTTATTATAACATCAGGTTAGGTCGTTTTCCAACCGGACGAGTTCACCTTGGTGTTACTGAGAACTGAGAAACACGCGGTAATTCGCAGTGACATCATAAAAGCTTAGCACTTGAATCTTGATATCAATCTATGATTCCGTCATAAATATTGTAGAATGCGAGGACAAACTGCATGATATTGTGTGTTTCCATACGCGATTCTCCATTGAATCGTATTACGCCGATTATTCTACTATTCGCTGTTTTAGATCTAAAACTTAGCCAATTCTCGATTTATTTCTTTTATTAGGGTTCCGTACCTCAAAAGGAAAAACGGAACCCTTATAGGATCACTTTGTTGTCTGTCTGTCTGTCTGTCTGTCAAGAAACCTACAAGGTACTTCCCGTTGACCTAGAATCATGAAATTTGGCAGGTAGGTAGATCTTATAGCTGACATTTGGGGAAAAATCTGAAAACCGTGGATTTAGGGTTAGATCACACAAAAAAAATTAAATTGTGGTCATGAACTAATAATTAGTATTTTCAACTTTCGAAGTGAGTGACTATATCGAGTGGGGTATCATATAAAAGGTCTTCACCTGTACATTCTAAAACAGATTTTTATTTATTTTTATGCATCATAGTTTTTGAATTATCGTGCAAAATGTCGAAACAATACGACTGTAGTACGGAACCCTCATTGCGCGAGCCTGACTCGCACTTGGCCGGTTTTTTATTGACTAGACTCTAGAGGATGGCCACGACTTCGTCCGCTGGATTTAAGTTTTAAAAAATCCCGTGGGAACTTCGGACCTCCAAAATCGGTTACCCATCCAGTTACCGATTTGGGTCAACTTTGCTTAGCAATTTTCCCCAAAAATAAAAAATAAATCAAATAGGTAAACTGAAAAAGATAGATATGTACTATGCTTTCTCGCAAGTAAAATACCTTCCCTAACCACAAGATTTTACCTTTTAAGGATTTAGGGGTTGCTTATCTCATAAACTACGGAACCCTTCTGTTACATTAATCGTTAGCTAAGCTGTGGGGTAGATCTCAGACGCAGATATAAAATGACCTTTATGTTCAATGCAGTAGAGTCTAGAATGACATTTGACATTTTTATGTGTCTGGGGTGACAGATAGTTTATTGTTGAATTTTGAATCTTAACTCAATGGCAATAGGGTCGAAAATGGGGTAATAGTTGTCTTTCTAAAGACTCTTAAGTGTAGTACACATTAATTTTATTGCCCACTATTTGTTATTGTCAATGTTGTGTTTGAAGTACTTTTGTTTATTTAGCATTAATTATAAATTAAGATACTATCTGGTAAAGTAATGCTTTATTACTGAGGTTCTTGTGCAATACGTGACTGCAGTTAGGGTTCCGTCTGTCAAAGGAGAAACCATTATCCGGCCTTGTCGCACTGTACTGTAGGAAGTTTTTTTACGTCATAAAAGGTCTATCTGACTGATCTATCAACGCACATCTTAAACTACTGGACGGATCGGGCTGTTTGGCATGCAGATAGCTATTATGACGTATGCATCAGCTAAGAAAGGATTTTTGAAAATTCAACCCCTAAGGGGGGGGTGAAATACGGGATTGAAATTTGTGTAGTCCACGAGGACAAAGTCGCGAGCATAAGCTAGTTATATGAAAAGACTTGTGAAACATGTGAAAAATCACATGTTTAATAAAATGTGTAGAAAATCTTCAACGAAGTCAGTAACATCTGATAATAGCGCAATAAAAAAGACGTAGTCAAAGAATAGAATAGAAGTAAACATACCTGCCACGGGCGACAGCTTTCGCATCACGCACCATCGCGACTTCCACTGAAACAAGCAGAAATAACATTAGAGAAACCAAATAATACATGGTGTAACCAGAACGCTGGCAAAAACGAAAACAGGTGATAAGTATTGATGATTACTGATATGATACCACAAAAATAAACGCGAAAAAATGTATATAAAAATCCCATAATTTTGTAAAAGTTTACGCTAGAGGTCAACGAACGTTGCGTAAGTAAGCCACTCGGAGTCAATGCCTCGCGTACGACGCGGCCGACTTTTGGACGCTGTATATTGCGGGTTTGAAAAATACTAAATTACTAAAACAACAAAATGAGGCAAATGATTAACGTGTGCTAATTCGTTGTATAATGCATTAACTGACATGACATGATGTCATTGGCAAGAATACCGTTCTCAAAGGACAAATCGTGCAGTGTAGCGGCCGCATTACAAATTACTTTATATGTGCATTGCAATGCGCATTGTGATCGTGATCATGGAGTGGACAAATATATTGTGTCCTGAATCCCACGCAGATCTGGACAAAGATATACCTATTTATTTTGATGGGTTCTCAACGAGTCACAACCAATCGTGTAACAATGTGACTCGTTGGGAATCTATCGATTTTTTTCCCATCGAGTCACACTCACAGTAAAGTGAAACCCTCCTGGGAATTCGAATTGACAAAAAAGTTGCAACTAGTAACAGTGTGACTCGATGGGGAAAAATCGATGTGTTCCCACTTCCCAACGAGTCACAGTGTGACACGATTGCGTGATGATGATAGACAAATGCTATAAGTAGGTATTTTGCTTGGTAAAGAGCATCCTGCATCCTGGAGCCGTACTTAGGCTACTTTTTATCCAGGAAAACAAAGAATTCCCACGGGATTTTTATAAACCTAAATTCGAAGTCTAATAATAATATAGAGCGTCCTGTGTACCTTAATCGGCAGGTATTTTTTTTAGGGTTCCGTACCTTAAAAGGAAAAAAGGAACCCTTTTAGATCACTTTGTCATTAGCTTGTATAATTTACATTATATTAGTAGATACAATGTTTGTTTATTTAAAGACTGTAATGTATTTGCTAACATCAATAGGCTACTTGACAATTTTTTTAAGTTGGTCTTAAATGGTTAATATTTGTCCTATTATATCAAAAAAATTAACACTATATTTTTTTGCGCCCTAAAAACCGTAAAACTTTAATTTAAAAAAATATTTTTCTTAGACAGGTGAAAACACTGTCGGCCATGTTTGGCCGATAGATTATCTGTGCTCTGACGTCATGCATTTGTAAACAACAGTATAACCACAGGGTTATACTGTTGTTGTTGTTTACAAATGCATGACGTCAGAGCACAGATAATCTATCGGCCAAACATGGCCGACAGTGTTTTCACCTGTCTAAGAAAAATATTTTTTTAAATTAAAGTTTTACGGTTTTTAGGGCGCAAAAAAATATAGTGTTAATTTTTTTGATATAATAGGACAAATATTAACCATTTAAGACCAACTTAAAAAAATTGTCAAGTAGCCTATTAAGAGAATGCGGTAATTATCACAACTCTTAAGTATGAATAGGTTAAACTATAAATAATTCATCATAATATCTTATTTTTCCGCGTTATCTACTGGTAGGTACTGTTTCCCACATGGCAACTGCTTGAAGTATGCTCCACTGAGTCAGTTGCATGAAGGTTGCGACTTGCGTTGCTGTTCTCTTTGATGTGTTCCGGCGTAGCTTTGTAACTAAGACAACTAGACATTGGGACTCTTGTACACAATCTCTAAACTAAACTAAATTAACAGGTCTAAATCTAGTGCTATCCTTTTCCGCAAGCAACATTATGAAAAAGATAGCAATAGCTTTAGACGTGACATTTTAGTTTAGTTTAGAGATTGTGGACAACGGAATTAGCAACATTGTGGCTATACTTTATTCACAGAAAGAAGTTAATATAGGGCTTTCGCTGTTACGTAATCTAAATATATAAAAGGAAAAGGTGACTGACTGACTGACTGATCTATCAACGCACAGCTGAAACTACTGGACGGATCGGGCTGAAATTTGGCATGCAGATAGCTGTTATAACGTAGACATCCGCTAAGGGATTTTTGAAAATTCAACCCCTAAGGGAGTAAAATAGGGGGTTGTAAATTATGTAGTCCACGCGGACGAAGTCGCGAGCATAAGCTAGTTCCATATAAATGACAGAAAGAATAATCAGTCAAGTGCGAGTCGGACTCGCCCAAGGAAGGATTCCGTACCATCATACCAGAAATATTGTAATTTTTATTATTTGTTGTCAACTCTCTACCTATTACGTGGTTCATGAGATACAGCCCGCTACAGACAGGGGGACAGACGGACGGACAGCGGAGGCTCAGTAATAGGGTAAATACTAAATAGTTGGCACACTTCGGGTACGGGACCCTAAAAAGTAAAATGACGCAATAACAAACCATGAGCGACGATTGAGCGAGTCACCGTACCGCAGCGCGATACTTGCGCGACTGTATCGCCGCCATCTTGTCAGTCGCCCCACAGTCGCTAGTGTGCACGCACGTCGGTTTAAGCGGGAAAAATGTACAAAAAAATCACATTTTAAGCAGTGTAACCTTAGTGTAACTAACAACAAGTGTATCTACATTGGAAAATTTGCTAAAGGAGGAAAATTAGAGCATTTAATTCGATAGCGAGACGCAATTTGACGTTTAAGCACAGAATATATAATAGTACCTACTACCTAGTAAGTAAGAACGTCGCATCGGGCGCTTACTATAAGTAGTTTGATTCTGGCGCGATTGCATGCGAGTTGTGAAACATTATGTTTTTCGACTAGCATTCATTTAATACTTAAGTCCCGCAAATTGCTAATGCGCGTGGCCGCCATTTTAGTGACGTCAGCACTAAACTAAAGTTTCGAACTGATGGTAGGTATATTTTTATTTCAGCTGACGTCAAAATGACGTCATTTCGATGTTAATGGGACATGGTTCCAGCGCAATAGCAATTTGCGGGACTTATAATTTTTCATGCAAAAGTCTCAATCGCGTGTCAGCCAATTAGAGCCAGAGGTGATTTCGATTCACAAGTAGATTACCTACGGATCGCACGATTGCCGTAGACCGAGTGAACCGATGACTTTGGAGCGTTGCGAGAAGCGTACGAAATTAGCACTTTTTAGGGTTCCGTACGTTCTACGAACCTCGAAAGGAAAAAGAAACCCTTATTAGATCATTTCGTTGTCTGTCAATTCGGGGATATCAGAAACTATAAGGTACTTTCCGTTGACCTAGAATCATGGGCAGGTAGTGTTAGTTCTTACGGGTCAGTCTGTATTATTATATTATGTTTTTGTTTAAGGGTGGTAATAATATGGCTTCTCCTCCTCCCAAATTCACGTCAAGGGACGTAGATAAACTAATCAATGCTATGAAGGCTCGACCGCCGTTGTACAGTAGGACCGAACGGTACGCGCCACAGCACAGGCACAAGAAGACCACACAGTGGCGAGAGGTGTGCCGCGAGCTCAATTCGGACTTCGACAGTTTGTCGGGGACAGACAAACTTGAATACGGTATGTTTTTACTCTTCTACATACTAGTTGCCCCTTTGGTTGCGATCTCAGGGATTAGATAAATTAGCTGTGAAGGCTCGACCGCCGTTGTACAGTAGGACCGAAAGGTACGCGCCACAACACCGGCACAAGAAGACCACACTGTGGCGAGAGGTGTGCCGCGAGTTCAATCCGGACTTTGACGGTTTGTCGGGAACGGACAAACTTGAATACGGTATGTTTTTACTCTTCTACATACCTACTAGTTGCCCCATTGGTTGCGATCTCTGGGATTAGATAAACTATTCAGTGCTGTGAAGACTCGACCGCCGTGGTACGAATTACGAGCCATTGATGTTATAACATTAATTTGTTCTGCATGATAAGACCGAACGGTACGAGTGACAGAGACAACGCTCTACAAAGCCGAATGTCATTCTAAAGGCCGATGAACATTATTTTCTGCCGCGTAGGTACTGTACCCAGATGGGTATGAAAAATATTACCGTCTTTGCTGTCGCGCAGGCGAGTGATAAAACTTCAAAATCCATCTGGACTTTCAATTCAAACTTTAAGTTACAAGACAACTTGTAGACAAGTAAAATGCAACTTCGAAATGTTTGAAAATTTTAGAACGCGAAGTTTACAAGCGCTGGCGAAGCCTGAGGACCTGTTTCAGTCGGGAACTGACTTTACAGAGGAGGGAGAAGCTCAGAGGAAAGGTCAAAAGGAGGAAGAGATACGAACACTTTGAAGAACTCAGTTTTTTGATGCCAGGTTAGATCTCCCTATCCCTACTATCGACATTAGTTACTAGCTTATTCTCGCGACTTCGTCCGCATGGACTACACAAATTTCAAACCCCTATTTCATCCCCTTAGGGGTTAAATTTTCAAAAATTCTTTTGTTAGCGGATGCCTACGTCATAATAGCTATTATGCATGCCGAATTTCAGCCCGATCCATCCAGTAGTTTGAGCTGTGCGTTGATAGATCTGTCAGTCAGTCAGTCAGTCAGTCACCTTTTTCTTTTAAGTATATATAATTTTATTGTATATTGCCTCATTTTAAAGTTTTAGTGATTTGAGTATTTTTCAAATCCGCAATGTATAGCGTGCAAAACTCGGGTTAATGCTCCACCTACGATGCGGCATTGACTCCAGGTGGCCTACTTACGCAACGTTCGTTGACCTCTAGCGTCAATCAGATGTTTTATTTATCGTAAACTTTGACAAATCCATATGACTTTTTTGTATTTTTTTTCGCGTTTTTTTGTGGTATCATATCAGTAATTATCAGTACTTGTGTTCGTTTTTGCCAGCGTTTGGTTACAGCCTGTATAGTACAAATATTAATCACAATCGTTTTATTTCTAGAATATGAACATTATTTCCAAGATGACACAATGAACATACTTCATTTCGGAAGTGACGAGGAAACGGCAGAGGTCGCCGAGTTCGAGGAACCTAGAAGCGAGGATGAAACATTCCACGAGATAAAATCCGAGACGGAACTCGAGAATTATTCCGAAACGGATATATTTATGGATTCAGATCCTGTCCACATTGAACCTAAAAGGGAGCGAGATACGTTAGATTTTACAAGGGAGAAAAGAGAGCGAGATACGTTAGAAGATACGAGAAGGGAGAAAAAAGAAGAGAGTGACAGTGACAAACTATTTATTCTGTCTCTCGTACCCAGCTTTAGGAGGATAACTCCTAAAAAGAAATTGGCTGCGAAAATAGAGTTGATGAAAGTGTTGCAAAGTTTTCAAGACGATACGTATTGAAAGACATTTTGAAAGTACAGTTGAAACCACTAATTATTTAAATAGCTTATGCCTGCGACTTCGTTCGCGTGGAGTACACAAATTTCAAACCCATATTTTACCCATTTAGAGCGTCGATTTTCAAAAATCGTTTCTTAGCGGGTCCGCCCAGTACTTTGAGCTGTGCGTTGATAGATCAGTCAGTTAGTCGCCTTTTTCGTTATATTTAGCATCCTGCGCGAACTGCGCAAGTATTTGGACCGCCAAGAGAGTGTCGTTGAGCGAGTGTTTTTTTAATAGTTGCTCTTTTCGCTTCAGCAAACGGAGATAGACGGACGGTGAAAGAGAAACGGATATATACGTCGATTCAGATCCTGTTCGAATTGAACCTACTTAAAAGGTAACGACATACGTTAGAAGATACGAGAAGGGAGAAAAAAGAAGAGAGTGACAGTGACAAACTATTTATTCTGTCTCTCGTACCCAGCTTTAGGAGGATAACTCCTAAAAAGAAGTTGGCTGCGAAAATAGAGTTGATGAAAGTGTTGCAAAGTTTTCAAGACGATTAGTAGGCCCTTAATAAAAGATATTTTGAAAGTGTAGATGAAACTACTTATTATTTAAATAGCTTATGCGCGCGACTTCGTTCGCGTGAAGTAAGTACACAAATTTTACACCCATATTTTACCCAAAATTTTTAATAGACCGATACCGAATCGTTATAATTTGCGCACTTACATACAGAAACTGACCAAACTATCGGTCGATTAAAAGTTTGTCGTCTGCGGGGACTCTACAAGTAAGAGCCTCAATTTTCAAAAATCGTTTTTTAGCGGATCCGCCACTAAAAAACAATTTTTCGGTTGAACATTTAGGCGGTGAAAAGCTAGCAGACCGACACATTTCGTTTTCGAATATTAGTAGCTATGGATTAGTATGGATGACACAATCCATTCGAGTTCGTGTAAGTATTGATAAATACTCCGATAAGAGTAAAAAGTCAGTGTTATAAGTCGTACTTGGAATCTTTTTGTTTTATTGTTTGAGATAAAACTCAAGAGCACGTCAAATACCTACCAAGATTATGATTATCTTTGTTATTCCTAGAATTATGATAGGCGATAAACTAACTAATGGCTACTTCTTATAGCGACAGAGCCAGCGAGTGCCAGACATTCGTTATTTTATAAAAGCTGAAAGTTTCTCTGCGTATTGTCCCCAACCAGGGAGGAATGATCAGCGACTATGAAGACTGGATCATGGTGCCTTTGGGAGATAACAGGTAATGAAGGAGTAAAAAATCTTTCTTCAAAGTATATTTTTTTATATTTTCTTCGGAATAGTATTAGAAAACACGTCATGCATTGCCAGACACTACTATCATGGCAACCCCCTGCCAGACACTATAAATCGTTAAAACTTTAAGGGTGTCTGGCAGGGGGTTGCAGCGCCATTAGGTGTCTGGTAATTCATGACGTGATTTCTATTACTATTCCGAAGAAAATATAAAAAAAATATACTTTGACGTAAGATTTTTTACTCCTTTATTACCTGTTATCTCATGATCCATGATCCAAACTTCATAGTCGCTGATCGTTCCTCCCGGTGTTGGGGAGAATACACAGAGAAACTTTCAGCTTTTATAAAATAACGAAGTTCTGACACTCGCTGGCTCTTAGTCCATTAAGTAATAAACATTTTATTGTTTGAGAAATTACAACTATGTAGCCAAAGATAAACTGTTGAGCCGACAAGAGCTCTTAAATTGATGATAGTAGATTTATTACCAAACGGATTGACCTATGACTTATTGCTGATTAGCTGATGCCCGCGACTTCGTCCGCGTGGAATTAGGTTTCTTAAAAATCCCGTGGGAACTCTTTGATTTTCCGGGATAAAAAGTAGCATATGTCACTCTCCAGGTCTTTACCTATACCCATCCAAAAAATCACGTCAATCCGTTGCTCCGTTGCGACGTGATTGAAGGACAAACCAACAAACAAACACTTTCGCATTTATAATAAGGGTACTGATTTAAAATGACATGTAAATTGTACATGTCTATTTATATGATTTGAATAGAGATCATTTTGATTTGATGGATGTAAAATTAGGACAGCTTTGCCAGACCTCCTACTAGGTTGACGGACTTCATCAAACGCAGGGAGCCGCTGGATGGCTGCGGCGCAAGACCGTGGCGTGTGGATGCCGATATCAGTTGATGACGAAGAAATCTTGCCTGGTGAAATACTTAGCCATTTAAATAGTTTGCAGTCTCCGAGCGTAACAAAATATTTATTTAAATTGCAAGATTCAGGCCAAGCAAATAAAATACCATTTCGCGAATAGCTGGCATTATTTGATCGTAATGCCGGCACCACACGCTCGCCGAATTACGGTAAGTGAGCCGTCAACAGTACGTGTAGACGGGGAGTTTAACTTGGCTATTGGCTTTATCTAAAAACGAACTTTAAACGAAAAGGTGACTGACTGACCGACTGACTGATCTATCAACGCACAGCTCAAACTACTCGACGGATCGGACTGAAATTTGGAATGCAGATAGCTATTATGACGTAGACATCCGCTAAGAAAGGGTTTTTGAAAATTCAACCCCCAAGGGGGTAAAATAGGGGTTCGAAATTTGTATAGTCCACGCGGACGAAGTCCCGGGCATAAGCTAGTTAAAATATATATCATCATCATGAGCAACCCTCGCCGATTCACTACAGAGAACGAGTCTCCTCTCAGATTGAGAAGGGTTTGGCCATAGTCTACCACGCTAGTCAAGTGCGGATTGGCAGACTTCACACACCTATGAGAACATATTATGGAGATTTCTCAGACATGCAGCTTTCCTCATAATGGATGTTTTCCTTCACCGTTAAAGTAAGCTATATTTAACACATTTTACGCACATAACTCCGAAAAGCTGGAGGTGCGTGCCCCGGATCGAACCCTTGACCTCCGATTAGCCGAAGTCGTCCTAATCACCACGAAAAAATATTGCTCGCTCGAACCTCTAGGCTAGCTACTGTCCATGGCAGCCACCATCTGTGACATTACTACGAATAGACGCTTGCACGACGCTTGCCAAGCGTACCAACAGTGTAGCTCGGTCAGCGTGTGTAGCCGCCTTAAGAAGTATTTATATAAATTGCGCATCTTTGTGCAAACTGTAGCCCTATTGTAGCCATATCCATCCTTTCTAATTCCAAGCGCAATCCGTTACAAAAGAAGCTTGGCATTTCGCGCGTTCCTATACGATTCAATATTGCTTTTATACCGTACGATTTATTCCAATATGGCTAATTCTTACATTCAATATCTCTAAATTATAATGACAGGTCTATTTGTATCCATTTTATAATACTTCCCGCGGATTATGCAACAGAATATAATATTCTGTTGTACACAATCTTTAAACTAAACTAAAATGCCAAGTCTAAATGGATTGCTATTCCTTTCATAATGTTACCTGCGGCAAAATAGATTACACCTGTCAATTTAACTGAGAGATTGTGTACAACCACGCTTATAATTTTTAGAAAAATGTGCATAGCTTATGTGTGTTAATGTGGCTAATTCCATTGTACACAATCCCTAAACTAAACTAAAATGGCACGTCTAAATCTATTGCTATCCCTTTCATAATGTTGCTTGCGGAAAAGGATAGCATTAGATTTAGACCTGTTAATTTAGTTTAGTTTAGAGATTGTGTACTAGAGAATCGGCCCCAATAATTATCTAAAACTCGAAAATTTGCATGTAGGTTTTCTTCACAACATAAACTCGCAATAGAAAGGATTTTCACCGTGTCGAGTGTTTTCACAGTCATTTTCGAAGTGAATTCTATGAAGAAAAAAATTGAATAGTAACTATATTTATAAGCAGGTTCTTCGAGGACTAAGTCGCAGATAAAAACTAAAAGTTAGTTTACAAATAGAACGAAGTATCAAATCAACGTATCGATGTCGTATCAATAATTTCGCGTCGTGTCGTAGTTATCGTCTGGTGCAAAAACGGCTATTGTTTTGCCGTATTTGTTTTGGTATTGTAAATAGAGTTGAACATTCACTGTTCAAAGAAAATCTACATTTGCATTCGAGTGATAGGAAACGGTCTTAGTACTGACTCCTGAGTTAGGTAGTGTTTTATACTCGTATATTCTGTACCTGAGTCATGAATTTTAAGAGTGAATAGTCATCTTCTAGGCAAGCGCGCTTTATCTTAGGCTACATCATCACTTGCCACCAGGTCGGATTGCAACCAAGCGCTAGTCTATATATATTTAAAAAAAAAGTTGTTCCGCCCTGGAGTAGTGGGCTAATAGCTATTTGCATGCCAAATTTCAGCCCGAGTCGTCGAATAAATAAATAAAACTTTATTTATTTATTTTATTTATTTATTACATTAGAATAGTGCCATTGAATTAAGAATTGGTAATGTAAGGACATTAATAATTCTTAATTCTATGGCACTATTCTAACTACTCATGCTTAGAAACATTTTGCTTAAATCTAGTTTATTTTTCTAATCCTATTTCCGTCGTTGTAGTATTTATAATTTTTTTATTTTTTTTCACCAAATAAATAATTTATTGTTTCACCAAAATTACAACTAAAATTAGGTTAAGCCACCGATGCCTAAAATAAGTTGCACACTCGTGTTATAGGGGCATCAGGCATCAATATTTTTCCTTATAATAAAATCATAATAAAACAATGCCTGTTACTTATTTGTGTAGGTATATATTTTATTTATATACCTACCGGCGGTTCCTTTTATACATTTAGATAAATATATCACTTAGGTACTATAACGCCGAAGGAAAACATCGTGAGGAGACTTGCATGCCTGAGAGTTCGCCATAATTTTCTCAAAGGTGTGTGAAGTCTGCCAATCCATACTAGATAGAAATACTTAGCCAGTGTGGTGAACTTATAGCCTACACTCTTTTCACTGGGACCCATTCTTAGTGGTGAGCCGGGCGATGAGATGATTAACTACTAATAATTATAGTACGCGACAGAGCTAGGGTTGCCAGGTCGCCAAACCTAATAGCCGGACAGACCAGCCAGTTTGGCCGGACATTTGGGTAGGAAGGCCGGACACCCTACATTATTGAGGATTTTGTGTCTTAGTATTAATAGGTACGACAAAAAATTGTATGTAAAATCAAGCTTTTTATTATTATTGTCATAAATCTTATTGTCAGGCGGCACTGCCGCCTGCGGGAGCGACCGACAGTCGACTCGCCTGCGCTCGGTGACGCTCGTTTGCGAAATATAAAAAGTCTAACAAAAGTCGGACAAGCCGGACACCGTTTATTTTGGCCGGATACGCAATCAAAAAGCCTACCTATGTCCGGCTTTATCCGGACGCCTGGCAACCCTAGACAGGGCGATATCGTAATCGGGGTGGGGACACCCCGCACAGCCCCCGCGCTAACCCGGTGCGGGATAACGCGAGCCCCATACCCCGATTGCCACGTACTATGGGTATACCATATATATGGGTATATTTGAAGTCAAATAATCCAAAAATACATGAAATGTATGGGAACGGTAAACTTACCGAAACTAGCTGTGATCTGTGTATCTTTCACATTAGCGCCAATTGTCGCTGCGGTGAAAACCCAATACGAGGTAATACTAATAGGGCTGTCACAGCCAATAAAAAAGTAATGTAACTAAAAGTAACAAGTAAACAAGTAATTTTTATAAATTATGTTACCTATGTTATTACTATTTCAGCTATTTAATACTTTTTTTCTGTATCCTAACTATGAAATAATTTTAATTCACACTCGCAAATTGTTAATTTTTTCGAAAAAAATCATCTGTAATTGGCCATATTGCTGTAATTACCATTGAGGAAACTTATAGCCGCACTCAGAGTCGCTTAATCGTTACTTAAAACGAGACAGATCTATCTTTCACAAATAATTTAGTGACAAGTGCCAACCCTAGGTTGAGCAAGCATTGCTTATCTGAAAACGGCTGGTTAGCTGGTTACTTTGGTTACTCAATCAGTTTCAAGGGCGATGGGCGTAGCGAATACGATAATGCAATGGATTTTATTACGTTTTCAACTTTATTTGAATTTATTATGCGTACAAAATGACTCCTCACGCGCCATTATAACATGTCAAAAGTACGATTTTAGTCGTTATTTTAAACGTGAACCGTACTTTTGATATGACAGCTGACCCATAGAGTTAAAATGGCTCGTGAGAAGTCATTTTGTATAGATTATACTATTGTTACGGACTATTCTTTACAGTCCCCGTCCTAAATTATAGTTTGAAAGTTTTTTTTTTTTAAATTTACTAGCGCTTGCCTTGTACGTCGCGTTGTTTTTATTTTTATTTTTATTCAGATACAAGCTAACTTGTATCTGAACTTGACTGCAATCGCACCTGGTGGTAAGTGATGATGCAGTCTAAGATGATAGCGGGCTAACCTGGAAGGCGTATGGCAGTTTTTATTAAACCCATACCCCTTTGGTTTCTACACGGCATCGTACCGGAACGCTAAATCGCTTGGCGGCACGGCTTTGCCGGTAGGGTGGTAACTAGCCACGGCCGAAGCCTCCCACCAGACCAGACCAGAAATTTAGAAATTATAAAATTCCAAACCCCTGCCAGGAATCGAACCCGGGACTTCCCACTATTAAGACCACAGCGCTCACCACTGCGCCAGGGAGGACGTGTTTATTAACAATTGACCAAAATGATTGTATCTTTAATCTTCAACATGGTGGTACGATAACTGACTTGTGCATGTGCAACCCACTTTGCTTTGATTAGTAGTCAAAATTTAACGGTAACCGTAGCGTAACGTTAACCGCCTGTCAATCTGTCAAGCAAATAGATCTTCATTGATTAAAATCCATACTCCATACTAATATTAATAAATGCGAAAGTGTGTCTGTCTGTCTGCTAACCTTTCACGGCCCTTCAACCGATGGTACAGAGATAGCTTGTCCCGGGGAAAACTACTTTTTATCCCGGAAAATCAAAGAGTTCCCATGGGATTTTTAAAAACCTAAATCCACGCGGACGAAGTCGCGGGCATCATCTAATAAATACATAAATAAAAATATTTTATTCAATTAAACTTTTGCAAGTACGTCTTATGAATCGTCATAATATGAATCTACCACTGGTTCGGAATGTCTTTTACTTACTTCTACTTTTATACTTAATCCTTTTTATTAACAAGCTATAAGGATTTCTCGGCGCTCTTTATAACATTAAATAATTTGAAACTCAAAGGCTTTATCCGTTAAGCTTTGAAATTAAAACCTTCGCCTTCGGTGGAAGAAAACTAAAACAAAACAAATCTAATGAAAGAATACCGTTCGATTACCGGACAGAAATGCTGCGAAGGTTATAATGAAAATAGGGTTGGTACCTAGTTTTTCACAACTTTGTTCGCTGCATTTGCAAAAAATTGCATTTCACATGTTATCAAAATGTTATGTACGATAGTAGAAGGGAGAAGGAGGAACCATATTTAAAGTGGAAGAGAAAACTGCCGAAGGGCACGTAACTATAGCGGTTCGAATTTTGAACCTCTTTGAGTCCTTTTGAAAAGATTAGATAAGTGGAGATAGAGAAGATGGAGTTTATTGCCGGCTCT
Source organism: Maniola hyperantus (assembly GCF_902806685.2). NCBI lineage: Eukaryota > Metazoa > Arthropoda > Insecta > Lepidoptera > Nymphalidae > Maniola > Maniola hyperantus. The sequence goes on from NC_048554.1 coordinate 12,082,144, forward strand.
TCTCAGTAAAGCTGCTTTCTGTATGTTCTTGTGTATGGCATACATCATAAAGTTGAGCTTGGACCCTTTTTCGGGTTGTGTCCCACATGACAGTTTGTTCCGGCGCTTTTTAGGGTTCCGTACCTCAAAAGGAAAAACGGAACCCTTATAGGATCACTTTATTGTCTGTCGGTCGGTCTGTCAAGAAACCTACAGGTTACCTACTTCCCGGTGACCTAGAATCATGAAATTTGGCAGGTAGGTAGATCTTATAGCTGACATTTGGGGAAAAATCTGAAAACCGTGAATTTGTGGTTACATCACACAAAAAAAAATTAAATTGTGGTCATGAACTAATAATTCATTGTGTCTTCACCTGTGCATTCTAAAACAGATTTTTATTTATTTTTATGTATCATAGTTTTTGAATTATCCTGCAAAATGTCAAAAAATACGACTGTAGTACGAAACCTTCATTGCGCGAGCCTGACTCGCACTTGGCCGGTTTTTGCTTGAAGCACGTTGGGCTTATGCTCAGGTGGAAGAAGCGCCGGAATAACCAGCTCTTAGTTTTAAGATGTGATGTGTGGCACATTTTTGTAAATGACGTCTTTTCTTTCTTCTTCTTCTTTTTTTCTTTCTTTCTTTCGGAACTGGCTGGTAGAATCTTGAAATTACATAAAAGCCACGAGAGAATAAACATTTTTGAGTTTTGAGAAATGTTGTGTGCCAGGAATAAATTCAACAAAAGTAGACATTGAACAGTATAACTTCGAATGCTGAATTTGAAATTGAATCTTGGTATGGAATTTTAAGCGTATACATTCATGAAATGCTTACGTGTTTGGATTGCGAGTAGGTACCTAACCCACTCGTGGGTAGCATACCTAGTGTACCTAGTGTACCTAGTTCAAAGAAGTGAAGTTCCATGAATCGCTTTGTGTGTGGCCATATTGTGAACTAGTAACACGTACATGCTTTGTATGGATCAAAATATTAGGCATTAGTTAAATAATATAGCGCCATATTAAGGGATCGTTAACCTATTGTCCCATATTATCCACAAAAGAGTGTTTCTACATATATAAAAGGAAACACTAAAGGTTCGTACGCACCTGAGCGGCGCGGCGCGGCGCTTCAGTCCGACTGCAGAACGCGTCACCTCAGGCCGCTCGACGGTGCCTACCGCACTACAACTTCAGTACGCGGCACCTCGCGTCACTTGCGCGTCACTTTTATACCCGTTCGCGTACGAGCGCGAAGCGCCGCGCCGCGCCGCTGGGTATGTCGCACTAGCGTCACTGCACTGCGCGTCGCTTCGCTGCGCTTCAAAATATTCTCTCCAGCCGTGCCGCGCGGCAACGCGCGGTGAAGCGCTGTGCAGCGCCGCTCTAGTGCGATATGCGCCATACAAAATGATAGAAATGATATTTTGAAGCTCTGTGCCGCGACGTGCAGCTCGCTGAAGCGCCGCGCCGCGCCGCTTAGGTGCGTACGAACCTTAAAGGTTTGTACGCACCTGAGCGGCGCGGCGCGGCGCTTCAGCGAGCTGCACGTCGCGGCACAGAGCTTCAAAATATCATTTCTATCATTTTGTATGGCGCATATCGCACTAGAGCGGCGCTGCACAGCGCTTCACCGCGCGTTGCCGCGCGGCACGGCTGGAGAGAATATTTTGAAGCGCAGCGAAGCGACGCGCAGTGCAGTGACGCTAGTGCGACATACCCAGCGGCGCGGCGCGGCGCTTCAGTATGCGTACGTCGCTCGAATAAGATACACGCGCATCTTGTTAGGTATTTAAAGTACAGGCAAGAATCGGCAAGATAGACCTCAAAATAAATAACGTAGGTTTAATTTTTGGCACATGACGTGTTCCTCATGCTCTTAGAAGTATATCCTCAAAGGTCCCAACCCCTAGGATGTCGGCTTCCCCCCTTCCCAGTGTCTAAATGTATAAATGTCTCTCCGAGCGTTATGAGAAAACATCAATGGTAAAAATAATCCTGATTAAATAACTATAATATATTATGTACATATTATACCTACCTACTTCATCTACGTACAATTAATAGTTTCGGAAATATGCCTACCTATTGTTGTACTTGTGTTTATATTATACTAGCTTATGCCCGCGACGTCGTCCGCGTGGACTACACAAATCTCGAACCCCTATTTTAGGGTTCCGTACCTCAAAAGGAAAAACGGAACTCTTATAGGATCACTTTGTTGTCTGTCTGTCTGTCTGTCTGTCTGTCTGTCTGTCTGTCTGTCTGTCTGTCTGTCTGTCTGTCTGTCTGTCTGTCTGTCTGTCTGTCCGTCTGTCTGTCAAGAAACCTACAGGGTACTTCCCGTTGACCTAGAATCATGAAATTTGGCAGTTAGGTAGATCTTATAGCTGACATTTGGGGAAAAATCTGAAAACCGTGAATTTAGGGTTAGATCACACAAAAAAAAGTTAAATTGTGGTCATGAACTAATAATTAGTATTTTCAACTTTCCAAGTGAGTGACTATACCAAGTGGGGTATCATATGAAAGGTCTTCACCTGTACATTCTAAAACAGATTTTTATTTATTTTTATGCATCATATTTTTTGAATTATCGTGCAAAATTTCGAAAAAATACGACTGTAGTACGGAACCCTCATTGCGCGAGCCTGACTCGCACTTGGCCGGTTTTTTCTCTTCGATAATTCGTTCTTCTTCTGCACAACAAAGAAATAATAATCAAATCCTCTTCACTGTCGCTCATCTTGCGAAGTTGTTGCTCGTACGCGAACGGGTATAAAAGTGACGCGAAAGTGACGCGAGGTGCCGCGTACTGAAGTTGTAGTGCGGTAGGCACCGTCGAGCGGCCTGAGGTGACGCGTTCTGCAGTCGGACTGAAGCGCCGCGCCGCGCCGCTCAGGTGCGTACGAACCTTAAATATATAAAAGGATCTATCAAGGCACAGCTCAAACTACTGGACGGATCGGGCTGACATTTGGTATGCAGATAGCTATTATGACGTAGGCATCCGCTAAGAAAGGATTTTTGAAAATTCAACCCCTAAGGGGTTGGATGGGGGTGTCCCTAACAACTTAATATGCATGTAATCATACACTCCCACTTACACACACACACACACACACAAGCATACACACACTGTTGTAATTTTATTATTGTATATACCTACATTTATTCTAAATCTATTCTGTTAAAATAGTTTTAATTATAATTTTAAGTAATCTCTTTTGGCCTTCTGTTATACCTAGATTTAAATTTAAATAATAATTATGTATTTACGCTGTTGATTACTTTCAAATAAACAAAATAAAAAAATAAATAAAAAAAACTTACGTAAACCAAAAAAAACTTAAACCCAGTTTCACTAGCCTTAAAATCCTCTTCAACCTAGTTGCCTGGTAGAGATCGCTTCACAGCGATAAGGCCACTGGGCGGTTTCAGACTACCGTATTTTATTCCCAAAAGTACATCGCCTGAGGTCTAATGTACAGTCAGTCAGTCACAAAAGGAAGTACAATGAATCATGCTAGTACAGATATCGATCAAAGTACTGCCCGCGTCTATGACTAACTAGGCGCCCGGAATTAGGTATCTGTATCTAACCACGCATTGTATCCGTGACATACATTATTGAATACTATTGTTGCATCAAAACATGTTTCGTTGATTGATTATTATTTACTAGACGAAGCCTTTGTTAAGCGCTGATTTAGGTTATAAAATCCCGTGGGAACTCTTTCATAATCCAAGATAAAACCATCTAATATTATAAATGCGAAAGCGTGTCTGTCTGTCTGCTAGCTTTTCACGGCTCAACAGTTTAACCGATTTTGATCAAATTTGGTACAGAGTTAGCTTATTTCCCGGAGAAGGAAGGACATAGGCTACTTTTTATCTCAGAAAATTAAAGAGTTCCCACGGGTTTCTTAAAAAACCTAAATCCACGAGGACGAAGTCGCGGGCATCATCTAGTAAATAAATAAATAGACTATTAAGTATTTCAGACACAAAACCCATAATAGGGTTTTGAACAGTAGTAATAAAATGGCATAAAGTTTATGGGGCTAGAATCTATATAAATAAAAATATTATATAAAAGGAAAAGGTGACTGACTGACTGACTGATCTATCAACGCACAGCTCAGACTACTGGACGGATCTGGCTGAAATTTGGCAGTGCAGATAGTTATTATGACGTAGGCAATCCGCTAAGAAAGGATTTTTGAAAATTTAACTCCTAAGGGGGTGAAATAGGGGTTTGAAATTTTGTAGTCAACGCAGACGAAGTCGCGAGCATAAGCTAGTTCATTATAAAATACTGAATTTGTGGTTACATCACAGAAAAAAAAAATTAAAGTGTGTTCATGAACAAATATTAGTATTTTCAATTTTCAAAGTAGAATAACTATACCAAGTGGGGTATTTATATGAAAAGGATTTACTTGTACAATCTAAAACAGATTTTTATTTATTTTTATGATTTTTATTATTTTTAAATAGTTTTTGATTTATCGTGCAGTGTCGAAAAAGTACGACTGTAATATGGAACCCTCGGTTCGCGAGTCTGATTCGCACTTGGCCGTTTTTTTATAATATTAGTATGGATAGCCACCACTAAGCTAGTGAGGTCTTTTTAGTAGTAGTAGCAAGTTATGTAGAAGTAGACTTATCATACCCTTTTAGTTTACACCTGTACGAATACGATCGCAAACAAAATTGTTGACATATAATATAAATCAACTCTATCTGAATGATCATCATTCAGCTTTATCTATAAAGCAATACAGTTCATTATTGGTTGCGCGACACTTGTATAGATAGATCATGATGTCTTGATATTTGCCTATCACGTTTGATACGGTATCGATGATCAGAAATATGTCAGTTGATAAGATATCATGTGACGCGCACGTAGGTGCGTGATCCGCGGAATAAATTTTTCCCATCAAGTATTTATTCTCAAGCAGTGATAGCCTAGTGGTTAGGACGTCCGCCTTCTAATCGGAGGTCGGGGGTTCGATCCCGGGCACGCACCTCTAACTTTTCGGAATTATGTGCGTTTTAATTAATTAAATATCACTTGCTTTAACGGTGAAGGAAAACATCGTGAGGAGACCTGCATGCCTGAGAGTTGTCCATAATGTTCTCAAAGGTGTGTGAAGTCTACCAATCCGCACATGGCCAGCGTGGTAGACTATGGCCAAAACCCTTCTCACTCTGAGAGGAGACCTGCGCTCTGTAGTGAGCCGGTGATGGGTTGATCATGATGATGATTTATTTTCATCTATACATCCATATTAATCCATACTTAATATGTACTTATTATAAATGCCAAAGTATGTCTCTGTGTGTAATGTATATTACTTTTCAGGGTTCCGTACCTCAAAAGGAAAAACGGAACCCTTATAGGATCACTTTGTTGTCTGTCTGTCTGCCTGTCTGTCGGTCTGTCAAGAAACCTAAAGGGTACCTACTTCCCGTTGACCTAGAATCATGAAATTCGACAGGTAGGTAGATCTTATAGCTGGCTTTAGGGGAAAAATCTGAAAACTGTGAATTTGTGGTTACATTACACAAAAAAAATTAAATTGTGGTCATGAACTAATAATTAGGATTTTCAATTTTCCAAGTAAGATAACTATATCAAGTGGGGTATAATATGAAAGGGCTTTACCTGTGTATTTTAAAACAGATTTTATTTATTTCTATGTCAAAATGTCAAAAAATAAAACTGTAGTACGGAACGCTCGTTGCGCGAGACTGACTCGAACTTGGCTGGTTTTTAGGGTTCCGTACCTCAAAAGGAAAAACGGAACCCTTATAGGATCACTTTGTTGTCTGTCTGTCTGTCTGTCTGTGAAATACGGAATCCTTAAAATGAAGTAGGTAAATACGTACCTTTTTTCCGTCGCGGAATTTCACAGTCCCTTCGATGATGGATGTGGCAGGACTGGAGTCCGCCATCTTGTTTCAAACGTCACGCGCGCGACCACAGCGCCACCCCACCATCTTGGACTATGCCATACTTCACTGCACTTCACTTCACTGTTACACTTATATCACTTTCTCGTTTAACTCACTTTGTGTAACTTTCACTTAAAACACTTTTTGTGATCTGCAACAAAAAAAAATTCACGTTAGTATCTACTTACAACTAGCTTTTTATTTTTTTTATTCAGATGCAAGAATAATTAATCTAAGGATGCAAGTTAGCCCTTGACTACAATCTCACCTAGTGGTAAGTGATGGTGCCATCTAAGATGAACCTTGGATGGGGTATGGCAGTTTTTATGAAACCCATGCCCATTTGGTTTCTACAAGGCATCGTACTGGAACGCTAAATAGCTAGATGGCACGGCTTTGCCGGTAGGGTGGTAACTAGCCACGACCGAAGCCTCCTACCAGACAAAACCAAAATTTATTTACTTTTTGTAAGACTCTCTCTTATGCTGCATCTGCGACTACCACAACATTGGTTCGGAATGCAGATTTTACTGGCAAAGACGTTCGCAACGCAATTTAAAGTCTGCCAATCCGCACTTGGCCAGCGTGATGGACTATGGCCCTTTTCATCCTAAAAGGAGACCCGTGGTCAGTAGTGGGCCGGTCATGGGATGATGATAATGATGACACTTTAAAGTAAAAATCAAACCCGAGACCCCCCACTTCTAGACTGCAGTCCTGAACCCCTCGCCACTGCGCCAGGGCCGCCAGGGAGGTTGTCAAAATATGTAGGTACCTAACATACGATAAGTCGGGTCTAAACCCCTTACATATTTAATCCACAAACTCAGACCCTGAAGTAAGTGTAGGAGGGGTTCCAGAATTCATAATTTGGCTGAAAATGGGAATTGGCATCTCTAACTAGACATTTTTAGGAACTGGTCAATCACGACGCGTCACGGCAACGGCCTCACGGAGATTTTCATACTAATGTTGAGATAACCTTTGCAAATAAAACATCATCAGTCGCTTTACTTCATCCATACTAATATTATAAATGCGAATGTTTGTCTGTCTGTCTGCCAGCTTTTCACATCCTTTCAACCGATTTTAACGAAATTTGGTACAGAGATAGCCTGCGTCCCGGGAAAGGCCATAGGCTACTTTTTATCCCGGAAAATTAACGAGTTTCCACGGGATTTCTAACAATCTAAATCCACGCGGACGGAGTCGCGGACATCATCTAGTATTTTATAATTATTGTCTTCGTCGTGTTACAATCTTTTACATTCATTCAGGTCATGCAGTTTGCATAAACTGAGAGCAACCATACCAAAGACCATTAAATAATATTTCTAGTATTTTAGTTTTCATTCGTTAGACTTGGACTTGGCGGTAAGACAATCATAGGTATTTTTACATGACGCCTCCTGAAGCAGCCGCTGGGTCGCCATCGTCACGCGTCAGTTGATGCCGACTCGCGTTACGTGTGACCAGGTCTTTACAAAACGTTTGCAAAACTCTCATTTGCTATTCACAAACACATTTTACGGTCCAGTACAATAGTATTTTTGCTCGACTGCACAAAATAAGTGTTATATTATGTTTATTTAAGGTCCAGTTCTTTGACAGGCGGTTTAAGTTACATTAAGGTTATGGCAAAGACATTATAAAACTTCAGATAGACAAAGCTCACACAATTGTATTTTAAAAAGTGAAGACGAATTCGTACGCTTGTGTGTGTGACACATACGCGTAACGACACAGACTACATAGATATTTAACACCAACGAGCGTGCTTCAAAAAATGTCATCCCGTTACCAGGGTTGGGTTACGGTGAAACTTTGACCAACAGTAAAAGCAACGTAGTTAGCTCCTAACAAATCATAATTTGTGCAATCCATTTTATAATGCGTGTTTGAGAAAGGACTCCTATATTTGCTCTATGTGTCAACTGTTATGACGTCTAAAGTGCGTTTACCGTACATTTGACTGCCTTTTGACATGACAAATGACACTTGAGCATATATTGTTGTATTCCAACGCGTAAAATTTAACTCCTCAGGTGCCATTTTAACTTTTGGTGTCAATTTTTTTGTCAAAAGTACGATATTAGTCCTTATTTTAAAGGCGAACCGTACTTATGACATGGACTTTTGAGTTAAAATGGCGCGTGAGGAGTAATTTTTTTACGGACTATATATATTGTTTTACGCAATATACTTTTAATGACGGTCAAAGTTAAGTCGTGACCGTAACGTAACTTTAACCGCCTATCATGCAACTGTATCTAAGTTAGACTCTGTATCTGATTTTACATTTTAAGTTTGCTTTATTCTATACTAGCTTATCGCGTATATATAACTATTATATCGCGACTTCGTCCGCGTGGACTACACAAATTTCAAATCGCTATTTCACCCCCTTAGGGGTCGAATTTTCAAAAATCCTTTCTTAGCGGATGCCTACGTCATAATACCTATCGGCATGCCAAATTTCAGCCCGATCCGTCCAGTAGTTTAAGCTGTGCGTTGATAGATCCACGGGATAGATCAGTCAGTCAGTCAGTCAGTCAGTCACCTTTACCTTTATATGTTTAGACTTCAGTAGGTATTGTAGAGGTGGTTCACTCTGGTATTTTAACGAAATTACTTACCCGAGCTGTAGACCATAGTTTGAATTGCTTTTTACGGTTCCGTAACTTTACAGATAAAAGGAAACATATAGTATCACTTTGTTATCTGTCTGTCTCTCTGTCGTGTTATTTCTTGTACAATGGTACGGAACCTTTATGTGCGAGTTTGACTCGCATTTGACCGATATTATCTATATTATATATTATGTACCTGTATAAAAGGAAAAGCTGACTTGACTGACTGATCTATCAATGCACAGCTCAAATTACTAGTCCGAATGGGCTGAAATTTGACATGCAAATAGGTAGCTATTATGGCGTAGACATCCGCTAAGAAAGTACTTTTGAAAATACAATTCCTAAAGGGGTAAAATATGGGTATGTTTGTGTAGTTCACGCGGACAAAGTCGCGAGAATAAACTAGTCAACCCACTAAGTCATTCATACCCCACTGTTATTTAATGAAAAACTAGCTGATGCCCGCGACTTCGTATGCGTGGATGCAGATTTATAAAAATCCCGCGGGAACTCTTTGGTTTCCCGGGATAAAAAGCAGCCTATGTCACTCTCCAGGTCTTTAACTATAGGTACCCATGTTTTTTTTTATTTTTTTTATTCAGATACAAGTTAGCCCTTGACTGCAATCTCACCTGGTGGTAAGTGATGATGCAGTTTAAGATGATAGCGGGCTAACCTGGAAGGGTAATGGCAGTTTTTATTAAACCCATACCCCTTTGGTTTCTACACGGCATCGTACCGGAACGCTAAATCGCTTGGCGGCACGGCTTTGCCGGTAGGGTGGTAACTAGCCACGGCCGAAGCCTCCCACCAGACCAGACCAGAAATTTAGAAATTATAATATTCCAAACCCCTGCCAGGAATCGAACCCGGGACCTCCCACTATTAAGACCACAGCGCTCACCACTGCGCCAGGGAGGTCGTCGATGTAAAAAAATCACGTTGATCCGTTGCTCTGTTGCGACATGATTGAAGGGCAAACCAACAAACCAATAAACCAACAAACAAACACACTTTCACATTTATAATAATATGGGTACTGATATTCATCTAACTAATATTGAAGCGAAGTTGGCACCACGCACCAAACAACGCTATTATCCAAGATAGCTTTAACCTCATAAACAGCGAAATTGCCTATTACACTGACGACGTGATTTTGCAACTCTTTCACAAGTAAACGATGTTTTGTTGTTACGTAGATAGGTAGCGCTAGCGAGCAATCAAAATGTCTTTTAAAAGTACATAATTAATTTTATAAACACAAAAACAATTGAACGGTAAAGGTAGCATTCGGTTCTTAGCGACAGCGACGCGCAACGGCGACCCGCGACCGCGACCGGGTCGCGCGACCCACTGCTTAGTATTAATTTATATGGAGCACTAAACAAATCCCGCGACCGTGTCGCGCGACCGGTGGGCGGGGCCAGAGAGCAGCGTGGCAACCACGACCCGGTCGCTCCGGAGCCAGTGCCGTCGCGCGACGCTGGCGAGAAGCACATCAAAATGGCAAATATTTTCGGAACTTTTCTTCTTTATAAATTGAATGTCGTTTTATGAGTATTTGAAAGCAACCCTCTTCTTCTTGCGATGTGAAAATTAAGTCGATCTTCATCCTATTTTCCGGAGGCATAGATAATATCATCATCTTCCTCATCCTCCAATAGCTGTTGAATAACTTTTTTCGCTCCGGAGAAATTGTCCGACATATCGTACTACAATAGAACACAACCGTCACACATAAAAACTGCGGGAAGACTGGCGATGTCGCGGTCGCTGACATCCGAAAGCTAGGGGTCGCCTTGCGACAGGCGACCATGGTCGCGTAGTCGCTGGTCGCAGTCGCTCGTCGCGGTCGCCGAAGAACCGAATGCTACCTTTACGTTAAATAACCTAAAATAAAGATAATATCATTACTTGTAGAGAAACAGCAGTAAGTGTCCGTAAAAAACCAGCCAAGTGAGAGTCACACTCGCGCACCAAGGGTTCCGTACTCGGGTATTTTTTCGATATTTTGCACGATAAATCAAAAACTATTATGCATAAAAAAATCTGTTATATATGTATAATGTACAGGTAAAGCCCTTTCATATGATACCCGACTTGGTATAGTTATCTTATTTTGAAAATTGAAAATATTAATTACTAGCTGATGCCCGTGACTTCATCCGCGTGCATTTTCGTTTTTCAAAACCCCCGGGAACTCTTTGATTTTCCGGGACAAAAAGTAGCCTATGGGTCAATCCAAGGAATAATCTATCTACGAGTACATTCCCAGCCAAATCTCAATTTCAAAATTTCGCATTTATAATATTAGTATGGATTGTTAAATGAGCATTACTAAAAGCGTCATAAGTCAAAAAAACTTTTTTCTAATCACCCCATAGATAGCCCCATGTGGTCCATACGGCACGGATATTGAATATAAAGGACGCAGAATGGCCCCCGCGGGCGCAATATCCGATGGATTCAATCCATAGATTTGTTAATATTGCGACGGCGATTTAAAGATTTTTTTGTTGTACAGGATGTTGCAAAATCCATTTTAAAATACATAATAAATGTAATAAGAAAATTAACTGGTTATTTGTGTTTATTTTAGGGTTCAAATAAAAACTATTAGACCGATTATGTAGGTTGAATTTAGTCGATTGAAACTTTTCAAGTCAATCCGTCAAGTCTTTTGAAAGATTTCCGACACAAAAAAAGTAAAACATCAAATTCTTGACATCAAGATAATGGGAGCTAGAGAACAAATATCACATTGTAGCTATGTGTTCATCCTGTTTTTTTGCATAATATAAAGAACATATTACTCTCATTTAATTTATTAAGTCGCAATTTGACATTAGCTACTCTTGGTTCTAGACTATTAACTTCCTCTTCAATCAACTTTAATTGCTAAATTATTCTTAATTCGCCTATACTTGTCTCATTTGCATGTTTAGTAGCCAATCAACGGAAAATGATATCTTAACCGAGCGTGCGTGAAACATGCGTACAGAGAATATGAAATTAATAACCAAGGAAATATAATATCCAGTTGGTAAACTGTACGTGGAAGGAATTACGGCAACTGTATACTCTGATAGGTCTAATAAATAAATGCTATCCTAGGTATATTTTATGCGAAAAAGCTGGATGACTAGTTTATGCTCGCGACTTCGTCCGCGTGGATAACACAAATTTCATACCCCTATTTTACCCCCTTAAGCTTAGGGGGAGGGATTTTCAAAAATCCTTTCTTAGCGAATGTATACATCATAATAGCTATCTGCATACCAACTTTCAGCCCGATCCGTCCAGTAGTTTGACCTGTACGTTGATAGATCAGTCAGTCAGTCAGTCAGTCAGTCAGCTGTTGCTTTTATATGTATATTTGGATTAAAGAAAGTACAAAGTGCCTCTAACGGCACATGCAAGATCTGATTCACTAAAGTTACAAATTAACAAATTATGGCTTACCTATTGCTTTTACTCCATGCACGTCACGTGATGTCATTTTCCAGGTTTTTAACTATGTACATTGTACATGCAAAAATCACATCGATCATTTGCTCTGCTGTGGCGTGATTCAAAACATATTATCGCATTAAATAAGAGGTTATGTGCTCAAAGTTAAGAATACCTATCTGGTGATAATTATTAGTTAGCGAAGCTATTCTCGAAGCTATTCTCTTTTGTACAATATTTTGCAATATAAAAAACATTTAAGATGGATTAAACATAAGAAAAAATCACCCATCGCAAAATCACCCTGTAGATGCAGATTATTATTAATACAGCGCACGGGCACAGGAGGTTTGCGAAAACGATATTTCGTTAAAATAATTAATAGAGGCCCCATTTTCGATTAGCTAGGGGCCGAGCGACATATTTCATTATAGAGGGGGGTGTTAAATTAATTTACTAAGTGATATGAAAATATTAGGGGGTTGCATTAATGCATGTCAAACTTTGTTTTGGGATTATTTGGCAGTCTTTGTAAAGCGAAAAACTTTAGTTTTTCGTAAGTAATTAAAATTCTTTAATTAATTTTATATCCATAGAACGATCGCTCTTCAAACGAACTCTACATGTTCAAGAGGTACCTACCATGCCACTTTTTTTCAAAATTTAAATATACCTCTGTGTAGCGGTAATAGATTTCTATAAGTGTACTTTTCAATCTTACATTACATCTTTTATAGCTTACTAGCGTATGCTCGCGACTTCGTCCGCGTGTATTACACTTTCAACCCCTATTTCACCCCCTTACGGGTTGAATTTTCAAAAATCCTTTCTTAGCGGATGCCTACGTCATAATAACTGTCTGCATGCCCAGCCCGATCCCTCCAGTAGTTTGACCTGTGCGTTGATAGATCAGTCAGTCAGTCACCTTTTTCTTTTATATATTTAGATTTGTGTGTTTTGACGCACAGACAGACAAACTGGACGAAACTATTACTATGTACGTATAACATTTTGATCAGTAAAGCTGAAATCATACCCTATTAATAAGTCGAAATTGGGCAACAAAAAGGACAGCCAAAAGATACAAGATTCCAAGACAGAAGCCCTCCAAAATCTGTTTTCAAACGGCAGCTGCCTACCATCTGTCCAAGAAATCGATTAGAAAACGCTTCGAAGCTTCACAATAATGGTGAGATTGTTATATTCGCACCCACTTTATAGATAAGAAACGGCAAAGGTATAGCATATCCTTTGTTATATCTGTATAACATCTGTCGTAGACAATCAGTACCTGAAAGACCTGGAGAGTGACATAGGCTACTTTTTATCTCGGAAAATCAAAGAGTCCCCACGGGATTTTTAAAAACCTAATTCCACGCGGACGAAGTCGCGGGCAGCTAGTAAATAAAGATAAAAGACTAGGGGTGGCACTTCAAAGAAAATTACGGTTCAGATTTTTATAATTGACTCGTGTTAAGTATTTATTGTCAATCCGCACTTGGCTAGCGTAGTAGACTATGACCAAACTTCTCATTCTGGGAGGAGACCCGTTCTCAGTAGTGAACCGGCGATGGGTTGATGCTTCAAAGCTTCACAAATGGAAAAATTGCTACATTCGCACCCACTTTATAGATAAGAAACGGCAAAGGTATAGAAACACCTGTAGCTGTCTGTTTGCCGTTTTTTGTCTCGCTCCTGTCTTGGTCATTGCCCTATATACCCGTCTCTCTCTCAAACCGTATGATGTCATACATCCTTGGGTTTTCGACCATGTTTTGGCGAAGGCAAATGACCATAAAGTCGTAAAACATTTTTTGTTCAGACCTTTTTGCTCTTATTCTGTGCATAAACACTAAACACATTCATACGGTGACTTTTACATTATACGATAAGATATTAACAGCTTTTGCGTTTGAATTTCGCATATGCACGCGAATGTAAATAACAATCCGTGGAAAATATTTGTTTTTCGGGATAAATACTATCCTATGTCAGTTTTCAGGCTGCAAGCTACTTTTGTATCTTTTGTCGAAATCGGTTCCGGCTGTGGAAAGAAAGGTAACGGACAAATAGAAAATATTTTTAAAGTCTAAGAATAAAGATTTATGAAATCAGCAGTAGGTATAATCAGTACCCTTATTATAAATACGAAAGTGTATTTGTTTGTTGGTTTGTCCTATAATCACGTCGCAACGGTGCAACAGATTGACTTGATTTTTTGCATGGGTATAGATAAAGACCTGGAGAGTGACATAGGCTACTTTTTATCCCGGAAAATCAAGGAGTTCCCACGGGAGTTTTAAAAAAACCTAATTCCACGCGGACGAAGTCGCGGGCATCCGCTAGTTTTTTCTAATTATATAAAATTCGTTGAATAATCTAAGAAATATATCACATAAAAATAGTATATAATATTAAGTAGTATAGTAGAATTCTGCTTAGCACACGGCGGTGCGGTGAAGTGTTTTAAGGAAGCGCTGGGATAAATAACTCTTAGTTGTAAGATGTGATATGTGGCACAAATTAAGAAATAAACGTTTTTTTTCTGTCTTACTTTTATGTCCACCCAATATCGTCAATAAGCCATTTAAGTCAACCCAATATCGGATCGGATCGTTGTTTGATTACGATTTACCATCGTATCGTACTATATTAAATCACTCTGAGGCAGCATTAGGAGTTTTTGCGCATAATACAGCCAAGTGTTGAGATACATAATTAAGTGTTGGCTGGGAACTGGTTTTGAAAATTATGGCGGCAAAGCACTATTAATAATGTTCGCGTAGTTGTTTCTGTAAGTTACTTTACTGCTTTCATCCCAATATCGAATCGTAGTCTAATTACGATTTACTATCGTATCGTGCTGTATTAAATAGCTCTGAGGCAGTTAGGAGTTTTTGCGCATAATACAGCCAAGTGTTGAGATACATAATTAAGTGTTGGCTGGGAACTGGTTTTGAAAATTACGGCTGTAATAGCTTTTATAGCTTGTGAAATGGCTTATTTTAGACCCTGCAAGGTAATGCGCGGTATTTCGTCAATGTTGTAGAATGTAGACGATGATGGTTAAATTATTTAATCTTTCGTATTCTGCGTAAGGGCGTTTGTGCACTCATCCGTATTCGGTTCGTATCCGTGATTCTTCGAAGTGGCCGTCATACAGACACGTACTCATTCGATTCGTATTTTTACGGAATCCGTGATTTCACGGATGAGTGCACAAACGCCATAACGGTAAAATACTTCAATGATCTGAACTAAATTACTTAAATATTTGTTTTGCGTAGTATGACATTTAAATTTTTGATAGTACAATTAATTTATAGAGAAAAATAAACTGTTATTAATTCATAGTTTTAAGTTTTCACTTCTGTCAGAATTCCCACTGATTGCTTCTTAAACAAAACAGAAACTTCTACAAAAATTTCATCCCAAAAGGCGAGTCACCGAGGCTATGCGGAAAAAACTGGGTTGCTAGATCAAATGTTTTAGGTATTTACTATTAAATAATGGCCTTGCTAAAAATATACAATATACCTAAAGACATTGTCTAAAGAATGTGCTACTTTGATACACAATAGGAAGTACTTCACTCGATCAAATAAATCTTGAAATAAGCCGAAATAATAGTCTAAAACTAATTATTTAATACTTAAATTTCTGACTTGGCAAGTAATTTTTATATGGAAATATTTGTCTTTAAGTACAGAGAACCTGCTAAATTTTGGCTTTCAACAGGACTTCTATAATTTATTAAATTCAAATTTAACGTTTGAAACACAGAATTTGAACGTTGCCAAGCGGTTTACTTCAAAGCCGAGCTGCCCGCCTCGGTGACTCGCCTTAATAGAAATAACAGTAAGTAAATAATCTCTTTAATAATACGGGCTGTAGATTCCAGATCTAGACATAAGCTATTAACAAAATGAGCACAAAAAATGTAACAGTAGACAGCCCTACCGCATTCTGGGTATAAGTACATCCCAGTAAGAATGCAATTCTACCACCTGCTCATCCTGTCCGAGTTGTACCTGTCTCTTTCACACTTATAAGATTTGAGTTGCATTTGTACAACTATCTCTCTTAACCTCTGGAACTTTTGTTATTGTTTTATCTACAAAAGTTCTTATTCATTGCACATCTTCGACCTTGGCTTTATATTCGAGGAAAAAATTGTAAAGATTATTTAGTTTTAGTTGTATGGAAAAGTTGACGTTTTTGTTTTCGTTATTCTTTTAAGTTTAGAGTTTTTTTATTTAAGAATTTTTTGGTATACCTACGAGTACAAAACCATTATTTATTATTTTGATGTTTTTAATATTGTATGTTTTTAGGGTTCCGTACCTCAAAAGGAAAAACAGAACCCTTATAGGATCACTTTGCTGTCTGTCTGTCTGTCGGTCGGTCTGTCAAGAAACGTACAGGGTACCTACTTCCCGTTGACCTAGAATCATGAAATTTGGCAGGTAGGTAAATTTAAATTGTGGTCATGAACTAATAATTAGTATTTTCAACTTTTGAAGTGAGTGACTATATCAAGTGGGGTATCATATGAAAGGTCTTCACCTGTATATTCTAAAACAGATTTTTATTTATTTTTATGCATCATAGTTTTTGAATTATCGTGCAAAATGTCAAAAATATACGACTGTAGTACGGAACCCTCATTGCGCGAGCCTGACTCGCACTTGGCTGGTTTTGACAAGAGTTATACATCCCGCAAATTGCTATTGCGCTGGAACCATGTCTCATTAACATCGAAATGACGTCATTATTTTGACGTCAGCCGAAATAAAAATATACCATCAGTTCGAAACTTCAGTCTAGCGCTTTTTTTGCTGACGTCACTAAAATGGAGGCCACGCGCATTAGCAATTTGCGGGACTTATAACACGTTGTTTTTTTAAACCTAAATCCACGCGGACAAAGTCACTGGTATCATCTAGTAGATTTTATTCTAAAATAAAGACTGATCTAGCAATAAAAATAAAACTAATGATAAAACATTCAATTTAAAATAACTGTTACCATGATTGAAATAGGTACATTTATATTAGTTTAACAGTTACTCAAAGATTAATTTCAAAATCTCAGCACCCATACAAAAGCCATAACATCCGCCATATGGCATGGTGTAATACGCATCAAATCTTGGCCAAATGGTCCCACAAAGGTGCCCAAATAACTTGCCACCCTACTCCTTAGAAATTAAAACTCATTTTAGTTCAACAAGAAATTAATTTCTCTGGTTCAAAGTTAATCGGCGCGAAATTCTATGGATGCTAGGGGTTATTGCGTCCATATTAAATGTACTCCGCCATTTTGAATACGGCAAGTGTCAAGTGACGTCATTTGGAAGTACATAATTTATCTAAATAAATAAAAGGAAAGGTGACTGACTGACTGACTGACTGACTGACTGATCTATCAACGCACAGCTCGAACTACTGGACGGTTCGGGCTGTTTGGCATGCAGAGAGCTATTATAAGTTAAGACGTAGGCATCCGCTAAGAAAGGATTTTTGAAAATTTTATATTTAAAAAAAAATAAAAAAAATAAAAAATCAAACCTTAAGAGGGTGAAATAGGGGTTTGAAAGTGTAGTCCACGCGGACGAAGTCGCGAGCATAAGCCACGGTCTTGCGCCGCCTGAATCCAGCGGCTCCCTGCGACTCGTCTGACGTCTTGGACGATTTCGTCCAAGTCTGACGTCGTCCGTCCACCTAGTGGAGGGTCTTCCAGCACTGCGTCTTCCGGTGCGAGGTCGCCATTCCATCACCTTGGGACCCCAACTTCTATCGGTTTTACGAACTATGTGCACTGCCCATTGCCACTTCAGCTTTGCAACCCGTTGAGCTATATCGGTTACTCTAGTTCTCTACATAACGTTATAACTACATAATTAATAAATAATCAATACTAAGTACATAGTTACTTTATTTATTACATAACAATTTTTTAAAGGCATATTAAACGCTAGATTGGCTGTGTAAAAGGTTCCGCATACCCGTTGTAAATGGAAAGCGGAAAATTAATTATGGCGCAAGACCAGTATGATCACGTAACTTGACATTTTGTGTCAAGTGCGCTACACAATAGGTATTCTCTATAATATAAAAATGAATCTCTAAATGTGTTGCTCATCGCAAATCTCGAGAACAGCTGAACCGATTTCGCTAATTCTTTTTTTATAATATTCCTTGAAGTACGAGGATGGTTCTTACGGAGAGAAAAATTTAAAAAATTGCCTGAAAAAGATTCGACTGTTAGGCGGTACGAAGTTCGCCGGGGCAGCTAGTTTTAAATACATTTTTTTACATTACTAGCTCACGTACGCGACTTCGTCCGCGTGGACAACACAGATTTCAAACCCCTATTTCACCCCCTTAGGGGTTGAATGTTCAACAATCCTTTCTTAGCGGATGCCTACCTACGTCTTAATAGCTATATAGTCTATAGTCGCGAGCATAAGCTAGTTTTAAAATAAAACTTAAGATATGAAAAGTAACGTTTTCCAAATAGCTTTCAATGGGTCATTGGGCGTAATTTAAAGTGCGGCGCTAAAACGTAGCATCGTGATCGTGGTGTGTAATTCTCGAGCGAGTTGGCTGGCTTGCCAAATCGGTTAAGCCACGTTCAGGAAGGCCTTAATGGTTATTGAGATAAAAAGGAGATAAAATAAATTCTTAAAATGGAAAAAAGGCGAGGCCTTAAGTTTAACTCTTGACAATAGGTCTGGATTTTTATTTTCAGATAATAATTTTTTGATAACAACTCAAAGGCGCAACGCACACCGGCAGAACTGAGGCGTCTTTCGTGATAACAAATCAAACTGAGCAAATTACAATTTAGATTGCCACAACAGGGCAAGCCCAGGGTGCCCCAGGGGCGACCAGCATCCCTCTTGTTTTGTTTTCATAATAATATCAGTTAAAGTTTTAACGGCACATATCAAAGGACATTGAGCTGAGTTCAAGGTGTTATAAAAAGTAAAAAGTGTTGTAAAAAGACTCTAGAGTGGAGTACAATAAGTCTGTTTGCGCTAGCTCCTCATACTCAGCTTTATTTCTAAGGCTGCTAGGCTAGTCGCGCAGACATGATCACCAAAGCACAATGCGCACGTTTTCAGAAAACACTTGTGCTCAGCTGCTTCACTCCTCCACTCCTTAGGTGTGCGTTGCACTTTACACCAACTAAAGAAAAGTTATCATAAAGATTTAAGACCAGTTTTTTTTCAAACTACTTACGACTAGCTTATGCTCGCAACTTCATCCGCGTGGACTACAGAAATTTTAAACCCCTATTTCACCCCCTTAGGGATTGAATTTTTAAAAATCGTTTCTTAGTGGATTCCAACGTCATAATAGCTATCTGCATGCCAAAGTTCAGCCCGATCCGTCCAGTAGTTTGAGCTGTACGTTGATAGATCAGTCAGTCACCTTTTCCTTATAGATTTCCTTTTTAAAATTGTGTTTTAGTTTTCTGCAAATCTAAACTTAAAATAGATCCAATTTTAATCTAAAAGGTTTAATAATAGAGCTTTCTCTCGCAAATGCACAGGATAACTGGTCGACCGTTGAATGTCAGGCTTTTAGCGATTTTGGTATGCACGCCGAGCTTACACGACCGCAGGGGAAAATTCTACCACGTACTTACATACAGTGGCGTGCACAGGGTTTGAAGCCAGGGTAGGCATTAGTTAGGGGAACCTGTTTACTGGCAGGTCATAATGTAAAATTTGCATTGAGCTATTACAACTGGAGTAAGCAGTGCATTTATGCCTCTATGACCTGCACGCCACTGCTTACATACCTACTACTACACTTGAAAACGTTGAATTCTAGTTGAAAACGTGATATAGGAAGCGGTAAAAGATGTAAAAAACCCTACGTTTAACTATAAAGCCTATTTTTTGCCAAACTTCATGATTCTAGGTCAACGGAAAGTACCCCATAGGTTTCATGACAGACAGACAGACAGAACAAAAAAGTGATCCTATAAGTGTTCCGTTTTTCCTTTTGAGGTACGGAACCCGAAAAAATGCGAAATTTTCACAATATATGTTCAACCACTTTTGAAGGACAACTTCCGTACGCGAATTATATTAAAACTAGCTTATGCTCGCGACTTCGTCCGCGTGGACTACACAAATTTCAAACCCCTATTTCACCCCCTTAGGGGTTGAATTTTCAAACATCCTTTCTTAGCGGATGCCTACGTCATAATAGCTATCTGCATGCCAAATTTCAGCCCAATCCGTCCAGTAGTTTGAGCTGTGCGTTGATAGATCAGTCAGTCAGTCAGTCATTCAGTCAGTCAGTCAGTCAGTCAGTCACCTTTTCCTTTTATATATTTAGATGTATGAGCTTTTAGCAAAAACTAGACGGACTAGATGACCGCTACACTGGTCAATGGTCCGATAAAAACCTAATAAAGGCATATTAGTTCTTATTACGTTAACATTAGAGCTCATTTTTGATATTTGATGCTTTGTGATATCTAACGGAAAAACGTAATTCGTATAATTTGATCCTAAGATTAGAATTAAACCGGCCGTGTTAAAGAAAATTATACAGTGGTTTACTTAAATACAGAATTAACCTAACTGTATGATATAGATGATGCCCGCGATTTTTTCCGCATGGATTTCGTTTTTTTGAAAATCCCGTGGGAACTCTTTGATTTTCCGGGATGAAAAGAAGCTATATGGTCTCCAGGATGCAAGCTATCTCTGTACTAAATATATAATCTACTAGCTGATGCCCGCGACTTCGTACGCGTGGAATTAGGT
Organism: Maniola hyperantus; assembly: GCF_902806685.2. Classification (NCBI taxonomy): domain Eukaryota; kingdom Metazoa; phylum Arthropoda; class Insecta; order Lepidoptera; family Nymphalidae; genus Maniola; species Maniola hyperantus. The sequence goes on from NC_048554.1 coordinate 12,102,969, forward strand.
TTTTAAAAATCCAATGGGGACTTTTTGATTTCGTGGGATAAATAATAGTCTATGTCACTCTCCAGGTCATTAACTATACCCATGCAAAAAATCACATCGATCCGTTGCTCCGTTGATTGAAGGACAAACCAACAAACCAATAAACCAACAAACAAACACACTTTCACATTTATAATATGGGTACTGATTCCCGTGGGAAGTCTTATGGTTATTGCGGGACAAAAAGTATCCTTGTACCAAAAATATAATCTTGGAAGGCGGCCGCCGCGGGGTTGACGTTCCCGCTTCGTAGGATGGGTTCCCAACGAGTCACACCCAATCGTGTAACAGTGTGACTCGTTGGGAATCCATCGAAAAAAATCCCATCGAGTCACACTGTAGCTGTGGGTGTGACATGATGGGATTTTTTTCATTAATTGCAATCAATACCCTTATTATAAATGTGAAAGTGTGTTTGTTTTTTGGTTTATTGGTTTGTTGGTTTGTCCTTCAATCACGTCGCAACGGTGCACCGGATTGACGTGATTTTTTGCACGGGTATAGATAAAGACCTGGAGACTGATATAGGCTACTTTTTATCCTGAAAAATCAAAGAGTTCCCATGGGAATTTTAAATTCTACACGGACGAAGTCGCGGGCATCAGCTAGTGAATAGAAAAGTTGCAACTAGTAACAGTGTGACTCGATGGGATAAAAACAATGAGTTAGCACTTCCCAACGAGTCACAGTGTGACACGATTGAGTCGCTTTGGTCGCGCAGGTTTAGGTGGTTCTTTGTACTTATAGAGTACGTTAGTTTATCCTTTTAAGTAAATATGTTTTATGTACACAATTTCCCACAGTCAATGGACAAAGCATTTGGACCTTTATTCGATTAAACACTGAGTTGAACTCTAGTTAAAAGCATAAAATAGATACATAATAGTTAGCAGTTAAATACGGATGTTAGAATAATTAGAGTGAATTTGATGAACATGCCAGTAATTAGCTACATTAGGAGCCGGCACGCTCTCTCATTAGCGATAATGATTTGACGTCAAAATTACAGTTTTTGGGGTTCTGCACCTCCAGAAAACGCCAAAAAGGAACCCCTTGAGTATTGAGGCCAAGCGCCAGATAAATTTCTCTTAACTACGCGTAACCAGTTAATCATACGCTTCTAGACTCTAGAGATAAATCAAACCGAATATTAAATTTAAAAAAACAAACATACCCAGCAATCATTTGGTGAAATTGTACTGATGCCGACTCGATCACGTGACTCGACGTGAAAGTCCAAATTACCCAATGACGAGTAACAATTAAATCGTAATAAGCCCGAATGTCTGTGATAAATGATCGGTATTTAATATGATCCCAAACCAACGCGGTACGTTCATTAAAGGGGGAGAAGTTTTATTTTACATGCAATGTTCTGTCATAGCATTTGACCACTAGGCCCGATTAATTCCTGAAAGGCCGGCACGCATTAGTGGTTCCTCTGGTGCTGCAAATGTTCATGGACGGAGGTAAAAACGGTTAACATCACATGTCTTTTCTTGTTGATATTTAACTAGGGTTACAGCTGTTAAGACACTTTTTTAGGAGTTCGTGGATGTATCAGCTTCTAAGTCCAAACAATCAAAAAATATGGCTATTTATGCCGCATATTTTGACGTTCGCAAATAAATCAAAACTTATAAATTCCATGTATTTGGATTAGCAAAGAAATTGGTTATAATTATTTTGATTTCAGTGATTTGAAGAGCTACCTTTGATAGAAAATTGGCCTTAATTCCACATTTAGGTTTTTGTTTGGAATAAAAAGAAATTGTATCCTACGGAGATCTATGTCTAGTGTCTACTCCTAGACGTGATGGTAGTTGATATGATTACACTAATTAGCAAAAGATACGGACGTCATACAGACATACGTGCCGGCACGCCATTTTTATTGACAATAATTAATAATAAACCCCAGTGTAATTGTAATTATAGTAACTCGGATTAATGATAATTGGAGTGAATGTGTAATTTTAACACCAACGCAAACAGTTAAAAGTTTAACGTGTCTATCTGTGTGACTTTTTGTGGTATGGCAGCTCCCAAACAGATGAACATATAAAAATTTAAGATGTTTTTAGGGTTTCGTACCTCAAAAGCAAATAACTATTGAGAACGGGATCTCTACAAAACCGTTGACAAATTCAGGCAAATTCTAGTAGGTACTCTAGCTTCCAGGTACTAAACGTAATAGGTACTTCGCAAAGCCTTGACGGTTCTATATGTTATTAATAAAATGTTGAAAACTTTTGAAAACTAAAACCCCGACTACGATCGTCGTTTTAATAAACGCTGAAATATTAGGTATAGTAAAATTAGATATCTGTCGCTTGGTATATTTTAATATTATACTATATTTATATTTTATATTTTTGAACTCAATATTTTTTCTTTTTCATTTGACACCCCACTCGAAACAATAGCAAAAAAAATTTTTTGGAGACCCCCACTTTTTTGGATCCGTCCGATCGATTTTTTTTCGTATAAAATGTAACCTATGTCACCCCGACTATAACAACGAATGAATTGACACCTTAGAGTGCTAAAATCATAACCCCTTCCTTTTTTGGTTTTGCCGTAGTTCGGGTAAAACGAGGTGTTATTTTTTGAACAATGGTACGGAACCCTTCGCCTGCGAGTGCGACTCGCACTTGACGGGTTTTTTGATATAGCAACATTGCAGATGATCACACAACGGTTGCACTATTGTGGTTTTGTGGTTTGAGTAATTTTATATCGGATCGGCAAGTCTACCTATAGTCTCACGTGTTGTAAACCTTTTTTATTTATTTATATTTTTTCTTTGTATGCAAAACCGCAAGATTTACTTGTATAATGTATTGTAGGTTAGTTCTCAGTTCAGTATAGAATATAGATATAGTAAAGTACGTGACTAAGGAGCACAGTCTGGTGTCCACGCTATATAACGCGTCGCCGTGGCAGGCCCCGCACGCGCTGGCGCGCAGATCTGGAGGAATTTGATGGCCTTGGTGCGCTCTGGACGCGTCTGGTCGCTAACAGGGATACCTGGAAGAAAAAGGGGGAGGCCTTTGCCCGCGTGTGGGATGACCTCTGAATTATTAGAGCTAGATATACCTTATAAGCAATATTAAATATAAAAAAAAGGTATTAATAATTTGAAAAAATGTAAGAAAGTAAAAAGAAAAAAAATGATTAAAAAAAATATGTATATAAATATACAAAATATATCAAAAAAAAAAAATTTAGAGGTAGGCTTATTTATTTATTTATTGATTTATTATAGTACGTGACTCAGAGTCACTCAGCGGGCGATGGAGAGAGCTATTGGTGGTTGATGATGATGATGATGATGATGATGATGATGATAGTACGTGACAGGTCGTGATGGCAATCGGGGTATGAGATGGAGGACGCCCTGCACACGCGCACGTCACTCGTGCGCGTGTGCACCGGGTTAGCGAAGGAGCCCGCGGGTGTGCGAGGCGTTCCCTCCCCGATTGCCATCTCGGCCTGTCGCGTAGATACTATACCTACTGGTAAGCCGATTCACCGAGATTTATTTTCTGGGCCGATTTGCATGATTTTCTTATAACGAGGTATTTCCACCGAATAATCTTTAACGAGCTAAAATAATTGGATCTTTTCGGAAAAAATATTACCTACTGAAAAAGTGAAAATAATTTACTTAACTTTTTGGTATTATTACATAGTTACTTGGGTATTATATTTTTAAGTTAGTAAATAGCGCTGAGAGTTTAATTTTCAGTTTTTGAGCGGGAGTAACGTGCGCGGTGCGGGTGTTCATTCTGAGAGGATATCCGTGCTCAGTAGTGGGCCGGCAATGGATTGATTGATAATGATGATGATGATGATTTTAGGTCTGTTATAAAATATGTAGGTATCTACCTCTAGATGTGCCATTATAATGCAGCATTACATAAGAGAAAAATCAATCATTTTCTTTGTAATCAGATAAAAATAGATAAAATGAAATGAATCGAATCCAAGGACCTCACGTAACAAGCAACAAGTAAAGAATCTACGTTAGGCTGAGCACACACTAGTTATTAGCACTAATTATTATTTGTCGCTTGACTCTATTTTGGACTTCTCACTGAAATGCCTAAGGCTGAGATCTATAGAGCGCACTTTGACTTTGCTCAGACTTAAGATTGAGTTAAAACGAGACAGATTTAGGGTAGAGATATAGCTCTGTCTCGTTTTAACTCTGTCTTAAGTCTAAGCTAAGTCAGAGTGCGCTCTACAGATCTCATCTCAAATTGCAACTAAAAATCGAGGGTGCTGTTATTGGATTTTTTAAATTACAGACTGACGCTTGGATGCAATCGAACCTGTTAGCAAGTGATGATGCAGCCTAAGATGGAAAGCGCTTACCTAGATACCCAGTCACTCTTTACTTGAAAGTTATTAAAAATAAAAGTACTTTACCCATATTAAAATCGGAGAGGAAAACTGATGCCGGAAGGGCGCTCCATATCGTAGCGGTTCGAATTAGAAACGAGGATGCAAATCGCTATGTAGGTACGTGTCCGTGGAATTTTGACTACGTACCGGTGCAGACATTGGCGAAACCAGGTCAAAAAGTTCTTTGGCACAATCTCTGAAATAAGTATATTCTGCACAATACCTGTTATAGTCGACGCATTTTAAACTGAGTCATCGAGTGATCTGCCTGCACTTACTGGTCGTAGGTAAGTGCGAGCGAAACAGATAGATAACTTGACGACTCAGTTTAAAATGCGTCGACTATAGTGGCTTCATACTTCAGTATTAATTAAATAGCGCCAGCGATTATAACGTTAGCGATAAGATCAATGTGCGGCCGGCCTAGCGAATAAAAAATGTATGAAGAAATAATTAATTGCGTCAGATCTGACGTTTTTATCGGTATTAAGTTGTTTGCCAAGGTTGCTTGGCAATGAATAGTTTTCATTTATCCTTTTAGTTTATAGTTCTTGCATTTCACGAAGGCCACTGACTCATGCTTGTGTTTAAGCCGTATCGGTATACGTAAAGTACACTAAATGTGTGCGTTTGACAGCGCTTGCTCGCGACTGATTGGTCCGACACGCACGCACACTTATGCAATGCCCATGTAAACGACGTTACCACAAGTAAAGTTCACTAGCCTTCGTGAATTGCAAAAACTATAACAGTTTTAATGCTGGCATTCGATTTGCTTACCCGGTGCGGGCGAGCGCGGGTGACATGCGGGTGTGCCTCCCCCCCCCCCCCCCCCCCTTGAGAACGTTATGGAGAACTCTCACGCATGAAAGTTTCCTCACAATGTTAAAAAAATATCCGATAAATATAAAAAAATATAAATATAATATGTTAATACCGTTAAAGCAAGTGATATTTTTTATTTTTTAAGGTGCGTTAAAAACGCGCGTTAGAGACTTACTATAAGAGTTACCCTAAGCCAAACGCTTGAATGTCAAACTTGTAGATACCTACCTACCTTAGCTTAGGTATGCTGCATACTAATTAAGCTGAGGTATATATTGCATACCGTATGCAATATATACGACATACGTTCCCCAAACCTAAAATAACAAGCACAACGCTAAACACACACGAAACACAAGACGCGTGTGAGTTCGTTAAATTGCTGTTCTCTTTTTAGTTTAGTCCGTTCCCGAACTTGATTTATATTTTTCTTTTTAAATAATTCGAAAGTTTCTGAACGTTGTATTTAAAACTTTTGAGTGCAGCGATGTGTTTGGTCTGAGTGTGAATATTTTTAAGGTGACATGTCTTTTATTGCTATCCCTTTCAAAACGCGCCCTGCGGAAAAGGATAGCACTAGTTTTAGACCTAATTTGTAGTTGGTAGATATCGAGAAGTCTCGTATAGATGTAGGTAATACAAGTCCTAGCATTTGCCGCCCTTGCATATTTAACCGAATTATTTCTTCTTCTTCTAGTGCCTCTCCATTACTGAAGGTCAGCAGTCAGTTTTTTAAACTTCTCCCTGTCCATGGCTAGGCGGAATAGTTCTCCGACTGTTTTTATGCCAGTCCACTCCCTGATGTTACGTAGCCATGACTTCTTTCTTCTTCCCACCCCTCTTTTCCCAGCTATTTTACCCATCATGATTGTCTGCAGCAGACGGTACTAATCGTGTCGCAAAATATGGCCCAGGTACGAGATCTTACGCTGCTTGATGGTTTTAACTAACTCGGTCTTTTTCTCCATCCGGGCAAGAACCTCAGCGTTGGATACTTTAGCCGTCCAGCTTATGTGGAGCATCCTGCGATACGTCCACATTTCGAAGGCTTCGATCTTTTTCCGCAAGTCCTCCACTAGGGTCCATGCCTCGCAACCATATAGAACTACGGGCCAAATGTACCGAACCGAATTATTTATGAATAAAATTATGACAAAACTTTTTTAGAATTAGTATTCTATGCTAGAGTCGAGCCTTTCTGTAAGAATAGGTAACTTAGATAATGACCGTACCGAAACTTGTTCTAACTTCTAACGTATGTCTAGGCGCAAGGCTCACAGACGGAGTGAATTATAATAGCTATCTGCATGCCAAATTTCAGCCCAATCCGTCTAGTAGTTTGAGCTGTGCGTTGATAGATCAGTCAGTCAAGTCAGTCAGCTTTTTCTTTTATATATTTATATATAGATGACGTGATAATTGTTTCGTATCATCTATATTAAGTAATCTAATTGGTCCGCTAAACTTATAGAATAGAATATGTTTTATTCAAATAAACTTTTTACAAGCGTTTTCGAATCGTCGGGTAGTTTTAATTTACCTCTATAATCTCTCCGCTCATCTCCGCTCTGAGGGATACCGGGCCTACTCATGGAATGGAGTCGAGGCGCGGCGCCTCGACTCCATTCGCTGCGCGTGGTGTGCGTTGATCCTTAGGTTTTTTGCATCTCAAACCGGTTCTAGGTAATAAAACAGCAGGTCTCTAGACTTCGCGTCGATCTCTCTGAGATAGGGTGACCACCTGAGCTGATATTTTTTGTTGCGAAATTCCTCAACGCAACATAGATAAATCTTTGGACCCATGTACATCGGCCTATAGAATGACATTTCGGCTTTGTAGAGCATTGTCTCTGTCAATCATACCTATAAATGACGTTTTGTCGGTCTCAACGACAGAGACAACGCTCTTAAAATCTGCTATCTCCCTCGCTAACTAAAGGTCGATGTATATTACTTTCAGCCGCGTACAGTATTGTGATTTTAGGCAGCTTAGATGCACTTTGGTTTGAAATAAATATTTTAACACTAGATGTTACTGTGGAAACTCTTAAATTTTCTGGGGAAAGTATCCTATGTCCGTTTCCGGCTTGTAAGGTGTCTTTGCGTCAAAAGACAGACAGACACTCTTTCGCATTTAAAATATTACCGAGTACAGTACCTACTCGGTAGGTACCTATAGTATAGATTAAATCAATAAAAAAACCGGCCAAGTGCGAGTCAGGCTCGCGCAATGAGGGTTCCGTACTACAGTCGTATTTTTTCGACATTTTGCACGATAATTCAAAAACTATGATGCATAAAAATAAATAAAAATTGAATTTTTTTAATAAAAAAATTAATTAAATATAAAACTGTTTTAGAATGTACAGGTGTAGACCTTTCATATGATACCCCCACTTGATATAGTCACTCACTTCGAAAGTTGAAAATACTAATTATTAGTTCATGACCACAATTTAATTTTTTTTGTGTGATCTAACCCTAAATTCACGGTCATCAGATTTTTTCCCAAATGTCAGCTATAAGATCTACCTACCTGCCAAATTTCATGATTCTAGGTCAACGGGAAGTACCCTGTAGGTTTCTTGACAGACAGACGGACAGACAGACAGACAACAAAGTGATCCTATAAGGATTCCGTTTTTCCTTTTGAGGTACGGAACCCTAAAAACCTTATTATAAAGCCATAAAGCCTCCAAATATTAATAAGAAATCAAAACAAACGACACCTACGTGGAACTGAAGTTTGAATGAATGCGTTCTAAGAATGCCAATTGTTGACTGTAGCAAGTAACAGATCTAATTAAATTGATCTTTATTCTAAGGGCAATAAGAGCTATTGAGATTTGTTTAACTTTCTACAATGTATAGGGCTGTCAATGCAGTTCAAATATTTTTGTTGTTTGTTAACACTGGAATAAGTGTACGCGACAGGTTGAGATGGCAATTAGGGAGGGAACGCCCCGCACACCCGCACAGTCCCCGCGCTAACCCGGTGCGGGCGAGCGCAGGTGACAGCGGGTGTGCGGGGCGTCCCCCCGCCTCATACCCCGACTGACATCTCGACTAGTACCCGTAGTACAAGATTTTACGTCTCACCAAACCAAACCAAATTCGAGAGTCGAAATACTTCCGCGTTACAGTAAACTGAATCTTAAATGCTTTGTTTTAAAGCTCAAGTTTGTCTACACTTCTACAGCCAGCGCTCCAAGCGGAAACATTGCGAAATTAAAATCAGTGGCATTGAATATTTGACTTCAATTCAAGGCTGTTTAGGTCCATTTTATTGTAACGCGGAAGTATTTCGACTCTCGAATTTGGTTTGGTTTGGTGAGACGTAAAATCTTGTACTACGGGTACTGTTGCGGACTATACTTACCTAAAATTAAAGTTTTGAGACATCAGCCTCCATTCGGGGTTCGATCCCGAGCACGCACCTCTAACTTCTGAGAGTAATGTGCCTTTTGAGTAATTAAATATCACTTGCTTTAAGGGTGAAGGAAAACATCGTGTACCTACTGAGAGGTCTCCACAATGCAATGTTCTGAAAAGTGTGTGAAGTCTGCCAATTAGCATTTGGCCAGAGTGTTGGACTGTGGCCTAAGCCCTCCTCGTTCAGAGAGGAGTTCAGTAGTGAGCTGGCAATGAATTGCGATGATTTTTATTATTATTTATCGAACGATTTGATCAAGGGGCTGAGAAAAACTGCGCATTAATAAAATAAGAAGCTGTGATAGTCTAGTGGTTAGAACGTCCGCCTCCTAATCTGAGATCGGAGGTTCGATCCCGGGCACGCACCTCTAACTTCTCAGAGTTATGAGTAATTAAATATCACTTGCTTTAACGGTGAAGAAAAACATCATGAGGAAACCTGCATGCCTGAGAGTTCTCCATAATTTTTTCAAAGGTGTGTGAAATCTGCAAATCTGCACTTGGCTAGCGTGGTAGGCTATGGCCGAAACCCTGCTCACTCTGAGAGGAGACCCGTGCTCTGTAGTGAGCCGCCGATGGGTTGATCATGATCAGTACCCTTATTATAAATGCGAAAGTGTGTTTGTTTGTTGGTTTGTCCTTCAATCACGTCGCAACGGAGCAACGGATCGACGTAATGCATTGCATGGGTATATTTAAACTGGAGAGCGACATAGGCAATTTTTTATCTCTGAAAATCAAAGAGTTCCCTTGCCATTTTTAACCGACTTCAAAAAAGGAGGAGGTTCTCAATTCGTCGGAATCTTTTTTTTTAATGTATGTTCCCCGATTACTCGAAGACGCCTGGACCGATTTTGAAAATTCTTTTTTGTTTGAAAGGGTATACTTCAAAGTTGGTCCCATTTAAATTTGGTGAAGATCTGATGAACATCTTCGAAGATAGATACTGGAACTCCTCAACGGATAAGAGTAAATTGCTCGCGATCAGTGTAATAGCTTAGTAAACAGTAGATTTTTTACCAGTCATAGCATAATTCCATGGGGCCACTAAAAATTGTGAAATAAATTTTTTTTACAAAAAAAATAAAAACCGACTTCGATACACAAACACTAAAAATTGAAAAATAATTTAATTTATTACCGAATATATTATGTATACAAGAGTTAATATAGTTCCATAATAATATTTTTTGGGGTCGGTGCCAATGAGGAGTCTCATAAAAATATGAAGTCTAGACGATTCGCGCAGCTAAAGCTTTAAATTTTTGAAAACCCACTTCCACGCGGACGAAGTCGCGGGCATCAGCTAGTGATGAAATAAAATAAAATTTCGTCAACCCTAATTCAGTAGGTACCTATTTCTAGGTACGCTAGTTCGCGGAAAGGCGGTATAGACGGTAGGTACCTACCTAGTTAGGTGTACGCAACAAAAGTTAATTAATACCGTAGACTTGCCATTCGACCGCAGATCCTTTGCGGCTGAGAAACCGATACCGTACCGATTAGTTACAAATCTATATATATAAAAGCTGACTGACTGACTGATCTATCAACGCACAGTTCAAACCATTGGAAGGATCGGGCTGTTTGGCATGCAGAGAGCTATTATGCTTTATGACGTAGACATCCGCTAAAGAATTTTTCAAAATTCGGTAAGTATTTTTCAATATTTGTCGTTTACGTCTTGTGACGTCATTAATCCGCTTTCCGCAGCGTGCGAAAAATCATTTTTTAGGGTTCTCCAGGACCCTATTATAATAAGACTTGTTATAAGTCCCGCAAATTGCTATTGCGCTGGAACCATGTCTCATTAACATCGAAATATCATTTTGACGTCATTTGAAGTATATTTAAGTAAAAATATACCATCAGCTCGAAACTTCAGTCTAGTGTTAACAAATGGCGGCCAAGCGCATTAGCAATTTGCGGGACTTATAAAACACGAATGTCTGAGCCTATCTGGAGTTTTATATCTTCGACACAGGCTAGGTCCTACCAGTTCTATGCTAATGAAAGTAAAACAGCATTTACATAGAGGTGCGAGCAAGGTTGCAGTTTCAATGTCAATTAAATGCCTATTTCTATCGCGCTGGCACTTTGGCCTTTACAACGTCTGCGATTGTGGATACCTTACCGGCAGTGGCGTGCAAGTCATAGAAGCATAAATGCACTGCTTACCCCAGTTGTAATAAATAGCTCAATGCATATTTTTCATTATGACCTGCCATGTAAACAGTTTCCTACATTACTAATGCCTACCCTGGCTTCAAACCCTGTGCACGCCACTGCTTACCGGAAACCTGTTTTGAAATGCCGAATTAAGCAATTTGGTTTTCAAATGCATTGCATGTTAAACTCAGCTCATGCCTAAGGCATTCAATAGCCTAGACCTACCTTATAGTACGCGACAGGGCGAGATCGGGGAGGGAACGCCCCGCACACCCCCAGTGCAGGCGAGCGCGGGTGTGCGTGCCCCTCCCCCCCGCCTCTTACCCCGATTGCCACCTCAACCTGTCGCGGACTATAGATACCTTTAAGGCCGCCTTTGCATGCTACATCTATTAGAATAAGATCCTGTATTGTGTTTTTTCTATGTTTACTTTGTGTTGTGTGCAATAAAGTATCAATAAATAAATACCTACTAGTGATGTGCCGGATCATTAAAAATGTAGATCCGCGGATACAGATACGGATACGGATCTTTTTTCTCCCGCGGATACGGATATCCGGAACATCACTAATTACCTACCAATAATAATAATCATCTCAATTCTCAACCCATCGCTGGCCCACAACTGAACGCTGATCTCCTCTCAGAATGAGAATGGTTTAGGCCATAGTCCACCACGCTAGCTGCTAGAGCTAAGTGCTGATTGGCAGACTTCACACACCTTTGAGAACATTATGGAGATTGGAGAACTCTAAGGTCTGTAGGCGATGTTTTCCTTCATTGTCAAAGCAAGTGATAGCGCGGATGACGTCTCATACCCCAATTGCCATCTCGACCTGTCGCATACTATACGTTTGTTAGGAGCGCGCTACAAATAAACTCCTCTTACAAACTTAATCAAGCGTAAACCTGTTCAAGATAACATAAAGATTATTACGTATACCTTACTTTTTTTTTATTTTATTCAGATACAAGTTAGCCCTTGACTGCAATCTCACCTGGTGGTAAGTGATGATGCAGTCTAAGATGATAGCGGGCTAACCTGGAAGGGGTATGGCAGTTTTTATTAAACCCATACCCCTTTGGTTTTTACACGGCATCGTACCGGAACGCTAAATCGCTTGGCGGCACGGCTTTGCCGGTAGGGTGGTAACTAGCCACGGCCGAAGTCTCCCACCAGACCGAAATACTACCTATCATGTATCAAGTTGCGTGTATTCTAGCGGGCGGCGCCATGACACTATAACAATAAAACCAGAATCGTGGAACAACTAGCTGTAGGTATAAGTCCGACAGGTCGAGATGGCATTCGGGGTATGAGGCGGGGGGACGCACCGCACACCCAAACCTCACCCGCACGAGGTTAGCGCGGTGGTTGAACGAGTGTGCGGGGCATTCCCTCCCCTATTGCCATCTCGACCTGTCGCGTACTATGTATGTTATTATCACTTGTAACCTATTCATTAATAGGTAATTATGTACCTAGGTCTTAACAATAACCTAACAAAGCATTGCATGATCTATAGATTACTACTTAGGTACGCGAATCCATAGTAAGTCATATCATCCATACTAATATTAAAAATACGAAAGTGTGTCTGTCTGTCTGCTAGCTTTTCACGGCTCAACAGTTTAGCCGATTTTGATGAAATTTAGTATAGAGTTCCAGGGAAGGACATAGGCTATAGGTAATTATGTACCTAGGTCTTAACAATAAGCTAACAAAGCATTGCATGATCAATAGATTACTACTAAGGTAGGTACGTGAATCCATAGTAAGTCATATCATCTATACTAATATTATAAATACGAAAGTGTGTCTGTCTGTCTGCTAGCTTTTCACGGCTCAACAGTTTAGCCGATTTTGATGAAATTTAGTATAGAGTTCCTGGGAAGGACATAGGCTATAGGTAATTATGTACCTAGGTCTTAACAATAACCTAACAAAGCATTGCATGATCAATAGATTACTAATTAGGTAGGTACGTGAATCCATAGTAAGTCATATCATCCATACTAATATTATAAATACGAAAGTGTGTCTGTCTGTCTGCTAGCTTTTCACGGCTCAACAGTTTAGGTGATTTTGATGAAATTTAGTATAGAGTTCCGGGGAAGGACATATGCTACTTTTCATCCCGAAAAAGAAAAGAGTTCCAGCGAGATTTTTAAAAAACTCAATCCAAGCAGAAGAAATCGCGAGCATATTAAGCTAGTAGATATTATAATTAATGCAAAGATTACTGAGTTCTTAATTACCCGATGCTCCTTTAACTCATTTGAGTGGTATGGCAAACAAAACCGTAAAACTAGTTATAATTTTACGATCTTTAATAAATACCTCCACGTAGAAGAACTGTGGATGAAAAATAAAAGATTAACAACATCAGAGACCAGGTGTAGAAGCCAGTGAAGTGGGAATTAAATAAAAGAGCAAAGCTTCTACTTTAATCTGATGCCAGAGGGACTTTGATCGCCGAGTTAGTTATTATAGCTAGGTGAAGGTTAGGTAGGTGTCTTCTTATTCACTGTAATTATTGAGTGGCTGTCAATTAAATTACCTACCTACTTACTTAGTACGATATTTATATGATTCTTTTGTTTTTGCCGTTGTTTGTGGATCTTTTACTGTAATTATTATGAAATGACTGTATTACATATAATTATAATAATAATTAGATAAGGCTAGCTTTAAGTTTTATTGTATTAAAAAAAAGTTAAAAAAAAATAAAAAAAAATTATAATAATAAGAAAAAAATTAAAACTAATTGTATATAATATAATGTTTATAATAAGATAAAATTAAAAACTAAGTATCTATTTATAATTTATGTGCATGGTAAGGAATAATAAAAGCTTTTTTATTTTATTATTTATTTATTTTATTACATATTACATTAAGTACACCAAAATGTAGTTTAATATGATCCTGAAACCACACGCTGTGCTGAATTGTGCCTGAACAATGACGTAGGTATTATATCAGTCATTAGAGGTGTTATAACTTATATGCGGTATATAAGTTTCGCGAAATAGGTAGACAGCAGAGGCAGATTATCCCTAAGGCAAACTAGACACGTGCCTAGGGGCGCGAGGTTACGAAGGGGCGCGCGCGATCATGTAGAGTTCCATTACCTGGCCTACCTGCCAGTGTGACCGAAACTGCCTCTTCTTTAATATAGCAAAGTGTCATGACTTGATGTTCTTCAATCGTTCACATAAATAGCATAATCATCCCACTACCAGCTATGAAATGAGACGATTCCTCGTTATTTCAAAGTTAGTAATTTTTTTAATATGGCTGTTAGAGGGGCAACTGGGCAACTATGAGGTGCTTGCCTAGGGCGCTCTCGTAATTTTTAATCCGCCTCTGGTAGATAGGTAGGTACTAGGATTCATTCTCGGCTCGAGAATTCCCGGGAAATCGTTGGGCTTTGTTCCCGGGAAATCAAGCTCGAGAAAACTCGAGAACTCGAGAAATCATATTTGAGTCTATGAAATTATAAAATAAAACGATTTGCGTTTGCCGTTTGTTTTAAATGCAAAAATTTCATTTGATTTTTTTTTCTAATTAACATGCCAAAAATGGTGCTGTGATTGTAATTTAATTATAAGTTCGGATAAGGTTAACGTTTTCATGTTGAAATTTTTGTTTATTGTTTGTTTTGTTTAAAAGAAAGAAGCTAGAAGTTTTAAGTTGATTTTTTTTCTTTTTAATGCTGTGCTTGTGCTGTAATTGTATATATATGTATAAGTCACAAATGTCAGAATAGCTTATTTTTTTAGTTTTCTTTAAGAAAAAGAAGCTAATTATGTTGAAGACTGTCAATAAAAGTCTTATAATTATTTTGGTACTTTTATTTGAGAGGAAACCACTGAATTTGTTGATTAATCGCATTATTGGAACCGAAGAATATGCAAATCCGTACGTAAATGTAAATTTCTCGACAACCCGAGAAGACCCGAGAAATTAGCCTCGAGAATTCTCGAGACCCGAGAAATTGATAAGCTCGAGAAATCATGAACCCTAGTAGGTACTCTATAAGATTTTTTTTTAAAATCATACGTTAATGATGGATTAAGGAATTTAAAGTTTAAATGGAAAAAAGTGGATTTCGCCATAAATTGTAGGTAGTTGACCATTTGTTTTTTTTTGCGATCGTCGATAGTAAAGTGCAGTGTATGATTATTATTATTTTTTGGGGTGGGGGACGCCCCTGCGCTAACCTGATGCGGGAAAGCGCGGATGACATGGACTACGGGGCATCCCCCCGCCTCTTACCCGGTTGCCAGCTCGGCCTGTCGCATACTATACCTATGTACCTACAATATTGTACGATAGATCTCAAAAGCGTCCGCCGACATTGAATTCCTCGGCCGTAGAATAAATCAACCGTCTAGACTCGAGTGGCTTGCAATAATAGCTCGAAATTAAAGCTTCGACACACAAAGCGCGTGCAGCGACGTGCGACGAACTGTACGACAGGACGTCTACCGCCGGCGAGAAAACGACTATCGGCGATTTTCTCTCTCAAGAAACGCACAATAAATGTACATTCTGTGTAAACAAAAGAGATGCATATATCAAAAGTTGCTCTCTGACTGTTCACACTGCCGGTGACGACTCGCTTTCAAAAATAAACTCGCTCAGCGATATTCGTTCAGCGATGCTCGCTCGCTTGAACACGTGTAACGCCCGCGCAGGTTTGCACAGGACTGAGCGACCGCGTGCGAATGGTGCGAGTAATCGCTCGTCGCACTTGCACACTCGCTTATAACCCGGCGACAAAACTATCGAAACTACACACTCGCTTCTCACTGATCGCCAACTCGCTAGTTCTACTCGTTTCTTGTTCATCGTCGGCGGTCGGATCACTGCCTAAGGCCATTACGATCGTGCGAACGGGTCATAATTATTACGGACAATGGTTGTGAGAATGCCGCAGAAGTCGTTATCGATAAGGGCCATCATGCTTTTCGGACGCAGTAGCAGACGCAGGTAAAAATAATGGACGCTTTTTATAACCTGTTATCGACTATCGACAGATCCTTTTGTTGCCGTTACACACAACACGTAAGTGCGAGCGAGAGGTCCGAATAAAATGATTTATGACCCAGTTCGCACGTCCATAATGGCCCGAATATAGTATCCATCTGTTTAAATAATATGTAATACAGTAGGCTTCAGATAAAAAGGCAGTTATGGAACGCCTTTGTACAGTTCAGTACCTTGCACCGGAAGACGCAGTGTTGGAAGACCCCCCCACTAGGTGGACGGACGACATCAGACGAGTCGCAGGCAGCCGCTGGATTCAGGCGGCGCAGGACCGTGTCGTGTGGAAGTCCCTACAAGAGACCTATGTCCAGCAGTGGACGTCTACCGGTTGATGATGATAATGATGATGATGATTGTACAGTTCCCTGTATTTCAATGCACAACTTCTAGCTAGCTAGCCGCGTTGTATGCTTAAATTAATGATCAAGTCATTTAAAGAATGAAATAAAACAAACCAGTTAGAAAAAATGAGAACAATGACGTCGCGCGTTTTGTGTGACCGAGCCTTAAGTTTTTTACGTCTCCGGTGCGAAAATATCAAAACATTTGTCACATGAGAAACCGTAAAAACGTAAAACCGACGTAAACTTGGCCCACTGCTCTAAAGACGTATTTTTCTGTCCTAGTTTTTTTTTGTGTTTGTGTTAAATAAAACCGGTCAAGTGCGAGTCAGACTCGCGCACCAAGGGTTTCGCATAGTAGGTAGTACTACAGTCGCATTTTTTTCGACATTTCGCACGATAAATCCAAAACTATGATGCATAAAAATAAATAAAAATCAGTTTTAGAATGTACAGGTAAAGCCCTTTCATATGATACCCCACTTAGTATAGTTATCTTACTTTAAAAATTGAAAGTACCTACTAATTAATAGGCTAGTTGACACTTTTTTTAAGTAGGTCTTAAATGGTTGATATTTGTCCTATTAGATCAAAAAAATTAACACTATATTTTTTTGCGCCCTAAAAACCGTAAAACTTTAATTTAAAAATATATTTTTCTTAGACAGGTGAAAACACTGTCGGCCATGTTTGGCCGATAGATTATCTGTGCTCTGACGTCATGCATTTGTAAACAACAGCATAACTTCCCAAAGTTTAATAAACATGACTTCTATACTAGTTTACATAGGGATGACATTTCTTTGTTTACATATTTAATGACGTCACATTATGGCTGACAGCGTTTTCTGCGTTTCAAATAAAAATAAAAACTGTATTTTTTTAAATTGGATTTATATATCCATCCTGCGTTTTTAATAATTGTTATTGATATATTTCGTTGTCTTACGCAAAATACTATAATAAATAATCATTTATTGGACGAAATTAGATATGAGTCAAGTAGCCTATTGTTCATGCACATTGCACACATTTTAATTTTTTTTTGTGACAGGTTTCTGTTTTCGGATTTATTCCTTTACTTGTGCTATATACCTACCTACCAAATTTCATAATTCTAGGTCAACGGGAAGTACCTACCTACTCTATATGTTTTCTTGACAGACAGACAGACGGACGGATTTTTTATTATTATTTATTAGGTAGTAGGTACCTAGTAAATTCCTTCCACTTTTCTATTTGTCTCAAATAAATAATTCATTACTTCACTAGGTCGTTAATCATAAAATTTATCCTACTTTTTGTTTAATCCCTATCCATATTATTATAAATGTTTGTTTGTTGGTTTGTCCTTCAATCACGTCGCAACGGAGCAACGCGACGGCTTGACATGATTTTTTGCATGGGTATAGTTAAAAGACCTGGAGAGTGACATAGGCTACTTTTTATCCCGGAAAATCAAAGAGTTCCCACGGGATTTTTAGAAACGGACTCCACGCGAACGAAGTCGCGGGCATCAGCTAGTAATGCAATAAAACTTTACAAGTATACCTACATACACAATACACATCCTTATCTAACTAATTACTGTACAAATGATGCCCGCGTGGAATGGTGCAAGGATTAAATAATAAATACCTACTTAATTAATAATCATCTTCGGTAATTAATCTTAAAAGTTAAAACTAAACTACAGCACCAAAAAATAAAAAATATAAGAAGTTTCATTATTTCACTAGAGCAGTAAAAACAATAAAATCATTATTTCACTAGCGCAATAAAAACAAGTCTCAAGCCTCAAACACTACACTATTGGCAAAGTAATAAAATAAAACATTAAAAAGATAACGTTCGTCGCTTAGTCGTTTATACAGGTGATTTAATTTCACGTCAACAACCTTGGAAAAGTACCAGGTACAATTTATACAAGATGCGGGTGTTTTGTCTAAACGTTGATTAATTTCCTTGATGTAGGTTCCTATTAGGTATGTAAACTGTTTACAAATGAACACTTTGTCATTATTATAACACTTAATTACGGTCTAATGCTAATCATACAAAATTATCCTTATCAAAGCCTAATCAACCAGACTAGCTAACAATGCAAGCGATAACAAAACCACCTACCGTGAAAAATCCCACCAAATCGTTGCTTTTTTCACTTTGCAAAATTCCAATAACGCACTAGTGTTTTAATATTATATTATCACACTTTAAAACCGTTTTAATAAATTACTTGCACACAACACAGACACACTCATCCGTTTAAAATTAGGACCACGAAAAATCTTTTAAAAATGTTTTTTCACGAAAGTTATCACGCGAAATACGAGGAGTGACACGATACGACCACCTCACACGACGGTCTCTCGTGAACTGACGCGCGCGGGAAAGAGAAAGGTCAAACTCCATTTAATGAAAGAAATAAGTCATATGTGTGAAAGAGATGCAGATAGGTATGAAGTTAGTTAAGTAGCGTACCGAGAATTGACCACATGGCACGCATTTTGTTTTGTACCAATGCAATGATTGCACAAAATTGTTGGCGCGTTTTTATTAAGAGCCACGTGTTTGAATACGTTTTTAAATAGCTACAGAACTACAGCACGACTTTGTTTGAGTGGTTTTTTCTTTGTTTTTAGAAGCACCTTTAGCTATTTAATGATTTTGAAGGAGTGCTTTGAAACAAACAGAACTTTTTGGATAATGGGTGCTTCATTTTTAGGGTTCCGTACCTCAAAAGGAAAAACGGAACCCTTATAGGATCACTTTTTAGAATAGAAAAGAATAGAATATATCTTTAATCAAGTACTTAGACTTATTCATTACCAGTGCTTTTGAATCGTTAACCAGTTTAATTTACCACTGGTTCGGAATGCTGTTCCTACCGAGAAGAACCAGCAAGAAACTTTGTTGTCTGTCTGTCTGTCTGTCTGTCGGTCTGTCAAGAAACCTACAGGGTACTTCCCGTTGACCTAGAATCATGAAATTTGGTAGGTAGGTAGATCTTACATCAGACACTGTAAGGGTGGTAAATTGGACGGAATAGAAATATACCCGGATACGGAATAATCTACCACCTTACAAAGATTAGAGGAAAAAAAAAATAATTTTAATTTACTTTACTTGATCTATCTACCTAGTAAAGAATAGAAGCTAGCCGTCGACTCCCTTGTAATGCATATGAGGTGTTATAAATGAAATTTGCTAGATGTTAGGCAAAATTGTTTTTAATGTAACTTTTACCGGGGTCGCTTAATACAGAATGATGGCTAATAATGCTTAGTTATTCTAGCTTAATGCCAAGACTTAATTTAGATACATTAGAATGACTTAGGTAGATAGTACATAAGATCTATGTTTTAAATTTAAGATGCCATTGGCATGGAATAGACAATGACACAGTAAAATTCATAAAATTGTTTCAAAATAAAAGCTCAGTAGTAAAGACAGGGTTCTTACTGTACACATACACTAAGAAGGTTCACTAAACTGTTGCAGGATACAAACATTTGCTTACTTGTAGGTGCGAAGACTGCAAGGTAGCTGGACGGCATCGGCCAAGATCCAAAACTCAATTTATTTGATTCTTCACAACCGAAATGTTTCATTACAAAGATTTTCACCAAGTCTTATCCATAGCAATTAAGTTGTCAACGTGAATGTGCAAAAGAAATAAATACGAAAACCGAAAACGCAAACGGAAAACTAAAACGGAAAACTGAAGCTAAACGTAAAACGTAAACGTAAACGTAAACGTAAACGTAAACGTAAACGTAAAATTAAAAACGTAAACCCTGTAACAAAGAAAAACAAGATTATAATTTGTGCTGTGTGAAAATTTCGACACGTGGAATTTTCCCGATCAAACACAACTCACCTATTGAACTCCTGGCCACCAATGGTTTTCAGAAGTCCACCCACAACCCATTATCCTCATTTATTTGGGAAGTTAAAATAACTGGAACTGAAAGAAATCATGAGATTAGGATTTTCTCTAACCAAACCGCCATTTTGTCGAATCCACATTACTTGATTTTTCACTCACCATAACTGATGAAACATTGAAAATACGTTAGGATGACCAAAATCCATGACTATTGTATTTTTCCAGGCGAAGCCATGGGCGAAAAGAAGTGAGATTTTCCTGGAACGAAAAAAATTCGTCTTCACATGTTGACTCCAGGAAAATTCTAAATCTCAGCAATCGGTGTTGCCAGACGCAACCCGAGTGTGGCCGCTCCCATTTAGTTCGATCATGAAGCCAATTCATTTTTGAATATTTGCGGAACCTAAGGATATATTACAAGAACCGTCTTGTTAATGACTTAACAATAAACGAATGATATAACCGTAGTGTGAGTGAGCGTCTTACGCTCGTCATATTGTGTTACTATTCCGCTGTGATATAAATAACGAACTTTTTCTTACCTACCTACATTTATCTATAAATTTAATGATTGTGTTTTTACCTACTAAGTATATTTAGTTTAAAATAACCTACATTTAGTTCAATGTTGTTAGTTTATATAAGTAAGTATTGTTATTTAGCTTTAAGTATTATACCATTAAATTAATGTGCTACGTGTACCTATCTACTGTCGACGGCATTGGTGTACGGAAAAACTTATGATTTAAAGTTTATGATTACACCTAAACTTATTGTAAAATGTACATATTCTTCCTAAATAAATAAATTATTTATTATTATTATTATTATTATATTATGGTTTTATTTAATTATTTTGTTTTATTTTTACGACAATTGACAACGAAGCAAACGCCATCTATTGTGGCTCGAATGAACTCTGAACATCGACCCACGCGTAGTTCTGCACCTTGATGCTAGGTGGCACCAACATACTTTGAACAAAAATAGATTTTAATTAAAAGCGAAACGCTAATTAGTAGTTCAAAATTTACAACGTCACAATACTTCCCCTCCTACGAAAAGGTTCAACAGGTTGAACCACGCTGCCCTCAGCGTCATCCAACAACTACTAACAATTTGCCTGAAACAAACAAACAAAAAAAAAACACAGAAGTTACGCGTGAACGCACATCTACTACTAACAAGGAAAATTGTCTAACAAAATAAATATACTGAAAACAGTGTAAGGTTTTATACATTATACTTAACTACACAACCCTAACTTCTAAAAAGAATATATACAAAAAAACTTCATGGTGTCTAAGACACTTGAGTGGAAACATCTTGGCATCATTCTTCAGCTGACTGATAGAATGCGTCTAGGCCTACGGTGGTTCACTCTTTTAAACTACCATCGTAATATTTGTTACTCAACAAATACGGAAAATCTGGTTGTGAACGGGTCCATCTGATATGGCAACCGTTCTCTATCCCATTCGGAAAAATAAAACCGAATCAAAATCGGAATATGAGAAAAAAAAACGAAATAACTCTCCTAGAAAATAGATCTCGGAACAGAATCGGAAAAATAACAGAAATGATCCGTTATCTAGAAGGAAAACGAAAACAAAACACAAAACCCCCCCCTTTTCGTTATCCCCAAAGTACGATATTTGCATTTTTACTTTCTCAACCGGTTGGTCTACCACAAGCATTCCAATCATCACATATTCATCCCTACATACATCCACTACATTCATCCTCAACTGAACCATGGTAATGTAACTGTTAATTCAGAACATCACTACACTCATACAAATTCCTAATTGAATATTGATAACTTAAATATTCAAACAGTTTAGACCTAACTAAGTAATGGCAAATATCTACTTCTTAATATCCTTAATATGCCAAGTGCCTATTGGGTGGTTGTCAGCTACTCTAACTAGTTCATAAACCAAAGGTGACAAAACCTTGACAACCCTGCACTTTTCATACTTAGGTGCCAGCTTAGCTGCGAAAAAATTTGTAGCGTCGCTTTGTGGATAGGTCTTTTTCCACACTATGTCCCCAACAGAATAGCTTGCAGACCTACGCCTTAAGTTGTAATGCGTTGCATACTCTGCATGAGCCTGAAACAAATTTCTCCTAACCTGACCAAATATGTCCTCCAAAGTTCCAAACTTTCCTGCGTATTCCTCCCTTGGAATTCCGGCCTCGTACTCCTTATCCGTGTCCTTATAGAAGGAACCATTTAAGACCGGTTCTCTAGCGTGGACAAGGAAGAACGGGGAGAATCCAGTGGATTCATTAACCGCACTGTTTATGGCGAACTGGACCTTGTACAGGTTTTCGTCCCAGGACCTGTGGTTATCTTTCACAAAAGCGGCTACAGCAGTCATAACAACCTTATTGTACCTCTCAACAAGGTTAACTTGCGGAGTGTACAGTGGTGTGTAGTGTAATTTCGGAATATTATAACGCTTAATGAGATTACGGAATTCAGATCCTGTAAATTGGGACCCATTGTCCACAATCACAGTCTCTGGAACACTATGGTTCAAAAATACAAAATTCTCTAGCGCTTTAACAACAGCGGCACCTGTGGCACGCCGTAACGGAAACAACATTGTATATTTCGAAAAACAACACGTCACCACAAAAAGAAATGTAAATCCTGATTTAGACCTAGGCAAAGGTCCGACTAAATCAGCCGAAATGACCTGAAAAGGTCTCTCGCAGACTTTAGGCTTCCCTAGCAGACCTGGAGTGGCTGATGTCGTGTGTTTATACGCAGAGCAAGTATCACAATTCTTAACGTACTCAACCACGTCCTTATACATACCACGCCAAAAATATCTGAGGGATAATCTGCGATGAGTTTTGAACACACCAAAATGACCTGCAGTTGCATCTGCATGGTTTTGTTGCATAATTCTAAGGATGTCGTTCTTGTGGACTACCTCTTTCCAGTCGAACTCACTGAGAAGCTGGTATTTACATTTACTGTAACGATATAGTTTATCGTTCAAAATACAAAAATTCGGAAAATTTGCTGGATTGATTTTACAGCCATTAAATGTTTTGTCATACCAGTCATCTACCAAAACTTGTTGACTAGAGTTATCATTACGATCACCAACTACATCTACGTGTATGAGTCTCGACAAGGTATCCGGAACTACATTATCACAACCCTTCCTATGTTCGATAACAAAATTATACTGTGATAATCTACAACCCCATCTGGCGAGTCGTCCTGAGGGATTTTCTAAATTTAAGAACCACTTTAGGGATGCATGGTCTGTGATAATTGTGACTGGCTTGGAACCAAAATAAGCCTGAAATTTCTCCACTGCAAAAATCACAGCTAGAGCCTCGCGTTCCGTCGCGCTGTAATTCCTTTCGTTTTTATTTAGGCTCCTACTGACATACGCAATGGGATGATCGCAACCATCGGTTTCTTGCGTCAGCATACCGCCAACACCATATGCAGAAGCATCACAATGTATTTTGAATGGTTTTTCAAAATTCGGTACCGCAAGAACAGGTGCGGTTACCAACGCATTCTTCAATGTATTAAATGCTACCTCTGCCTGTTCGCTCCACTCAAATTTAGGTGCGTTCTTTCCTTTACTCGTTAGTCTATTGAGTGGTGCAGCGATGGTTGAAAAATTCCTAATAAAGCGCCTGTACCAAGAACAAGTGCCTAGGAAAATCTTTACCTCCTGTGCAGTTTTTGGGGTCGGAAAGTTCAAAACTGCGGCAACTTTTCCAGGATCTGTGCGTAAACCAAATTCATCCACTATATACCCTAAATATTTCAAAGAGTTTCTAAAAAAATTACATTTATCAAAATTTATGGATAGTTGAGCCATTTTTAGTTTATCCAGAACTCTGTTTAATAAAATTAAATGGGTTTCAAAATCAGCAGAACAAATAACAATATCATCTATATAACAAAATACTATTCCATTTTCAATATCACTACAAAAATTTTGATTAAATAACTGGTCCATTAACCTCTGCTGTCGTGCTGGTGCACCGCATAGGCCAAACGGCATGACTTTAAATTTGAATAACCCTCTACCAGGAACTGTAAAACTGGTTTTTTCCTGAGAGTCGTTAGCTAACGGAATTTGCCAGAAACTTGAACTTAAATCAATCGATGATAAAAACCTTGCCTCTTTCAAGCTATCTAGAATTTGTGGAATGTACGGTATTGAGTATGAATCCCCCTTTGTCACTGAATTTAATTTCCTGCAATCTAGGCAAAATCTCCAGTCTCCATTTGCCTTTTTCACTAAAATTGCTGGGTTATTCCAAGGGCTTTCACTCGGAGTAACTACGTCCATTTCCAGCATCCTATCTAACTCTTTACTTAAGGCTTCCTTCTTTTCGGGAGAAAGTGGATATTGTTTTATTTTTATTGGCAAGGCATCACCGGTGTCAATAA
The DNA here is from genome assembly GCF_902806685.2 of Maniola hyperantus. Taxonomy (NCBI): domain Eukaryota; kingdom Metazoa; phylum Arthropoda; class Insecta; order Lepidoptera; family Nymphalidae; genus Maniola; species Maniola hyperantus. The sequence continues at coordinate 12,127,569 of NC_048554.1, forward strand.
CATGTTCAATTAATTTTGTTCTACCCAATCCAATTTTCTCTGAAGAAATATCTAAAAATTTATTTACTACAGACTGGGCTAATTCTTTCTGTTGAGATGATAAGTTTTCAAAAGAAGTGATGGTATGAATTTGTTCATTATCAATCGCACAAATATTGTAAAATTGAGAAGGTGCCTTAATTAATTCTAAATTATCAAAAATGCCAGGGGCTAACTGAAATGTTTTCCAAAAGTCACAGCCAAAAATAACATCCGCTATTATAGAGGGTACTACAAAAAATTTTATTATGTGAGTTACGGAATTATAAGTAATCGGAATAAACATATAACCCATGCAATCAAGTTTGTCTCCATTTGCCACTGAAAATGTGGTATCAATACTGCTATGCAGTTTATAACCGAATCTTAAAAAAACCTTGTGCGCCTGGTTACCCAAAATTGACGCGCAAGCACCGGAATCTAGTAAACCTGTAATCTCAAACCCGTCAACAAAAACCTTTAAATGTGGCCTAAAGTCTCGTTTATCCACTGAATACAGAACTGTGTCAGGTAAAAGGGGTGTTTTGTTGTTAATGACCAAGTTCTTTACTTGTGTCTCTGCACAGTTCTTACTAATTAGTTTTTTGAATTTTTGTCCGGAGCGGGTTTACTAATCGCCTTTTTACTACAACTTGGACATGTCTTTACTGTAAAGTTCTGACGTCCACACGAAAAACATCTAATAAATTTCGGAACTGTCCTGCAAAATTTAAAGGAATGGTTACCCTTGCCGCACTTGTAACATAGTTGTTTATTTGTTTTCGTAAAATTAGTGCCTTTACTTGTATCAACCTTAGGTGCAGGTGTGACTGAAAGTGTGTTTATCTGTTTTGTCACTTGTTTGTAAGCAAACTCTGAACTTAAAGTTGCCTTACTGTTAGTAGGCTCAGAAAATAAGGCGGAACGCTGCCTCGCAGCCTCTAGTTTGCGACACTTTTCCTTCAACATTGCGACAGACTTAATGTCAACAAGAGCTAATTGTTCTGAGTAAAAAGGGCGAATATTATGTAATAAAATTTGTAACTTTTGTTCTTCGGAAAGTGGTGTTGACAACCTTGAAAACATGCAAAACATTATAGCGAAATAGATAGACACAGGTTCTTCAGAGCCTTGTGTTCTTGCTCGAATTTCACCTAGCAACCTGTAGTCATAATCTACTGCATCAAATTCCTCTAAAAATAAAGTTTTCAATTCTGACCAAGACGAAACTTGACATTTGTTGCCTCTGTACCATAACAATGCTCGGCCTGTAAAAAGATGAAATGCAGAAACAAATAATTTTCCATCTGAAACGCCATAAGATCTTTTATATTCCTCAACGCGTTCGATGAAACTGCGCGGATCACCCTGTCCGTTGAAATTTAACTTCCACTTGGCCACATTTTTATCACCAGTGCAGTCAACGGCGGTACTCTCGGAATCCAGTGATTCGTCGTGAGACGACTCATTGTCAGCATCTAATCTGGAAATCAAACTCTGCAACTTTGTATGTAATTCACTCTTCCTACTTATTAAGCTGAGTTCGGAACACTGTATTCTCAAAATTCTAAAGTACAAATGTGAAGCTAAAGCTTTAGACCTACAGAGGGCATGTCTATCTTTAGTGTCAGAACACTTTTTTAATAAATCTTCTAAGTCTTGAAGTTTTTTAGTAATAACCCCTAACTCACTTTCAGAAGTGAAATCCGTCTCTAAAATTGATTCAGAAGGAATTTCCTGAATTAATTGTTTTAACTGTTTCTTTAAACCTAGCACTGTAGGTGCTGGAGTTTCGGAACGAATGGATACCTCATAACACAATTCGTCCTTCAAAAGTGAATGAAACTGGGCAAAAGTCTGTTCCATTGTGTTAGGTCAAAACACATTTAACAAAATATCGAGCTTGTGTAACTGTCTATGTTTAGCCTTATACCAATTGGTTAAACACAAACACAAAAGAAGTTATTTAAACTATTAAATATACACAAGCAAAATACACAACAAAAACAATATTCTTAAGTCTATCCTAACCTATTTTATCAATTATGTTCCTATTCCAAAATATTGTTAATAATACAAGCACATATTATTACTATAGTAAACAAAATATAACAAAATAAACTTCCCAAAATTGAATAAATGATTGTAAGGTGCAGTATCACCTTTATGAGTACACAGTGTGTTACAACCTTTACAATTACAAAAGTAAACAGGCAACAAAGTTGCAATGAACCCTGACTAGCATATTATCTTTAAAAAAAAAACAAAGAGATTGTGCAATGGTTTGATGACTGTTACTTTACACTTTTAACACATAACCTAAAATACAACAAAATCTGTTTCTAAATGTCACTTTAAACTACCAGCATTCAATTAAACTTAACATGTTTTGTGTGTGAAGTAGCTTTTATCATAACCTTAACACAGCTCTAAACAAAATTTCAACAAAATAATGAAGTATCAAGTCACTGAAAAAAAATTGTTCATAACTTCATACTTGAACTTAATGTAATCTCTGAATATAGTTTATATATTTAGTTTCACAAGTTGTAACTCTTAGTATTTATAAATGTATGTGTGTAACTAGTTAACAGGACATAGCGTTTCAAAACTTTAATTATACTAAGTTACCGGAATTTTCAAACATAAGATGTACTTACTATTGAAAGCAATACCCAACAACAACTCAGTTAAGCAATGTTTATTACTAAACTGAAGGCAAACATTCACTTATACACCTCCAAGGTAAGTCAAATAACATAATTGAACGGCATAAACACCATTTATAATGTGTTATTTAAATAAGAAACAACCACTGTTGGACTATACTCAGAAAATTACTTAAACTATCAAACAAAATTTCTAACTATTAGTTATTATTTAGTTAGTAAACCATAAAAAACAGCTTAGTGCTCTTTGCAATGTGTCACCACTTAGAAAATTGTACAATCAGCGGAGTACATTTCATAAAATTCACAAAATTTCTCAAAATATACTGAAATAACTATATAAAAAAACGTTCGGGCGCCATTTGTAAGGGTGGTAAATTGGACGGAATAGAAATATACCCGGATACGGAATAATCTACCACCTTACAAAGATTAGAGGAAAAAAAAAATAATTTTAATTTACTTTACTTGATCTATCTACCTAGTAAAGAATAGAAGCTAGCCGTCGACTCCCTTGTAATGCATATGAGGTGTTATAAATGAAATTTGCTAGATGTTAGGCAAAATTGTTTTTAATGTAACTTTTACCGGGGTCGCTTAATACAGAATGATGGCTAATAATGCTTAGTTATTCTAGCTTAATGCCAAGACTTAATTTAGATACATTAGAATGACTTAGGTAGATAGTACATAAGATCTATGTTTTAAATTTAAGATGCCATTGGCATGGAATAGACAATGACACAGTAAAATTCATAAAATTGTTTCAAAATAAAAGCTCAGTAGTAAAGACAGGGTTCTTACTGTACACATACACTAAGAAGGTTCACTAAACTGTTGCAGGATACAAACATTTGCTTACTTGTAGGTGCGAAGACTGCAAGGTAGCTGGACGGCATCGGCCAAGATCCAAAACTCAATTTATTTGATTCTTCACAACCGAAATGTTTCATTACAAAGATTTTCACCAAGTCTTATCCATAGCAATTAAGTTGTCAACGTGAATGTGCAAAAGAAATAAATACGAAAACCGAAAACGCAAACGGAAAACTAAAACGGAAAACTGAAGCTAAACGTAAAACGTAAACGTAAACGTAAACGTAAACGTAAACGTAAACGTAAAATTAAAAACGTAAACCCTGTAACAAAGAAAAACAAGATTATAATTTGTGCTGTGTGAAAATTTCGACACGTGGAATTTTCCCGATCAAACACAACTCACCTATTGAACTCCTGGCCACCAATGGTTTTCAGAAGTCCACCCACAACCCATTATCCTCATTTATTTGGGAAGTTAAAATAACTGGAACTGAAAGAAATCATGAGATTAGGATTTTCTCTAACCAAACCGCCATTTTGTCGAATCCACATTACTTGATTTTTCACTCACCATAACTGATGAAACATTGAAAATACGTTAGGATGACCAAAATCCATGACTATTGTATTTTTCCAGGCGAAGCCATGGGCGAAAAGAAGTGAGATTTTCCTGGAACGAAAAAAATTCGTCTTCACATGTTGACTCCAGGAAAATTCTAAATCTCAGCAATCGGTGTTGCCAGACGCAACCCGAGTGTGGCCGCTCCCATTTAGTTCGATCATGAAGCCAATTCATTTTTGAATATTTGCGGAACCTAAGGATATATTACAAGAACCGTCTTGTTAATGACTTAACAATAAACGAATGATATTATGGTTTTATTTAATTATTTTGTTTTATTTTTACGACAATTGACAACGAAGCAAACGCCATCTATTGTGGCTCGAATGAACTCTGAACATCGACCCACGCGTAGTTCTGCACCTTGATGCTAGGTGGCACCAACATACTTTGAACAAAAATAGATTTTAATTAAAAGCGAAACGCTAATTAGTAGTTCAAAATTTACAACGTCACAACACTAGGGGAAAAATCTGAAAACCGCATTAAATTGTGGTCATGAACTAATAATTAGTATTTTCAATTTTCGAAGTAAGATAACTATATCAAGTGGGGTATCATATGAAAGGTCTTCACCTGTGCATTCTAAAGCAGATTTTAATTTATTTTTATGCATCATCGTTTTTGAATTATCGTGCAAAATGTCTGATCTAACCCTAAATTTACGGTTTTCAGATTTTTCTCCAAATGTCAGCTATAAGACCTACCTACCTGCCAAATTTCATGATTCTAGGTCAACGGGAAGTAAGTACCCTGTAGGTTTCTTGACAGACAGACAGATAGACAGAGAACAAAGTGATCCTATAAGGGTTCCGTTTTTCCTTTTGAGGTACGGGACTCTAAAAAAAGCAATTGTCGCGCAAAGGAACAATTTAAGATACAGAAAATTTATGCAGAGGCTTGTTATCACTTTGACCCGGTTTTTTGTAATCAACGCCTAAAGCCAGTTCCTTTTTCACTAAACCTCGCAATACGATCCGCTAAATTGGCAATTGTTTCGCCAATTATGCTAAAGGATAACAATTTTTGGGGTTCCGTACCGCTAGGTATACCAACATAATAAGAAATTCAAAATGGCCGCCACTTTTTGTCTTATGGATTTTTAAAATTACCTATATCTACACAGACGGAATCGCAGGCGTCATCTATTTAGTACAGAGATAGCTTGTATTGTATCCCAGAAACGAATAAAAGCTATTTATATCAGAAAACTAAAGAGCTCCCACTTGTAGGGACTTTCACGCGCGGTCTTGTGCCGCCGCCTGAATCCAGCGGCTCCTGCGACTCGTTTGTCCACTTAAGTGGAGGCTCTTCCAACGCTGCGCTTTCCGGTGCGCGGCGAGGGCATGGTTTAATAAGAAATAAATCTATTAATCGCCCACTGCGCAGGTTTAAGGTAAGCGGTAGTTTTACGTGCAACGAACTGTACCTGTACAATTCAAAATGGCCGTCAATTGCTTGCCCCGTTTTGCATATTTCTCCAAGGTAGCAAATCTACACGAATAAGTAGCTAAGTTAACCGCGGGAAAATCGAGAAGTAGGCAATTCGTATACTTTACAGCGTCGCAATAGGCTGACCATGGGTTTTGGAATGCGTAAGACAGTCCGGAAAGAGCACACCACGCAACGCTTACGCCCCTTTCACACGGCAGTCCAGTTTTTTGCAGGATCCCGTTTTCTGCAGGATTCCGTTTGATGGCGAATGTGTTTGTATGCTAGCGTTCACACGAGCATCCCGCATGCGGGATGCTCGTGTGAACTGGCTGGCATATACATGCATATATGCATACCAAAACTGTCCTAGTTTGAATTGCGAAAATTATGGTGACCCTACAATTAAGGTTCCAGTACAAAAAACTCAGGATATTATGCGAGAGGTCGTTCCGCAAACTCGGAAAAAGTTTAATGTCAGTTTTTATTCTTTGGATTCCTTTGGAGATGTTGCTTTTCATATTTTCTTCTCTGCCTTCAAAGAGAAATAAATAAAGAAATAAGTTAAATGTAAAAATGCTTTTTTGAAGTAAAAGCTTTTTTAATGTACTAAAAAACTGGTCAAGTGCGAGTCGGACTCATACACGAAGGGTTCCGTTGAGATATGTTGTGGCCGTATGGTAATAAATAAATGCGGCAACGGTGAAAGATGTTTATTGAGAGCCGGCTTATGATCTACTCTACCTATGGGCTAACAATACCAATAAAGAAATCTTACATACTATTGTCTTAATCGTATTGCCTAACTACTTAACCCACATAATTTTGCATCACCTCTCTTTCAATCCGATGTGCAGGCAACCTACTTCGATATATTGAGGAGTTGCATTTTTATGTTACAGCTAATATGAATGTGCTACGTTTAAACTGACAATTCGTAGTATTTTACACCGTACCATCGTAGGTACAAGATCAGTACTTACTTTTAAGTTTTAGGGTTCCGTACACATAATAATATACATATAGAGTACTTCTTCCCCGGGATGTAAGCTAACTCTGTACCAAGTTTCACCAAAATCGGTTAAACTGTTGGGCCGTGAAAAGCTAGCAGACAGACAGACAGATGCACTTTCGCATTGATAATATTATGGTATGGATATGGATAGATAATCATAATAGCTATGTGCATGCCAAACAGCCCGATCTGTCAAATAGTTTGCGCTGTGCGTTGATAGTTCTATCAGTCAGTCACCTTTTCCTTTTATATATTTAGACTAGCTTATGTCCGCGACTTCGTCCGCGTGGACTACACAAATTTCAAACCCTTGTTTCACCCCATTAGGGGTTGAATTTTGAAAAATCCTTTTTTAGCGGATGCTTACGTCCGTCTACGTTACGTCTAATTTCAGCCCGATCCGTCCAGTAGTTAGAGCTGTGCGTTGATAGATCAGTCAGTCAGTCACCTTTTCTTTTTATATGTATACATATTTAGATTCCATAGTGTAGGATCTTTGCAGAATAATTTGATAAGTTTTTTTTAAATTTTAAATACCCGCGTATCTTTGGTCTTATAAACCACCTATGTATCAATGGTTGGAGAATGTATAGATATACAAATAATAGATATACACTTAACAAATGTTTATTATCTCAAAGTGAGCACAATGAGCATATATTTCATCGTAATCTAGAAAGCGCGTCTAAATCACGCTGCACTATTGTACAGCGAAAGTTGCATTGGATTTTGTAAAGGCTTTTGTAATTTAAAGCTCATTAATATCGCTTTCTCTCGTAGCTTTAGTTTTAAGTTCGCGTAAAAATTATCACCACTATATCATCTTACAAATGCAACAACCGACTATCAAAGTGTAATTTATTACCTACTAGGTGATGCCCGCGACTTCGTCCGCGTGGATTTTAAAAATCCTGTGGGAACTCTTAAATTTTCCGAGATAAAAATTAGCCTATGTCCTTCCCCGGGTTGCAAGCTACCTCTGTACCTTTCGTCAAAATCGGTTGTAGGAACTCTTTAATTTTTCGGGATAAAAAAGAACTTCCGAAGATGTTCCGGAACATTTTAAACATTTTCCCCTTTTCCTCCATTCCCAATTTTCAACAGCGCGAAACAAAACACCTTTACCTAAATACATGCTTACCTATTCTCGATCGATCCTGCAGGATCTTTAGTGGCTGCAAATGCATTTGCAGCCAGTGCAAAGAGTAAGGGCTGGGACATTCACGACGCGACGATGCAAATGGACGAGTTCCTGGGTCACCTAGTACGTAAATGTCCTTTCTAGGCACAAGTTTTAGAATTCCTTAGTAAACAAGGAGCCCTTATAGTTTCGAAATGTCTGTCTGTCTGTCCGTCCGGACGGATGTCCGCGGCTTAGCTCTGAGACTATTAGTATTAGAAAGCTGTAATTTAACATGTCAATGTCCAGTCATGCGGCCGAAATGTTAAAATAAAATCTTTAACAAAAAAAATTTTAAGGTAAAAAAAATACATAAAAATATTTGTTGAAAATTCTTCCCAAATTACATGTAATTACTAGGGGGTGTCGTTGGATAGATCTTTCAAAATTAATGTGGGTGTGTTAAACCATTTTTCTATTCAGGGACCCGTTTGCAAAATATTAAGCTAGTGGTAAGAGTTAAGACGTAGCACAAGAGACACTAGTAATAATTATTGTCCTACATGCAAATTGATAAATTTTCATTTTCATTTTAATTTTTGTTAGAGTCGAGTGTCGTCATCCGCCAATCCTTTATAGAGTGTGTGGGTGAGTAAACACTTGCACGAATATCCAAGCTTATATGTATACCTCGAGATTGCCTATAGTATAAAAGCGTCGCGCATCGCCACGCGTTTTGTGTATCTGAGCCTTAACGGCTAAAGTATGAACGGTGCTAAAACTGTAGCTTCGAGTCAAGTAACGCTCAAAAGCACAAGCAAAAAGCCGGGATGAGGTTGCATTACACAAGAGATAGCGATTTAATTTAAAACGCGCATTGCAAAGAGTAAAATATGAACGATGTTAAACAGCAAGTCAAGTAACACTCAAAAGCACAAGAAAATAGCCTTGTTCTCACTCGCAGTACTGAAATAGTGATTTAATAAAGCTCGGTAAAGACTTTTAGTTAGCGCAGGGGCTGTGCAGGGCGTTTTCACTCCGATTGCCATGTCGTCCTGCGACGCTTAAATAAGCGTTAAAATAAAGTAACTAGATTCAGTCTAACTAACGGTCAAATATGGGATTTCCAAAATTCGGTTAGCCAAACCCAGAGTAATGGTTACAGGTTACAGGCTTTAGAGTAATGATCAAATGTGCGAAATCCACATTGTCAGCGATCGTACAATTTTCTCTCCAATCCGCTACCGCTCCGCTTATCACCGTGGTACAGCCGTTAGCCTCAAGAGTGTACGCCTTTGTAGTAACAAGCGACGTGCCTGCAACCCTGCCACGGTGGTCATTGTTCTTTTAAGATCAGCGTGAAATTAGTGATGGTGCCGTAATAAGGACCACGGGCCAAACTTGAGCGTCCAACTTGCTTTGTGCTTTGAAGTTTCCAGCGGGCTGGACAAGTGTTAGTGTTTTTATTTTTTTTATTTATTTATTCAGATACAAGTTTAGCCCTTGACTGCAATCTCACCTAATGGTAAGTGACGATGCAGTCTAAGGTGGAGCGGGCTAACCTGGAAGGAGTATGGCAGAAGTTTCGATTTCCGGCAGATACAGGTCTGGTGGTATCTTAGTAGGATGGGTTCCCAACGAGTCACACCCAATCGTGTAACAGTGTGACTCGTTGGGAATCTATCGATTTTTTTCCCCATCGAGTCACACCCACAGTAAAGCGTGAGTCGTTGGGAATCTATCGATTTTTTCCCATCGAGTCACACCCACAGTAAAGTGTGACTCGTTGGGAATTCTAATTGATAAAAAAGTTGCAACTCGAGTGTGACTCGATGGAAAAAATCGATGATTTCTCACTTTCCAACGAGTCACAGTGTGGCACGATTGGGTGATGATGATAGACAAATTTATTATTTATCAATTAATTAAGGTTGGGGCCTGGGGCCTTTTACATCAGATGGCTAGTTACCACCCTACTGGAAAAGCCGTGCCGCCAAGCGATTTAGCGTTTCGGTACGATGCTGTGCGAAAAGGGGTAGTTATGGGTTAGATAAAAAACTGTCACACCCCTTCCAGGTTAACCCGCTTCCATCTTAGACTGCAGTGCATCATCACTTAAGGGGCCACGGACTAAACTTGAGGGTTGAACATCCAACTTGCTTTGTGCTCTGAAGTTTCGAGAGGACTGGACAAGTTCCTTCGTTAGTGTACAGACTACAGACGAACTTCAGCGACAGCTCTGAGCTCAGATACATTTATTTATTTATTTATTTATTTTACACTTTATTGCACACAACACAAAGTAAACATTGAAAAAACACAATACAGGATCTTAATCTAATAGCTGTAGCATGCAAAGGCGGCCTTATCGCTAAAGCGATCTCTTCCAGGCAACCTTTGACGAAAGGAATCACGAAAGCACGGGTTGGTGCGGCAGCCGAAAATGGCCCTAGGTATATTATATTATTATAAATTAGACTACATACACAGTACATTCTAATAATACACAAATATATATAAATATATATACCTATATACATATCTCTATAATATACTACATAATTCTGTTTACATAGATAAATAATAGTTCTTCAAACGATTTTTGAAGGAGTTTAAGGATTTCGCCTGACGTATTTCAGCTTTACATCTTTACTATAGATCTACATCAGTGATCTCAAAAATACTTATCCTTACTGATTGACTGACTGACTGATCTATATCAAAGCACGCCTAAACCAACGGGGTTAAAAATAAAATTTGACAATAGGTTCCCTCTCTCTTTTTATGATATAGGCACTCACTAAGAGAGTATTTTCGGAAGTTGTTAAATAAGGGATAAAAATTCCGCACTTGGCCAGCGTGGTGGACTAATGGCCCAACTCCATCACATTCCGAGAGGAGACCCGTTCTCTGTAGTGAACCGGCGATGGGTTGATCATGGTGATGCCAAATTTCAGCCCGATCCGTCCAGTAGTTTGATCTGTGAGTTGACAGATCAGTCAGTCATCTTTACCTTTTATATAACTAAACTAGCTTATGCTTGCGACTTCGTCTGCGACACAAATTTCAAACCCCTATTTCACCCCCTTAGGGGTTGAATTTTCAAAAATTCTTTCTTAGCGGATGCCTACGTCATAATAGCTATCTGCATGTCTTTCAGCTGTGCATTGATAGATCAGTCAGTCAGTCAGTCAGTCACATTTACGTTTTATATAACTAAATGCATGCTAGGCGAGAAGTCCCGCTCCCGCCCTATCTCAGCGCCTCACCCCGGATGTCGCCTACGCATGTGGTGCCCAGTAGTTGGCTGGCGATTGCTTGATCATGATGATGAACATTTGCAGCACCAGAGGAACTGCCAATGCGTTGTCAGCTTTTCAGGAACTTGTTGATGTAAGTTCAACATGGGGCCCTTGAATAACCCCATGTTGAAAGTTGACCATTGAACCATAGAGACTTTTAAACCCCAACTTTATAACAAACTATAACCCTATACTATATGTTACCAGACACGCGTCCAAACAAAATATCAAATATTAGGGTGGGGTTTAATTAGGGTACCGCATTGTACAAAACAATTTATTGCCTACAGAACACCTGGGGCCTGTCAAATTGTGCTGTAATCAGCCTAATGATTAACTTAATGATTGGATCGTGTTATGATGACCGTGAAATTTGATATGCATTTCGCACCCCAAGCTTTTTTGACTTTTATGAAAATTAATAGGAACCATACAAACTATAAGCTATGGTAGCCTAGTGGTTAAGACGTCGGCCTCCTATTGCGGGTTCCAGGGTTCAATCCCGGCCACGCACTTCTAATTTTTCGGAGCTATGTGTATTTATCACTGTGATAGCTTAGTGGTTAGGACGTCCGCCTTCTAATCGAAGGTCGGGGGTTCGATCCCGGGCACGCACCTCTTAATTTTCGGAGATGTGCGTTTTAAGTAATTAAATATCACTTGCTTTGCTTTACCGGTGAAAGAAAATATCGTGAGGAAACCTGCATGCCTGAGAGTTCTCCATAATGTTCTCCAAGGTGTGTAAAGTCTACCAATCCGCACATGGTCAGCGAAGTAGACTATGACCAAAACCCTTCTCAGTCTGACAGGAGACCCGTGCTCTGTAGTGAGCTGGCGAAAGGTGATGATGATAATGCCAAATTTCAGCCCGATCCGTCCAGTAGTTTGATCTGTGAGTTGATAGTTAGTCAGTCACCTTTTCCTTTTATACAACAACTAGCTTATGCTCGTGACTTCTTCCGCGTGGACTTCACAAATTTCACCCCTATTTTAGCCCCTAGGGGTTGATATTTCAAAAATCCTTTCTTAGCGGATGCTTACGTTGTACTAGCTGTTATATATCTGTGTACGAACTAAAATGTTATTTGTTATCTGTGGTTGTAAATTCTGTCTATAAAATTTTGTCTGCGACATAAAAAGTAAATTTGTAACGTTTTCACATTTTGGCCAGATTTTAAGTATAGTATAACAAAGAAATAAAGTTAAAGGAATATTTAATAAGTGGTGTGGTTTAATTTATAACAAATTGGCGACGATTCATACGTGCAAAAAGACGGTTACCATCTACAACTTCGTTGAGGTAAATTGGCGTGGTTCGTGACAACTCCATGGACGCAAACCTCTATTATAGAGAAATTCTTGACAAAAAGACCAGTTTCCTACAAAAATTATCAAAAAACGAATTACTCTCGCTGTGTAAAGAGTTACAAGTGGTGGTGGATGTAGAAACAATAGAGGAACTTCGTAAGACTTTACGAGAGGTAGTCAAGAGTGGATCTAGATTGGAGGAAGTAAAACAACTGCTGGGTGAAGATCATTCAGAAATAAAAGGGCTACAAAGTCCTCCGACGATGTCCGTAAATATTTATAACATTGAGCCGTTCGATGGCCGTGATTTTGACACCTTCGAGACTCAGCTGCAATGTCTAATTACTTTAAATGAAGTACCAGAAGAGAAGAAAGTAGCGTTATTAATTACAAAATTAACACCAAAAGTGTTCGATACTCTAAACCACAAGTGTGCGCCGGAGAAACCTACAAAGAAAACCTTTGCTGAATTATTGACAATTTTAGAGGTTAGATATGCAAAATCAACTTCAGTGGCATTAGATAGGGCAGAATTCAGGAAGTGTAATCAAAAGTCTGATGAAACTATAGAAGAGTACATTATCCGATTAAAAAAATTAGCAAAAAAATGCTCTTTCAAAGACTATGATGATCAAGTGAAAGAAAAACTAATAGATGGTGTATTTTCATCTTTAATCAAGTTTGAACTTTTGAAAAATGGTAATCAAAATTTAGAGGAATTAATAATTTTAGCCCGTACTGTGGAGTCAGCATTATTACATTCAAAGGTTAAGGAGCCAGCCGAAGAGCAAACTAGTAGTATGTTTCAAATTAGGAAAGGTACCCAATTAAGGAATAAATCATTTAATAAGCCAAAGAGTGAATCCACAGGTACCACACCTATGGGTAAGTTAACCAAATGCTTTTGTTGTGGAAAAAATAATCATCTTAAGAGTGAATGTTCATTGAAAGATAAATTCTGTTCGGAGTGCGGCCTGCGTGGACATTTATTTCGAATGTGTGCTAAAAACCGTAGGGTCAACACGTTAGAATGTGATACACAGGACGACTCAGACGATAAAGGAAACGTAGAGCAATCAATAAAAGACTTATTCCCTGAAAGTGATGATTATTATAATGTTTATAATTGTAATTCTAAAACTCTACCCCCCTTTGCATCTACAACTACAACTAAAATACCTCCTTGTTTTGTAAATGGTAGTGTAAATGGCCTAAAATTAAAATTTGAATTGGATACAGGGTCGGAAGCAACCACTATTTTGTTTAAAGATCTAAAGATGTTAAATCTAACCGGTAAAATAAAAAAAACCAATATTCACTTTAAAAATTATGATCAAACTGTAACCCAACCCATGGGAATAATTAATATGGAAATGAATTTAAATAACAATAAAAAAAATGTGAATTTGTTTGTTGTCGAAGACAACAAGCCGAGGCTATTGGGGCGAGATGTCCTTAGTATCTTTGGCATGTGGCCATTACAGTTAAATTCAAATGAAATATATGATCCGGTAAACCTGATCAAAGAAAAGTTCTCAGATGTGTTTAGTCCGGGGTGGGGAAATGTAAAGGGTGAATGCATAAATCTAAAATTAAAAGACCATGCACAACCTAAACGCCTACCAGTTAGACAGGTTCCATTTGCACTTAAAGATAAAATTAATCTTGAAATTAAAAGATTGTTAGAAAATGGGCGAATTGAACCTGTAAAATACAGTGACTGGGGCACACCAGTAGTACCTATATTAAAACCGGATGGTTCTGTTCGTTTGTGTGGTGATTACAAAGTTACTCTAAATCCCCAATTAAAAGTGGATCGATTTCCTCTACCCCATGTTGAGGACATTTTTAATAAATTGAGAGGAGCTAAATTTTATTGTGAATTAGACTTAAAAGAGGCTTATTTGCAAGCACCTCTTGATGAAGCGTCCCAAGAACTAACAGTTATTGTAACTGAAATTGGAACATTTAAATATAAATTTTTACCATATGGTGTAAGTACAGGACCAGGCTCTTTTCAGCGACTAATGTCACAAAAACTATCAAATATCCCAAATGTAATAGTGTTTATAGATAATATATACATGTGTGGTAAAACACACGAGGAAATGATACAAACTTTAGAAAGTGTTCTGTCTAAATTAAAGGAGTGTGAATTTAAACTTAAGGTAGAGAAGTGTAAATTTTTTCGAAAAAATATTGATGTTTTTGGCTATAGAATCAACAAAGACGGTATACAAATTATACGAGAAAATATAGAACCCATATTAAACATATCACCTCCCGAAAATATCACCATGCTAAGATCTTTTCTTGGAAAAATCAATTACTATGGTAGATTTTTAAAACATCTAGCCACAAATCTGTACCCATTGTATGAATGTACCAAGAAAGGAAATTTTGTCTGGACTGATGAGTGCCAAAACGCGTTTGAGTTAGTAAAACAGGAATTAGCTTCGGCTAAGAATTTGTCACATTATAATCCAGAGTTGCCGTTAATTTTGACTTGTGATGCATCTGCATATGGGGTTGGAGCTATAATCTCTAACAGAGGATTAGATAATGTTGTGAGGCCCATTGCTTTTGCTAGTAAAAAATTTAATGAGTCTGAAAAAAAATATACTGCGTTAGATAAAGAAGCACTAGCAATAATTTTTGGGATAACAAAATTTTATAATTATACATATGGGAGATTGTTTGAATTAGAAACTGACAATGCTGCTCTAGTACGTATACTAGGCCCACATAAAGCAATTCCAAAAATGGCTGCCAAACGTCTACAACATTATGCTATATTCCTCTCTGCTTTTAATTATACCATAAAGCACATCAGTACAGACAGAAATCCTGCAGATTATTTATCTAGAAAGCCTAATATGAAAGATAACACTAATTTTCATACTTTATGTAAGACTGACAGTGATGTAAATGTATACTATCTCGAGGGGTCAGACTTGAGTTCCCTGAACTGGAAAACCATCCAGACAGAAACAAAAAAAGACATAATATTATCAAAGGTTCTGGTATTCTGTCGGGATGGTTGGCCAGGCACAGTGAATGATAATTTAAAACCGTTTTATTTGCGAAGACACGAAATTAGCATGGATAGAGATTGCATAATGTGGGGTCATAGAATTATAATACCTTCAAGTTTGAGAGAAGCAGTTTTAAAAGAACTTCATGTGACACACTTCGGAACTTCTAGAATGATTGAAATGGCAAAAGCCTATTTTTGGTGGCCAAAATTAAATGAAAATATAGAAAAAATATCTAATTCATGCGAATTATGTTTAAAGAATAGAAATAATCCTTCTAGAATAATTCCAAGGTGTTGGCCGATTCCACCTGGACCCTGGTATCGCATTCATGCAGATTTCCTGGGCCCATTATTGGGGAAGATGTATTTAATCATTGTCGATAGCTACTCCAAATGGCCAGAGGCTTTTCAAATGGCAAATATAGCTTCAAGTTTAACCATAGCTAAATTTAAGGAAGTATATGTCCGTTATGGGTTTCCGGTCCACCTGGTGACAGATAATGGAAGTTCGTTTACGAGCCAAGAATTTCAGGAGTTTTGTAAAACCACTGGTGTAAAGCATAGTTACACTTCACCTCACTACCCTGCAACCAATGGGGCTGCAGAACGGTTCGTAGAGACATTTAAATCACATCTGACAAAGATAGTAGAGAGTGGTAAATCACTTAATTATGCTTTAAGCATATTTTTGTTTGATTATAGGACCACCCCTCACAAGAGTAGTGGTGTTTCACCGGCTCGCTTAATGATGGGTAGGGAACTAAGGAACCGTTTATCATTGCTACGGCCTGCTCCTATTTATCAAAATCTGGTGGAATCCCAAGAGAAACAGCTGAAATATGCAAAGGGGGGTAGAGTTTTAGAATTGGATACGGGGGACGAGGTCATGGTTAGGGATTATAGAAAAGGAAAAAAATGGTCAAGAGGTAAAATCAGTAGGGAAATTATTTCGGGTACAACTTACGAAGTAGACGTGGAAGGGTACAAGTGGA
This sequence comes from Maniola hyperantus, assembly GCF_902806685.2. Lineage (NCBI taxonomy): Eukaryota > Metazoa > Arthropoda > Insecta > Lepidoptera > Nymphalidae > Maniola > Maniola hyperantus. The sequence goes on from NC_048554.1 coordinate 12,143,902, forward strand.
AGAGGCATGGTAATCAAATACAAAAAATAATTTAAATATACCTTTATTCTTAAAAATAAAAATCTTTTTGTTCTATTGTTAAATTTAGTTAGGACGGGGGAGAGTGTTATATATCTGTGTACGAACTAAAATGTTATTTGTTATCTGTGGTTGTAAATTCTGTCTATAAAATTTTGTCTGCGACATAAAAAGTAAATTTGTAACGTTTTCACATTTTGGCCAGATTTTAAGTATAGTATAACAAAGAAATAAAGTTAAAGGAATATTTAATAAGTGGTGTGGTTTAATTTATAACACTAGCTATCAGCATTTCAAACAGCCCGATCCATTCAGTGGTTTGAGCTGTGCATTGAGAGATCAGTCAGTCAGTCAGTCATACAATGGACCAAAAGCAGTCGAATCTGTATGGTGCAATATGCAGCATGCGAAACGCACAGCCCGCCCTCCCACTGCTAAACATGCAGGAAGAAGCAGCCACCAGGCAAGCAATACAAAAGCAAAGGTCTACATCTCCTCAGGATGCTCCGGTGTCGGGGTGAAACGTGCGTCGAGTGTGTTTGGGATTTTTGTGGTGCTGCGTGGTGGTGGTGCGTATTGCTTGCCTGGTGGCTGCTTCTTCCTGCATGTTTAGCAGTGGGAGGGCGGGCGGTGCATTTCGCATGCTGCATGTTGCACCATACAGATTCGACCTGTTTCAGCGGATTATAGCAAATTAAGCTTTTGGTTCATTGTATATCATGGACTTCCGCAAAGTAACGCCTGCTTCTATACAACAGTCAGTCAGTCAGTCACCTTTGCCTTTTTAGGGTTCCGTACGTCAAAAGGAAAAACGGAACCCTTATAGGATCACTTTGTTGTCTGTCTGTCTGTCTGTCTGTCCGTCTGTCCGTCAAGAAACTTGACTAGAATCATGAAATTTGGCAGGTAGGTAGATCTTATAGCTGACATTTGGGGAACAATCTGAAAACCGTGAATTTAGGGTTAGATCACACAAAAAAATTAAATTGTGGTCATGAATTAGTATTTTCAACTTTCGAAGTGAGTGACTATATCAAGTGGGGTATCATATGAAAGGTCTTCACCTGTACATTCTAAAACAGGTTTTTATTTATTTTTATGCATCATAGTTTTTGAATTATCGTGCAAAACGTCGAAAAAATAAGACTGTAGTACGGAACCGTGGACAACCCTCCACCTCTCATGGCCCCACCAACCTCTCGGTTATATGGGCCGAATCGCGGGAGGGCGCCCGTTCGGTACTTGCTCTTGGCATTTTCCCGGGGCGCCTTCTTGACTCCCTACAAATTATTTTGTCTCTTCCTTGTCCCTTATGCTCACTCTCCCCCCTTGGGGGCTAGACGTCACTAATGCAGCTGTGATCTCCGCTGCTGCTCCTCCGTGGTGCCGACCTGGCACCTGTTAGCTCCGAGCTGCTTCGCCTCTTATGCCAATGGTGCGCGAATTGTAGAGGTGTAGTACGGAACCCTCATTGCGCGAGCCTGACTCGCACTTGGCCGGTTTTATATATTTAGAAATGCATGCTAGGCGAGAAGTCCCGCCCTATCTCAGCGCCTCACACCGGATGTGCGCCCACGCATGACATTACTTACTGTTATTGTTTCTGTGACTTGACTACGGAAATGGTAATCATCGATCACAGTGAAATATAGATCATTGCGTTAACACGTTCCCTTTTGTTCATTGTGGGGTACCTATAATTTTTGTACGACAAAACATTCACAGTTAAAAAAAAATCAGTGATCTCCATGATAGGCAAACTAGAAACAAAAATAAGCTAGCTACTCCTGCGCTCCGCCTCTGGAAGGTGGGAAAGTCATTTGTGGGAATGAGTGTAATATTTTATAATAAAATTCCACAAGCATTTTTAGACTTGCCTTTACACAAGTTTAAAAAATGTGTTAAAAGTATGCTCCTAAAAAAAGCATATTATACAGTCGCAGACTATGTAAACGATAAAAAAGCTTGGATTTGACTCGCTCCAGCAATGCACGGGGCTGCAATGGCTTGTATAGTACGGTATAATAACATTGTAAATTGAAAAATTAAAAAGAGCAACCGCCGAGTTTCTTGCTGGTTCTTCTCGGTAGGAACGGCATTCCGAACCAGTGGTAAATTAAAACTACCTGACTATACATAAGCACTTTTAAAAAGTTTATATGAATAAAAAAACATTCTATTCTATCTTTAGATATTCTATTTAGATAAAGTCTTTTGATATCGAGAACTTTTTAGACACCAATACCCATATTATAAATGCGAAAGTGTGTTTGTTTGTTGGTTTGTTGGTTTGTCCTTCAATCACGTCGCAACGGTGCAACGGATTGACGTAATTTTTTGCATGGGTATAGATAAAGACCTGGAGAGTGACATAGGCTACTTTATATCCCGGAAAATCAAAGAGTTCCCACGGGATTTAAAAAAAAATTAATTCCACGCGGACGAGGTCGCGGGCATCAGCTAGTGACTAATACTTATTAGTTAATAATAATAATAATAATAATAATAATAAAGCCTTTATTACTGAAATATAAATTTACAATGTTGGATTGTGTAATTGATACAGACATACATTACAAACATGTTTCCATACAAGTATTTTTTTCGCTTATAATTACAGTAAACAAGTAGGTACCTATATACTTAATACTTTTTCCGTTTTATTTATATTTTAATAAACCCATTTATTACTTACTACAACAATTACATAAAGATTAAAAAAAAAAAAAACTTATTAGTTACTAGCAGCTGATGTCCACGACTTCGTCTGCGTGGACTTATTTTTCTAAAAATCCCGTGGGAACCTTTTGATTTTCCGGGATAAAAAGTAGCCTATGTTACTCTTCAGGTCTTAAGAAACTTGGAACATAGCTTGTCTCCATCGCCCGCTGAGTGACTCTGAGCTTTCTTATGAGGCCCATAGTTAGCTGTACCGGGTAGGTCGTCAAAAATGGGTCCGTTAATGGGGACTTATACAAATAAATCTCCTTCTTTCCACGCACGTGCTAACTGTGGAACCAACTCCCATCGGCGGTGTTCCCACTAGATTATAACATGGGATTAGTCAAGGGGCGGACCAACAAATTCCTAAAAGGCCGGCAACGCATCGGCGGTTCCTCTGGTGCTGCAAATGTTCATGGTCGGCGGTAATCACTTAACATCAGGTGACCCACCTGCTCGTTTGCTCGCTATATCTTTAAAAAAAAAAAAAAAAACAAAAAAGAAAGCAAATCAATAGTAAAGTTCACACAAAAAATCCCCAATAATAGAAGGGTATTGGGAAATAATTATGTCACACCCTCACCCTCGATGGGGGTTGACGCGTTATTGCAGCACGTGGCGTTGTGTTTTTGTATGTTTGTACGTCACTCCATGCGTGACGGGTAGCGTTTGGCTGTAAGAGTAATAATAACTTTATTTCTAACTAGCTTATGCTCGCGACCAATGATATTAGAAGAAAAAGCGCGACTTTGTCCGCGTGAACTACACAAATTTCAAACTCCTATTTTACCCCCTTAGGGGAGGAATTTTCAAAAATCCTTTCTTAGCAGATGCCTAAGTCATAATAGCTATCTGCATGCCAAATTTCAGCCCGATCGATCCAGTAATTTGAGCTGTGCGTTGATAGATCAGTCAGTCAGTCACCTTTTCCTTTTATATATTTAGATTCAACAATTTAACCACTGAGTTTTATCGTTATGCCATCAATCCCTGGACTCCTATAGCGCGCGACAGATTGAAATAGCAATCGGGGAGGGAACGTGCCCCGCACACCCGCACAGCCCCCGCACTAACCCGGTGCGGGCGAGCGTGGGTGTCGTGCGAGTGTGCGGGGCGTCCCCCCGCCTCATACCCCGATTGCTATCTCAAGCTGTCACCCAGTATACTTTTGCGGGATGCAACCTAGGTCTGTACCAAATTTCGTCCAAATTGGTAAAGTTTAAACGAATAAACGAGTAAACAGACAAACAGACGCACTTTAGTATTTATAATATTACTTTCTTGTTGACGAATGTTGCCATTATACTAACCTTGTGACAACCAAGTCAAGAGCGAATAGGCATCTTCTAGACAAGCGCGCTCCATCTTAGGCTGCATCATCTCTTGCCACCAGATCTGATTGCCAAGCGCTAGTCTATAAATTAAAGAAAAAAAAAACTTTCAATCCGTCTATTCGACGTAAAACAATAAAAGACAATAACCAACACTAATAAAACAGGCAACGACTTTGCCCCACATATCGAATCGTAATGTTATTTTAGCACCGAATAGTTCCGTTAACAATTTCCTAATCGCCTGTTATGATGTGTGTTTGTTGTGGGGTGCCGTCAGTGAGGCGTTTATCTTAGAGTCTGCCAATCCACACTTGGCCGGTGTGGTGGATTTGAAAGAAAGAAAAGACGTTTATTTACAAAAATGTGCCACACATCACATCTTAAAACTATAAGAGTTAGTTATAAACTATAAGTATTAGAAGCCTAGAAGAAGAATTTGGCCAAACCCATCTCATTCTGAGAGGAGACCTGTGCACAGTAGTGAGCCGGCGATAGGTTTATGAGGATGTTAATTTTTTCGTGTTCCACGTATTTGTCGGACAGACATACAGGGTGTAACCAGAACGCTAGCAAAAACTTAGCGTTTGTTATACTACCTAAACACAATCCAATACCAATATCCATTTGCCTTATTTTGTAGTTTTAGTGCTTATGAGTATTTTTCGAATCCGCGATGTATAGCGTGCAAAACTCGGGTCAATGCCCCGCCTACGAGGCGGCATTGATTCCGAGTGGCCTACTTACGCAACGTTCTTTGACCTCTAGCGTCAATCAGATGTTTTATTTGCAATATATCGTAAACATTTACAAAATTATAGGATTTTTGAATTTTTTTTTAATGTTTTTTTGTGGCATCATATCAGTAATCATCAGTACTATCACCTGTCTTCGTTTTTGCCAGCGTTCTGGTTACACCCTGTATATTCATGTATTCACCCATTCATATAATATCAACACTGAATAATAAATGGTGGATTGCACGGGGGACAGCTTACTTTGATGGGAATCGATTTTACCACGATTTGAATTTACATTGAAACTGGCGTACGTCATTATGTTAATAAGAGGTCGTGCTGCGAGCGGAATACGGTATGAGGGGTCTGCATTCGACAATTATTGCGAGATAGTTCCAACAACATTTCAGTTCAGTAGGCTTACTTAACGGTGAAGGAATACAATCGTGAGAAAACCTGCATGCCTGAGAGTTCTCCATAATGTTCTCAAAGGTGTGAGAAGTCTACCAATCCGCACATGGCCAGCGTGGTAGACTATGGCCAAACCAATTTTCACTTTGAGAGCAGACCCGTGCTCTGTAGTGAGCCGGCGATGGGTGGATCATGATGATGATGAGGCTTACTTTGAACTTGTGGACGATGCCAACAGTCATAGTTATATATAAAATTTAAAGTCCTGACTGACTGACTAACTGACTTATATATCAACGCACAGCCTAAACCGCTGGTCCTAGAGACATCAAATTTGGAGGGTGTGTTTCTTGTAAAGAGTAGGTCTCCACTAAGAAAGGATTTTTCGAAATTCCATCCGTAAGTGGGTTAAATGGGGGTTTGAAATTTAGGTATATAGGCTACGCGGACGAAGTCGCGAGCATAAGCTAGTTGTAAAATATGTCTTTACCACAAGACCACGTAGACACAAGCAGGGCTCACCCACCACCACCCATGGCCCCACCAACCTCTTGGTTACCATAGGCCGAATCGAAAATAACCGTTCGGTACTTGCTCTTGGCGTTTTCTCGGGGCACCTTCTGGACTCCCAAACTCATACTTACAAATTATTTTATGTCTCTTCCTTGTCCCTTATGCTCACTCTCCCCCCTTGGGGGCTAGACGTCACTAACACAGCTGTGATCTCCGCTGCTGCTCCTCCGTGGTGCCGGCCTGGCACCTGCACGCTCCGAGCTGCTTCGGCTCTTATGCCAATGGTGCGCGAATTCCCGTAGCCGGTTATAGTTCCCCTCCGATGAGACGAAGTCCATGTACTCTAGTTCTCCTACAGAACTCCTTATTTTCTTGATCACGTAAAGAAGCTCTCTCAATCGCCCGCTAAGTGACTCTGAGCTTAGTTGCAAGTGACATACTTATTGGTAATTTATTTAGATCATTTCGGTGCTCTTTACTATTCTTTCATAACCTAATTACTATGTATTTACCATACTGCCCTAATTAATAAAAAGTAAATTTCCATAATTTTTGGGTCGCATCCAAATATTCTATTTAGTCTACGCTTTCAATTAGCTTAACCAAACTAATTATTTTATCTGTCGCGTGTGGTTTAGTGAACATCTAAAATTAACGTTAGGTATAAAACATTTCAATAATGTAAAATTCACACCACGTTCACATCACGAAAATCCGGTTTAAAGAAAGAAAGAAAGAAATGCCTCGTAAATTTTTTTTAGCACTAAGATTCCATGACCCTAGCCCCCAGGGCCTCCATAACAAACGGTTTACTTCCAAATTCCAACGGATATATAAAATTATATGAAAATACCTAAATATAATACAATAAATGGGTAGTTTGATATTAGTTAAATGACAAAGACGGGATAAATTGAAAGTTTGAAAATACTTTGTGAAGAAAAGTTGCTTATACATTCTTGCATGTTTTTTTCGAAATTTATAATCTAATATTTTTCGTATCTCAGCCACAATTCTTTATAACGTTTGCTTTCCCTAGTGAGCCTTAACTGTAGTACTTACCTGTAAGATACGATGAAATCCTAGGGCCTAAGCAATAATCTTATAATGTCGGTCAAATGTCTCCTTTCGTATCCTTTAGCTTTTAGCATCGAATGTTTCCCAAAATTAGAGCGCATTGAAATTTGAAATACAGCAGATAGCAATCCTAATTAGAGATTAATTCCAAAACCCCTAATTTAAAGGCCTGTCCTTCTCCCGGCATATAAGTACCTACTGTGCCTATCCGAATAACAATATCGTTAAGGATCAGTGGCGGCTCCTGTCAAAATATGGAGGCCCCAAGCAGTAAAAAAAGGGTCCGCGCTGTATCTTCTTTAAATATATAAAAGTAAAAGGCGACTGACTGACTGAATGACTGCCTGACTGACTGATCTATCAACGCACAGCTGAAACTACTGGACGGATCGGGCTGAAATGGCATGGAGATGGCTATTATGAGGTAGGCATTCGCTAAGAAAGGATTTTTGAAAATTCAATCCCAACAGGGTTAAACAGGGGTTTGAAATTTGTGTAGTCCAGGCGGACAAAGGTGCGGGCATAAGCTAGTTTAGAAATATAAAGCAAGAAGAATAAAAAGAAAAGTAAAGAAAGAGAACAGGAAATCAGCACTCTCTGATCTGATTTTTTATAAGTTTTGTAAAATGTACTTTAAACAAGTAGGTAAATTCGAAAATGAACAGAAAAATAATTTCAACGAGGAATAACGTAAGAGCAAACAAGCGCGAAAAGGTAAAAGCCGCTTCTGTTTACCTTTAAACTCGCCAATGTCGAGAACTACTGAAAGACGGGACATATAACCAAAAATTTATTTATATCTCCAGCATCGAATGGCCAAATGGTCGGCAATAAATTGTGTTGTCGTGAGTATTAGTGCGTAGTACGATTTACGAGACAAAGTTACATTCTCTCAAAGCCCTTACTGGTCTGCAACTGACGTTAACGACTAAAGCCCAAACCCAGATCTTACCTGGACAGTGAGCTAGGCTAACACGAAATATACCACAGATTTAGAGAGGTCCAATCATACATCTATTTAGGAGCGTTGATTTCAAATAACGGTGGCTGTTTGATGAAATCAAAGCTGTGATAGGCTAGTGGTTAATAGAACGTGCGCCTTCTAATCGGAGGTCGTGGGTTTGATCCCGGGCACGAACTTTTAACTTTTCGGAGTTATAAGCGTTTTAAGTGATTAAATATCACTTGCTTTAACGGTGAAGGAAAGCATCGTCAGGAAACCTGCATGCCTGAGAGTTCTCCATAATGTTCTCAAAGGTGTGTGAAGTCTACCAATCCGCACATGGCCAGCGTGGTAGACTATGGCCAAAACCCTTCTCACTGTGAGAGGAGACCCGTGCTCTGTAGTGAGCCGGCGATGGGTTTGATTCATATGGACGAACCAAAACCAAAGCTACTAAGGCCTAGCTAAAGCTAGCCTGTGTGTTCGGAGACGTGGACACAGCTTATGAATAAAAAATCGGCCAAGTGCGAGTCGGCTCGCGCAATGAGGGTTCCGTACTACAGTCGTATTTTTTTGACATTTTGCTGGATAATTCAAAAAACTATGATACATAAAAATAAATAAAAATCTGTTTTAGAATGCACAGGTGAAGACCTTTCATATGATACCCCACTTGATATAGTTATCTTACTTAGAAAATTGAAAATACTAATTATTAGTTCATGACCACAATTTAATTTTTTTTTGTATGATGTAACCACAAATTCACGGTTTTAGATTTTTCCCCAAATGTCAGCTATAAGATCTACCTACCAGCCATATTTCATGATTCTAGGTCAACGGGAAGTACCTACCCTGTAGGTTTCTTGACAGACACACAGACAACAAAGTGATCCTATAAGGGTTCCGTTTTTCCTCTTGAGGTACGGAACCTTAAAAAATCTATTTTTTATTCGTAAGCACCGGTGACACCGCGGTTTGAAAAGATTGGATCAATAAATTTTGGCATTGCGTAAGTCCACGACTGAACAGCAGGCAGCTAAGCTAAGCTAAGCGTCGTAAATCGTCCCGAGCGCCAATATTGATGATACGGGAATTTATAGCTTGTATTGGGCAAACAATTTGGCGACCCAAGACGTAAATATGTCTTCTTTCGATCCCAATCTATCAGGTTGACTTAGCTGATCGGTTGGAAAGAACAACAGTTCTTTCATATACATGAAAGTTGAGTATTTTTAGGGTTCCGTACCTAAAAAAGGAAAAACGGAACCCTTATAGGATCACTTTGTTGTGTCTGTCTTTATAGTCTGTCGGTCTGTCAAGAAACCTACAGGGTACTTCCCGTTGACCTAGAATGATGAAATTTGGCAGGTAGGTAGATCTTATAGCTGACATTTGGGGAAAAATCTGAAAACCGTGAATTTGTAGTTACATCACACAAAAAAAATTAAATTATTGTCATAAACTAATAATTATTATTTTCAATTTTCTAAGTATGATAACTATATCAAGTAGGGTGTCATATGAAAGGTCTTCACCTGTGCATTCTAAAACAGATTTTTATTTATTGTTATGTATCATAGTTTTTGAATTATCCTGAAAAATGACGAAAAAATACGATTGTAGTACGGAACCCTCGTTGCGCGAGCCTGACTCGCACTTGGCCGGTTTTTACTTTTTAAAAGGAAAAATTTATGGTAAGTACGAATTTTTCTTACTATTAATTTATGTATTACGAGATGATACCCACAACTTCATTTGCGTGGATTTAGGTTTTTCGAAATCCCGTGGGAACTGTTGGATTTTCCGGGATAAAAAGTAGCCTATGTCAGTCTCCAGCAGGGCTA